>NC_133165.1:11265622-12515622 GCF_040802235.1 Manis javanica
TCTTGTTTGGAATAATTATAACCCCACTAATTGAACTAGATATGGAAAACTAAGTCTACTACATCATTGGGATTTAGGCCTCTCAGCTACAAGTGATAAGAATCTACTCAAACAGGATGATGTCTGTGAAGAAATATTTCGTAAGTTGGAAATTGTTATATATGTTCATCAGCTGTTCCTGTGTGAATCGGACAAAAGTTCAAAAATTCTGCTTACTTTTGTGGGGAAGCTAAAAAGTACCAGAAATCAAAGTTGCATACTTTGCTACCAGTGTAGTGAACATTTCTTGATTTGGTCTGCCCTTAGCCTCCTCCTTTGGGGAATATTTAAATTTCCATTCTGATGGATTGATGAGGCTGTCAATCATATCATCACAACCTCTCCCACATTTAGAAGGCGTATGATAAAGGCCTCTTTTAGGCCCTTAGACTGACTCATCGTCTTGTCTGCAGAGATTGTTTTCAATTATGGACACATACTTAAACCAGCCTGGGGACTTTTTTTTTTTTTTTTTGCTGGGAGGGCTAAAAGTTACTTTCTTGCTTCTGGACTCCCAATGCAGGAAATAATGTTATCTAAGTGCTGGCATTGTCCATTTCCCCCACCAAATGGAGGAAGCCTGTCTGTATTAACAGAGAATGTGGTCAAACAGAGAAGGAAGGTTGAGTATGTAAAAAGAGGTCTCAGGAGAGTACGGGAGCCCTAGATCTTCTCTTATGCCTCTGTCACCTCCACATCTGTCCTCAGTTATTGTGGATTTGGCCTTTTTTAAAATTCCTCTACCTGAAGTTATTTTTCTGTCAAGTGAATATTTAATACACAGGAGCCTTTATGTAGGCTTAATTCTCCACTACTAGTTCAATAGTTTTGTATATAATTATTCAGAAGAACATTTGCTGAAATTAATACCAACAAGAAAAATATCTTTCATGGTATGTATGGGTGAAAGTGGATGGAACCAGATATGTACTGGAACAGATTTACACAAAAATTAGAATCAAAATAAGATCATTTAATGTGTATGTATACACAGTAAATAGATTCTTATGACAGCATAGCCTGTTCATAAAGTATGTACTTCTGTCTTTCTTTTATTTTTAGATTATTGACTAATATTGCAGTTACTCCATTTGGACACCCTAAGGAGAATAACACTTTATGATGGATGATGTTGGATTATTTTGGAAGGGAAGGTGAAAACATTCTTTATAATGTCTCTTTGGTATATCTGTCTTCCCAAAGTTTATATCCTTAGTTAAGATGTTTCTTCAAGTGTTTTACATGGTTTGTCATACTTGTGTAGACTGACTTGCAAAATATAAACTTTTAACCAGAATATACATCTTGTATGTTATTTATCAATGACCTGCTGGATTGTTATCTTCAGAGTGCTAATTTAGTAATTCATCCCATGTTGCAGTATGCAATTTGCTTTGAGGATTCCATGGAACTATAACAAACAAAAAATTATGAAATCATTTCTTCGCTATTAGCATGCTGTGCTGATTTGAGGATAGTTGACTCTATGCATCAGTCAAGGGCATCTTGCCAAACCAGGTTGTGTGTAGGCTGCCTGACAAAGCAGCTTGTCTTTGTAGGATTTTATAAGGCATCATTCTGTAGTGTTCTCTGAGGACTGACTCAGTTCTGACTTTCTACTTTCTTATAAGCAAATCAATATTTTCCATTTTGACGATCTCAGCAATCCATGATCTGTGTCCTCCAGAATATGGCAGATCACTTACATGACCCTTTCACATCTTTCTTCCCAGGGGCCCATTCCATCCTTCAAAAAAAATGCCTGGATTACTTATATGGCAAAGGGTGAATATTAACAATTTTAATGTAACTAAGAACTTGTTAGTAGAAACCAGTAATTGCACTTTAAAAAATTTTTATTTTAATTTTATTAAGAAGGATTCTGTTTCAGATCTTCAGGGTCCAATTCATGTTTTCTTTTTTTTTTTTCTTTCTCTTAAAATTTTTGAGTGAAATTGAAAAGAAAACAGATTCAGATTTGGGTTGATTTTGCCATCCTTTTTGCTTCCTTCCTCCTTCCCTCCTTCCTTCCTTCATTTTCTTTTATTGCCCCCCTCTCCTCTCCTCTCCTCTCCTCTCTGCTCCTCTCTTCTCTGCTCCTCTCTCATCTCCTCTCTTTTCTTTCTCCCTTCAACCATCCCTCTTAACTCTGTAAAAACAAGACTCAAATTTCCTAAGGGGTTGGGCTGAAAGTGAGGAAAGATGGGTAATTTTTGCAGGCAGTGATGTTCTAGTAAAACCAAGGCAAAACAAACGTCTGACTTGAAGCATTTGTTGATTTCTGTGGTCTAAAATATACCCACCAAGGCCAGTTTCCAACTATCAACCTGCTGTCACTGAACCTGGAATTGGGAATAGACATTAGCAATTGGCAATAACCAGCTCACACGAGTCTGTCCCAGCGCATCACTGAGTATGTGTAAGTGGGGGTGAGACTACTTAGCGATTCATAACTACTAAGCCCCTTGGCTTCTTTTAAAGTAGACCATATTCTATTCAATCAAAGGTCAAGAAAAATGTTTTCTAAAAGCAGAACTAAAACAAAGGGAAAGGTAGAAAAGGAGTCTCCTTCACCGGCAAGCCTGAGGAATTGATAATTACGTACTCTCGAACTTGACAAGTCTCAATATGTTGCCATCTTCATGTATGTCTGAACATTTATTTCTAAGTAATGGATACAGAGTCTATTCCCAAGAGTATGTAATACTTTCCAGAGTGACTGTGACTTAAGACTCGACAAAGATAGAAAAATAATTATTAAGTTCATTTAATCATTATGGTTATTTTTAGAAATGGCAAGAATCATATAGTCTTGTATATACAAACAGAGGAGGAAAAAAGGAGATGGAAAATATTGGGAGGAAGTAAAAGAATACAATCACAGGAAGTGAATAAAAAACACCAATTATCTTTGAATTTCACTAATCGTGAGGCAGATCTTCAATGAATTTTACTAGAGTAGACCAGTAGTTCTCAAAGAATAGCCTGTCACCTATCGGTATCAGAATGAAGTCTGATGATAGTTTAAAAAATATAGAATTCCAGCCCTGCTCTGCCCTATTTATTACCTGTCTCTCTTTTTTTGGACTTGAACTCTACATCTTTGATAAACTTTCTAGATGAATCGTAATCCTTCTGAAATTTGAAAACCTCTGGAATCATTATAAAGCAATACAATGGCAAATATAAGTTTTCTTACCAAGAGAACCCTGCTTTTATTTGGTTAAAATGTACAGTTAAAAATAATTGCACTGGAGATTGCTGTTTCCAGCCAATACTGTAAGTGGAAGTCCCTTAGTAGGGACATACTAAACTACCTTGCCTTTTGCCCTTATTCTGCCTGAAATGCGACCTAGTTCCCTGAAAGGGGAGCAGTGTTCCGGATCATGTGCTAAGGGTGACAGATCAGGCAACCTGTGTGGCTCTTGGTCCTTGATTCCCTTTTGTAACTGCACTGACCTCAGTTGGTTACGTCCTGACTCCTGTCTCCTGGGAAACAAAAATCCTACTTGTTCTAATCACTCTGGATAGGTCTTATACACAAACAAAATCCTAGCTGATACAGGGACTAATTAATACCAAAACAGCAGAGACAATCATGGAAAAGGATTGCATTTGTTGAAAAGTAAATGAATATCACTTAATATCAACACAAGTACGTGGAATAAAAGTATCTAGATAATCCAGTTTTACATATTTTTCTTTTAGTTAAGTTGATTATTTAGAAATCAGCCTATCGTTATTATTGTTATTTTATTTTCATTAGCTCCTTTGGAAAAGTTATATTCCACAGCGGAAAAATAATAAATGTCTGATAACCTTTTCCATTTAACCATGAATGGTTAAATGTTCCTTTTCAACAACTTACAGTAAAATGTGCATAATTTTTATCTTCTCATCTAAATATCATATTCTTGTTTGGTAGGAAGTCATTCCAAAACACAAAAGGAAAATTATGTTTTAAAAAAGGAAAAGTCTAACTTTATAAAGAAGGAACAAACTTTCTAAAGAGAAATTTTAAAAGACTGAAAAAAATAATAGTCATAAGTTATGAAGCTAGTAAAGAACTAATTGTAGCAAAATGTGGCAGGAAAAATGTCACAGGTTTCTGAATCATCTCTTCAAGTATTAGCCCTCTATGTAATTGATAAGAAACTTTGAATACAATGCTACCTTTGAAAACAAAAAATAATCAGTATAGAACACTGAATTGAAATCCAGTAAACATATTTTTCAAAATCTCTTCACAATGCTCTTTGTATTTGAAAGATATTTGCTTTAATTTTCCTGGTACAATTTGAAATGGAAGAGTTGCCTAGAGGGTTGCTAAAGGAACGCCAAGAAACAGATAACAATAATTGCCTCCAACCTGGGGGTGTGGACCCACTCAGAGCTCTAGTAGTCTGAGATCTGTACCAGAAACAAGGCTACGGTGGAGTCTCAATCAAAACTACAGCATCAGAAAGTATTATTCTAAGATAAGGAATGGATTTAGCAGTGTTTTTTGTTTTGTTTTTTTCTGGTAAGAGGATATTTTGCAGATGTGAATTCAAACCACCTAATTATACCCGGGAAGTCTGGAAGGGTAGGAAATCTCCAGCCCAATTCTCCTCCAAGGCAGGCTGTGGGTAGAATTGTAACATTTCCAGAGTATCTCGCCTGGCTTTAGTGCATTTGCACATCCTCAGGGGTGGAGAGAAGTTCATCTCCATGTCAGTGGGTAACTACCTGGGCAACTGAAGGTGTGTCTGAACCTGAGAGTTTAACGGGAGGGCCTGGCTTGCTTGCTGGCTTGCTTCCTTCTGGAGCAGGGAAGAGAGAGACGGTGCTGGACTGCAGTTTGTAAGCAATACACGGGTTTTAAACTTTATTTCTTCCTTTGCCTGATTTCAGTTTTTAGAGGTATTTTTCCCCGGATTTCCTTACCCCTGAATTACATAGGCTCTCAGTCTTTTGCTTATACCCCGCTCTCCCCTCTACTGAAATGATGAACTTAGCAGTTTCTTATGATTTATGGTTGAAGGTAGTGATGAAAAAACAGAAAAATCCTGTTACTTACGTTAACCTGTTTTTGGACATACTTAACTCTACTGACTTATTATGCAGCAAGATTTATCCTCTTCTCATCGAAACCTTAACTGCCGCAGTCTGTTCTTAGCTCTAGTTTGGAAGCCAGAAAGCACTCCACACTAGAACAGTGCTAAAAAGGGAGGAATCTTTCTTCTAACAAATAGAGCTGTTTCTTCCAAAAAGAGAGAGAGACATTTGGGGGAATGATAGAATATTTGCATTATCTTTAGTAGTACCTACTAGAAGAAGAGCAGTGAGACTACCAGCCTTAAGAGTTCTGTTAGGGGAGAATACTTTATGCTCAGCACTCATGTTTCTACGAGGAGGGATGTCCCTGAGGTTGTACTCTTTGCAAGGAAGAGAGTGGCTGATTTGATTGGAGGAGCTGAGACCCGACCTTTGGGTCTGCCTGCCTGGCCTGATGATTGCCTTGTTGGGAGACCTGTGTTTGAGTGGTTAAGCCTGGTTTTCCAGGTCCACAGGCTCATCAGCTGAAACGACATAACTGCATTCACCTCTGCTTCACAGAGTCCCACTCTAGACACAAGAGAACATACTGAAAATATACGGTGGCCTTATAGGTTCGCTTGCCAGGTTCTTCGCATTTGCACTAGAGTGTCTTATTAACTAAGTCCCTTACATGAACTTGAAGTTCTTTGAATAACTACTGTAATACTCTTTATTATCTAAGCTTTTTTTTCACTGACTTTCCAATCTCCTACCCAAGTCCACTCTTTATTGAAATTCTAGAATCCTGAATTTAGGATTTTTCATGGCTTGGTGTCTTGACAATGGGTTTTGCCACAGATAAGTTCACTACAGATTCAGCAAGACAGAGAAAATGACAGTGGGACGTTCTTGGGGCAAAAGGGTTTATACCCAACTTTATTCCCATGGTGGCAGGTCAGTCACTAGAATCCTGTCCACTCAGAGCGAGTCTGCATGCAGCAAGCCTGTGTCTGCCTCCGGGCCTCTCCGCCTCGGCAGCTGTCTCAGTCTCTGTCCTGGGCACTGCCCCAACTCCTGTCTCTGCTCTCCTGCAGCCATGCAGCCCAGAGCACTAGGTGGTGCTCTTTATATAGAATCAATAACCACGTATGGCCCACACATATGTGGTGAGCAAGCTGACCAAGGCCAGGTGAGAATCCTGGCCATAGGAATCTTCACTTTCTCCACACTAGGCCATTAGCAGTTTTTGAAGATAAGCTTAATGGTTCCAGTGGTCACGCAGAACTTCTGTGAAGTGGTTCTCCTACATTCTTGGAAAGGAAGCTTCAGTTTCAGAATCTGTTCTGTCTTGCCAATGGGTTTCAGTACCGGGCAAGTTCACTATGGATTCAGTGTGACCAAAGAAAATGACAGCAAAACATTCTTGGGGTGAAAGGGTTATACCCAACTTTATTTCCAGGTGGTGGGTCAGTCACTAAAATCCTGTTCACTCAGAGCAGTCTGCATGCAGCAAGCTGGTCTCTGCCTCTGGGCCCCTCTGTCTGCACAGCTGTCCTCTGACACCCTCTGTCTGCATAGTCATCCTGCACAGCCATCCTCTGGGCCTCTGTCCTTGGCGCTGCCACCACTCCAGCCTCTGCTCTGCTCTCCTGCAGATTTGTAGCCCTGCCACTGTGTCATGCCCAGAGCACTGGGCGGAGCTCTTTTTATAGAGTCAACAGCCATGTATTGCCCACAGGTGTGTAGTGAGCTAGTCAACCACAGCCAGGTGAGAATCCTGGCCACAGGAACTCTCATTTTATCCACAGTTCTCAGATTATAAACCAAGTTTACATATTGCTTTTTCTCTTATTCATGGATTAAAATTCTTATTTTGTGTCCTCCTTTAAGTTTATGCCTAGTAATCTGGCCTTAAAATAACTGATTCCTAGTCTTATAGTCAGACTTCTGAGCCATTTCATTTTCCCTCCCTCTCCCCAGGTCTCTCCCTACCCCCTCCTCCTTTCTCTACCAGTCCCCCCTCTCTCTTTCCTTCTTCCTTCCTTCCTTCCTTCTTTCTCTCCCTCCTTCCTTTTCTCTCTCTTTCTTCTTCAGCATTCTCCCAATGGATTTCATCCGGTCTAGTAGCTTTAAATACATCTTACTAAATTAATTTCATTGCTCTTTTGCTACATTTCCTACCACTTATCTAGTCATTACCGCTTGAAAATAATGCAGCCACCTGAAGCCTAACAAGCTAAACCCACTCTATTATTTCCATCTGTAAACCTATTATTCCTCCTGTCTGTGTCTCTTCTAGCTCATCTGCTTTTGTCTTTTCCTAATTTCTAAACATACAGGAC
Organism: Manis javanica; assembly: GCF_040802235.1. Lineage (NCBI taxonomy): Eukaryota > Metazoa > Chordata > Mammalia > Pholidota > Manidae > Manis > Manis javanica. The sequence goes on from NC_133165.1 coordinate 11,273,023, forward strand.
TTAATTATCAAGGCTGTAAACCATAGCCATTCTTGACTCATCATTCTTCTCTTATCCTTAATTGCAAGTTCTGCACCTAGGATCTTATCAAATATACAATCAAAGAAAAGTAATTTTCTCTTGTACTAATTTTTAAGTATATGATTACTGAAGGAATGCCAAGAAAGATCTCAACAAGCACCAATATTACACCTAAATTTACATGAAAAAGAAATATAAGGTGACATCAAGTTATTTAATCTAATTTGAGAAACAGTACATGAAATCATAAAAATATACTTTAGAAATGTTAAGCATTGTGCAATAAGGGTGTATCAAGAGCAAAATAGTTAAAGAGTCGAGAGTAATTTGAGACAAGTTAATACTATGAACCTGTGAATAAAGTTAGGAAGCTCTATAAAGAAGCCCTTCAGTGAAATTTTCCAGACAAAGGTTGCTTTCTCAAAGAAACTAGTACTTTTTTTCCTATGATAAAAATGTCTATATGTGCTATAATTTCTGGTATACAAAAGTACTTAACATATTTTTGGATGAAAGGATGAATTTTTATGCTTTGTCTCCTTTTGTAAACTTTGCTTACCAATTTGATGCATTCTATTAGATGGAGACATACATAAATGTTAGTAATTTTTAATGAATTTCTGCTAAATATGTAGGGAAAATGGACATTCCATGGCCCGGATCCTCACCTGATCCTAACCTACTCACCCACTGTGCACATGCAATGATGTAATACTTAGCCTACTGCACAGGCGCATACTTGAGCACATGTTGGCAATAAGCCATTATTGCCTGTGTAGCTATATAGAAAGCTCCACCCAATCAATGCACACAGCAGAGGATGGAGCAGAGGCAGAGATGAAGATGGGCTTGCTACATGCAGACTGCCCGGGAGGCAGACAGGACCCTAGTGTTTGACTGCCACCGTGAGAATAAATCTTGGTATAAACTCTTTTAACCCACCCACCAAAGTTCCGTTGTCGTTGTTTGGTCTCACCGAATGCAGAGAGAACTTGCCCAGAGCTGAGACCCTCTGACAAGACAATCCAGTTTTCATTTTTTTTACTGAGCAGTCACTTTTCATAAGGGTCCAATAACTATTATACAAAGTACCTAATAGACTTAGTGTAACTTTACAAATTAAGTACTAGATCTAAGTGAAAGTGATTTAGTATAAGCAATGTACATTAGTCTCATCAAACCAAGGAAATTAAAATTCTATCATAAAAATGACTCATATACACTATGTGTTAAATGTCACAAATAATGTTGAAGATTCCTTAAACATTCTACTTAATATTTTAAATGTAAAGAGTATTATGTACAAGTTGTTCTTTATTTTTAGAATATCAAATAGTCTAAATTTTTTCAAGGTCAAACAACAAATGGAAAGCAGTAAATAAGAATATTAACAAAAATTACTCAAAATAATTATATGTCAACTTTTGACTGCATGAATATAACAAAAGAAAGTTTTTTTTCTTTCCCTTTAAAATACATAAGGAAATAAGAGCTGTATGAAAATGGTGCAATCAGCTAAGTCCCTTTTTTTTATGCTAAGACATAGGAAAATATACTAGACATGGATAATGAGAAGCAGAATAAAATTCTGTCAATTCAAATGAATGTGTGATCTTAAAAAACTTAATACCTCTTAACTGTTGCTGTTTCCTTGAAATTGCTAATGTATTTTAAGTCCAGTGAACCAAAATTCCAATCTCCAAAGAAGAGATAGAACTCTGTACCATTTCTCTCCTTGATTAGTCAAAATGGGAACCATCTAGTCACAGTTAGTGCATCTGCACACATATTTGTTGACAAAAAAATTGAAGTCACCTTGAAATAAAGACAGAGTTTTGCTTGAGCCAAACTGAGGGCTTAAGCCTGGGAGACCCAACTTTTATGAGTAGAGGAAGTGTTCTGAGGGGCTCCAGTCACATGAAGGTTCTGTGTCCTCAAAGACGCTGTCAATCAGACAGAACTTCAGAGGGATGCATTGCATTTATGTAAGTATGCAATGCAGTGAATAGTCAGGATCGATATGCATCTTGGCATAGAAGGGAATTAAAGTATGGAGCAAACATTCTTTCTTATCTATTGACAGGAATCAGTGGCCAATTCTTTAGCTTTTAACTTAATTAACAGATGGTATTCTAGACTTAGAAAGTTTACGTTTTCACGGGTGGCCATTTTGAGACTCCCAGAGTTTATGAAACCTTCAATTCTTAGGCCTTAGAAATTTTGGTGGTCCCTGGTATGGTAGTCAGCCTTTCATTAGATCCCACACTGTAGCCTGAAAATATAAACTTTGCACATATCCAGCATGCATGTTGGGAAAGTTCTACAAGTCAAGGTCTATGTCATATTTAACATTTGTATCATCAGCAGCTGACATTAAATATATAATTGTGGAATGAATGAATAAATTAGAAGTTTGCCTATATCCTATGATTAATATATATCCACACATTACACTTCGGAATCACATCCTTTTTCTGTCTTAAGTAAAAAATACTTTCTATTGTATACTTCAATGTGAGTAATGAAGAAAGAAAAGGTTGAAAATTACTTCATGAGAAAGAAGATATTTTGGTGCCATCATGATAAATGAGAATATTACATATTGACAAAAATGTTTTACTGATTATATTTCTACAATAGAAGCTTTAGTTAAATAAACATAAAAACTTTGGTAATCATTTCTTCTATTTCCAAGAGCAAAGGGAGATTATTTTAAGTTTTAATTTTCTCATCTGTAATTAAGATGCTTTGTAAAAATCATTCTGAGTCATAATTATCTATTGAATGACTTATGATACACTTAATACAATTATCAAACATAAAAATGGGTTAATGGCAAAGGTGAATATTAAGGGCTATAACTCTCTGAAATGGCATATACAATTTTTGGATTTTATTTTAATTTTGCAAAGAATAAAAATATCACTTTGAATCAGTCAAGGCTTTCACACAGCATCATTATCATAGTACATGTAACAGTGATGAATGATAACGCTTATTATGTTGATCGTAAGAGATTCGTTTTTATTAAGAAAGCAATTATGTAATTCAGCAATTTAGAATTTTAAGCACTCTTGAAAATAATAGGATAAAATTAATTTTCATTCACCACAAGATAAGTAAGTGTACTATGCCAATTTGTTAAATTTAAAGCTTTCTAATGAAATATTTTATAATGCAATCATCTTTTCCAAATTAGCATTTTGTGAATACTTAAGAAAAAAGTCTAATGAAAGAAGTGTTACTACCTTTTCCTATAATTATTTTCAAGAAAGTGAGAAATGGAGCATATATCTTCCTTACAGGTTTCTTAACATCCAGGAATATAAAAAAAAAATTCCATATAAACACTAAGTAAAATATTATAAATCATAACGTGTCTTTACTCCAGTGGAATTTATTATGGTTTGAATGAACAAAAAACAAATGATTTTTTCCCATTATACCTTTTATATAAAGTGATTATTTTTATTGGCTCATGATTCATCTAAAAATATAAAAATAAGAAGAAAAGCTGAGCATTTTTTTTACAACTTCAATTACACTGATACACCTCTTGCTTAAGAGGTTGCATTTTGCTGCAGCGTAAAGAGAGATTTGCCACCAACGTATACATTTTTCACTCCTCCTTCCTTCACCTCAGCTGAAGGGTAATATTAAAATATTCAGACGGATATGTGCAAATGTTACTGTGGAGGAAAGAAAAAAAGGAAAGAAAAAAGAAAAAACTCTCTATTTTTTCATGTTAAAGATTTTGTGCTCCCATGTTAAAAAGACAAAAATAAAGAACAAATCAAAGGAATGTGGCAACTCTTACTTGCTCCCTGACATAATGCAAAAAGAATGCAGCTCCGAGGAGGCGTTTTCCTCTGCAACTGGGGTCAACTACTATTTTTAAGAAGAAAGACTTGTTAAAAGTTTGTCTTTTCTATGACATAAGGAGAACAAAGGATAAGACAGGAGGAAGAAAAATCTAGAAACAAACATCGAATATCAAAATCAATTCACTTATAAAATAGGTATTGATTGATTAGTGAAGCATTGATGTAAAACATCCTATGATTCCAGAGAGTAAACGGGGTACAAAGCAGTAATGTGATATGGATTGCCTGACAGCATCAATTATTTGTCACAAACATTTGATTATTAAATAGGCAACTATTTGCTTTTCGGTAGCTGTCAATAATTCTTTATACACACGAATGGAAATGTAGGTGAAATTGCTTGGCAGAATTTGGTTATACATCATCCCAATGAAACAGAATATGAACACATTAATATTTAAGTCATCATTGAAATAAAAACACAGAATTTAAAAATTCTTCTTAAGAACTTGAAATACCTGAGAGGAATCTTTAAAAAACAATTTTACACCGCTATTAAGAAACATAAAAACAAAGTTGTGAGAGTGAGAATCTTTGTCTTGTTTCTGATCTTAGAGTAAAAAATGAAAAAAGCTTTCAGCTTTTCACTGTTGAGTGTGATGTTAAGCTGTGGGTCAACTAAGTTTTAAATAAAGTCTGCATTTTTGTACATTTCATATTACAGGTAAACTATTTTGGGTAAAAGGATCTTTATGGTGAAGTATTCAGATGACACAATGCATGAAAAAGACTTTGTGAAATAGCTTCAGGGAAATGTAAGTTTATGTAGTGCCACATTCTAGCAGAAGGTGAAGATATTGTTTGAGTCTGTTCCAGAAAGTGTGCTGCCCGCTTGGTTTACCCAAGTGAGTACTAAAATGATGACTGCAAATCTTAGGTGGCTCATCTAAAAAAGTGAAAAGGTCCGTCCTGTAGAGTGTCCTGGCTTATCTGCGGGTCCAAAACACACGAACACCAGCATTGTCCAAGTCAGACACTCAAAATAACAGGTGCCAAATAGGAACATCCAGGGCCCGCTGAGACTTAGGTCACTCTAGCCGGACCCCACTGTTCATCACACCATGACTGTTCAGAGCCCTGCACCCCATTTTTAAATGACTGATCCCCTCTGAGAAACTGTAATTACCTTAAAAGTATAATATTTAGACTACTTCCTGATCCTCGTATTGTTCCAATTCCTCTCTATCACTCGATATTATTAAATGTTCTGTTGTCCCGATTTTATTCTCCTCTTTTTAGAATCTTAATGTTTGTCAACTCAGAATTCCAGTATTCTAAGTACATGATTTTCAAATATATAGTTTTAGCCCTAGGTTAGGGCTAAAATTGTTCCGTAATTTCACAAGGTAACTGGATATACGGATAGAGGTAGAGGAATACATCTATGATGTTTGTATATAAGAGATAGATTGATATGTTTATATGTGTGTATATATATACATGCGTATAGATGTATAATTATGAAAAAATATATATAATGTATATATATATTATAAAGATGGCATAAATGTGCCCTCTCCATTGGAATTATTAGAGTTTCTAGTTATTTGTTTAAAAATTTTTATTTTATCTCTGTGGAAGACAGCAATATATATATCTATTTTCTAAATTAACATCTTGAGGAGTAACTTAAATGCAGTAGATGGCACATATTTAAATATTTGATAAGTCTTATAGATGTATACATCCCTGAAACTATCAACACTGCCAAGATAATGCTTCTCTTCATACCCCTGCAAACCTTTCTTTATGCTCCCTTATAATGCCTCCTTTATGTCCCTGGCCGTAGCATCTCCCCATCCCACCATCAGACACCCAAAGATCTACTTTTTGCCACTAATGATTCACTTACATTGTCTAGACTTTTATACAAATAAAACAAAAATGAAGCCACATAATAGGCACTCTTTTTGGTCTGGTTTCTTTCAGTCGGCATAAATATTTTGGGATTCAATCACATTTTTTGATACATCAATAGTTTATTTCTTTTTTGCTGAGTAGCATTCACTGTATGAATATAGCCCATTGTATTTATCGCTTCACTCATTGAAGGACACTTGGTACTTTCAGGTTTTGATTATTACAGATAAGGTTTTTATGTGCATTTGTGTATAAGCTTTATACAAAACTATTTTCATCTGGGTGTGGCTGGATGCATATTTAAACTTTTAAGAGCTTCCATTTTACACATAGTATAAGAACCTTAAAATAATTAAAATAGTATACTTCTATTTCCCCACCTCCTGGGCTTTGTCTATTTTTTCATGTGTTATAAAAACTCACATTACACTGTAGTGAAAGTAAGCAGCTGAGTTAAAAAAAATCACTTTACTGATTTTACCCTAGGTGTGGCTTAGCACTTTGGCTGAATTTGTATCTGTTGAGTTTGCGATGGCCATACTCTCCAAACTGAGTTACCTTAACCTTATAGTTCAAAAGGAGAAATCTGTGTGCATGCGTGTGTGTGTGTGAGTGTATTGGTGGTAGTGGGCTTCTAGAAGGAACTATTGCATTTAGATCACATCATTTGGGCTATGCTTGACCAACCAAAGTCATTGATAAGATCCTTGAAATTGTCTGTTTCCTTTTCTAAACTGTGAAGTATAATATGGCCAGTGCACTTAGCACTAGATCATAGCTTCAATAAAGGTGAACTGAGGAAGTATCCAAAGATTGTTTAGCAACTCTTAAATCTCCCTTTTCAGAACTGAAATAACAGAGCAAAGTCCTTTGATGAATACTTATTAGGCAGTGGTTTTCAAGATCTCCAAAGGGACATAGTCTACATCAGACCTTGTGCTAGGAGGTTTTAACATGTGTTGATTTTATTTAACCCTTTAATTATAAAAGTGAGCTCCATTATTGCCATTTTTGAAGATGAAGAAACTGAAGTACTGAGAGAGAAAATGTAACTTGTCATATCTTCTAAACCAGGCTGTGCATAGACATGTAGCCCATACACACTGGACAGTAAAAGTTCAAAGGTTTTATTGCTCTAATGGGGATCAAAGGTTTAACTACGTTTTAGTTTTGTTAGCGGATGCTTTAAAGGGAGGGAGCCAGGAAGCACCACAGAGAGGATGTTTATGTGGTTCTGGGATGGCAATGGGATCTTCTTGTGACCATCTGCTGACTGTGCAGCCCTTTACATACAGGGCTTCCTACAGGAAGCAAATAAACCTCCTAAGAAGAGAGTCAGGAGCCGAAAATAAAATTTAAAAAGCAGATCTGTGTGATCATCTAGCTAAAGGAAATGATGGTAGCTCAAATAGGGCTGAACAGAAAAATAAAATGCTATTTGCAGGGAAAAAGGAGCTATGGTAATAAAAGTACCTCATGGAGGGCTCAGTTGACATGAAATAGTGCAGAAAAGGTAAAAATCAGATTGTAGTAGCATTTAAGAGCAGGACTGAGGAAGTGAGCAGCAAATTTGAGTTAACAGAATAAATGGCTATTGACTAAGTGGCAAAGGGAATCTATAAGACTTACACAATTCACCTGAGAAAACTTCAGATTGAAAAAACCAAGCTGGAAAAAGACATAGCCTCCCAGATTAATGAACTATTTCCATTGATATATAATCAAACAACCTAAGTAAACTCCATCCTATAGTTTATGTGTATAATTAGTTCTGTTTTATTTATACATTAGTTACTTTTTGTTTGTATCCAGACACATTGGTCCTATATTCTTCAAGACCCTTTTCTAGAAGAGCAGTTTCTGAATCCAAGTGAGACCATCCTCATCTACACATACTGGGGAGATTCTTTGTACCCACTGCCTGCCCATCAGAGCTCATGAAAATGGATTCTGAAGGCAGGTACCTACATTAAATAAAGCACACATTTCACAAAGGCAAATTTGAGTCTGAATGTGCAAATGTAAATGGGAACACACTGTGTTTTTTAAAGTACGTTCCAACCTTATTCCCTTAAATTCCTCATATTTTAGTCATGACAGATAGTACTTTAGCTACTCTATTTGATAGAGCTACACACTATAAATCAAAATTAATCAAGTTATATTAGTTTTTAAAGCTCTTACTCAGCAATTCACTGGACCACATTGATGGCCCCTGATTAATTTAATTACACTTTATGTAGTTTTCTTAAAAACTACAATTTCAAGACATTCACAAAATTAAAACAAAACTCTTTAAATGCAAATGCAAATAAATTATTAAATAAGAATAGTCCAAGAATTGAGAGCATTATGCTACATAACATTCTGTGAACAATTCTATAATTAAAGAATACATTTGTGTGAATCAGAACAGAAGCTGAAAGGTTTTAATAAATTTTATCTGCTCCAACATATTTGAAAAAAGTAGGTCAAAATACCTATCTGTAAACTTAAATGAGGTAGGTACTACTTTAACAATAATTAAACAGAGAACTCCATAATATATAATAGGTATAAAATGTACCACATATATAGTATAACAGAATTTTAAACACACGCACACAGGACTATGTCTTTTGTTTTCAAATACATTCATTTTCTAAAACATAACCCCACAATATAAAGAATTAGATATTTCTCTAGATTGTTATTATGGATAACTGTGCTTTCTTCTGCAGTTCATAAGATACATTAAACATTTACATTATAGAAGTGATACATGCAAAGAAAATTATAATACTACGTAAGAATATCAAACAAAAGATTTCCCTGATGACCAAAAACTATAGGGGTTCTTAATTTTTAACAAGAAAATAGTTTCTGCTTTTGTTATTTTGATAGTTGACCCCATAACTTTGCTATACTGCTATTTATTTTTTCAACTTTTTGCACCTGTTGACTGCCCCCTACGAAAGTCAAACAACTGATGTACTTAATCACCTTTCCCACCTCAGGTTCGGGTTGTGGTTATTTATATATTCAGTTCTCTTGTGTTAGTGTTTATGACTGTAAATGCTGGGCTTATACCCATATTCTATGAGAAATCAATCTTAGTAAGTGATTGTGAACTCCCTAATATAACAACATGTGGTGCTTTTATCATGTTTATCTTTTACTCTACATCCACTCTCCTTTTAATATTGGTCCACTTTTCCCTACTTTGAAAATGTGTAAAGTTATTTAAAAACCTGCAACCAATTTTCCGATTCTCCTGATACTATCTGGGTGTTCAACAATTTAATTCAACTCGGACACTAACTACCCTGGTTTAGTGCAAACCCACAATTTAAGGGCTCAGTCACACATCCTGCTCCCCTCAGATGCCAGCCACGGAGTCCTGGCCCCGTACTTTTGACTGAGGTGCTGCTATAAATCCTCTATGAATCAAGGATTCCCACAACTCCCTCTTAAGGTTTGGTGATTTGTTAGAACTGCTCACAAAACTCAGAATGAAATTTTCCTACATTTACTGGTTTATTCCAAAGAATAGAAATGAACAGCCAGGTGAAGGGGTAGGAAGGGTAAGGCCTGGAAGGGTTCTGAGCACAAGAACGTCTTCCCCTGTGAAGTCGGGGTGCGCCGCTTTGCCAGCACATGAATGTGCTCCTCAGTGTGGAAACTCATCAAAAATTTGTGTTCAAGAACTTTTATAGAAGGGAGGCTCAGCCCCTCTCACCTCTCCTGGAGGTTGGTGGTGTGACTCAAAGTTCCAGCCCTCTGATCACCTGGTCTTCCTGGCGACCAGCGCCATCCTGAGGTTGTCTAGGAATCACACCCTAAGTCACCTCATTAGAGTAAACTCGATTATGATCAAATGGGCTCCTCGTGATCAAAGAATGGCTTCTCCATCGCTCAGGAAATTTCAAGCATTTTTAGGAGCTTTGAGCCATGAACCAGGGACAAAAGCCAAATATATTTCTTATTATATCACAGGTATCAGCTTTATTAAGTGTATAGGCTCGATTTGACCAAAGGACTCTAATGTAATAGAGTATTTTGAGGGTTTTTCAAACTTACTTGTAAAATTATTCACTATAAAAACACTATAAATTCTATTGGAGGTCAAATAAAGGAAGTGTAATCTTAACGAAAATTTTTCCAGGGAATGAGAATCTTCCAATTGCCAAGGTCTCTCAGGTTCTTCTATTTCAGATTTTGTTTACTGCAAGTGTATTGTGCTCAAGTGGCCTTTTTCTTGGATTTTGTACTTACTTGCCTACAGAACAGCCTTGATTTCTGAGTCCTGAGAAGACCGATGGGATCAGAATACACGCGGAGGGCAGCCTGAGAATCAGTTCTCTGTAAAAGCTCCTCGACTAATCTGAAACCCCCGTGGCTGGACGCCACTGCTGGGAGACAGAGCCACACCGCTCTACAGTCTAGACCTCACAAACGGCTTTTCTGTTTCCATGGCACTCACAAGGAGAAAGACAACAACTGTTTAGACTGGGGTTCTTTCATGAACAATTTAATGGTTTCTGCAATTGGTGTTTATTCATACTGAACTTGGAGTTTCTCTGAAACTACCTTGAGGGAAATCCCTCGCTTACACTTGGTATCTTCAGTTGCATATTCCTCTGTTCTAATTTAAGAATTTATCCAATCTCATTAGCTATCTTTTTGGAGGTTTTTCAAAATTTTGTCCTGTCGATGGCACTCTTTCTGTTCCAGTATTATAATGGCCTCAAACTTTGTTGAATGGAACTTTCCCAGTGATTATTCTGCAGCAACTTGTTCTGTATTTTAATATGTTCAATAAATAGTTGATGACCAAGGTAAGCAATAATCCTTAACCTTAGAGTTAAAAGAAAATTTTGAAATGTACAGAATTTTAATCAAAGCTCCCCAAAATAAATCTTCCATGCTAGCCTCTTGTCCCTTAAGAGATTTCTATGAGGCACCCCCTTCTCTCAAAAGTTACTTATATCCAGGAGAATACTAGGAATAAACCCCAACTCTTCTAGGGTTTTTATGTTTTAGAAAATTCTCTGTAGGAATGACTAAGAACTGTTAGGTCACCAAAATCCTTGTGTATCCTGAGATTTAGCATGAGATGTGAAGAGTAAAGTATTCTGTCTGCTTCAGTAAGTCATAGTGATATTTCATTGCATCTAAGGGGTTAAATATTTCTTTCTTTACCCTGTCGTGTGAATGCTCAGTTCCACTGTCTGAGATTTTCCACATTCATAGCAAAAGTTATATTCATCCTTTTCATTTGAGTTTAATACAATAGAGATTCAAACAGTCCATCAGCCCGACCAATGTTCTGATTATTTCTAGTCGCTGCCTTTCAATTTGCTATGCTCATTCAAAAATTTGAATCTGCTTTTCATCCATTTCAATGTTAATATGTACTCCCATGGCTCTTACTTTGAAGTTAGCAAGAAAACCTTTATGTGGAAGATGTGCCTTTGGGGTATAAAATAATTCAAGTCATTTCTCAATTGAACATAAAAAATTGAGTACAACCCAGAAATTTGAAGTATAGTCTGACCTTTTTCCTTTTTTTTAAAGAGAAAAAAATTTAATATAAGACTTAACATTTCTAGTCAATGCTGTGAACATCGTGTGGAGGTCTTGGTATTATAACTAAAAATGAAAACTGACATTATTTTATTAAATGAAAAGCTTATTTGAAACTATTATCTATTTCCTGGTTGAACTTAGAAGTTTACTTTCCCCCGCCATTTTCTTCCTCATTTATCATCATTAATATTTTGGTGAAGTAGTTAGACATACTTTCAACAGGAAACAATAAGAGAAAATAGACACTGTTTTATTCTGCTCCTGGCCTAACTCACTGCAATTATCAGAAATACTAAACTGTCACTGCAAACTAACAGAAATTAGTGTCATAATCATATCACTAAAATAAAAACTGGAGACAGAAGATGTAGAAAATATGCATATAATTCATACATAATACTAATGTTAATTATCTTTTACACTTAAGCTATGGAGCATAATTACTTTAAGGTTGATTTGGAATAAAAATCATTTTTGTAACTATCATTCATATTTAGTACATTATTATTTTCATACAGGCTCAAGCATTCTCTTTGCAAAGAGGCATTAAGTGAGAAAGAAATCTGGATTATTTAAAGTAAAAAGAATCCTAACTCAAAAGGAAATGTGCTCTTTCTGCTAAGTGCTAACTCTTTAAGCATTTTTAGTATGCCAGGCATGCCATCTGTGCTCAATTACTTGTTATTTTGTAATGTCAACATCTGCTTATAAGAAAATATATGCTTGCATATATTAAAGACTTGTTTTCCACACAGAATGTGAAAGTTCTTTATGTCAATCCACATGTAATTAATTCTTTTCTTCTTTTTGTTCTCTCCTGAACAGTGCAAGTTAAAATGCTAAAATATCAGGAAAACAGACATGGACAAATCTATGTAACACATATAAAACTAGGAATTAAATTTGTGTAATCTTTATGCATTTCATTGTATATAGATTTAAATTTTTATTAAAGTTGTCTGGAAGTCTAAGATATAATTGAATACAAAATTATATTAACAACTCAGTTATACCCATAATTCAATTCAATTACTTATTTGAATGGTAAGCACAGGCTCACATAATATTTTCTTCACTGAAATGCCTTTACTTCTCTTTTTCCATCAAGGAAATGTCAAATCTCACTATAGACACCAAATCAAATATTGCCTCAACTTAGAATAATTTCCCAATTTCACCCACCTATATTAATCCTCACATGCATACTATGTCGCTACATTTTTGTTCACTTTATTTGAATTAAAAAAAAATGTTGTTACTATTATAAAAGCACAAATTGAGAAATCAAAGCTAAGACTTTTAATAAAAACGAAGAGCATACTCTTCAATTCTCACTCAACCTAGACTTTCTTCCCAGAGACAATCATTCTCAAATGTTTCCTTTCTGTTCTCCAGGTACTTTAAAATAATATTTAAATATCAAATAATATTCAAAATATATTCCTGAAGTTTTATTTCCTAAACTACCAAATGTAGGAATCATTTATTAATTTCTCCTCTTAGTGCATGATGGTTTAGCCTATTTCAGGCACTTTTCCCCACCACCCATTCACCAATATAGTTACATCATAAGTGTGCATTCATTAATAAACTGTGCTTATTTTATTACAATATAAAAATATGGTTAATTCCCAATCCAAACATTGTATTATATTTATTTTTATCTTCATAAAAATACTGTTTTACCTGCCACTAATAATTGCATTTTTTTCATTTGTTTAGTTTTTTTAGGTATTTTCTGCTATTTTTCTTTCCTAAATACATGAACAGATCTGCCAAAGCATGGGAATAATTACTTCAAGTGATCCTATATACATAGGTAATATATAATAGCCCTTTTAAATTTTTCATGTTGCTCTTTGTGAATGGTTACCTGCTGTGACTGATGCTTAGCTGTCATGCCGGAGCTTTTTTGCTCTCCTGCAGCAATGGAGCGATGGCTCTGGATGGATCACCTATCCTCTGGAAAGTTCACATTTTTCTTCCTTGGGTTCTTTTCTGCTTTGTTGAGGATCATCTTTCAGCTTCCTAACTACTTAAGATTTTAAAATGAGAGTCCTCTCTCATGTCTGGAAAAAATGTCACAGACTGGGAAATGGACAAAAAGATTACAGGGTGTACTTTTAGCAGAGTTCTGGACATGACCTTGCAACCCCTTCAGGGATTGCCTGACCTATGGGAATGCGGGAATGCGTTCCTTTGATAAGCTTCCCATTGACTAAACTATTTTATAATTGCGTAAGGGTATAAGTCAAGGTGTAGAAAAATGATAGTAACTTGATTCGTCTCATAGCAATGCATATGAGTTTTGTCTAGCAGGTAGACATACAATTGATTTTGCCTTGAAGAGATGATCTCAACCTTATTGCTATAGGTATTAATTTTGATAAGTGCAAATTAATTGTAGCATTCCTATTAAAACAGATATTCAAATTATCCTTTGAACTAACTAGTTTTAACATCAATTAATGGGTGAATAAAGTCTTTGACTTTATTTTAATAAAGATCTAATGAATGAAATCATTATTCATAAAAGCCACATATTTGTCTTTTAAAAATTTAACATCTATTTGAAAATACCTGTTATAGCCTCCCCCAAAACTAATAGCTAGACTGAGTAGGAGGTTTTTGAGTTACAAATCATTTTCTTTCAGTATTTTGAAGGCATCATTTCACTGATTTCTAGCAGAGCAGAAACCTTACGTATTTCCCATTCACATGTCTTTGTATATTATCTTTTTATTCTCTTTCTCGCTCTGGAGCTTTCTTCTCTTTTTCCCTAGGATAAAATTTCAGAATATTCTGAGTACTCAGTATTCTTTGTTTTGGCCTGGAAATTCAGGTTTTTCTGGATAATGCTCCTTTGTTTCTTTGAGGCAGCATGGAATAGTGGTGGTTATATGTGGGAGCATTAACAGACTTTGAAAAAATTTCTGTGAGGATATTCTTTTTTTGTTTTGTTTTTTTTTACTATTTCTTTGACATATCTTCTTGTAGAGTAACTTAAGCATGTATAGGTTTTAAACTACTAATTAAATTGCACACACATATTAACATAATAGGAATACAGTTACATAACCAAAGCAGATCTATAATTACCAGCCATCTCCAGTGAAACCAAGAAAACCAGTTAGGCATCCTAGGCATTTGTAAAAATTTATCTATGATAAAATGGATATTGTCCAACTATACTTGAACAGTCTGAGAGAAATCAGACAAATTAAAACAACCCATTCCTGTAAACTGTTGTGAGGATATTCTTAATTTGCAAATAATTTTTTCTTTTAATCTGATTTTTCCCTTTTCATAGCATAGCCTTTTATGATAGGAACCCTCTGTCTACAGGTATGACCAAGATGGTAATTGGACAAAAAGGAATGGGTACAAAAACAGCGTCAAGAGGGTTCCTAATTTGCAGGACATGTAAAAATGCTCATTTTGACTAGAGCATCTGAGAAGAGAAGTGGTAAGAAATGACCAGATAGTGAAAGAATTATCTTCCCTCTTGTTGCTCAGGGAGTAAGGGTGCTCCCCACCCCAGGCAAGTTCCTATAAATCTGAAGAAACCTAAGGAAGACAAGGGAAAAGGCAGGTTGGGAGGGAGGGTTTTATGCTCACAGCTCAGTCTGTGCCTAGGCTGTGCTAGGCAGCCTGGCTCCGACCATCCCTGCTGCCATGGGGTAGGCTCGCTCTCCTGCCCATCCCTTCCAGAGGGACATCTGTGGGTGGAGCCATGGAGACTTACATTCATTTTCAACATTTGTGGACTAAGGATAGTAACTCCTACCTTATAAGATTATAGGTTGTGGCATATGAGATAATGGACATTGCATTAACACATGATCAAAATCACCATGAATTCTGCACAGGATACAGCAAATAGGGGCACAGTCAGTTGGATTTCCATAAATATCACTTTAATGAAAATACAGAATCCACAAAGAAGTTCAATTTTGGAACAGATTTAGAAAATTATAGTTCTATCAGCATGGGTGCTTAAACTGCATAAGTTATTTCTGTTCCTTGAACATCTGTATACAAATGGCAGGAGTCTCACATGGCAGGGTTGTCAAGGCCCTGAGAAATTATCCTGCCTAACCTCTTCTTTTATTACAGTTATATTCTCTACTATGCAATTTAGCAACTAATTATATATTGTTTTCATTTTCTCTAGGTGTAATTATATGTCAGTCTCATCCTTTCAATTCTTTAATGACAGAATCCTCTTATTTTTCTATCCCTCAAAGCGCTTTGCAGAATATTAGCTAAGCACATTAAGTTAAAATAGTACTTACTAATTAGTAGGTGATAAATACTTACATTAAGCTGATAAAAAAATAATCTACTGTCCATCTCTCTTTAACATCAGGTTAAAGTTTATTCTGTTCTCTATGGCATGGAAACATGGAATATTTCTGTTGGTTAGGGAATATCGGCTTGACTTAGGGTGACAAGCTTAATATATTCACATTATATATATGTTGTATATATTCATGTATACATTTGAATGGCTAAAAGGGCAGAATGTAGCAAAGACTACTTGTATCCAGTAGCACCTGTTCTTTTCTTTTGTAACAAATAAAATTTTAACTATACACATGAAAGCCTGAAGTCTGTATATCTCAGTCTTTCTTTCAGCTGGAGGCAACCATGTGACTATTTTTGAGCCAATGGGATGTGAGCAGAGGTGACATGTGTATGTACCCTTATCACTTTTGCCCCTTCTCCATGGTTGAAATGTGGATGTGAAGGAAGAGGCTAGAAGGACCATGTGGGGTCATTGGAAGGGAACTGCCCATTGAGGCTGGCAGGGCGTCATCCTGAAAGACGTGACTAGAATCCTAATGAATGTGGAGACACCATAATAGCCCTCAGTGGGGGGAATCTAGTAACCACAATGTTGCTCATGTAATTGTATATTAATAATACCAAAATAAAAAACAAAACAAACAAAAAAATCCAAATCTTTACATAAAAAAGGAATGAAAATCAAACTTGTATCTCATTTCAGCCTCCATGAATTTATTACTTCTCTTAGAGCTGTAAGCACATATCCTAAATCATTAAAGGGCAACAAACTAGAGACAGGAGCCCTGGCTAATCCTGAACAAGGGTGATGCTTCGTGGTCTGTTTATTCTTAATCCAATAATGATTTGAAATAATAAATTATGATTTATTTTAATATCTGTTAGGACAAATAATTCTCATACTTTTCATCCTCAAACTTCTGTGGGTATTTTGCCCTTTTATTCTTCCAGGTGACTTTAAAATCTATCAAGTCTGTTTGGGCCGCTGTAACAGAAAGGGTAGCTAATGGACAACGGAAGTTGATTTCTCACAGTGCAGGAGGGTGGGATGTCCAATATTTAGGCACTGACAGATTGAGTGTCTAGTAAAAGCCTGCTTCTTGGCTCATACAAGACAATAATCTCTCTGTGTCCTCACGTGGTGGAAGGGGGCAGGGAGCGCTCAGGTGTCTTAAGGACAGTAAACCCATTCATTAGGCCTCCACCCTCATATCCTAATTATCTCACCAGGCCCCACCTCCGAATACTAGAATTAGGATTACAACATATGAATTTTGGTGAACATAAATATTCAGTCCATTGCAGAATCATTTTGTTAAGTCTGCTTTGTTTTCAAGGGTGATGTCTGTAAAGTTGACTTCAGCCTTTTAAATATTGTCTTCCTATCAAGAAACAGGATATATAACTTATTCAAGTATTACTGCATATATATCAGTAATACATGAAATTGCCTCTTGTTTACTTGTGAAATTTATTTTTGACCAATTTTCTTCATGTTTTCTGGGGTATACATGCAAGTACTCAATTTGTGTCTATTTATCTTTTGTTCAAGAACTACTAAACATCATCATGCATTCAAAGTTTTTAAATTAATTGTGTTAATCTAACAGAATAATTTATTTGAAAATGGGAATAACCTTTTACTTCTAGTTTTTAAAAGTTGGTTTTGGTCTTTCGTTTATTTGGTTTTGTTCTTACGCCAGGAAGAGATCTTAAATTTGATCAAATAATCTTCAGGTCTATTGAGGTAGTCATTTAAAAATGTGGCCTATTAATACTTAAGAATATTTCTGAATGTAAAAGGAAGTCTCCTTGGCTTATCTTGGTTATTGGTTGAATTATGTCCCCTGAAAATATCTGTTGAAATCCTAAACCCCAGTATCTCAGAATGTGACTTTATCAGAAATTGAGACATAATGAGTTAAGATGAGGTCATGCTGGAGTAGGATGTGACCCTAGTCATATAAGACTGATGTCATTCTAAGATGAAGACATGATAAAGGAGAAAAATGCCATTTGACCACAGAGGCAAGATTGGCATTATATGGTTACAGTCAAAGAATGCCAATGATCACTGGTGATACCAGAAACTAAGAAAAGTCATGGAATAGATTCTGCCCTACAGCCTTCCTTGAAAGAGAATGGGCATCTTTATTTTGGACCTCTGGCCTCCAAAACTGTGAGATAATAAACTGCACTTGTTTAGAGCCTCTCACTTTGTGTTACTTTGTTAAAGGAATCATAGGATATTAAGACATCAAAGTTAGATTAACTTAAAGATTTTACATTACCAAAGATAATTTTACAGAGCATTTCTTCCTGTGTTTCTAAAATATCAAAATAGCTTTCTGTAAAAAAAATATCAAAATTCTGCTTAAATATTGCTAAGATCAATCTCTAATATTATATACAATGACTCAATTGTTCATTATCTCATATTCTAATGTAAGCATATATAATTGTATAATTTTAAAGATTACAAACACCATAAATACCCCCTATATATTTGTTTACAATTAAAAAAATATAATCCCTCTAGAAACAAAAGCAAAAATGAACAAGTGGGACTATATAAAACTATGAAGTTCTGTACAGCAAAGGATACCAGCAGAACAAAAAGGGATCCTACAGTATGGGAGCAATATTCACCAATGACATATCTGATAAGGGGTTGACATCCAAAATATATAAAGATCTTATGCACCTCAACAACCAAAAACAAATAATCCAATTAAAAAATGGGCAGAGGATAAGAAGAGACACTTCTCCAAAGAAGAAATTCAAATGGCCAACAGGCACATGAAAAGATGTTCCAAATCACTAATCATCAGAGAAATGCAAATTAAAATCACAATGAGATACCACCTCACTCCAGTTAGGA
This sequence comes from Manis javanica, assembly GCF_040802235.1. Taxonomy (NCBI): domain Eukaryota; kingdom Metazoa; phylum Chordata; class Mammalia; order Pholidota; family Manidae; genus Manis; species Manis javanica. The sequence continues at coordinate 11,291,545 of NC_133165.1, forward strand.
TGGCCAACATCCAAAAGACAAAGAACAACAAATGCTGGTGAGGATGTGGAGAAAGGGGAACCCTCCTACACTGTTGGGGGGAATGTAAATTAGTTCAACCATTGTGGAAAGCAATATGGAGGTTCCTCAAAAAACCAAAAATAAAATAAAATTTGACCCAGGAATTTCACTCCTAGGAATTTACCATAAGAAAACAAAATCACAGATTCAAAAAGACATATGCACCCCTATGTTTATCACAGCACTATTTATAAGAGCCAAGAAATGGAAGCAACCTAAGTGTCCAGCAGTAGATGAATGGATAAAGAAGATGTGGTACATATACACAATGGAATATTATTCAGCCATGAGAAGAAAACAAATCTTACCATTTGCAACAACATGGATGGAGCTAGAGGGTATTATGCTCAGTGAAATAAGCCAGGTGGAGAAAGACAAGTAGCAAATGATTTCACTCATCTGTGGAGCATAAGAACAAAGCAAAAGCTGAAGGAACAAAACAGCAGCAGAATCACAGAACCCAAGAATGGACTAACAGTTACCAAAGGGAAAGGGACTGGGGAGGGTTGGTGGGAAGGGAGGGATAAGGGCATTAAGGGGCATTATGATTAGCATACATAAAGTGGGGGCAGGGCACAGGGAAGGAAGTATAGCATAGAGAAGACAAGTAGTGACTCCATAGCATCTTACTATGCAGATGGACAGTGACTGTAATGGGGTATGTGGGGGGGACTTGGTGATGGGGGAATGTACTAATCACAACATTGCTTATGTGAAACCTGAGCATAAGATTGAATATTAATGATACCTTAATAAAAATAAATTAGTAAATAATAATCATCCCTCTAGTTAGTCTATCCCAGGGTCAAAGAGCTGAACCCCAGTTGAACCCTAGAGTGTCTGTGTTGAACAACATGGAGAAATAGAACAAAATAAGAAATATGAACAGATACAAAATTGTGGAAGATATTTGTATTGCTTTTCAGACATTCTAGTAATAAACAGTGAAAATCTAGTAACAAATATCGTATAAGCACACAAATATGTCTGTTCCTGTTAAGAACTACATGTGTACTGCAACCTACTACAGACTTTAAAACAGAAAGATATAACAATGACTTTTGGTAATAATCAAGGAAACCATTATTAAAATGATGGCATTTGATCTGTATCTTATTAAGTAGGTGGAATATTTCTAAACATAAGTAAGAAAATAATATTTCAGGTGAGTAAACATTTGGGGGAAAGATGTTTTGGAGTCTGTAAAGAAAAGACAAAAGCAGTTTGGGAGGAGTTATCAGTGTGATGATTGATTTAATGTGTCAACTTGATTTGGTCATAGTGCCAGATGTTTGGTCGAAAATTATTCTGGATGTTTCTGTGAGGGTGTTTTTGGATGAAGATAACATTAAATCAGTGGACTGTGAGTAAAGCTGATGCCCCCTACAATGTGGGGGGGGGGCCTTATTCTATCAACTGAAAACCTGTAAAGCCCAAAAGACCATCTTTCACTGAGCACGAAGGAATTCTGCCAGCAGGCGACCTTCAGACTCAAACTGCAAACCAGGTCTTCCCAGGTGCTGTGGACTGAGTTGTGTCCCCTCAAAATTTACATATTGAAGCCTTAACCCCCATTGTGACTTTATTTGGAGATAAGGCTTTTAGGAGGTAATTTTGGGAGGTAACTAAAAGTAACTGGAGTTTTTAGGAGGTGATGAATTCATAAGGATTGGGCTCTAATCTGATAGATTTGGTAACCTTACAGAAGAGGGAAAGAGAGGGACCTTCCTCTCTCTCTCTCTCTCTCTCTCTCTCTCTCTCTCTCTCTCTCTCTCTCTCTCTCTCTCTCTTTCTCTCTCTCTCTCTCAACAAGAGGGTGGTCATCCACAAGCCAGGAAGAGAACTCTCCCTAGAAACAAAACCCTGCCATACCTTGATCTTGGCCCTTTTAGCCTCCAAACTGTGGACAAGTAAGTTTTAGTTGTTAAAGCCACGCAGTCTAGGACTTTGTTATAGTATCCTGAGCTTACTAACATACCAGGGCTCCAGTTTTGTATTTTCTTTTATTTCTTTGTGGAGCTCCTGACGTTTTTTTCTTTTATTAAGGTGTCATTAATATACAATCCTATGAAGGTTTCACATTAGCAACATTGTGGTTACTACATTGCCCCCTATTATCAGGTCCCCATCACATACCCCATTACAGTCACTGTCCATCAGCGTAGTAAGATGCTGTAGAGTCACTACTTGTCTTCTCTGCGCTATACTGCCTTCCCCGTGCCCTCCCCTACATTATGTGTGCTAATCGCAATACCCCTTAATCCCCTTCTCCCTCCTCCTCCAGGTTTCCAGTTTTATGGCCTTCAGACCTGAACCAAAGCGTCAGCTCTTCCCTGGGTCTCGATCCTTCCAGATGTTCATGCAGATTGTGGGTTGGCTGGACTCCATAATCACATGAACCAATTTCTTAAAATCTCTCTGTATGTATAGAAACATATCCTATTGGTTATATTTCTATGGAAAACCTTGACTAATACTATAGGATATATAGGTAGGAAGAAATAACTAATGGTCACTAAGACTATCACAAATACCTTTGATTGTAACCTAAAAAACTCAGCATTCACTCTAGGATCTCTGAAAATTATTTCTAACCATTCAGGTTTTTACATAGTTTTTTTCTAGCATAATCAGGTCATTTTAATTCCCAAATATGTTACATGTAAAATGTTTATATATAAGATTTTTATGGCTTTGTCTTGACACACATATTTTTGCCTCTGGATTTTATCTTTTATACTTCCTTTTTTTCACCCAATCACCAAATTCCCTTCAAATGACAGTTATTTTCTGTGACTTTTTCTGAACTCTCTGGAATAATTTTTCTCTTCTTATTTTGTTACATGATACAGCCCTCTCTCTGTTCTATATATTCTGTATGTATGTATGTATCTATCTGTGTCTATCTTACTATTTCTCATCAAATTGTATTATATTAGGAAGGTATCAAGTTTTATTTTTATTTTCTCTTATTTTTTAGAATGACTAAATCATTTAATGAATCTTGAGCTGGAATAGTGACAAACTCTAATTCAAACTTCAATACCAAATTCAGTCATGTTTCTAACATAGGTAGAGTTATTTGACTTCGGCATACAGGGTGAGCTGGAATCACAACAGGGGAAAGGTAAGAAGATCAGTTAGAAATCCAAGAGAAAAATCCAGATAAGAATGAACAAAAGTCTAAACTAAGTGGTGACAAAGGAAATGGAAAGGTGAGAGGACTGTTCTGAAGTCAGAGTAAAGGATTCCACGGCACACTGATTATGGGAAGAAAGGGAATAGTAAAAATTAAATCAAGAATGTTTCATGTTCAAGTGACTACTTATCTTAATAAGCTCTATTCTTTCTCATAGAGAAATTCTTTCTCTTCCCATAACCCTTTTCACTGACAGAACAATCAACTTCAAACCAAATTCAATGGTCCTTTCTTCCAAGGTCATCCAGACTGAGTTTACAGATATTGTCCAAACCTTCAGATGAGCTTCCTGTTGGATGTATGTATATTACATTACAACTATATACTTTAATTTTATTTTTACATTAGTAGGTTTTTCCAAAGTATTATTTAACTTTACGATTACATGATGTAAAGGAAAGCTTTACGTATCATGGAATTAGCAAATCTGTCAAAAGTTTAGCTTTGGCTAATTTAAGTTCTAGATTATTATGTGTCTATTTTAACTACCTCATATTAGATATTTGGGGCTGGTCTTTTTACTTAGTCCTCAAACTTAGCTTATTCAAAACTAAACATCTCATCCTTTTGGCTATTCTTTACCTCAACAATTCTCCAATGTAACAAGTCATAGACATCCCACAAACCTTGAATTACCCCAGACACCACCATCTTGTTCATCACCACCATCCAATCAGATTTAAATCTATATATCTCTTATATCCATCTCTTCTTCATTGCCATATTATTATCCTCATAGCTCTCCCTGCCATTCTTTCCATGACACCAAAGTTTGGCTAATTAAGACCAGTGAGAATATGAACTTGGCTAGGCTTAGGTTATACTGACCAACAAGAACTAAAATACAACCCAAAGGACACCACTTCCAAGGTCTAACTAGTTCCCTACTAAAGCAGAAACGAATTCCAGTGGCCGGTGCACGCAGAGAAATATACCAGGTCAAAAGTTAAGGTTCGTAGTTGGGATGAATAATAAAAGCATAAAATAACAGGTATAACTGAGTATAATTACAGTTAGTATGAGGTGTGACTAAAGAATTCTACTTAATTACATGAAAAATTATGACAAAGAAAGTCACCACGTGTTCTGTATCTCTACAAAGTCAAGTCTAAGGAATGCATGAAAAGTGTCAGAAGCAGGAGGAAAAAATATGCTGATAAAGACTGTATAGAAGTAATCTGACAAGGTTTTCTCTAAATTTTTTTCTCATGAGTCTTGTTCTTTTTTAATTGCCTGAACTTGAGATTGCTTTTCTTGGTTGCCATTGGTAACACTGATGGTTGCTACAGCATCAACCTGATACTTACATATTTTCAAGATGAAAGACTTTTTTGAATACCAACAAAAACAAGCCAGTAAATACCAACAAACCAATAAAAAGAAGGAAAGAATTATATTCTATTAACAAACAGTTCAGACATCATGGGGACATGAAGCAAGAGCAATAAAACAAGATAGCAGAATTATCTTATTTTAAACAACTCTGAATTGTTTTCTGATAACACAGGGAACTTTGAAATGAAAGACTTTTATTTAAATTACTTAAAGTTATTAAAATGATACCTTTATAAGATTATTAATGGTTATACTTTGGGTATATGGATCACTGACATATTTAGCATATGGAAAGAAATGTAAGTCATAAAATCTATACATATAAGCTTTGAAGATAAATGTATGCATACCTAGGAATATATAAATAATTGAAAGATTTTAGCATTGAATGATACTAAGAGTATACTACCAATTACTGTTGACCTTGTAAAAACATACTCTCTAATTCGGGCCAACTAATTAGAAAATGAGATTCATATACGTATCTCAAAAGGAAAAGCTTCTGCCTTATCTGTTTTATAAACAAAATCGTTTAAATTTTATCTTAAATCAAATATCACCACAAATTTTCTATTAGTCACAATTTATCATCTTGCCTTATTTTACTACCTGTTTATAGTTCTTCATAGGCAGAACACATGGAAGTGAGAATTATTCGGAGGCAGACAATATAATATAGTTAGGAAATACCTTTCACACTGTTGAAGAAGTATGATCTGGAGATGGTCTATTTATTTCTCTCTTGATAGATAAAACTGATGATAAATTTGGGGTAGTGTCTCCTCCTGAACTTCGACAAGGATGAACTAGCCCCAAAGTAGATTTGTATATCATTTGTATATGAAAATGTAGTGCCAACTTAGAAGTCTATAATCTTATCTAAGACTCAAACCATGTAGAGTACCGATTAAAGATATATAATACATTTCTGGCTGGTGGTAGATTAAATCTTGTTCAGAATTATTCTCTTCCCTCTCTCCTTCTTCCATGGACTCAGCTATGTGACTTGCTCCATCCAGTAGAACTTTACAAGTTACACAAGCAAAGGTTTGAAAAGTGCTTGCATCATTGATATCCCTCTCTTGTGAATATACTGTCATGAGAAGAACATGCCCTCAAGCCAATCACTGCAGAAGAAGGAAGAAAGACAGGTGCAGCAAAGCCCAACACACATCGGCCTTGCTCTGGATGCATGAATGTGTCAGCTGGGAACAGCACAGCCTTCCAGATAAGTTTAGCCAAATCTGCTTACCTTCAGTTACCCCCAGACTGTAGGAAAATAAATAGTGTTAAACCATTGGGTTTTGGGGTGGTTTATAATGTAGTGTTTTGTGTATGTACGGATGTGGTATGCATGCATGCATGGTGTGTGTTTGTGTGTGAGACTATCCTAACATAGGATTGGAGTGATTTGAGAATTTATGGACCAAAAAACATGGAAGTACAATATAGCATAATTTATATGTTAATAACCATAAAACCATTAAATATATTTAACCTCAGATGCTGTGAATAAAGGAACATGGTAGTAAGAGCAACATGTGTTTGAGAGGAGGAAGAAAGAATCAATGCGAACAAACTTCTGAATAATGCAGGACAATCTTAGAGACGACATTTAATTTGAAAACTTAATTTGAAATTGGTTTATTTCTACATTTCAAAGCAACCCATAATGTCATTCAACATCACTAGAGATCCTTTAAACAGTTAAAATTGCAAGGGACTCCCTTTTGAATGTGTTTATATGGCGTGGCTATATGGTAAGGTTGAAAGAACATGCACTTGGAACCAGACAGAAAAATTCAAATTGAAGCTGTCCAACTTTCTACCTAGGCATCTATCTGAGTATCAGTATTCTCATCTATAAAACAAGAATGATAGTGCCTTAATATATTTGTTGTAAGATTAATAAGGTGTGTATAAGACCTTTCTCAAAAAATAGTAGACATTGCTGTTATTATTCCTGATTCTGTGCATAGAGAATCTTCAATAAATAGTTGTGATGATTACTGTTTCAGAAGAGAAAATGCAGTATGTCATCCATAGGAAATAGGAAATAGGAAAGAAGTACCTATAGCAATGACTGTGCTGTAGATATAGATTATGTATTTGGGTTTGAGTGATGACTGATGCAGAAATAAAGCTCAGTCATGGCAAGACTTTTCACAGTGGTATACTTGCTTTAATATACCAACAAAAACAAGCCAGTAAAGACCAACAAACCAATAAAAAGAAGGAAAGAATTATAGTCTATTAACAAACAGTTCAGACATCATGGGGACATGAAGCAAGAGCAATAAAACAAGATAGCAGAATTATCTTATTTTAAACAACTCTGAATTGTTTTCCAATAACACGGGGAACTAGAAGTGATAGAACCATACTTTTGTAATTCTCATGTATTAATTGTATTATATACATTAACTATTTATCAAATTGTGGTTTGTGTTCGTGTGGGGACCAGACCTTATTTAAAATTACATTATTATGAAAACTGTTGAATTAGGAGAACTCACTTATATGCACATTTAACATGAACAATACATTAGTCATAGCTGCCATCTATCACTAATTATAAGCTAGGAATTGAGCTAAGAACTTACATAGATTATTTTTGCTTATTTTTCATAAACTCTACAATTTACATAGGAGGAAAGTGAAGTTTTCAAATAGTATGCTCTTTGTTAAATGTCACAGAAATACTAAGTAGAGGTGGCAGGAATTTAATTTAGATTTGTATCTTTCTAAAGTCTGTGCCTTATATACCAGTATTCGTGGTGTTTATGTTTGGACATAAACAATGCCTATTCCATTCCTTAACCTCATACCTCCTGGATTTAGTTATTGTGCAGATTCACTTAAAAAGCCATAAAAGAGGATAATGCTTGTATGTCCAGAGAAAGTTGTTCTGAGCAGGAAAAAGATTTCATGAAACAATTTGTTCTTGGACAGTTATGAACTCTCTGTGTCTCTCAGCAATATCTTGATGTCATTTATCATATACTCTTTGTTGGAACATGCCCTCTTTTTATTACACTTTTCTTTAAAATTTTCTGTTTTCAATTAATATATGTTCTCTCTTTCAGTAGGGACAATTTACTTTGATTACAGAGACCTATTCCTCTCTTTGGAATCTTTACATAAATCTGATTAGTTTTTCTCTATTTGCTCAAACATATTACTGATGGTTTAATCTGTCTGAGATGGACCATGTCCAAACTTTTGCAGATCATTGTACTATTCTCTCTGTTCAAAGAAAAAGATTTTTTAAAAAAGTGAGCTTACTATAATTCTTTGTGTTAAGACGGCACTCAAAATCAGTTTATTCACTTAATGAAAGCACTGGAAAAAATTCTCAGTCAACTTTTTTACAACTCTGAAAGTTAACCAAGAACTTGGAAAAATCAGGAGCATTTATTCAAGATAAATGGCTAACTGTAGGAGAGTAGAGGAAACTATGTAGTGTTTGCCCTGTTCTCATACCCTTCTCCCTAGTTCTGTGGTAGCCTTGAAAGCCACAGAGGCAGTCACAGTGAAAACAAGCAGCCAAGGATCAGTTAGAGAGAACCGAATAGGAATGGAGTTCCTTCAAAGCCCCATTTCCAGAAAATTGTCACTATTTGACCTCTCTGCAGTTCCCTGGAAAATTAAATTCCTTGGGCATGTCTCTATTTGACTTGATTCAGACCTTACACAGGATGAACAACTTTTCACTTTGGGCATTCATGGAAAGCAATTAGCAGCAAATGTTTTGCATTGCAACTGCAGTGGCGGCCATAAGAGATGAGACAAACAAGGTGACCAGCCAGTCTGATGGATCAGATGTATCTTTAGGGGGTTTTGAAAAGTAGAAAATATATTATCGGGAATCTAGAAAGCACACATATGCATGGGGCTGGGCAGGTGCTCAGGAAAGACTCAAGAAGGCCCTAAGCTCTCACTTCTGGATGACTATGAGGCACAAAAAATAAGAAGTGAAGATTAAGTTATGGTTCTAAAGTGATGACTTGAATATTGAATGCATGCCTCATTTTATCCTCAGTCTATTGGTAAAGCCTAGGAGACATATCAGTACATGGCATTTAAGGAATTCTCTGTCCAATCATGTATTAATCATTAAACCAGCCATGAAGAAACTTCAGTAGCTACACATGACAATAAAATATGACTTTATAAAGTTTATTCAAGAGAGTTACTAAGGAAGGAAGATTGAAGATGGGGCATGAGAGGTGAGACAGAGGCTTCCTCATAAAACTGCATATAATACAAAAATATAATTGATAAAACTAATCCTGAAAGGGCAACAGGAAAGAGGACTGCGCCAGACTGCATACACTTGGAGAAAAGAGCAGACCTCACAGAACAGGGTAACGTACCAATGATGTGGCCTGGTGGGACCCAAGCCCTTCCCCCACCCCAGCTCACCAGTGCGAGGAAGTGAAACACAGCAGGGAGGGAGTGGAGGCCTGGGACTGCTGAATACCTAACTCAGGAGACCTGCTCTGGGAGCACAAACCTACATTTCATGCTGCTTGCATGGTACTCTTGTGATTAGGGAATTGGAAAGCTAAGACAGGCAGAATTCCTGGAGAAACTGAGATTCCAACTACTTGTGGAAAGCAGGGATCCATATCCAGCTGCTCTGGGACAAAAGAAAGGCAGGCAGTCTGAGAGATTTCCTAACAAGGAAGCCTTTTCCAAGAGGGCTGCTAAAGGGGCAAGGATTGCATGGAGCTTACTGCTCAGGAGAAAGGACAGGTAGACAAATTGTCCAGGTGCACTCTGCCAAGTAGGTTGGGAGCTTTCATGACTTCCAGGTGCTCCAGCTCCCTGGCTGGCTACACAGCTCCAAGAACCCCCTCCATGAGAGGCAGCCTACTGTGCCTCTCTGTCACCCAGCCCCACCTTGCTAACAAACCAGCAAACCTTACCCTGGCATTAGGCCAGCCAGAGGGAAGATGTGTCCACAGTAACTACAAACACAAAGCATAGAGGCTTATACCGCGGTGTTTGGACAACTGGTTCAGGCAGTGTAGACAGGCAAAGTGGCCGGGAAGCAGGAAACAGGTCTTTCCTCCCCTCAGGCACCAATACCACTCCCCAGCAACCCCCTGACATTGCTTCAGGGGCTGAGCAGCTCCAGAGAGTAGAGCTTCTGGACACTAGAGGGCACCATGTACAAATATGAAACACCAAAGGAACCTGGTTCAGAGTAAAATTATTAATACAACCCCAGAGAAAGATGATATGGACCTCATGACTCTTCCTGAAAGAGAGTTGAAAATAAAAACCATTAACATGCTAATGGAGGTATGGAAAGATATTCAAGAACTTAGGAATGAATTCTGGTCAGAGATCCAACTGTTGAAGAGCACACAGAGGCTGTTAAAAGCAGATTAGATATGGTGGAGGAGATGATAAATGAAATAGAAACTAGAGAAGAAGAATACAAAGAAGCTGAGGCACAGACAGAAAAAAGGATCTATAAGAATGAAAGACTATTGAGAGAACTGTGTGACCAATCCAAACAGAAGAATATTCGCATTATAGGGATACCAGAAGAAGAAGAGAGAGAGAAAGGGATACAAAGTGTCTTTGAGGAGGTAGTTGCTGAAAACTTCCCTAATCTGGGAAAGGAGATAGTCTCTCAGGCCATGGAGATCCACAGATCTCCCAACACAAGAGACCCAAGGAAGACAACACCAAGACACATAGTAATTAAAATGGGAAAGATCAAGGATAAGGACAGACTGTTAAAAGCAGCCAGAGACAGAAATAAGATCATATACAAAGGAAAGCCCATCAGGCTAACATCAGACTTCTCAGCAGAAACTTTACAGGCCAGAAGGGAGTGGCATGATGTATTTAATGCAATGAAGCAGAAGGGCCTGGAACCAAGATTACTTTATCTGGCAAGATCATAATTTAAATTTGAAGGAGGGATTAATCAATTTCCAGATAAGCAAAAGCTGAGAGAATTTACCTCCAACAAACCATCTCTACAGTCTATTTTGGAGGGACTTCTATAGATGGAAGTGTTCCTAAGGTTTAATAGCTGTCGCCAGAGGTAATAAAACCACAGTAAAGAAAGTAGAACAGCTAATTACTAAGCAAATGCAAAATTAAATTAACTATCCCCAAAGTCAATCAAGGGATAGACAAAGACTACAGAATATGATACCTAATATATAAAGAATGGAGGAGGAAGAAAAAGGAGGAGAAAAAGAAAAGAACCTTTAGATTGTGTTTGTAATAGCATATTAAGTAAGTTAAGTTAGACTTTAGATAGTAAGGAAGTTAACCTTGAACCTTTGGTAACCATGAATCTAAAGCCTACAATGGCAATAAGTACATACTTACTGATAATCACCATAAATGTAAATGGACTGAACGCACTAATCAAAAGACATAGAGTCACTGAATGGATAAAAAACAAGACGCATCTATATGCTGCCTACAAGAGACTCACTTTAAACCCAAAGATATACACGGACGAAAAGTGAAGGGATGGAAAAAGATATTTCATGCAACTAATAGAGAGAAAAAAGCAAGAATTGCAGTAATTGTATCAGACAAAATAGATTTCAAAACAAAGGAAGTCACAAGAGACAAAGAAGGATATTACATAATGATAAAGGGGTCAATCCATCAAGAAGATAGAGCCATTATAAATATTTATGATGCCAACACAAGAGCACCTACATATGTGAAACAAATACTAACTGAATTAAAAGGGGAAATAGAATGCAATGCATTCATTCTAGGAGACTTCAACACTCCATTCACTCTGAAGGACAGGTCCACCAGACAGAAAATAAGTAAGGACACAGAGGCACTGAACAATACATGAGAAGAGATGGACCTAACAGACATCTACAATACTCTACACCCAAAAGTAGCAGAATACACATTCTTCTCAAGTGCACATGGAACATTTTGAAGAAGAGATCATATAGTAGGCCACAAAAAGAGCTTCGGTAAATTCAAAAAGATTGAAATTGTACCAACCACTTCCTCAGGCCACAAAGGTATGAAACTAGAAATAAATTACTCAAACAAAATGAAAAATCCCACAAACACATAGAGGCTTCACAACATGCTCTTAAATAACCAATAGATCAATGACCAAATAAAAACAGAGATCAAGCAATATATGGAGACAAATGACAATAATAATTCAACACTGCAAAATCTGTGGGATGCAGTGACTGCCATGCTATGAGGAAAGTATATTGCAATCCAAGCCTACCTCAGAAAAGAAGAACAATCCCATATAAGCAATCGAAACTCACAATTAATGAAACTTGAAAAAGAAGAACAAACGAGGCCCAAAGTCAGTAGGAGGAGGGACATAATAAAGATTAGATCAGAAATAAATAAAATGGAGAAGAATAAAACAATAGAAAGAATCAAAGAAAGCAAGTGCTGGTTCTTCAAGAAAATAAATAAAATAGAAAAACCCCTAGCCAGACTTATCAAGAAAAAAAGAGAGTCTACACATATAAAAGAATCAGAAATGACAAAGGAAAAATCACAATGGACACCACAGAAATACAAAGAATTATTAGAGAATACTATGAAAAATTATATGCCAGCAAACTGGATAACCTAGAAGAAACAGACAACTTTCTAGAAAAATACAACCTCCCAAGGATGACCCAGGAAGAAACAGAAAATCTGTAAAGACCAATTACCAGCAATGGAATTGAACTGGTAATCAAAAAACTACCTAAGAACAAAACCCCTGGAACAAATGGCTTCACCACTGAATTTTATTAAACAAAGCCACAGCAATCAAGACAATTTGGTACTGGCACAGAACAGAGACCCATAGATCAATAGAACAGAATAGAGAGCCCAGATATAACACCAAGCATATATATATATACATATGGACAATTAATATACAGTAAAGGAACACCATGGACATACAATGGGGAAATGACAGCCTCTTCAACACTTGGGTCTTGGCAAAACCAGACAGCTACATGGAAGACAATGAAACTGCATTTTTGTCTAACACATACACAAAAGTAAACTCAAAATGGATCAAAGACCTGAATGTAAGTCATGATACCATAAAACTCTTAGAAGAAAACATAGGCAAAAATCTCTTGAATATAATAAACATAAGCAACTTTTTCCTGAATGCATCTCCTTGGGCAAGGGAAACAAAATAAAAAATGAACAAATGCGACTACATCATGCTAAAAACCTTCTATACCTCAAAGGAGGGACACCATCAGCAAAATAAAAAGTCATCCTACAGTATGGGAGAATATATTCATAAACCACATATCCAAGAACGGGTTAACATACAAAATATATAAAGAACTCACATGCCTTAACACCTAAAAAGCAAATAACCAGATTAAAAAATGAGTGGAGGATATGAACAGACACTTCTCCAAAGAATAAATTCAGATGGCCAAAAGGCATATGAATAGATGCTCCACATCTCTAATCATCAGGGAAATGCAAATTAAAACCACAATGAGATAATCACCTCACACCAGTTAGAATGGCCAACATCCAAAAGACAAACAACAACAAATGCTGGTGAGGATGTGGAGAAAGGGGAACCCTCCTACAGTAATGGTGGGAATGTAAATTAGTTCAGACTTTCTGGAAAGCAATATGGAGAGTCCTCAAAAAACTAAAAATAGAAATACCATTTGACCCAGGAATTCTATCCTAGGAATTTACCCAAAGGAAACAAGATCTCAGATTCAAAGAGACAGATGCACCTCTATGTTTATTGCTGCACTATTTACAATAGCCAAGAAATGGAAGCAACCTAAGTGTCTGTCAGTAGATGAATGGATAAAGAAGAGGTGGTACATATACACAATGGAATATTATTCAGCCATGAGAAGAAAACAAATCCTACCATTTGCAACAACATGGATGGAGCTAGAGGGTGTTATGCTCAGTGAAATAAGCCAGGTGGAAAAAAACAAGTACTAGGTGATTTATCTCATTTGTGGAGTGTAACAACCATGCAAGACTGAAGGAACAAAACAGCAGCAGACTCACAGACTCCAGGAAGGGACTAGCCATTACCAAAGTGGAGTGGTGGGAGAGGGCGGGGGGGGAGGGAGGGTGAAGGGGATTGAAGGTATTGTGATTGGTACACATGGTGTTTTTGTGGGTGTCACAGGGAAGACAGTGTGGCACAGAGAAGGCAAATAGCAACTCTGTGGCATCTTACAATGTGCTTGAAAAATTCTTTTTATCCTGTTATATAGCACATTGTTTTGATTTATAAATAAAAATGAGAAGGAAATCTCAAGTCAAGCCTGATTTCTCAGAATAATCAGATATCATTCATTGTCTGAAAAAGGATACCCATGTAAAACATCTACAAAGCTGAAGCTGAAGTAACTAACATTTTTGTTACCTTTTTAAGTACATGCCCAGACAAATGTACTAGATCATCAAAATGGGATCTGTGGGGCCATTAGAACCCCTGGGAAAGGAAAAACTTGGAACAAATAGGTATTTCTTATCTCAAAATTGCTGTAATAGAGATGAGCATTCTGATTTTTAATGTACATAACACGAAGCTGAATATTGCCACTCTGAACTCATGCAATCAAATTTCAACTGGATTTTTTTTCCCTCTTAGATGGCATAATGGCTCACATTTATTATTTAGTATGTGCCCGGCAACCCTACATGCTGCATTTAATCTGTGGATCCTTGAATGATGAAGGTTATTGTCCCCATTTCGCAGATGTAAAAAATGAAGCCAGAATGGTTCAATATCCGGCACATGGTCACACTGTTAGTAAGGTATGTCCGGATTTCCCATGCTGGTCTGGCTGATGGGGAAAAAAAGTGCTCTTTTCTTTACTTGACACTATCTTAAAATATTTTTAGCTTTGATTAACAGCTTATCATGTTAACCACAGAAGCTATTCTGAAATACACTACTCCTCTCAGATCCTCAACATCCCTCCCTTTCACTCTGAGCAGAGGAGCAAAGCTCGAACTCACTCTAGACTCAGGCCTAAATCAAATCCTTCTCTCAGCTTCCCTCTACATCACCTCAAATTACCTGGAGATCTCCCAGCATTCTCTCTTTCTCAGGGTTCTCATACCCAGTTTATCTGCCATTCCTCTGTGAGAGCTGTCCCTAAAGTCAGCAATGACTTCTTGGTCCCTAAGACCAATACACCTTATCATTTGTCATGTTCTGCTCTCATTTGAAGTGTTCCAGAAGAAGATGCTGAGGCGGATTTGAATTTAACGGCACAACAGCTTCATTTTTCATTTTGTAAATGATTCCAGGAAACACTTATAGGGCAAAGATAAAAGAGAAAACAGTCAATAAAGCTTTGTTATCAGGCAAGTTTCCCCCTGAGAATTACTCAGTGCTCAGCATGCTGGGAAACGGGCACAGTGTAGAAGTGGGTCTCAGATGGTGCAAAAGGGACCTGGAGTACTTTTGTGCACTAAGTCACATCCATTTGTTGAGGGCTGCTGGGGCTGGGGAGAAATCCTCTGACACTATCAGCTCGTGGTGTGAGCAAGCAGGTTCTGAGGACCAGAGAAAGCGCTCATGCAAAGGAAAGCAGGTGCTGGGAGTTGGAATTTGGACAGCCATGCACTAACCTGGTTAATATGAAGTGACATGGGCATGGCACTGACAGTCTATGTCATATGCTGTTTAAAATTTTTGACAGACACTGCAACTGATGATTACTTCTTTTTACAAAAAACCCTTTTTTCCCTTCTCTACTCACTGCTTTATTTTTGTTATCTAAATCCTTTTCTTATTCCTACCACTTAAATATAAACATTTCCAAAGATTCTGTCCATGATTCTTCTTTTCTCAACTCCTGCTGTTGGCAATCTCATAATTTCTATTGTATCAGTACAGATAATTCCCACATCTATAACTCAGTTCTAATTTTTCCCCTGTCTCAAGATGCAATCTTTCACTTTAAACCATCACCCAGGGCCCTACCTTTTCATTTGGCACCTCAGAGTTTCCAAAATTTGCCCTCTAATCTTCCTTTGAAAACTTTATTTGAAAAATTACTCATAAAAGTTTTCAGGTTGAATTGTCAGAAAATTCCTAATCATCTCTAAAACATCTATTTCCTTTCCCCAACATTGAATCAGTTACTCTGTCCTCTCAATATTCTCCCCATAACATCTCTTCTCTACTTCTTTCTCTTCAATTTCTAGCTACTACTTTCAATCAGACACAAAGATTTCATTACCCTTGACTTTGTCTACCTCAATAGCCTCCACACTTTCTTTTTTAAAAAAAATTCCCATGTCAGCTATTGCTAAATTGATTTTCTTAAAGTACAGTTCTGCTCAAGTCATTTTCCAAAAGTCCACGAGACTCCCTATTGCTTACACAATATTGCTGTCATAGAAAGAACGTGAGCTTTAGGTCAAACAGAACTGGTCTAAATTTCTGCCTTTCCACTTAACAACTGTGTATCATTGATCCAAACTTTATAATATGTGGGTTTTAATTTCCCCATCTACAAACCAAGCATAGTGATATTATGTTAAGAGTGATGCCTATTAAATAAGGTCATTTGTGACAACCTATAAACCACCCACCCACTACATCAGGCACGCTGTAGGCACTCAGTGCACTTTAGGTTAGTTTGCTGATGGTCAAACAATGCATTTAGATTGTTTTCCCTCTTTTTCTGAGATCCATTTGCTTGGCATTAAAAGTCCTCCCGAATTTGCTATAAAAGTTACTACACAAGTTAAATGCAAACATATTGGAGAAATTTATAGAGGAGTATTTATTTTTCTGATTATGGAAAAGAACAAATGAAGAAATAACAGCAACAAATTAATAAAAGTAAAATTTTTTTTAGAAAAACTCTCTAACAGAAAATCAAAAATGAAATGAGAGATTTAATAAGTACCATAATGATATATGTACTAATACATATAGCAGGCAAAAATTGAGAACCTTTCTGTACAAAAGGCTCTTACACATTAATGAGAAAATACAAGTACCACTATAGTAAAATTTACAAAGAACATGAATTGGTAATTCAAATATAAAATAATATATGATCAACAGGTATAAAAATGTATAGCTTCAGAAATAACTGATGTAAGAAAAATTAAAACACCATGTTATTCATTATTTAAATTATTCTATTACTTAAACAGTCTTTTTCACTGTAACCTTCACTCATGTTCCCAATTCAGCCTGAGTCTGCATAGAAAAGACAAATCCTTATCTCAGGTATCTCCTTTCTACTAATTGAAAACCTGTACTATTTTGTCCCTATAGACTCTCTACCTGATAATGGCCACTTCTTCGATTGCTACTTGCATTATTTCATTTGCAACCTATTTACCATTTCAAAATCCAGACATGCTACAGACTTCCAGACTGTGGTACATAGGTTTGAAAATAAATATCCTTGGTATTATGTGAGCAGAATAGGGCATACTTATATATTCAAATCAGTGCTTCTCAACTGGGGGCAATTTTGTCTCCCCAGAGACATTTGGCAAGATCAGAAGATGTTTTTGATTGTCATGACTAGTGTAAGGGATTTGCTGCTGGCATCTAGGGGTGGCGACCAAGGATGCCAGTAAACATCTTACACTGTATGGGGAAGCCTCCTTCCACCAACAAAGAATTATCTAGTCTAAAACAACAGTGCTGCGGTTGAGAAACCCCAATTGAGATGATGATTTAAGTAATATTATCTCCAAAGAGAAGAAACCCATTTGCATTTTTTAAATTCTTGGTAAATTTTCTCATGGGGAGGGCCTATATTTATAAATATTTGCAGGCTTTGGAAAAGATTATTCTCGGAATCACTAAACAGCCATTAAGGAATTTCCCTTTGGAAAACTGTTGGCCTGAGCTGTAATTTCCTGGTGCAAATGATATTCTCTTCAAGAATACATTTGCATTCAGCTAGAGAAATATCTCATTTGCCTCATGATTTTGGTTGTGGCATAATTTTATACTTGTTTCCGGAGTGATATGCAGACTTTAAAAGGAAATTGGTTTTTATCTAAGGGATCAACAAAGCAGCAATTTGTACTTCAACGGATTCAAACAGCAAGAGTTCTTGCCACACATATTTATAAAAATCATTGTACCTGAAAATTACCTTAATTATTTGACTGTGAGGAAAGGAGATAATGTAAAATGAATGAAAATACACATATATACACTTTTGAGTGCAATCTACCTAAAAAATTAGAGTTATAGCATTAATTTAACATAAATGCTATATCCCCAGCTCAGGGCAAGAAATGATAATAGTACAAAGAAATGTATGTACATATTTTTCAAAAAAAAACGCAAAAACAAAAAGCCCTGAGACCAAAATAAAACCTAATGGTCTTTTGTAAACGAATAGTCTTCTTACTAAACTTTCAATGCACACTATGATTCCTAGGAGCAGTGCCTGTGGATAGCAGGAAAACAGTGGGTCAGAGAAGCAAAACCGGAAGTGGAGGAAGGATACCCTTGTTTCATTTCCTGGTAATGGTGAGTGGGACCCCCTGTCTAACAGCACTAGCTCGCCCTACAGCAAAATGATACCCAAATGGAAAGACACCAAAACCATAGAATTCCAAGAAACTTGTAACAAAATATGAATGACTTGGGCTTTCTCAGGAAGAGAGGTAAAATTTGATGGGTAACTTGGAGTTCTGGTAACAATGTTGTCAATTATTAGCTGCACTGTGACTTACCTTCAAGTCCAGCAGTGTTTATAAAATCACCATCAGATAAAGAATGCCAGGATTTTAGTTTGTATTTGAACTGGGATATGTGGACATTAGGAATTAATAAATCAATACTTCATTATTTAAACTTTAATCATTACTTAGTATTATTTTATAGAATACCCATAATACAGATAATTAAAAATTTGTTACTTGTTATGGGCTGAATATCAAGTGCCCCCTCAAAAATTCATATGTTGAATTCCTAACTCCCATTACCTCAGAATATGGCTGCATTTGCAGATAGGGTCTATGAAGAGATAATTATGTTGAAATAAGATAATTAGGGTGTGTTCTGATCCATTATGACCAGTGTCCCTGTAAGATGAGGAAATCCAGACCCATAAATGCACAGAGGAATGATGATGGGAAGACAAAGGGAGAGAACAACTCTCTATAAGCCAAGGAGAGAAACAGGAAGAACAATCTTGCTAACATAAACCATTCAGCAGTAAGAATTGCGAGAAAATGAATTTTTGTTGTTGAAGCCACCCAATCTGTAGTACTTGTTGTGGTGGCCCTCGGTGGCTAATACAACATTCAAACAAGATTTCTCTTCCAAATGGTGAATTCTTGAATGAATACCATACATTTTCAATTTATATAGTGCATTTTTTTCTCAATAATAAATAACATAGAAATTAATTAACTTCAATTGATTGTTATTTCTGATTTCAGAGGCCCACATTAGAGTTTTAAATTAAGGTATAATTTACATGTTGTAAATTTCAGTTTTTCAGTGTACAGTTTGCAGGGGTGACAAACCTGTAGTCATGAGACTGCACCACAACCCTCTCCTGCTTTGCTTCTTTTGACCACTAATCCTGTTCTCTCCTCAGAGTTGTGCCTTTTCCAGAATGTTGTATAAATGGAACAATGTAGTTAGTAGTCTGTAAAGACTGTCTTATTTCACTTAGCATAATGTGTTCGTTATTTATTCAAGTTTTGAGTGTTATCAGAAATCTGTTCCCTTTTTATTGCTAAGTATCACAGTACTGTATGATCATGCCACAGTCATCTTTTCTCCAGATAAGGGATATTTGGATTTTTCCAGGTCTGACAATTACAAATAAAGTCACTACGAACATTTACATACAGGTCTTGAGTGAATATAGGTTTACTTTTCATTTGGGCAAATATCTACAACTGAGATTGCCGAGTCTTACAGTCGGTTTTTGCCTACTTTATTAAAAAAAACACCAAATTGTTTGCTAAAATGGCTGCCGCATTTTACATTCATACCAGCAATATATGAGAGTTTCAGCAGCTTTGCATCAGTTTTGGCATTTACAATTGTCACTTAAAAAAAATTCTAAGCTATTCTAAGAGTTACATAGTATCTCATTCTGTTTAATTTGTGTTTAATACTGTGGAGCTTTTTTCATGTGCTTATTTACCATCTGTATATCTTATTTGATATATTGTTCAAATCCTTTGCTCATTTTATTATTAGACTTTCTTTTTAATGTGTTTTGATCCTTCTTTATATTTTTATGTACTCTATCCAACATGTGATTTTAAATAATTTTTTCCAGACAATGACCTATGTTTTTATTCTCTTAGTCTTTCAAAGAGAAAAAATTCTTAATTTTAATGAAGTTTATTTCATCATCCCTTTTTTGTATGGATCTGGCTTTCGGTGCTTTATCTAGGAAATCTTTGCCTGAGATCACAGAGATTTCCTTCTATATGGTCTCCTAAAAGTTTTATAATTTTAGGTTTTCATTTAGGCTTTCATTTTAAGTTTTCATTTCATGTCTATTTTTATTTAATGATGATCAAGGTTTCTTATTTTTGCATATGGCTATCTGATTTAACATCTATTCATGATAAAAACTCTCAGGACCCTAGGAATAGAAGTGAACTGTTTCAGCCTGAAAAAATGGTATGTACAGAAATATTTAAAGCCAATATCTTACTTAATGGTTAGAGACCGAAAACCTTCCTTTAAGATCAGTAAGAAGATAAGGATGTCAACTCTCAGGGCTTGTATTCAATATCACAATGAAGATCTTAGCCACTGCAACAAGGCAAGAAAAAGATGAAGATGTAAGAAAGTGACAGTAAAGAAATAAAACTCTCTCTATTCCTAGATGACATGGTTGCCTACATAGAAAATCTCAAAGCGTCTACAGAATGCTCTTAGAACCAGTAAGTGTTCTTAGGAGTTATACGAGAGGAGAGAGCAGTCCACTCCTTGGATAATGGCTTCTGGATCTGAACCCTGTCTCAAGTCCAGAAGTTGGGCAAGGAATCATGGCTTCTTCCTGGAATGGTAGCCTTCTGCGTTCTGAGCGTCCATAATGATTTCTTTTGGTTTATAAATTAAGTTCCACATTTGCTGGGTTCCCACATGTTTTGCTCCTGGTACCAATGTGCCCCATTAACTCCTTGCACAGTCTCTGTAGGTCAGACCCCTTCAATCTACTACTTGCCAATAATAATGATCATTGCATCCACTCTGCTTCTGATAATTAAAAGTTGCCACCTGACTCCATTGGTTTAGTTTCTTATCATCTTCCTTGCCATCAGGGAGCCTCATATCACCATCAGTCCCTGACCTCAAGGGGAGAAACTCCCTTAAGATGAAGGCAATCCTCTTGCCAGCACATTGCTTTAGTTCAAGGAGTCTCCTCTCAGTTCTGGCACAGAGCATAGGTGGCTCCTGTGTGTTCTGGTCTCCTACCATGTTCACTTTTATGAACTTTTTCATTCTATCCTCCTCTGTCTGACTCGAGCTTTCTGGTAAGTAGACTTCACTTAATGTGAGCCACTGTCTTTTCATTCCTTTCTAAGAGTCATGTTGTGAAGTATTGCAATAGCCAAGGGTAACCCTTCCACGTGTTTCTCGTTCTCATTGGTCATCAGTTAAATACGCAGCAACTGCACCTCCAATGGTGTGCTAGGTGCTGTCAGCTACCATCAGTGGCAGCATCCGCATTTCCAGCTGCTGCTCCATCTCTGAAATGCCACTTTTTTGCCTGCCTTTTAGGAACATTCCCAATGCAAGCTCTTTTATGTCAGGTTTCCCATGAATTAGATTCTGAAATGGTTATTTGTACGCAGGCGGTTTTTTTTGGAAGAGAACATATTGTATGCTTTTCTCAGAAACGCACCATAAAGGAATAAGGGAATTTGAATTAGGCAGAAGAAGGAGCTGAACCACAGTGCTGTTGCACTGAGGCCTTGTGGGATACCATGAAGGGCTCTGAAGCTGAGGTGACTCTTCAGAATTGGTTTCAGTTGAGGAAAGCGTGTCAAGCAGTTGTAACCCAGCATCAATAAGTTATTGATTATAGATCATCTCTAGGAGAGAGCAGAACCTTGGGCAAAGCAGCTCTTTGACCGAGGGTAGGTTCTGGGGACGGCCCTTGAGCATTTGAGCCATCTGCCATGGACTCTCTTGACTGCTCGGCACACGAGTGTCTCTGAACTGAAAAATGATGTGGGCAGCTAAACACATCATCTACTATATAGTTTCAATTTAGAATAATGTGAGCAGTCATCTTGGAATCCCTAAAGCCTTCAATGAAATAGAATTCAACTGTATTTTTTAATATGTTTGATGCAAATGTAGCAATTCATTATTTGCTTACTAATTACTATGCCAGATGCTACAAATGTTTTTGCTTTGATGTGAGAATTCAATTTAGTGTAGTGATTCATTTTCACAAGAGTGAATGTAATTAAGATGAATCATCTGTATTTTCTTTAAAAAAGGAAGGTTAAAATTATGTCTAGAAACAAATCATTTGATATTTTAAAACCTTCAAAAACGTCCCAAACTATTTTTCATTAAGTAGGAATATAAATATTGCGCCCTTTTATTAACACTGGTATAAACATACAAACATATAAACATAGTATAATACACATTGAACAATCCAGAAGGATGAACTTGGCACCAGTTAAGCCTATCGTGATTCTAGCACTTAGTCCATGGGATCCATGGTGAATTAGTTGTGTGACACTGCAAAAGTTATCTAACAATTTGGGCACTTGGGCTAAATCACCTTTTAAGAGAGAGAGATTTGATTTTGAGGGAAAGGTTTTGTTAATTTTTATATTTTTTCTTGAAAAATTATTATTTTTTGTTACATTTTGTAATCAATGTCAAACAGCCTGATCTCATTAACCTACTAATATTATGGACTAGGAACTATTATTGTGTGGATCTGTCATCCTTAATGGTAAACACACATTCCTTTGGTTCAAAGGTTTAATGACTCTCACTGTTGCATCACCTCTGATAAATTTGCTCTTCTGTCATCTCTGTGTGCATCTGTGTCTTGTAGACCACGGAGAAACATGCAAGGCATGTTCTTTGTCCACTAATCAAACCTATCACTAACAAAACAAAGCTGCATAAACTAAAATATTTAAAGCCCAAATCATGCTGCTTATCTGATTATTACAGATAATTTTATTACTCAGCTGTGGTTTAAAATTATGGTCAGCAATTGAACATTTGATTAAAGACTTGTCTTCTTTGCCTTCGGACCTCTTTATTCCAGTGTTAGTTAATCTGCAGTAGCAAACCTACATTCAAACTATAAAAATTTATTATGCTTATTGCAGTTTATAACTTAGAAGTCATGGTAATTAGTTTTGAGTATGTACATGTTTTCCATATCTACCATGGTAAATGCAGTTTTTCAATATAAGGCATGATATATGACATGACATGTCATAGTACACTATAACATATATTAACTATATATAATATAATCAGTAATACACATATGTATCTATGATCATATATTAAATTCAATGTTCACAGTGTATGTTGGTAGGTACTGTCTCTGTTTTACAAAGTAATAAACTATTTCTCAGAGGGGTTTATTAAATTGCCTAAATTACAAGTGACAGAACCTAGATTTGAACCAATACATGTCCAAGTTGAAAGTGCTTGTTCTCTCTGTGGTATAATTCACATTAAGGTCTATTTCCTTAGTATTTGAGCCCTGTCAACTTTCCTCAGCATTAATCTTTCTAATCACCTACCAGTGTGCTTAGGATTCTTAATAGATATGGCAGAGCTGTATATACAGTATTTATTATTAGGTAGAGCCTTGGGAAAAGATTGTTAGAGAAAAGAGATGTTTCACTACTTTGATCCTCCCAGCAAATGCTCCAGGGCCATGGTGGTATGCATCCAAAAAGCATAATAAGGAAAGGATGATATATAGCAAAACTATAGACATAGTGACAGATTCTTATGCATGTATACAAAGGATAGACAATATATCAAATGATCACTGACTTCATGAGAATAAAACTTCAAAATCATCTTCCCTGAAGAATGAGCTATTAAACTGATGATTATTTAAGTGACAAGTATCCAATTTAGTTTTGTGTGGATACCGCCTGAGTCATAGTCAAGACAATTTAATAAGCCTATTTTTGTTATTGTGAAGCCTCCAGGAAACCTTTTCCACCCTTGAGAAAGCAATCCCAATTATTTGCCTAGGAAAAACAATCTGATAATGTTAAAGCAAAATGTAGTTTGCGTTCCACTTTACTGTACCTCAGCATTTTGCTTATAAATACTTAATAGATGGATAACATTCAAGGAAGAAGCCACCCTATTGCTTGCAAATAGCCAACAAATATATCTGGTGAGATATAGAAGAAAGAAAAAAATGAGTGGAATATAAATATCCTCAGAGCATTTGCATCAATATAAATATTCCATTGCATTTTCCCCTTGGTAACATTATGATTTTTTTTTAACAGAATTGATATATTTGACAGGAGTTTGCTTCACCAGAATCAATAAAGATATTAAACAAACATGTCTTTTAAAGACCCACCAAAATGACTTTATCATATATGTTTTTCAAGACCCTCCAATGTGACATTTATTCATTTAATTAACAATTATTGAGCACTACTATGCATTCCATCGGGCTATGAATGTGTATTCAACCTGAGCTCCTCGTCAGCACTGGAAACTACTGGAACTACTCATTAGCACTGAAAGCTTTTTCTTGGAGCATCTTACATTTGTTTTTATGAAACTGAGACAGCATATTTACCTTACAGGATTGTCATGAGGGTTCAATGAGAACACACAGAAAGAACATAGAACAGTAGAGCTATTGTCCACTAAAGGGCAAAGAGAAAAATTTCCAGAAATTTTAGCAGTCGTATGCCAGTCATTATAGTAAACACTGGGTTGGGCAAGTGTGCACCGTGGAGAGAAATGATATGTGTCTACCCTCAAGGAGTGTGTGGGATAGAAGCGTGTTCAGAAAACAGTGACAATTACTCAGAGATGCCCAGGAAGAAGTTGGAAGGATATATGTGATTCTGAACTTGAGGGGAAATATCTGAATTAGACATACAGATTCAGGAATCATATAGGCTAGTGTTATTTTAAATAACATACTGAAAAGTCCATTTTAGTCTGTCAGTAACTAAATGTTTCTGTAACTAAAAACTTTCTAAATGTTCTAAATTTTGTCTCTAAATTAGAATTTTCCATGGACTGAGTTTTATTTTGTTTTTGAAGTTCTGGCGTTCTGTTCTTCCCTGCTCTGAGGTTCTGTGTTTAGGTAATGGCATCATATCTGGAAATGTGTATTATTTAACGGCATTTTGTCTTGAATATTTGATTGTTCAATTTGTTGGCTATATCAATGTAGTTATGGTAGCTGTAAGCTACTTATATTTCAATTTTATTTATTCTGAACACCCAAAGCACTTAGGATCACAATCCTCAAAGTGTGGTAGGCAGAACGCTTGCAGCTTCCAGAGACCCTTTCAGAGGATCCACTGAGTCAAAGCTATTTTTCAAACACTATTAAGACACTGTTTGTCCTTCTCATCGTCATGACATTTGCACTGATAATACAAAAGCAATGGCAGGCTGATCCTTAGCATGAACAAAGGCAGTGGCCCAAAGCTGTACTCTTCACTGCCAGACACCCGAAGGGCAGCCAGTCACTTAATATCTTTGATGGAAACATAGTAATCGTGAACTTTATTACAACTTTACCCTTGATGTCTTTTTAATATTCTGTGTGATGATTAAAATAAGAGATTAATATATAAAATGCGTAACATATTTAACATATTCACAGGTGATAAGGCTTAAAGAGAA
Organism: Manis javanica; assembly: GCF_040802235.1. Taxonomy (NCBI): domain Eukaryota; kingdom Metazoa; phylum Chordata; class Mammalia; order Pholidota; family Manidae; genus Manis; species Manis javanica. Next base: position 11,316,987 of record NC_133165.1, read on the forward strand.
AATGAGGGCAGGAAAGGGGTCCAGTCAGTGTCTGGAGATGGGGGAAGACCGGCGCGTTTGACTGAGTCTCTGGAAAAGGTGTCACTGAGAAGATCGCCTGGAGGAGGTAAGAAAGTGATCCTCTCATCTATAGTTGCTTCATCTGAGGAATCAGCAGGCTTTGCTCTGGGAGAACGTCTGAGATGCTCAAGTAACAGCGAAGGGAGTCAGTGTACCAAGAGGAGAAGGGGCCGGGGGAAGAGCCACAGGAGAAGAGGTCAGAGATGCCAGGAAGGAGCCTTAGGCCCTGGAGGAACTGAGACTTTTAATCTTAAAGAGGGGGATGCCAGTACAAGACTTTCAGCAGAGGACCTCGCTGTGTTGTAAAGGGGGCAACTCCAATTTCTGTGTGGGAAACAGACCACGGCAGCAAGGGTAGAGGTCACACTCAAGAAAATTATAAACAACCCAGGTGGACCAGGGTAGAAATGGGAGGGTCACAGAAAGTGGTGAATTTATGGCTATATTTTGAGGGAAACTAGATGCTCCGTGGGATATGCGAAAAGACACCAGACAAGGAATGGTGGAGTTTCCGTATACTGAAATGGACAACAAAGGGTAAGAGCAGGTTGATGTTGGGGGGCAGAGGGTGGAGCAGAGAGGGAACATTTTGTGCGTGGGGTGCAGGAGTGGGGACAGAGGTCAGGTGGGAAAAGCCCAGGAACTTGGTTTTGAACCTGTTAAATCTGAGATGCCTGTTACACATTTGAGGGCAGATGTAGACTAAGCAATTGGATGCATATGTTTACCATTCCAGAAGGAGGTATGGATTGAAATAAAATTTGGGAGTAATCTATATAGAGATGTTAATAGGCTGTGAGATGAGATGAGACCACATAGGGAGCGAATACAGATAGAAACATAGAAATATAAGGAGAAGAGATCCAAGAACTAGCCTGGGGACATTCGACTGATCAGTGGTTGGAGGAGATATGGAAGGACCAGAATAGACTTAGAGCTGTCAGAAAGTTAAGTGGGAAACCAAGTAATGGTAGGGCTCTGAAAGAAAAAGTGAAAAAATTAAGTATTTTAAGTATTAAATATGGATGAGGCATCAAAAAGTGTGATGAGTAAGAATTCATCTCTGGATTGAGCAATACGAAAGCCAGTCATGGGTCTGCTGCTGTTTTGAAACAGCAGCAGACTCACAGAACCCAAGAATGGACTAACAGTTACCAAAGGGAAAGGGACTGGGGAGGATGGATGGGAAGGGGGAGATAAGGGGGAAAAAGGGCATTACGATTAGCACACACACTATAGGGGAGGCACGGGGAAGGCAGTGTAGCACAGAGAAGACAAGTAGTGACTCTACAGCATCTTACTATGCTGATGGACAGTGACTGTAATGGGGTATGAGGGGGGGACTTGATAATGGGGGGAGCCTAGTAACCATAATGTTGCTCATTAATTGTACATTAATGATACAAAAAACAAACAAACCAGTCATGATTGATGCCGGTCCTTGCAGTTTTGATGGAGTACTGGGAGTAATGACCTAAAGGGTGTTCAAAAAGAAATGGAGGAAGAGAAGTAAAGAAGACAATGTTCAGTATAGAAAAATGCTTTTTGGGAGTTTTACTGTAAAGACCAGTAGGAAAATGGGGCAGAGAAATTTATAAAGCATTTGTGAAGAGAAATGGGAGTACTCTGAGTGTTCTGTTTTGATTAGTTTTGTCTTGCTGAGAGGAGATAACAATAACATGCTTGGAAATGGACATGAAAGATCAAGAAAGGAAGGAAGAGCCGATAAGCAAGGCTTTGGGTTTAATGATTCACTGTGGAATTTAAGCCTAGCGAAAAGAAGATGAGGACATGAGAACGTGTGGGACTCCCTCCACACCTCCCAGCGCAGGGTACCAGTGAGAGGCAAGGATAGCAGCCAGGTCGCCTGGCTGGGAATTCTAGCTCTGCCACTGACCAGCAATGTGCCTTAGGCAGGGTGTGAACTTTCTACGTCTTGCTGCCCTCACCTCTGCAATGGTGATAATAAATAAACCTTCCTTAGAAAGTTAGTACAAGAACTCAATGAGTTAACGTCTGCAAAGAGCCTAGAAAAGCAAGTGGCATATTACATTTCTGAAGTACACACATGGTTAATAAATACATTAAGTACTTTCGTAAGAGCAAAAATAAATAAATAAATAAATATCGAGTGATATTCCCTTTGTTCCTTTCCTCCACATCACACTACTAACCATTTGCCCGTTGTCTCCTGTACCAGTGACACTTCCGTAACAAAAGAATGTTCCCACGTCCCTGAACTAGAAAGCACCAGTCGGAACACGGCCCTGGTACTGACCTGTCACATGCTCAGTTTTATTACAAGTAAACTCCTCAGCTATAAAAAGAGAGTAAAAATAAATTAACTTCCTAGTGGTTTTGAGTAACACATAAATAAGTCATATAAGGCACTTTGCCCAGTGCATGTAACCTGGTAGACGCTCAGTTAAGGATGGCTATTAATTTTGTTATGTTACCCTTAGATTTTGGCACCTTGGCTGATACGGATACACTATGGGAAAGAGAGTGACATCCACTGACACTGCAGTTCTTTCTTTTGCCAAGCCTCTCCCATTCTTCTTATCTATATTTCATGTTGAAAGATAAAACTTCAAAAACATGATATTCAGCAGACAATGAAAAGCTTTGGATCATAATGAAAGCAACAGACTTCTTAGTCCAACAATGATCATTATCAATAATGGATCCTATAACATTTCTGACAAGTTGGTTGGCATGCAATCAAAAACATTTATTGACAACAAAACTGCATTAAATATATTATATGTTCGGGGATTTTGCATGTTTGTGTGAGACAGTTTATATTTATATAATAACATGAATATAACAACATGTATAAATGACTACAAGTTTTGAACAACATGATTCAATTAATAAATGTAAATGTGTGGTAAGGGTGAAATACAAAGGAAAATAAATGCAGTGGGCTGACTGTTTATATTTAACGTTCGTATGTTGAAATCCTAATCCCCACTGTGAGGGTGTAAGGAGTTGGGAGGTGACTAGGTCATGAGGGAGAGCCCTCATGAATGGTATCAGCGCCTTTATAAAGAACTCAGAGAGTTCGCTTCCCCATTCCACCCTGTGAGGACACATGGAGAAGGGTGTCCGTGAACCAGAAAGCAAACTTGCACCAGACACTGAGTCTGCCAGCCCCTTATTCTTGGACTTCCCACTATCAGAATTGGGAGAAATGAATGCTTATTGTTTAATCTACCCAGTCTATGGTGTTTTGTTATAATAGCCCAGACAGACTAAAGCAATAAGGTACCTACAGAGAGGATCAAGTAGCGGAAAAATAAGTGGTAGATAAAGAACTATTCAACTATATTTACACAAATAAATACAGTTGTACTGAATCATCATAGCCAAAAATAAATGGACCATTTGGGCAGTGTCCTCAAGATATTCTCTAGTTGTTTAGCCTGCATGCGACCATGTTGAGACCAATTCAGTTTGAGTGATTCTGGGCTAGGTTGCTGGTTTGGAGGAGAAATCCTGCTTTGACAAGATAACACTTTATTAGGAAGTAAAAATGAACTCTCCTAGGTAAAAATGAAACCTAGAATTGACATTTCTTTCATCCTGATGCCATCTGAAAAGTCATCTTCAAAGATTTTTCAGCACAGAAATCCTTTCTTGTATTCATGACAGTGAAACAATTTTAACTTGAGAGACTTTGGAATTTGGAAGGAGAACAACAGGCGGTGTTCTTTGTTTATTGAATAGAGATGCAAGCCAAAAAGAATCCTGCAATTATTCATGACAGTAAACACCATGTGGAAGCGTTCCCACAGTGGAGAAATTCTAGTTCAGTATAATTAAAAATCACTTACTTTAAGTAGTAAACAAAAGAAAGCAATTTGAGGTAGAATTATTATAAATGGCAGTTGATCTGAGAAAAGATAATGGACATTTTCACTAGACAAACTTGGTTTGTAGCTGTGTGATGTTGGGCAAAGTCTCACAGTCTGAAAAGCACCATTTTGTGCATTAGCAAAATAATTCTAAAAATATTTGCCTTACAGTGTTGCAGAGATTATAAACCACCGTAAGTGGGTCTTGCATAATATTTGGCATGTAGGATACTCTATGGATTTTGTTGTTTTCATAAGCACTATTTTAACACAGTATAAAGCAGGGAAATTCAAGGTAAGTGGATGCTGACCATCTTCAACATGGAAAATTATATTGGGGTGATGTATTTCCTCTCCAGGTAGTTACAGCCTGGTTGAGTGCCCCAAGTCTAATTAAGTGGATACCCCATGTCCATCTTTGAGTTTTGCAAGTGAAACAGTAGTATAAGTCAGCGATATTTACAATGCACAGTGTTTCTCAACTGGGGCCCTTTTATAATGTCTGGGAAGTTTTTGATGTCAAGACTTGCGAAGTGCCATTGGCATCTAATCAGCAGAGGTTAGGGAGGCTGCTAGGCATCCTACAATTTACCAGAAAGCCTCACCAATCAGTCTGGTCCCTAATGTTAAGACTGCTGAGGATGAGCAGTCCTAGGACTGCTTGTTAGCAGGGTGGACGATGTAGTTTCACAGCAGCAGGGCGGGGAGGTGGCAGGGTGTGTGTCCTGCTGTTGGTCACGCTGCAAGGTCCTCAGCAGATGGCTTTGTGACAACCTTTTTGCATCTTGGCCATACCTTGTCTGCTGGGATTTCCGCTTGATCTCAGCACTTCAGTTTTTTATTTAATTTTAACCTACATGACGCACTCTTCCAATAAATTACTTAATGCTTAATTAATTTCATTTTAGCCATCAAGAATGTCTGATTAATAGGGACTGTCAATAGCATCTATTATTATCATAGATATCATTATTAATAACAAATTCATTAGAAGGAGGGAGGATCTACCTTACTTTTTAACAATATCAGTAGCTACCATTTAAGTATTTACACTTGGCTAGGGAGAGTACACATGATATGCACTTTATTCTCTAAAGCCACTTTGCAAAATAAGCATTCATGTCTCTATTTGATGATGTTCATTTTGTTTTGTTTCATTTTTAGATTCCACGGGTAGTGAAATCATATGGCATCTCTGCCTGGCTTATTTGACTTAACATAATATCCTCTAGGTACATGGATGTTGTCACAGATGTCAGGATTTCTTTCTTTTTATCATTGAATAATATTCCACTGTGAATATGTATGTAGATTCATAGACACTGGGAAGGGACTGGTGGTTACCATGGGGGAGGGGTTGGGGTACACGGGTGGGGTAGGTAAAGGGGATAAAGAGGCTCAAATATTTCAATTATAATATAAGTTGGTCACAGGGATGGTAGTACAGTGTGGAGAATACAGCCAGTGATTCTGAAACATCTTCCTATGTTGACAGGTAGCAAGTACATAGGTTGGTGTAAGGATTTAATAATGTATATAACCTTTGAATCACTGTGTTGTACACTTGAAACCAATATAATATTATATATAAACTATACTTCAATAAAAAATACACTTATAAAAAAGGAAGAAAAAAGAAATGATGACACTGAGTCTACCCTGTCATCCAGCTAATAATATCAGACCCAAGTTTTAAATCCAGACCTTTTCAACTCTAAAGATGTCTTTTTTCATTAACCATTTGACTTTCCTATGTAGATATCAGCCTACAACTTTCTTTCATTTGAGAGCCCAAATTATAGTCTCTTTTGCTCCTCTCTATTTAACTTCCATCCCACTCTAGTCTGGCCTTTTACCCCGAACACTCCATCACACCAGGGGTTTTCTAGGGGTCAAATCCAGTCAACTCGACTCCTTTTTCCTTCTCAATATTCTGTCACCACCTACTGTCAAGATTTCCCTTACTGTTTGGTCTCCTCTGTCTACTGCTTCTCAGTTTGATTGGCAGGCTCTTCTAACCCTGCCCAGCTCCTGAAATGTGGTGCTCACGTGGTCTTCCTCTCGGTGCCTTCTCTTCTCGTGACGCACACTCCCTGGATCATCTCATCTACATGGTGTCATTTCATGATGCCTTATAAATTTAATTTATATCAATATGCATTCTTTAATCAAGAATGATGTAGAGATAATTTAAATGCCACAGTCAAATTTGCAAACCTTCAGATACCCTTCTGGCTACTTATCAGATAATTTGAAGATGACATTCACTTTAGAAACAAAATTATCTGAAATAATACTTCGCCTACAGGATTCTACTTGATCAATTAAACAACGGTCTTCATTGTCTCTCAGGTTGGGCTTAAAGGTTGCTGTAAAATGTTCTGTGCATTCCAGCTTAGAATAGCACCATGTGAGATCACTCAAATTAAATCATCACAGACTCCAATTTGCAGGTAGAGAGAATGGCTTTATTTCCTTGCCCACATTCTTTATTTCAGGCGTGAGACAACGATTAGTTATTACTGCTGAAGGATAGAAAGCCAAAAGCCTGCTCACCTTGTCAGGAAATCCTGTTCTCTTGAGCAGTGATTACAGCTACATAGTGAAAACTACCCAGTTAGAATGAGTAAATCTGCGGAGAACTATGTTATCCTATTTGCTGGTCTGCAGCAGTTTCTCAGAGAGTGGGTCATAGTAACGTAAAAAAATTCTTTTTCCCTCCATGCTAGGATTAGCAATAGTTACTCCATGACAAAGAAGAGCTAGACTTCTAAAAGAACAGTGCAATGTCACATGAATTTATAAGTGAGGTATAGACACAGTCATTTTTCTGAAGCATGACGTACAGTGTCAGCACAGCAAGGTCAGCAGAGGGTTCGGGCCTCAACCACGGAATTCTAGGAATTGATTTTCAGCACAGATCACCAACCCAAGTTTTTCCACCCTTTCAGTGAATTTCCCTGCTTCCAATATTTGCAAGCTGACCTCAGTTAAGCCTTCTTATTTCTTCAAAGATAGTTTAACAAATTGAACTTCAAAAGAAAATGGGTCAGGCTCTACATTGCTTTGCTTTGAATAAATGGGATTTGCTCGAATTAATTCTGATATATATACTACCAGAAACAGAAATAGCTGGCAATTTTTAAGTAAGTTTGTTTTACCTGATAATAGATCATAATACAAAACATCCTTTTATGGACAATAGTTGTGCTTAGGACTTGATAAAAATAGATTGACATCTTCCTATGAGTTTTTGGTTATATAAAAGATGCCTGTGAACAATATACTAAGAAATTAATTTTATCTTCATAAATATTTAAATTCATTTTCACCAAATTATTAAAAATAGGTTGAAATATGTTATTTTACATGGATTTCATCTGGGTCCTAGTACTAGAGATAAAAATGATATTTACGTTTAATATCTAGGGTGCCGCATATTGTGAAAAGACAACATGTTGTAACATTTAAAGTTCTATACTTTATGTGAATACAAATTGAGTATTTCAGATTCACCTGGCATTGTGAGATAGAGGGCCAGACGTACTCACTATATGACATTTCCCATATGCTCAGTACTATAATTATAAATGCAGTAATTTTTTCCCTTTTTTATGGAAGTACACAAAACACATTTTATCAGAATTCCTGTTATTTGTCGGGCACAAATCTACAACACTGCTACAAATGGTGAGTTCTTCTGTGTGTGAACTCAAATTTTTATGTATTACAATTATATCTCAGTATATCTGATGTATAAGATGCTTACAGTTTCATACATCTTATTTTTTTTTTACTTTAACCTCGTCTTACTTCCCTTTCCATAGTTGGCTTTGGAGAGAGTGGTCATGGGCACTTTTTGCATCTGGATAACAGGAAATTGAGCTGAACTGACAGTGAATTATTATTTGATTCACAGTCATTCTGTATATAATTAAGTCATTGTTAGCCATGGTTAGAAGGGCCTTCAGAAAGAGTCTTATCACTTGCCACATTGACTTAGCAGGTGCGACACACTGACTCGTAAAAGTCCCTGACCCTGGAAATATTGCAGTATAAGTATGTCCTATATCTGCTAGCACCAGATGTACACACCAGTGGAGGAAAAATAAGGTTTGAATACACAGAACCAAAACCAGAATTCGTCTGTGGAAAATTCTTTTAGTCATTATATGTGCAAAATATTAAGTGGTAGATTTTAGTTGCTTCAGTGCCTAGCAAAACCAGACGTCCTCTCCTGTCAAGAGATGGACACTTATGTTCACTTAATCAGCACATACAATTATATGTGTACCCTTTCTTTTTAATGGTAATTGTACAAAAAAGGAATTATCAGAACTACTGTGCTTGTAGGGTAGGTACAGACTTACAGCAGCACTACAAATCCTGAATAAATCTGTATGTGAAGTCTCATGTTTTATGTATGCAGATATGTCTTAGCAGATCTAACACATTTTGTCTTGATAAAGTCTAACAGTTTAAAAAAAAAGATGTGTAAAATTGACACCAGTGCTGCAAACAGCCCGAAGGAACAAGTGTTACAGGGATAAATCTCCTACACATTTGTCAATAATTCAAAATATGCAGTATAATTAGTTTACAAAAGTGAGTGGCTCAGTGCAACACAGAGACAATCTAAGCATGCATTTGAAGTGCTCTTAGGTAGGCCTTAATTTCAGATTAATCCTTAACATTTTTTCAAAATGATTGATCTTGACAAAATTTAAAGTATGACAGAAACTGTTCTAGTTAGCCAGGCATGTGCATACACACATAAAACGACCAGCAGAGTTTCAAAATGTCAAAACTAACTTATTACATCATAGCAGAACTTAAAGCCTCTGATGGTTAAAATCACAAAGCGATCTTTATGAATTCTCAATCATAAAAAATAAAAATTTGATGAGCCAACTAGAAGACTAAATTATCTTTATATGGCCCCTACAGTAGATGATATTTCAAAATTGTGGTTATATGAAGAGATGATAAAAGCTATGCTAGAGAAAAAATCTTAAAGCCCAAAAGTGTATAAGAATATTCTGTATAGATAGACAGAATAGAGAATGTTCTAGAATATTTTATAGTAATATGCAATATAAACAAAAATGTTGCATTACTTTTCTATGTAAAATTGTATGATTTTTTGCATGTGCATAAATTAATGTACTCTCCCAAGGCTACAGTGAAAATTATTTTAATAACATTTCTATCCAGAGCCTAAACAACAAAGACAGGATGGTGATCTGTTTATTGTGTCACAGTTAAAACAGGGAAAATTCATTTGATGAGGTGCTTCATTTTCCACCCAGATCTTATTACTTTTTCTTTGTTAATAATCTCCATGAAGTCTGAGTAATACTGTATAATAGGCGTAATTTAATAATTCCACCATAGCTTTCAGAAATCACTGGCTTGATGCTTACATTACAAATGGCATACATTTATAGTGGGCTGAATAACAGTCCCCAACACCGTCTTCCAATTGTTCAATCCAAAATTCTTGGCAAAATTCTTTACCCATCTCTTTCTCTCATCCCTTTATTCAGTCTATCAGCAAATCCTGTTAACCTAACCTGCAAAATACCTGCAGAATCTAACCACACCCACCACCCCACTGCTATCTTCCTAGTCTAATCCGCCATCATCCCTCACCTGGACTCTTCCAATAATTTCCTAATTGATGAGCCTTCTTCCCGCTTTGTCCTCCTTTCTTCCTGTCAGTCTATTGTCAGTACAACAGATACAGTAATTGTTAAATCAGATCATGCCACTCTCGTGTTCAAAGGATTCCTGTGTTTTCCCCTCTTATTCTGAATGAAAACCTAGGTCCTACTATGGCTTACAAAGCCCTGTGTGATCTGGCCTCGACATCTCCCTTACTCTTCCCCAGTCACACTGACATCCCATGAAACACCATATTCTTGCCTCAGAGATATTTCTTTTGCCAGAAATTCTGTCCCTTATATCTGTTTGTTTCTTTTATTTCCTTCAGGAGTTTACTCTTCAAGACTTTACTTTCTACACGAGGTCTACTTTGGTAGCATCTCTATTTTCAGGGCTCAGGTACTTCCAACCCCCCTTCCTTGTTTTATTATTCCCTGTAGTGTTTACCAGGATCAAATGTGGACTACATTGCAATTATTATCATTGTTGTTGTTGTTATTTTCCACACTCCCATCTGGAAGCAAACTTCATAAAAATAGAATTATTCATGTTTTGTTTGTAACTATAACAGCAGTGCCCAAAAATGTTCCCTACAGGGGTAACTGCTTAATAAATATTTCATTTCATATCCATGTAAAGTGAACTCTGAGTGATTTTTAAAAAGCGGTCCGCCTATATGACTTGTGTTGTATCTAATCAATCTCTTTACAAACACATATCACCATTGCTGCTGGCTCTGGTCTTGGCTTCTCTGTCTATCTGCAGACTTACTGCAGCACACAACAGACTGTCTTCTTGCTTTATATTTTGCTACTTTCCACAATGTAGCTGGTGTGCTCTTTCCCAGAAGCAAAGCTGGTCACATCCATCCCCACTACATATGCTTCCGTGGTGTTCCTAGGGTTTCACAGTAAGGTCGCTAGAGTTTCCCTTCCACTCAAGGAGGAATATTGGGAAGATATAAATGAGAATAATGCATCAGAGTAAGGAATGAACTTGGATCTACATAAAGTCACTAAAAAGGGAATTATTTACAAGTTTTGATATTTTAGTTCCTGTTAGTACAGAAAGTTCACAATGTACATCATAACACGTGGCAAGTTACAAACGTGTGTATGAAATGGCATGTATCAAAGGAATAAAAATGGTTTCTAAGGCTTTTTTTGTGGAGTTGAATAACTTGAATCACTTCTGTTTTCCATTCATAATGTTTTGATCAGCTGCCAGAGTTAGGGTGTGATGTGGTCTTGGATCTATTTAAAAGTAATTAGCTTTTTGAAATACCTTCAATCTTAATTTCATTTGAACTAGCTCAGCAACACAGGTGATTCATATATTAGATTCATAATACATATTTAGTTATATATTATGACTGATTATGTGGTCTAACTAATCCTTTCATATTCTTCAAACTGAAAATTTATGGTATGGGAATGCTACATAATCCTTTAATTTTATGTAATAAAGATCCAGAGCCAGAGTGTAAGCTGTGTCTATACTGAATATTTAGGCATATCTAAGTAGTTATAAGTAGCTATGGATAGTTTCTTTGACAGGGATTTTACCTGCCTGTGAACAGCGAGCTAGTTAAAAAAGGAAAGAGTGAGCTTGTTGGTACTTGAATGACAAAGATTGGTAAGGTAGAATTCAAACTGTCACTGTTTGCAGATGACAAGATATTGTACATAAAAAACCCTAAAGAATCCACTCCAAAACTACTAGACCTAATATCTGAATTCAGCAAAGTTGTGGGATACAAAATTAATACACAGAAATCTGTTGCATTCCTATACACTAACGATGAACTAGCAGAAAGAGAAATGAGGAAAATAATTCCATTCACAATTGCACCAAAAAGAATAAAATACCTAGGAATAAACCTAAGCAAGGAAGTGAAAGACCTATACCCTGAAAACTACAGGACACTCTTAAAAGAAATTAAAGAAGACACTAATAAATGGAAATTTATCCCATGCTCTTGGCTAGGAAGAATTAATATTGTCAAAATGGCCATCCTGCCTAAAGCAAGCTACATATTCAATGCAATCCCTATCAAAATACCTACAGCATTCTTCAATGAACTAGAGCAAATAGTTCTAAAATTCATATGGAACTGCAAAAGATCTCGAATAGCCAAAGCAATCCTGAGAAGGAAGAATAAAGCAGGGGGAATTATGCTCCCTGACTTCAAGCTCTACTACAAAGCCACAGTAATCAAGACAATTTGGTACTGGCACAAGAACGGACACATAGGCCAGTGGAACATACTAGAGAGTCCAGATATAAACCCAACCATATATGGTAAATAAATATATGATAAAGGAGCCATGGATATACAATGGGGAAACAACAGCCTCTTCAACAACTGGTGTTATCAAAACTGGACAGCTACATGTAAGAGAATGAAACTGGATTATCATCTAACCCCATACACAAAAGTAAACTCAAAATGGATCAAAGACCTGAATATAAGTCATGAAACCATAAAACTCCTAGAAAAAAATATAGGCAAAAATTTCTTGGACATAAACATGAGCAACTTCTTCATGAACATATCTCCCCAGGCAAGGGAAACAAAAGGAAAAATGAATAAGTGGGGCTAAATCAAACTAAACTTCTGTATAGCAAAGGATGCCACCAGTAGAACAAAAAGGAATCCTACAGTATGGGAGAATAAATTCATAAATGACAGAGCTGATAAAGGGTTGACATCTGAAATATACAAAGAGTACATACACCTCAACAAACAAAAAGCAAAAAATCCAATAAAAAAATGAGCACAGGATCTGAACAGACACTTCTCCAAAGAATAAATTCAGATGGCCAACAGGCACATGAAAAGATATTCCACATCGCTAATCATTAGGGAAATGCAAATTAAAACCACAATGAGATATCACCTCACACCAGTTAGGATGGCCAACATCCAAAAGACAAACAAATGTTGGCAAATAGGTTGAGAAAGGGGAACCCTCATACAATGCTGGTGGGAATGTAAACTAGTACAACCATTGTGGAAAGCAGTATGGAGGTTCCTCAAAAAACTCAAAATAGAAATACTATTTGACCCAGGAATTCCACTCTTAGGAATTTACCCTAAGAATGCAGGAGCCCAGTTTGAAAAAGACATATACACTCTTGTGTTTGTCGCAGCACTATTTACAATAGCCAAGAAATGGAAGCAACCTAAGTGTCCATCAGTAGATGAATGGATAAAGAAGATGTGGTACATATACATAATGAAGTATTACTCAGCCATAAGAAGAAAACAAATCCTACCATTTGCAACAACATGGATGGAACTAGAGGATATTATGCTCAGTGAAATAAGCCAGGCAGAGAAAGACAAGTATCAAATGATTTCACTCATCTGTGGAGTATAATAACAAAGAAAAAACTGAAGGAACCAAACAGCAGCAGAATCACAGAACCCAAGAGTGGACTAACAGTTATCAAAGGGAAAGGGACTGGGGAGGATGGGTGGGAAGGGAGGGATAAGGGGGAAAAGGGGGCTTTACAATTAGCACACATAATGTAGGGGGTTGGGAATTTGGGGAAGGCAGTATATACAGAGAAGACAAGTAATGATTCTATAGTATCTTACTATGCTGATGGACAGTGTCAATAATGGAATTTGTGGGGAGTACTTGATAATAGGGGAAGTTTAGTAGCCGTAATGATGTTCAAATAATTGTACAATAACAATATAAAATTTAAAAAAATTTTTTAAATCACCAAAATGACATCACCAAGTGAGGACTCTTTCTAAAATTAACAAAATTTTTAGCATTTATAATGATAAGTTTTCAACTGAAAATAACATTGAATATTCCCTATACTTCTTAATAAATCTTGTTTCTACTAAGAAAAATAAAATAAAATAAATTAAAATAAAGCCATAGCCAACACTAAAGTAAAAGAACTATAAAAAAAACCTTTGCAACTCCAATATGGGAAAGATGCAGCTAACTAAAGATTTCTAACAAGACTTAAGTGTTTGATCAATGGCAAAACCGTGAGCCAATGGCATAGTGAAGATGTCAACCAAGCTAACAGATTAGCATAGCTGCAGCGTCCTGAACTTGCTAGGTAAGAGTTTGCTTTACTCTGTCAGACCACAACTAGAATAATACACACAGCACTTTAAGAAGGACGTAATTTGGAATCTATGAAATATAAAGGATTCCTATAAAAGTTAATGAAGTTTAGCTTTGTGAAAAATGAGATTTCAAAGAGAATTGGATTAAAGATGGCAGCGTGAGAGGAGAGACAGAGGCTTCCTCCTAAAACTGGATACAATTAGAAAATTTAATTAGCGCAACAAATCCTGACAGAGCAACAGAAAAGAGGATGCGTCAGACTGCGCAGACCTCAGCGAATGGGGTAATGTACCAGAGCTGTGGCTCCGTGGGACCCAAGCCCTTCCACCACCCAAGCTCACTGGCGGGAGGAAGAGAAAAGGAGCAGGGAGGGAGTGGAAGGCTTGGGACTGCTGAACACCTAGTTCTGGAGATCTGCTCTGGGAGCACAAATCTACATTTCACGGTGCTTTCATTAGACTCGCATGACAACCGGGTTGGAAAGTTAATACAGGCAGAGTTCCTGGGGAGACTAGGATTCCAGTTGCTTGTGGAAAACAGGGATCCATATCTTGCTTCTCTGGGACAAAAACTTATAACTCTGTGCCCAGCCCACTGGCTCAGGCAGTAGAGACAGGCACAGGAGCCAGGAGGCGGAAAACAGCTCTTTCCTACCCCCCAGTACTGCTTCCCTGTGACCCCTGACATTGCTTCAGGGGCTGAGCAGCTCCAGAGTAGAGCTTCTGGACACTAGAGGGTGCCATATATAAACATGAAACACCAAAGGAACCTTGTCCAGAGTAAAATTGTTAATACAACTCCTGAGAAAGATTTAAACGATATGGACCTATTGACTCTTCCTGAAAGGGAGTTCAAAATAAAAATCATCAACATCCTAATGGAGGTACGGAAATACATCCAAGAATTCAGGAATGAATTCAGGTCAGAGATCCAATTGTTAAAGAACACAATGGAGGGTATTAAAAGCAGGTTGGATATGGTGGAGGAGACAATAAATGAAATAGAAACTGGAGAAGAGGAATACAAAGAAGCTGAGGCACAGAGAGAAAAAAGGATCTCTAAAAATGAAAGAATATTGAGAGAACTGTGCGACCAATCCAAGGGGAACAATATTCGCATTATAGGGATACCAGAAGAAGAAGAGAGAGAAAAAGGGATAGAAAGTGTCTTTGAGGAGGTAGTTGCTGAAAACTTCTGCAATCTGGGGAAGGACATAGTCTCTCAGGGCATGGAGATCCACAGATCCCCCTACACAAGGGACCCAAGGAACACAACACCAAGAGACATAGTAATTAAAATGGGAAAGATCAAGGATAAGGACACACTGTTAAAAGCAGCCAGAGGCAGAAATAAAGTCACATACAAAGGAAAGCCCATCAGACTAACATCAGACTTCTCAGCAGAAACCTTACAGGCCAGAAGGGAGTGGCATGAAGTATTTAATGCCATAAAGCAGAAGAGCCTGGAACCAAGATTACTTTATCTGGTGAGATTATCATTTAAATTTGAAGGAGGGATTAAACAATTTCCAGATAAGCAAAAGCTGAGAGAATTTACCTCCCACAAACCATCTCTGCAGTCTATTGTGGAGGGACTGCTACAGATGGAAGTGTTCCTAGGGTTGGATAGCTGTCACCAGAGGTAGTAAAATCATGGTAGGGAGGGTGGAGCAGCTGATTGCGAGGCAAATGCAAAATTAAATTGACTGTCCCCAAAGCCAATCAAGGGATAGAGAAAAAGTATAGAATCTGATACCTAATATATAAAGAATAAAGGAGGAAGAAAAAGGAGGAGAAATAGAAAAGAACCTTTAGATTATGTTTATAACAGCATATTTAGTGACTTAAGTTAGACTCTTAGATAGTAAGGAATGTAACCTGGAACCTTTGGTAACCATGAATCTAAAGCCTGAAATGGCAATAAGCACATACCTATCGATAATCACCCTAAATGTAAATGGACTGAATGCACCAATCAAAAGACATAGAGTCACTGAAGGGATAAAAAAACAAGACCCATCTATATGCAGCTTACAAGAGACTCACCTCAAACCCAAAGACATGCACAGACTAAAAGTCAAGGGATGGAAAAACATATTTCATGCAAACAATAGGGAGAAAAAAGCAGGTGTTGCAGTACTAGTATCAGACAAAATAGACTTCAAAACAAAGAAAGTAACAAGAGATAAAGAAGGACATTACATAATGAAAAAGGGCTCAGTCCAACAAGAGAATATAACCATTATAAATATATATGTACCCAACACAGGAGCACCAGCATATGTGAAACAAATACTAACAGAACTAAAGGAGGAAATAGACTGCAGTGCATTCATTTTAGGAGACTTCAACACACCATTCACTACAAAGGACAGATCCACCAGACAGAAAATAAGTAAGGACACAGAGGCACTGAACAACACACTAGAACAGATGGACCTAATAGATCTATAGAACTCTACATCCCAAAGCAACAGGATACACATTCTTCTCAAGTGCACACAGAACATTCTACAGAATAGACCACATACTAGGCCACAAAAAAAGTCTCAGTAAATTCCAAAAGTTTGAAATTCCACAAACCAACTTTTCAGACCACAGAGGTATAAAACTAGAAGTAAATTGTACCAAGAAAGCAAAAAGGTTCACAAACACATGGAGGCTTAACAACACGCTCCTAAATAGTCAATGGATCAACGACCAAATTAAAATGGAGATCCAGCAATATATGGAAATAAATGACAACAACAACACAAAGCCCCAACTTCTGTGGGACGCAGCGAAAGCAGCCTTAAGAGGAAAGTATATAGCAATCCAGGAATATTTGAAGAAGGAAGAACAAACGCAAATGAATAGTCTAATGTCACAATTATCAAAGTTGGAAAAAGAAGGACAAATAAGGCTTAAAGATAGCAGGAGGGACATAATAAAGATCGGAGAAGAAATAAACAAAACTGAGAAGAATAAAACAACAGAAAAAATCTATGAAACCAAGAGCTGGTTCTTTGAGAAAATACACAAAATAGATAAGCCTCTAGCCAGACTTACTAAGAGAAAAAGAGAATCAACACACATCAACAAATCAGAAATGAGAAAGGAAACATCACGACAGACCCAACAGAAATACAAAGATTTATTAGAGACTACTATGAAAACCTGTATGCTAAGAAGCTGGAAAACCTAGAAGAAATGGACAACTTCCTAAAAAAATACAACCTTCCAAGACTGACCAAGGAAGAAACACAAAATCTAAACAAACCAATTACCAGCAAAGAAACTGAAAGCGGTAATCAAAAAACTACCCAAGAACAAAACCCCCAGTCCAGATGAATTTACCTCGGAATTTTATCAGACAGACAGAGAAGACATAATACCCAATCTCCTTAAAGTTTTCCAAAAAACAGAAGAGGAGGGAATACTCCCAAACTCATTCTATGAAGCCAACATCAGGCAAAGACCCTAATACCAAAACCAGGCAAAGACCCCACCAAAAAAGAAAACTACAGACATATATCCATGATGAATATAGATGCAAAAATACTCAACAAAATATTAGCAAAATGAATTCAAAAATACATCAAAAGGATCATACACCATGACCAAGTGGGATTCATACCAGGGATGCAATGATGGTACAACATCCGAAAATCCATCAACATCATCCCCCACATCAACAAAAAGAGGGACAAAAACCACATGATCATCTCCATAGATGCTGAAAAATCATTCGACAAAATTCAACACCCATTCATGATAAAAACTCTCAACAAAATGGGTATAGAGGGCAAGTACCTCAACATAATAAAGGCCATTTATGATAAACCCACAGATAACATCATACTGAACAGTGAGAAGCTGAAAGCTTTTCCTCTGAGATTGGGAAAAAGACAGGGATGCCCACTCTCCCCACTGTTATTCAACATAGTACTGGAGGTCCTAGCCACGGCAATTAGACAAAACAAAGAAATACAAGGAATCCAAATTGGTAAAGAAGTTAAACTGTCACTATATGCAGATGACATGATATTGTACCTAAAAAACCCTAAAGACTCCACTCCAAAATTACTAGAACTGATATCAGAATACAGCAAAGTTACAGGATATAAAATTAACACACAGAAATCTGTGGCTTTCCTATACACTAACAATGAACTAACAGAGAAATCAGGAAAACAATTCCATTCACAATTGCATCAAAAAGAATAAAATACTTAGGAATAAACCTTACCAAGGAAGTGAAAGACCTATACCCTGAAAACTATAAGACACTCTTAAGAGAAATTAGAGAGAACACTAACAAATGGAAACTCATCCCATGCTCTTGGCTAGGAAGAATTAGTATCATCAAAATGGCCATCCTGACCAAAGCAATATACAGATTTGATGCAATCCCTATCAAATTACCAACAGCATTCTTCAACGAACTAGAACAAATAATTCAAAAATTCATATGGAAACAACAATGATGCCGAATAGCCAAAGCAATCCTGAGAAGGAAGAATAAAGTGGGGGGATCTTGCTCCCCAACTTCAAGCTCTCCTACAAAGCCACAGTAATCAAGACAGTTTGGTACTGGCACAAGAACAGAGCCACAGACCAGTGGAACAGAATAGAGACCCCAAATACTAACCGAAACATATATGGTCAATTAATATATGAGAAAGGAGCCATGGACATACAATGCGGAAATGACAGTCTCTTCAACAGATGGTGCTGGCAAAACTAGACAGCAATGTGTAAGAGAATGAAACTGAATCACTCTCTAACCCCATACACAAAAGTAAATATGAAATGGATCAAAGACCTTAATGTAAGTCATAAAACCATAAAACTCTTAGAAAAAAATAGGCAAAAATCTCTTGGACATAAACATGAGTGACTTCTTCATGAACATATATCCCCAGGCAAGGGAAACAAAAGCAAAAATGAACAAGTGGGACTATATCAAGCTGAAAAGCTTCTGTACAGCAAAGGACACCATCTATAGAACAAAAAGTTATCCTACAGTATGGGAGAATATATTCATAAATGACAGAGCTGGTAAAGGGTTGACATTCAAAATATATAAAGAGCTCACACACCTCAACAAACAGACAGCAAATAATCCAATTAAAAAATCAGCAGAGGAGCTGAAGAGACAGTTATCCAGAGAAGAAATTCAGATGGCCAACAGACACATGAAAAGATGCTCCACATCGCTTCTCATCAGAGAAATGCAAATAAAAACTACAATGAGGTATCACCTCACACCAGTAAGGATCGCCACCATCCAAAAGACAAACAACAACAAATGTTGGCGAGGTTGTGGAGAAAGGGGAACCCTCCTCCCCTGCTGGTGGGAATGTAAATTAGTTCAACCATTGTGGAAAGCAGTATGGAGGTTCCTCAGAATGCTCAAAATAGATAAACCATTTGACCCAGGAATTCCACTTCTAGGAATTTACCCTAAGAACGCAGAAATCAAGTTTGAAAAAGACAGATGCACCCCTAAGTTTATCGCAGCATTATTTACAATAGTCAAGAAATGGAAGCAACCTAAGTGTCCATCAATAGATGAATGGATAAATTAGATGTGGTACATATATACAATGGAATATTATTCAGCCATAAGAAGAAAATAAATCCTACCATTTGCAACAACATGGATGGAGCTAGAGGGTATTATACTCAGTGAAATAAGCCAGGTAGAGAAAGACAAGTACCAAATGATTTCACTCATCTCTGGAGTATAATAACAAAGGAAAAACTGAAGGAACAAAACAGCAGCAGTATCACAGAACCCAAGAATGGAGTAACGGTTACCAAAGGGAAAGGGACTATGCAGGAGGGGTGGGAAGGGAGGGATAAGGGCAGGGAAAAAGAAAGGGGGCCTTACGATTAGCATATATAATGTGGGGGGGTGGGCATAGGGAGGGATTTTCAAAACAGAGAAGACAAGCAGTGACTCCACAGCATCTTACAATGCTGATGGACCATGACTCTAATGGGGTTTGTGGGGTGGACTTTGTGAAGGGGGGTGTCTAGTAACCATAATGTTCTTCATGTAATTGTAGATTAATGATTAAAAAAATGAGATTTCACAGTAAAATGGTATGTCTCTAAGTTAAAGAACTTTAAATGGAATAAACATTAACCTTATTTTATGTAGCTCTAGACAGCATATTTTATATATGCTTGAGGAATGAGACTCAGAGGAAAGTATTTTCTTTCTCAGTGTGACAATTCCTGCCTTCTCAAATGCCACCCAGTTTCTAAACCTGTCTTAAGTCAGAGAGCATTTTAAGAATTTCTGCTTGAATGCTGAATGCATTCTAGAATATGAGACTACCACCTTCACTGAAGTGTCCAGAACGCCAGGGATGAGCTCTAAGCAGGTTCATGTCATCCTAATGGTTTTGCAGGGCACCTAACATCTGTTCTTTCTTTTGCTAACAGTACCTTGAATTGCTTTTGAATTACTTCCTCACATCATCTCAATTCACTGAACTTTTTATGGGATTGACTCAGTAGCATAGGTACGGACACTGTGATTAGCTTCAAGATCATAATATGCCCCAATTTTGTCCAATGACACTGAGGATATTTATTTGAATCATTGGAAAAATATACGTATGTTTCGCCACCCCCACTCCCTCCAACATACATGCACATATCACACAGACACACAAACCGTACTTGGCTCTGGAAAGCTATTGTCTTTGTACTAAATCTTTGACAGATGCCAGCATGAAAGAAAGCAGAATTAAGACATATTCTTAGAAGATGTGGAACATATACACAACTGTATATTATTCAGCCATAAAAGAAGGAAATCCTGCCATTTGGGACAGCATGGATGGACCTAGAGGGCATCATGCAAGTGAAATAAGCCAGGCAGAGAAATACAAATACCACATGATTTCACTGACATGTGGAATCCAAAAACAAAACAAAACAAAATGCACAAAACAGCAGTAGGTGCAGAGACACTGAGAAGGGGCTGGTGGTTACCTTTGGGGAGGCATTGAGGTGGGTGGGTGAAATAGGTGAAGGTGATAAAGAGGGACAAAAATCCCAGTCATAATATAACGTTGTCGCAGGGATGGAAGTATGGCATAGAGAATATAATCACTAGTTCTGCATCATCTTTTTATGCTGATATATAGTATCTATACTAGTTGGGGTGAGGATTAATAATGTAGATGACTGCTGAATCAATATGTGTATAATTGAAACCAATATAATATATCAACTATATTTCAATTAAAATATATATCAAAAAACAAGACATATTCTTAGAGTAGGCCCTACTAACATAATTTGAAACCCTGGTGCTGGTATAACCTTGGACATTTAGCTTGTATGAGAACAAATTACCTTTTCTATTTTTTAATTTGCTTAAACTTTTATGTTAAACTAATTATAGACTTAGGCAAAAATTAGAGACTTCTCTCAACAGTAACATCTCACATAACTAAATAAATTATTAAAACCAGGAAACTGATTGGTATGGTATAATCAACTAGACTACAGACCTTACTCAGATTTTGCCGTATTTTGTATGCACTCATTTTTTATGCCATTGTGTATAAGTCTATAAGAAAAAATAGACAAGGCCTAAATAAATGGAGAGATGTATTATATTCATGCATCAGAACACAAGTAAGAGGCAAATTCTCCAAAATATTTGTCTAGGTTCCATGCAATTCTCCTCAAAAGCCAGTTAATATTTTTATGTACTCAGATCCTGGCTTTAGAATTTATAGGAAAATGCAAGAATCCTAGAATAGGCAAAACAATTTTGAAGAAGAAAGTTAGTTTATGTTTTATTTTCCTGATTTTGAGACTCTTTAAAGCTACAACTGTTACGACAGCATGGTATTAAAATAAGAATAGATAAATTAACCAATGAAACAAAATAGAAAGTCTGAGAATATAGAGACACATAAACAGTCAATTAATTTTTAACAAAGGTGACAATGTAATTCAATGGGGGAAAGAAAGTTCTTGAACAACTGGTTATCCATATGGAAAAACAAAAACAAAATCCAGAATCTTTGAACTCCCTACCCCATTCACACACATATTTTATTCAAGAAGGATCACAAGGCCTAAAACCAAAAGCTAAAATAATATATCTGGTTGAAAAAGCATAAGAGAAATTTTTCATGAACTTGAGGTAGGCAAAGATTTCTTAGATGAGATCTAGAAGGCATAGAACATGTAAGAAAATATTTATAAATTGTACTTTATCAACTTAACATTTTTTGCTCATCAAAAGAAATGGTTAAAATAAATGAAAAAGTAAGCCACAAACTGGGAGAAAATAATACAGTACTTATGTATCTGATAAAAGACATAGCTAGCATATATAAGGAATATGGAAGGAAGGCTATATAAGAACACATCTAACGTATTATTACAGAAAGGACTCCTATAACTCAATCCTAAAAGACAAACCACCCAATTTAAAAAGGGGCAAAGCCTTAAACAACAAAGCAAATATGCAAATGGCTAATAAGCTCTTGAAAGGCATTTAGTTTAGTAAGTCATCAGGGAAATTCTAATTAAACCTGACGTGAGATACATTTCCCACCCATGAGAATGGCTAAGATTAAAAGTGCAAAGATGTCAAGGACACCATGGTGACTATAGATAATAATACTACATTATATATCGGAAAGTTAAGAGAGATCTTAAAAGCTCTCACCACAAGAAAAATATTGAACTATGTTTGGTGATGCATGTTATGTACAGCTTTGTAGTGATCACTTAACAACATACACAAATATCAAATTATGTTGTACATTTGAAACTAATGTTACATGTCAATTTTATCTCAATACAAAATGTTTGTAAGGCACAAGTCGAACTCTCAGAGATTGATATTTGGAGTATAAAATGGTGCAACCATTTTTGAAAAGAGTTGTCTAGTTCCTTGAAAAGTTAAAAAAATGTTTCTAGCAATTCTACTTCTAGAAATTCACCCAAAAGAAATAAAATCTTATATTCATAAAAACACTTGTACAGGAATGCTTGTAATAGCTTTCTCTTAATTAATAAAAACAGAAAACATCCCAAATAGTCAGCCATCAATTGGGAAATGGATACATTGTGCTATATTTATACGACTGAACACACTTGAGCAATAAAGATGACTGAGCTGCTGTTACATGCAACAAAATGGATAAATCACAGAAACATATTTTGCTTGAAAAAGCCAGACACAAAGAGTATATACTCCGTCATGGCATGTATTTCCTGTTCAAGAATATGTAAGCCCCTTCTCTGGGCTCAAGGGGTGGGAGTAGGGAGATCTGATTGGAAGTCAAGCATGAGAGAACTTTTCCTTTATTGGGATGTTGACTACATGGCTACATACATTCATTAAAACTCATTATAGATAAAATGTGTGCATAGTACTGTTATTTAAGTCATGCCTTAATAAAAAAATTGAAACTGAAGGAAAAACATTTCTTGAATCACTGACCATTTTCTGAATCATCCCATATTCAATACATATCTTTAGATACACTTGTGAGTTGAACTGTTGCCTGTCCATTATGAAACCATCTTTCTTTCCATCAACACCAGTTCCCCAAGACCTAGTACCTCCCAATTCCAGTCTTTCCCCATTTCTAATTGGTCATCTAGTGAGGTCACAGCACATCTCTACAAGTTCTGTCCAAGCAAAGGAATAACTAAAAGCATAGAGACAGACTTGCAATAAGATGAATTCCCCATCACACTGGATATTCAACGTTCAGAGATTGATTTTATTCTGTACGTGTTTTGTAATGTTTAGTACATGCCTGTTTCTGTCTTAGGTATTTAGTGATATGGCTTCAATAAGTTGGGAATTAATAATTTACAGCTGTATTTTTTTAATTTAGTGTTTTTTCTTTTTCAGACATTTCTTTAGCTGCAACAATGTCTGTACTTACATACAGCATGAAAATAAAACCATAGGACAGAGTTTTAATCCTGGCCATTTTGTTTCCTTCAAACAGACTGACTTACTGGTAAGTCACATCACTTCTTAAGACAAGATAAATGAATCAGTCTTGTTAAATTTTCATTACATACTGGCACGATCTATGATTTTTTTAAATTGTATAATATGCAATTCATTGACATAAAAATGTATCATCTGAAATGTAAAGACTTCACATCATGATATATATTATAAAAGATGGTTCCCTTTTGATTAAATAAATCAGAATATTTTCATTTATAATGCAAAACAGTTAAATACAAAATTGTCACAATTTACGATAAAATATATAGGGTCTTCTGCTGCATTTTTTTAACTCAGAACTATTTTATGTTTCTTTAGCTATATACATACTATATTTATCTTATCTGATAATATTGTACAATGGGAGGAAGCTATGACTATGACAAGCGTGTTAAAGAAATATATGAAATTACTGCCTTAAATTATTTACTACCTAGTTAAAAGTTTAAGTGAAAATAGACTTCATTGATTTTAATTTCAGTAAAGAGCATTCTTTCTGTTGTGTTCAAGGTACCACTCCAAAAGTGAATAAAAGACATTCATACTACAAGTAAGTCGCACCCATTAAACTTCCATCTTCCTTTTGAATAAAGGGATATTAACTTTAATACATTTTGAACACAGACAGAAGTTATAATGTGAGGGAAAGTCATACATGTAAATAGCCTTTCTGTTTGTTATATTTTAAAAAATTCCAACAATAAATGGGATTGCCAAGTGTCAGAATGTTTTCTTAAACTGGAAAGCCTGGCATTCAAACTTTTTCTCTCTGGGAAACAAATTAAAAACTACTGGACCTATACATGTCAAGTTTTCTGTCCTTTCTTCCTAACTGAATGAGCTACATTACAGTCATATTGTGGCATGACTTTTGTTCTGTGGCCTATGCCTAACACTGTCACTTAGAAACTACAATTAGCAGAATATTTCTTTTCAGCACAAGGCAGACAGCTTTTCCACACATATTTGAATTCATTTTAATGTGGTTTACTAATCAGGCTGTATACAGACATGTAAATTGTGGAACGATTTACTTCTAAAATTATTTGATTCACCATTGTGTTGCTTTTCTAATTTTATGCAGAAATGTTAAGGTTACCTTGACATAGAGAAAGATCTCTTGAGAAAGAGATCAATGGGTATGAGCCAGTGACTGCAGCAAATGAGATAATGAGTTAGTGAAGTGAATAGAGCAGTTTTTGAGATATAGTCCTTTGGAGTGATGGAACAATTAAAATTTTAAATATTAAAGATAAAAATATATGTGTAGATATCCCAAGTCTAATGTAAAGTACAAGACATGCATATTTGTGTTAATAACTGGGTAGAAGTAACAGTGGATTGATTTCCATATAATTTTTCAAGGCACGAGAATTATTTATAAGGTGACAATAACTTCTGTTGAAATGATTTGGAAGCACTACCAATCACGTTAATAAATTTAAACCGACTCTACGGTAGGATTACTCACTCAACAGGTATCTTTCTCTTCACATGTGGGGAAGTGGGTTAGTCCCTGGTCGTCTTATGGAAGTCTCAGCAAATGAAGATCTCTTTACAAAACAATACATACAGGTGTGCAATAAGAATGTGCATGTACTTTGCAAATGGATTATCCTCTCACCGAGATCATAGAGAGTAATGGGGTTTGGTCTTGTTACCGAGCTGCAGCTCAGTCCACGCTCTCTTTCCTGGACGTCTACTTTGTGCCCTGTTCCTCGTTGCAGCAAATGTGCGGAGACTCTGGCCGCAAAATCTGTCCCACACAGCTTGCCGTCGCTTGTCTGCCTGGTGCCCGGATGGACCCTTAGTCACTTCCGGGCGGCTCACTTGGAAACGATGATCTTCCCTCCCCTATAGTGCCTTTTTCATTGAACGTGCTGCCCCCCTCCCTCCCTTTTCTCTCTTCCTTCCTTTCGTATGTTTTCCCTTCCTTTTCTCAACCTCGTTTCATTTTGTCTTTACTGCCTGACCTCTGTGCCCTAGGTGGTAGATGAAGGAATATAATCATGAAAAAGAGGCTGTGGGAAGACTGATAAATAAACCCCAAACTCCAATATTCCAAGCGCAGGCAGCGAGTGCCCGAGGGCACAAAGGAATGTATGTAAGCACGTTTTGGTGATGCAAAAGAGACATCCCAGAAGTGGTTTATGCACTGAAATTCGACGGATAGGCAGGAGTTATCCAGTCAACTACTGTAACATATGTCTTACCCAAGGGTCTTTCATTCACCAGCCAAGTCAAGACTGTATTTCTTTTTAAATCCCGAGAGAAATCTCATTTCAATTAGGGGAGGGGGAAACTGGAGGGAAGATGAATTTCTTTCACATAAGTCCAGTTGAGTCTCTAATACCTTTTTTTTAAAAAATTTGTGTTTTTATCTTTTTCTCCATAGTATTTGATGCCCTAGTTTTTCTTAATGCGCCCTTACTCAGTGCCTAACTTTCTTTATAAACTATCATCCCTACTATTATTATTGTACTAAAATTTAAATCTCCAATTTTTTAACCCTGTATTTAAGTACACATTTTCCTAAGAAACTGCTGGATATTAATTGATTAATAGATCAAATATATATTTTCCTTTTCCTGATAGCAGTTTCTTACCTGATAGGTAAGTTACATTATTCAAGAGGGGATGAAGGAGAAACTAAATTACAGAAAAACAGCAGATTTTGAAATCCTTGCTTTATTTAGATATTGTCAAGATATAGACAAGATCTATTGAGCCAGAGACTTTTAATATTAATTGAATTCAGTTCTTATTTGTTCAATTCTCAAAATACTATCAATATATTAACTCAGCCATTCAGTGAGGACTAGAATCATATTTTGATACTCTTCAGGCCTAATTTTAAACTGTCTCTATACTTTTATGTTTATTAAGTTTATCTTTTTATTAGTTTTTTAGTGAGAATTGTATCTTTTGTTAAGTTTAAGAGAATTTGAGAGACAGTCTATGAAACTAAATTAAAATAATTAACATATTTTTAGTCTTTTCTCCTGTGTTTATTGCTGAACTTCCAAAAACAATTTTTTCAAAGTTGAATTAAATCTTTAACCAATGAAATTTTTTTGGTGGTTGAGGGGAAGTTTGTAATTTATGTAAATAGAGCACAAATAGAAATTTCAACCCAGTGTGAATACTTTAAGCACAATCACTATTTTCCAGAAGCCAGGAAACATGAAAAGTCAAAGAATGCTGGCTGAAGCAGAATTAGCTGTATACTACCTTTTGGATGGCCTTCAATGGCTTTTTTAGAAGAGTAGACAAAAGTCAGACTGAGCTCTTTATATCAGTGTTTATTAATGTCTTTGTTAGCAATTAGCATAGCATTTCAAGTGACTATTGGAAAAGATGATTAGAGACTAAACATATACCATCTCTGTATTAGCATAATTCTATTCCAATTATGACATACTCTTTGTTTCCAAAAATATTTCCTGATTCAAATATAGTAAACTGATTTAATATTTAAAGTTATTTATTTGGGGTAAGTTAGGAAAAGTTTTTGAGATAAAATTTTAATCAGAGAAAGCAAAATTTAAATATAACACTAATATTTTGTGATGATTTGATCATTCAATTTGTTCATCCAGATACAAAAATAACTGCAGTAAAAGTCCTTGATATTTTCATTTTAGCTACAATTAAGTGACAGGAAAGTTTTTCAACTATCTGACTATTTTATTCAAAATAATTGTCAGTAGCTATATTGAGTTCTGAAGTGGGTTATTTCAGTCAAAATTATTTAGTATCATTTTCAGAATCAACATCTCCTGACCTTTAATATTACTGCTGTTTAAAACAATTATCACTTAGATCAAAGATATATAACACAATTACATTAGCTCATATGGAATTTCTCTGGGAAAAAAAGACATTTACATTTAAGTTATTTATATATACATTTTTATTAGAGGGAAAATGTATTAAGGAACCCCTGAAATGGGTTGCCACTTTATGTGAGGCTTAATTCACATCTGGATTTCCTGTGAAAATGAATATCATGCTGACTTATTTGGAATACAGACGTATATGTCCCCACATACATACAGACACTTGGCTTTAATAGATTCAAACACTGTAACTGTTCAAAATCAGGATACCATTTCACTTTTTCTCTAATTCCTGTTTGTTGCAGAAAATCACTAACTTAAGCTATAACTATCTTCCCATAAGGTAAAAGCATACATTGTCCTGGAAATACAATATCCAGAAAAATGTTATGACATCAGAAGTAAATCTGTAAAAACCTTGATTACCATCTCCCATGCGTAATACAGAGGAAATCATTTCCCATCCTTGTGCAACATTCGTGTATAAACAAAAGATAGATGAATCTTTTCAAAATAAAATTATTAACACTCATTATGAACAGGTTGTTTGCTGGGAAAGGAAACAAGTTAATTAGAGGGATGCTTGAAAGTAAGTTATGGGAAAGCAAATATAAGTTTTATTCATCACCCAGGAGAGTCCCTTGATGTGAGAACTCAGCAAGTAGAAGGGATTTAGCAAGACAAGTGAAGTGAAAGTGAATGACTTTAATTTAAACTGGTTTCTGTCATGAATCTCCCACCTTCAAGGGCAAAGAGACTGAAGCAATGTAATAAGTTTGCCCCTTTATGAAACAAGATAGAGAAATTTCTGCGAAGTGTACCTCAGTGAATGGCCAGTCTGGGGCACTCAGCAATTTATATGACTAACAGAAGTTCAGCTGCACAAAGTATTACAGTATTAGAGAAAAATACAAAAAGGAGTTTGTGTTTTATGAGGCTATCACAGAAGAAAGTTCTGTGATACAAATTTCTCTGAGACAGACTAAGTAGCATTCTTCAAACATTTTAGTTATGTCAGTTATAGTGAATTCATTTCAAAATAATAAATTAACTTTGGATTCCGTAACCACAAAAAGCAGGCATTCTGCTCAGTGAAATAAGCTGGGCAGAGAAAGACAAGTATCAAATGATTTCACTCATCTGTGGAATATAACAACAAAGAAAAAACTGAAGGAAACAAACAGCAGCAGACTCACAGAACCCAAGAATGGACTAACAGTTACCAAAGTGAAACGGACTGGGGAGGATGGGTGGGAAGGGAGGGATAAGGGGAAAAATGGGGAATTACAATTAGCACACATAATATAGGGGTGGGGGGGACATGGAAAAGGTAGTATATACAGAGAAGACAAGTAGTGATTCTATAGCATCTTACTATGCAGATGGACAGTGACTGTAATGGGGCATGTGGGTGGGACTTGATAATAGGGGGAGTCTAGTAACCATAATGTTGTTCAAGTAATTGTACATTAATGATATCGAAATAAAATTTTTTAAAAAACTGCTTCAAGACATCTTCTCCAATAAATCTAGTAAACTCCAAAAAAAGAAAGAAAAAGTGTTTTAAACATCCATAACCTTGACTATTAACTTCCTCACTTAGGAAACACAGATTTGTCTTGATTATCTGTCTTACTGTGTTTTTTCAAAAGGATTGGCTCACTGCCAAAAGAGTAAGAATGCATGGGAAAACATGTTTCCCATATTTTGTATGTTCAATTTTATTTTGCTTTTTGGTTTTGTTTTTATTTTTTGCATTCAGGAAGCAATAAAGTGATTAGTAATTTTATTGATAATTACATATGTTTCCAAGAAATTCTAAATTGCATTTAGTTCTAATCCCCCACTGACTAATGATTTCTTTTCACCAAGGCTGTGGACCTAGGAGGCTCTTGAACTCTCTTTCTCCCAAGGGCGCACCAAATATACAACTACACAAGGAGCAATTACTCTGAAAGAAATCCAGAAACTAGCTGAGGGACTTCTCCACATTAGACAAAATGAGAAAATACCTACATGGAAAGGTGGAGATACATTCTCACATAAACCCCACCTTGGCACAGTGCCATATAATTAGGAGGGAACTCCCAACTCCCAGCTTCTCCCTGAAGAGCGAAGGGTTGGGAACTGACATTTGGCAGACCAACACTTAAGACTCTCACTCAAGATTTCAGCTCCCAAATCACCTAGCTCTAAAAGCTAAGGAGCTTGTGTTCCCGAGACCCACAGACGACAGCAAACAGAGCAGCTGTTGTTTAGGGCAAGCAAACACTCCCACAGCTATTCCCTCAGAGTTCAGGCAGAGGGAATGGACAAAATGTGTATCTCCCACTATTTTCCCTGAAAGAGGCTATCTGCATACTTTGAAAGCTGCTGCCTGAGGGTAAGTCTTCTAATTTAGCATATATATAGGGGTTGATTGTGATTCTCCCTGGAGAATGGAAAACCTGCAAGCATCTCTCCTCTATCTCTAACTTGTGCCCAGCCACCAGTATCTGCTTAGGAGTGTGTACACGTGTCTGCACCCCAGCTTCTGCACTAGTACCTGGGACAGATCTCCAGATCATATGGCTCTGATCTAATGGTGCTTGCATTCAGGAGCCTCACAGGGTTGTAGTGAACAAGAAAGCAGCTCTTGCCATAACACTCTTCTTCCCCTACAGCTATACATCTGAGTGCAGTGTCCAGGGACCAAGAAAAAACTTCCATCTCCCAGTTTCTTCCTGGAAGGGGCTTAACTACCTACTTTCCATCTGCTGCCTGAGGGTCCAGCTTCTGAGAAGCTTTCATCTATATGCTGAATGTGATCCTTTCCCTCTGAGACACTGACAAGTCTTGGTACAAAGTCATACACCACGATCAAGTGGAATTTATTCCAAGGATGCGAGGATGGTTCAACATTCATAATCAATACATAAATGTGATACAAATGAAGAATAAAAATCATATGATTATCTCCAAAGATGGAAAAATATAATATGAGAAAATTCAACATACTTTTATGATTAAGCAAACTGGGTATAGAGGGAAAGTACCACAACATAATAAGAGCCATATTTGAAAAGCCCTCAGCTGACATCATATTCAATGATGAAAAGCTAACAAGTTTTCCTCTAAGAGCAGGAACCACACAGAATGTCCACTCTCACCACTTTTATTCAACATAGTACTATAAGACTTAGCCAGAGCAATTAGTCAAGAAAAAAAAAAGAAAAATCATCCAAATCAGAAAAGAAGTAAAAATTTTCTGTATTTACAGATGTCATGATATTGTATTCTATCAAAAAAGGCCTTATCAAGAAAAGACTCCATCAAAAAACTGCTTGAACCAATAAACAAATTGAATAAAGTTGCAGGTTACAAAATCAACATTCAAAAAGCAGTTGCATTTGTATACCCTAAAAACAAACTAACGGAAAGAGAAATTAAGAAAGCAATCCTATTTATAACAGCATCAAAAAGAATACCATACTTAGGAATCAATTTAACCAAGGAGATAAAAGATCTATCCACTAAAAACTATGAGACATTGATGAAAGAAATTGAAAAATACACGAATAAATGATAACATACTTCATTTTCATGGATTAGAAGAACCACTATTGTTAAAATGCCCATGCTACCCACAGCTATTTACAGATTCAGTGTAATCCTATCAAAATTTGAATGGCATTTTTTATAGAAATAAACAATCCTAATATTTGTATGGAACCATATGAATAGCCAAAGAAATTGTGAGAAAAAAACAACAAAGCTGGAGGCACCACATTTCCTGATTTCAAACTATATTGCGAAGCTATAGTAATCAAAACAATGTTATTGGCATAAAAACAGACACATAGATCAATGGAACAGAATGGAGGGCCCATATATAAATGGTCAATTAATTTTTGACAAAGGAACCAAAAGCATACAACTGGGAAAGGATAGTCTCTTCAACAAATGGTGATAGGAAAACTAGACACCCATATGCAAAAGAACAAAGAAAATCAACTCAAAATGTACTAAGTATTTGAATATAAGTCCTGAAACTATAAACAAAACTCCTAGAAGAAAACATATAGGGTAAGCTCCTACACATTGATCTTAGCAATGATGTTTAAGTTTGACACCAAAAGCACAGGCAATAAAAGCTAAAATAAACATGCATGGCTACATCAAACTAAAAAAGCTTCTATACAACAAAGGAAACCATCAATAAAAAGAAAAGATAGCTTGTGGAATGGGAGAAAATATTTGCAAACCACAAATCCAATGAGAAATTAATATTCAGAACATAAAAGGAACTTATACAACTCAATAATAATAATAATAATAATAAAACAATTTAAAACTGGGCAAAGTACCTGAATAGACATTGTTCCAAAGAAGACATACAAATGGTCAACAGTTACATAAAAAGATGCTCAACATCAATAATCATCAGAGAAATGCAAATCTAAACCACAATGAGATAGCA
This sequence comes from Manis javanica, assembly GCF_040802235.1. NCBI lineage: Eukaryota > Metazoa > Chordata > Mammalia > Pholidota > Manidae > Manis > Manis javanica. Next base: position 11,348,962 of record NC_133165.1, read on the forward strand.
CCTCACATTTGTTAGGATAACTATTATTAACAAGCCAAGAGATAACAATGCTTCCTTGGGTGTGGAAAAAAGGGAACCCTTGTGCGTTGTTGCTGGGATTTAAATTGGTCCAGCCACTGTGGGAAATAGTATGGATGCTCGTCAAGAAATTAAAAATAAGAATTACCATATGATCCGACAATCCCAGTTCTGGGTATGTATCCGAAGAAAATGCAACCATTATTTTGAAGAGTTATCTGTACTCTTAAGTTCACTGAAACATTATTTATGACAGTTATGATAGGGAAATACCAAAGAGTCCATCAATGGATGACTGGATCAAGAAAATAGGAATGTATCTATATCTATGTCGATATCTATCTATATTTATATGTTGAGTAGGAGTATTAATTGGAGAGTTAAAAAGTTTTCCATTGTCTGATTAGAAAGAGAGCTTTTGGAGGAGATGCTCTCTGAAATCTGCAGAGGAAATTCTTCTCCCCACCTCCCTCTTAGCTTCCTGTGTTGCCTACAATCCTTGGTGTTCCTAGGCTTAGAGACACATCACTCCGATCTCTATCTCTGTCATTGCATAGTGTTTCCCCCTGTGTATCTCTGTTTCTTTTTCTCTTATAAGGAAACCAGTCATACTGGATTAAGGACCTCCCTACTCCAGTATGACCCCATCTTACATCAGCAAACTTGATTACGTCAGCAAAGACCTTATTTCCAAATAAGGTCACATTCATAGGTATCACAGGTTAGGACTTGAACATACCTTTCTGGGGAACTCAATCCAAACCGCAATGTGGTAATCATTCATCTAAGTAATATTTCTTATGAAGAGTCTAAGGCAAATGAGAGTGTCAGAATCTGGAAACTAAATGACATTCTGAAGGGTTCACAATGGACTCACAGTTTTGGAAGAATAAGTAATAAAAAAGCATTCATCATCCTGGATAAAAATATGGGGAGGGCAGGTAAGGGTTCAGAGATTCAGTGATTAAAAAGACTGTGATCGTAGAAAGATAATGACAGCCAAAATGCAAAATCATATTTAAAAGTTTGGCTTTGTAAGTAATTAAATCACGTTGTTATTCCAGGAAGATAGTTGCCATTAGAGTAATGGCATAACATCAATGACATAACAAATGAGGAAAATAATATTATCTACACAGTGCTGATGTATCAAGTAAATGAATTGTTCTCTCTAAAGGGTACAGGAGCTTTCCAAAAAATTTCTTCCATTTTCTTTGCAAATTTTAAACTCATTATGTATGGGTCAGTCATTTTAGATCTTTCTCTTAGGATCCAATTATTTGATTTCAATGACATAATACATCAAAACTATTTATAGCAGTTTTAGATATTTTCTTTTTTTATTAAGGTATCATTGATATACACTCTTATGAAGGTTTCAAGCTTTTAGAGATCCAGTAGATTCTATGTGATCATCTTTTCCCCTCTGAGCTACTCTTTGTATCCCCCCAACTCTTCTCCCTCGGGACTCTGAAGTGAAAAAAAAAAAAGATGTTATCCCTAATAATTAGCTGTCTCAAAAATTATTTTAATTTAGGGGTAGCACAGGATGTGTACAAATGTCAGTAAGATATCATTTGCCTTACGGGGACACATACGTCTTTTCATAGTAGTTATTCTGGTTTACTCATCCCTCGTATTATGTTTTTGGTGGTTTGCTTATATTCTACCTCATAGGAACTACACATGTAATAAAACAACCATGTAATTTATTTTGACAAATGTTATTTCAGTAGTTTACAACATTCTACTCTGAGATTTAAAAAACATTCTTAGATTAAGGTAAATCATCATTTAGTTGCTTAAGATAAAGAATTCTTGCCAAAACCCTAAGTGGTTTGGGTGAACATCTTTTCTTCAGACACATGACTAATTCACTGCTTCAGTAGAGTAAAAAGGGGTCTTTTTTTAAGGAGTGTAGATTCCTGCTAATTGTCTGAACCTTTCTTTTTTCCGAAAAATACAGCACATGGAAGGCCAACAAAGCGGTTCTAGACCGACTGCAATTTTATTTTTTAAATCTTCAAGTAATAAAACCCTAAAATAGAATTTTTTCACTTTTTGAATTCATTGACATTGTTGAAATAAAAAATTGGGAGTATATCATTTTGTAAACTAAATGCCTGCAATACTGGACAGGCAGGTAATTTAGATATTAAATTCACTTAGTTTTTCTGTGAGCCCTTCTGCTCATATTGTTTTGACACCTTAAACTCCATTCACGGTTTCTGCTGGACTTCTATCTCTCTTCCTTAGACCATGTCCTTGCCTCAGCTGCTCAGAGAGCATCTTGACTCAGCCTTTAGACTTCTCTCTGATTTAGATTTAAATTTTCACCAACCGCTTAATATTTCCATCTCTTTATTCTCTGAGCTGGGAATTTCATCATCTTTATCTCCTCATAGCCTTTCCTTGTACACGTCGCTTTTATTTTCTTTTTAGCCAGTGTTGAGGAGGAAGAAATTTCCTCTACCCTTCAAGATTCTTCTAGCTGATTTAAGAAGCGAATTGACATGAGACAATTACTAGGAGAAAAGAAGTAAAGTCTACTTATGTACTGTTTGGGGTCCATAGACAGATTCCAAAGACAGTCAGGGACAATGAGGTTCACTTGTCATCCTGAACCAAGGAGAAGGGGCCAGGGGGGTCTGTGACTGCAAAAGAAAAGGGAGGCAATTCACAGGAATAGGAAAGAGTAAATATTTGGTAAACAATTGTTTTCTGGGCCACACAGAAACAATGGGACCCAGGGAGGAATTTTAGCGACTTTGTCACCTCCCTCCCTGCCCACCCTGCCCAGGTTGCACTATGCTATCACTGTCTATGGTAAGAGTTCTCTTTCTGGAGCAGGTCCTCTATCTAAACGTTTTTTTACACAGTTGGTGGGGGAGATCAGATTTTCTTTCTGAGTCTTTTGGGCCTTGATTGTTTTCACCTCTGGGATAATCAGCATGTCACGATGGCACAGCTTGGGGGGCCTGCTCTTGGCCCCCAGCTTAGTCATCTTCATGATTTGGTACCAGAAAAATATCAATAACGCTGTTTCTTACCATGGAACTTTCAGTAGACTGCACATTCATAGCTCTGACTTTCACAGCTTCCATTAAACTCTGATTGAAAGACCATGTTCTTGTTCAAGGACCTAGTATTTTCCTTGTTGAATGAAGGATTTGAAACAGGCTATCCTAAAAAAAATACTTGTAGCTTTAAATATGATCAGTTTACTAATACTTACTGATCAGGCCCAATATATTCCTGTTTCCTCCAAGTGAATGGAATAGAATGAAAATAATTGATTCTTCGGACCACTTTCACTCTCTTACACGAGTCTTTTAGGAGAATTCTCTAAATAGTGCTTGAGAACTGCCCCCATCCCCAACATGGTAACTATATTTTCTCTCTACAGGACATAGGTTTTGCTGTTTTTGAGCAATATTCTTTCCAAAGTTTGCCAATGTTACAGGCCCTAGGCAAGATTGCATAAAGTTGGCAAATCCATTATTTAAAGCCCCTTTCTTTAGAATATGTGTGCTGTTATCAATACCTAGAGGAAAAATTTAGCTTTTATATCCCAGATGAAGCAAAATGAATTGTACTTAGATTTTATCAGGAGCCATAATTTCTTCCACAGTACAGTTTATTACAAGCATCAAAATATTCAGTCCCTTTGCTGAATTGTCAGCTGGTGTTTCTTGCCCAGGCTTTTTTCAATAGGCTATGGCAAACCCTCTCTGACATACACCACAACGATGAAGAATGCCAGCTTTAGGATAAGAACTATTCAAACAGAGTAAGGAGTTCCTGCTTTGGGAACAAAAGAGATATAATCTACATATGTCTTAATATTTTTTTGGATGTGCAGAATAAAGGATGCTTTAATGCCTTGTTTGTTTTCTGACTTTTGTAGAACAGAACAAGACTGAAAGATATAGTCCAGTTTAGGGAGGAGAAATATCCCTGAGTATGAAATACCCTATAATACCTTATAAAAATATCTGTCAGGCTGATTTTTCTCTACCTCACTGATGATAATAGAAAATAAAAAATAGAAAACAACACAAAATTATACCTAAATTAGACTATTGTACCAAGGCATTGGAAAAGAAATTTTGATAATAATCAAGAGGTTATTAAAAGAACTTATGGATTGTTAGGATGTGTAATTAACATATGCCTCAATATTGTTGCAAGAATTATGTAAGACAAGAGATAAAGAGTACCAGGCAGAATGGCTGACACATAAGATCGATTTTCTCTCCCTGAATTAATACCAGAAAGTACATACTTCTGTATACTTCCATCTTAGGAACTGTTTTTTAATGTAGTTATTATGATTCATCTTATCAAAATTATATTCTTCCATTGTTTATTTAAATCTAGAGACTAAATTATTTTGAGTACTTTTTCAATTGATCTTAAAATAATTGAATCTTTAAAATACATTTTCAATTAAATCATGGAGTTATTATCAAATAGCCTTACTTTCCTGACTGTATTGTAAATTGTTAAATAAAACTCTCTTTATCTCAGTGAGTGTATTTCTACTTCAGCTAATTATTTTATTTCATGATCTACAACTTTCACAGACCAACAAATCACATAAACATCCCTCCCCTCTCAATTGTGAAGAATCATCTTTCCTGGCTTCAATAATTTCCTGAAATTTCCCCTTTCACACAATGCCATTCAACACAATATAGGCAACATTCACTCCTCACTAAACTCATACTTTCTATTTTTCAGTTTCAACATATAAAACCTAAGTTAGTTTCATATAATATGTAACATAAAAATGTTAGCTGTTACTTATTCTCAATGGCCTTTTAAATAGATTCTATTAATTGGATGGGTGTTACAAAGACTGCCATTAAGTACTTCAGCATTATAAAGTGGATAAATATGTGAGTTAGTCAAAGTTAGTCAGTTAAAATTATTAAGTAAAACAGTATTCTAATCAAGAATCTTGCAACCAGGAGTAATGGGTTAGCATTATATTTGAAAGGTCTTAATCTGTACTAAATTGTTTGTGTCTTGATGCAAACCAGATGCTATGATTAGTCTAATAACTGATATTAATAACTTGGGCAATCAGCATGATAAGTGTTAGAAATGGGTTCCCAGTGAAATTAAAGTATTCAAAATCTGCAGATCTGCTAAAATTCTTTAAATACTTCCTCTGCATGAACAGTGTATAATACAATAGCCAGGTCTGTAGTAAAGAGGTCCAAGATTTGATTTCCCAAATGGTTCCCTGTCTTGCCATCATTAGAAGGACTTCTGGTGGCCTGATAACAACTACGTTAAGAGATTTCTGCTTCTGGCATAATTCCAAGTGAGCTTTCTGGAATGGTGTCAAGGGATGTCAGGGAGACAGCCCCCGAAGACAGTGGTATATCATGAATCTTGCCAAACAGTCTGTTAAAAGACTTTTATGCCTGAATACTAATGAATGATTGTTTAGCAAATATCTACGCATGTGGCAGATATGGTCTCAGAATTTGTTTACTTTCAGTAGAAGCTGGTAATGATGTTACATGGCAGAGGACTTTTTAAAGAGCTACTGATGAAAGAACTAATTGCTGTTGATGACTTTTTTGCCTTGGGCCGCTTTGCAACCAAGCCTCTGTTGGGGATCACCTTGAAGGTGTGGATGCAATCTTGGATGCAGAAACAAGCAGTAGCTGAATTACTCTGCAAAAATGGAGGGAGCATTGGGATTGGGAATATTTTGACAGAAGGAGACTAGAGAGCTAGAGGCTAAATGGAAAAAAAGAAGAAAATGTGATGCTCCACTGTTACAGGAGAAGAAAGAAGAGACTGGACAATAAACATGTATGATGAATTTTAAGACGTTTGCTGTTCAAGATTTGGTATAAATGCCCTCCTTCTCCCCTATGGGATAAAGGTACTGAGATCTGCATTATCCACAGCAAGGGGCAATGCCCAAGACCACCCTCAGGGAAGTTTACATTTAAGATACAAATATACTTAAACATAGACTCTTAGGTAGCTAATTTTTTTTTTTGTCTCATTGTTTATACTTGATTATTTCTTGAGCACACAAAATAGTTTATTTTTCCACAGGAATATAGTTTGATAAAATAAATGTGAGATGCTAGATTACATTGAGAGTCAGGAGACATGAATTCTTGTCTTCACTCTCTTACAAACTAACCGGGTAGGATATTTACTTCATCTCTGAAAGCTGTTGTCTGAAAATTTGCAGAAAATTAGATGTTTGAACTAGTTGATCATTGAGGTTCTTTGGCTCTATCTACTATCAGTTCCATTTCAGTATATGTTTGTGTGGTATATAAACCCCACATTCAGGTAGTAAAAGTGTTCTAATTCTTATGGGCCCCAACGTTACATTCAGCTCTACAGTAGATTAGAAATGCATGTATACATTCTTCTCTTATCGCAATGAGCTACTTATTTATCTATAAAATAAACCTAAGGTACTATCCAGGAAAAAAATTTGAATATTAAGGTAGAGGATTCACTATACCTCCACTGTCCAATAAGACATTTGTGATGATGGAAATGTTCTATAATATAGAAATAGCCACATGAGGCTATTAAGCACTTATCATGAGGCTAAAGTGTTTTCTTACCTCATTACTCATACCCAAATATTAAACATACTTATCAAATGATTAAATGTTACTAATGAACAAATTTAAATGCTGGAAGAATACTTTGTGAATTGGTATGATATTAGAGTAAAGAATGGCTTTCCCAAGCAAAGCAAAACCAGATACAATTCTTTTAATTGGTAATTTTGTTACATAATTTTTAAGTCCTATAGAAAAAATTAAGTAAAAGAAAAGAATAAACTGTGAACTTGCATTGGCAAAATATAACCACAATAGCAAATAACTTCTCAAAATCAAATACATATTCAAAACCAAAATAAAACAATATAATTACAGCAATTAAAATCAGAAAAAAATAACAAAGAGTAGCTTTTAAAAAATCTGTAGATACATGAATAGATTCTCAATCTCATTCAGACATTAAAATATGCAAATAAAACATGAGATTCTATGTTTTTCCCATCATGTAGACAAAGATGGAAAGTCGGATAATGTGTAGTGTTAGTGAGAGGTTAAAGAAATGAGCATTGCCACAAGTTTTTGATGAGGATATAAAAGGATACAAATGCTTTGGGGGAATTTGGCCTATCTATCAAAATATATATATAATGCACATGCTCTTTGTTCCAGTGTATCACCTCTATTAATGTGATCTTGGATAAATTACCACATTGACAGGAACATATCAAAACATATATTCAATGTAATTCATTGTAACATTAACATTAAAACAAACCAGAAACAAAGTTAATGACTAAGAAATAGGAAACTGGTTAAGTGATTGATAATGGGTCAATACAATGAAATATTATATAGCTTTTACATAGACAAAAGAATGACTATCTGTATTATTGACATAGATCTCATATAAAAATTATAACTAAACCATTGCAAACATATTTGTATACATTTAAAAAAATATTAATCAAGTTATTCTCCAGAATAGATAAACTTACTGGTAGAACTTACTGATAAAACTTAATGATAGAAAAACAGAACTTACTGATATTGGTATACTGTCTCTATTTCAAAAATTAAATGATGACACAGCAATAACAATGTTACTTTGCTTAGGTTAGAATACATAAGAAACTCAGTGGTTAATTTTTGAGAACTGTCAAGGTGATTTCAGAGGGGTGAAAGCACTTTAACTTACCATTTGTGATTTATAAACCATTTGAGAGATACATGTTATTTTAATTTTAAAATAATAATAAATGTATGGGTTTTCCTTAAAGTACACTGATTATGGAAGTTATGAAGAAGATGTTTGGCATAAGTATACATATGCTGAGTTTAAGGAATAATATCATTACAGAGCCTATTGTTGATATAAGCATTAGTTATCTGTGATGTCAAGTGACTTATCATTTGAATATTATCGTTATTTAAAATAGTAAATATGAAAACATGAATTTTGATCTAAAATAACTTATAAAAACTCTAGTTACATGATAGTTTGTTGACTGGAAAAGATTTTGAGAAACTCTAAAAGGAAAAAATAAGTTCAAATATGATCAATCATATTCATAAAACTGCAAATATTTCTTCATGGCTTTCATATTATACAAAATTAAAACATTGATTAGCATAAATCCTGAGAATATTTTTCTAGGTTCACATTAGTGATAATCCAGGTTAAACTGTATTATGTAGAGAACCAGTAATTTTCTTTCATGGGACTAGTGGATTTCTGGGACAGAGAGACCAATTTCAAATATAAGACTAATAACCACATCTGGATTGGATTATGTATCTGATTTATCAGGAGAAAGAGAGATTTTTAGATATATTTTAATCTGATTTGAATTGAAATGAACTGAAGTAGGAATAATTATTTATTATCACATTTAGAAGATAAAAGACATACAACAAATGTTTGTGAAAGGAATGAATAAATTAGTGGTTGAATAGATTATCTGTATTTAATACAAACTAGCAATTAAAATTTCTTATTATGGATTATAGAAATGTATTTTATTCCAAGTTAATATTAAGACCATATCTGTCTCTATGTAGGTCTAACACACACACACACACACACACACACACAAATGGAGTAGAAAAGTAAGTTAGGAAACTTTGACATTATTATTTAGAATAAATTGAGAACTACAAAATGTCCTGATGGCCAAGTCTACTTTTACTTCTACGACTATTAAAGTGCTAAATTATTTGATAATCAACTAAAAAGTAAATAAATGATAAAACAGAACTTATGGATCTTACTGTACTCTGTCTCTACTTAAAAAATTAATTGAAAACTCAGTAATATTCATGTTACTTTAGTCAATTTAGATGAAAATTTTTTTAAAAAGTAGAAGCAAGATTTTTTGGCATCTAAATTTTCCCATACTGAATTTTCATGGATCAGATGAACTAAATTATTACTACGTAGCCATTTACCCTGTGTAGAAAAGTTTACAAGTCACATATTGAGTGTTTCAACCACATGTTATATAAAGGTGGGCATATTTGGACAGAATCCATAGTGCTACACTTCATACAAAGAAGACCAATCTGAATGAAATCATGTATTTGTATTCAGAATTCTTACTTAATTCCATGTATACTTACTTCTGATTGCATTAGAAATATCTAATTCAATTGAGTGGGTTATTTTTGGTTTATTTGGTTTATTTTATTTTCATTCCCTAAAGTGGTACACCTTTATTTACATTCACTTTGGGAATATCCTGTTCAGTAAGCCACAAACTGCATATTGTAACATGAGAAGAACAATTGTTCAGCTGAATAAATGTTTTCAAGGATTAATGATACTTTCACAAGCACAAATATGTTCTCTAATACAGAAAAGAAAACAAGTTTGAAGCAAACACCCCCTGTTTTCCAAGTAATATTAACCTGTAACTCAGCTCAGCTTGTTAATTGGCTTTCCTGGAATAAAAATCCCTATAAAACACCTATAGAATCTCAGAAGACAATATAATTGTCAGCCTGAATTAAAATGACAGCGGCAGATTCAGTGTGTTGAAAATAGGAAGGTAAAGTAAATATAAGAGTGAGAGCCAGTTTGGGAAATATTGAAATTTCACTTATCTGGGCCGTTTTCATCATTTCTGCCAGTCTTAGCAGAAAACAATTTTTAAATGTAAGTTGTATACTAGTATACTCATTTAGGGACATGCCATGACCTTCTCTTGATTAAAATACTCCTCCATTCAAGTTCAGTTCTTAAGCACTATAATTAAGGAATTCAGGCCACTTGTGTGTTTAGCACATATGTGGATTCAGGAAGAAATATTTATTTGTGAAAATGTGACATTCTCCATTAGATATGTGTTGAAAACAGATTGACAAACCATTCTATCTTTAGTTATATTGCATTCAAAACTTACTGTCAGAGCATTCTAAGACTCTCATAATTTAGTGAGTATGTAACTACCTAAGGTCATATAAAACAATGTACCAAATCGTGAAATGTAATTATTTATAATAAAATACAATTCAGTTATTTATTTAAATATCCAGATAAAAGTCTAATTTGTATCAGACTGTAATCAGACTAATGATTATTGGCATGATAAAGACTGAATATAATCAAGGCTGAAAAAAAAGAAAAATACCTTTGGTGGGCAAGAAAAGTTGTATTTACGCTGGGAAAAATCAGAGTGTAACATTTGAATTGTGTGCTAAAGAAGTAAATTTTAGTTTACCTTTAAAAAAACTGAAATACAATTGTTGAGAAAGGTGTGTACCTTTTCAGAGATGCTTGTTACAGTCTTTATTATAAAAAGAAACTTTTAGCAGGCCTCTAACAGCTAAATCTTTCAAGAGAGCACCATCTAGTTTTTTTCTGAATATCAACCCTGAAAAAAATGTTTGTTAAGGTTCAACAACATATTCATGAGGCAGCATGCGGTTATTTCAAGGTCTGTCATTCCTGAGAGATACAGGCCCAAGCCTGCTTTGTTTGTGACAGTCAATAGTAGCCCAGAATTGAAAAGAACTGTTATTTTTATATTAGTTATGCTCTGTCCCTGTTTGGTGAATTAACTCTCAAGCTTTAACTTCTTACTTCATGAATAAGCTCAGTTTTTGGTCATCAAAGTCACCTGAGCGACAGAGAAACTGAAGTAGCAATGGCTGTACGAATCTGTTGACGCCTGAGGAAAGGAGAATGGGACGTGGGTGGCGGGCAGGCACTGCTAGTGTTAAAGGATGGGGCTTAGAAGGGCTCTGGTGGAAAGTTCAGGTACAAACAGGAGCCTTAGTAAGAGGTTTATTTGAGGGTGACGACTTCGCTTAAAGGAGGAGCCCAGGGCACCGTGTAGTAGTGAGCCTACCTTCTTGAAAGGAATGCGAGAGCACTGATCTTCAAGGAAAGTCCATTTGGCCAAGTTTCCTAGGACAGTGCCAGTGAGGCCTAGGACAGTGCCAACTGGGCACCCCCTCTGGGGAGCTCGGGTCTGAATCAGAGAGACAGTCGGATAGAAACAGAAAATCATGACCTAGTGCCTGGTGGTGGCCTAGGCGATCCCATTTGTTCAAAAGCTCTTTAAAGTAAGTTCATTGACATTATAAAACACCAAAGGCAAAATTCACTTAATTCCTTTTTAAACTTGAAAAGAAAGATGGGTGGGGGGATAATTTGAGCACCTCCATCTCAATGGGCTGTTGTAAATCAGTCTAGTATTTAAAACATGAAAGGAATTTATTTCATTGCAGAATGTCTCTTAATTTTGTAGTTCTGTGGATGAAAGACCTTTCCGATCGAAACTGGAATACTGGAATACAGCTACTAGCATAAAAACATGTAAATTGAATTTTGTCATAGGGCTTTTTAAATGTACCAATAAAACTGGGTAGCTTTTGACTACAATAGGAGTTACAAATAGGAGTAATTAAAAAGTTTTCTTTAACCCAGTCCTGATCTTTAAAGGTAATAAGGAATAGGTTTTAATGAAAAAAAAAAAAAAGGAAAATCTTAATAGGTCAGCCTTGAAAACGGCAACAAACATGACAGGAGGGCATGGATGGCAAAGGATTCTTAGCAAGATGTAACAGGGTAGAATTAGTGTTGGAGCAATTATTTTAGCAGTATGCTCATTTTCTTTATGTAGTTTATGACCTTAATCACTTGTGGGCAAATTCAATCATGAGAATGCTGTTGATATTTAGACTTAGCATCATTGGCAGTGCACGGTGGATGAAAATTCTTCACACATGGCTTCTTCTTCCACAAAAGAAGTTGCCTGTAGCTTTTTATTTGTTTTTGATTTTTCAACTCAAAAGGATGGAAATGTGGCCTTTGAAAATAAGCCCTTGGAAAGGAGCCACAGACAGGTGCCAACAAGCCTAGGCCTGCTTTCTCATCCACAAAGCAATGAATTTATTTTCTTTTCCTTTGTGCTGAACAATATATATGGGGAAATAGACCCCAAGTAATTAGATTGCTCATCAGCTTTCTGAGTTGTGCTTAGGAGTGTCTGACCAGAATGTAATAAGCTCAAATATACTACAACAAAAAAATATAAAAGAATTGATTGATAAATATGGGTGTGGTTGGTGGTTTTCTGTTGGTGGGCCAAAACTGGTCTGATAAAATGCTTCATGGGAGTGCCTGCTTCAACAGCATGATATATATAATGATAAAAGCTTCAGACAAAATTCCAAATAAATAGTATTAACCTGAGAACCCTATAAATGTCTGTAGGCTTAAAGTCCAGCTGGCAAGTGCTTCAGGTGTCATTTTATTTGCATCTCTTACCATGCAGTATTATCTGTTTAAATATATCTTTCTGCTATTAGGCTGTTATCTCCTTAAGGATAAGAACTATTAAATTATCTTTGTATTTCTAGTATCTGCCCCATGCCTGGTAGATACAATATTCAACAAAAAGTAATCTTAACATAAGTAGAAAATAGTAGGTCTTGTTTGCTGAATGAACAACTTGATTGAATCTTGAGGAACGGAAAAAGATATGTATGGTCAGGCAATTTATGAGTCAGGCACCAGCTTCTATTATTCAAAATCTTCTACAGTCTCTCTAGTTAGAGACACTCTAGAAACATTGTGTTAAAATTTTTAGCCAAAATGTGTCTCAATAAGACCAACTGACCAATGACTGAGAGCTGTGAGAGGCATTGAGGAGGACTGGGGAAATATGAAAACAGGAGCCTTCCCAAGTAGATTCAGCAAAGTATTTTCATCACACCATAAAAACTCTAGAAAGTGCAACATCAAACTAAAAAGCTTCTGTACAGCAAAGGACACCATTAGCAGAACAAAAAAGCATCCTATAGTATGGGAGAATATATTCATAAATGACATCCAATAAGGGGTTAACATCCAAAATACATAAAGAACTCACACTCCTCAACACCCAAAAAGCAAATGATCCGATTAAAAAATGGGCAGAAGATCTGAACAGACACTTCTCCAAAGAACAAATTCAGATGGCCAACAGGCACATGAAAAGATGTTCCACATCACTAATCATCAGGGAAATGCAAATTAAAACCACAATGAGGTATCACCTCACACCAGTCAGGATGGCCAGCATCCAAAACACAAGGTACAACAAACGGCGAGTATGTGGATAAAGAGGAACCCTCCTACATTGTTGGTGGGAATGTAAATTAGTTCAACAATTGTGGAAAGCAATATACAAGTTCCTCAAAAAACTAAAAATAGAAATAACATTTGACCTAGTCATTCTGCTCCTAGGAATTTACCAGAAGAAAACAAGATCCCTGATTCAAAAAGACAGATGCACCCCTATGTTTATCGCAGCACTGTTAACAAGAGCCAAGACATGGAAGCAACCTAAGTGTCCATCAGTAGATGAATGGATAAAAAAGAGGTGGCACATGTACACAATGGACTATTATTCAGCCATAAGAAGAAAACAAATCCTACCATTTGCAACAACATGTATAGAGCTAGAGGGTATTATTCTCAGTGAAATAAGTCAGGCAGAGAAAGACAAGTACCAAATGATTTCCCTCATTTATGGAGTATGACAATGAAGCAAAACTGAAGGAACAAAACAGCAGCAGACTCACAGACTCCAAGAAGGGACAAGTGGTTACCTAAAGGAAGTGGTTCGGGAGGGTGAGTGGGTGGGGTGGGACGAGGGGATTAAGGAGCATTATGATTGGCACACATAATGTAGGTGGGTCATAGGAAAAGCAGTATATACAGAGAAGACAAGTAGTGATTCTATAGCCTCTTACTATGCTGATGGACAGTGACTGTAGTGGGGTGTGTGGGGGCGAACTTGATAACATGGGTGAATGTTGTAACCACAATGTTCATGTGAAACCTTCATAAGATTGTATATCAATGATAACTTAATAAAAAAAAAACTCTAAGCAGTGCAGATTTATGTCATTATTAGATTCAAGTAAAGAAAATGCATAGCACTAATTGAGCTAATTGGGATAAAACAAAAACCTATGACATCTTTCATAGTATATTTAAAGATAATCTACAACTGTAGAAAAGACGATAATGTAGTTAAACGGTTTGTAAGTGAATATACCACTATACTTTATGGACATCAACGAAAAAAGATATGTTTTACATGTCACAGGCTCTGTCTTTGTGTCTTATTTCACACTTGTAATTAATAATGTTGATTTCAACTTAACATTTAAAATCAACATTGAGAAGGATGATCAATATAGCAGATTCATGGTACCAATTCATATTGACAATGTGATCAAATATACTTTTATTTTATACACACACACACACACACACGATATTGAAAAAGAAAAGTATTGGGCTTTATTGGAAGCTACTTTAATTTAAGTCAGTAGCATAATGTCAAAGGAGCTAACACAGTATGGCCCTGAATTTATACTCATATCTGAGGGTATCTTAGTTTTCTTCTATGTTTAGGTTAGAACTTACTTTGTACTATTTATTTCTGAGTAGTACACCAACTAGGACATTGAAAAAGCCAGAGCTTGCTCACAAGAGAGGATCTGGGATAAAAAGAAAAGCATGTCACATGAGACTGCTTAGTGGGGAGAAAGGAGAACATCTAACAGCTGTTCGTAAAGGCAACTTCATGCTCTAGGCCTAGAAGCATGAACTCCGTCTGTTCTGAATCCAGAAATTTTAGAAGCCACATCTGAGTCTCCCTTGCTTCAATACCAGGAGCCTCTCCAATGCCCAAGTCGGTGTTACATGCATCTGTTACTATTGGAGAAAATCATTGGAATTGCCTTGATTTGGGCCACTATAAATTAACTGATTCCTAGCTGGACTACAGAAACATTCAACCATTCCATTTTTTTCAGTTTTACTTTTTCTTCTTTGTTAAATGCTTTGTATATTCTTATCTTTCTCTTTAGATTTTACAAAAAGCCCACCTCACATGTTTAACAAACTTAACTGCATTTTTTTAAAAATAAAAACTAACTCAAATACAAATACCTGCCTCTTTTCTAGAAAATGGTTTCTATCTGCTCTTATCTTCTTCCAGGTTCGGAATCAGATTGAGTTGTACTCATTTTGTACAAGTTAAGTAGCTTGTTTCTATACACTATCTTCCGTCTCCTAGTACCTTTGTCCACCAAGTTTATCTTCTCTCTTGTATATATTAACTTCTTCCAATTTTCATCAGTTCTTTGCTTTCAGTCTATATATGTGTTCAAGTCTCTTAACTCTAAACATTCTTTTTAAGGACTCAAAAGACACCAATCTACCTTTCCACAGTTTCTCAAAGGACTCTTGACTCATCATTCTTAGTCTCCTTTTTGGCTCTGTCATCAGGTTCTTGTCTCTGAATGATCATTCTTTGCTTTCTGTGCACACACCCTCTTTGGCAATATCATCACTCATGTTTTAATCAAAACCTATACGCTTAAGAGCCTCAAATAGGTACTATCAGGTTAGATCCTGAACCTACCTTCTAGAATAGTTAATAGTATCTCAAGCTCAAGGTGATCAATGTCAAATTACACATCGTCACCTGTTTCCTATAACTACTGTTCATGAGCAAAACTTCAATTAATGAATCCTTTGTCTGCAGAGATGCTGAATCCTGAAACCTTTGAGTCAACTTATAACCTGTATTCTGCCTCATGCCTACTTAATCAAATCCTGCTAATTATGCTTTTGAACTATCCTTTTTTCATATAGCAACTGCCTGAGTTCCAGGCTATCATTATATCTTACTTAGACTATTGCAGTAGCCATTTACTGGGTTCCTTGCCCTTATTCTTACCTGTGTTTATTTCACCTTTGATACCACTGCTAAATAACAAAATGGAAAAGCATGTTTGATTTATGTAAACAGAGTATGATTTGAGTATATCTGAAAGTAGCTTCAAAGAGCACCACGTATATTTCTATATTTAGTGATTATCTGGCATGTCATTTTCAAGTCACCAAATACACACTATGACAAGTCTGTAAAATAATTTTTTCATCATACTCTTTAGCTACACTCCTAAAGTGGGTTCCTTGGAAATCGGGCTCTGTGATTCCTCTGGCTTGAAGTGGGAAGGTGCTTTCTGAAGTGTTTTTTAAAGTGCTATCATTATTTATTTGGCTAAGATATGACTCTAAGAGCATATATCCACTGCTCACCATCACCTCAACAAGTGGAACTACTCCTGGCTTTCATCAGGGAATAAGTGATCCACTGACATACACTGTCAGAGAAAATCTGTTTAACTCCCCTTCTGATCCTGCTTTTGGCTTCATCTGACAGCAAAGAAATTTACCCTGGCCCAAGCAGAATAGGACTAAAGAACTTCTTGATATGGAAGTTATAGAGAAAATAAAATGAGTTTCTGACCTTAGGAACTAGAAATGGCTTTAATTCTATCTGGGCATTAGGACTATAGTTTAAAACAGAAGCAGAGAAAGGAATGTATAGCTTTGACTTGAAAGGACTGAGCTCAGAAAAGCCACAGAATGAGAAATTCCTAAAAGAGTCCCCCTCCTAAGTTGAAAGATTCTAGTGTCTAGCTAAATCCTGAACTAGTGTGTTGTCCATCCAATGTTAAATACCTTTATCAAAAAAGTTAATCACACTGCTGAATAATATTTATTTAACAAACTGCAATAGGCTTCACCACTGAGAAAAAAATGCTGGAAAATATTAAATATTAATATCATACTCCAAAATTAGATATGCTTTCAGGATACAGATTGCCCAAACTGACAAAGGAGAATACTGGTTACCTTTTTAGTGAAACCTCTGGTTTTTAACTGATTCTAAAAGGGTATGTAGCTCTAACTGGTTTTCTGATGATCAGGCCATTTTATATCTCTGTAAGGGTAGAAGATGATTTGTTTTTAAAAATGGTAGTATGAAAATCAATATGGCCCAGTAAGGAAAGCTAAAATTGATTTCTGCTCTGAAGAAAAGATAATACCAAATATCATCTATTATTTGCTCTTTGGAAAATTAAGTGGTTTTCAATCTATTGCAAATTAATTTTAGCATTTCTGAAGGCCTGATTAGCAAATTCTCCTTTGAACTGATTATAACATCTTACTGGTCCCCTCATCAATTAATGAGTTAAATAATATCTTTGGCTCATGTTCATTTTATATGATATTTGTGATTTTACTTTCTTTGGCAATTATAATTTAGTAGCTTTACAAGCAGAAGGAAGCCCTAGGAAGACCAATCAACATATTCAGTGAAATGTCTGATAGGAGAGTACAAAGATTTTGTCACATAGCCAATGAGTGGTGATTGGCTGACTTATTTCACACAGATATCTATATATCAAGAAGATAAAGTAGGAAAATCTTGCCAAAAAAGATGGTTTTACACTTTTGCTATCTAAATGTGTAGTATTTCTAAACACAGAAAACTTTGGTTTGCCTAAAGGCAGCAGGTGGTAGATATTTCTTATCATTGGGTCTCTATGTGAATGTTTCTTCACAACAATGAGACTTACCATTTTTGACTAGAGGGGTGGAATTTGGGGAGAAGAATTTTTGGATTGGCGTATGCATTTCTAAATTTAAATTGCTTAAACCTTTTAATGAACATTACAGTGTACAGTGACAACATAACAAGAATAAATAAATAAATCTCCCTCTCCTAAAAACAACTATCCTGTTGTTAGATTTAATCAAATGCAATTTTATTCAAAAACATTTTTTATGCATCTACTCTGATGAACAAGGCTATGTATTAGGTTCTGTCGATGCTAAAAGAAATAGAGAAGGTAGTCATTTTACCTACAGGAGTTCCAAATTACATAGGAGAGAAGTAGATTGCAAATAGAGTGTAAGCAGAGTGCAAGGTAGGATAGAATAATACTAATATACTGGCCTCTCATTTACAGATGATTAATTGAAAGGTATTTTGAAATCATATAGTGATGGGATTTATGCTTTTCTTTAAAATGTGCATTCAGATTTAATGAGACTCCATCAACACCTAGAGTATCAAGTATCAGGATTTTTTAGCAGCCCAGTGCAGTGGCCCTGTGATTAGAGGGAGAAGGGTAACTACTCATGGCGAGAGGACAGCTGTTTTCATAAATGGAACTGACCTTCCCAGATGACAGTGAATTCCTATTTTTCAGATATTTGGCAACATTGTCTGTGGATTGAGTTATCCCAAGCGATTTTTAAAAATTTTCATTTTAAGTTAAATCAAAACAATAAATGAAACAATTCATTTCGAAAGAAGACCCCTGATGATAATTGTTAGAGGTCATCTCCATGAAGGAAAAATAGGATACATCAGACAGAAAGTGAATGAGATTTTATTGCTATTATCAACCTGCTTCATTTCACCACAGTGAAGACACAACCAGAGCAATAGATGATGATAATGCCAGCACAATCTGAGTCAGAGATAAATTTGAACAATCCTTAAGCATGACAGAGATCAGAATGCAAGAAATATTATAGTGGAGAATAAAGATAATAAATTCCCAGTTATAGATTAATGCCATCTGAAGTTCCACTTTTCTCTATAGATGTTTATGTGCTATTTAGAATCATGTGATATGGGAAAATAACAGATGATTTTTCTCTTATTTTCCTGCCATTTTTTATTCCTTCTGAGAAAATTCAACTTGATTTAAATTTTTAAATCACTTTTTAATTTTCAAGAATGTTTTCCATATAAAATGATCATAACAGACATGCAAATTAAGGACTATAGGAAGAAAAAGAATGGCGTGAATGACCTCGCCTGGAATAGCTTCATAGCCTTGCCTAAGATTCAAAGGGCAGAGATGTTGTTGAAGGGCATTCTGTAAGGAATTTAGAGGACACATGATATTGGTTGTATCAGGAAATGCCAAGTCAATGGTTTGTTTGTTTTTCCAGTGAGGGATATGTTGAGGGAAGCATACTAAATGGGGTTTGGAGCCTGATTTGTAAATAGCATCGAATGTCACACCCGTATGTTGAAATTCTACTTTGAGAGTCACAGAAAATACTTTGTTGAATGGAGATGGAACATGATCACAACTATGCTTTAGGCAGGTTATATTGACTAAATTTTCAAAGGAGTCATTATAGCAGGTCATAATTGAAGCTCAAAAGAGCCATTAGGAGGCTATTCAATGTGTAAGTAAAAGATAAAGAAGATGTGCCTTAAAATACATTTTTTTTGTGGAAATGAATAGACTTGTTTCTGAACTTACAGATGCCAGTATTTTTGTCTTTCAAATGAAATGTAATTGGTTAGTTTTAACCTACAGACATTATCCCAGAGTAAAGTAGTATATTTGGATGTTATATTTAACTTGTACCTGATTCTGTTTGTAACATGACAAAAAGCTTGTCATATTTGCAATTCTAAACAACTTACTGATTTTTATTATGGCCTTTTAAAATTGCCATTGCCATGTGTTTTAATACTCTCTGCTTGTCCTTGATCTTTCCCATTTTAATAATTACATGTATTGGTGTTGTCTTCCTAGGGTCCCTTGTGTTGGGAGATCTCTGCTTTTCCACTACCTGAGAGACTATTTCCTTCCCCAGATTGGGGACGTTTTCAGCAATTATTTCCTCAAAGAGACTTTCTATCCCTTTTTCTCTCTCTTCTTCTTCTGGTACCCATATAATGAGAAAACTATTCCGCTTGCATTGGTTGCACAGTTCACTTATTATTCTTTCATTCCTAGAAATCTTTTTTTCTCTCTGTACCTCAGCTTCTTTGTTTTCCTGATCTCTAATTTCTATTTCATTTACTATCTCCTCTACCTCACCTAATCTGCTTTTAAATCCCTCCATTGTATGTTTCATTTCAGATACTGTATTTTTCAAAGTTTCTGTCTCTTTCTTGGCGTCCTCCCTGAGATTTTGCATATTTTTCTGTAGTTCCATGAACATGTTTATGATTTTTATTTTGAAAACTTTATCAAGAAGATTGGTGACTTCAGTTTCACTTAGCCCTCTTTCTGGTGTTTGTGGGATTCTTGTTTGTACAATTTTTTTTTTCCACTTCATATTTCTAATGATTACTACGGAATCATAACTTTATCTAGGGGAGCCCTCTACTGTCCAGGAGCTCTACTTCCTTGAACTTCCCAGCACCTGGAGCAATGATGGGGGTAGCAGGCACATAGTGCCAGTGCCTGCTGGGAGGAAAGAATTCTTTCCTGCTTCCTGGCTGCAGTGCCTGCCTCCACTGCCAGGGCCAATGGGAAGAGCATGCAGGGAGAAGCCTCTGTGCTATGCCCCTGTAGCTGCTGTAGGTGAGGCCACTCTCCAGCTGGCCTGGCATGATGGCAGGGGCAGCAGGTTTGCAGACTGGTTCCTGCCAGGAGGAAGAAGGGGCAGGCTGGGTTGTCACAGTGGGGGAGCCTCGAGGCTACATTGCCAGCCAGGGGGTTGGAGTATCTGAAGCTCCTGAAAGTCTCCAACCTGCTGGGCTAAGTGTGCCCAGATGACTTTGTCCACTTGTCCTTTCTCCTGAGCAGCAAGGTCTGTGTAATCTTGCCCCTTTAGCACCCCTCTTGCTGTTCAGAAGTCTTTCAAAGCGCCCACCTTTCTTTTGTTCTGGAGTGGCCAGTTGTGGGTACTTGTTTTCCACAAGCAGCTGGAATCTCAGTCTCTCTGAGTATTCCACTTGTCTTTGCTTTCCAACCCCTCTAATTTCTAGAGCACCCGGTAATGTAGGTTCATATTCCTGAAGCTGATCTCCAGGGCTGGGTGTTGAGCAGTCCTGGGCTTCTACTCCTTCCCCTTTCTGTTTCTCTTCCTCCCACCAGTGAGCTGGGGTGGGAGGAGGGCTTGGGTCCCATCCAATCATGCCTTTGCTACTTCACCCTTTTCTGTGAGGTCTTCCCTTTTTCCCAGATGTAGGCAGTCCGTTGCAGTCTTTAGGTCACTCTTTCATGATTACTTGTATTTGCTGTATTTTCATGGGATGTGTGGTTTTGGGAGAAGGTTTCTGCCTTACTTCTCATGCTGCCATATTTTTCCTCCTCTCTGTCCATTGCCATGTGTTTTAAGGAACTTGTCAGATGAATATAATAATGCTTCCCACCTCCCATTTCACCCTTCTGAAAAATAGAAGGGTGAGAACCTGGAAAAAAAAGGCTTTTGGTCTCATTAGAACTCTAAACATATCCTCAATTGGAATTTTTATTGTTCATACTACCCCACTCTTCTGTATATAAATTCTAGTCAAAGCTCAAGCATCACTTTCATAAAATGTGTCCAAAGGCTAGTAAAATATGAAGGTCATTTCAGAAGTCAGGTCCAAAGCAAGTCAAGGACTGAATCTGCAAAAGATTTAAATAACCTGCTTCCTCTTCTTTAATTTCACTTTCAGGGATAATCTCATCCTTTGCGCTCCTGTGGCGGAGGTGCGGTAGACGTCACTCAGTAAACATTTACTGAGCACCTATTCAGCAGTGGACCCTTGATTTTAAAGACGGCCTGGTCTCAAGGACCTTAAAATCCAGTAAGAGCGGCCGTTTATCGAGGGATCACTCTGTGCCGGCCTAACTCCTGAGCACTTCACGTGCAATGCTCACTTCCTCCTGACAACTACCCTAGGAAGGGGAAACTACACCCACTGACACATGGGGAGATGGAGGTTTAGGCTCATTAAATAATTTGACAGAAACGGCACAACGTGAAAAGCAGAACCAGATGCAGGCCAAGTCCATGTGACCGGAGAGCCTATACGCTATCCGCTACTGCAGCACAACCCCGTCGTTGGTGGGGAAGATAGTTGAGTGAAAAAGTGGGACACAGAAGTGATGGGCACAGGATGGATTTCAAGAAAGTGATGTTTGAGCTCAACCTGGCATTTAAAGATGATGAATTTTCTTCCAAAAGGGGCAGAGATTTCAGTCATTCTGGGAAGCAGGAGGAGCATATGAGGTATAGAATATAAAGCAGCATCTAGGGCCTTTATGGAAAAACTCAGGAGTCTAGGGTATGAGGAACTGTGTATTGGATTTTGAGCCTGGAAGATAGAAGTCAGCAGCTTCATCTGCTGTTCTAAGGAGTTTTAGCTTTATTGTGAAGGCCCTGGCAAAGCTCTGAGCAGGGAGTTATGTGATAAGATTGGCAACTCCTCTATCCAGTAAGATGTTGTCATGTAAGTGGGGAGGTAGGTGACAAGGACTGGAAAATAATGAGCACTAACAGAGCAGCAACATATTAATATGACTGATTGAGGGTGCTTGACATCAGTGCTTGAAATAATGCATAGAAAGGGCTGATTACAGACAGGTATGGTTAATAAGAAGAGGCTTCCTAGAAATGGTTGTTTGGGCCCCAGGTTTCATGTGAGAGACATGAATAGATAAAATAAAGAAAGAAAGAGGCATCATAAGCACAAGCAATAAATCTGAGAAGCAAGAAGGTGCAAGTTACAGGTGAGAGGGTGAGTGGAATTGTTAAAATATGGTTAGAATATGAGAATGAAAGATAAAATTATTTTCTATTATCGAATTCATTTGGGAATGATGAAGAAAACTTTGTTGTTATTTCAATAAAGAAACAACATTTCCAGAGAGATTTTAATCAATCTTATAATCACCTTACTATAGCGTTAGTACCTTGAGAAAATTCTCACTTAAGATACATTTGTAAAAACAATAATAAAAACTTGCTAAGCAATTTCAGTTCTTTGTAAGATCTTAATTTTTTTAAGAAGTGAGTTAAGGAGAAACTACACATCAAAGTATTTGACAACATAGGCTGATACATGTAAGATAAATTCTAGCTGAAATAAGCAGGCGAAAAGAAGCACGTCATCAGTGTCCCATGTGCTCACCCCTCACCCAGTGCCTTCAACCTTACAATACAAATATATATTTACACTGACATGCACAAAATAAATAGAAAGTGCAAGTAAGTACAGAGAAAGCAGTATTGTTCCCTGGAGAAAAGACGTATAGTAACCACTAGTGATTTTCTCTAGAAGTATATAGAATTATATAAACATACCTCATAGCTAACTGGGAAAGGTGTTACCTCCCAAGAAATTCTTATTTGAGATAAGGAGGAATCTACCAAATCCATAAAACGTTTGAACTACTTCTTTCTTATGCTGAATCAT
Organism: Manis javanica; assembly: GCF_040802235.1. NCBI lineage: Eukaryota > Metazoa > Chordata > Mammalia > Pholidota > Manidae > Manis > Manis javanica. The sequence goes on from NC_133165.1 coordinate 11,372,063, forward strand.
GAAAACATGAGTGACCCCTCAGAAAATGACATGAATTTTATCTTCAGTTACCTTTAATTCTTAGGTTGAAGTCTGAAGGATTTGGGGGCAGGGAATCTGGATTGTAAAAGTGGAGTTGTCATTTCTTTATCTAATTGAAAAATGCATTTTGGAGGCAAAGGAGCATTTGGAATTGAGTTTATGCAGATGATGTAAAAAAAAAAAACTGGTTTTGGGCTACAGCTCATTTGAGAATGATGGGTGTCAAGGAAGGAAGAGACCTCATGAGAAAATGAAAAGCCTAAAGGTCAAGCTTTTTCCATATGCTGCTTCCCACAGAAAGGGCCTCCATTCATTCTTGTCATCTTTAGCATTTTATTTTTATTTGGATGAAAAGAGAGAAAGCATGCTTATATACCTGAAAATATCACAAAACTGAAGATGAGAGGGGTTGATACACTATGGATTCAACTGTTTTGTTGTTTGAAGAAAAGAGCCTAGTTAATAGGGTAAAAGGAAAGAGGTATTAATATGCGTTCCTACACCTAGGTTCATGAATTAGCTGGACAACTACAGGATGATAGAAAACTGGCTTAACTGCATTTTAGGTAAAAAAAACACCTGGGTGGATAAAGTTGTTTTTACAATTCTGTACAAGCCAACTGTGTGATGTGGCAGCCAAAAAAGATCTAATGAATTCTCAAACTGCATTAGCAAAATTATAGTGGAAAGCAAAGTAATAATTCTCTGGCTCTTTGCTTTGCCCATCTGGAGCTACGTGTTAATTTCTAGACCCCGTTGGCAGTTAATTATAGTACACCCCAAGAATATAATCAGTTGCTGAGGTCTGTAGAAACCATGAGATATGAAGAACAGTTGGAAAACATTACTGCGCTTAACCTGGGATAGAAGACATTCATAGAAACTGCCTAGAAGTCTTTGAATTGCTGTTTTGTGCCCATCTTAGCCTATCAATAACCAATGTTGTGGTCGGACTGGCCCTTGTGGTTCTTCTTATGACTGCAAGATGCCCTTAAGCAATGACCGTCAGGGAGCTTTGAAGAAAAATAAATGTTTATTACTTATGGGACCTGTAAATTACACAGCACACCTGGACCACATAGCGAGGTCATGGGTAGAGAGAAAGGGCCCACGTGGCCTGGGTTCTGCTGTTAATGTGGTCAGGGGTGGGGCCTAGGGTTTCCTGAGCTTGCTGTTTATTGGTGAAATTATAACAGAAGAGTGGGAATTTAAAGCATGGGAAGAGCAAAAACAATTGGCTGTAACAATCGGTTACTGAAATCTACCAAGATCTCTAAAACGAAAGAGACTTAGTGGGGAAAGGTGCCCTGGCTTTTTACCTAGGGTGGCTAGCAAAGTATTCATTTAAGATAGCCATCTTTGAAGTGTATGCATATTTGAAATGGATATGTCGGCAATCAAAGCTTTTGTCAGGTACTTACATTACAAAAAATAAACAAAAAACAAAAAGAACTCCCAGGGCTAACACTACAGATGGCCCTATAGCAAAGAGTTCCTATTTACTCTACTCAGCTTTTGAATTATGTTTACTGCCAATTCAGGAGTAAATTTCAGGGGAAAATAATTGTTGGGTCAATGTAAGAGACATTTTAAAAAATCTGATCTGTCCATCAATACACAGGCTACTTCATGAAGTAATTGCAGGTTGATAAAAATATTCTAGTTAGAGGTAGCTGGATACCTACAACATGCACTTACGTCAGCTAACAGCTTATGAAAGCCTATTGTTAAATCGTTAGGAACTTTGCCAGCTGGTTTTGTAGCTTGAAATCAGAAAACTGTGGGAATATTTATACTAGAGAAATTGTCAAACACTATAAATCAGTATTTCTCTTTTCTTTGGAGACCCAGTTTACAAGCATACCAATGTCTGTGTAATGGAGAAGTTTTCAACCTTCCAAATCTAAAAGTCTATGAATGTGTTGATATGAAGCAGAATATTAACTGCGTAAAAAAAAAAAAAAATCAGGAGCAAATGCAATGGGTGGTAATAAAGTCAGGGAAATTTGTGAAGGAGGTGATGGTAAAATGGCAAGAACAAAATAATACTAGAGGAATGGATCATACTCTATGGGAAGAGTAGAATTAGGGAGAATTCCTAAATATTTTGAATATATGAGGTTTATGTTTGTTGGGAAAAAAGTGTGACATCTTAGGAACATCTGATTATTTGTCTTTTAGAGACAGATATATTAAGAATCAAATTGTAACGCTGAGGGGAAAATATATTCCCAACCCAGGACAAATAACCTTTGAAGCCAAAATCAGGCAAAGGGAGAAACAGAGGGGGGAAACCCATTTACTGCCTACAAGCCAGTCATCTACATCTGCTCACCTGCCTGTGTCTCTCGCAATCCAGCTTCCAAAGGACCCCACCACACCTCTCCGGTCCTGGAGTGCCCTCACTCCCCCTTGTAATATCACCTATTGATATGGAGATGGACTACTCTCCGCCCCTTGGAAACACCTATCGATATGGAGATGTACTAAGACCAGGTGAGATAGTCTGGAAATACTGCAATTTTACCCACAACTGTCCATTCTTGAATTCTTTCTCACAAGGAAACCAAAGACCTATCACTAATAACAGATTAACTACAAATTTTGAATCTAAACCATTAGACTCGCTTTCAAAAGTGCAAACATATTTTCATTGTGTTCTTCGTATTTTTTGCATATCTATTTCCTATATATGTAAATATCAATGCTACATGAAATCAGTGCACTTGTAATATGAATTTATATTCTTCATTTTATAATTTAGGATGGGCTAATCACTCCTATATTTTATCATAAACGTAAATTACCTTAATTCTAGGGGCATTTAAGATTCTTTTCGTATGGGTGGCCCTTTGGATATATACTTAATTAGTACTTGACTTGGTTGTTGTTGCTGAAATAGCTGTATTACAATATTCAGTGAAAACAATGCTCTTGGAGTCTTTCATGTAGTAAAATTTAACCATCCCACGTATCAGAGTGCAATAGCTCTGAAATTAAAAAAAAGATCACACTTTCAAAAGGATTTTAATTGCTGTGTGAAATTTTAGTAAACCTTTATAGATATTTCATTTTAAAGAGGAAAGGAAACTTTTCCAATTTGAAAACTTTCCTTCCTATTCTCCATCACAACAGCAAAATAAATAAAAACACAAAAACCCATATATAACTCTTATTTTTCAAAGTGCTGTAATGCAATGGGTATGGTCCTGGGATAGTGATAATTACATTATGAATTGCACATTATACTTAATTTTACATTAAATTAAACTCAACTATTTATTAAGTCCTTAAAAGCACATTTGTGTGCACTTAAATGTGCACACAAAACTATTTACAGTAAAATGCACATGGTCAATGAAGTATTTTTGAATCAATTGTTAAATAACAGAATTAATGTGCTGTTTATGTGGATATATCCATAAATGACAGAAGTCCATTTGTCTACTATTTTCCCCATAGTCTGTTTGAAGTGTTACTTTTCTATTCTCTTCCATTGAAAATGTTGATTTAAAATGTATAGCTACAAGTTGAGTTATGATTTTTTTCATAGAATGGAATTTTGAAAGAATGAATATTATATTTATAAGATCCGAAATAAATATATTTGCAATCAGTCCACAAAAAAATTCTATGCAATTAATACTATGCATGTATGTATAAATAAATAAATGTGTATATATATATGTATGTATTTGCACACACACACACACACACACACGTAAAAATAAAGACCATCCACTGGAGATGGATGGTAATTATAGATTTGCTTTGTTTATGTCACCGTATTCCTATTATGTTAATATGTGTGTGCAAATTAGTTAGTAGTTTAAAACCTATACATGCTTAAGGTACTCTACAAGAAGATATGTCAAAGAAATAATCAATCCTCCCATGTTTCCTTCCATATGCTACATCTATAGCTTTTCTTCTTCCTTCCTAATTACAACCCTTAAATAGAATTCGTGCCTCATATCGAATTTACCGAGTATCATAATTCCTCCAGGTGGTAAAGATACCTCGAGACAAGTGCTGGGCATAGAAGCCACAGGGCATAAATCTGCAAAGAGGTAAAAAGCTAACCTTTTCAAACAATATGGCTTCTCTCTCACTTACCAACTTTGCATTTCCCTGTATGGCCCCGGAAGATGACTGGTTAGCTAGAGACAGGTAAGATTCCTCAAGGGAGGAACAACCTAAGACAGGCACAGTTGCAGGGGGGCCATCAGGTGAGAATTTGGGGATCAACAGAGGTGAGGCTCAGAACCTCACCCCCCTGCTTTGAGAGAAGTCTTCTGCATCTGTGGATGTTTTGCTGCCCTTGTCTAGCTTGGATTAATACTTAGTCTACAGGCACACACCTGATCATCTACATTTGCCCTCTTACAGCACTAAACTATGTTTTCTACCTTTATCTTGCATCTACCTACCACTTGAGCATTTTATTAAAAATAAAAATAATAATAATAATAAAGGGAGAAATGTGGGATCAACATATAAATCAAGTACAAAAATCAAACGAATATTCATATTTGACCTGATTGTTTATAGGTCATAATGCGTGATCAAAACCGAAAGTTTCTGTGATGACTGCCCCTGTACTGTTCACCATGTAAGAATTTATTCACTATGTAAGAATTCGTTCCCCATGTAAGAACTTGTTCGTTGTGCTTCAGAAGATTGGAGACTGACGAGAATTAGGCTTGAGATGGATTAATGATTGTACATTGAGCATTGACCCCCCTATACTGAATTTTATTGTTGTTAACCATTTGATCAATAAATATGAGAGATGCCCTCTCAAAAAAAAAAATCAAAAATAAAGACCATCACCCAAATATATGTATTTGTTAGGTCAGACATTTATTCATTCAACAAATATTAAAGGAGTGTCTACTATATGCCAGGTACTGTTTTAAATGCCTTTGATACATCAGCAAACAAAAGAACAGAAAGATGCCTCTTTTTATGGAGTTTACAGTATAGTAGAGGAGTTAGTTATTGAAGAATAAATATAATTTTTAAGAAGTGATTAGTATTTTTGTGGGAAGGTAATGTTCACTGTAAGAGAAAAGACAGTAAGGGGACAAATAGTAATACCAGTTTTAAGACTTTCAGATGGTGGTCTGGGCCAAGGAAAAGTGTCATGTTCCATATCTATTTTTGGAGCTGGAGTCAGAAGGATTCCTAACAAATTTGAAGTGTGAGAAAAGGAGAAAAGGAAAGGAGTCATGGATGATGCAAACGTTTTTGGCCAGAACAACTATAAAGTGATAGTGCTACTGTCAACTGAGTTATGGAAAGCTGGGAATGTAGCAAGTTTGGGAAAGAAGTATACCGAGAGCATAAACTAGGAAATTCCAAAACAGGTACGTTGCAATGAACTGGAAAAGGGATGGTACTCTTCTCCTTAGTTACCATAAAATGATAATTAACATATGCTTTATATTAACTTACATACATTATAGGATGTCTGACAACATTTCTCTCTGTTTGTTTCTGAAAGGAAAGTAGCGACACACAGCAGCAATTCACTGGAGAATTCCGCTTTATTAGGGAAAGGTGCTGGGTTATATAGGAAGGGGCATGAATTGATTGAGGTGTCACTTCTACGGGGCTGGTGGCTGTTGGCTAGGTGCTGGGATTGGGAGGGGAGCGAGAGGTGATTGGGCTTCAGGTGGCACCGGCGGGAACCGAGGACCCCGAAGAGAAGCTGGAAGTTTGCCATCTTACTGGTGGGGGGCCCTTCATTCTCCCCTTTCTCCTCTATGGGGTTGTGGACATTGCTTTCTCTCTGGCTGCTTCCTGTTGAACAGGGGCGGAGAAGGGAGTGAGGGCTTGAGGATTGGGAGGAAAGGGTTGATAGGACTCCCCACAGTAAGGATGAGTAAATGTGGACTTCTTCAGGTTTGGAAATCAATGAAGGTTCCCTGTAACCATAGGTCGAGGACCTGTTGATTCCAATGGTGCCAAGAGGATATGGGTGTCAGGAGCCAGGTGTCTGCAGCCATTGTTTCCAGGAACAGTTTCCAGTGGAGAGAGGGGTCCATCTCAGCGTGTGGTGAGGAGGTCACGTGAGGGTGAGGGATCTTCTGTGGCCAGAAGCTGGTAGTTCCTGAGTAAAAGCTGGTTGAAAGCTTGATTAGAGATTTTTCCGACTTGGCATTTGATGAACTTTATTATACAGGGTAAGAAGAGACAGGCGAGAAGAATGATTATTATGGGGCCTGCGGTGGGAAAGTGTAAACTATGGGATTAGGGTGACGAGAATGCAGGGTGTATCGGAGCTGAGAGGCAGTGAGTTGAAAAGACTGCCATTACACCAAAAGAAGTGTCCCGGTTGCATAAAAGTCTTAGGGCCAGAGGTAGGGGTATAGATAGAGAGGCAGAGAAGTGTGCGGGGGGGTGTAGATAGAGAGGCAGTGAAGTGCGCTGGAGTGGGGTGGAGTTGGGCTTACACAGTGGTGGATGGTGAGATTATCTGCGTATTCTGGTTCCCATAGGGGTATGTCTGCCAGGGAGCAGAGGGGTTGTCTTTCTGCATGGAAGGAGTAGTTGGAAATGATTAAGGGGCACGGTGGCCAGCAGTGGGCGCTGTAGTGATGCACACAAGAAACAATTGGTGGTGTTAAGGGTGTGGTTGAGAAAGATGGTGGTGTCTTGAATGAGCTGTAACGAAGAGTAGGAGAAATGGGAAGAGGGGCGAGGATAAGAAGATAAAGAGGCGCCGTCAAGAGTTTGGATAATGACTTTTTCGGAATGTCTGATATCTGATGCAACTTGAGAGATCTGGAAATGAGAGGGAACATATTTTCGAGAGATATGAAGGGTACCGTGGGGGGTCAAGGACCCCCCATAGTAAACTGAGGCTGTGACTCCAGCGGCCTATCAAGAGTCCCAGGGATTTGAGATTGATAAGGAGAATGAGCCGTTGGGATATTTCATGAAACGGTTGGAGGAGTAATACTGTGGGTACTGGAAGTTACCCATGTAGTGAATGGCGCAAGACTAGTAGGGACATCTCCTGTAGGTGTCTGGCCATTGCCTGCAATAGGCTTGTTTTGGTCATAGAGGAAGCAGAGGTAGGGAGAATAAGGGTAGCTGCTAGTGAACACTTCAGTGGAGGGAGGAAAGTGGAGGTATAAAGGCTCAGAGCAGCTTTTCAGAGGGCAGTCTGGTGTGGCAATGAGGGCAGTAACTTTTGTTTGATGCTGTGTGTAAGTCTGTCTGACTTTGAATCGCCATACAAAGGATGCTGGGGTGGTGGGGAAGACAATAGGAATGAGGGGAAAAAAAGCAAGAGCGCATTAAAGGAGGAAAAAGTCATGATTCAGGTATGGATGGCAAAGGGGTGAACGGGATTTTGGAGGAAAGAGGACAGTAAGGTCAGGAGTCTGGAGGGAGGGAGAGTCTGTAAACTTTTGTACGTTAAGAGATCTTTTAGGTAATGTGGGGACAGAATGGTAAGGGGCGCCCTGAATGTCAGTCTATGATCTGCCTTCTGCAAGAGCTGTCTAGTGGCTAATGCTCATAGGCAGGGGACCCATCTCTGAACTGTGGGGTCTAATTGCTTGGAGAGATAAGCTACTGGGGCAAAGGATGGGCCATAATATTGGCCTAGGACTCCTAGAGCTTGACTGGACCTTTCATGAATGTATAATGAGAAGGGCTTCGACAAATTAGGAAGATGGAGAGCTGGGGCTTCCACAAGGGCTTGACGGAGCTTAATGAAGGAGTGTCGAGGTGAGGAGGATAATGGTTCTTCAGGGGGGCCCTTGCTGAGGTCGTATAGGGGTCTTGCCAACAGGGAGAAGTTAGGGATCTACGCTCTAAAATACCCAGCCAGGACTAGAAAGGAAAGGATTTTTGTCTTGGTTTTGGGAATAGGCAGGTCAGAGAGGAGCCGTTTTCTGTCTAAGGTAATGGACTTTCTTTGTTGAGATAGAAGGAATCTGAGATAAGTGACAGGAGGGGAAGAGATTTGAGCTTTGACAGGGGATACTCGGTAACCTCTGGAAGCTAGAAGGTTAAGTAGGGAGGCAGTGTCAAGTTGAGACTGTTCTCACGAGGGACTGCAGAGTAGAAGATTGTCCATGTATTGTAATAAGGTTGACTTGGAGTGATCATGATGAAACTGTTTGAGGTCCTGAACTAGGACCTGTCTAAAAATATGGGGACTATCTCGGAAGCTTTGTGGCAAAACTGTCCAAGTGAGTTGTTCAGAATGTCTTGTGTATGGGTCCATCTAGGTGAAGGTGAAAAAATCTTGGGAGGAGGGGTCCAGAGGGATAGGAAAATGGGTCTTTGAGATCCAGGACTGAGAAGTGGGATGCTGAGGCGATAAAAGGCTGTATGGATTTGGAACTAAGGGATGGATAGGGACAATGGCTATGTTGATGAGGCGAAGGTCTTGGAGGAGGCGGAAAGATCCATTGGTTTTTTAACAGCTAATATGGGGGTACTAAATGGGGAGTGAGTGGGTCTGAGGTAATTTTTGTTTAAGAGATCTTGAATGATGGGTTGGAGGCCTATGAGGTCTGAAATGGTTAGGGGGTATTGGGCCTGACAGATATACTGAGAGGGGTCACATAATTTGATAGAGGCAGGAGGACATAGAGCCACGGAGGGGCTTGTAATGTCCCAAACTTTGGGATTTACAGGGTGTATGATGGCAGAACCGGAGCTTTCATTGGGTAGAGGGGGGTCGTCGGCTATGAGGGCCATCAGAAAGGGAGTACTGGGGGCTGTGGGAGTGGATATAGTTATGGAAACGTGGGGGAGGGAAAGGATGTCTTGTCATAGTAAAGGGATGGGACACTGGGGCATAACCAGGAAGGAGTGGGAGAAAGGTATGGGATTGTCTAGGATTGTGCATAAAAGGTGGGGGGGGTTTAATGGGAAAATCTGTTTACCTCCTACCCCGACTATAGGAGTAATGGCTGGCGTGGTAGGGCCCCGGTATTCTCACAAGACTGAGAGGGTGGCTCCTGTATCTAGGAAGAAGGAGATGGGGCGACTGTTTACTGTTAAAGTAACCCTGGGCTCCTGTTTGGTGATGGAAACCCCTGGGCCCAGTCAATCTTCCTCTGCCAGCCCCACTACGGCGGGCTTAGGATGGGGGTTGTTCGTCCAGCCTCCCCTTCGGGTGGTTAGGCAATCAGACCCCCAGTGACCCTTTTTGTGGCATCTGGGGCATGGGGTGGTAGGAGATCTGGGGGAGAGGCACACCCTTGACCAATGTCCCTCTTTTCTGCACTTGAAACAAGCTTCTGGGTGGGGCTTGTTTGTAGAGGGGCACCCAGGTTGTGGTTTTATCAGCTGGGCCAACATCTGGAAATTGGCCTGATCAGCCTTTTGTTTATGGTGTTCTTTCTCCTCCTCCTGCTTATGGAAGACTTTAAAGGCTACTGTTAGGATCTCAGTCTGTGGGGTAGCGGGGCCCTGTTCTAACTTTTTGAGTTTAGCTTTAATGTCGGGGTAGCTTTGAGCTAGGAAGTATGTCATAAGGACATGTCTTCCGTCAGGCGTTTCTGGGTCCAGGCTGGTATACTGTAATAGGGCTTGAGTGAGTCTGTCTAAGAACTTGGAGGGGGTTTCGTCTCTCTTTTGAATTATGTCTTGGAGCTTTTGAAAATTGACTACTTTACGAGCTGCCTTTTTCAGACCTGCTATTAAGCAGGAGGCAAAAATATCTCGAGAGCGGAGACCCACGGTGGTGTTATAATCCCAGTGTGGGTCTTGTTCAGGGACAGCAGTGGGGCCATGGGGATAGGTGGGGTCAGTCCTGTGGGTTTCGGTAGCCTGCGTTTGGGCGAAGTCCCAAGATCGTCTACGCTCTTCAGGGAGGAGAGTATTGGCCAGGGGCATGAAAATGTCATGATGTGTGAGGCTGTAAGACTGGAGGGTCCATTGAAACTCCCTGATGTATGTTGTGGGATCAGTGGAAAAGGAACCTAGGCGTGTCTCTAGTTGGGCTAAATCTCCTAAGGAGAAAGGGACGTGAACGCGCACGATGCCTTTGGATCCTGCTACCTCCCAGTGGGGGGTGATAACTTTGGGAGGCCCTCGGGACCGAGTCTGAGGGGGACTGAAGGGTTCTGGCTCAGTCTGAAGGGGAGTGACACGGTCTAGCCACGCCTAGTCAAGCAGGTCCTGAAGTGCGGAAGGGGGTCAAAGAAAATAAAGAAAGATAGAATCGGACCCACGTGTTGCCAGCCAGCAGCCCTGCTGCTTGCCTCTGCAGCTCTAGTTGGGCTTGAACTCATGACTCTGAGGTTAAGAGTCCCATGCTCTTCTAACTGAGCTGCAGCAGGACTCTAGTTAATTGCTTATGGAATGCGTAAACAGAATGTTCTTTGTTCTCCATTCCTGCCACATTGGCAAGTGGGGGAAGGGCATAGCTAGAAGCAGGGACGGTGTTTCTACACATCTTCAAGGTCTCCCTATTTTCAGAGTGAGGAGTCTTGGCAAGATATGTTTTTGTGGACAGATAACTTCTAAGGACTGCACATGTTTTTGTGGACAGATAACTTCTAAGGACTGCACCGGTTGTTCTCTAGCTTGTGCTTTCCCATGCTGCATTCAGACATGGGGGAAGGTGCTTTCCCATTCTCCCTACAAACATGTGAGAAGACAAAGGCGGTCCCTAACAGGGGAGAAACAGGTGATGAGGGCAAAGATGGGGGGGGATGCCCCCGGGACCTAGTTAAAGGGGGGGCTGAAAGGCTCAGGCTTAATCTGCAGGGAATGAAGGTGGAGGAGGTGAGATGGGGGAGGAGATGGTGGGGGAGGAAGGGAGAAGGGCTGTTGTAGGAGAAGAAGGGGAAGGGAGTGAATGAGAGGCTTCTGCAGGGGCGGCGGCTTGCAGGCCAGGAGAACTTCGGAGGAGTGGGGGGGGGGGTGGAGAAGGCGGAAAGCTTCGATATAGGGAATCTCCTTCCATTTTTTCAGGCACTGGCAGTAGTTAAAGAGATTGCGAGTGATGTTAGGATCAAGAGTTCCCCCTGCGGGCCATTGGTTGTTATTGTCTAGGGGGTATGTCGGCCAATCTTGGGACCAGTGTTTACAGAGAAGTTTTGGTTTTATATCAGGCGTCAGGGAGAGGGTAGCCAGATGCTTAAGCAGGCATTCAAGAGGTGAACTTTCAGGGAGGGATGAGGAGGCTCCCATGGCTAAAGGACAGAGAAGGAGACAAACAGGGGAAGACGAATGGAGATCCTCGGACTGGAAGCAGACCGCCAGGAGACAAAGGGCGTCCCCGATGATCCTTGCTGGTCTGCGGAAACTCGTATACAGGTCAGAATTTCTTAGGAAGTGTGGGTCGTCACCCAGACTTCCCTAAGAAGGCAGAGTGCTGGAGTCACGAGGTACCTAGTGCTAGGAGTTTTCGGCAGACAGAACGGATTTCGGTGGACGGAACAGAAGGGGGGGGGAAGGGAGCGTTCTCATCCTCATTTATGGCCGTTGGAGGAGGGGGCCTGAGGGTCCGCCGCAGCTGTGAAGGCCTGAGGCAGGGATTTATGGCTGTCGGAGGAGGAGCCTGAGGGTCCACCGCAGCCGTGAAGGCCTGAGGCGGGGAACGTTCCCTCCTCGTCCCCGAGCGTCAGGGCCTTGCCAGACGATCACGGTCAATGGCACTGCGATAGCTCGGGGAAGAGTGGCCCACCCCGGGGGGAAAACTTACCTAAAGGCCAGAGAGGAGTGGTGAGTGTGATGAGCCAGTGCCGGAAAAAGAGGACGAGGGCGAGCTGCTGCTGGTGTCGGGGTGAAGACGGGGCCCAGTTGGGGTGTCCCGTCTCCCGGGTTTCGGCACCAATGAAAGGAAAGGAGCGACACACAGCAGCAATTCACCGGAGAATTCCGCTTTATTAGGGAAAGGTGCTGAGTTATATAGGAAGGGGCATGCATTGATTGAGGTGTCACTTCTACGGGCTGGTGGCTGTTGGCTAGGTGCTGGAATTGGGAGGGGGGCGAGAGGAGATTGGGCTTCAGGTGGCGCCAGCGGGAACTGAGGACCCCGAAGAGAAGCCGGAAGTTTGCCATCTTACTGGTGGGGGCCCTTCAGTTTCTTTCCAGTAATATTACACATGCAATTAAGAAATAACCCTCTTTATGGCTTACATTCCAAGGGGAAGGCATTCTCCAAAAGGGTTGAATCCTTTACGGGGTTGGAGTTAAGGATTCAGCGTGTTTACCATCTGACTGTGCTCTTTCCAGCTCTTCTGGTTTAGTTTGAATCTTCCCCACTGACTAATAAAATGTCATTAGTTTTTATCTTAACTGAACGGAAGTTATGATTTTATTAATTGAAATTGCGGTTAAACTGACGTTTCCATTGCCAATATAAAATGACTTGAGAAAATTAATTCCTTACAAAGAACAAAGAATCCTCATCTACTAAAGGGAGCAAATGTTCCCCAAGCACATTACAGTATGCAATCACATACAGGTAAGCAGTCACCCTTCTACGGAGGGCCGAGGTCACAAAACACATACGCACGATGATTCCAACCCCCAATGCTCACAAGTCAGAGGAGGCTGGAGAAAACCCTGGAAGATCACTAAGTTAGAGCTTATAGGAAGAATGATCTTCATTAGGGGGAACAGAGTGAGTGGTTCATTCTGGAAATGTTATTGTAATAGCAAAAACTAGCCCAAGTAGGCCTGGGCTTAGTTGTGACCATGATGTTTCTTTATTAAAATTATATTTCTGCTAGACATTCATTTCTGTTTGACTTTCTCTGCCACAGAACCAATTTACTGAACCAGTTAGACTAGGTTGGGTACAGGCAGAATGTTAACTCTATTCATTTTCACTGCTACCTTTTGGATTTTATCTGAAGATTTATTGTTTCTTTTTCCTGAATGAAGTGGGGTCTATTCCATAGGTTTTAGAAAACTTGCAAAAAAAAAAAAAAAAGAAATCCAGGCCTTTTACAAAAACACACAGACCATTATCCAATTTAAAACTTCTTTCCTATCTCAGCTCATACCTCACCAGCTGCACGGGGGAAGAAAGTCATGGCTGACTTCATTGTTTTTTTCTTGATAAACTTTGAACGTCACATTTCTGGTCTCTATGGGGTCAGCTGTAGGGCAGTAGAGAAGTGGCAAAGGGCCTTTCATAACTGGTTCAGTTGTAACAAGTTTGGGTCTTTGTACTGGCTGCTGGCTTTTTTTCCTTGTGAGATGATTTTGTGGTTTCCTCTGATAGCACTTTTTGCTGGTACTTTAAGCATTAAAAGGTTATGCTTGCTCTAAAAAGGAATGCAACTTGCTCTTAGGGCTGAAGAAACTGCATCAATTCCTAATTCTGTGTTAAGTAACTTCCTGGTGGGAACTTGAATTCCACCACAGTGGGAATATTTACATAACATGTTACAGAGCTTTAAAAAAAAACTAGGAGGGGAGTGCAAGGAGGGTCCATCAACTACTAAACATGAACTAGCCCACCACTTTTTATATTGCTTCTTCAGGCCTCTTCAGCTGGCCTTTTGTTTGAAAGCACTTTTTGAGAGTCATTTTACATACCAGTCATTGTTCCTTAACCTTAGCAACATAGTATAAATAAATGTTCAGCGCTCTTTTAAAGACTTCGTCACTTTGGAGGAGTGGGGAGGGAAATAGAGCATGCACATATGACCAACCTTTCCACAGAATTCCTCACTACTGGCATCTGATGTCCAGTTACATGTTCTTGGACATTTCTTATAAGAATGGACTTCTGTCTTTTGGTTTCTCTCTAGGCTTTTAAAAAAAGTTTAGTACAGTTTGAGAGAGGTAGAGAGATAAACCATATTATCAAATGGCCATTCTGATACTCCAACCCTCAATTTCATTGCTTTAAATTAAAATAATCAAATTTACCCTCACAGCTTGTTTTGAAGATTAAAAGCTAAAATGCACAATTTTGTTTAAATCAACAGTCAGAATTTGCATTATTATGACTATGTAACTATTTTTCTCTTGTAAAAGCCTGGCTGCTAGGATAGAAATGAGTAGAAGGAGGGTAAATTACCATTGTGTGTGTACATAGACTTTTGTTTCCTTCTATTTTTATTTCAATCTCCGATTCTTCTCCTGGAATACCATTTTGGTCTTAATGAAACATGAAGAGGAAATGCAAGAGAGACTATGAAAATACTCCGCTATTCCTTTTCAACTCTCCATTCATTCATTCAACAATTATCGAGGTCTTATTCTATATCTGACATTGTGTTATGTGTTGTGAGGGATACAAAGATGCCTTTAAAAGCTGAGCTTAAAACCTGGTCAGGAAATGACTTCCATGAAGCCAGTTCAATCAAGAAATATGCGTTCATAGATGCTCAATTTAACTCAGGATCTAAGCCATTAGGTACTTTAAAAAAAATAGAAAGCTCTAGGAGTCTTTTTAAACCATGAAAATTTTTGTATTAGCAATTATCTGAAAAGTCCATTGGTAATTATTACAGTTTAATGATAACCTGCCCTACTGGTTCTTAAATGCCAATTGCTTTAAGAATTGGAGGGTCACAGACATTATTATGCTAATTTTCTACTTCACTTGCAAAGACATTCCTTGTAAGAGAGGATTCGGGGCAACGGAGCAAAGCTAAGGAAATGTCAAGAGAATGAACAAATTAAATCCTCAAATACAGAGAAATGGAGTTATTCCAAAGATGTTGATAAAATTTATATAACAGAATGAACCATTTCTTAAGGAAGTCTTTCACACCATTTCCCTTAGTATTTATCCTAATCCACTCATGCTTGGAATAGCTGTTTCTGTGGGCTTTATTTCCAAAGACCATCTGTGAAAGGAGAATCAAGATAAGTCTTTTAGATTCGCCTGGATCATCGAAACTTCCAGAAAGTAGAAGTGGTGGAGTGGTGCATGTAACCAGGAAGGAACATACAGAATGTGGTTAAGGTCACCAGCAGCTGGCTGACTCAAATCTTGTCTTCATGAAGTTCAATATAGATAGAAAAGGGAGAAATTAGAATATTCCTAAACAAGATGACCTTAATCAAAGGATTGCATGTATTTATCTTAAAGTCAAAGGAAAGCTGGCTGTTTTGGAAAGCAGCTAAGAAGTCAGTGAAATGGGAGAGATGGAAGATACTGGAAAGAAAGAAGAGAATCACTAGGCAAGAGCCATCTTATGGGAAGTGATCAAGTCCGAGAACAGGTGAAAAGCTGAGGGAGTTATGGGCTGGAATAAAAACAGGGACACAGAAATGGGATCATGTGAGAATGAATGTAGATAACCATGTAGAAAAGTGGTAAAGGGTATGGACCGTGGAGCCAGATTGGCTGGATATGAAGCTGAGCCCCACCAGCTTTTAACCACGTTGTTCATGGACAAAAGGTTTCACTTCTCTGCGCTTCCGTCACGTTTCATGTAAAATAGGGATAATAGTATCTTCATCACAGCTTCCTTGTGAGAATTAAATGTATTATCATCTATAAAGCACTCAAAGTAGTGCCTGGTAGAAAAGGGAGAAATTGCACATTCAACGTTAGCTCTAATTATTTTTAAATATCAGCTGCTGCACAGGGAAGGTAGAATGAGGGGAACTGGAATTTTTAAAGGGAGAGAAAAGTCTCTAGTAAACGCTCTACCGTGTTGACCACACACAGTAACACTAAAAATCACCCTGAGCAACTCCACTGCTTGCTGTTCCAGTGTTTTGTGTTTACTCATCAAATCCTTACAACAACCTATAATGGCAGCTACATAACTATTCCCATTTACAGATGAGGATACAGTTTAAATAACCAAATGCCCGGGCATCCCTTTAGCTACTGGAGATTATTCTGGACTGTACTGAAATACAATGAGCTCTGCAGCCTCTATAATTTGTTACAAATTTTACTCATATATTAGGATATTCGGCTAAAGCTATGAGCAAGTTACGGCTTGATAGCACACGCTACGAAATTGATATGTTTATTGATAAGTTTATGTAATTGGTATAGATTAATGATGAGGAAAAAAACAAAAATAGGATCAACAGAGAGGAGAGGGTAGGTAGGCTGAGGACTGTGGGCTTGATTGTGTATGCAGTTGGAGGGCCATTTACTGAATCCTGTGCTCAGATGTTCTCTGTCATGAACACTTGATGACTCTCTACCTGCCTCGTTAGAGAACTCTGTACCTATGCTGCACTCTTCTGACGGTGCACATATTATGCAACAACAAAATTATCAAATGCATGTATCCTCTTCTCAGGGAAGAGTAACAGCCCATACCACTTGCCACATTAACCTTTCCTTTTTCTTCATATTAAGATTTTTGCCTTCTGTTCACTTTTCCTGTCCTATTGCTCATAAACATTTGATTTCCACAGGCTTTGTTGAAATGTGCAAGTTTTCCCAGAGCTGCAATCCCAGCTAGTGTTCACTAGCTCTCCCCCTTATCTATGTGATTGCAAGGGACCATCTGCTGTTTGAAATTGCATTGTTGCCAGTTAGAGGTACGCTAAGAAGATTCAAATCTGTTACCACCCTGCAGAGGAGAAAACCTGTTTTATATATTCCTAAAGGTGGCTTTATATCAAATGCCTGACTTATTTCCATTTGAGGAAGTTTAAGAAGGACTAGGGTTGAAAAACTCTGATAATGCTACCCATAGGCATCCAGCCTAGACATAAGGACGCTAAGTGGAAAATGTGTTGTTATTGTTGGTTATAAGGCTCTAAACTTACATAATTAGGAGGACATCTGTGATTTTAGTTCTTTTATTTGTGTGTTTGCACTTCTAATCAAAGCAGCTCTTCTTGATGGTTTCATGTAACGTCTTACCGCATTTCATGTTGTTACGTTCATCATTAATTCTCCAGAGCAGCTTCCACTTTATGTTCTTTCTTAATAGCTAGAGACAAACGAATGTTGTCCTAGTTGGCCGCGTGAGTGGATTGAATTTGGAATCTTTAAAAAGAGGATGCTTTTCAGACAAAGCTTTGAGGCGTATGAATGGAAGGGCGATCCCCCCAAGTTGACTGCTGGGCTGTAATCGGAGAGAATGCTTTTCTTACAAGGGCTGTGTCAGATCACGCCTCCTCCTTGGAGCTGCAAAACATTACCAATTGAGGCTAGAGTATGAAGGTACTCATTATAGTTCCTTGTATAGATGATTATTTGAGATGGAGGACTCCAGTTACTTGTTACTAAAGGATGAATAGGTGATTTGCATTTTTTTTAACATGTTTCGGAGAAACTTATCCCTTTGAGAAGTAGAAGGGAAAAGAGCCTCTTCTGTCTTCCCACCTTACAAATTCCTTGGCAAAAGTCTGTTTTTGACAAAGAAATATCTTTGTGAAGCAGTATCCCAGATCCCAAAGCCAATTACCAAATCACTTCCTTTCTCTAGACTAGCCCCGAAGGCTTTTTGAGAAGCATTTTCAAGAAAATGGGCATGTCTAAAAGTTACACATTCTTGGGAAAACTATGTCACTTAACCTTTCTTATTAATCTTTTATAAATATAGCTTAGTTAATATATGTAGTTAAACTTAGTGTTACTGGTCCTATAGATTAGGTGGCTGTCCTCAGAATCAGGACTTTGACTTCAGTATAAATCAGAGAAATAGTGTGCACACGTCAGTAACATCATATTGATGGGATGTGGTATTGCAGCGTGTTATCATTTTTAGGTACTTAAATGTTTTGATGTTAGTGTCATTTTTGTGAATATGGAAGTTAAAGATTCAAAAAATAGTAAGAAAAATAAAATCTGGTAATGAGATGTTTGGGTATATCGGCCTTCTAGGAGAGAATGAAATGAATTTCCTGAAGGTGTTTTCATCAAGCTCCTCATACTACCTGAGAAAACTGGAAAAAAAAAAAAAAAAGAGATTTTTGGCTTAAAAAAAATCCTCCTTGTAGGTAAAAATTTCTTTCTAGTGAATTATTTTCTATATGGTTACATAAAATATATATGATGAAACTTTTCTTTAAACTTTGCTCAAAATTATTTTACAAAAATTTGGGGACTTTTAAAATGTAGATATGGTAAGCAAATTTCAGAGAGAAAGAAACTGACAGCTAAAAGAAAAAAAAAAATTCAGGCCCTGTCTCCTGGCTTAATTTACTACTCTTTCTTTAGATTGAAATTGCCTCTGGTTGTTTCTGGCTGCAAGAACTGCAATTGTTTGGACGATTCTGAAAGGTATTGCTAGAGAACATAATTACTATTTTCACTAGTGTGTGAAATGCACAGAAGATTTATAACAAACTTTCATATATTCAAGGTCATTACCATAATTAGTTATGTATGAGACACTCTTTCAGGAATGTTAATACATTATTTGCAGAAACTGAGGCATAAAACTTGTTCAGGCACTGAGTGGTAAAGGAAAAAGTAAATAACAGGTTAGTTTTGCAATCTTGATCCCCAGGAAAAATAAGTTATGAGAGTTATTTTATTCCCACTAGTCCTTTATCTTTTATTCATGCTCTTTTACTAAGACATTGAGATATTTTAGAAGAGGTTCTTAGTCTTTGAGCAATGCTGAGGCTGTCCTGTGAATGCCTCTGAGAATTCTGGCCTCAGTACAACTTGACATATGTCAGTCAGGCACATGACGGGCTGATGTGTGAAGATAAAACGAGGCACGGTGTTTATCTTAGCACACAGTTTCACTGAGAGATGGAGAGTCCACATGCTTTGTGTCATTTTTGCCCCAGCAGTTATTAAATGTTCTCACTGGCAGCAGTCTAATAGGGGATTTTCCACTGATTACTTTCACAAATAAGAGCCAGGCCCCTTGAGGAGAAGAATAGTATGAGAGTTCAGCAAAGAGAACTCTAAAAGGGAAGTTCAAAGGAGTTTCATGTTGCATATTGCAAAGGAGAAGATCATAAAGCTAAGGGAAATACCAGATGAAGTAATAATGTCCTGGCTGCACATGAAGTAGAACAGGACAAGCACAAGGTGGTAGTGAATATGCATATATTAGCTTAAACATTTGAGGGAGGAGGCATACTAGAAGAAGAAATTCCCTGTAGGGATATTTTATTTGATCAGGTTGATAAGTTGTTATGCTGGGAAAATGTGAAGGTAAGCATTTATAAGCACTTCAAGGTAAGCATTTATAAGCAGTTTAAACCAAGGACTTTTGATACCTGTAATGGAGTGTGATTTATAAGATACAAACTGAGGCATTTTTACTTGACTTATGATTATTGATCATAACTTGATTATCTAATCGCAAAGTAAACATTCCTGGCATTCTTAGAAATGCAAAAATATTTATTGCATGGTATATATATGGATGTTTGAAGATCATTCTCTCAGAGCTTTCACTTCATGAGACAAGGATAAAGAAAGAGCAGAAAACATTGATTATTACCTCTGTGAATGGATGGAATAATCTCTCTGCAAAATTCATATGTAGAAGCCCTTTACTCCAAAACTGCAGAAAATGACTGTTTGGAAAAATAGGACCTTAAAAGAGATGATCAAGTTAGAAAAGGATTGTTAGTGTGTGTCCCAATTCAACATGACCAATGTCCTTACAAAGAAAGGAGATTAAACACAGACAATACAGAGGGACAACTACATGAGGACACAAATGTTTATCAATAGGTAAAGCAGGTTTAAAAAAAAACCACACGAAAAGAGTGCAGTCAAGAAAGGGGTAAAGATGGCGGTGTGAGAGGAGAGACAGAGGCTTCTGCCTAAAACTGGATAAAATTAGAAAATGAAATTGGCGCAACTAATCCTGAGAGAGCAACAGGAAAGAGGATACGTCAGACTGCACACACCTGGAGAAAAGAGCAGACCTCACCGAATGGGGTAACGTACCAGAGCTGTGGCTCGCTGGGACCCGAGCCCCTCCCCCACCCCAGCTCACTGGCAGGAGGAAGAGAAACAGAGCAGGGAGGGAGTGGAAGGCCTGGGACTGCTGAATACCTAGCTCCAGAGATCTGCGCTGGGAGCACAAACCTACATTTCATGAGACTCGCATGACTACTGGGTTGGAAAGTTAATACAGGCAGAGTTCCTGGGGAGACTGGGATTCTGGCTGTTTGTGGAAAGCAGGGATCCATATCTGGCTGCTCTGGGACAAAAACATACCTGTGTGACCAGCCCACTGGCTCAGGCAGTGGAGACAGGCACAGCAGCCAGGAGGCAGGGAACAGGTCTTTCCTCCCCCCAGGCACCGGTACCACTCCCTGCAAACCCCAACATTGCTTCAGGGGCTGAGCAGCTCCAGAGACTACAGCTTCTGGACACTAGAGGGCGCCATATACAAACATGAAACACCAAAGGAACCTTGTCCAGAGTAAAATTATTAATACAACTCCCGAGAAAGATTTAAATGATATTGGCCTCATGACTCTTCCTAATAGGGAGTTCAAAATAAAAATCACAAACATTCTAATGGAGGTACGGAAAGACATCCAAGAACTCATCAATAAATTCACGTCAGAGATCCAATGGTTGAAGAGCACGATGGAGGGTATTTAAAGCAGGTTGGATACAGTGGAGGAGACAATAAATGAAATAGAAACTAGAGAAGAGGAATACAAAGAAGCTGAGGCACAGAGAGAACAAAGGATCTCTAAGAATGAAAGAATATTGAGAGAACTGTGTGACCAATCCAAGTGGAACAATATTCACAACATAGGGACACCAGAAGAAGAAGAGAGAGAGAAAGGGATAAAAAGTGTCTATGAGGAGGTAGTTGCTGAAAACTTCCCCAATCTGGGGAAGGACATAGTCTCTCAGGCCATGGAGATCCATAGATCTCCCAACACAAGGGACCCAAGAAAGACAACACCAAGACACATAGTAATTAAAATGGGAAAGATCAAGGATAAGGACAGACTGTTAAAAGCAGCCAGAGAGAGAAATAAGATCACATACAAAGGAAAGTGCATCAGGCTAACATCAGACTTCTCAGCAGAAACCTTACAGGCCAGAAAGGAGTGGCATGATGTATTTAATGCCATGAAGGCAGAAGGGCCTGGAGCAAAGATTTTTTTTTACTTGATCTGGCAAGATTATCATTTAAATTTGAAGGAGGGATTAAATAATTTCCAGATAAGCAAAAGCTGAGAGAGTTTACCTCCAACAAACCATCTCTGCAGTTTATTTTTGAGGGACTGCTATAGATGGAAGTGTTCCTAGGGTTGGATAGCTGTCACCAGAGGTAGTAAAACCATGGTAGGGATGGTGGAGCAGCTGATTGCAAGGCAAATGCAAATCTCCAAAGTCTATCAAGGGATAGACAAAAAGTACATAATTTGATACCTAATATATAAAGAATGAAGGAGGAAGAAAAAGGAGGAGAAATAGAAAAGAACCTTTAGATTGTATTTGTAATAGCATACTAAGTGAGTTAAGTTAGACTCTTAGATAGTAAGGAAAGTAACATGGAACCTTTGATAACCACGAATCCAAAGCCTGAAATGGCAATAAGCACATACCTATCGATAATCACCCTAAATGTAAACAGAATGAATCCACCAATGAAAAGACACAGAGTCACTGAATGGATAAAAAAACAAGAACCATTTATATGCTGCTTACAAGAGACTCACCTCAAACCCAAAGACATGCACAGACTAAAAGTCAAGGGATGGAAAAACATATTTTATGCAAACAATAGGGAGAAAAAAGCAGGTGTTGCAGTACAAGTATCAGACAAAATAGACTTCAAAACAAAGAAAGTAACAAGAGATAAATAAGGATATTACATAATGATAAAGGGCTCAGTCCAACAAGAGGATATAACCATTATAAATATATATGCACCCAACACAGGAGCACCAGCATATGTGAAACTAATACTAACAGAACTAAAGAGGGAAATAGACTGCAATGCATTCATTTTAGGAGACTTCAGCACACCATTCACTCCAAAGGACAGATCCACCAGACAGAAAATAAGTAAGGACACAGAGGCACTGAACAGCACACTAGAACAGATGGACCTATTAGACATTTATAGAACTCTATACCCAAAAGCAACAGGATACAGATTCTTCTCAAGTACACATGGAACATTCTCCAGAATAGACCACATACTAGGTCACAAAAAGAGCCTCAATAAATTCAAAAAGATAGAAATTCTACCAACCAACTTTTCAGACCACACAGGCATAAAACTGGAAATAAATTGTACAAAGAAAGCAAAAAGGCTCACAAACACATGGAGGCTTAACAACACGCTCCTAAATAGTCAATGGATCAATGACCAAATTAAAATGGAGATCCAGCAATATATGGAAATAAATGACAACAACAACACAAAGCCCCAACTTCTGTGGGATGCAGCGAAAGCAGTCTTAAGAGGAAAGTATATAGCAATCCAGGCATATTTAAAGAAGGAAAAACAAACCCAAGTGAATAGTCTAACATCACAATTATCAAAATTGGAAAAAAGAGAACAAACGAGGCCTAAAGTCAGCAGAAGGAGGGACATAATAAAGATCGGAGAAGAAATAAACAAAATTGAGAAGAATAAAACAACAGAAAAAAATCAATGAAACCAAGAGCTGGTTCTTTAAGAAAATAGGCAAAATAGATAAGCCTCTAGCCAGACTTATTAAGAGAAAAAGAGAATCAACACACATCAACAGAATCAGAAACGAGAAAGGAAACATCACGACGGACCCAACAGAAATACAAAGATTTATTAGAGACTACTATGAAAACGTATATGCTAAGAAGCTGGAAAACCTAGAAGAAATGGCCAACTTCCTGGAAAAATACAACCTTCCAAGACTGATCAAGGAAGAAACACAAAATCTAAATAAACCAATTACCAGCAAAGAAATTGAAGTGGTAATCAAAAAACTACCTAAGAACAAAAACCCCAGGCCAGATGGATTTACCTCGGAATTTTATGAGACATACAGAGAAGATATAATTCCCATTCTCCTTAACGTTTTCCAAAAAATAGAAGAGGAGGGAATACTCCCAAACTCATTCTATGAAGCCAACATCAATATCATCCTAATACCAAAACCAGGCAAAGACCCCACCAAAAAAGAAAATTCAGACCAATATCCCTGATGAATGTAGATGCAAAAATACTCAACAAAATATTAGCAAACCGAATTCAAAAATACATCAAGAGGATCATACACCATGACCAAGTGGGATTCATCCCAGGGATGCAAGGATGGTACAACATTCGAAAATCCATCAACATCATCCACCACATCAACAAAAAGAAAGACAAAACCCACATGATCATCTCCATAGATGCTGAAAAAGCATTCAACAACATCCATTCATGATAAAAATTCAACAAAATGGGTATAGAGGACAAGTACCTCAACATAATAAAGGCCATATAAGATAAACCCACAGCCAACATCATACTGAACAGTGAAAAGCTGAAGGCTTTTCTCTGAGATCGGGAACAAGACAGGGATGCCCACTCTCCCTACTGTTATTTAACATAGTACTGGAGGTCCTAGCCACGGCAATTAGACAAAACAAAGAAATACAAGGAATCCAGATTGGTAAAGAAGAAATTAAACTGTCATTATTTGCAGATGCCATGATACTGTACTTAAAAAAACCCTAAATACTCCACTCCAAACCTACTAGAACTGATATTGGAATACAGCAAAGTTACAGGATACAAAATTAACGCAAAGAAATAGGTAGCTTTCCTGTACACTAACAATGAACTAATAGAAAGAGAAATCAGGAAAACAATTCCATTCACAAGTGCAACAAAAGAATAAAATACTTAGGAATAAACCTTACCAAAGAAGTTAAAGACACTCTTAAGAGAAATTAAAGAGGACACAACAAATGGAAACTCATTCCATGCTCTTGGCTAGGAAGAATTAATATCGTCAAAATGGCCATCCTGCCCAAAGCAATATACAGATGTGATGAAATCACTATCAAATTACCAACATTTTTCAACGAACTAGAACAAATAGTTCAAAAATTCATATGGAAACAACAAAGACCCCAAATAGCCAAAGCAATCCTGAGAAGGAAGAATAAAGTGGGGGGGGATCTTGCTCCCCAACTTCAAGTTCTACTACAAAGCCACAGTAATCAAGACAGTTTGGTACTGGCACAAGAACAGAGCCACAGACCAATGGAACAGAATAGAGACTCCAAACATTAACCCAAACATATATGGTCAATTAATATATGATAAAGGAGCCATGGACATACAATGGGGAAATGACAGTCTCTTCAACAGATGGTGCTGGCAAAACTGGACAGCTACTTGTAAGAGAGTGAAACTGGATCACTGCCTAACCCTATACACAAAAGTAAATAAATGGATCAAAGACCTGAATGTAAGTCATGAAACCATAAAACTCTTAGGAAAAAACATAGGCAAAAATCTCTTGGACATAAACATGAGTGCCTTCTTCATGAACATATCTCCCGGGCAAGGAAAACAAAAGCATAAATGAACAAGTGGGACTATATTAAGCTGAAAAGCTCCTGTACAGCAAAGGACACCATCAATAGAACAAAAAGGAACCCTACAATATGGGAGAATATATTCATAAATGACAAATCTGATAAAGGTTGACATCCAAAATATATAGAGAGCTCACGCACCTCAACAAACAAAAAGTGAACAAACCAATTAAAAAATGGGCAGAGGAGCTGAACAGTTCTTCAAAGAAGAAATTCAGATGGCCAACAGACACATGAGAAGATGCTCCACATCACTTGTCATCAGAGAAATGCAAATTAAAACCACAATGAGATATCACCTCACACCAGTAAGGATAGCCACCATCCAAAAGACAAACAACAACAAATGTTGGCAAGGTTGTGGAGAAAGGGGAACCCTCCTACACTGCTGGTGGGAATGTAAATTAGTTCAACCATTGTGGAAAGCAGTATGAACGTTCCTCAAAAAGCTCAAAATAGAAATACCATTTGACCCAGGAATTCCACTTCTAGGAATTTACCCTAAGAATGCAGGATCCCAGTTTGAAAAAGACATATGCACCCCTGTTTATCACAGCACTATTTACAATAGCCGAGAAATGGAAGCAACCTAAGTGTCCATCAGTAGGTGAATGGATAAAGAAGATGTGGTACATATACACAATGGAATATTATGCAGCCATAAGAAGAAAACAAATCCTACCATTTGCAACAACATGGATGGAGCTAGAGGGTATTATGCTCAGTGAAATAAGCCAGGTGGAGAAAGACAAGTACCAAATGATTTCACTCATATGTGGAGTATAAGAACAAAGAAAAACTGAAGGAACAAAACAGCAGCAGAATCGCAGTACCCAAGAATGGACTAACGGTTACCAAAGGGAAAAGTACTGGGCAGGAGGGGTGGGAAGGGAGGGATAAGGGCAGGGAAAAAGAAAGGGGGCCTTACAATTAACATGTATAATGTGGGGGTGGCATAAGGAGGGCTGTGCAACACAGAGAAGACAAATAGTGAGTCTACAGCATCTTATTACGCTGATGGACAGTGACTGTAATGGGGTTTGTGGGGAGGGACTTGGTGAAGGGAGGAGTCCAGTAACCATAATGTTGTTCATGTAATTGTAGATTAATGATAATAAAATGAATTTAAGAAACCCACACATATATAAAATGTCAATACACTGGAATAATACTCAGCAACAAAAAGGCAACAGACTACATAGGCACCCAAAATATGGATGGATGCCAAGATCAGTATGTCGGTGAAAAGGTGAGGCAATAATAAAGAATACATTCTCTACTGTCCGTATTTGTTATTCTGACTGTGATGATGGCTTTAAATTTACATATATGTACATGTGTCAAAGCTCATCAAATGGTGTCCTTTTAATATGTACATTTACTGTCTGTAAATGAAAACTCAGTAGGTTGTTAAAAGAGTGTTCGGTCTAAACCTGAGGAGAGAGCAGCCCAGAGGGAGTGGAAGAAAGAGAAATGGTCTGCTAAGGCTGCCATGATAAGGCACCACAGACTGGGCAGCTTAAACAACAGAAATGTATTTTCTTCTATTTCTGGAGTCTAGAAGTCCAAGAACAAGATGCCAGCACTTTTGGTTTCTTCAAAGGTCTCTCTCCTTTGGTAGAATGAATACTGTTCAAGATATGTAGCCTATGTAGAAATGATGTAAGTACACATATCCTTGTGTGAACAGATATAAGGATGTAGCATATCTAAATAGTGTATACCTCTTAGAATGACTCAGGCTAGAAAGACTTCCGATAGCTTTGTGTTAAGACCCTTATTAGAGGATTTTCTCACTTGACTCCAAACAGGAGATCAGTTGATTTGTGCTACTGTGCCTGTGATATGCGCTGTCAGAGTCCTTAAAACAATGGAGAGCTCAGATTTCATCAAGCATATATAACAGGTGATATGACTATGTTTGTACCTACTTGCTGGGAACTATGAGAAAAAAATTCACTAGGAGACTTGAGTGCATTATAATTCATGCCACCAGGAGCAAAATTGATTCTCAATGATATCTGAATCCACACTAACATCTTTTGGGTTCCTTCAGGCTGAAGATTTTATATCAGACCCAATCCCAGTGCATGTGTGTATATGAGTGTGAGTGTGAGTGTGAGTGTGTGTGTGTGTGTGTGTGTGTGTGTGTGTATGTGTGTGTGTGTGAGGGGTTGTTCCCACACATGACCCCAGGCAATTATCAAACACCAACAGGGTGTCCAAGAACTTAACTCAACCCTGAGGCTATCTGCCCTAGGACAGCACCAGATTTCCCAGGTCAGGGGCTCCATCCTACAAGACTGCCCTCCACCCCCACACACCAGGCTGTTACTGTGCTTCTGACCAACCTCCAGCCACCTCCCTTTGGGTTCGATTAATTTGGTAGAGTGGCTCACAGAACTCAGAAGCATGTATGTTGACCAGCTTAATAAAGGATAAAGTAAATGATATAAGTTAACAGCCAGATGAAGAGATGCACAGGGCAAGGTTCCAAATGAAGGAACTTCTATCCTTGTGGCACTTGGGGCCTGACTCAGGGCACGTGGAAGCTTTCTGGTTCCTCAAGCCTAGAAACTCTCTCCAACAGAGAAGCAGGATGTGTGAGAGAGCTGGGCTCTTCTGGGTTTTTGTGAGGGCTTCATGCAGTCATGATTGACTAAGTCATTGGCCAGGGGCCGATTCTACCTCCAGCCCCCCTGCCCTTGGGTGGGTCCCAAAATCTCTCATTAACACAGTAAGACACCCATTTCACCTTTAAGGCTCTGAAGTGTTTTCAGGAACCTTGGATGAAAATCAAATATACCTGGGAAATATATATATATATTTGGTCATCTGAATGAGCAAATATGTATATTTCTTATAACACCTTATATTGTAATATCTAACTATAACTACCTGAAACAATTCAATAATTGTGAAAAATCAAGTTTAATTTACTTCACAACACTTAGTTACTCCCTAAATTGGAAGTAATAATGGTATGGAACATATAGTTTTTTTGAACTGCCTAGTGTTTGATAAATGTAACAAAAGATGATAAGGGTGTCCATCTTTCTATATCTCTTAGGGTTCCTTCAGGCTGATGACTTTATATCTGCTAAATGTTGAGATTTAAAGCTTTAAGCTAAAAGGATAAAGCTCCATTTAAGATAACTAAAATTAGTAGATGCTAAGTGTGGGATAAAACTGCAGTAGTTTCAGAATTTCTCACCTGGCTTTAGTCCATTTACATATTAATAGGTGTTTCTTCTGGCTGCCTCTGGCTCATGGGGTGGAGAGAGGCTGTTCTCTCCTCACCTCTGTTGCATAATTGGTCTGGCGCCTGTCCATCCCTGGGGATCTGTGGGAGGAGTTTCTCCCAGAAGGGGTGGGTGGGGAACTGGGCACTCTGTGGCTGGCGGGACAGGGAGCAAGAGTGGTGGCCAGAGGGGACGAATGAAGCTGGGCCTCATCATGAGCAATAAACCACCTAGCCTTTCCTTAGACTGATTTTGGACACACTGGTTTATTTGTCTCGGCTGGGAACATGCTTCCTGCCCCAGAGCTACGCTAAGAGCCAGGCAATGTGGGTCAAACTGTGTCTTCCAAAAAAGGTATGTTGAAGTCCTAACTCTCTGTACCTGTGAATGTGACCTTATTTGGAAATAAAGCCTTTTGGGGTATAATCAAGATGAAGTCCTAATAGAACAGCGGAGCCCCTAATCCAATGACTGGTATCCTCATAAAAAGAGGGAATTTTGGACACAGAGACATATACAGAAACAGGGAAAAAACTTATATAAGGACTGGAGCAAAGACTGAAATTATGGTGCCACAAACAAAGAAATACCAGATTGCTGGCAACCCCCAGGAGCTAGAGGAGCCAAGGAAATAGTCTTTCCTAGATCCACTGGAGGTAGCATGGCTTTACAGGCACTTTGATTTTGGACTTAAAGCCTCCAGAAGAGTGGGAGAAAAAATTTGTTGTTTAAAGCCACCCAGTTTGTAGTACTTAGCATTCATTAACTTCAAATAACAGAAACAGATAGTGACAAAATTTTGAGTCTTAGAAGTCTGCAATTTTAAATTAAAACAGTTTAGAAAGATACAAGATTTCTAAACAATTGACTTTAATTCTTATACATACTTCATTCTCTAGGTCATCTGTCAATCATGCTTAGATAATAAAAACAGAAAACCCTGTTTTCCTTAAATTTCAAATGTGTCATATAAACTTTTCACCCCCTCCCTAGAATTACTCAATTGAAATAATCAGATTTAAAAAAGAAATTAATTTTTATTGCAGTATTTCTTAATTTGTGACAAAAAATAAGGAACTAAATTTTGGAAATAACACTTCCACTAAATTTCTTGACCAAGCATATGCAGTTCTTTTTAAGCACTTCTATTTAAGTGATTTATGCTACTTTTAAATTCCTGTCTTAGACTTAAATAGTAGCATAAAATTCATAGAAGCGTGTGATTATGATTGATGATTTTAGAGAATTACATTCAAGGAAGTACTTCTCTTTTTTTTAAAGTAAAGTAAGTTTTTAAAGAAAACTTACAAGAATTGAGCAGGTCAGACTTCCTCAGAGTAATAGGATATTAAAAGCAAGGTATAAGCAAATCTAATTACTGTAGGAAGAAAAGCAATGCCATTGATATAAAAAATCTCCCAGTCAATTAGTGTTAAAAGTATCATAGTGAGTCATTATTATTCATGGTTACTGAGAGACTGAATATATAAATGGACAATGGCCATACCATATACAAAAACAGAATTCTACATTCTGCAGCCACAAGTCCGGGAAACCAACTGATTCTCTACAGTAAGCAGCTCGGGAAGCCAGGCTGTTGTCTATATGTCAGACTTGTAGGAAGTCAGACCGCTATCTCTAGTAACAACGTAGGAAGCTAAACAATAACTCCTGTAAAAGTTGGCCCCAAATGGCCAGGACTTGATTAATAACTGACAGCTTCCCTAATTTTTGCTCCTTCAAGTTAAAATCAATCAGAGAAAGCCAGATACGCATCTCTAAACTATCACACAGGATGCCCAGCCCTGGCTTGCCCACCTGCAGCTTCCCCACACCAACCCTCTAATCAAGGCATCCGCCTTCCCTTTTCTGTGAAACGTTCTCATTCCTCTGTCTGTCTTTGATCTGCCAAACAACAAGTGCCGGTGCTCACTGTCGCTGTAGCAAGCTCTGAAGAAATAAACTTCATGTGTTCTCAAATAAACCTTTTAGGTAGAAGAGCCAAATATAGAATGAACTCCTTAAAACTAGTGGCTGATTTTATGAATTTACTTCCAATAGCCAAGTCTAGGCAACCATTAGTGCTCAACATATATAATTGTCAAACAAGTTATTGACAATGCAATTCTAAACTTAGGTAGCCATCATTCACTTACATGTGGAGATAATGTAGATAGTATAGGGTATATTCAATGATGAGCAGTAACTGGGGTGTGTGAATATATTCAGTTTGGCACAGATTGAAGACATACAGATGATTATTCTCTAACGACAAAACAGAATAGCTGCAACATTTTATTCTAGTACATAAAAGGTATGCAAGTAACTGGTGAATAATTACAAGTGTGTAAGGTATGCTTTCAATCCACTGAGACTAAAGTTCACCTGCAAAATCAAGCAGGCAAACTTTATATTTCTCACTTGGTTTTCAGAGGCCCCGCCTTCTCTCTTCCCATCCAGGCCACCTCACCTGCAGCCCCACTCAGTGTTCCCCTGGGAGCCACACCCAGACTGGGCAGACATGGGGGAGAGGAGGGCAGCAAGAAGGGCACTAAGGTGCCCTTAAAAACTCACTTTTATCAAATCAATGATGATGAATAAATGAGTTAATGAATACATTTAAGAGTTATTAATGGTGGAGTTTTTAATGTTTGAGCAATT
Source organism: Manis javanica (assembly GCF_040802235.1). Taxonomy (NCBI): domain Eukaryota; kingdom Metazoa; phylum Chordata; class Mammalia; order Pholidota; family Manidae; genus Manis; species Manis javanica. The sequence continues at coordinate 11,402,384 of NC_133165.1, forward strand.
CAAAGTAATTACTTCTCTTCTAAATTTCAGTTTTTTGTGCTGCTTAGTTACCATTTTCATAAATATCAAGGACAATCAAGGACAAGAAAGGCAAATTAGATAATCATATGCTAGTAATTTAGTTTTCATTAATTGTTACCTGATTATATCAGAAGGACCCTGATAGTAATTTAGTGCCTATTTATTTACACAGTCTATGTAGAAATATTTTTGACTATAAGAAACTGACTGAATCATTTAAACTCACTTCAGGGGTTAAGTGAACAAGGACCATTAATAGATGCTTTTTTATTTTAATGATGTTTCAGAAATACTCTTTTACCAAACAAACCTCAAGCAACAACTTTGATGATTGCTTTTAAAAAAAATGAGCAGTTGATCCTAAAGAAAAAAGATGCTTGTAGTCATCAGGAAATAAACCAGTTGGGAATTTTCAGGTAAGATTGCTTCTCTACTTAATTAATTTAACAAATGGTTAGTGAATGTCACTGGCGTGAGGTGATACTCTCTGAAAAGAGACACGTAAACAGAGGACAATCCTTGATCTCGAAGACTAAGAATTTAGCAACTAGGATGGGTTATTATGTGCTTGGGTGAATTATAATACATGTGTTGTGTTTTTCCTTGCATAAATTCAAAGAATTTCCTTTCTCCCTGTGTATCAGTACTGAGTTCCTCGAAGTTCCAAATACTAGGAAACTGCAAACCCTTACCCCGGTAGGTAACAGTCCTTTGTTACAGGCCCATTTTGGAGGAAGAAAACTGTATGCTCTCAGAAGGTTAGAAAAAGAGGCTGGGCTTTGTGGTGAATGGTTGGAAATGCCTCTACCTGTGAGCTAAAATACGCAAGAGGGATAGAGTAGAGGAATCAAAACCCCATTTCCATGCTACACCTCCCCAAATGTGAGGTAGATAGGATTTGCTCCATTTACCCCACAACGACACAGACTCTAGAGAGAAAAGATGAGAAGTGGGTAGAAGAAGGAAGGGAAAAAAGGAGAAGACTGGGACCACTTCTCCTCCTCACAGGAACTGAGGTGAACTTTGTGTCCAGCCCAAGAGCTGCTGGGATTGAACCTGATTATTTCTGATTTGGAAAAACAAAGACATGCAACAGTGCTAACATCCAAGGCTGACAAAAAAAACTCACTCGGCCACAGGCTGATAACCAAGGCTGATAGTCAGCCGGTAGGCACTGCTGCCATCTGTTAATAAATAACTGCTGTTTCAAACCCACGAAGTTTTCTTTCCATTGCTTCAGCTACCCTGGCTCAGTCTCCACATCTCTGGAATCCCTGCATGCTTCTGAATCCAGCAACTTAAGAGGGAATGCTTGCCTCATCAGGAGCCCCAGGGCCCAACCCCAACATTAAAGCAGCCACCCTTTGATTGGCCTGTGCACATTCATTCACTCACGGTATTCATATTGTGACCTCTCCCTTTTTTTAACCCATTGAACTTGCCAAAAATTGGATTACCGAGAATTATTTAGACAATTTGACAAAAAAGTCTATTACTGTATTACATAAACATGTTGAATATTATCAATTACGCCCTCATTTTGAAAACTGTTCAAAATTCCTTTCATTTTTTTCATGTTTACTTGTGTTTAACTTATGTTGAAGTTTATGGGAGAGTTATACATTTAAAAGAGAGGGAAATAATAACTAAATACTATTCAAAGAAGTTGACAATTTGTGGGGTAATTACAACCACTGCATTATTACTACTCAGGGTTTTTGGTTTGTTTTTTCTATGACACACTAGTATGTGTAGTGGGAGAATTTTGTTATGTATTAACCCATTTATCCTTCCAATTCTTTTTATTATTCTTTTTACTGTTATTATTTTTTTACTATGACATGCTTTCCCTATTAAAATTAAACCTTTAGGGTAGAAAATGTAGAGCTCCTACAGGGTGGACATATAGACTATTCAAACTCTACCTTTGGGTGCCAACATGGGCTTTTAAAACTTACAGCAGAGACAGTAATCTTGAAGGCAGATTTCTCACTGGTAAGAGCTGGGTCTTTTGGAATTCAAAAGGTGAAGTCTTGAGGAGAGCAGAGCATAAATATTATGCCAAATACAACAAATTATAAAAGCAACAGTTAAAGAACCGAACCATTGTTGGTGGACCAAGGAAGGAAAAGAAGAGATGAGACCCAGGAGAGGGACTCAAGGTGAGGAGCCCAGACCTGAAAATCCTGAGTCAGCACTGAGACCACCAAGTCCCCCTCTCATGGCCCATGCCAAGGCGCTCCTCTGCAGGCTGAGCCTGCCTCTGGGCACCACCCTGTCATCATTCCCATGAGGACAGCCATCATCCCAGGTAAGGACACACAAATTCTGTACTTCTACGTGATGTGTACCATCGGCTAATCAGTTAAGCAGGAGTGATGTCTAACCCGTACCGTGTGGGAAACGTCCATGTGATAAACTGCCTCTGTCAATGTCCCAGGATATTATTGAACCCTCCCACCACACAGGGAGCCTCACTACCCAGAAGGGCAGTGATGCTATGAAGCCGAAGTGGTGGTGTGGGAGAACCGTCAGCACCTTTACTTGGTTGGGACAGAAAGGATCACGTTCACAGTTCTAACCTTTCTTCATTTGAATATAGACTGATTACATATAATTTCTGCTTTGAATACTTAAAAATAACTGAACTTTCAGCAAAAACATTTTTCCGTTCCTAAGTTTGCTTTATAAACTAAAGGTTTCTTAATATGAAAGATAAAGGAGTCACCAGATACAGTTAGAATCTTACTTCTCGTAGATATACCTAGGCAGTTTTTTTGTCTTTAAAGTTCTAGATTAGGTTTCTCATTAATCTCCTTATCATTGAAATATGGAGATGAAATTACTCAAAGCTCTTTTTTTAGCATGTTTTAACCGTTGGGGAATGTCTGTCACATTTTTTTAAATTAGAGTCACTTTTTAATACAAAAAGGTACTGTGAAGAGAGAAAAAAACAATTTTAGAATTTGATGATTAATGTACTGCCTAAAGGTGTATCCTCATCATCGTTCAGCAGGCCTGGAAAGGGAACAGATGATTCCGATCATGGGTTTCCTCTCAGTCTTCCGTTCGTTTTTTTGACAGGCTGAATTTGGGGTATTTATCACTGTTAGTGTGCTTAGTAATTGCTATTCTTCAGAGTCACAAAAATATCTTTTAAAGAGATCCAGCATCACTTTCACTATGGCTATCTATCATGACAACTTGTAGTCAAAATCTCAATCAAATAGGTTTATTGAATAAACTTTAATTTTCCACAATATATGCATGTTCAAATTAGCTATGCAGACCGATCTCAATTTTCCACATTCTTAAGATGCTTTACAACAGAAAGGATTTCAGGCATTTTCCAAGCATACATAAAAACAATAATAAAGCCTAAGTAAAAATAGTTGCATTTTAAAATAAATATAATTATTTCATCTGGAAGACATGCAATAATATTTTTTATGTTATTATAATAAAAATGGTCATGGTTGTAAAACACATGTTCATGTATTTTGTAATTTACTAAGAACTCATAAGTTTCACCCTTATCCCATCATTCTCTTGTGACAACCTGATGAGTTAAACAGAGTGGACATTAACAATCATATTTAATCAATGTCCAAAGAGACAAAGAAATGAAAAGATCTAGCCAGGATACACCACAAAAAGCTTCCTTATTTTTATGCTAATTGTTATTTTAATGTACTAGAATTATTGGTATTCTTCGATTTGAAGCAAACCGTGTCATTCTTATATATGCCACGATCTCAGAGAGATGGACATAGGGTGGGAGCCTTCATAGTACTGAGGAACCAGGAGAAATCACATTCTTGATACACTCGTATAGCACCTGATGCCACAGACACCTGGTAATTAGGATCCTGGCATTTATTTGTTTCTCAATTTCTCATTACCAGAATGACTCAGCCGTATTTTTAGCAGGAGATGTGATGGGTGCCTGGGGGAAACTGATCTTTGAGGTAAAACTGTGTTTTTTTGCTCTAAATAGTTTTTAAATGAAATCAATTATCCCATTGATGTTTACTTTCAACATTCAGGTCCTATTCTTTCCAAGTCTATCTAAAAGGGTACATTTTAAAATGAAGAGTGATCTCCCCTTAGTTTTTGATTATAAGAATTTCTTGAGGTATAGAGATATGGCAAAGTCAAGTTGGTATAGTCCTTGCATATATTCCTGGGTAAAAATAGTACATTATCCTGGGAGTGTACAGTCCTTATCATATGCGTTGATGAGAATCCCATGTTTAATCCATATTGATAATGTCCTTAATTCTACATAACTTCCCCCTATTACCCCTCTCAACCTTTACCTTTTCATCCTCCATAGAAGCAGGGGTCTTGTCAGTCTTGTGTACTATTGTATCCTCAGGATCTACAATAATGCCTGACACAGGACAGATGCTAAATTTTCTTTATTTAGTAAAAAAAGTGAGTGAATAATCCCTGAATTTGAGAAAAATATGCCCTGCAATGAATTCATCTGACTTTTAGGTGACAAGAACTATAGCCTTGCCTAGACAGGTATAAATTGAATCATGTATCCTCATTAAAATTTTAGCCATTTGAGCATCCTGGTTATTAGAATAATTATGATCCCACAACTACGCAGTCTCCACTTGTGCCTGAGTCTTGAGCATAGATATAATCACAAAAGTAGCTAATGAGGGAATCAAAAAAGGTATAGCAAAGAGAGAGAGGGAAAAAAAGGACCTTGGTTTGGGGTGGGAGGGGAGAAAACAGATGTATGTCTTAAAAACATGGGAAAGGTAGCGTTCAAAAGAAGGACTGACCAAACTATGAGTGCTCAGAGGAAAGTGCTCTTTGCCCTTAACAAAATGGAGATGGAGTCAGAGGCTAGACTGGGGGACTGAAGAGAGTGGGAGATGAGGAAATCAACTTGCCATTTGCAGACCCTGCTTTTTCAAGAAGCTAGATATTGAAGGGAGCAGAGAAATGATACAGTAACTGGAGGGAAACGTGGGGTCAAAAGAAACTTTTTTATGGGAGATAATTAGAGATTGAATATTAACAGGAATAACTGATTAGAGAAGGGTAGACTGAAGTCTCAGGAGAAAAAGGGTTAACTAATGGAAGGAGGTTCTAGAGAAGGTGAAGGCAGTGGGGGACTGTACACACTGGCTTTTCTACATTATTGGTTGTACCTCTTTTATTACCATTGCTTCCTTCTGACCTTTTGTTTACTATGAAGACATTTCAACAATTCTGGTAGATAATGAGTTTGTTGAAGATAAGAATATCACTTATCTTTCGGTCTGTTGTTTTGTATCCTTCAAAACTAAAGCAAACTTAGGGACCTCTACCAAAAATGCAAATAGTTTTTGAATGAGCAAATAAACCTCCTGATTATACAGATTTCAGGGACTCACCTGGCTGAATTCACCTTTTACAAGTATTACTCTTGTGATATTTTAAAACATCAATACAGGAAATGTAAGACTACTTATTCTATTTATGACTTACTATTTCTGAAAAGAAAGTGCACTGATGTCTGCACGGCATTTATATGTGACTAGGAAAATTGATTTCTCTCTTTGAGAAGGTGAATAAATTGAACAAACAGCTGTTTCTAGGGAACATCAAATCCAGGCTTACCATCTGAATAAACAAGAAAAATAGAATCTGCAAGATCAGCAGCTTATACCTGGGCTTATATCTGTGTATGGTGATCATTAAAATGTCCTTTCAATATTTTAAGGCTAGAGGACACAATATTCTAAAAATAAATATGGATTACAGTTTCCAAATCATTACCCATTTCCTTAAATACTCATCTAGGGAGTGACAGGTGTGCCACCCTGACTATATAGAGGGAAACAAACATATTCTTTAATTAGATAATTACTACATTATTTCAAAAGTTTGATTTTAAAATGTAATTGACATACACCATCATATAAGTTTAAGGTAGACAACATAATGACTTGACATATGCATTTATCACAATAAGTTTAGTTAATATCCATTCTATCCCAGTTACAATTTTTTCCCTTGTGATGAAACTTTTTAGATCTACTCTCTTAGCAGCTTTTAAATGTAACATACAGTATTGCTGACTACAGTCACCATGTTATACATTAAGTGCCCAGAACTTGTATATCTTATAACTGGAAGTTTGTACCTTTTGACCACCTGCATCCATTTGCCCTATCTCCCACCCTTTGCCTTTGACTATTGCAAATGTGACCTTTATGAGTTTCTGTGATCTCTGTTCCCATGATTTTTCTATGAGTTTCTATGAATTTTTTTTAAGATGTCACATGTAAATGAGATCATACCGTAGTTGTCTTTCTCTGATTTATTTCACTTAACATAAAGCTCTCAGGGTCTATCCATGTTGTTAAATAGCAGTATATCCTTTTTTTGATGGCTAGTGTTTCTTGTTTGTGTATTTTATATATATAAAATTTTATTTATCCATTAATCCATCAAGGGGCACTTAGGTTGTTTCCATGTCTTGACTAATATAAAAAATAAGCTGCAGTGAACATTGGGGTATCTCTTTGAGATAGTGCTTTGATTTTCTTTGGATACACACCCAGAACTGGAATTTCTGGATCATATAGTAGCTCCATGTTTCATTTTCCGAGGAACTTCCACACTGTTTTCCATAGTGGCTGTAACACTTTGCAGTCCCATGAGCAGCGCACAGGAGTACCTTTTCTGCACATCCTTGCTGGCGCTTGCTATCTAGTCTCTTTGATGATAGCCATTCTACCAGACTAAAGACATAATAAAATAGGGAAATGTCTTTGATCAACAATAAAAAAATGTTTTGCTCATATTATTTGTATAGCATCAGTTTTTCCTCTTCTTATGTTAATCATCTTTTATTTTAGAATTTATTTTATAAGACTGATACAGGTAATGTGTCCATTTTTTAAATTTAAACTCCCTAAGAGAAAGAATTTTGTCTTACTTATTATTATACGTCCAGCATCTAGTCTACATTCAAGTGATGCCATATAACATATAAAAGCATAAAATGTTCTTCCATGTCTCCTCTCCAGACTTTGTTTCCATACAGTTTATTTCTACATAGATAATACATCCTATATACTACATTTTTATTATTTTATTTAAATAAAGTATGTCTTAAGGAATTTTTGTAGTATAAAATACATTTACTACATAGTTATCACTTCTACTGCTCATTTTTCCTGTCTGAGGATTCATATCTCCATGTGCTACTTTCCTTTTGCCTGAAACATTTCTGTTCTCATTTCTTAGGCAGCCCTGCTGCTGATGCATTCTTTCATCTTTTGTGTATCTTAAAATGTCTGTATTTTGCTTTCATATTTGAAAGATATATTCTCTGGTAGAATTCTATATCGGTAGTTGTTTTCTGTTTTTCAAATTTCAGTACATTATAGTTGTTGCTTTATTGTCATTTTACTTTCATTGTTTCCTTATCTTTGTATCACTGATGGTGTTTTTTTTTTTCCCTTGGGTTGCTTTTAAGATTTTCTCTTTATCACTGGCTTTGAGTAAATTGATTAGGATGTACCTCAGCATAGCTTTTCCAAGTTTCTTGTACTTGAGCTTCATTGAGCTTCTTGTATATGAGGGTTTATAGTTGTCATTAAATTTGTAAAAAATTTTTGGCCACTATTTTAATAAAAAGATTGTTTTCTGTCTCCCTCCCTCGCTTATTCAACATGAACTCAAATTACATGTGTATCAGACAACTTTAAGTTGTCCCACAGCTTAGTGATGACACTTTGGTCTTTTATGTATTTTTTCTCTTTCATTTTACATAGGTTCAATTGCTACTTTCCAAATTCACTTATCTTTTCATCAACATCTCATTTACCTTTATTATCATTCAGTGTATTTTTCACTTTAGACATTATAGTTTTCATCCCTAGAGGTTGAGGTTTTTTTAAGTATCTTCCATATTTCTATTTAATATTTCCAACTCTCCTCTAGCTTTCTGAACATTTGGAATACAGTTATGATTGTTTTAATGCCTTTGTCTGTCCATTGCAAACATTGGTCTTAGTTCTGTGATGACTTTGATTGTTTTTTCTACTCGTTATGTGTTGCATTTTCCAGCTTCTATTTTTTATTGGATAACACATTTTGAGAATTTTACCTTGTTGGAAGCTTAACATTTTGTAGTCCTATAAAAATTCTTAAGCTTTGTTCTGGAATTAAATTAATTGGAAAAAGTTTGTTATTTTTAGTTTTACTTTTCAGATAATGCTAGACAGGACTGGAATTTTGGACTAAGTAAACGCACTGCTCAGTCGAGACCCTTCTGAGTATTTTTTGTAATGTCCTATAAATTATGAGGTTTCCCAGTCCGGCAGATGTGAAAAGGTGTTATGTTCTGCCCTGTGTGAGCATTGGGTAATGTTCCTTCTAGCCTTTCGGGTGAATTCCCCCCAGCTGTGTAGTTTCCTGCTTAGGAGTGTGAACAGCACTCCGCAGCCCTCATGGAAGGCCTCTGCAGTTCCTCAGGGGGCTCCGTGCACAACTCTCCTCGCTCAAAAGTCCAAGATAAAAGCACTGGAAAAGTCCGTTTCTGGTGAGCCCTCTCCTCCTGGCTTGCAGATGGCTGCCTTCTCCCGTCTTCATGTGGCCTTTTCTCTGCACACATGTGCATGGAAAGAGAGAGAGAGAATCCCTGGTATCTCTTCCTTTTCTTATAAGGACATCTATTCTATGGGATTAGGGTCCCATGCTTATGACCTTGTTTAACCTTAATTACCTTCTTAAAAACCTTATCTCCAAATATGTAGTTACATTGGGGTGTAGGACTTCAATATATAAATTTGGAGGGACACCAATTCAGTCCATAACAGCATATATAATTTTCTTATAAAGACTCAATTATTAACTATCTCAGGACACACACACACAATCAAAAAAACATGGACTTATGAATACCTTCAAAGATCAAAGAGTTTAGTCAGTCACGTACACATGTGTATGTTGTTCACATATCTCATGACTACACTTAAAGGAAAAATATGGGATTATTTAATTTACTTATGAAGTATCTTATTATTGAATCTATATATGAATTAAGATTATAAACTTTAAAATTCAAAGGTTGAGTTTGGTAAAACTTTTTATAAAGTGGCACATTTGTAATATATTGAGTTATATATTCTGTGAAACTCATAAGTCTTTCATCCCTTTGATCCTTTAACAACTGGAATTTTGTCATTAATTTTGCACTTGTGAGAAGAGTAGGGCTGATTTAATCATGGCGTAATTATAGTACTTGGCAATATAATTTTATTCTTTAACTGTTGGAATGCGATCACATTTATTTTAAAAATTTGACATGAAGTCTCTTAATGACATGACTGTTTTTTTTTCTTATCTTTCTCTAATTTTAGCTTCCTTTTCTATATTTCCTCTCTTCCACACTATTCTCTAACTCCCCTTATTCTCTGAACTTTTTTACATACTTAACATTTTTTTATTATATTTGAATATTATTTTTAATTTCTTTTTTTGTTCTTATGCTTTATCTTCCTATAATGGATAGGACTGTTAGCATACAGCTTGATGTGCCTGGTATTTTTAACTATCTTGCTCAAAGTATAATATTCAAGCTCTCCTGAGACTGTGGTAGCCATTGGCAACAATATCTGCATTTATCTACTTTCTCAGCCTTATCAACTCTGAAACAGCTGTCTACCTGATTTTAATAGCTACTTTAAAAGACCACGCTCAGGAAACATTTCCTAACCATGATAAACATAATGCACAAACACACACAGAGGCTCTTGTAAAAAAGTGTTGTACTCAAAAATTCTTGGCAATATTAAGACCACATAGCTTGGGGTGGATTTGGGGAAAATGTCATGACTCCACCAGGTTGAAAAGGGTTAATGGAAGTTATTATGAGCAAATCAGGAAGGCAAATTTTATTCTGTCCCAGAATGTAACAGGAACCGTTCTGGATGGCTAGCATTCTCTGTAAGTTGCAGGTGGCTATTGTTACTTCTGTTCTGTACGTCTATCACTTTTCTATTTTTACCTAGATGAGCAACTTTGCAGTTTTATATGGAGTAATGCATTATTTCCCCATCATTTCACCTCCGGACTCAAAAGGTGAACTATCCCAGTTTCACGAGGCAGGTATTGTGGCCTAACCTCTGCTTTCTCTATAAAACATGCAGATGTGAGTTTATTAATTTATTCATCCAACAAATGTTTATGAGCCAGGCACTGACTAGCTGTTAAAGCGGATACAGTCCCAACTCTCCTGTAGCTTTCTCTGTTGGAGGAAACAGACACTAAATAGATCATCAAACAAATGGCAAATTTCAACCCTAACAAATATTGCAAAGGAGAGGAACACAGTGCTAGAAAATCCTTAAAATGAGGGACTGACCTAGAACAGAAGTTCAGTGAAGCCTTCCCTGTGGAATTACCACCTGAGCCAAGATCTGAAGCTTGAGCAGCAGATAAGGTGAAGGAGGAGAAAAGCACTTTTAGTAAGCGCACCAGTTTATTATCTTAATGAAGCATGTCAACTATGAAGGAATAAAGTCATTCGTATGGCTGTAGTACAAGTTGAGAGCGGGCAGGGTGTGAAATCAGAGTGAAGAGGGAGATGGGAGCCAGCCTTCTCCTGAGAAAGGGAAGATACAGAGTAACAGTTGCATATTCCAAAGGTAAGTGATGTAGAAATTGATTGGCTGCAGTGGGATGTGAGTGCAGAAGCCAAAAAACCTGTTAGAAGTCTAAGAATTCAAGGGGATACTGTGATGAAGTAAGAGGCAATATTTAGACTGAAGGATTACTTAGGAATTAAAATCAACTAGATTTTATGATAAAGTACATATGAAAAGGGAGAGGAGGAAAGATGTCAATGCTTAGGGTTTCTGTGTTTTGCTCCTGGATAGGTGGGTGGTACCAGTTTTTAAGATGAGGAACATTAGCAAAGGACATATTTGGAGTGGGGGTTATATTACTTTGACATTAGACACAACTCTATGGAGATTTCAGTCCAGAGAAAGAAAGAGACACCAACAGATATCAATCATAATTACGTTGAGCACTATAAAGGAGAAGGATAAGATGTTCAAGAAGGAAAACAGGCAGACCAAATATAACCTAGGTGAATAGACATCTCAGTAGAATGAAATCAAGATCAAGGCCGAAAATAAAATGCACAATGAGACCATCACTACATTAATTGCTTCAGTTCCTTAATTAACACTTATTTTTTTTTAATTAAAAAATTTTCATTTCCATCATTATTCTTATGTGAATATTTCACATGGTACAATATAATGGCCTTATATTTTCTTTAACTTCAATTTCAAATCTACTCATGATCTTTTTACTAGATTATAACAAAATGCAGAAATCACCTGTTTGTTTATAGATTTAAACAAATCTCCTTTGTTTAAAATGTGCTTTACACTTGTCTGAGACATTTTAAAAGCTTTTTCTAATTTGGCTTCAGTTTCTCGTCTTCTCAATCACTCCTTTGATAGACGACAGACAGACAGACAGACAGATAGACAGACAGTAACACAAAAGCATTCAGTAGATCCCTTGACTATGCATATCCATGTCCCACCATGGATTTTGACTCTTTGATAACTGCAGTTTGGAATTTTGGACATTTCTATGCCTCACGAGAGAGTTGGCCTGCCCAGAATGATTATGTAGCAGAGCATCGCATAGAATAAACAGAAGAGTTGCAGTTTGGTTTAAAAACGGCCCACAAACAAAATCCAATCTGTGATATGAGACACATAAAAGATCCAAAACTTAAAAGCAAGCTAGATAGCCAGACAGTGGATAGCTTTTAAAATAAAAACATTGCCCTTGATTTTCAATATAACTGATTTTAAACAATTGGTTATTAAACATCCAGACAAAGTTAGCTGTGTTTTTTCTATGGTAATGCTGTCACTTCAAATGCTCTATCTGAATATTAAGATTAGTCAAAAATAGAGTAAACAAGTTACTCATCACCTACCTGTAAGCTTACAGTTTTATGCTTAAATTGACTGTGGATAGTTGCTAGGACGCAAGAAAATAAAATCTCTCAACATTGAACTTAGCATCATTTTAGTTGTACTTACAGATATGGGTTAGCACGTTAATATTTCACAATCATTTTCACTTTTCAAGAAGCCATCATCACTTATTAAAATGCCCTTTGAAATACTATTGAATCTTTTAAATTTTCTTGGAATTGTAATAACTATAAATGTATGTTTATTAGTAACCAAGCAAATTCTCTATAGCTCTCTTTTTTCCTCTACAGCCATTCAATCCCAAGTTTCTGATAATGTAAAAAGTATCTGAAAATTGTTAGATTTCTATAATGTGATCTGAATCTCTATCTGTATTTCCATGAATAGTATTCCGTTGTACATTATACTAGTCTGATTTTGCTTTTTTTAAAATCACTAATGTTTTAACAGGTGTAATGAGAAAAATGGCATACAATACTTTGAAGGAATGTACTTTCAAAAATTAATCTATTTAAGACAGACAATTTGCATATTTACTTTCTTACTTATGATTTAGTTTTGATAGCAAAAGTTCCTGTATTTATGAATAACTGGCTTGTTTTGTATTTGTTTTTTAGATGATGCCTAAGAACACAATTGTAGAAATTAGTTGAAGTAACAGTTATTTTCAGGTTGCTAACAAAGATTGGTAAATGCCAACAAAGAGGAATTGCCTAGAATAACTTCTTTCCTTTATTAAATACTTATTATCTACAAAAAGGGAGAAAGAAAGAAAATGGACATTCCTCACTATACCTTCTAACATCCTGAATCTCAGATCATAAGGCTACATTTTTAAAAAAAAAGCCTTTTCTACATGAGTGTAAGCATAACTAAGTTATAGAAGCTGACGAAAGAAACAAAAAGCAGAAATGCAACCTTAAAGAGACATTTCTCTACTAACTATTCAAGTTACATTATCATCAGCTGTATGGTGAGAAAACTCTAAAGTGAGTTACTCTAAAGATATTTGCATTCAAGATGGTCCTGTTAATTTGGACAGAATAGAAATGTTGACCAGTCCAAATCTTGGTATATTGAAAATAAAACTTCCTACGTGTGCTTTTGCAATTTTTTTTCTGTGATGTTTATTAGATATTTCAGGAAGTTCCTCCTTAATTTTTCCAGATTAGCCTATGTGCCATCATATAGTAATCATACAATTTGCTGTTCAAACTCTGACAATTTTAAGAGTGAAACAGACACCTCCTAATAATTAAGAAGTAAGGCAAGAAACAAAAAGTGAGTCTGTCCCAGGCATGTAAGGATAGTTACAGTAGCTATTTTGTAACTGTATGTACCTCATCATGAAATGACCTTCTAAGATTTATAACTTCCTGACTTACTGTTCATTTAATATACTCTGTCACATGGTTCCTATTGTATTTCCTTTATCTTATTGTCATTTCTATTAGTCTAATTTATTATTAATTAAAAGCTATAATGCCCACATTTATAATATATGTAAAAGTACTATATTTAATCTAGTCTAATCACTGGACTAAACTCCTTACATATATATCTATTACTTCACAGCAATGTTATGAAATAGGCATTAATCAAAAGAAGAGTTTCTGAAAAATTACATACCTTACCTAATGATCCTCTGTCCATAAGAGGACTCACATGCTAACCTGGGTCTTTCTCACATGGAAGACTGAACAGTTAGCCACCAGCTGCCTGTTTCATTCTTTCATTCATCTGGAATTTTAGATTTAGTTCTTCTGTGTGACCCTGTATGTCAATGAACTTCTCTGTATTTCAGATTTATTTTATCTGTTAAATAATCAGACTGGAAAACCAAACCATCTTGAAGACGATAGAATAATAACTGTCCTGAAGAGTTGGTTGGGTTAAGTGAAGGAAAGGAGTGCCCAGCTGAAATGATACCATCTCATTCACTCACCCACCCATTCAAGCAACATTGCAAAGCACAGAGATGTATTAACTAACTCAAATTACTGATAGGAGGTAGTGACTCTGCATCATAGAATAAAACATATACTTCCTGCCCTCAAAGAGCTCATTGTCAGTGTGGGACTACAATTCAGTTAAAATGTATTGATAGGATGTTACGAGAGAAGAGAGAAAAAGTAGTTGGGCGGGAAAGAGTGTGAGCAGTATGGCCAGTGGGAAAGACAGGTTAGGGAATAATTTCTGCAGGAGCTAATGCCTTGACTGAATCCTGGATACACTTGCTTTTACTTGCATATATGAGGAACTGGCACTCTTCACTCTAGTATACCGATTAAGGAGTCCCCTCGAGGTCACCTATAGGCACAGTCCGGTTTTCATCTCCCAAAAACTTTAGTTACAAAGTCAACAATAAATAATTCTACACACAATTTGTTTAAGTACTATTGGAATTCCTTTTGTTGGATTCTCCTGTTTTAAAGTGATGAATAAGGCATGCTCAGTGCCCTCAGGAAAGGTCTAATCAAATAAGTACAAAAATGAGTCAGAGGATAAGGTGATGACTTTACCATTCTTGCCAAACAAGCGATGCAACCCACTGCAGGTGGTGAAGGATGCTGTGAAAAGACTGATGGTTCAGGGATGCTGGGAGTTTCATCTGGCCCTGTCCATGGGGACTTACACCAATATTTCAGGCCAATGCAAAAATAAGAGCTATTTTACACACATCTGACATCTGAATTTGCTCAGAGGTTATGGGTATGGTATATATATATATATATTCTGCACTGACTTTCATGAAATAGATTGTGTCACAAAGAGATGGGGAAGGGAATAAGAACTCTATGAATTGTAAACTGTGTATTACCTGTTTTGTCTGTATAATGAAGAAACAAACCACCTTCAGAAAAAAAAATCTTATGTTTGCTTTCAAATAATTTTAAGAGATGAATTTAAAATGGGCAAAAGGTGTGTCCTGGAAGAGGAAAAAGGTTACATTAAATCACTTTGAGAAAAAGTCCAATGTCCAGAGGAAAGTTAATGCATTTCCAAAGCAATTGGTCCTTTCCATTTAATTACACCCACATATCCTAAGTCACCCAAAGGCAGGAAGTTTATTTCTTTCTTCTTGCTGTGATATTAGTATCAGACGTATTCCCAATACAAAGTCAGCACTCAATCAAAATTTAATGAATGGGCTAAACAAAATACAGTTATAAAGAGTCCCAAATTGCTTTCATATGTGTTTCTTAAGAAAAAAGATTTGCAAATGAAAGATACCGTTAACAAAGTATTTCTAAGCTTTAGAAATTTGAATCCAGCCTAATGTAATTAGTACCAATATCTGCCTAAATTGAGTATCAAAACCTTAGAAAGTGCACAGAGATAACAATTTTAATAAATGCTGCTTAGAATACAAATATTTTATATAAAACATTGTTATACCATTTTATTTTTGAAAAAGAAGCACTATGAAAATTAATACACTTATTCAAATGTTGGTAGATGTTTTTTTTTTAAGTATTTTAGTGAGTTAAACAATATTTGATCATTTTACATATAGAATTAAGTAGACATGCAAACAGAAAAATAATTAAGAGAAGTAAATGGAGAATATGATGTATACTAAGGCACTTTTGTAGGCATGCAAATAGAAAGATAAGAGAAGTACACAAAGAATAAGATGTATACTAAGATGGGTCTACGTCTAAAAATAGTTGGGTAAAAATAAACATTGCTATCAAGATAAATTTCAAATATTTTGTTTTATAATGTATGATATTTAAATATATAATTTATCTTGTTTTAAAAAAATTAATTCTATCTAGTTTGGGAAAGCAGAGTTTGGGGTGTTTTTCCAACCCACAGGAGACAGAATTTGACAGGGCAGGAAATGTGCTGGCACTCCCTATTGTGTAGAAATAATCCTCTTTATAAGGAATGATCTTGGTAACTGTGTTCAGGTAGCTGTGAAGACTGATATGTGTTTCCTTACCAAATCAGAACAAAAGAGAAGAAAACACATTTTAGCTATCAAGCTGCAGATAATTTAAATGAAAAATCACAAAGCTAATTGTTTTTGGCAAGACAGTTTCCTCCAGAGAACTGAATATCAAAATATGCTTTCCATTTTTCCACTAATATGTCACAAGTTCCACTCTAGGTGACGTCTGGGATCCTGATTCAGGATGTGGACTAGGGGGGCCCAGGTCATGGTGACAGTCACCAAAGTTAGATTTATTCATGTATTAGTCATCTTGCTAAAAAAGTTTATAGAAAATGGGTGTACAGCATTTCCTTAACTTCTATTTTATTATTCTCATTGAAGTCCAATTACATAGTCTAAGCTGATTGAATCCAAGAAAATACAATAATTGAAGAGTAGTTGTAATTTTCTCTGCCAGATAAATTGAAAAAAAAAATAAAAGATACCTGAAAGGCCAGTGGAAACTCAACTTTCAAAATTTAACCATCTTGAATTTAAATGAAGCTCTAAACTTTCCTTTATAGACAAAAATAGTGATGGCTAGAAGGTCATTAGGACTATGCTCTAGCTTCAAGTATCTCTGCCCTATACATTTCTTTACATTGAAGTTTACTTACATCCAACTTATTTATCTTTCAACTATCACTAGATTCAAATAGATTAGTAAAAGGGACAACTAGAGTCCAATGGGAGATTGCTTTAATCATGAGACAGTACACAAAGGCAAAAAACAAAAACAAGAAAAAAATTAAGGCTAACAGCCCTATATATCCAAGTTTATGTATCTTTAAACGACCAGCAGATTAAAGTAGGTTAATTAAAAAGCCATGTGGTGCCCAATGAGTGGTTACTTTAATCAGAAAACATTAGATGAAATGAAAAAATGTGAAAGTAATAACTTAAACTCATGCTAAAATAAACTTTAAGTAGATAAAGCTATTTTTTAAAGCACCACTTGTTTACAATGGTAGTTGGTATGCATCAATCAGTATGAGATAACCTTCATGTATGATGACTGAAACTAATACTGCTGCCAAAATGTTGAGGTTTTCTTTAAAAAATGATTACAATAAACTTCCAGTGGTGTTCACTGCAATTTTTGCAGTGCCATCAAAACACTATTTGGCTCAATGTAAACATGTAAATTATAGGAACATGTATAAAGTTGATGTCCTTATGGCACAGTAGTAGAGTGAAAATTTGGTTGAGACATATATTTTATGGTACAGATATCAAATTGGCTGTAAGGTCTTGGCATGGATTGAGAAGGCATAGAACATTGCAAGCCATTTGAAGGACTTCAATCTTTTATTGTTAGAAGAAGGGTGAATGTCGTAATATTTTTGAGCAGAGGAAAATCTACTTTGATGTGTGCTTTAATAGAATCAAACTGACTGCTGTGTTGAGACATCAAGCAGAGACACAAGCAATTTAGTAACCACAGGGTGGCAAGCTTGTATGTGGGGACGTGAAGAGAAATGGTTAGATGCTGCATTTACCTGTATTTTTAAATTATAGAAAAGATTTCCTAGCCAGTCATATATGTGTTGTGACAAAATGAAAGATGTCCAAGATAACAGAGGTATCTTGGCTGAGGACTGGAATCATGAGGTTGCCACTGACAGAGAGAAGGAAAACCATAGAGGGACAGGGTTGAGGAAAAGGGGAAGAGTTTGTGTTCATACCCTGAGGTTGAGATAATAATTTGTCGTTCAGTGTATGCATTACTTCCTAAAACCACTGTAGCAGGTGTTTCTTGTAGTTGTTTATTGTTTATTATATTTTTGGTGGTCTTGCTTTTCTGCTACACAATCTGCTTCACATTTGCCTGCTTGTTCTTTATTGTTTTCTATGTTCAATATGCAGATACGTGGAAAGAATTTAAGGTCTATGGGGATTTTGTTCCCTCTGAAGCAGATTTGTATTTGTGCGGGTGGCTAGGGTCTCAACAGACTAGATGACCTTAAACTATCAGGAATTGAAATTAGAAGTCTCACTTCAATCCCTGCTAATGTGTTTCCCCCTCATATTAAGGGGTTTTATGAATTTCTATTTTTTAATAAATTTTTTATTTTTATTCCTGTAAATTTTTCAGAATTTACATCGGCTTCTTTACCTCTCAGTCACTTCTTCTGTAACTGGCAGATCCCACTACAGGAACACTAGAACTAAGTGCCAGGCTTGCATCTCTAGGTTTCAGGTCTTTTCCTTTGGAATTTGGCCCTGTAGTTGCTTAGTTAGCATCCCAATGTGATAGCAAACACACACACACACACACACACACACACACACACACACACACACTTTCTTAATCTACCTCAGCATAAAGGTTGAACCATTACCACCACCACTCCAAAATTCCTGGTCTGTTATATTTTTAAAGAAATCTTAAATTTGTATTTTATACCTAATATTAGTAGGAAGGTGGAAAGATAGAAGTTTAACAAGTGCATAAACAGAAGTGTGTCTTTTATTTAAAAATACTGTTTTCAATCTGATTCTGGCTGGCGGGATGTAGCAGGACAGCCAATATACCTACCCTCCCAGAATTTATGTTCTACTGAAGAAAGACAGAAAAGGCCAACATGGCTGTCAGATATCACAGGGCAGGCAGTGGCCACTTCACATTTAATGGTCAGGGTAGGATTCTCTGTGGAGAGGACACTTAAGCTAAGAAAAGAAAGACAGGAAGAAACAAGTCATAGGACAATCTCAACCGAAGCACAGGGCAAAGTTGGATATGCTTGAGGAATACAACGGAGCAAGTGCAGGAGAGAATTATGGGAAAGAGTAGGAGGTCAAGTGAGGGCAAATCCACATAGAGTTTTAGACATCAAGATAAATAAAATGCATGTCTGACAAGTTTTATTTAAGACATCAAACTCCCAACTGAAAGAAGAGTATAAGAAATTTAAACTCTTGCCTGTTAGAAACTCATCAAATATACAATGGGAAAGGTTTGTTTAAAAAAATTTTTTAATTTAAAATATTTTTAAATTTTATTTTCAAACTGAGGAATATACCTGTTTCAGGTTCCTTCTCTTTAGAGACCTGGCCACCTCTTTCACAGCACATGTGGATCTGAACATCGGCTCAGGTCCACGAACTAAGCAGTGGATTGTGACTTTTTTTGTTAAAAAAGAGGGTTTTAAAAAATTTCCTTTCAACTTAAATGTCTCTTTTCATTCCTTCTCCTAATGACCTCTAAAATGTTCTGATATCAGGCTGAGCCAAGGGGTTCATGTTTAAATTTTTATAAATATCTGCTTGTTTATTTTATTTTTTCCTCCTGGAGCCAAAATAAAATGAGAGGAAATAGAAAAGCATAAACCTACAAATGGAAATCATCATTTGATAATCTCTAAAGTAACACTAAGTTAATTTAGGCAAGATCAGCAATGCATGTAAAAGTAAAATACTGCTGCAAAAAAGAAAAAAAGACTTTTATTGAAATTAACATAAGATTGTATAACAACTATACTTCAATTTTTAAAAAAGCACTTTTATTTTGGAGATATCTGGCAGCCATCCTCCGTTGGTGATCCATGATATAGCAGGAACAGAATTTTCCAGATCTGGAAAATACTACAATGCATGTGTTGTCGATGATAGTTCCATGTTCCATTGCGATGCTTGCAAATCATGAGAAACTACACTAAAACACACTACCTGCTCTTTTCCCATGTGCCACTGTACTTCAAAAGCACTTTTACTCTTGACAAATTGGACATTTATTTAATCTTGGTGTGTGTGTGTGTGTGTGTGATCATGTCCTCCCAAGCAGTTACATATCTAGAACACCCTTCAAGTAATACCACTTTTGGAATACATGGTTTTAGGAAGTGAAGGGGATACCAAAAAATCACAATATCACAATGGCAAGTGATGATTAAGGAAAAATGTTAAGTACAGGGTTGCAATATGACAAGGTTTATGAAATGACGAGGGCTAGGCTGCACATCTAGCGGGATGCGTGGTCCGGGAGTCCAACTGTGTAATCGTCACCTGTCCAGGGCATGGGTGAGGCTTGGTACCATCTAATGGCAGTTTTCTGCTCTAGCCAAATAGCAGCGGAGATGATTCTGGATCCTTGGGTTGGAGAAAACGGTACCTCATGTTCAGTGTGGAGCCCAAAGTGCTGCAGGGCTCTTCTGGAAGGTTTTTGCCCCTCTTTGCTCAGCTTTGAGCAAGACCTGTGTGGGCGTGACAGAGACAGGGACTCTGTGCTCCTGCTGGCCAGCCCTGCAGTTGCTAATTATTTGGTGCAAACTTCGTGGTTTGTGCTGGGAGGTTTCTCAGTTGGATTCCAGCCTCATTCACAGGTAAGCCTTGTGCACTTCACTTCGGGGTGAGGTTTACCAGTTTTCCTTCCATTTCGTCTGCTTTGTACCAATGGGGGGCCTCGGGCAAGTGAGTTTCCTGCCCCTCCGCCAGCACCTTTGCTTTGCACCGTGCATAGTATCTCCACGAGCATTCCTGCCTCTGCAGAGCAGTGGAGGGACTGTGGTTCCAGGGATGGAACGTGTGGAGTTCTTGCCTATCTTCCAGCAGCTGCCTCCTGGGTCCCCTTGCCTGGTCCTAATCTTTCTGTTATGCACCCAGACAGCAGCCGTGTTAAAAAGCTGGTGAGGAATTACAGATGAACTTCGTGTCTGGGGTCTCTAGAGATTCTAAATTCTCTTGATGACCCACACTTAACCTCTAAAAATTTATTGAAGTTTCGGTTGTCTCCTTGTGGATGTTTATGTCAGCTACGTCTTCCCCCCATACTCTGTCAAAGACAAAACAGTCTGTATGTTCGGGGCTCCTGGAGGCTGGTCTCCTTTGGAACTTGGTTGACCTAGTTGGCTCCCTAGTGGGTTCAAGAAAAGTTAATGGTTTTGTAGATTTTTTTTTCTTTTAATGTTAGAATAGAAGTTATATTTTCTTAAGATCTTTTACACCCTGAGTGGAAGTGGAAATTACAATAATTATATTGACCTATCATTATGTATATGTTAGTTTCACCTCTATAAATTCCTGCAGACAGGGCATTTTTATATTCTCAATGCCAGGTGGAAAATTTATGGTATTGTTGTAATAAATTGTTCAGAGGCTTTTCTCTCTAAGAAAATTATGAAAACTTTTGAGAGAGTGACTATTATATATCATTATAATAATACAAGGACCAATATCTATTGAGTGTTTTTATGAACCAGACCCTTTTGTAAGTTCACCTATATAACCTTATTTAGTACCACCACCAACCCTACAAAAGTAGGTGTTATTATTTTAATCTTTTAGTTTAGCAAGCAAACACAGGACAGGCGTTGAGCCTTTCTCTCAGAAGGGCCCTGTACTTGGTTTAGCGCTATGATGTGGCCCCCTGGAATTCTTAGTAATTTTACCTTGTAACTTCAGGTGAAGTCTCTGAGACAATGGAGCCTTTGGGTGAGCAGGAGAGAGAAACCTGGGGCTGTGAGTACAAGTTCCAGCTCATGATCGCGGGCCCCACCAGCACATGGGCTTTGAGCAGTTGCCCTGGTGGCCCAGAGCTCAGGCACAGGCCGCAGCATAGTTTGGGGCCCCTTGGGGCCCCAGAGTGGCCAGCTGGGAGCTGATGTGAGATGAGAGGTGAGGCCCCACATGTAGGCAGCACCGGGCCCCATGGGGGAATGGATGGCTTGACTGTCCAATCCCAGAGTCTATCCCCCTGGCACAGGCACCAATCTTAATCCTCCTATAAGAACTGCTGGTGGTCAGACCAATTGCAGTGTCAGTATATTATCACAAAATAAAGGGTGCACATGGACAGTGTACTCAACCTTATCAGGACGTGACCAGAATTCTTCAGAGGTTAGAATATCCAGCTTTGAAAACTGTTGTAATATTGGAAAACAAATATCCACAGCATTAAAAATAAGAATTAAATTTAAAGATCATCACACCGGCCAGAAAAGAACATGATCTCTATGTGATGCTTTAGATAAACCTATTATTAATGAGGAAAACAATTTTAAAATGAATTGTCCCTTCTAATCGAAGACTCAGACATAAAATGCATTAATGGGTATTCTGAATTACATATCCATCATGCATCCACTTCTAGTTTCTTAATTTGACTCTACAAATTATGGGCAGTATGAGAGGAAGCATTAAAATATTATGTTTATTTAAATTTAAAATTAGTGTGATGTGAATTTATTTGCGTTGAGTTAAATCTTTTTAGAAAAATGGGTCCATGAGAATCATGAACTCTAGATCCACTAACAATTATATTTCTAAATAATTTATCAGAAATTTATCCCAATGTTACCATGGTCTATAAAGTATTCTTACCAGCTCTCACAGTTATATCAGCAAAAAGATTCTTCTCAAAATGAAAAATAACCAAAAATTATTTGTGATCTTGAATTCGTTGATAGAAACTGGTACCACTTTCAAATATATTGCTGGAAAAATAAGTTGTTGCAAACATACTTTTTTTATGAAATAACAATAAATGAATCTGCGGAAGAGTGAGCTAGAATAATCTAATGGCCAATCAGTATAACATAGTAACAAAGTATTATTATTATTATTATTTGTTGCATTATATGAACATAAGATAACAAAATGTTATATTTTGCAGTTTGTGACTTTATATATTCACATATTACTATAACTCTCTTTGCATTTTATGTTATAAAATATTTTTAAAGAACAAAGTTTTCTATTTTACTATTTTTAACAGCACCTCTTTCCAGTCTAATTTACAAGGTGACCCACATTATCATTTTTCACTAGGCCCCATAAATTATGTAGCTAGTTATGAATACAGATAAAGTAAATTATATAAAACCATGCAGCTAGCAAATAATGGGATCAGAATTTAAACCCAGGGAGTTTGGCTACAAATCTGAGCTCTTAATTCCTCAGTTAATTCACTCTACATTATGGTATCAAAACTGAGGATGGTTGATGGAATGTAGGAGGTGATCGATATATGATCATAAAAGTAAAAGGTAAGACTACCCCTCACTGGCCAACACAAGCTTTGTCTCTTGTTGCTTCTGGTCCCACCCTAATGACTCATTGTCACTTGATTATTGCCAATAATCACCAGTCAATACTAAGAAGCATAAGACAACATAATTTTAAAGTACTTGTACAGTTTTCTAGGGATACATAACAAAGTACCACAAACCGAATGGCTTAAACAGTGGAAATTTATTGTCTCATAGAACTGGAGACTCGGACTGTGAGCTCAAGGTAGCAGGCTGGTTCCTGCTGAGGGCTACTGAGGGAAGGGTCTGCACCAGGCTTCTCTTCCTGGCTTGTCAGTAGCCATATTTTCCCTGTCTTTTCATATTATCTTTCTTTTATGCATGTCTCTGCATCCCAGTTTCCATTTTAAAAGGACACCACTCCTATTGGATTAGGGCCCACCCTAATGACTCATTGTCACTTGATTATTTCTGTAAAGACCCTGTCCCCAAATAAGGTCACACTGTAAGGTACTGAGAATTAAGACTTCAACATATAAAGTTATGGGGACACAATTTAATCTATAACAGTCCTATATGTTTTAAAGTGCTTTCACAGCCTGCTTTTACTTTTGCCCATAATAGGACCAAATGAAATACAGAAATATAGAAGAAAAGACAGTATTTTCTACATTTTGCAAAGAATTTTGCACATGGAATCCTGGTGAATATAGTCCTTGATATCCCTATTCTAAAGACAATTTTCAGTCTTTAGGGCTCTGTTTCTGTTATAGTTAAGTCTGTTTTTCAATATTCTGCTTATTATTTACTATTGCCAACATCAGTAAAATTCAGTGTTTTGTAACAATAGCATTTCTAAAAGAAGAAAAATAAACGGAAGCTCCAATTTCATTGCAAAGTGTTGCCTTAGGTGAAGAAGAGACCAACACTGAAAATTAGAAAAAAAAATTTACATATAGCCAGAAAACACTGGATTATCAAGAAAAAAGATGTCATTAAAAATAGATTGGCAGTAAATGAGATAGAAAAAAATTGAGGAGCAAGAAACATTCAAGTACAGCTATATTTTACTAATAACTACCCATGTGGTGAGAACTCACAGAAATCAAAGGTTTTCCTAGTGTACTTACATAAGGGGAAACCATCTTAAATGGCATTTTCCATGTAAAGAAGGTTTTTCCTTTTATTCTTTTCATCAAAGTAGGGAAAGGAAGAAAACCACTTATTTTCAGAATACTTTAAATCAGCTACTTTCTGGAACTGAAAACAGACCACCTTGGAATAGACTAAACTGTTCAGCTGTGTAACGTAAGGCCCAGAACGGGAGGTCCAGGAAATTGTACAAATCTGTACATGTAACCGTGAACTTCACCTTAGCGTCTTACATATTTTCTTTTGTGTTTGCACTGTAATACAATTTCTAGGGTTCTTCAGAGGGGTTGTAATAGTGACAAGGAATTATTTATCTGTACATGAAAAAGGCCCATTGTGGTTTATCCAAGTACTCAAACTATGTATTCAAGGGTGGAATGTTGTAGGTTTTTGGAAGAAAATCCTCTAAATCTAAGGATTTGCGTCGAAGGAGAAAATGTGCCAGTGCCCCAGAGGACAGTTGTTGGGGTACAGCTTTTATTTCTGCTCTGTATATTTGCAATTAAGGTTTTAGAGTGCCTGTCTTTAAAAAGAATGACTTTTCATAGTATACTGATAACCTCCAGTTAACAAGGTTAATTATTTTGTTTACTTAACTAGGGCCCAAACTGGTGTTAACAAACATATTTAAATACCAGTGAAAACTTTTATGAATTTTAAATAAAGCACATTTTTTTCCTGTACGTTTCTTAGGTCTTTGTAGAAAAGTAAGTCTGAGTCATTCATTAGAGTATCTCTGTAGAATATTTTGCTTATAGTACAGTTATTCATTTGAATTAATCAGTAGTTTAAGCTATAATGAATTTTACATAGTAATAGAAATTTAAACTAGAAAAAAATATCAGGGACTGAGAGTTTATATTTCATTTTAGAAGAAATCAGCGCTCAGCTATTGCTTTTTTCTGCCCTAATATACACAGCAGATAAGCAGAGTAAACAGGGTGATTTTGCATCAAAGCATAGAGAGGCAGGTCCGTTAGGCTGCGTGAATTTGTGTAAGTAAGCCAGATTCCAAGACGAGCCTCATGACTCCCACTGTGGTACACCTTTGTTTACTGCCCTTCCCTTAAGAGCAGACAAAAATTTTGCCTTGGGTTTGTTTTAGAGCAGTTTTAGGTTCACAGAAAAATTAAGGAAAGGTACAGAGATTTATCATACACCCTCTGCCTTCACACATGCATAACATACCCAGCATCAACACCCCTTTTGTTAAAATTGATGCGCATTTGTTAAAAATTGATGGACTACATTGATACATCATGATCACCCAGAGTCCATAGTTTATGTAGGGTTCTGTGTTGGTGTCATATAACCTATGGCTTTGGAAAAATGTATAAAGCCATGTACATATTAGTATGGTATTTAAAAGAGTATTTTCACTGCCCTAAAATGCCTCTGTGCTCCACCTATTCATTCCTCTGCTCACCCACACCCAACCTCTGACAACCACCGATCTTTTTACTGACTCCATGGTTTTACTTTTTCTAGAATCATATGGTTGGAAATATAGAGTGTATACAGCCTTTTCATGCTGCTTCCACTTAGTAATATGCATTTAAAGTCCCTCTGTATCTTCACACTTCATAAATCAGTTTTTAGTGTTGAATAATATTTCATTGTTTGGATGTACCAGAATTCTTCCATTCACCTACAGAAGGTCATCTTGGTTGTTTTTAAGGTTTGGCAGTTATGAATAAAGCTGTTATAAACATCTATGTGTAGCTTTTTGTGTGCAAATAAATTTTCAGCTCCCTTGATAAACTTCAAGGAGTGTGATTGCTGCATTGAAGGGTATCTTAGTTTTGTAAGAAACTGCCAAACTGTCTTCCAAAGTCGTTTTGTATTCCTACCAGCTATGAAATAGTTTCTTTTGCTCTACATCCTCGTAGCATTTAGTGTTGTCGATGTTCCAGGTTTTAGACATTCTAATAGGTATGTAGTGTGATATGTCATTTTATTTTCATCTGCATTGCCTAATGACATATGGTGTGGATGCATCTTTTCACATGTTTACTTGACATCTGTATCTTTTCTATGGTGAGTTGTCTGTTCAGGTCACTCTCCTATTTTTTAATTGATTTGTTTTCTTGTTGTTGAATTTTAGGAGGTCTTTGTATACTGTTGGCAGCCACGCTCAGAAAATAGCGCCCAATGCAGGGCAGCCGGAAGGCCCCGAACTTCCTAATGACAAATCATCCCACACCACTAAACTACATGCTAATTGCGCCTTGGCATAAGGACCAATGAGACCCACCAAATGGTTATGCTAATAAGGCATATGGAGCCGCACCAACCAGGTCAGAGCATGAGAACTATATAAGCAAGCCTCTCCTTCCCCTCTGGGTCCTGCCCAACTCATTTGTTTCACAAAGAGCTGAAGAATAAAGCTTTCTGCAGAAGAATCCTGCTGTTGTTGTGTGCTGTTCTTGCCGGCGAGGACAGGGCACGCGACAAGTGGTGCCGAATCCCGGGAACCAGAACATCACCGGCACAGGGAGGACCCTTCAGACATCTGGAGAGGATTCAGAACTGCAGGTCAGAAGAAAGCCCGGAGGGGTAAGTTCCGAGAGGCCCCTGCTTTTTAGGATGATGGTTGATGGTTCTCTGTAAATAAGGAGGCACCATGGGGAATGCACCGTCATTAGTCACGGCGCTGCAGACAGCTCTCAAAGAGCGAACCTTGAAGGTCTCCAGCAAAGTCTTAGGATCTTTTGTGAAGGAGATAGACCGTGTGGCCCCCTGGTTCATTTGTTCAGGGTCCCTCTCAATCCCGAGCTGGGACAAACTGGGGAAAGATCTTGATAGAGAGGAGGAGGAGGGTAGCCTGAGGGGAGGCACCAGGCCCCTCTGGAAACTGATTAGAGCTTGTCTGCAAGATGAGAGATGTGAAAAGGTAATAAAAGAAGGTCAGAGAGCATTGACAGATATCCAAGAGAGCATGTCAGAAACGGAACGGGATACAGAGAGCGCGCGCGGCCAAAAAAAGGCCACAAAAACGAAGGTAAAGAAACCTCAGAGTGAGGGAGAAAGCCCGCCTAGGGCAAAAGCGAAAGAGCCCCGAGAAGCGAGTGACGATCGCCTCGGAGAAAATAGTAAATACCCCTGGAAAGAGTTGAGGGACCTCCAACTCTCCAATAGGGAATCTGAGGAGGAATTAACGTCCGCAGAGGAAGGGGAAGAAAATAAAACCGCAGAGTGTAGAAGTAAGGGAACCAGCAAAGTTGAAAAGCGGACCAAGGAAAAAATGAAAGCAGGGTGTCCCCCGACGCCCTTTGCCCCGCCACCTTACGTGAGTGGCGCACTCTCCTTTTGCCACCCAGATACTCTTCAGGCAATTAGACAAATGTTTCCTGTATTTGAGGATAATGGCGTACGCTCTCACCAGCCCCTGAGCCATAAACAAGTTAAGGTGTTAGCAGAATCCGTTCGGGCTTATGGAGTCAGTGCTAACTATACCATAGCACAAGTTGAGAGATTAACAGAGACAGCCATGACACCCGCAGACTGGCAATATGTAACTAAGGCATGCCTTTCTAGTATGGGGCAATACATAGAATGGAAGGCATTGTGGCATGATATCAGCATGACCCAGGCACGCGCAAACGCGGCCGAAGGACAGCCTGCGTGGTCATATGATATGCTGACGGGCCAAGGACAGTGGGTAGCTGACCAGACCGCCTTCCCCTTACAGGTATACGCACAAATAAACACGTGCGCCGCCAAGGCATGGAAAGCCCTCACCAACAAAGGAGAAGTATCAGGCAATTTGACAAAAATTATTCAGGGGCTGAGCGAGCCATTTTCTGACTTTGTCGCTCGTATGATGGAGGCCGCAGGCAGAATATTTGGAGATCAGGAACAAGCAATGCCCCTAGTGGAGCAATTAGTATTTGAACAATGTACCAAGGAATGCAGACAGGCGATAACACCCTGGAAACAAAAAGGGATACATGCCTGGTTGAAAGCCTGTAGAGAAATAGGAGGGCCACTCACCAATGCGGGCCTAGCCGCGGCCATATTACAGAGCCACAAACAAGCCAGGATCACTAACAGAAGTATCAAATGCTTTCAATGCGGGAAATTAGGACATATAAAGAGAGAGTGTAGGAGCCCAGCTTCAGAACAAACAACCCAAAAGACCCCTGAGTTGTGCCCTAAGTGTAAGAAAGGCAGGCATTGGGCTAATGAGTGCCGGTCTATTAAAGATATAGAAGGGAAACCCTTAGAGTTGCCAAAAAACGCCCAGAGGGGCCCCCGTCACCAGGGCCCGCAAATATATGGGGCAACCAGCACGCAAGTGTCATTCGGGAACAACCAGGCCCCCCAAGGAGAGCCACTTCAGGTTCCGCGGGATTGGACATCCGTGCCACCACCAGAATAGTGTTGACTCCACAGATGGGAGTTCAGCCTATCCCTTCAGACTTTAAAGGCCCCCTACCACCAAATACCATTGGGTTACTCCTAGGGCGCTCTTCTGCTGCATTGAAAGGCCTGGTAGTTCATCCCGGAGTCATAGATCAAGATTATGAAGGACAGGTAAAAATCATGTGTTCGGCTCCCAGAGGAATCTATCCTATATCCCCGGGAGACCGCATAGCCCAGCTCTTAGTTTTACCTAGTCTCCACGCCAATTATCCTGCTACCAACACAGAGAGGGGAGAAAGGGGCTTCGGCTCCTCTGACTGGGATTCAGCCTTCATAGTATTAGATTTAGCAGACAGACCAAAATTAACTCTTCAAATAGAGGGAAAGAGCTTTGAGGGAATCCTAGACACTGGAGCAGATAAAAGTATTATCTCTGCAACCTGGTGGCCCTCCAAGTGGCCTGTGACCCAATCCTCACATTCATTACAAGGTTTAGGATATGAGTCAAGCCCTTCAATTAGTGCCAAACCATTGAAATGGCGAGCCCCTGAAGGACAAGAGGGTACAGTCACCCCTTATGTATTCCCTCTACCGGTCAATTTATGGGGGAGGGATGTCATGAGAGACTTAGGCCTCAAACTCATTAATGAATACTCCACCCCCGCCCAAGGCATGATGATGGACATGGGATACATCCCTGGCAAGGGGCTGGGGAAACACCAACAGGGACACATAGAGCCCATCTTGCCCAAAGTAAAGAATGACCGTCACGGCCTGGGTTTTTCATAGGGGCCATTGAAGATGCCATGCCCATACCTTGGCTCACAGAGGAGGCCGTATGGGTTCCTCAGTGGCCCCTATCCTCTGAAAAATTAGAAGCAGCTCATTGCTTAGTGCAAGAGCAGCTCCAAGTGGGACACCTAGAACCCTCTGTGTCCCCATGGAACACACCCATATTTGTAATCAGGAAAAAGTCAGGATCATGGAGGTTGCTTCATGATCTGAGAGCAGTAAATGCTCAAATGAGAATGCTTGGACCCATACAACGGGGACTGCCACTCCTCTCTGCCTTACCCAAAGAATGGAAAGTGCTCATAATAGATATTAAAGATTGTTTCTTTTCTATACCTCTAAGCTCCAAGGACAGGGAAAGATTTGCTTTTACTTTGCCAGCTATTAACCATGAACAACCCGATGCCAGATTTCAGTGGAAGGTCCTCCCTCAAGGAATGGCAAATAGCCCCACCATATGTCAACTGTACGTTCAGCGAGCGCTAGACCCAATTCGTAAGACCTATCCCACGCTAAAGATCATCCATTACATGGATGACATCCTTCTTTGCTCCCCACAACCAGCGGAAATAGAAGAAGCATATATAGATCTCACTAGATCCCTAGAAAATTGGAGACTGAATATAGCAAGCGAGAAGGTCCAAAAATCTAGTGTTAGCAAATTCCTAGGAGCAACCATTTACACAGATGTAATTTGCCCCCAAAAGCTTGAGATAAGACATAATCAATTGCGAAATTTGAATGACTTCCAAAAACTCCTAGGGGATATTAATTGGTTGCGCCCATACTTAAAGATACCCACCACTGAATTGACTCCACTATTTAAAACCCTAGAAGGAGACCCACAACTAACGTCACCGCGCTCCCTCACACCTGAGGCATTACAAGCCATTCGCAAAGTAGAACAGGCTTTGATGACAGCACAATTAAATAGAGTGCAATCGAATGAACCCTTTGAGTTGTGTGTCCTTCCCACCCCAGAGCTGCCAACAGCAGTCTTATGGCAGCACGGCCCACTGATCTGGATTCATCCCCAAGCCTCTCAGGCTAGGACAATAGAGTACTATCCAGCAGCCGTGGCCAAACTTGCTTTGAGAGGAGTAAAAACCTCCATGACACATTTCGGAGAGGCTCCAGCTAAAATTATAACCCCTTACAGCGTAGAACAGATACAAGTATTATGTGCTATGAACGATGATTGGGCCATACTTGCTTACAGTTTCTCAGGAACCTTTGATAATCATTTCCCTAAACATCCCCTCATCAACTTCGCCAAAAATCATCTCCTAGTATTCCCTCAGGTCACTAGCCTAACCCCGCTGCCTCATGGAAAAACAGTTTACACGGACGGGTCTAAGACAGGCACAGGTGCCTATGTCCATGATGGCAAAGTTGTGACAAAAGGCTACACGCCTGACACTCCACAAATAGTGGAATGTCGCATAGTCTTAGAGGTCCTACAAATCTTTCCTGAACCTTTAAATATTGTGTCTGACTCCTGTTATGTAGTTAATGCAGTCAAATCTCTAGAAGTGGCCGGGCTAATTAAAGCATCCAGCCCAGTAGCCACTTTGTTCAAACAGATACAATCAGCACTACTTCATAGGCAATCTCCTTTGTATATAACTCATATCAGAGCACATTCAGGCCTTCCCGGGCCTATGACCCAAGGCAACCACCTGGCAGACCTCGCAACCAGAAGCATAGCCTTTCCCCTGCTAGACCCTGTCACCACAGCTTCAAAATTCCACACACAGTTTCATGTCACGGCCGAAACGCTGCGCAGGCGGTTTAGCATAACCAGGGCCGAAGCTAGGAACATTGTCCTTAGCTGCCAACATTGCTGCAGCTTCCTTCCCACACCTCATGTTGGGATCAACCCCAGAGGTATTAGGCCTTTACAAGTTTGGCAAATGGATGTGACGCATATTTCGTCTTTTGGGAAACTGAAATATGTACATGTATCCGTGGATACTTGTTCAGGAGTCATCTTTGCCTCCCCATTGTCAGGAGAGAAAGCTTCCCATGTCATCCAGCACTGCCTTGAGGCTTGGAGCGCATGGGGGTTACCACAGATTCTGAAAACAGACAATGGCCCAGCCTATACCTCTACAAAATTTGCTCAATTTTGTCATCACATGGGGATAAAACATATCACTGGCCTTCCCTACAACCCACAGGGTCAAGGGATTGTGGAACGCGCGAACCGCATGCTCAAATCCTATTTACTTAAACAAAAAGGGGGAATTGAAGATATACCCCCCACACCAAAAACTGCCATAGCCCTAGCACTTTTCACTATAAATTTTTTGAATCTGGATGCTCAAGGCCATACAGCAGCGGATCGCCATAATCAGTGGCCAAAAGACCCACAAGAACTAGTAAAATGGAAGGACGTGTTATCTAACCAATGGAAGGGCCCGGATCCAATCATAATCAGATCCAGGGGAGCTGTGTGTGTTTTCCCCCAGGGTGAAGAAAATCCCTTCTGGATCCCGGAGCGCCTAACGAGGAAAGTCCTAAACAAAGGAGATGACTTCGCTGTACCTCCTGACCCTGCTCCTGACACTGGAGACCCCGACTCAGGGAGTATTGAGATGGGGAATCCTGTCTGCCTTTCCTAAGCCTATGCCTGTCCGTTTCAATGCAGCCGTTTTTCCACGCTTTTTCACTACCAATGCTAGTATGAACTTGCCCTACTTAGTTAAAGACACCCTAGTAGCTCCCCTGGGAGAAAACCGATCCTTCGTAACTAATGGGTCATTATGCTTCACCACTCAGAATCTAGCTGGCTGTATCTCCCTGAAACGGAGGAAATACGGATGGTTCAGTGACATAATTCTAGAGGCCAGTAGCCTCCCCGTTATGTCAGCTAAATTTGAAGGGCCTAATAAGGAAGGGAGCCCGTCCTATAAGAACATGACTATCCACCAGATGGTTCTCTGGATCAATGGCACATTTGTACACTCTCCCAGGAACAATTCCACCGACAGGCCTCGTCAACCCAAATATGCCTCCCATTGTGTGGGCGACTATGAGGGAGAGCTGTGGCCCTGGACTGACTGTCAGTCAACTGTAGTAATGTGGGCAACTGAGAGGCAGGAGTTTACCATCTCCCCAGATATGGAGGGACGGCCAGCCAATGAGGCTTGGTGGCCAGTAAAGGTGCTCGAAGGCGAGTTTCGTCAGCAGCTGAGCATGAACCCCTTCCATAAATGGATGCTGTGTGGAGTCAATGGCTCGTGTACCGACCTCTCCCCCTTTTCCGCCCTCCAGGGTGGGGGAATCGGTGTAAAAAATATCACCTTTTGGTGCGAGAATAACCACATGCGCGCACACTGGAACATGATCATGACCCATAACAATGAGAACTACACGTGTTCAGCAAAATCAGGTCCAGAGTCACCTAATTCCCTTTTTCCACCTTCTCCAGTATGCATATACCCCCCATTTCTGTTTATCTTATCCAATAGTAGCTTTGACTCCTGCTCCAATGAAACCTGCTTTCTGTCTCAGTGTTGGGATGCGCGTAACTTTACCAATGCTTTGGTAGTCCGCATCCCCCGTTGGGTCCCTGTTCCCGTAGACGCCCCTAACACCATGACTCTGTTTCGAGAAAGGCGCGATTTCGGCGTTACAGCCGCCATAGTGCTCCTGATCTCCGCGACCGCGGTCGCAGCCACCGCCGCTGGTATAGCTTTAGACACCTCCATCAAATCGGCTACAGAGCTCAATAACCTTGCAGCCTCAGTAGCTTCTGCCCTGGACCAACAGTCCACACTTGATGGCAAACTGAAAGGAGGAATAATGATCCTCAATCAACGCATAGATCTCGTGGAGGAACAAATAGAGGTGCTCTGGCAAATGGCCCAATTGGGATGTGAGCGGAAATATCGTGCCCTCTGCATCACTAGCATTCAATATAAAAATTTTACACGGGCAGCTAATCTGTCACGAGACCTGTCCCAGTATCTTTCAGGAAACTGGTCCCAAGACTTCGATGGGACACTAGAAGAGCTGCGGCGAGAAATTATCCACATCAACTCCACCCATCTAGATATCTCCGTAGCGGAAGGACTCTCTTCCTGGTTCCTCAGAGCTCTCTCCCACGTCAAGGAGTGGGCGGGCATGGCTGGGATGGGCGTGTTCCTGCTTGGAGGTCTCATGCTCTTACTCTGGTTGTTATGCAGACTCTGCAACCAACATAAGCAGGACAAGGTGATCCTTGCTCAAGCCCTAATGGCGATAGACGTTGGCGCCTCTCCCCAAGTGTGGCTCAACATGCTTAAGAAGGAAGCTCGGCTTTAGCTTGAGGTAGCTCTTGCACCCTGAGCCCATGTGGCACTGCACCAGGCCCGAGTACCTCAATGCTTAATCACAGCTTTCTTTAAGAAGCTCATGGTGCAAGAGGGTTGAGAAAAAGGGTCCAAACCCTTTGTACCAAGCGGTCCCAACGCCAGCCAGAGGATGCGAGGCAAAGCACTGCAAGAGGTCTTGGACCCCTCTGAGAGGCATGCCTGACTGCATAGGGGTAGATGCCCAGAACCCCTCTCCAAAAAGGGGGCATCAAGAAGTATGATGGAGGTCAGGCCTCTGTCTCCGCCTCTGCTGGCAAGTTCCGCCTTGAGCTTCTGTTAGACAAAAAAGGGGGAGATGTTGGCAGCCGCGCTCAGAAAATAGCGCCCAATGCAGGGCAGCCGGAAGGCCCCGAACTTCCTAATGACAAATCATCCCACACCACTAAACTACATGCTAATTGCGCCTTGGCATAAGGACCAATGAGACCCACCAAATGGTTATGCTAATAAGGCATATAGAGCCGCACCAACCAGGTCAGAGCATGAGAACTATATAAGCAAGCCTCTCCTTCCCCTCTGGGTCCTGCCCAACTCATTTGTTTCACAAAGAGCTGAAGAATAAAGCTTTCTGCAGAAGAATCCTGCTGTTGTTGTGTGCTGTTCTTGCTGGCGAGGACAGGGCACGCGACAGTATACCTTGGATAACAGACCTTCCTTTATTAGATGTGTCTTTGGCAAATACTTTTTCCCAGTCTGTGGCTTGTCTTCTCATTCTTTCAACATTGTATTTTGCAGAGCAGACTTTTTTACTTTTAATGAAGTTTCAGCTTATTAATTATTTATTTCATGGATCATACCTTTGGTGTTGTATCTAAAAAGTCATCATCAGTCACCATACCTGCCATACCCAAGATCATCTAGGTTTTCTCCATGCTATCTTCTAGGAGTTTTAGAGTTTTGTGTTTTCCATGTAGGTCTGTGATGCACTAAAATATGATTACAATGAGGTCATTATAAAAATGATATTGGCCACAGCTTTTATATAGAATTTACAATCTAAATATTCAAATACTTACTTTCAGTTGCTTATGATGTTTATCAAGTTACAAAATCCAACATAGCTTGGCTGCAAGTCAGGTTTATCCCAAAATTTATACGTATTACAACTTGTAGCCACTTGCTCATTTAAAAAAAAATGACTGTAACAGCATGCCCCCTGTTTTACCTTCCCCACTGTCAACATCACATTGGAAAGGTGCATGTATTGACTCAGTGAACCTGCACTGAAACATCCTTATCACCTACAGTCCATAGTTTACCCTAGGGTGCATTCTTGGTGGTATATATTCTATGGATTTTTACAAATGAATAGACATACATGTACCATACAGAGTAACGTACACATACAGATAACAGAGTATCATATGGAGTAGTTTCAAAGTCCTAAAATTCCTCTGTGCTCCGCCTATTCATCTTTCCCTCCTGCCCTAACCCCTGGCAACCACCGATCTTTTCACTCTTCCCATAGTTTTGCCTTTTCCAGAAAGTCACATAGTTGAATTATACAATATGTCATCTTTCAGTTTGGCTTCTTTCACTTAGTCATATGCATTTCAGGTTCCTTTGTGTTTTTAGTGGTTTCATAGTTTTTTGATTTTTGTTTTTTTGTGTGCTGAATAATATTCCATTATCCATTCACCTACTGAAGGTCATCTTGGTTGTTTCTAAATTTTGGCCATCATGAAAAAAACTGCTATACACATTCATATGTAGGTTTTTGTGTGGATGTTTGTTTTTTATATGCTTATTTGCCATCCATATATCTTCCTTGGTGAGGTGTCTGTTCAGGTCATGCATCCATTTTTAACTGGGTTGTTTGTTTTCTTGAGCTTTAAGATTATCATTGAGCTTTAAGAGTTCTTTGTATAGTTTGGTAACAGTTCTTATCAGATATGCCTCTTGTAAATATTTTCTCCCAGTCTGTTGCTCTATGAAAGAGCAAACATTTTCATTTTAATGAAGTCTCGCTTCATTAGTTCCTTCTCTTATGGATCCGGCTTTGGTGTATCTAAAACCCATCATCATATTCAAGGTCATCTAGGGTGTTCTCCTATATTATCTTCTAGGAGATTTAGAGTTTAACATTTAGGTCTGTGATCCACTTTGACATAATGTTTATGCAGGGTGAAAAGTTTGTGTCTAGATTCATTTTTTTGCATTTGATTGCTCAAGTGGTCCAGCATCATTTGTTGAAAAAATAGTCTTTTCTTCATTGTATTCTTTGCTCCTTTTTCAAAGATCAGTTGACTCTATTTATATGGTTCTATTTCTGGGCTCTCCTTTACAGGAGGAGAAAAAATATATCAGATTCTTTTTTAAGGAATTTTTCTCCCTTGTACCCATTTGTTCATTCAATCAATTATTTCTGTATATAAACGTGTGTTCATACCTATTTATTTTATACTTTGAGATATAATCCAGTACGACAGTGCTAATTTATGTTTGGTACAAATATCCCAGTTTTGGCTATTGATTTTGTTCTTTCAAACTGACGTCTGTGTTGCCTTGACATGCCCCCATCCTTTTTTTTTTCGTTTTTCAGCTTTTCCTTACTTTCTGACTTCATGTGAATGATATGCCTTAGTGCTAGAATCAGCCAGTTCTTTAAGAAGCTCTGGTCTCTTTATTGGAAAATAGTATTCATTGCCTTTTGGACATTGGTAGTTTGTTTTCTCAATGGAAATTCAAATTAAGCAACTCAAAGCCATTTCTGCTCCCTATGACTCACCCTGAAACTCTGGTCATAGAGGTCTGTTCCTCTGCATTTTATCACAGTGACGGGCATGGAAATCTATACTGTTGCCCAAATTAAAACCTTGACTTCCTCACTGAGGTTCATACTACTCTAGGACACATATAAAACAAATTTTCTCTATCATAATTCACTGTAAAGTCATCTTGTATTGTTACTCTGCCTCACGACTTGCCCAATTCCAATCTATTTGCACATTACAACACAATATGGTAACCTCTAGTATCAAGTGATGGGTGAGACCCAGAATAGTCGGTCCCACTTACTTACCACTCCCACCGGCCTTTACCTCCCACCTTCCACCCACCCAGCCAGCAGCACTGAATTGCTTTAGGTCCCCCAGCTGCCCCAGTTATCATGCTCTCTCACCTCAAGTTTTACCCATGCTGTTCCCTCTGCTTGACACTCTTTACAGAACCTGACTTAGCTAAATAGCATTCACCTTCGAAGTTATAAATATAACATTTTATGTTAAATTTCATTTTCATACCTACCGTATATATTACTGTAGCAATCCAAAAAGAAAAGCAATAATTAAAAACCATTTGAAATGTGTATTTTCATCTTCCATTAGAACTTACAGTTAAAAAAATGATATGTATATCAGAGACCAAGAAGACTCAAATTTTTTTAAAAACAAGAGCCCTTTATGTACTTATGACCCTTTAAATATTATGTACATATTAATTGACTATGAAATCTAGTTATAATATGAGGTAGAACTAATATTACTTTTAATTTCTTTCTGGGAGTCATATTATATTCTCTGATATAACACAATAAATGAGAACATACTATCTTATTAGTAATAACTGATTATTTCTGGCAAATGACAGCAGTTCTCTGAATAAAACCTCAGCATCATACAATATATCATTATCTAGGGAGTGAGAAATCAACTTAGTCATTCTTCATGAACATGTATAATCTTGTGATTTGAAAATTAGAAAAAAGACACCTCTATTTTCTTCAGAAGTCAGTTGAGGTACACTGATAGGACAGGCACATGGTTATTATTGTGCTGAACTTTCCTTTTAGTTGGATGTTTAGGTAAATAATATATACATACATATTTATTCCAGGGTATGTACATAATCCAATGATATATATTCCAATTCTCAAGTTTCAGTAGGCATCCAAGAAACAATAACATAGTACAGTTGACAGTAAGCAAAGACTTTTCTGAAAAATGTAATTTCTGCATCAAACTTCCGTAATATCCAAGATTTTTTCCACTATCATGATCTTTAAGTCTTAATAAGAAGACACATGTCTTATAAATATGTTCAAGGCATAATGTCCCATTGAAAAGTAGCTTCTTAGGTAAGAGGAAAGTATCATGATCCAATGGCCAACCAACCAACAAGTTCCTGAGGGCACGGGCTTGGGGTGTGACATTTCTGTACATTTGTGAGTGAATATGTGTGTGTGGAGAGAGAGGACAGAGAGGAAGAATTAGAATGTATGTTTATATAAAAGCTATCACCAAAAAAAAGAGAGGTTAACAGGAGCAGACTGAAGGGTTGGCTAAACCCACTAGGGTTAAAATAGTTTTCCAGTAAATAACTCTTAGTATTTTATCATCCAAATACCAGTACAGAACAACTAAAGACAAATAGAAAGTTAATCAGTCTTGCAATATATGTGTGCCTGGAAGGGTGAGTAAACAGACAGAGAGGGCCAGAGGGGAAAGAGAAAGATATTTATATGAAAATAAAAGCATACAGAAAGGCATACAAAGAGAACTTTAAACGTGGCAAGTTTATAGAATGTGAAACTTAACTTGAAACAGCCTTGTAAAGCTTGCCAAGGCCAAAATAGAGTTACACTAAACTTTGTGTAATTTATCCATAAATTCCAGTGTTCTTTGGAGACATTGCTTGCCTACTTCAGATTCTAGTATCAAACTCTTCTAATTATTAACTCTAAGTGGTCATTTACTACACCTAAGCTTAACAATTTGCACTGAAAATTGCAATATAAATATTTCCTGCTAGTCTGGCAAGATAACTTGTGAAAGTTATATAAGACTACATCTAAGATGTTCTGTATGCCGTAATTTAAGTGTATAACACTAAAACAGTGAGCTATTATTTATTAATTCTAACTGATCCTTTCATATATACATATTCAATCTTTCAAATATGGAAATCAAAATAATGTGCAAAGATACAATTAAAAAGTAATAGAACATTTTATGAAAGCATAAGTGAAGTAACTAGTATTTCTGGGGTTTTTCTTCCTCACTCATGGGTTGCTGTCAATCTCCAGGTCTAGAACTGAATTTGCACAGCCTACAAAAGTGCCTTTGCAAGTGGCTATAATGAAGATTAAATCATGTCTGGGTAAAAATTAGTTTTGCTTGATCCAAAAACCATCATGGAGAATTTTAGAGATTGTAAAAGCATGTTTGAAATTAATATACCTTTAATAAGTGATTCAACATAATGATGCTCTGTATCTACAATATTTTAGTTTCTTGAAATGTAGAGATTTCCATCTGAAAATTTAAAACTATGATATTAGCTTTAATTGAATTTCAGTCTGCTAAAAATATGATCATATCATTTCAAATACATTTCTTTCATCTCAAAAAACAGTTTGTCCAGAATTTGAATTCGTTTAGTGGTAAATAGTTTTTGCAGAGAGATTGTACATTAATTAATTTCAATTGTGTCTTATGTTGGCTAATTTATCTTAGTAAAAAGTTACTTCTCTTTATGCCAAGTATTCCAATTGCTCAACAAGATTGCATAATTTTTTGCCTGAACCAGAGCAGAATAATCAATCTGTATAATACAAAAATAGTGTATTCTACGATATCTGACTAAAGTTTTCTCTGAGGTGAGCTCTGAGACAATTGTTTCTTGGAAGAAGAGTTTTTGAGAATTTCTTTCTCCAATTTCTAATCATTTTCCTTTTCCCTTTGCACAGGAATTCTTATAAATTTTGTGCCTCTTTTATTTTTATTGTTCTCTCATTTTTGTACAGATATCCTCTAACTGTCTACTTGAAGGCTAACCTTTTATGCACAAAAGAAAAATAAATTCTCAAAAGTAACTGCATTAAATCAAATGCACATGGCAAAATTTCATATGGCAGAATTCCTTGTATCTTGATCTAGACTGATGTAGTTGTTATACTTCACGTTCATTAATTCCATTGTATTTACCTACTAAATATTTCCCATAAATATGGTATATATCCTTATCATCCGGTTAGATAATGATGCTAATTAATAAATGAAGCAAATATATGTAAGTAAAACAATATGGACACACCTGTGATTTAGGACAACTTATATTGCATAGTGATTCTCAGCTAGGAACATTTTGTCCCCTATGTGACATTTGCCAATGTTTGGAGACATTTGGTGGTCACAACTGATGGTCACTACTGGAATATAGTGAACAGAGTCCAGTAAATATCCTGCAGTGCTTGGCAGAGTCCTGTACAACAAAAATTATCCACTCCAAAATATTAATAATAATGACAAAATTGAGAAATCCTGATACAGGGGGAAATTTATGGCTCTCATAATTCATCAGACTTCTATTTTTTTCTTGATGAGGAAGGAGTCTCACATTTGATTTTCAGTTCCAATAGCTCCTTTATGCATTAGTCTAAATTGAGGTGGACAGTTTTCCACTCAGCCACATCATCCACTGCATGAAACATACGGAACAAGAAAGCTGTCTGTTACCTAATGACACGGGTCACTCTAATGTGTCTACAGAGAAGAGGGTTGGGAGCATTTCCTGGCATCACATCTCTGGTAAATGATGGCTATTACTGCTCTATAAATTGTATTAGTGGGCAGAAAAGAGAGATGAGTGTATTCCATATAATTTATACATTAATGTAGTGCTTAGCATCCAACAGATTCAGTTTCAATTTTAATGGCAAAAAAAGAACGATGGTTATTTTCCTCCTACTGAGTCTAAGTAAATATTCTTGTTTCTGTGGGAAAATCTTGGTTTAAGCTGATCTTTCATAACACATGACAACATAAGCATGGCAGATACTATATCATCATTATGTCATATGTGTACTATACTTAGATGTTAACTATAGACTTTGAATTAGGTGCTCCCACAAATGATCAAAATAACTATGACTAATCATGATTTGGGTTGAGGAAGTCTATTAGGTATACTAACTAATTTGGGAAAATTCATGAACAATATATGAAAGTTCCCACAAATACATTAGAATTTCATAGAATCTGAACTGATAACCTTTAAGTAGATTTACGGGGATTATATTATATTTAGAATCATCTGTTTGTTTCACTTGCTAGAATTGTTTAAAAGAGTCGACAACCTATATTACTATGGAAAAGACAATTAGAAAAATTGCCATCTACAGATGAGATTTTACCTGATTTTTCTCCCCTGAATTCAACCTAGAAGGAAACTATTTTGCATATTATACTGAGTTCAATCTGTGTAGTAATTAAGAGTGTTGTTTCTGGAAACCAACAAATCTTACACTTGAATCACATATTTGCCATTTACAACTTTAATAAGTTTGGCATGTTATGTGATCCATAAACTCTTCAGCGTCTTATTAATAATATAGCAATAATAATAATAGTAATAATAATAATATCCTGTGGGTTTTGCAAAGATGATTTAAAGATAGACTAAAAGCTCTCGGTAAAATGCTTGACACATAACATGTTCTTAGCAAATTTAATCACAATGAATTTCTAAAACACTGTGTCATATGGAAAATTCAGTAATCCTGATCTCTTCTCTGGCATATCCAAAAGCCTATTTGTTATGTTTACCTGAAAGTCTAAACGCACATGAGACTCAGTATGTCAAGACCAAACTTTTCCTACCAAACCTGCTTCTCTTCTTCCTGTTCCCTATGTCCTGAAGACAGCCACAGAACTTGTTCCGATCAGAAACCCAGGAGTCACCCTTGCCTCAATCCTCACAAGTACTTTCCAAATCCAGTATATCGCTAGGGGCTTTCTAATCTACGTACGCTGCAATTCTAGGGGTGAGTCATTTTCTATTCCCACTGTACCTCCTTTGTTTCAGGCCATTATCGTCTCTCCAGTGGAAAGTGATAGCAGCAGTCCCTGAAGTCATATCCACGTGGACATCAAAGTGGTTTTTAAAAAATGAAGGTCAGATTATGTGTTCTACATGCTTAAAGGCTTTCAGTGGCTCCCTTTTGCCCTTAAATTGAAATCTAAAACACTTAACCTAAGTTACAAATTGGCCTAAATTAAAATTTTAGGGACACCGATTTTTTTAAATCTTCTTGTCCATACAAATTTAAAACAAATAGCATATAAAATGAAAACATAAAATCTTAGGAAATATAATAACATGCATTTTATTCTTATAATGATTAATTTAATTATTAACAGCTTTCCTTGAAAGGTAGTCTCCTCTACTCTTTACTCCGCAATTGCCTGTCCTTACCGGTACAATAAGCACATATGCAATACACCTACATGGTAACTAGACACCAAGGCCATTCTTAAGGGTCCAGCTTTATTTTCTACCCCGTCTTCCAAGTACACTTGACCCTTGAAAAACACAGGTTTTATGTGCGTGGGTCCACTTAAATGCAGACTTTTATTCAGTAAGTAAATTTGAAAATTTTTTGGAGATTTATGACAGTTTGAATAAATTCACGGATGACGCCTATAGCCTAGAAATACCCTCCAAAAATGGAAAGTTAGGTATGTCATGAATACATAAAATATATGTACATACTAGTCTATTTTATCATTTTCTACCATAAAATCAATAGTAGGTTATTAGTAGTTAAGTTTTTTGAGGAGTCGAAAGTTATACATGGATTTTCGACTGTGTAGGGGGTCAGCTCCTCTAACCCTGACATTGTTCAAGGGTTAACGGTACTTCCTTCACACTTTCCAGTATATGTACCCAGCCATTTTAGGTTGAAATTATCTGCCTTTCCTTTGAACATTAGTAATTGCTATTCCCTCTGATCTGAATGTGCCCTTATCTCCTTTTTGTTTAGGTTATTCCTGCTCTGCTCTCAAAGTACAGGTTAATGTATCTCCTCC
The DNA here is from genome assembly GCF_040802235.1 of Manis javanica. NCBI lineage: Eukaryota > Metazoa > Chordata > Mammalia > Pholidota > Manidae > Manis > Manis javanica. The sequence goes on from NC_133165.1 coordinate 11,444,768, forward strand.
ATAAACTCCTGCCCAATTCTTTCTTCCTTCAAATACTGAGTTAGGATATCCCTCTACAATGCCATGCTATCTTGTATTTACTATGAAGACAGCCCTCCTTAACCAATTTTTACCACTTAACTCTACTGCTTACAAGTAACTGTTTTTCTGTGTTCTTTTCCATACAGAAATCTGGTCCATTGCCTATTTCTGTATGGCTCACAAGCTAAGCATGTTTCTTAACTTTTAAAAGATAGTTGACAAAATCAAAAGAAAATTATTTTCAGACATAGGAAAATTTTATGAAGTACACATTTCGGTGTCTCTAAATAAAGTTTTGTTGTAACACAACAACTCCCATTCAGTCACATATTGTCTGTTACGGCTTTTGTACCATACCTTCAGAGCAGCTGGAACAGAGATGGCCCACAAAGCCTAAATTATTTACTACCCATTATATTACAAAGAAGTTTGTCAGCTGCTGGTCTGTCTCATCAGATGTCAGATTCCATAAAGGAAGCGCTCAGTTGCATTTCGGACATCTGCTGTTCGAATGAGTGAATCAATGAAAGAAACAGTGAATGGGGTAGTGATGAATGAACATAATGGAGAAAAAAGTTAAATTGCTCTAGTTGAAAGTGAAGAAATTCAACTCTCTAGCTAAATTCAACAGTAGGAAGAAGGAAATTATTGAAAGGAAATAAGTTATGTCACAAAATTAAAGAAGAAATTGAGGAACTCGGTCTTAGAAACAGGAATGAGGACAGCTATGGAGGTCTTGGTAGCAGAAACCACTGGATAATCTCACGGAAACAAAATAGCCAACCTTGCACCTATACTTGACTCAAAGTTCATATTCTCAGAAGAGATTATTTGATCACACTTTCCCTAGGGAAGTGATCTCTGTTTGCCAGTATCATTCAGATATACCACCTTAGAGAAAACATTCTCGAAAACTGACAGGATACGCTCTATAATAGAGAAAAAAATGGGAGTCAAAAGATCATTTTAAATGGAAATACCTGGAAATTAGACAATAGCAGCCTGTTCTAGGACATCTTCCTTTCTATCAGATTGAAACACAATTTAGTCATGACTGTCTTCCTCAACTCTTGTGGATTAACTAGCTGGGTTTCACTATAATGGGTGAAAGTAAAACTATAAATGGTATGCCTCATAGTTATACTGAACATAATATGACCACCTGCTAGTTTAATAAGAGAAGATAAAACATTACTCAAAACGGCTTCCATAATGCCTAAAAAAAAACAAGGGCTGGATTGTGACTTAATTTATAATGATAAACATACTGACTAGCTCTTAAATATGAAATTCTCCAAATCACAAACATTTTGGTGATAGACATTAATGTAGCACACCACATTAGTAGCATTATGGTAGATGAGATGTTGATAATAATGAGAAAAATACAAAGGACAGGCACAAAGAAATAGATATTAATAATCACAGTGTTGCTTATCTTCTAGTATTGCTCTTTTAATTCATCCAGGGAGCACTATTTGTTCTCTGGGCTCAGGATGACCCATCTCACATTAAGTGACTGTGTTATAAGCCGCTAAGCTTGAAGTTCTTCTCCAGATGAGGCTGTACTGACAGCATTCTGGGATCATTTAGGCCATCATCTCAATTATGTAATCCTCACTCCAATGGGGTATTACATATTTGAATCTGTCAGCTTTTACATCTCCAGTTCATGTGTCCTGAGTTCTGGAAGTGTATACTTTGAAAAATCCCCAAAGAATTCATATGTAGCTCCAACTGCCATTGTGTTCACTATTATTGAAATTTCCCAGATAAATTACTATAAATTTTACGCTCTCTTCTCACAATGACTTCACAAGAATGTATCTTGTGCAAAAGCTTCTCCCTTTATGAGAAAAATACAGCCATTTAAACAACTTATGTAAGGAGAGGAAAAAAGATGGTAGAGTGAGAAGTGAGGCAGAAATCTCCTCCCATAACTACATACAATATGAAAATACAGCAAATACAACTATTCCTAAAAAATTGACCAGGAACAAGATTGTACCAGTCAGTCTACATCTGGGAAAAAAGAACACCTCACGGAAAAGGGTAAAGTAATAAAACTGTGACCCGGCGGGACCCAAGCCCTTCCCCCAACCTCAGCTCCCTGGAGGGAGGAAGAGAATCAGAGCAGGGAAGGAGTGGAAGCCCAGGACTGCTAAATACTCAGCCCTAGAAAACTGCCCTGGAAGCACAGACACACACTGCATGGTGTTCTGGAGATTAGAGGGGCTGAAAACCAAAGTCAGAGACTGAGATTGTGAACAGGTTCCCACAACCAGCTGTCCTGGGACATTATGTTGGCACTTTGAAAGACTTCCCAACAGTAAGAGGGCTGCTAAAGGGATAAGGATTCAGGAGAAGCAACAGGTGTATAAAATCGTCCTGGCGCACTCAGCCCAGCAGGTTGGGAACTTTCAGGAGCTTCAGGCACTCCATACCCCTGGCTGGCAACACAGCCCAGAGGACACCCACTACCATAAGCACCTGCTGCTTTTTCCTTCATGCTGGTACCTGTACACAAAACTGCTGTCCCTGCCATCGCTCAGAACAGCCAGAGAGCAGCCCCACCTACAGCAACTACAAGGCTTAACACAGAGGCTGTCCCCTGTGCACAGCTCACTGACTCTGACAGCAGAGGCAGGCACTGTGGCAGGGAAGTTGGAAAGGGCTCTTTGCTCCCAGCAGACACTGGCACCTCTCACCAGTGATTGTGTCATCACTCCAGGCCAGCCAGGGGGCAATCCCGCCTATAGCAGGTACATCAATTAATGTAGAGGATGTCTCCTGCCATGCTCACTGGCCCCAACAGTGAAGGCAGGCACTGAGGCCAGGAAGCAGGAAAGGGCTTTGTCCTCCTGAACAGGAAAGGTTTCTATCCTCCTGATAGGCATCAGTGCCACTTACATGCAACCCCTGCCATTGCTCCAGGCCATCTAGAAGGCAGCTTAGGGCCTTAACACAGAGGTTGCTCCCTGTGTGAACAGCTCAATGGCCCTGACAGCAGAGTCAGGCACTGCAGCCAGGAAAACAGGAAAGGGCTCAGACTTTAGGGTAGGCACTGGCACCACTTGCCTTTGATCACAACCATCACTCCAGGTACTGGGCAGCTCTGAAGAGCAGAGCTTCTGGGCACTAGAGCTTTCTGCCTACACAAACCTATTATTTCTCACTATCCAATAGGATTATGAAAAGTCAGAAGAACCTTATTCAATCCCAAAATTCCTCAAATACAAGAAAGAGGGCTCAGTGAGACTGAAATGACCAATCTGTCTGAAAAAGAATTCAAAATAAAAGTCATAAGCATGCTAACGAAGCTACAGAAAAATACTCAAGAGCTAAGGGATGAATTCAGCAAGGAGATAGACACCTTCAATAATACAGTCGCTGAAATGAAACATACAATGGAGGGATTTAAAAGCAGATTAGATGTGGTAGAAGAGACAGTAAATGGAATAGAAGTTAGAGAAAAGGAATACAAAGAAGCTGAGGCAGAGAGACAAAAAGGGCCTCTAGGGATGAAAGAATATTAAGAGAACTGTGTGTCCAATCCAAATGCAACAATATTCACATTATAGGGGTACCAGAAGAAGAACAGAGAGAAAAGGGGTTAGAAAGTATCTTTGAAGAAATAATTGCTGAAAACTTTCCCAATCTGGGGAAGGAAATAGTGCCTCAGGCCATGGAAATGCACTGATCTCCCAACACAAGGGACCCAAGGAAGACAAAACCAAGACATATAATAATGACAATGGCAAAGATCAAGGACAAGGATAGAGTATTAAAAGAAGCCAGACAGAGAAAAAAGATCACCTACAAAGGAAAACTCATCAGGCTATCATCAGACTTCTCAGCAGAAACCTTACAGGCAAGAAAGGAGTGGCATGATGTATTCAATGCAAGGAAACAGAAGGGCCTTGAACCAAGAATACTCTACTCAAAAAGATTGTCATTTAAATTTGAAGGAGGGATTAAACCATTCCCAGATAAGCAAACGTTGAGGGAATTTACCTCCCACAAACTATCTCTACAGTGTATTTTAAAGGGAGTGGTCTAGATGGAAGTGCTCCTAAGGAAATATGGATGTCACCAGAGAAAAAACACAGTAAAGGAAGTAAACCAATTAATTACTAATCAAATGCAAAATTAAATCAGCTACCCACAAAGTCAGTCAAGGAATACACAAAGAGTACAGAATACGACACATAACATATAAAGAGTAGAGGAAGAAGAAAAAGAAGGGAGAAAAAAAAAGAATCTTCAAATTGTGTTTATAACAGCATAGTAAGTGAGTTAAGTTAGACTGTTAGATAGTAAAGAAGCTACCCTTGAACCTTTGGTAAGCATGAATCCAAAGCCTGCAAGGGCAATAAGTACACACCTAGTAATAATTATCCTAAATGTAAATGGACTGAATGCACCAGTCAAAAGACATAGAGTTACAGAATGGATAAAAAAGCAAGGCCCATCTATATGCTGCCTACACTTCAAACCCAAAGACATACACAGACTAAAAGTGAAGGGATGGAAAAAGATATTTCATGCAACTAGTAGGGAGAAAAAAGCAGGAGTTGCAGTACTTGTGTGAGACAAAATAGACTTCAAAACAAAGAAAGTAACAAGAGATGAAGAATAACATTATGTAATGATAAAGGAGGTAGTCCAACAAGAAGATATGAGCATTATAAATATCTATGCACCCAACAAAGGAGCACCCAAATATGTGCAACAGATACTAACAGAGTTAAAGGGGGAAATAGAATACAATGCATTCATTTTAGGAGACTTCAACACTCCACTCACTCTGAAGGACAGATCAACCAGACAGAAATTAAGTAAGGAGACAGAGGCATTGAACAGCACATTAGAACAGATGGATCTAACAGACATCTACAGAATACTCCATCCAAAAGCAACAGGATACACATTCTTCTCAAGTGCATATGGAATATTTTCCAGAATAGACCACATACTAGGCCACAAAAGGAACTTCAGCAAATTCAAATAGACTGAAACTGTATCAACCATCTTCTCAGAGCACAAAGGTATGAAACTAGAAATAAATTGTACAAAGAAAACAAAAAGGCTCACAAACACATGGAGGCTTAACAATATGCTCCTAAACAATCAACAGACTAATTACCAGCAATGAACCTGAATCAGAAAACAAAAAATTACCCAAGAAAAAAACCTCCATTCCAGATAGCTTTACTGCTGAATTTTATCGAACATTTAGAGAAGACCTAATATCGTCCTCCTTAAAGTTTTCCAAAAAGTAGAAGAGGAAGGAATACTTCCAAACACATTCTATGAAGTCAGCATTACTCTAACACTAAAGCCAGGCAAATACACCACAAAAAAAGATAATTACAGACCAATATCCCTGATGAACATACATGGAAAAATACTTAACAAAATATTAGCAAACTGATTTCAGAAATACATCAAAAACATCATACATCATGATCAAGTGTGATTCATTCTATGGATGCAAGGATGGTACAACATTCAAAACTCCATCAACATCATCCACTACATCAATGAAAAGAAGGATAAAAAATCACATAATCATCTCCGTAGGTGCTGAAAAAGCATTTGACAAATTCAACACTCATTCATGATAAAAACTCTCAACAAAATGGGTATAAAGGCCAACTACCTCAGTATAATAAAGGCCATATACAACGAATCGACAGCCAACATTGAAGATCGGGAACAAGACAAGGATGCCCACTCTCTCCACTTTTATTCAACATAGTTCTGCAGGTCCTAGCCATGGCAGTCAGACAACACAAAGAAATAAAAGGCATCCAGATTGGTAAGGAAGAAGTTAAACTGTCACTGTTTGCAGATGACATGATATAGCACATAAAAACCCCTAAAGACTCCACTCCAAAACTACTAGAACTAATATTGGAATTCAGCAATGTTGCAGGATGCAAATTTAATACACAGAAATGTGTTGCATTCCTATACACTAATGATGAACTAGCAGAAAGAGGAATCAGGAAAATAATTCCATTCGCAATTGCATCAAAAAGAATAAAATACCTAGGAATAAACCTAACCAAGGAGGTGATAGACCCATACCCTGAAAACTACAAGACACTCCTGAGAGAAATTAAAGAGAACATTAATAAATGTAAATACATCCCACGCTCTTGGGTAGGAAGAAGTAATATTGTCAACATGGCCATCCTGCTTAAAGCAATCTATAAATTCAATGCAATCCTTATAAAAATACTGACAGCATTCTTCAACAAACTAGAATGAATAGTCTGAAAATTTATATGGAACCACAAAAGACCCTGAATACCCAAAACAATCCTTAGAAGGAAGAATAAAGTGGGTGGAGATTATGCACCCCAACTTCAAGCTCTAATACAAAGCCACAGCAATTAAGAAAATTTGGTACCTGCACAAGAATAGACCCATAGATCAATTGAATAGAATAGAGAGCCCATATATAAACCCACACATATATGGCAAATTAATATATGATAAAGGAGGCATGGACATACAATGGGGAAATGACAGCCTCTTCAACAGCTGGTGTTGGCAAAACTGGACAGCTACATGCAAGAGAATGAAACTGGATCACTGTTTAACCCCATACACAAAAGTAAACTTGAAATGGATCAAAAACCTGAATATAAGTCATGAAACCATAAAACTCTTAGAAGAAAACATAGGCAAAACTCTTGAATATAACCATGAGCAACTTTTTTCTGAATGCATCTCCTTCTGCAAAGGAAACAAAAGCAAAAATGAACAAGTGAGACTACATCAAACAAAAAAACTTCTGTACAGTAAAGGACACCATCAGTAAACAAAAGGGCATTGTACAATATGGGAAAATATATTCATACACGACCTATTCGATAAGTGGTTGACATCCAAAATACATTAAGAGCTCACACACCTTAACACCCAAAAAGCAAACAACCTGAGAAAAAAATGCGCAGAGGATCTGAACAGACACTTCTCCAAAGAAGAAATTCAGATGGCCAACAGGCACATCAAATGATGCTCCACATCACTAATCAGAGAAATGCAAATTAAAACCACAATGAGGTATCACCTCACACCAGTTAGGATGGCCAACATCCAAAAGACAAGCAACAACAAATGCCGGTGAGGATGCAGAGAAAGGGGAACCCTCCTAAACTGCTGGTGGGAATGTAAATTAGTTCAACCATTGTGGAAAGCAGTATTGGGGTTTCTTAAAAAACTAAAAATAGAAATATAATTTGATCCAGGTATTCCACTCCTAGGAATTTACCCTAAGAATGCAGCAGCCCAGTTTGAAAAAGACATGTGCACCCCTATGTTTATTGCAGCACTATCTACAATAGCCAAGAAATGGAAGCAACCTAAGTGTCCATCAGTAGATGAATGGATAAAGAAGATGTGGTGCATATACACAATTGAATATTATTCAGCCATAAGAAGAAAACAAATCCTTCCATTTTCAGCAACATGGATGGAGCTAGAGGGTATTATGCTCAGTGAAATAAGCCAGGCGGAGAAAGACAAGTGCCAAATGATTTCACTCATCTGTGGAGTATAAGAACAAAGAAAAACCTGAAGGAACAAAACAGCAGCAGACTCACAGAACCCAAGAATAGACTAGTGATTACCAAAGGGAAAGGGTTTGGGGAGGGTGGGTGTGAAGGGGGGGTTAAGGGGACTGTGGAGTATTATGATTAGTGCACATAGTATAGGGGGGGCACATGGAAGGAACTACAGCACCAAGAAGACAAGTAGTGACTCTATAGCATCTTACTATGCTGGCGGACAGCGACTGTGATGTGGCGGGACTTGATAACAGGGGGAATGTAGTAACCACAATGTTGCTTATGTGAAACCTGAGCATAAGATTGTATATCAATGCTACCTTAATAAAAAAGAAACATTATGTAAAAACCAAGCATTTTATAGTCTTTCTATTATCATGAACCATATATACTAAAAAAAAAACTTACACAATATATTTGCTAATGATTTTTGGTCTCTAAGAATGGAAGACACTCTGCTCAACTTTATACACCCACTTAGCTGCTATAGTAAATAAAATCAAGTTATCTTCATGAGGCATAACACTTTGCCATGTATAGATTGTACATACAATACTCTCTAGCTGATAAAAGATAACAAACAGATCATTTCATTTTTCTGTGACTACTTTCTTCATAATAGTGTCACTATTTATTTCTTTATGTTTTGAACTTCTTCACTAATTTGTAGTTTAAATTAGAAAAACTGCTAGACAATTACTGAACATTTAAAGCAAATGACACCCTCACTAGTCAAAAATTTTATAATTTTCATGAAATACCTCATAGCACACTATACAGATCACGCTGTGTCTCCCAATGCCTTTGCTATTTATGTTGACTTTTCTGTTCATATGTTATTAGCACCCACAAATAAAATAGTTATAATGTCACCCAATTCCATTATTAGATTTTTATCCAGAGAAAAAATATTTTCATTGAAATTATAAACATCATATGCTTTTAAAAATATTCTTGGAGACTTGTTTTCTTTTCTTTGACCTCAGTATAATTATAATTTTATTCAATAATTTTACTTGACTTAAATTTTGTGGCACAGCAATATTTTATTTTGATGAAGAATCTTTCCTGAGTGTGAAGTGTTAGGGTAATCCTTACATGATCTTGTGATTTTATTCACCAGATGGAATTTTCATATTTACTTCTGATTTACTGTGAATCTTATCTTGATATTTTGATATAGTTTTAATATGTTATGTATTATACAAGAAAGAGCATTGTGATCTTTCTTTAAATACTTTCCAGGATGCCTAAGTGCAGATATAGGAGATATATCATTATGGCATTTTATTTATTTGGGGTATTTATTCAGTAGCACTTTAAATTCCATAAAAACAGATCACACATTAAATATATGTTCTTACAAAACTCTTAATTAGTAATGTAATTGTGTTTTATTTTCATAAACAAAAAAGCTTTTTAAAAATTAAAGGAGATTCACAAAGCCTCAATATATCCTATTAAAAATGTGTTTATCTGTGTTCAATAAAATGAAAATATTTTCTGTTGTTTGTACATTTCATATGAAAAATATTCTATGATAGAATAGTGAAGTGTGTTATGTATATAAAAACAATGTTTACTATTAAGGGAAAATCACAATGTTTCAAGTAACTAGTTAAATAATGTGTTTGTGTTCAATAACGAGTAATTTTTCTTCTGATTGTACATTTCATATGAAAAACATTCTATGATAGAAAGATAGTGATGTGTTTTGCGGAATATAAGAATGATGTTTACTGCAACCCTGCATGCAGTACCTGCCTTGAGAAATTTTGAGATTAACTTCCCTGAGCTAATTGGAAAAACTTACATTAATTCAAATTTTTTTTATCTTATCCCAAAGCATGCTTTTAGCATTTTTAGAGAATATTATACAACTATGTATTTCATCATGGAAAATGTATTAATAATTTCTTCTCAAATGGTGGATTAGAAAAGCCAACCAGGTGTGAATATAAAAAGACATCTTTCAGTCAAGTCTGTCATTTGTATCACAAACAAGCTATATAACAGCAGTAATTAATATCTCATCTATTTGCACTTGGTTTCCTCATTTTTGAAAAATCAGAGGATCAGTCTAGGTACCTCTGGTCACTTTTAGCCTTAAAATCATAGTTTTAAAATTATATCCCTCAAAAATTAGGAAAAGGGAAAAATGACAATGTTTCTTAAAACTTTTTGCTATAGAGTATATTTGAAGTATTTTAAAATGGTAATATGTCATTTCATATAATAGATTTCTTTGTAAGGACAAGGGTGAGTTATTGTAAGATATCTTAATCATTTTGCTTTTATAACTTAGTATGGGTTAAGAATGAAGAAATAGCAAAGAATACAAGTTAATGAAAAGACAGAAAAGACAGCGAGTTACTAATAGCAGCTTATAGGTGATACCAACATAGATGCCTTCCACCTGACTGCACAATTCCCCTTACTGTACCAAGCATAAGAGGGTGGGGGGATATGAAACTCTAAAATTTTATCAATTTGTTATGTACAGAAGGCAAACATTTTTTAAGGAAAGTACAATTTTAGAGACTTATAGTTGATACTAATGCATGTAGTGAAGTGCTTAAGAAAACTTCTAATAAAATTCTAAAAGTATTCAAAAAGCTAAAAAGAAAAAAAAGCTTATGAACCACATTGTCTCCAACAGATGTTTCACATTATAGATACTTGACTGATTTACTCATTTAAAGAAAACACTTTAAAGAAAACCCACTTTTATGGCTTTTAATATTGATTGGTAATGCAATAAAGCGCACATCCTCAAGTCTTTAAAGTAATAAAAATAGGTTGTTAAAAGAGGGTATAATATCTTAGGGATCAATAATATGAAATTGAAAAGTTACTAAAAGAAAATAGTATCGTGTAAATATGTTTACTACATTTTTCAAGCCTTATTTGACATTTTGAGTTAGAAAATAAAATACATTGACTCCGAGGTTGATCTTGTGTGCCACTGTGATGTTAGGAATGTTAATAATTGTATACACCTACCTTCAACCAAGTCCTCCCACGCCACCTCCCAAAAATGGTCTGTGGTGCAACCACTTCAGAAGTTAACTATTGTTGGTTGCATATTAAATCCGATGCATGGAATGTGGGAGAGATAGATACTATGCTCTAATAGTGAAAAGCACGTTGAACTGCTGAGGTTAATATGACAGGTCTGCCACTTTCTCCACAATTTTGAACAAGTTACTACACTTGTTTTTTTGTCACAATTTTCTCATCTGTAAAACTGGAATCGTCATCATAGACATATCAAAAGGTTCTTGTGAAAATAAACATGATTTAATATATGTGAACTAATTTAACAGTAATCAGCACATAACTATGACTGAATACTTACTAGTTCTTACAACATGAAATTGAGGAAACTATTGAGAAACTATTGGATGCCATTCCTGCAAGTCCGAGTCAAGCTCTGGTTGGCAAAGATGGTCCGTGATGCCATATGAAGGGTCAGTTTCTAAGCATAAACTCAGCAATATAGATGCGTTCCACCTGACTGCACAATTCCCCTTGCTACATCTCCACCACTTCGGACTTTTTCTAAAATCCCAAGCATAAGAGGGGATCTGAAACTCTAAAACTTGAACTCCTATATATAGAAGGGAAAACTTTGTTAAGGAGAGTACAATTTTGGTGACTCCTTCATTTAAGAAAATTAAGTAGGTGACGAGTTTAGTGTTCCCACCTGATAAGAAATGCCTGTCTACTTACTTTTGATCACATGTTTTATGATGGAGAGAGAATCATTAATTAACTATACTTGGTAGACACCAATGTTGGAATATTATCAGGCAAAAAAAATGTAGCTATTTAGTAATTATTTACCCTTTAATTACTCATCATTAGTCCGAATCTGTTACATCCGAATCTGAAGCAGCAGCAAATAAAGGGGAGTCATGAAAGCAAATGAAAAATGAGTATGGAGAGCTCAATAAGGTTCAGTAACGGGCCTCATTATCTCAACACTAGTTTTATCCATACTGGTTATTTGTATTAAATGTCAATTTACTTTGTAAACATATATATGTAATTACTGACAGTGTTTTAATGTACTTTGTAGCTATCAAGTAATTTAATTCCTAATCAATCCCATATGCTAGGTGCTACTGTTATTCTCATATTTACATACAAAGCAGCTAAGGCATGAAAAGGCTGTGACACGCCTAGGCTTCTACAGCCTACGTGGAGGAACCGGGGCTTGAACAGTGGGACCTGGTCCAGGTGTGCAGGCCCTTTGCTGCCACATTATTCTGCTCAGTAGGAGGATTTGCTTCTCATTATTCATCCACAATTATTTAAATTATCTGCTTTATAAAATAGGGATAAAGAATTGGTCAAGTTAAAGTCTGTACTTTAACCAGTCTTCGATTTGGCCTAGACACCCAGTTACCAACTTTACCATTCAAACCATCATTGCCATCGTCATCATTTTTCATAATACCATAAGTGTATTTCACTTGGTCACACTGAAGTAAGAGTTTTCAAACATTCACTAGCTGCCCGGCATTACTGAAATTATTTTGACATACATCTTCACCACTTTGGACTTTTTCTAAAATCACAGAGGAAATTCAAATAGAGAAGGAACTCTGCAACTCAACCCAAAGAGCTGGTGGTTCCAAAGAAACTTATGCCAGATGTTGAAATGCATTATATGATTATATAAAACAAAATTGGCTCCCTCTCGTGCTCTATTTGATAGACTTGAAATAAAAATGACACCACCGCCCACCTGACCAATAGGTAATAAGAGAAGAAAGTTATTTTCCCTAATGCAGGAGTCGGCCTGACATGGAAAAGTTGATATTGATAAGAAAGCTTCAGTGACATTAATCCAGAATATAAACCAGTTACTTAACTGTCCCTCTGTTTGATTTCATTTTTAATTAATTCAACTATTGAATGCTGATAACTGATTACATAGTAGTTACCAATCTTAATATGACTCATAATACACAAAAGCCATTAGAAGTAGCAATAATGAGACTATAGGAAGGCATAAGAGTAGAAACATTTGGAGTTACACTGATTAAGTAATTCATTGACTGAAATATTTTTCATTTCTTCCTAGAGATTCTTATATATCTTACTTGTTTCAAAGATAGTTATCAGGATATTAATATAACCCACAAATTGAGAATAAATTTAATTATACAAGTAAAGCTATTTTTTTATCATGTTGGCTGGATATGCTTATGCAGAGGAAAATTACTGAACATTTAAGATAATATTTAATTTATTATCAGCAAACGACTTTATAGAATCAAATGTGATTGAGATTTTCCCTCTACTCCATCCTTGCCCCTCTATCCCAATTAAGATATTAAGCATTGTCAGTTTTATCAGTTAATCGAATATGATTTCAGTTGAATGGGGCTGATTATTAATAAAAAGGTCAATGAATTTTAACTTTATATAAGCTGTTGAGAAAATAGTCCACTGACAATTAACTTCAAGTGGATTACTGTACAAAACATTGTTTAGAAAGGTGATAGAAGTAACAAAAAATGCAAGTGACTGTAAAGAAAATCTAAACACTAACCTCTCAACAGGCATCTTTATTGCCTCTCTTACCCTGACACTCCCACTCAATCCATCCTGTATAGTAGGTCCAACTTATTATATTATTACTTTTCAAGTATAACTTTCATTATATCACTCTCAGTTTTGGAATTATAAACTAATTCTTGACTATAAATATAGATGACAGTATAAATAAACAGGTATCTACCACCTAACTGAAGAAAAAATATTTACTGACAAAATGCAAGCCCCAGTATATGCTTGTTGACAGAAGTATTTATTCTTCTGAATTTGGCATATGACATCCCATGTAGATTTATACACTGACTATATGTGCATGCATTCACAATTAATATACAGAATTTCTTTATGCATTTATATTAATAAGAATACATCATATTGTATGTATTAACATTTTACACATGCAACAGATCATATGTTTAATATTTTGTTTTTGAGGATTATCCATGCTAATGTATGTATCATTAGTTCATTTTAACTAAAAATTTATTCAATGGAATCCCACAGAGAATTTATTCATTTTCTTATTGCTAAATATATGATATATAATTATTACAACACTATAATGAAATTTTCTTGTGCAGCTCTCAATGGGCACACTCATGAGAGTTCCTCTGGGGAATATGCCTGGGAGTAGAATTCCTGATCTTAAAATATGGGCTTATTTGTTTCCTAGATATTGCCAAATCTTTCCAAAGTTTTATACGAACTTACACTTCTACCAGCGGTGTATGGAAGTTTCCATTTTTCCATATTCTCTCTAAAACTTGAGGACATGGGCTTTTACATTTTTGACAATTGTTATTTCTGAAATATAAACTCATTCTGTTTTACATTTCACATTTTAAATCTGAGGACTATGGAGTTTAAGAGACATTACGGCCTATTAGCATTTATAAGATTCAGTCCATGCTCCTGATTTCAAGACTGAAAACCTTTCATTAGCTGGTCCTACATTGCTAAGTTTTTTTTTCTATGCCAGGGGGTCTTGGCACAGGTCCTGGACCAGCAGCATCAGCATCCCTTGGGAATGTCTTCAACATGCAGATGTGAGGGACATACCCTGGCCTTCTAAATCAGAAACTCTGGGGTGCTAGCCCAGCAGTGTGTTTAAACAAGCCGACTTTGATGTGCACTAGGATCTGGGACCCACCGATCTTGCCATGGTAACGTCTCCTCCCACCTGATGCCTCCATTTCCCACCCCTCTCCGCTCCTCATCATGACCACGTGAATGCTAAATCAGTTGTTCCTTGGGATGAAAGTCTGCACTTGTTTTACTTCTTTACATGCCCCATCAATTTGAAAGGAACACCTTGCTGAACACAGAAACCTTTGAGCTCATTCTGAAATACAGTAAACTTGATCAATACCCCTGTCATATCGAGTTATTTACATCCCTGAAATACACCTGTGGGACTTTTAAGTTTTTGTGAAATTCCCTGCTTCTTACACTCCAGGAGGAATCCTGCCATCTCACAAAAATCTCCTTGGAGAGACTACGCAGAAGAAGTGTTCATTTTCTTCTTCGTGCTACCAATATTCCTCATACACACCACCGCTTTGCAAGCATTTACCCAGGTCAGCCACACTATTTGTTTTCATGTCTCTCTTCCCATCTGGATTGCAACTCTTGTGTCTTGGCATCTCCATCACTTAATTCATTCCAGTGATTCAATTTGCATGTGTTCAGAGGGTGACAATACATTCCATTTAACATTTCCTGAGTGTGTTTATGGATCTGATTCTCTTCTAAGTACAAGGGAGATACAAAAGGGATGAAAACATTAGCCCAACTGTGAGTTGCTTGGAGGATTTATCCCTCAGACAAGTCTTCCTTGAAATTTCTTATAATGATCATTTTTTATTGCATACCTATTTCGGAGTTTATAATTTAGTGAAGTTTGTTTACTGTCACAACATGAAATGCTGTATCTTGGTTGTTTCATATATGTTCAGTCTATTTCTTCCAAACGGACTAACACTATCTAAAAATAAAATGTGTGCTTCAATTTACTCAAACATCTCCCCACAAGGTCTTAGCATAGTTCTGGATCCAACTGCTGGTTCTGCTTTGATTTTTATGAGATATGCCTTCATTGTGAAGGAAAAGAAAAAAGGAATTGTATTAAATTTTCTTTTGATATAATCGAAGAGTGAAGACGTACTTATTACAATTTATTTGATGAATCTTAGGCAGTTTCATATTATGCAATATGACATTTGGAAATAAAGAGCAACATAACTTTGTTACTATTATCTGCCATTATAAACCGTAATTTAACTCATACAAGCTGTTTTTTATATTTTCTAGGATTGAAAGAAGAAAATCGTTTTTTCACATTAGATTTTTTTCCACAGTCTCTACTATAAAAGAGGTACAATTTTCTCTAAATTTCATACTTTTTTTTGTGCCTACCTCACTACGTTTATTGATTGATGGTTGCTACCTGGAGGATTACACTGAGAAGGATTCTGAGATTTCATTCTCAGCTCAGCAGAAAACAGGGCTTGGTGGACGAGTCACGATTGCCATGGACAGGAGGGGAGAACATGGGGAAGTGCATGTTCTTCTTCCAAACAGGGCATCTACTGGGATAGGCTCAGGCAGGGATTCAAGGGCACCCACTCAGCACCCTCCCCAGAACCTGCCTGCCGACCCTTCCCTTCCTTTGGGAAAGCTATCCTTGCCATTTACCCTTGGATGCAAAAATATCTTACTAGGTATCTCCATTAAAACACATAGTGGCTTCTTTTCCTGATTATAAAAGTAATGCCTGTTTATTCCAGATGATTTAAAAATATCGAGAAGCATTAAAAAAAAAAGACTTAAACTCTGCCAGTCAGAGATAACAACCATGAACATTTTGGTGGACACGTTTACAGTTTATTTTCTCTCTGATTAAGAATGCATACATCGGGAGCATATACATGCATATAGCTTTAAAATGGAAATGGAATCTGTATGATTATATTTGACAAGATTATCGGTACTGCTTCTTGACTACTTAGCTGGTTTTGACTTGCACTCCAGGCTGTGCCAACAATGTTTGATAAAAGTATAATGTCTTATGATTAACATAGTGGTTTTCACTTTGGATCAGTGTTTTGCTTTTATTGTTATACCCCTTAGTAAACCAGTTCTTGAGAAGTGTTGGCTGAGTGGCTCATTGAATAGATAGATGGCAGAATCATTCATTCTTCGTACTAACCCAATTTTTCCCTTATTTTACAGACCAGAGCACAGAAGCTTTGCCAAATTAGAAAGCTTAGATAACATCACACTGAAAGCACCTGACCAAGCTATTACTGTTCTTGGTCTTCTGACTCTCAATATCCTGTTTGAACTACTGCTGTCTTACTATCGCCTGTGTAAACTGAGATGAGAGGAGAAAGATGAGATGCAGCAAGAGAGGCTGTATCTGGAGTGTTCTTCTGAAAGCTGAGAAATGGCTTCTGGTCTGTGTTTATGTAATGCAGTTGCGTTAAATGCATGGGAATGACTCATGGTCTACCTGTTAATGGTCGAGAATATCAGGGGATTCACAATGAGAAGAAAATTAAGCAGAAATATTGCATTACAGTGCCTCCTTCCAAATGAGTTTCTGGAAAACGATTTGTAGCAAGCAAATGGAACCGGGAGATAAGCCCCTAACTGCAGCATATAGCAGGAGCAGTTGTGCTCATTTAGGCATATGGCAGGATGGTTACACCTGCAGGCTTCCCGGCAGGTTGTGGGGAATGTGACACCCTGCATTACCAGTTTGGGATTGCACATTTGAATTTGCTCCATTAAAGAAGTGAATCCCTGTCACTTTTCAAACCTTAGAAGCTTCACAGTTCCTTTGCAACAGCATGTTTGAGGCTCAAAAAACATTCAAAGAACTGCTGCAAATCAGGAAGTGAGCTTTAAAGTTTTGATCTGTAGTTTGCAAAGGTTTGTGTGAAACAGTGAGAGTGAAGGTGATTTCCCAGCATCACGTCTATGGAGTCAGTGCAGTATAGCGTATTTCAGCAAAAGTGAAGTCAGCATGGTACCTGTTTTCCAGACAATATAATATGCTTTCAAAGTGATAAAAAATAAAAACCCATTGAATCCAAATGGTCAAAAGGAAAGGAGAGAATGAAAGATCTGAGTTGTGGCAACAGTGGGAGGCTGTAGGGTGGTGAGTGCTTCTTTAAAAAGGCTGCTGTTAAAAATTTCTATAGTGGGTGAAATGTGAGGCCAAAACAAAGTAGAACCAGATCCTCCTATTAAGTCAAGTACAGGGAAGGGAAGGCATTATTAGGGAAGACTGGTGCACTTGCTCCCATGTGCCAAGAATCCAGTGTTTTATCTTGTAAAGTTATTATCACAGAAAGACACTGAAATCATTATAACAAGATTTTTACCATGAGATCTGTTTTCCATCTTTTTAAATGTAGTTTGAACTACAAGTACATGATAAGGTTACCTACATGCAATATACAACCTAGTTAACTGTGATCGGATTTATTCATATAACAGGTGCTCCGATTACTTTTTTACTACAGGTAATAGAATGGCTTCAAGGATAGAAATAAGTATTTGTTTTGTTCTCTGCACTGTCATTAGTTCTCTGTCATAGGCTTGGGAGGGACCTTTAGACATTAGGTCATCACTTCTGGTGGAGGAGGACAGATTTTTCACTATACCAGACTGCAAGGCGTCTGTCAACAACCTCCAGGAAAGGTGATCTCCAAGCCTCCCTTGGAAACCTGTCACAGTAATCCCACATCAGTGCATTGTCACATGTCTCCTGCCCACAGACCCATACACCAGGAGTGTCCCATCAATATTAATAGCAATGATCAGGAACATCCTAAATCTGGCCAGATAAATGTAAAGTCATCTCTGGACAACTGGCAGCTTAACAGCATCCTTGGTATAATAACGCCTTATATATTTAGGACCTTTAATTGTCCTTTGCAAAGGATATACAATGTGATGCTCAACTCTGGATGCGGGCATCTAAGAGCAATATAGCAGGTATTGGACTTTGTTTTAATGATTGTGGTTGTGCTCTCATCCATCATAATCTGTGTTATGACTAACAGACTAGAGATAACTAGTTGGGGTTCAGGTATGGCCTTTGTCTTTGGAAGTGACTTCATCTTAATGGGCATGGTGGCCGTTCAACTACCCAAGTTGAAGAGACAAACAGATGTAGGAGCAAAGTATCTCCACAGTTTATTTTTAGTCAGTGTTAACAATTAGAATAGGCATTTAGGCAGCAAGATGTGGAAGAAAAACTAAAGCCATGGTTTGAAGCTCTGTGGCTTCTGCTCCTGACTATGTGTTGATGTTATTTGTAGCACATCAGAGACAATTAAGCTTCGTAGGCCTGGTACTAGATGAGAAGGCGACACTTACTAAGTATGTCCACACTGAGCACCAGAACTTCAACTCTAATCATCAGAATGTATTCACTCAGCCCTTGCATGTGCCTATATCTAGTCTTTTCTTTTTTAATGTGACGGTTTATGAAGGTGAAGGAAGTGTCTTTTGAGAGTGACTGAAGTTGATATTTGGAATTAAAGTGTAATTGTGATAGACCATAAGGGATATACAGAGGGATTATGGTATCAATCTTACTTCCATCAGATAAAAAACTATTTATAATTCTTTCTGTGAACTTTGCGATTTTCTTATTAATGAACACAAAATGATCCTCTACAGAGGATCCGACGTTATCTTGCCCCAAACTACCTTGTTTGGAGATGTGTTTATTATTTCAGGACTCTTTTGTTAACTACTGAAAAGTTTTCTGCATTCTCTCATGCAGTCTTTGTTCCTGAATGCTTTTCAGTTGATTTCTACAGTAGATTTTGCTTCCTAATGTGCTCTTCAAAATATCAGTCTTCCATCTTGCTTGCTAATAGAAATGGCAAAATTTTGTGGGAGCTCATTGTTTCTCCTTTTAAACTGAGCTTGATCTTTCTGTAAAGTATTTGCATTTTTCTTCCCTCTCTTTGTTAGGCACTGTGGCAATGATTAGGGATGTTTTAAAGCTGTCTTTTTGGAAAAGATCATGTTTTTATGGGAGTATAAGATGAAAATAGCTTCCACAATTGTATAAATATTAACCCATATTCTGTACCCATTAAGAATTCTTCACCACACCTGTACCAGGAGTAAGTTTGATGTCCTGTGCACCTAGAGAGTATTAAATAAATGCTAGTCTGTTTCTTTTGGTAAATGTAGGTAATCTCTCCAGGTCTGGATTTTTTATTTGTTTCTGGCAGCAATTTTATTAGGTTTATTATCATGTGAGAGAATGCGGCACACAAAATCTGTGTCCTATGAACCCAATAACTCTTATTAGAATAATTCACGTTTCCTGGAATTGGTAACCATGGTCCTGCACATTGCAACAGGATGCTACTAACCAATAAACTCAATTATACTTCCTTCTCCACATTACCATCCCCATTTTCATTCAACATTGCACCCAAGGAAAGTAGTTCGGGAATATCCGTTGACAAGAAAACTATTAATAAAGCATGCTATGTAAACACAACTAAATATTACACAACCACAAAAACAAACAAGTAGAACAAAAAAACCCAATGTAGATTAATCTTGGGTACACAATTTTTCAAAAAGTATCCAGAGACTATGTCCAGCATGATATTATTTTTACCAACCAGAAAGATAGAAGAATAGGATAGAGGAGGAACACATGTATAGATTCTTAATACTGAAAATGTTCTAGCACAAGCATTGGGAAGGGGGTTCCAAGAATATATTATACTGCTATGCATATACTCTCCCTGTATATGAAATATTCATTTTATTTGTATACAAAATTATATTAATAAAATAAAATAAGAATATAAGTAGAAAAAAGAATAAGAAGTGTTTCTCCAATAATTCTTGCAAGAAAACTCTCTATCAGGGTACTAATTTGATAATACCCAATGTCCCATCTACTGAATTAAAATTGGTACTTAAGAGTAGACACCAGGATAATTCCAAATAATGACCACAGTATTAGTAGGGTTCTCTCAGTATCAGGTAGTCCTATCTTTCAATTTTTCTCAACTGCTATTTTAATAACTCTGAAATTTTAAAGGGTAATACATACAATGAGCAACATGCACGTTACGTCAGTCAGCTGCACAATATTGCTGTATAACAAACCACTGCAGAATCCAGTGGCTTCAAAAAGCAATACCTTATGTCTAACCCATACACAAAGTAAATTGGATCAAAGATCTGAATGTAAGTCATGAAACCATAAAACCCTTAGAAAAAAACATAGGCAAAAATCTCCTGGACATAAACATGAGCAACTTCTTCATGAACATATCTCCCCAGGCAAGGGAAACAAAAGAAAAAATGAATGAGTGGGACTATATCAAGCTGAAAAACTTCTGTACAGCAAAGGACACCACCAATAGAACAAAAAGGCATCCTACAGTATGGGAGAATATATTCATAAACAACAGATCCGATAAAGGGTTGATATCCAAGATACATAACCTCAACAAACAAAAAGCAAATAATCCAATTAAAAAGTGGTCAGAGGAGCTGAACAGACAGTTCTCCAAAGAAGAAATTCAGATGGCCAACAGACACATGAAAAGATGCTCCACATCACTAGTCATCAGAGAAATGCAAATTAAAACCACAATGAAATATCATCCCACACCAGTAAGGATGGCTACCATCCAAAAGACAAACAACAACAACTGTTGGTGAGGTTGTGGAGAAAGGGGAACCCTCCTACACTGCTGGTGGGAATGTAAATTAGTTCAACCATTGTGGAAAGCAGTATGGAGGTTCCTCAAAAAACTCAAAATAGAAATACCATTTGACCCAGGAATTCCACTCCTAGGAATTTACCCTAAGAATGCAGGAGCCCAGTTTGAAAACGACATATGTACCCCTATGTTTATCACAGTACTATTTACAATAGCCAAGATATGGAAGCAACCTAAGTATCCATCAGTAGATGAATGGAAAAAGAAGATGTGGTACATATACACAATGGAATATTATTTAGCCATAAGAAGAAAACAAATCCTACCATTTGCAACAACATGGATGGAGCTAGAAGGTATTATGCTCAGTGAAATAAGCCAGGCAGAGGAAGACAAGTACCAAATGATTTCACTCATCTGTGGAGTATAAGAACAAAGAAAAACTGAAGGAACAAAACAGCAGCAGAATCACAGAACCCAAGAATGGACTTACTGTTACCAAAGGGAGAGGGACTGGGGAGATGCGTGGGAAGGGAGGGATAAGAGTTGGGGGGAAAGAAAGGGGCCATTACGATTAGCATGTATAATGTGGGGAGGGGGCACCTCGACGGCTGTACAACACAGAGAGGACAAGTAGTGATTCTACAGCATCTTATCTTACTACACTAACGGACAGTGACTGTAATGGGGTATGTGCGGGGGACTTGGTGATGCGGGGAGTCTAGTGAACATAATGTTCCTCATGTAATTATAGATTAATGATACCAAAATTAAAAAAAGTAATAGTTTATTTTCATACTCACAGGTCAACTGGAAACACTCTGCCTCTGGCTGCAGTTCTGTGGGGTTGGTTGGGGGACTCTGCCCCATGGGGTAGGGTGGGAGAGGGCCCTCGCTGAAGGGGTACTGGAGTGTACTCTTCTGACAACAGTAGATGTGCAAGAAGACAAGCCACACGGAGCAAGAAAGTTTAAGCCTCTATTGTATCACATCTGCTAATATTAGCCAAGCAAATCACATGATAAAGTTCAAGGTCAAAAGATGGGAAGGTGACCTTGAATGTGGGTTTATAAGACTACTACAGAGGAATGTAAAATCAAAGCCAATAATTCAACCTATCACACAAATTTTTTAAGTCAAATAAGTTGTGTATTGTACTAGGTATTTCCCCTACTCAGATCCATTATTCTCCTCTCTCTGATATGCTCTGTGCCCAGGTTGCTGAATTCTAAGGACTACCTGTATGGATTGGGCTTATCTGCTGGTTTATCAGCTTCATGGAACCAGCCAAGAGGAAAGACTGCAGCATATGGGAGAAAAAACTTGGGACATTGCTTCCCTGATTTTATAGCACATCATAGGCAATAGGTCTGTCCTTTGGTTGGTGTTCCCTTCATTAGCTGTGCCTGTATTGTTTTAGTTACCACTGCGGATGGCAGCAGCTGCCACCATTGTCGCTGGTCTCTGAGTATCTCATCGTTTTTTGTTTATTTCCTTAACTGAAACTCACACTGATTTAGATAGTCCTCTCTCACAGTCTTTTCATTTTAACCATCTGAAGTAAATTCTGTTTTCTGCTAGGATTCTAACTGCTACATATATATAATTAATTTCAGTATGTATAGCACAGATCCTTCTCAATTACCAATCACAAATGCTTCTCAAAATGATGTGGCGACTTTTGCTAAAGATAAAGAATCAAGTAGAGTAAAATTTTGTTTATCATGCTATAAGCTAACCGTTTTTATAACTGTTTGACTACAACACAGGTTTTAGCTATTTGGCTAGAAATCTTAGATTCCATACTATTTGCTCAGTATGATACATGACACACTTTTTAAAGTGTAAGATGTTTCTCTACTTCAGTTATACTGCATTTTGTACATTTATTCTGGGTTCTCTCTCCTAAATTCTCTTTTGTGGGGAGGTTACTCTTTTTTTTTCCTTAAGGCTGAATTTGGCTACCTACTCTTATATTTGCAAATACAACTCTTTGATTTAACTATGAAAATGACCACATGTCCCAACATTTTCAGCTGCAACTAGTGACCACTCCAATCTTCCCTAAAGCCAGTGACATTACAGGATGTTATGTCACAGGGTCTTCTCTGGCTTGGTAAAGACTTAACTCACCCACTGGTAAATATAGCCTAGTGCCCAGCACCCACACCACAGTAATAGCTCCATCTTACATATGTCCTATAAAAATTGTTTTTCTTTTTTTAAAATTATATCCTACTATGAAGAATCCCTTGGGTCTCTTTTCTCACCACATCTCTGTTTGAAAGAGCAGTTTTCTGATGGAACACAATACAATCTTCCTCCAGGAAAAAAAATTCTAATTTCTCTTTTCAACTATTCATCTTTGCTACTCATCATTAGAGATGTAAGTTGAAACGAGGGTCTACTGAGGTTGAGTGCTAGTTGGGTATGTTGAGAAAAGCATGAGAAAGATGGGAAATCAAATTTTAAAGAGATAATTAAATCAAAGCACAAAGCATATAGGAGAGAAGTTACCATAGCAGAAAAGTAATTCAGTTATTAAACAGAGATAAGCCCAGGACAAAAAAAGGTAAAAACCATGTACCATACTGAAAACATGAAGCCTGGGCCATATGACTACACTGGACTTGCATGACTCCTATATAGGAATGAATTTCAAGGCTTGGAGATAAAACAACCCTATTTCTGTGATAACCAAGAGGATTAAGAAAAATATATCAGCATTCACCATGTTTGAAAGTGTAAGGAGAACCAGAAAGAAGCCTGGTGTCTTAAACTATATTACAAGAGGATTTTTTTTTAACTGGAAGGTTAAAAATGACCTGAAAAAAAGTGAACAATTTTTGTGTGAATTCGAGCGCTGCTATATTCCACAGACACAATGCAGTCTGCATATATTTTACATCCCAATTTGCATTCAAAGCATTGTTTTCTTTACAACTGCCTGCAAGCCTTGTGAGGCGGTGGGTACCAACTGGTGTCACAAAAGTAACAAGCAAATGCCCATTATCAACATCTTCCTCAACAATGACTATCAAAGAAAGTTCCCCAGGAGTTCTGCATTCACAGTCCAGAAAGAAAAAAGACTTCCTGATATTTTTAGTTGGTAGTTGCAGGAATTTATCTTTAGACATGTGTTTTCAACGTTGGGATTCAAAGACATGCTGTTTTCAGTCTGGCCTGCAAAGATCATGGAAGCACAGCTTATAATCAATTTCCACTGAGCAATAAAACACTCTAGTTACTATTTTGGAGTTTAGTTGCTTCTGTCTGGTTGCTATGACTTGTTGTTCCAAGCGCATTTTCTCATTCCTGCACATTCAGTCCAATCCCCAGGGTTATTGTCTAAATTCTATTTTGTCATCTTATTCAATCCCAGTCTATTTCGTGATTCAATTCTTCTTTAAAATCTTGTCTATTTCCAAACTATGTGGTTTCATAATTCTTTTCTATTCTTTTCTTGCTTTTACACATTAATGGGTTTGCCATGCTGTGGCTCTTTCTTCTTCACAGGGTCTGGTTGGTGAAAAATCCTGTAAAAAAAATGATTGCTCTTCTGCTGTTTTCAGTTTTATTAAAATCAATATTATTTGTATCTCAGGTTTATTTCTAAGTTTATAAGGTTGTGTAGCTATTTGTCTTATGTATGTGTTTTATTTCCATATATATATGACTATGTATGTGCATATATGAAATGTGTATACAAATGTATATATATATATATATATAAAATATGTGTGTGGATATATATACATACGGAAGCCATTGTTGTTACTATTAACAGTAAATGGAAAAAGATCCTGATTTTACTATCTAAATCCATTTTGTAGTTATTTATCTTAAATGGAAAATTTCTAGGTCCTTGTGTTTTCTAATTTGTAAACTCAATAAATTTCCTACTGCTCTCAGAATTTCGTGACAGTGGCGATAGTACTGCTTAAGGAATGGAACTCTTCTTAGGTTTTTTTGCACTGTAGATTGTTAGAAGTTCATGGACTTTGCTTTCCTCTCTTTTACTGTGACATAGAAGACTACACATTCAGTAAAATAATTTGTCCTCAGGGTGCATATGTGAGTTTTATGGAACCTACTGTCTAGAACCCATCCATCAAGGCAGATCACGATGCTGCAATAATTTGACTTTCCAAGACTATCTTGTTATGCCTTGAGAAATAAATCCCTAGTTTCTGAATTTAAGTCATTAAAAGAATCCTTTTTCAAGATGCGGAGCTGGAAGGAGATTTTTTTCTTCTCAGTCTTTTCAGAAAGTTCTGATATTGAATGCTGTCTCTTATCTTCAGAATAAAGTAGGGGGAAGAAAAGGTGTGTGTCGGGAATGGACAGGTAGCAACAGCTAAAGCTGGAGTTAAGTTTCATGGTGTCCTCCAGGTATAAAAGAGCACATGCTACCAGTAGAGGAGGAGAAGGTGGGGCCGCTTAAATAAATAAATAAATAAAAAGCCTGTGGGTTGCAAAAACTAAAGAAAAGATCTTTGTACAAAAAGGAGACACATACAGTTTCTATTGCCTCAGGCTGTCCTGGAGTGATGACCACGAGGGACTACATGTCTGTTCCCCTCAGGCTGAGTATGAACTCAGGTGGTGGGTTGTTCAGGTGCAAAATAACCCTTCAGTCACACATCTACATTTATAGTACCGATGCCTCCATTGAATGCCTACTTTGTCATCTGCCTTTAAGTTTAATGTCCATAGGTTTCACCTAAATTGGTGTCTAGGTTTCAACTAATTTTGTCTGGCAATCAAAGAAATCTTGTTAGAGTGTTATTTGCCAGGGTGATGTGGAAGTAGGTAGTTCCAAGCCCCAGCAGTTCCCCGAAAGCTCCTAAATTATGCTACTGAAGACCTTGAAGCAGCAAGGAGACATGTAGAGCATCGTGTTTGAGGTTTATACTCTCTGTTTATCCTTGTGTGAAAAGGTGACCTTGCTTTACCTTCTCCAGTGACTCCTCTAAGGATTGTAAGGAGAGGATTAGGTAGCAGCAAGCCTCCTTAGGAAGAAACATGAGAATGACTTGAATTAATTTTTAAACTATGCATGGCTCACTTCCCGGGAGATGTTTACATTATTCTGCAAAAGTCTACCACCACCTAGGGTAATCGTCTTAGTTTCTTATTGTTTCTGTAATAAATTTCTACAAACTTAGTAGCTTGAAACAACATAAATTTACTATCTTACTGCTCTGAAGCCCAAAGTCCAAAATCAGCCTCAGTGAACTAAAGGTTTTGGCAGATCTGGCTCCTTCTAGAAAGTCCAGGAGAGAATCCATTCTTTACCTTTTCCAGTTGGCATAAGTACCCAGATTCCTTGGTTCACGGTTACCTTCCAGCAATTTCATGACTCTGATGTCTGTTTCTTTACGATGCCTTCACATGTCCACCAGGCAGAATCAGATTAGTAAACCCTCTACACTCCAACAAAATAACTCTTTACATATGCCACTATTTCAGCACTCATTCCATGGTGTGACAACTATGTAGTAATGGTCTTTTCTTCTGCAATAAATTCTTGGCATCAGAAACTATGCTTCAGTTTTTTCTGAATCATCAATGCCTAGCAAAATCTCTAAGATGTAGTAGGTGCTTACTTAGTAAATGTTTATTGATGATTTTAAAAACCTAAAATCGTATGTATTTGCCAGAATAAATTTTGTAGCTCTCTGTGAAGGAAAGGTAAATGTTAAGGGGGATCAGTTCAAACTCCCTGGCAAATTTGTTTTAGATTTTGATGATTCAAGATACATTGTTCTTCCATAATGCAGTTTATCAAAAATGACTAAAACACAGTAGGTACCTAACTGTTCATTTCCCTTTGTCTCACATATAATTTCATCCATTAACCAAAACAACAACAATTTTAAAAATATTTCTATTTAAAAATACTATTTCTATTGCCTCAGGCTATCCTGGAGTGATGACCACAAGGGACCAGCTAAGTATTTCATTCTTAGCTAGTAGACCAAATATAGGAATTTTTTATTTGATCAGACATAGTTAGTCTACATTTATTCACCAGTGAAATATGATTTTTATATGTAGCTAGAGATTCATATATTAATCCTTGGGATGTTTTATCCTAGCATTTGTCTAAAAGAAAGAAGCAATAAAGAAATATCATATACATGACCAACATTGAGTATTTGTCATAAAAATGTACTTTTAATGGTATTTCAAAGAATGAAATCTGTCTTCAGAACAAGTGCTGGGCTCTCCAGAGAATTAAAGCAACAGAGATAACAAGTTGTAGCAATCATTTTGGGACTATCTCCACAATGTAACAGTTTCTTAATTTATAGCTGGATTCTAGCATTTTCCTTCAGTTTGAAAAATGCCTCGTTGGCTCATTCATGCAAGAAAACAAAGTGGCAAGTTGAATCTTCTTTGACGTTTATTGAAAGTTCTCAGCTCAAATTTGCAGAATGTGGGAGTTAGTAAAAGGAAAGAGCTTTGTGAAACTCCACTGCAATTTGATGAAGAAGTCAGGAGAAAGTGGAAATTTATCTCAGTCCCTTTATCTTTTTCATCTATTCATGTCAAAATACCACTTCTCTGTCTAACCAAGGAAACCTTGTCATATGTCTTTTGTAATTCACTGAATTTGAAATTTAACAGAAAATCTTGACATAACATAGTTTAAATTCCACAGTTCTCTCCTGGGTACAATTTTATCTAATCAAAATGAATCCATGAGTTTGTCTCAGAATTAACAAGAAAGATTGATTGCCAATTGGTAACACTTAGAAAACATTGAGACTGCTTTCTTTCTGAATTAACCTGGATGTGGGGCAGCAACATGAAGCACTTAGGAAGAGCATAATTTTTTAAAAGTTTAAAACCTGCACACTATGGTCTTGAGAAATTTAAAAAATCTCTTTATACACTGCCTTTTTTTCCCATCTGAAAATAGAGAGGTTAATTGTTTAAGTTCCTAAATCATCCCCAACCTCTCATTTAGGAAGCTAAGGGATTTCTGTACCATGATAGTTGCAAAACAAGACCCAAAGCATCACTAATGCTCACTTCTAATAGATTTTCCCTCAAACAAAATACAGTATTCTTCCATTAGCAAATCTTCATCAATCACCCACCCTGTCTGTAGCCTTCTGATTTACTTCAGAATTGACAAGACAGTAGATTCTTAATTCATAGAAAATAATGTTCTGCTTTTGACAATGAGACATTGTGGAGATACTACCAAAATGATGTACAGGTGATGTGAAAGTTCTTCATGGAAACCGTAGCCTACATATAATTTTCTGAAACTTGGAAATATAAAAGATTGATTTATCTGGCTACAAATACCTGTAAGATATTTATTTTTCAAGATATATATAACACTGTAAATGACAAAAAAATAAGAACACTTGAGGAGAGAGAAAAATTACCATCAATGCTACATGCAGAAAAAAAAATTTCTCCTTAAATCTCGAGGATTTAGCAAATTTCAGGCAACAGAAGGCATTCCAGGGTACAGAATATTTACACTTCATCCACTATCTCAGTATCGTATGAAACTGTGATGCTAATTAAGAATAAAAACAACGAACCAACAGGAAATTGAGCAACACAAAGCTTACAACCTGAAGATACATTGATAGACTGAGAAAGTTTGCATTATTGCTTAAATGAGTGACCAGTGGGTCAAACAATTTTGACTTCCTACTATTTGTCAGTCACTCTATTAATTGCTGGAACACTATAAATAGTGAGCAAAAATCCATGCAGTCATTTTGTCATCAGCAAAGTGTTCAGAGGTGCTAAACAAATATAATTCAAATAAATCTGATTCTTTAAAAGCATATAACAAAGGAATGGGATTGGAGCTCTTGTGGTAGAGTGGGCTTCCCTATAGCTGAGATCTGAAGAATGGCTGTGACTGAATAGGCCAAGGGTAGGTTGCAGGAAGGTAGTTACACTAAGTGGAAGAAAGAACAAGTGAGCAGGGTCTATGTGAGTTTTTAAAAGGAAAGGCAACCAGAGAACAGAGAGTAAATATATGACCAGCAACACGGCCTCATTCACCTCCTTAAGACAATAAAAACTGAATCTGAAAGTGCAGCCTAAACCACCTAATCCCAGGCACCTGACATCCCCACACCTCACGTGATTCACAAACAAAAGTTAAACTTCTGCAATGACTGTGGCTGACGACT
This sequence comes from Manis javanica, assembly GCF_040802235.1. Taxonomy (NCBI): domain Eukaryota; kingdom Metazoa; phylum Chordata; class Mammalia; order Pholidota; family Manidae; genus Manis; species Manis javanica. Next base: position 11,473,832 of record NC_133165.1, read on the forward strand.
CTTATTCAAGGTATCAAATGGCAACTTTTGGTCATTACCCACTGACACAAATTTTGAATACATAATGTATTAGAGGAAAATACTGAAGGATAATTACCCATCTACTAAGCCATAAAATCCCATCAAGCTTAATTTATAAGTGTAGAGTATGATTTTGACTCAGTGATGTTATTACAGTCAATCATTCTACTAATCGATTTTAGTATTTTTGCAACAACTTATATGATGAGTCAACTTGACATGAATATTCATTTTCTAGTTATATGGAATTTGCTGACTTCAAGATATAGAAAGAAAAGAAAGTGAAACCAGACATAGAATTTTTTAAAACCCCTCATTGATTAGGATGCTGCATTGTGTATTCCTTCCAAAGTAAGCATGTGTTATTTATTTCATTATTACATGGAATTTGACTAAAAGTAAAGCTAAATGCACAAGAGTGATAATCAAAAAGTTATTCACTGTAAAATCCACCAGTCCTGTTGTTTCTAGTGATGTTTCCTATACCCTACAAATCATAAATTGATTTAATCATGAATTGAAGTACAGGACCTAAAATACTTCAACATTTAAGCATAGCAGAGAATGGTGTCTCATCAACCCCAGAACTAGGAAAACTAAAAAAATCTCTAGGACGTCCTCAAGGAAATTAGGGTGTCCTCAAGGAAACAGAGCATCAGAATTTTGTAGTAGTTGTATAGATATATTTTATACACGAAGTAATGTTAAGACTGCAGATGTGAAAGAAGAAATTAGAAAATACAAACTGTAAACTTTCTTATTTCTAATAAAGCAAAGTGATGATTTGTCTAGATTGATTTGTGAAAGTAGCTCAGCCTTAATTAATCATGGATTTTCATTATGCCTCATAGTAACTCACAACTCTAAAAGGAAATTCTTCGATTAGATTTAACTTTACTATCAAAATTCTTTAATCACTCAGCCATCTTTCTCAAATATTTAATCATTTAATGTAAGATATAAATCAAGCTTTTGTCTTGAGACAATTGTGTGGAGAAAAGTTTGGTGTTTGAGGTAGATCTGTAAGTCAAAAGAAGAAATATGATTTGGAAGAGGAAATTTGAATTTAATTAAATTCCTTTGTTTTGTGTCCCTTATTCCCTATCATCCACTCTTATTTCCCATTCTCCCATGTTCAGACTCTCAAGTTCATAATGACTGGGGCTTCATGGGTCAAAGTGGAGAAAATAAGAAGAAATGATCAATATGGGAATAGAAATCAACTCACTCAGTACATTCAACATATATTTGCCAGCTACTATGTGTTAGGTGGTGTTCTAAGGGATAAGGGATCAAAAGTAAACAACATACAAGATTCTCCTGGAACTTACATTCTAGTAAAAGACCTGAAGAAGGACAGGGGATGAGATATACTGTTATCTTGGCGAACGGTGCTCTAGTCCAAGGGAACTGCAAGGCAGGAGTCTTAATAAGAAAGGAGCCCACTTGGTGTTTATGATGTGAAGTGAAGAAGCTATTCCAGAATAACAGAGTGAGTAAAACGAGGGTAGTAAGAGATGATGTCACAGAGGCCACTGGCTAGGCAAGGAGGACAGACCACGTAAGATGGAATTGTTATTTTTTAAAAGTTTGTAAGTTCTTTGACATTTTTCCATTTACAGGTCAGCTCTATGTCCTCTCCCACTGAATTTAGGCATTAACTCTTGACCAAGATCGTATGGTGGAAATGATGAAGTCATAAAAGGCATGGAGCTTCCTTCTGGTTCTCTTGAAATATTTGTTTTCTAGATTTCTACTTTGTGGATCCCAACTGCCTTGCCGTAAGAAGCTCAACCCACACAGAAAGACCACAGAAAGAGGCACCAGTTGACAATCCTATCTACGTCCAGCTCAGCATCTTCTCTGCCCTAGTGGCAGACATATTGGCAAAAAAGTACCCAGATGATTCCAGCTTCCTACCACTCAAGTCACCCTGCTCCAAATGAGGCCCCACATATGTTAGAACAGAGATAAGCCATCACCATTACATCACTAGGTTTTGGGGTGGTCTCTGTGCAGTAGTAGATAATGGAATAGTTTGGTACTCTGAGAGGGATGCTGCTATACTGAAATATTTGGCTTTGGTTCAGGGATAAGTGACCACTGGAAGCTGACATGGCCTTGAGAAGACAGTATGTGGACGGTTGACAGGCTTTGAGGAAGCTGTCAGTAGTATAAAGTAAAATAAGGAAAGTGTAATTAAATGCTGCAGAAAAGTTGATCTTGTTATGTCATAGTAGAAAGTTTAGAAAAACTGTCAGCTACTATGTCATGGAAAATAGGAGATTATGTAGAAAACCGACTTTAGTGTAGTCGATGTGGCTAAAGATAATTATGGCAGATGGTTAACAGCGTCAACTGGTTCCTTTTAACTATGTGCTCTGAACTGGATTCGTCTTCCTCAAATTCTTATGCTGAAACTCTAATCCCCAGTGCATCTATTTTTGGAGATAGGGCATTTAGGAGGTAATTAATGTTGAATGAGGTCATAAAAGGTGGGATTCTAAACCTATAGGATTGGTGGCCTTATAAAGAAAGGTCAATCTCTCTTTCTCCCCTAACACTCACTCAGAGGAAAGGACATATGAGAATATCTGTCTGCAAACCAGGAGAAGGCCCTCACCAGAAACCAAGCCTTGCTGGGCCTTGATCTGGGACTTCCAGCCTCCAAAACTATGAGAAAGTAAATTTCTGTTTAAAGCCGAGCAGTCCATGGCATTCTGTATGGCAGCGCCAGCAGACTAAGACACTGTGTTTTACAATGTATGGATATAAAGAGGTAAACAAAAGAATGACTTACTCAGTTCTCAAGCACAATTTAAAGAAAATGTAAAAGAGTTAGGAATTTCTGAGTTTCAAAATAAAAAGATTCCTCATTCCCTGGTCTCCAGGTAAAGATGAAACCAAGGATATGACTCTGAATATTTCATTAAGACCAGGATGGCTTCGTGTGGAACCTCATAGATCCATTCAGTCATACAAAAAGGCTTCTAAGGATATTAACGATGTGCCTCACAGATTCTCTCCGTTCAGTAATGAAGATTTCTAGAATTGTAAAGAGTGTGGTCCCACCACATCAGGGCCACAAGAAACCCAAGAAGAGAAGAACTCATCTCAAGGAGACTTGCGGGAGTGGCTGTTGCCTAGTTCAGTGGATTACAAATTGACGGATACTGAAACACACAAAAGCTATGAAGTTATTACATGCCAGCTTGGCCTGAAAAAGTCAACAGCACGAAATGAAAAGAGGCATTTGGATTCCTAAATTCTCTGGGTAGGAGCAAATTGAGAAAACTCCATAGCTAAAAACAAGGGCTAAGGAGGAATGACTTAGAAGAAAGACTGTCTCAAGGGATCCAGCCCGGAGCTGGGACCATCAGTCCCAGAGAACAGCGCAGGGCTATGAGGAAAGAAACGACATGTACCTCACTGGATTTCAGAAATACTATGAATCCATGTTTGCTGAGTGGCTCCCTTCTCCTTTTTGAGTGGGACTTTCTTTTGCACCTGTCCTGTGCCTATTCAACCACAGTTATGGGCTGTTTTGGGGGTAGCTAGTAGGTCTTCAGTTTGACCACAGAAAAAAAAATGTACCCAAGGAATTAAACCTAATGTGTTTCGTCTGCTTCCAAATCTGGTTTAAATGAGAAGATTCTGGACTTCAAGTCAGATGCCCAAATGGAATGAGGCTTTTCCTGGATTTTTGGAGATGATTAATGTATTTTGCACCTACAAAGAAAATAAATAGTTTGAAGCCAGGGCACAAATTGTGGAATTATTAAAAAAAAAAAAGGTTTACACAAGTTAATATTTCCTCCTATTGAGAGATACTGTCTCTTCTGCTTGAATAGCGGCAGCCTTGTATCTGGCCAATAGAGTATGAAGGAGATGATATTCTATTACTTCCAAGGCTAACTCACAAAGGACCAGGCAACTTCCCCTGTGTCATGTGTTATTCACTTTCCAGAGGCTTCCGTGTAAGACACTCCCTCTTGGAAACTAGTCACCATACTCCAGGGAGCTCAAGCCACACAGAGGCTACATGTGGGGCTCTGATTGACAAGCCACCCTACACCCAGCTTTAAAGTCATCCTGTCTGAGACACTACAAATGTGGGTAAAAATGCCTCTAAATGATTCCAGAGAGCTTCAGGGCCCCAGCTGTTCCAACCTTCCTGGCTAAGGTCCAGGTCATTGAGGAACAGAAGTGACTCATTCCCACTGGGTCCTGAGAGAATTCCTTACCTGAAGAATATTTAGTTATTATTTTAACTGGTAAGCTTTGGGTTAGTGAATATAGTATATACATTGAGCAAAACTACAGGATTGGCTTGAAAAATACCTGGGTGCTATCAGATGGATATTACATCTTGCCAATGATGTGAACAAGATTTATAAAATATAAATCTGTATTTCATAACTAAGTCTTGGATTAAGCAAAAGAAAGAAAAAGTATTGAGCATAGTTCTTAAGGAACAATCAGCACCAGGTTGTGAACATTAGACAGATCAGGCCATTGAATTATATAGGGACCCAACCCACTCATCTAGGCCCCATTGCTCTGGAAGGAGATGTCCGAGTGGATACAATCATTCATTATGGCAATCAGAGGATTTGGTGGTGGTGTGTCCATCAGAGGTGGCAGCAGAGCTGGCTGACCATGAGGAGGAGAGCTGGGAAGTCTAGTGAGCGTGTCCCAGAGGCACCACCAGACAGCTGTCCAGCTAGCTATGGGGCAGGTGGACAGGCCCGATTGGCCCCTACTTTGGTCTCTTACTACATCAGTATATTTTTTGGAGGCCTCCTGAGATTTGTGCTACTGGTAACTTTGGTAAAAATAGGCCTGAAGAGGTGTGTAGGCCCCCCAGACCCAAGGGGATAAGCCTTGGACCACAACCACATGAGTTACTGTAAATAAGGTTGGTATGGGGCTGTAGAAAGGGGTGGAGTAGAGGGATTTTTATGGGTTCAGCAGGGACAGCAAACTATTCTTCTGTTTTCCGTGGACAAAAAAAGAATCAGGTTTTTAACAAGTGAATGAAATATTAGAAATGATTGTTGAGAAAGAGGTTCCATACACCTGAGACAATTTTTAAGGCAATAGACTGTCAATTGATCTTTCTTCAAAGGTACTGACATTAGAAATAGGGAGAAGATAATGTGAGAGCAAGCTAGCTGTAATGAAATATCAAACGCTGATATATGAGACAGTGGATGATTTCAGATACTTAAACCACTTTAATTGGAACTTTAGAAGGGAGAAGTAATTCAGCAAAGTGTTTTCACTTTAGGGAAACTTCAAACTTAAGCAATCAAAATCCATATAAAAGACTAAGTAAAATACAATTTATTTTTCTTGTTCCTGGAAACTAAAAGGTACTTCTGTTTAATCTCCATCTTCTGAGTTTAATAGCATCAGACTGTTGTCTCTTCTCTATCATGTACTAATCCAGGAAAGAATATTACTTCTTGGTCATTCAGCACAGATGAAAAATAAACCCAGCCTTACAGTAATGGCAGCCCATTTACTTAAGTTTCTTATGTATTGGACAATTATGTATCGATTTTTAATCTCAACTATGTTCACTTCTTCAGAAACTTTCCCCAAATAAGATCTCTCATCTTCAGGCTTCATTACGCTCAATATTATCCATGCTTGATTGTAATATGAGTAGCAAGTATTTATAGAGCCTTTTCTATATAGTAACAGAACACTAACTGAATTACATGTAATATTTCATTTGTGTCTGCCTAATAATTCTCTTAAAGTGGTAATATTATTGTCTATTTTATAGATGAGGAAAGTGTGCACAGAGAGATTGAGTAACTTTTCCAAACACTTGAAGGCAGAAAACCTATCTCCCTTACCTTACTGCCCACTTACTACCCTCCTAACGTCTCCTCTGTACAGCTGACAGTTCACAGTGCTTATGTATAGATGTTCCTCCACTGTACACACAAGATTGATCATATGTGCATGAAGTACGGCCACTGAAGGATTTTATTTATTCAAAACATTTAGCAAGAATAAAGCCCTAAATACAGTATTATATAACATAATCAGAGTTAGAACCCATGAACGAATCATTTCAAACACAAAATAGAAATATGAGAAAATGGCAAAGAGTATATGGTATTGCATTTTATCGAGTCCATATTAGAATGTTTTTTTTTTCTCTTTTAAAAGGACAGTCCCCAGAGGAGAGTGGATTTTATGTGTGCATCTGAAATGAATTTCAAGGAGGAGACAAGAAAAGCAGTAGAAGGTAAGAGCATGTTTCCACACAATGCCCTGGGCTTCTTAGATGTGAGGCCAGGGCTGCCACTAGAGAGCCAGCAGATGCTGTGAGTAGGCTGAGAACTCTGAGCTTGCCCCTACCCTTTGGATCACATAGTTCTCTTTTGTCTATTTTATATTTTCAGGGAAAATGGCCCTCTACCTAAGGCAGAAACTGCTGTAAGTATGAAGGTGTAAGTCTATTAGCTACTCTGAAAGCACATAGCATTCAGGTCCAGAACTGCAACTTATAAAAGCATAGACCATCCCTTAATCTGAAAGGATGCTCTCACAGCCTCTTTTGGGAGAATCTGAGAAAGGATCAATAGATATCAGGCTACAATTTGATAAGAGATCGGGGATTCTGACAACTTGAAACTCCTCTTAATCAGGAACCCTCTTAGAGAAAAATTTTAGGGACCCATTCCTCATTCTGAAAGGGAGTAAAAGTGGTTAAATGATCCCTAGTTTCACCTTTACTGAAAAGCTTAGTTCTTAGCATCTGACAATTTCTCAGGGTCCAAGTCCACAATTAAGTTATCTTTCAGGAAGCTAAGCAATAAAAGGCTTGAACTTTTTTAAGAAAGTATTTTTAAAAATATAATTGTAGTCCTGGTGACAGCGAAAAAAAAAGAGGAAAGTATTTCCTCTTCCTTATCAGTAGTGAGGTCAAATTATCAACAAAAGGATTTTATTATACACACTGCTCGTCATACATTGTTTTTTCAGTTCACTTGGATGGAAAATGCACGATTAAGGTTATTTCCAGAGTCATTTAAAGGCAAGCCTGCAGTATAATGTTAAACTAATTAGTCAGATTTGAAAATGAGCGGTTTAATGATGATCCTAAATGTTTCTCATTCTTTTTTGGGAGGTAAGTGGGCGTTAAATTATACATAAAAGTTGCTTCTCATAAAAGAAACATTTTATTAAAAATCTTTTTACAAGTGGGATACAGCCTCATAATCAAATTTCATCAAAGGAAAATCTGACAAAGAATGATTTAAAATTTCTAGTTGTTGGAAAGAAGAAAATTTTATCAATTAAGTTTTACCAGGCACAAAATCCAAACAAAATATTTTAGATAATCCTGGGGAAAGTGATTTTATTCATTTGAGAGAAAAACAATTTTTGTCTTTAAAAAGTGATTACACAGAAATGGTAATTATAAAGAAAGGCAGGTTCTTTTCACACAAACTTTCAAATAGCCAGAGGAAAATATGAAATTTTAAGGCGAATGATTCTTGGGATTGAGAGGATGTGGGGAGGAAACTGGACACATTTTCAAGCCAAATCTTGTTCACAGGGTATATCATGAAAATCCTAATATCTCAGAATTTGCAATTCAGTTTTCTCCTTTAATCACAATTATTCCTACACCATTCTTTTCTTTTTTAAGCCTAAACATCTAGGCTAATAAGCACTAACTTTACAAGGGCTACTTTCTGAAAAATTAAATTTCTACTCAATTAACTGAGCTCCCTTATCCAAGTTTTGCTTGGAGGTTGAGAATTTAATGGGGCAATAAATAACTGGAATTCATGAAGTAATAAATAAATACGTATTTTATTAAGTGCACTACTAGAGATCAGACCTTACCTTATTTTACTTGCTTTACACAAATGCATTTCCTCTTTTTTTAAATTAAAATATAGTTGATATACAATTTTACACTGGTTTCAAATATACACAATAGTGATTTGGCAGTTATTTACATTATTAAATGTTCACCCCAATGTTTTAAGGGAAAAAAGTCTTGCTCCTCTGTTATTAACTAAAATATGGATTGGAGAGAGAAATATTATTCTATAATGCAATATAAGGAAGGTACTAGATGCTTTATGTCCATTATTGCTAATTGCACAAAAACTCTGATACATTATATGACTGGATTATATTTTGCAATTGAGAAACATGATGACATTGGAGAGTGTGAGGAAATTGCTTAAAATCATTCCGCTTTGGTGGAAAAGCTCTCACTTGAACCAAGGTGGACCCCCCCTACTCATGCTGCTATCCTGCGCTTCTCTTCCTTTGAAGCTGCATGTGATCAAATCCCTGTCAACCTGGCTCCAGAGACAGGGGCTAAGCCTGCACCCCTCAGCGGACTAGGCGCAGAAGTTCCAAGTGTTAGACATGGGGGTTGGTTGAAATTTAGAATATTACACCTGGCTTAAATTTGTTTATTTTTTTAATTGTGGGAGTAAGATAATAACAGAGCTTTATCTCAACAGTCTGATGAATGTCAAAGGAATATGAATTTGATTTTTTGTGCATGTATGTGACAAAAAAAATTTCATAGGAGCACATGTAAGAACATGTTTTAATCCAGACTGCTTTACGGACCAATGAGTTTTGGTTCTCTCAGAGATGATACGAAGATGATACGAAGATCACACCTTCACATTAACATTACTTACTCATAGAAGAATGACACAGGAAACTTATTTTAACATTGTCTCTATAAAAAAATCAATAAAAATGTAGGTTGTTGTGGGATATCATGACTAAGGGCCTAGGCTTTGTAGTCAGGTGTACCAGAGTTCAAATCACAGTTATTAAATGATCAGTAATTTACTTCTTTAACAATTAACTGCCTTGTACCCGTTTTCTCATTTGCATAATTGAGGAATTAATAGCCATTCTACAGTGTGGTTTTGGTGCAGATTTAATGATATATAAAAGTCTTAGTGCATGCCTGGAAGATGTATTAATAAACTATTTTTATTGTTATTTTATTGCTACTATTATTTTTTTACAGTTACTATTTTTGTTGTCATGAATACTCTACCACATGCAGTATTTGTTGTACAGACCAGTTTTAATTATGAACCTGGATAAAATGAAAAAGAGAGTTTATCCTGAAAATTTATAAAAGAATATAGGAGTTAAATGGGGTTGAAAATCCACTTAAACATTAACTTTTTAATTGCCTTTTATTACAAATTGTGACACATTATCGAGAAACTATTAATATAAAAATTTTGAATCTATTGATTTACAAGGTTAAAGCCAGCTATCTACTTCAGACATAATTAGAACTCAGAACATTAAGCATGTTGGCAAAATTCATAAGACACTCATAATAACATAACCTGGAGACTTGGTCAGGGAAACTCAGTATCAGGTTGAGGAGCAAAGAAAGCCAGGCTGAGGTTTATTGTTATTTGTGCATCCTTTTTTTGACCCCCACTTCACTACTAGTTATTGCACTATTTCTCTACAAGCCAAACAAACAACCCTCTCAAAAGTCAGTCTATACTACCTATATTCATCATTGCTTTTCCTGCGGTAAGCAGAATTCTAAGGTGACCTCCAAGATTCCCTGCCCTCTCAGTGACCACAATCTCCATAATCTCTGGAACTATGTATGATGGAATTACTTTTCTTGCTTAGTTGATGTTATATAGTACAGTTAATATCAAGATAGAGGGATTGTCCAAGTGAGTCAAAACTGATCACATGAGGTCTTTAAACGCAGAGATTTTCTCCAGCTGCTCACAGAAGTGGAAGTCAGATCAAAGTGTGGGAGAGATTTGACATGAGACATATTCCGCACTGCTGGCTTTGAGGATAGACCCTGCCACATGGCCAGGAATGAGGGCAGCTTCTAGGAGCTGAGAAAAGTTCTCAGCTGACATTTAGCAAGGAAACAGGGACCTCAATCTTATTACTATAAGGAATTGAACACTGCCACTACCAGTTGAGTGATCTTAAAAGTGAACCTTGGGTTTGTCATATATGGCCTTTATTACATTGAGGTACATACTCCTTATACCCATTTTGTTGAGTTTTTATCATGAATGGATGTTGAATTTTGTCAAATGCTTTTTCATCATCTATTGAGATGATCATGTGTTTTTAATCCTTCTTTTTGTTAATGTGGTATATGATATTGACTGATTTATGAATATTGTACCAGCCTTGCATTCCTGGAATGAATCCCACTTGATCATAAAGGATGATCTTTCTGAAGTATTTTTTGATTCAGTTTGCTAATATTTTGTTGAGGATGCTTGCATTTATGTTCATCAGGGATAGTCCTGTAATTTTCTTTCTTTTGTGATATTTTTGGTTTTTGAATTAGAATGATGCTGGCCTCATAGAATGAGTTCTGAAGTATTCCGTCTTCTACTTTTGGAATGCTTTAAGAAGCTCAGATATTAGCTCTTCTTTTAATGTTTGGTAGAATTAAGACACCTGTGAAGGTGTCTTAATCTGGAGTTTTGTTTTGGGGGAATTTTTGATTACCAATGTGATTCCATTGCTGGTAATCGGTATGTTCAAATTTTCTGTTCTTTCTTGGGTCAGGCTTGGAAGACTATATTTTTCTAGAAAGTTTTCCATTTCCTCTAAGTTATCCAGTTTATTGAAATACAATTTTTCATAATATTCTCTAATAATTATCTGTATTTCTGAGGTATCCATTGTGATTATTCCTTCTTTGTTTCTGATTCTGCTATTGTGTGTACACTCTCTTTTAATCTTAGTAAGTCTGGCTAGCAATTTATCTATTTTTTTTCTCAAAGAACCAACTCCTGGTTTCACTGATTTTTTTCTATTGTTTTATTCTTCTCTATTTTATTTATTTCTGCTCTGATCTCCATTATGTCCCTCCTACTGATTTTGAGTTTCATTTATTCTTCTTTTTCTAGTTTATTTAATTGTGAATTTTAGGTTGTTTATTTGGAATTGTTCCTGTTTCTTGAGGTAAGCCTGTCTTGCTATATACTTTCCTCTTAGAACTGCCTTTGCCATGTCTCACAGATTTTGGGCTGTTGTATTTTGTTTCCATTTGCCTCCATATATTGCTTAATTTCTGTTTTAATTTGTTCATTGATCTATTGATTATTTAGAAGCATGTTGTTAGGCCTCCATGTGCTTGTAAGACTGTTTTCTTTGTGTAATTTATTTCTAGTTTCATACCATTGTGGTCTGAGAAGCTGCTTGATACAATTTCAGTCTTTCTAAACTTACTGAGACTCTTCTTGTGGCCCAGTATGAAATCTATTCTGGAGAGCATTCCATGTACACTGGAGAAAAATATGTATCCTGCTGTTTTTGGATGGAGTATTCTGTAGATATCAGTTAAGTCCATTTGATCTAATGTATTGTTCAGTGCTTCTGTTTACTTATTTATTTTCTGTCTGGTTGATTATTGACAAGAGTGGTGTGTTAAAATGTCCTAACCAACATTATACTTCATAGAAAACAAAAAGCTGAAAGCTTTTCCTCTAAGATTGGGAACAAGACAAGGATGGCCAACTATCACCATTTTTATTCAACATAGTACTGGAAGTTGTAGCCACAGCAATCAGACAACATAAAGAAACAGAAGGCATCCAAATTGGTAAGAAAGAAGTTAAACTGTCTTTTTGTGTGTTGAGGTATTTGAGTTCTTTATATAGTTTGAATGTTAACCCCTTAGCAGGTGAGTCATTTACAAATATTCTCTCCCATATTGTAGGATGTCTTTTTGTTCTGCTGATGGTGTCCTGTGCTGTAGAGAAGTTTTTAGTTTGATGTAGTCCCACATGTTCATTTTTTTCTTTTGTTTCTCTTACCTGAGGAGATGTGTCCAGGAAAAAATTGCTCATGCTCACTGCAGATGGCATAATACTCTACATAGGAAACCCTAAAAAATTCACCATAAAACTACTAGAACTAATAACTGAATTCAGCAAAATTGCAGGAAACAAAAATAATACATGGAAATCTGTTGCATTCCTATATACTAATAATGAACTAGCAGAAAGAAAAATCAGGAAAACAATTCCATTTACAACTACGTTGAAAATAATAAAATACCTATGAATAAACCTAAACAAGGAGGTAAAAGACCTAAACTCTGAAAACTACAAAACACACATGGAAGAAATTAAGAAGACACCAAAAATGGAAATCTATCCCATGTTCATAGATAGGAAGAATTAATATTGTCAAAATAGACATTCTACTCAAAACAATTTACAGATTCAATGCAATCCCTATAAAAATACCAACAGCATTCTTCAATAGATAAGAACAGATTCTAAAATTCCTATGGAACCACAAAAGACCCCAAATAGCCAAAGCAATCCTGCGAAGAAGAACAAAGCTGGAGGGATTATGCTCCCCAACTTCAAGCACTACTACAAAGCCACAGTAATCAACACAATTTGGTACTGGCACAAGAACAGACACTTCTGCACAGATCAATGAAACAGAATACAGAGCCTAGATATAAACCCATGCATATATGATCAATTAATATATGGTGAAGGAACAATGAATATACAATGGGGAAAAGACAACCTCTTCAACAACTGATTTTAGCAAAAATAGACAGCTACATGCAAGAGAATGCAACTGGATTTTTTTCTAACTATGAACAAAAATAAATTCAAAATGGATCAAAGACCTGAATGTAAGTCATGAAACCATAAATCTCTTAGAAGAAAACATAGGCAAAAATATTTTGAATGTAAGCATGAGCAATTTTTTACCTGGACACATCTCCTCAGGTAAGAGAAACAAAAGAAAAAAATGAACATGTGGGACTACATCAAACTAAAAACTTCTCTACAGCACAGGACACCATCAACAGAACAAAAAGACATCCTACAATATGGGAGAGTATATTTGTAAATGACTCACCTGATAAGGGGTTAACATCCAAAATATATAAAGAACTCAAATACTTCAACACACAAAAAATGAATAACCTGATCAAAAAATGGACAGAGGACCTGATCAGAAACTTCTCCAAAGAATAAATACAAATGGCCAACAGGCACATGAAAAGATGCTCCACATCACTAATCATCAGGGAAATGCAAATTAAAACCACAATGAGATATATCACCTTTTACCAATTAGAATGGCCACAATCCAAAAGACAAGAAACAGCAAATGCTGGTGAGGATGCGGAGAGATGGGAACCCTCCTGCACTGTTGATGGGACTGCAAATTGGTGCAACTGCTGTGGAAAGTAGTATGGAGTTTCCTAACAAAACTGAAAATAGAAATACAATTTAACCCAGTAATTCCACTCCTAGGAATTTACGGAAGAAAACAAAATCCCCGATTCAAAAGATATATGCACCTCTATATTTACTGCCACAGTGCTTACAATAGCCAAGATATGGAAGCAACCTAAGTGTCCATCAATAGAAGAATGAAAGAGAAGATGTGGTACATATACACAATAGAATATTATTTAGCCATAAAAGGAAAAGAAATCTTGCCATTTGCAACAACATGGATGGAGCCAGAGGGTATTATGCTCAGTGAAATAAGCCAGGCGGAAGAGGACAAATACTATATGATTTCACTTATTTGTGGAATATAAAAACAAAGCAAAACAGAAGAAACAAAACAGCATTAGACTCACAGACAGTGAGATGTGACTAGTGGTTACCAAAGGGAAGGGGAGTGGGAGGGGTGCGGAGGAGCAGGAGAGGGACTGTTGAATCACCGTGATGTACATTTGATACTAAAAAAAAAAAGTGAACCCTGAGCTTGTGACACCTTGATATCAGCCTGGTATAACCCTGAACAGAGTAATCTAGAGATAAGTTTGGGCTAATAAATGGGTGTTGTTTTAAGCCAGTAAGTTTGTGGTAATTCATTACACAGTACTAGAACTAATATCCTTCCCATTCTCCTTTGAACCTACCTCAAACAATCCTCAGAATCACTATCTCAACAAAACAGGCCCTCAATGACCTCTAAGTTGATAAATTCAATGGACAATATTTGATGCATCTTTCCTGACCATCCATCAGAAGCATTTTACTAACTTGATTCCTTCCCTTCTTCCCTCTGAGCCTCTGTAGTACCTCATGCTTTCAGCTTTCCTTTTACCTCACAGGCCTCTCCTGGCTCCCTCACACCTTCTCAACCTGGTTTCTGAGACCCCATTCTGCTCCCTCCAGTCTTACCTTCTGATTCCCTTTGCTCATTCTTGATCTCTCAAATGGAATGTTCCAGGTTTCCTCCTTGGAACTCTCCTCTAATTCTTCCTTCTTTTTTGAGCACCTTCATCCATTTCTCCCACCCACCATTCCTCATGGCTGGCAACCACCAATCTGTTGTCTGTTTCCATGAATTTGGCTATTTTTAGATTCCACACATAAGCGAGTTCATACAAAACTTACCTTTCTCCTTCTCTGTCCTGATAGTCTTCTTACAATACCTGATTCTTCACAGACATCCTCATCTTAATAAATCCCAACTTTATCCTTCCAAGTGCCTAAATCCAAAAGCCTAGAAGTTTGGCTTAAATCTTTCCCTCATGCTTCCTCTCACATATCCAATCTCTCAGTAAACTCCAGATGATACCTTCAAAATATATCCAGAATCCGACTATCTCTTAGGACCCCTACCACTAAGCACCTGGTCCCAGCCACTGAATTCTCTTTCTAAGACACTCTAGCTATTTCCAGCCTCCGTGATCAGTACCCCAGGAAAGATAATCAGCAATGAAAGCTTTTAACAGCACCAAAAATGAAATAACTCACAGCATTGCTTTGACAAAGCCCTTCACTGGCTTTTCATCTTACTCAGGCTTAAAGTGTTCACAATGGTATAAAATTTATTACCATTTGACAGATTTTATATATATTAAAAAAATAATAATTTAAGATTCCACATGAGAATGTAATCTCCATAAGGGTAAGGAGCTTGGTTCACTCTTGGTTCCCCTATACCTCAAAAATTGTCAACTATACTGATATTGACACTCATATTCATTGAGTAAGAAGGAGTGAGTGAATGGGTTCTAACAGATGATATCCAAGCCAAAACAATGATTCACAAATGTCTGTAAATTTCATACAGCTGATGCCAAAGAGTTCTACTGATTTATTCCTTAGCACACTGAGCTCCCTCACACTCCAACCTGCTTCCCTCTCCAGCCACTTGAGCAGTTCCTCAGGAGCGTTGGTACATTTACAAAGTGTAGCACATTTTAGGAAATAAGCCATTGTTATTCTCCCAGAGTCACATTCATCTTCAAAGTGAGCACTGCTTTATCTGTCTCCCAAGACTGTGGTGTGTTTCAAAAGAGATGATACATGCAAACGTTAAATTCCATACAAATCTAAGTTGTAATTTATTGTACAGTGATTTTTTTTGCTAAGCATTTATGCTTGGCAATGGATGAGAAAAAGGGCAAAACATTAACAAATCAAATGCAATGATCCACATTTTGTTATATAAAATATCTAAGAGGAATTTTCCTTTTTCTTTACTTCTTATAAGCTGAAAATAATGTCTAAAGACTTAATTGGACTCCAATTAAATATTATTTGACAAGAATCTCATGCCTAGATGATGCTACGTACCATAATTTGCACCACAACAGGAAGCACATGATGCCTGCCTGGATTATCATTGGTGATATTAAGACTTAATCCAGTAAATACGCTGTCAATCAGATCTCCACAATGTAATCTCTGCTAAATGAACAATGGCTAGAAAAAGGTGACAAGGTTTATCCTCCTTGAAATTTGTTTGAGTCCCAATTGAACAATCACAATTGCTGTCGTTCACTGCTGAGCCACAACAATAGCAAAAGAAAAAAAAAGAAAAATGTATGAATCTCTCAGGTATCTTCATTATGCAAATGACTAGTTACATTAACTTAAAAGCTTTGGGGAATAGTAAAAGGTTTATAATTGAAATTTTGATAAAAGAGTTCATGAAATGAAATAAAAGCAGGAAATCATGTACTTGAAAATGTTGAAAATTATATTTCTGAAGGCAATGGTTTTTCATCTAAAGTTAAGATTCTTTATATAATTTAATGCATGTTGTTTTGTCTCTTTCAATGAAATGATAAATCCAACTAAGGTAACTATCAGTTTTCTGTTAAGTCAAGGTCATGCGTACATTATCACTTATTTTTAACATGTAACTTGTAATTCAAAGAGACAAATATCTTAGTTTTCTTTGTCTTGCTCATCAACATATAAATATAAAACCCCAGAAAATATAAGTCAACTTAAAAACTGATATGATAAATTAACAATATGAATGAGGATTTTTTTTTTACTATTAAGCACTATATGTCTTAAATAAAGCAGAATGTAATTTAACTGTATCACCTCTTAGATATCTATGCTTGACCAATGTGATTTCAAATCTCCACTTAAATAAAGCTCTGTATGCCTCACTAGAAGCATATACAGAATATCTCAAATAAAGCAGAATACAATTTAACTGCAGTACCCATTAATCACCTATGCTTGACTGACCTGATTTCAAATTTCCACTTAATTAAAGCATTAATAAAGAAATCAGGATTCAGAGAATGAGTATACATTATCATTTGGCTTAGTAAGGATTTCAATGAGTGTTCTGTTTGAATATATTCATCCTTGTTAGCCAATTACTTTTACAGAAGTTGGCAAAGGAATCAAATATTTTTCCCCATACAGATACAAAATAACCTTAGCTACATTTGCTATTATCTTTAGTTAAGGATTAGATAGATAATACTCAATTTGGAATTAGTCTTCAAATGAAGTTATATTAAAGGAGTTATATATCTGTCATTAATTTCAAATAGAATGCTTTTTCCCTCTATACGTCATTACATCTCTATATTCTAAGTGTATAAATATTAAAGAAGTAGTTGGAAAATTATTTATCTTTCAAAAAAAAATCTCAAATTAATAAAAATTGGAGGTACCATTTAAACCTACTAAATTAACAACTTAAAAACGTCTTGTGAAGTTACACTAAAATCACAAACTCTTACGCTACCTGTGGCATTATAAATTATGTATAGGTATTTGGTCAAAGATTTTACAGGATACATAGTTCTTACATTTTGATCTAATTGGTTCATTCAAAGGAATTTCTATTAAGAAAAAATTTAGAAGGAGTAAAAACTTGTATATTAAAGATACTGATTGCAGTAACATTTTAATAGCACACAGGTGGAAATTAGATTTCCCATACTAAGCA
The DNA here is from genome assembly GCF_040802235.1 of Manis javanica. NCBI lineage: Eukaryota > Metazoa > Chordata > Mammalia > Pholidota > Manidae > Manis > Manis javanica. The sequence goes on from NC_133165.1 coordinate 11,491,082, forward strand.
AATGGCCAGCAAATTTTTGTCACCCTAGACCAAATAAATTTGCTTTTTGAAGACTTCATTTATACATGGAGAGTGTTTGAAACAAGATATATTGAAAAAATGTTAAATGACATATACACCTTGATTAAATTCTCATAAAATTATATATGTATTTGACGTGGATAAAAGGTAATACATGAATTAGAAGAACATTTAAATAGCACACAGGTGGAAATTAAATTTCCAGTACTAAGAAAATGACCAGTAAATTTTTCTCACCGAGACCAAATAAATTTGCTATGAAATAGGTTATTTTGGAGACTTTGTACATGAAAAGTGTTTGATACAATATATATATAGAAAAAAGAATTAAAATGACAGAGACATCTTGGTTAAATTCTTGTCAAATTACATGTGCATTTGATGGATGAAAAAATAATATATGAATTGAAAGAGCTATAAAGAGATAGTTATAAAAGAAACAGAGCAAAATTTTGGATTTTGTACCCATAATAAACAGTCTTTAAAAAGGAAGGAAAACTGTTTGCCAAGGCCAAGTCCATTCACTTCTTCGATGGACAAAATCACTTCTCCATTACATCTGTTTTGTGAACACACATACATCACCATTGTATAAAATATTCTTGTATCTCCTATAGTTACAATAGTACCACAAAGTCACAAATGAACATGGTTAGAAAAATAAATCCACAAAAACACTACAATACATAAAACTTAACAAAATTTCCTTGTTTGGTGTAAAATATGTAATACTCTCCAATATGCTTATAAAAATTACAGAATTAATAAATCATAAAAAAATTATTCACTGGGTAATCAGTAGGCTTTGACATTACACAATGCTATCCCCTATGCAGAGAAAGGAAAATCCTGGCAAAAGCATGAAATTGTAGACTCCTTCCATTTTTTAAAAGTATGGTTCTTTTAGAGTCCAGTATATCACACATAGAAATTCCACACAGAATATCACTTTAAGAAACATGTCTAATTTCTAGCCTCCTGAAAAATGGCTCTTTCATGGTGGTATTTTTAGTTATTTTCAATTAAAAGGTCATGAAATTATATAACCCACAAACAATTTCATTTCCCAAATGGAATATAGCCTTTATTTTTTTAGTACACTTTCTACTCCAACTTCTGTGTGTTACACATTAGGATACCTTTGCTTTCTTCACACTGCTTACCTAATTTTGTGTTAATAACTGTTAAGTATAACTTAATAGAGGCTTGAATTAAAAGTTTACATTCTATTTCTTATTCTGTTACTGAATCAATAGGTAGTGGTCATATTCTGGTAAAGAAATATTTGCAAATTAATGTTGCTCTTCAGATGATGGGCTTTACTCAACTAATGGCCATTACCAGCACGACCTTCTGCATTTACCACCCAGCCAGATTTTCAACAAAGAATATTGCCCTAAAACTGGACAGCTACATGTAAGAGAATGAAACTAGATCACTGTCTAGCCCCATACACAAAAGCAAATTCAAAATGGATCAAAGACCTGAATGTAAGTCATGAAATCATAAAACTCTTAGAAGAAAACATAGGCAAAAATCTCTTGGACATAAACATGAGCAACTTCTTCATGAACATATCTCCCCAGGCAAGGGAAACAAAAGCAAAAATGAACAAGTGGGACTATATCAAGCTGAAAAACTTCTGTACAGCAAAGGACATCATCAATAGAATGAAAAGGTACTCTACAGTATGGGAGAATATATTCATAAATGACAGATCTGATAAAGAGTTGACATCCAAAATATACAAAGAGCTCATGCATCTCAACAGACAAAAAGCAAATAATCCAATTAAAAAATGGGCAGAGGAGCTGAACAGACACTTCTCCAAAGAAGAAATTCAGATGGCCAACAGACACATGAAAAGATGCTCCACATCACTAGTCATCAGAGAAATGCAAATTAAAACCACAATGAGATATCACCTCACACCAGTAAGGATCGCCACCACCCAAAAGACAAACAACAACAAATGTTGGCGAGGTTGTGGGGAAAGGGGAACCCTCCTACACTGCTGGTGGGAATGTAAATTAGTTCAACCACTATGGAGAGCAATATGGAGGTTCCTCAAAAAGCTCAAAATAGAAATACCATTTGACCCAGGAATTCCACTTCTAGGAATTTACGCTAAGAATGCAGCAGCCCAGTTTGAAAAAGAGAGATGCACCCCTATGTTTATCACAGCACTATTTACAATAGCCAAGAAATGGAAGCAACGTAAGTGTCCATCAGTAGATGAATGGATAAAGAAGATGTGATACATATACACAAAGGAATATTATTCAGCCACAAGAAGAAAATAAATCCTACCACTTGCAACAACATGGATGGAGCTAGAGGGTGTAATGCTCAGTGAAATGAGTCAGACAGAGAAAGACAAGTGCCAAATGATTTCACTCATATGCGGGAATATAACAAAGGAAAAAACAGAAGGAACAAAACAGCAGCAGACTCACAGAACTCAAGAATGGACTAACAGTTACCAAAGGGAAAGGGACTGGGGAGGATGGGTGGGAAGGGAGGGATAAGGGGGAGAAAAAGAAAGGGAGCACTACGATTAGCATGTATAATGTGGGGGGAGGCACAGGGAGGGCTGGGCAACAGAGAGAAGATAAATAGTGACTCTACAGCATCTTACTACGCTGATGGACAGTTACTGTAATGGGGTTTGTGGAGGGGACTTGGTGAAGGGGGGAGCCTAGTAAACATAAGATTCCTCATGTAATTGTAGATTAATGATATCAAAAGAAAATTTTAAAAAAAGACAAACAGACAAAAAAAGAATATTGCCCTAGTCACTGGTGATATGGGGTTTAGTCAAATGGACTTGGACCTAAAATAATGAGTGTGCAGCAATACCATCTAATGGTTTTCTGGCCAAGTCTTCATGTCAATAGATGCAATCTATTTACCACTTCTTTTCATTTTTTCACTTTTCTCATCTCTGTTCCTTTCAGAGCTTCATCTCTCTTCTCATTTGTGAGAAGGTCAGTTTTAGCTGATAAATCTTTCACGTATTTCCTTATAGCTAACATATCATTTATGGTCCAAACCAAGACACTTCTTGAAAGTGAAAGGCAGAGCCATTGATAACTAATTACCTGAGGACAGCTGGTGTGAGCAGGACTGGCCCCAACAAGCTGAGCTCCACATGGTTGCCCTACACGTTGCCAGCTGGGCTTTAAACTCTCCAGTGGAGCCCCTGATAATGTTTCAACATCAAAAGCAAACAAACCACAAACACCTACAAGCACTTGGGAGCATTCTGAGCCTCTCAAGGTTAAATACCTCATTAGATACTATTGCCACAGAAGGATGGCTAGGCTAGAATTATGGCTTATACTGACTTTTTAATCAGAAAAAAAACCCCACAAATTGTGTTTCTTGGATTTTTTTAGTTTATTAGGTTACATAAATCCATATTTAATAGATGCTATGCTTCACTCCAGATGACAGCAATACCAATAGAAATTTTTTTTAAGGATACCATGCCTCTATGCTCTTTTTTAATACGATTTTTTTATTAAGGTATTATTGACATACACTATTATGAAGGTTTCACATGAAAAACAACGCGGTTACTACATCCACCCACAGTATCGAGTCGCTCCCTGTACCCCATTGCAGTCACTGTCCATGAGTGTAGTAAGATGCCACAGACTCACTACGTAATACCAATAGAAATGTAATGTTCTTCTTCATTTCATTTTCTTTTCAAAGAAGATGGTCATTTCACTTAAATGACTCTGTTTAAGAGTACTGCATCTGAGGTATTTGATATCACAGGTTTCTTGCTAGACTTTACATCATCCCATATAATAAAATGAAGGTATTTGCTGGTGTTCTGTGATTTAATAAACTCATCTTGATCTTTTTTCCCCTTATTCGATTTCAGAACTTAGGATAACCAGCTGAAGAGGGGGCTAATTATAAGAGACCAACCCTGTGTTGAAATTGGTAAGAGTGCATGGGGGAGATTAATGGTGTTCTCATGTCAAAGAGATTAAGTGTTTAGCTGTGATGACCTGGAGCAGGTGTAGGTTGACATGACCGAGCAAGCCACTGGCATTTCAGTGACTTCGTGGAGTGCCCTGGCGAGAGTCTCTCGATTGTTCCGTTATAATAGTTCCATAAAAGAATCAGAAAACAACTTTAAACTTATAAAAAGTGATGGTATAAAGGACTTGAAAAGGCTGAGAATATGGGGACTCCAAGAGGAAAAAAAAAAGTATATTGCTAGCTCCTAAGTAAAACCTTCTAGTATCTGCAAGTTTTAGAGGGAGTGAAGTATTGTGAGTCAAAACTTAGGATGAACAAAGAAGACTAAGCAGTATGCAAAGTATGGAAGGATAGAACATAGTAACTTATGACCCCATGCGCTTCATTGTGAGACAGAAGAAGTGCTTCTAGAGAACACTCCCCTTCAGTTTAGCCACTGTAAACAATGAGATTGTAAAAAACAAAACCTCGAAAGATTGGAAATAGGAGACTTAAATGGAGGAGGGCTGTCTGCCAGTTTCACATCACACCACTCAATGCTACCAAATGCATTTTTGATAATCACTCAGATTCTTCACAGGTCACGATTAAGTTTACTTACATAATACAGTGGAATATGGGAACAAATCATTCATGGTTGATATCCCCAGGTTTAATACATATATATGAAACACAATGAGAATATTAATAAAGTTTTTAATTGGGATCTTTTGCAACCATAACAGTTGGTACAACAATGATCCGCTATATTTAGGGGCTTCACAAAAAGGGAACACAGACAGGATGAGTACAAGATAATTCCACTGAGGGCTTCCTCTTTTGAACCATGGTATATCGTTCAAAATCAGCACTAAGCTAGGTTAGGATCTTATCCATATCTAAGTCTTAGAAAAGTCCAAACTGTATGTCTCCTTAAATATGCCTTTCTTTCAATTCCTAGTGCTCTTAACAGTTTCAGCCATGCATCACACCTCACCTGAACGATTTCAGCCATCTACTGTCTATTGTCCTACCTCAGGTTACATTGCAGTTCTGTCAAAACTCCTAATCATGGTGTATTGGTCATTCAAAGCAGAGTTCTTACAATTTCCATGGTTAAAAACATTTAGTGACTCTCTGTTTCCTAATAAATAGAGTATAATTTCTCAGCCTGGAATGGAAGACTTAGCACAGTAACACCCAAACCTTTCTTCTAACCTTATTTACCACATGAGCCTAACCAACACAATCTCAATTTTCCGATCTATGCAATAGCGTCTAACATCTGTTGCCTTTTTTCATGTTCTAGTTTCTCATCTTTACTGACAAATTACTTACACATCCTAAGATATCTTCAAAACCATTTAGCTACTTCCTTAAAGATATCTTTCTCTTGTTAAAAACAAGATTAACAGGTCCAAAATGGAGTCACTTATGCTACATCCCACATAACCAAACTGAGATTTCACTGAATTACAGCTTTAGCTCCTCCAGAAATGGAATCTAAAAGCTGTCAATCAGCAATCACCTATCAGCACCAGGTAATCTGCTTGATAGACGCCTGGAAGTCCCTCAAGGAAAGGAACCTTATGAGAACCAACCTACATTTTTACCTAGTATAAGTTTATTGCTAGTAAAAGTCTTTCATTTTGTACAGCTCTTTTCTATATGCTAGACTGATTTGATTAATTTGGATTAATTGTTGCTCAAATAAACTAAAAGTATTTTAATATGCCTCAGTTTATCTTTTAACACTCTCAAGGCAATTGATAGCTTCCTGATTTGAACATGTGTGCTACTTATTCCTAACTCCTTGTAATATACTTTGATTTATAACTAGCTATACTTTAATCTTACCTTTCTCTCAGTAGCATATTCTTGAAGTAAGGTGTGTGCCTTATCCTAAGCCTGGGATGAACATACTGTTCTCCATAATTTTTTAGAAACTGTGTGGTTTCTTTAGTTAAATGACTATTTCCCCATTTGCCTTAGAAATGATTAGAATATGGACACAAACTGTTACTTACATAGGTAGAAAAAGGCTGACTTACTATGTTCATATTTTAGTATGTTTCTTGTTTATTATTAATGAAATAGTCCCATAATTTTTTGAAGAGAACTGTTAGATGTTGTGATTAAACACAGCCTTAAAATCTAACCTTCTGTGGCAGAAGATATTAAATGGTTATTTGTTAAAAGTCAGTGATTTGACAAGTACTGTTCTATATAATGATGACATTCCACTAAACAGGAAGGAGAAGGTCCACTGCTCACAAGTGCTATATTTTAGTGAGGCATACAGACAATAAGCCAATAAATAAGATAGTTTCAGAGTGAAATAAGTGTTATAAAGGAAATAAAGTAGAAATTAGAAAAATAAATGATATGAAATGAAAGGGCAAAACATATACCTGCTTAGGTAGTCTGTTGCAATTAATGCCTTTTGTTTCCAGAATAATCAGGATATAATTACTGAGAGAGAATTTTATTTCTCTTAATAGCTATGTGATATATAGCTATAACAATAGTGTACATACATGATGATGACAATTAAGTAGCCAAACTGGAATTCAATCTAGTCAAGTTATTTGAGTTGAGTGATTGCAAAATTTAAAAAACTATATATCTCCATGCAATTATGGGATATGAGTTTGGAATGTACAGTGAAAGATCAGACTAAAGGCCATTTTATAAATTATCTGAAAACCCATAGAACTCATTAAATTTCATGCATCATTAGTGAAAAATAGCAATATGCTGTAAGCTTCTTAATGTAGAGCAATACATATTATGAGGGAGTGGATGCTTCAAAAGATCATTAGTAAACACCTCCAAGCTGAGTCAAGTCTCAACTCCAGTTCCTTGAGGAACAAATATTATTATAAGACAACGACTATTTGGATAAAACGTAGTGAAATGTTCTTGGCTCTGCAGCTAATAAACCGTCATTTATACATTAGGACTAATTGCAAAACTTGTGTTTATTTGAAGACCTTCAGAAGAAAACATCTACACATAAAAAGAAAATTGAAAAGGTATAAAGATTATAAGGTGTTTTCCTTCCAGTAAATTCAAAGGTGTTATTATATAAGGCAGCAATAATAGTGATATACCATCAAGTATTTTAACAGATTTACATTTACAGATGAAGGATGAAATTTCACTCAGAAAAACCAGTGAAGGTGCCTGGAGCTGATTTCCAATCCAGTAACTATTTCCTCACGAAGTATTTTTTCTCAAGGGAGACATGAGTTTTAAATCATTTATAAACGATTATTTTTTGATGTCATTAATATACAATTACATGAGCAACATTATGGTTGTTAGACTCCCCCCTTTATCACATCCCCACCACATACCCCATATTTATAAATGACTTTTATTTGAGTCATTTGTCAAAGGAAAATGCAGAAAAAAATCTTAATTTTAAATTCATGATCATGCTATTCATGTACTATCTTCACAAAACATAATACTTCTATGAGCAAATGTTGAAAATACTTAGCACATTGAGAGAAACACAAAGCTAGCTTTAGACAGCTACATATACAGTTCTAATTACTGTTTGGTATTATTCTAAAATATAGAATATTTTACACACACACACACACACACATATGTATTATACATAATCTTCAAACTCTTCTCATCTCTTGCCCATCATTGCCTTTCAAAATAGTTGACAGCAATAACTTACTTGAGCTGTTCCTAATCAACTTAAAAACTGAACTTGTATTCTTATGTTTTTTTAGATGCATTTATCTATTCATTTAAAAAATTTTACAGTTTATTGTCCTTATTTCTATTCTGTGCTTTTCTACCCTCCACATTTTTTTAATTGTCCCTTTTATGTAAGATTTATGAATGGAACAATAATTTTCAAGAGACATCATTATTGGTGAGCAGGACATTTAAGAGTCAATAGCATTTAGGAAATCCCTAACCCTCAACCTTACCTGTAGCAAACACCTTTGGGGCACATATTGGCATGATCTTCCTTAGCTTTTTGGCCCTGGTTCACTGTTGCCACTGAAGTCCTGGATGCCACTTACCATGATAAATGACACAATGATGAGAGATACTTACGAAGATTAATTACATAGTATACAGCAAGGACTGGGGAAGAGAGAAATTCCTGGGTGTGTGTTAGGGGAGTACTGTTAAGAGAACTTACCACAATACACATAGAATTTGGTACTGATGATGGCCATTCTTCACAAAGCATTGGAGAGAAATAGCCAATCTCAGAGACATTTTATTGAACTAGTAATAGGTTCTGGAGACCACGCAGAACCTTGCTAGCTCAAAGCCTGCAAAAGCCGTCTTGTCGATGACCTCATGGCAAATGATTGCCCAATTTGTCCTACTTGCTGCCCCATGTCTTGTGACTCACAATATGAATCCACAACTGCACTTATATTTACACCCTCACCACCCATCTCCACTCACCTTACCAGTTGTCTCCCCCACATTGATGCATATTTACACCCAGTGTTCCTTTCTCTCCTCCACTTATCTTTTTTATTTAGTCTTTCTTGATGATGCAAATTCTACTTTCCCCAAATTCTACTTTCCCCGCAATCATGTGCCCAACAGCTACACTGATCTCTCCTCTTTCTTAACTCAAAGTTCATATTGAGTCTGTATCAGTACCTGTACAGATCTGTCATGTCTGCCTTGATGTAACAGCCTCTGCCTTCCCTTATTCCCTGTCACAGACTTCTGCATTTCTTCCCCCAAACTGAATCTCCAATTTATTCTTTCCACTGCCACCACTCTGATCTCCCCATTCTCTGGCATATCGTTACCTTATGCCTGCATGACTACAAGAGCTGATGAGCAGAGCTCCTAGGTCCTAAAATAAAAAGAACTACCACTTACCGAAAGGCATATTGTGTTAAACTCTGGGTATAACCCCTTGAAATCCTCATATCAAGCCTGTTGATACTAAATCAGGAACCATTATCCTTTCAAGCTATCTTGCACATCACTTTCCAGTAAATTTGCAAAACTCCTGGCTGTCATATGTTACAGGCAGGATTAAAAAAACAAAAGCAATCAAGTATGGTGATATATGCCCTCTAGGAAAGGGATACAAGTCAACTTTTGAGTTGACTGACCTTTTGTATGAATGAAAGAAAGAAAAGAACCTCTGCACAGAGGAGGGAAGCACAGAGAGCACGCCTTTGCTCCGCAGAATGGGAAGAACAATTGTTCTGCATTTCAGCAAGCCACCTGAGCCACCAAGAGGGGAGGAAGTGGGGGAAGGGGAGCACAGAGCACTGTGAGAAGGGTTTGTGAGAAAGTGCGGAGGTCCTATAGCAAGGAAATCCCCCCTATGAAACTGTGGTGAGCCAACGGTCAATTTCCATAAAATGGCATTTCTTGCCTCTTTTATAATTCTATCATTTCCCCCCAAAACTTACTGCAAAACAGTATTACATACTACAACCTTGACTTGGTAGTAATGTGCAGAAATTATCATAGATCTGGTCCTGCAGTGCAGTGGGGGGTGGGGGGTGGGGCTGAAGCCCCGAGCGGTGCCCGAAGAGAAATGAGAAGCGTGCTCACGGTGACCGCTTCCTCCCGCCAGACACGACTAGAGGACAGGCGCCTGCGCGTTGCCGAGGAGCACGAATACAAAAGCGAAAGGGCCTCCCAGGCCTGGAGGAATTAGGTTTGTCTAATTAAAGTGCTACCATGCATAGATCTCTCACGCTCAAAAATCGACAAAAACTCCCTCCTTCATACATCAAATCCAATTTATTGGGCTATAATCTATTTAACACCCTATTTCAATAAACCTTCTGCTGTTTTTCATGCAGATATTCAATAACTGCCTACTTCTATACCTGCCAGTATAGAAGGAACCAGACCCCTTCATGCGTGTTTTCACCCTCCATTCTAAACCCAGTTCCACAAACTGTCTGCTCATGATCTTTTTTACCTTTCCTGTCCTCACGCATTTTCCCAAGTTTCTTCCAAATGATTTCTTCAGTCTTTAAACAAATAATTGTGCTTGCTGTTGGCCTCATCCTACACAGACTAAGTTGTTCTTTACTTCATAGAGGCTCCTTTGTGCCCCCATTTTATTAAAAACCCATAGAGGACCTACCTCTTAGTTTTTTTACTGTAATATAGAACAGATCTGGTGTGTCTGGCTGAATAACGGCCCCAAGATATCCATATTAAACTGCAGAATCTGTGAATATTATACTTCATGAAGCAAAAAATGACTGTGTAGATGTTATTAAGTTGAGGATCTTGAGATGGGGAGATTATCCTGGAATATCTGGGTGGGCCTGAGTGTAATCGCACATGACCTTAGAAGAGGCAGGTCGAGAGAGAGTTGGGTTCAGTAGAGAAGAAGGAAGCAGAGAATGGAGTGATGTGGTCAGGAGCCGAGGATTCTGGGAGCCGCTGGAAGGGGAAGAAGCTAAGAACCTCTTCGCCGCTGGGGTCTCCAAAAGGCCCAGCCATACTGATCCCTGATTTTAGCCCATTAGTCTCATTTTGGACTTCACACCTCCAGAACAACAGAGAAAAAATTTGTGTCCTTTTGAGCCTCCAAATTTGTGGTAATTTGTCACAATGGCAAAAGCAAACAAATACAACTGAGTATGTGGTCCCTATTTAATAATTACTTAATTGACCTTTGGACTTTGGGCCAAGGTAGGGACTTTGGGCAAGCACTCTTCTACAACTCTGTAAATAAAGTAAATTCTTCATCGTTATCAGTTTAACTTGAAATGACAGGAATACATCCTACTTAGTTAAAATGCAATGCAATTTATATTAGAAAGGAAAATTTTCTTAAATCATTTTCCCATTTTTGTTCTGATTGATGGTATTTATACAGATCCTAGACTCAATTTATGTTGTTTGTTACTAGAAACTGATGCTTAATATTAGAAATATGGAAAAAGGGAGATAATAGACTACAGTTGGCTCGTCTTGCAGTTCTTCAACCTCTAATGTTTACTTACCTTTGCTTTTACTTTGTTTCGTAGATTAGCATATTATCTTTCTATCATAAAAAATAATTTTCTTGGAATGATAGTTTTTAATTCATGTTTCAGGAAATACATATTTTGTCTCTTATGAAAACTGGGACAATTTACATATGAGTAAATCTTTTATATGAACATAGAGATAAGTGGTACAATCTAAAAATCTTGTTTGAGAAATGTACATCCCACATGTCATTTTTTCATCTTGCTGGACACAGAATAGCCTAACAATTTTTCACGTGTGATAGATCATCTCACTATTCTGATAACTGCAGGGCTCAGTGCATTATGCTTATTAAAACTCAAGGGGCTTATAATACATTTTATTCAGAATCTCTTACTGGCTGAATGGTGTGCCCGCCCCCACCAGCCCATCATTCATATTAACACCTTAACCCTTGGTATCTCAAAATGTGACTGCATTTGGAGATAAGGTCTATAAAGAGGGGACGAAGTTAAAATGAGGCCCTTTGGGCGGACCTTAATGCAATGTTAATGGTGTCTTTATAAGAGATTAGGACACAGAGAGATGCCAGGGACGTTCATGGCAAGGACGAAGACAGTGTAAAGAGGGAGCAAAACTGGCTACTGCAAGCCAAGGAGAGGGGCCTCAGAGGCAACGCACCTCGGTTCTGGACTTCCAGCCTCTAGAACCAAGAGAAAATAAGCTTCTCTTTTTAAAGCCATCCAGTCTGTGGTATTTTTGTTTTGGTGACCCTAACAAACTAATACAGAATCTTCAAATACGTTATGGGTCAATCCATCAGTGGTAGTTTTCACTTACACATCTATTCTTTTCTTATATCTCTAATCATTCTCAGTTCATACGGCTAGATGTCAGCATATTTTAATATGAATATTGATGTAAAATACTACCAGTACTTCAGATACATATATGAGCATATATTTAAAAATATCAAACATACATACAAATGGGGAGAGATATTATTCATTTCTAGCAAGTCTAAAAATGTTAGGATCCCAAGAGTTATCAGGCTATGGCTACATGGAATCATCAGAAAAGATAAGCAAAAAAATCCTCAATCACTCATGTGGAAAAAAAAAAAGTATGCCTTGAAATTGAGAAGTGACCTTTTCTACTTGGGGAATTCTAAAATTTCTCCAAGATTCTCAGCCCCTGATGTATATGCCCTGAATCATTCTCAAGACAGTGGATTTCAGTCCCATGATTAAAGTATGTTATATGGCACAATATGAGCCATAAGAAAACTGGCCAGATGGTCCCAATCTAATCACATGAGCCCTTTAAAAGGAGAAAGTTCTCTCTGGCTGATTGCAGAAGTGGAAGTGAGGGATTTAAAACAGGAGAAAGATTTGAATGCGACTGTTGGCAGAGGATGGATGAAGCTGTGCTGCAGGGACCTGACAGAGGTCTTTAGAAATTGCTTAAAGAAAAGAAAAATCAGGAGGATCTCAGTACTGCAACTGCAAGGAGCTGGATTCTACCAACTGCCTGAATGAGCTTCTAAGCCAATTCTTCCCCACCTCTTGCTAATGAGAACTCAGCCTGATGTCATCTTGATTTCAGCCTTGTGACGGAGCAGTCCAGCCCCATCTTGCCACAGTTCTAACATAGAAAACTATGAACTAATAAATGAGTGTTGCTTTAAGTGTCTAAATTTGTGCTAATTTGTTATCCAGCAATAAAAAATATATATATAAGGACTTTTAAGGAGCTACAATAGCACATTCAGGCTTCTTTAGATTCAAAAATTAATTCCAAGATTACGAAATAGGTAATGTTCTTTTATGCCCAACATCTTTTAACCTGAACTTAATGGCTTTTTAATATTCATTAAAATGTTACATTATTCTATAGCAACATAACTTTGAGAGCCATTAAATGACTCCATGATGTGTTTATTGGTGTAAGAAAACTGATTCACCTTCAGTTAGATAGGAACCACTATCTGTGCATAACCATTAGGAACCAACCTTATCAATATAAAATCAAGGATCATTGCTGTTCAATCAGTGAGTCCATGTGAATAGAAAAGATGTAATCAAAAAATAGATATGTAATATATGAGAAAGAAGTGTTAACAACGTTAATTGAGGTGTAACAGTGAACAGAAAAAGCACTTTTCAACCAACTGGGCTGAACACAGAAGGGAAGATAGTTGTTCTTTTGAGATGGAAACACTTGTGGAACAATTAGAAAAGAACCATATTGGAGAAACAAATTTTGAACAATGTGGAAAATCATGGAAGATTACTTTTTCCTTACCCAAACCACAAAGATCTGTACCACCCACTAGCTTAATTATTACAGAAGCCTTATTTACACTTGAAAGATGATCACATTTCTGGAGTTCCTACCCTACACAGCTTTGTGCAATAGCAATTGGGAACAGAAATTGAAAAGACAGTTGAAGATTAGGCCTGAAAATCTACATAGTTGTAACCAAGATCCTATTCTTGAAAAAGCAGTTTCAGGGAGAAAGCATACACAGTTTTCAGAAAGCTTATTGACTTTGAATCAATCAAACGATTGCTAAGCAGACAACATAGGTTGTAGATGCTGACCCAAAATGAAGAAAAATGATCAGGATAGGGTAGGGACTTCACCAGCTGAATTCGTCATCAAACTACGTAAAATTGTTTATAACCTCCCTCACTTGACATTCTAGAAGATTAAACGTGTTAACTTCATAGTCTAGATTTTTATTTCAGTTCATCTTTAACAGCAGCATCCAAGGTAGATAAAGCCTAAAATTGCTTTATGTATCTGTGCCTCAGTTTCCTCATCTGTAAAGCTTTATCTAGTTTACAGTGAGAGCATGGTAGTTCACAGGATGTGGTAAGGGTGTGATCAACCAATACTTGTGGAGCACTTAGAACAGCACCTGGCCCAGCACATGCATGACATGCATGTGTGCATGTGAGCTGTAAAAATCTTTAAGACCCTGGGCAAAAAGAATCTTTTGATTAATGCATGAGTGCATTAACAAATGCATCCACAAACATTCTGATTATCTAGGAGGTGGTAGGTACCCTATCAGCTGCTGTGAATGAATCAGTGCTGCACACAGGCCATGTCTTCAAAGAGCTTACTGTCTAGAATGGATTCGATGGGCAAGTAACTCATGCGAGAAGGGACCAGGGGAATATATAAGGTGGGAACAATGACACCACCTCCTTCTAAGATTGGCATGAAGTTTCAATGTGATAATTCCTGAAAAGGTTTTAGTACAATATTTGGCATAAAGGTAGAATAAGTTAGCTTTACCCTTGTGTTACAGTCTCCTTTGCTTGTTTTTCCATTAGAAAATGAGTTCCTCTAGGAGGAAAAAAATACTCATCTTCGATCAATATTCAACATTTTTTGAACATATGCATAATATATGCCTAATACTCTACCAAGTACTAGGCACATAAAGAATAGCAATACAGCGTCCTTTATCTAGAAAGACACACTTGTATACTTTTGAGGTGCACCATAATATGGTGTAGCTCCACGAATGAGGGGGTTCCCTGTCTGGGGATAAAACTGAAGGAAGACAAGGGAAACAGCAAGTTGGAAAGAGGGGTTTACTGTTCACGACTTAGTCTCTCACTTGGTGCTTTCTGCATCTTTCTCCCTCAGCTCTGCTGGCCAGCCCCCAAGTCCTTCCTCTCTGGCCCCCATAGCAAGGCCCCTCAGTCTGACCCTCTGGCCATAGCATGCACTCACTCCCCTCCCTGCCCCTTCTGGGAGGAACTCCACGGATGGGTCTCTGGTGACTGGCGGGCACCAGACCAGTCACACACCAGGAACAGAGGGGAGGAGAGAATGCTTCCACTTTCCATCCCCCCTCCCAGGATGGACCAGAGGCTTTGCTATGGCCAACATCCTCTGGTATGCACATAAGCCAAGGCCAGGCAGGAAATTCTGGGTGAAAACTTCCATTTCCCCCACATATGGTAAACACAAATGCAGTGACATGAGCAATAAATTGGAAATTTAGAGAATGGGGCAATGTTCCCTGAGGAACTAAGTGGTTTCAAAGGACATATTACCTACTACAGCTAATGGTTGGGATAGAATAAATCATGTAATGAAAGATCTGTTCAGTTTAGAGGTTTAGGGAAGATTCTTGAAGGCCCTAGAGAAGAAAAAGGAGGGAGGGTAGGTAGATATTGGAAAGCAGACATGCAGACATCTGGGTAATTGGAACAACAGGATCTGGAGTTACCTATACTTGAAGGTAAGAAATTTAGATTGTGCAGAAAGAGCACCATGGAGCGATGGGTCAGTGTCCTGGACTTTGCAAACTAGAATTCCCTATGTGCTTAAGCTTCTAGGGATTGTGACCTTCATAGAGTAAGCTTTGCTTTAAGGATCACAGGTTGGTGAACTCTAGGTTGATACTTGAATCTGATTTAATCTCCAGTGTTGTGTTTAAGAAACACTGCGTGCTCTATAAACATTTGTGGAATTAAATTGTGAAAATATGGGGTTAGCCCCAAACTCTTTCTTAATTCACAATAAAAAATATTTTTGCTAAAACAGGCCAGAATTGAATATATTTAAATTTGTATTCCAACAAAAAAGGCCTCTTATCCTACAACTTGAATGTTCTAACTAGGAAGGTGATTCTCAAGCTATTTACTGTCTTGGGAAGGACTGAGATGAGATCTTGAGAAGACGGGGGATTTTCCAATCCAGTGCATGAACACTTCCCATCACAAGCTTTCCTTGTTTAAAGTATTGAGGAGTAAAATTACTTTGCTCCAGAAGATAATGATCAGATATATGCATTTGTTGAACCTGAGGGAGTCAGGATATGCTGTCATAAGTTTCTATTTGTGTTCTAAAAGCCATTCGTGCAAAATGGTTCTGAACTAATCAAACTAGAAAAATAGGAGTCTAGAAAATTAAGATTGAAATTTGAAAAATGGTTTTCTTGTCATCACAACTAGCTTGAAAATCTTTCCTAAAATATTTTCTCAAAATCTGATAAAAGAATTTATTAACCAGTCTTGCATGACCACACTGTATTTGTAATCCATTATTTGGCCAACATGAGTCTGAATTTTGTAATGGGTGTGCCTTGGTAATACAGTAATTAAGTTATGATTAAGCCAAGTTAGATGAATATCTCCTAGTGTTTAGGTTTAATTTGAAGGCAACAACAGTGTTACTCATAGCACGTTAGGCACACCAAATTACCTAATGAGTTGTACTTATTAACATATGAACCTTGAGAACTATAATTTAGTAAAATTCAAATCTAGCAAATATGTATATCAAGTCATGATCTCTCCAAATGGAGACCATTTTTTGTGCTATGTGTGAGGGTCTTTTTCTTACAAAAGATACGTGTTTCAGGTAATAGTGTATATTTCTTCTACTTTCTACGGCTTAAATTACCATAGACTAAATTCTGATCCCCAATACATTGAGCTCATTCATGCCCATGGGTGAGGTGAGTAGGGGAGAAGCAAAGGTCTATTTCCTGGCATCTATTTAATAAGTTGATTTTAAGTAGAGTGTATCGCATTGTCTACTTTCTAAATGAATGGTTTCTCATCTCTTATCCAATATACTTTTGTTGCACATGCTCATACTCAACTGGGAGGTGTTTTATAGCTGCCATGGGAGATGTCCCAGCATGCCCACTCAACCACCACGATTTTAAAATATTCTTAAATGATACAGTTATTATATATCCATGTATTTACACAGTTCATCATTTTTTAAATGCATTGGCAATTAGGAATGGGGAACCCCTCATAACAAAATGTGCTTTTCATCGATTTAATCCAGGGCAGTCTGTGTCTGATCATGTCCATTTAGAACTAGAGCTTTCATTACCTTTAATTTTCACCAGCCTGGAATAAAGTTAAATAAAGGCAGCCATTATCTTCTTTTTATCCTCTGAAGAAAACCATTTCATATGATTTATAGTTTTGTCATCAAGTGGTTAGTTCTGTAAGCTAAACAACACAAACAACGTCCTCTACGCTTACAAGAGCATTTGCTGTGCAAGGCAGCTGGGAAATAGAACTGCTTTTTAAACTCTACAAGAAATAAAATTTGATCTTATGTCCTGTTCTCCAAATGATCATAGACTGATGTCCAGTAATTTGTCTCCTCAGGGCTCCTTTCAAGACTTTTCTAGAAAACAACAAACAAACATGTTTCTCTGGGCTTAAAGCCATTTTTAAAAATTATATTCAGCTGTTCCTTTGATAACCATACTGAACTGTGCTATGTTGAGTAGAGCTCCTCAGCAGGGTTCCAGTCATTTGTATTTCGGTCATACAAGGGAGAAATGATAGTTTTTGTTTAAGAAAATTCTTCACATGATAGCAGATTGACTTCTAGTCCAGGCTTTCCAGAATACTAAGAGCAATACTCCAAAGGAAAAAAAAATCAATTTGCTAATCCTGACGACCACATTAAGAATGTCTTTATTCTAATCAAAATGTTATAAATACGATGAACAACTGAGGAAATACAATGATCTCAACAGGACCTCTTATTTCATTAATCTGGACACGTGCATAGTGTTGTTTGCACAGCTTACTTTAATTAAGGTGCTGCATTCATCAGCCTTGATTTTTAGCCTCTCAGATACGGTGCACTGACTTTACAGGGATCCAAACGAGAAAAAAAGATGTTCTATATTTTATTTACGGAGTTCCTTTTCTTGGAGCTCAAAAATAG
Source organism: Manis javanica (assembly GCF_040802235.1). NCBI lineage: Eukaryota > Metazoa > Chordata > Mammalia > Pholidota > Manidae > Manis > Manis javanica. The sequence continues at coordinate 11,508,764 of NC_133165.1, forward strand.
ATAATACCATAGAGGAAGCACAAGATGACTAGAAATATACTCTTGTTCAATCATCCTCAAAGGTTATCTCACAGAAGCAGGACAAATTTAAGAACATGATCAATGGCTCAGAAATGGCTGGCATGCAGCCGTGCTGAGTTTTGATGAGGACCTAGCCCTAGAGGAAATCCTATAGGCTCTTCTACTACCAATGGAGCATGCCCCAGATACTCTAATTCCCCTCCAGGTCCTGGATAGGGAGACAGATGAGAGAGAAGACGGCCCCAAACAGGGACCCAGCACACCTGCTTGAAATAAGGTCCTGGGAGGAACATGACTCACGATCACACTCTGGCTCTTTAAGTCTACTCGGAGTTCTATTACATATTTTTACTGTTCTTTATACTACGGTGACTGTAACCTTTTAAAAGCCCCACCTTTTAAAATCTGATGTACAGTTTTAGGAAATAATGCATAGCATGTTTCTATAATGCACTCACATTACGTATTAATGTTTTCTCACATGACCTCATTCATTTTCCTAAATTCTGGGATAAAACCCCAAAAGGAAATGTCAAAGGCTTATCGTGTTTCCTGTTTGGTAATTTTCCAATACTGAGAACATACATAACCCGATAAAGAGTTTTCTTCAAAGTGCAGCACAACATTAAGAAGACGCAGTCAAAATGAAATGTTTTCTGTGAGTTAGGTTCTTATTAAGCAATTGCCTTTCAAAAGGAATCACTGTATTTACAATTAAGTTTTGTGACAATCACTGAAGTTTCTCGACCTGGACTTTGCCAGAAATCTTCCTCTTAAAGGCAAAAGAAAAGGAGGATAATTCATTTTAGACTTTTATACAAATTAGGAAAAACAGATATTTTTAAACTATTTTTACCCTTCAAAGATTTTACACACAGCACACACAGGATTGAAGGGAAGGAATATTCAGAGAGAAAAGGAAGGGAACAGGGTGACTGTCCCTAAGGATTCTTTGAAGATCACACTAAGAGAAGCATTCATATTTCTTAGGGCTTTCAGAAAAACAAACATGCAATTTTGGGGAGAAAAATGGAAATACAGGAGAAGGTGTCCTTCCTTTTCCTAAAATGTTAGCTCCCCAGGAAGGAAGGTGAAGGAAAGAGTTGGTTATACATAGACCCCCTTCCCTCTTATTTCAGTTTTCTCAAGAAGGTAATGGTTGAGTGGCATTAAGTTTAAGGATTCTAAGGTGGCCACGATGCCCTCGGCTTGAGTAGCACCTGGATATGCCTTATTTTAAGATACCCTTTGCAGGCTGGGAGGTGCCTGGGTAAAGTCCAGAGGGTGCACAGGCACAGAGTTGCTTGGTTCTGACTCTCCTATTATTTTCAACTGTAAAGGGTTAAAAACCTCTGGGTCTGGGGGGCTTAAGCAATAAGACTTCTCTCTTCTATGTCAGAGTTTAGAAACAAAGAGTGAAAGAGTCAGGGACCAAAATTGGAGGTTTCTTATAGACAAAAGTGAGGCTGGAGGCGTGTGGCCAGATGGGCTTGTGTTAACACTCCCCTCCCACGCACACTCGGTCGGGACGCTGGAACACCACCCCACCTCCGGGACAAGTGAAGACCTGTAGAGAGGACACAGTGCATCCCTGTGGAGGGGCCTGACTAGGACGAAGATCCAGGAGGAGGGGTGTCATTCTAAGGGAGACTCCTTCCAGGACACAGAGGCTGGGAAACATCAGGTAGTGTTCCTCAAGAATACGTTACACTTGAGTTTCCGTGCTTCCCAACTTATACCAATAGCACAGGACAGTTGCATGAAATCTGGGGAGGCGTACTACCAAGCAAGAGAGAGTAGGCATTTTGCTTATGTTTTAACTTTGTTGTATTTCCTAGAGACCTAAAATTTGAGAAGCCATTTATATAAACTTGGATTTATCCATTAAATTCTGAATGCATTAGTACTTTGCAGTGAGTCCTAACACCACGGTATGCGCTATATTATAATACCATAACATGGAAAAGGGGGATTTCTTTATGTCAAGCAATTTAGGGAACCAATAGATATTCTATTTACCTCTTGGAGATTCACAATGCTTCTCAAATGGTGAAGTCTCTATGATAGTCTACAACAGAGTTTAATGTTGTTTAATTCATCATTTTCCAAATTTATTGGAGCATGGGATATTTTGTTTTTTCTATGAAGCTTTTGTTGTTTCTTAGATATATCCATTTAAAGTCAGCATTGAGTTCCATGAAACACTCCATAGAAAATGCTGGGCTGGGGAACTACTGTAATATTTGGCTCTCACATACCCTTGTGAGAAAGACACACCATAGTTCCCTTTTTTCCCACGTTTAAGAGGGACATTTCTCCTGCAATCACAATGTGTTTTACAAATTTTAGCTTGTCCCAGCTTAACTGGCAGCACCTTTTCTTCTCTAGTTGTGCATAAAACAATGGTATGTCTTACAGCAATGGTGTCTTATTCAATAAAATATCCATGGAAAGATGGGGCAAAGAAAGTCATTCCAAGTCAATGCTGTCCCTGCCATCAAGCTTCGTACCTGGTACATAGTAAATCCTCAAGTTTTGGTAAAATAAAGTAAGAAATAAAGACAGGCATGTGACTTCTCTTCCATTTTACAAAGAATTAAAATCTCGTAGGTTTCCTGACTGGAATGGAAACACATGCTGTCTCTGGAATTGGGTAAGGTTTCCATGGTAAATTATTTCTTTCTGGCCTCTGTAAAGAAAGTATTTGGCATTTGTTCTGTTGACATGAAACAATGTCACTTTTCCATTTCTATGCAGAAGTTCACTGTTGCCAGTTTAGAACAGTTTTGCATTTTAAAGGGTTTTTTAGTTCCCATTCACTTCGCCTGTATACTTTAGTCTCCATTAAACAGGGTGCAATGTGTTTTAATCCTGAGATCCCATTTAATTTTGACGGCTTCAAATTATATTGAATAAGCAAGAAAATAGCATTGCAATTTTCATTTTTCTTTTTAGCTGAATAGCTGATTGGTTTCATTATTAATCTGATCCCTTAGCCATATAAGATTAGTATTATTAAGCACTTTCTGTTGTCAAACAGCTGTTACAATGATGGCTTCCCAAATAATGGCAGATTTTCTACCATTTAACACAAGCTATGTTTACATTTCACAACAAAAAAATGATCAAATTATCTCACTAGTAAATTACCTCAGATCCCTTGCCAGAGATGTAGTGCTTAGCCATCACTCTGATATTTCAGATAAGCAGATTGTTTTAGAAATTGGGAGGAGTGCCAAACCGTAATTTCATTATTTTGGAAAAAATTAATGAATTACACAAGCAATATGAAAGGTTATCTGCTAACTCTCTGTCTATAGAAACAAGTATTCATAAGATCTCTAAAACTCTGAATCAAGATGTTTAGGTTTAATATGTGACCTGTAAATCCCACTGGAATAAGTCCCACGCCATTCCGTTTTTTTTCCTTATCGTTATTCTTTATTTCCCACATTGGAGATTTTGGGTTATTCAGATTCTCTCTAAAATGAATCTTCAGTTCTCTTATTACAGGTTGATTATTTTACCTTCCGATGTAGGAACTCAATCATTTCATCTCCCATAGTTGCATTGTCACAGAGGGGAGTTCGGGAAGAGGAAAGAAAGGGTCCTCCATCTAAACAACCAGCATCTCAAACTCAATTTCTTTTTCTCCTCTGTTGAAAAAACGCAGGAGTCAAGTGGTTGAAAGTGTAAGTTTTCATGTGCTTTTCTAAGATATTCATTCCAAGAGCAGTTCTTTTGTTGCACAATATTGCGTTGCAAAGTGTGGTTACTTAGATAACTCACCGAGATTCTGAGAAGAATGGCTTCCCCGCAAGAATACTTGTGTTTGAGGGACTAACAACACAAGGCAAATGAGTAAGGGAGAGCTTGTTGCAGCCTCCTAGGACAGCGCGTGCGTGGCTCATTATCAGAAATACACCAAGCCGAGGGCATCGTGGCCAGCTTAGAATCCTTAAACCTACTGTACCTCAATGATCCATGGTTAATGGGTAAATGAATAGTTGGTCTTCTTTAAGACAATTTGGCAAGTATTTGGAGGGTATACACGAGACGAAGAGAGTCTGAATTTTGTTCTGATTTATTTTTATTCCAGTTCAAAGTGCCAGCATAGTCAGCTTTTTCACTAATATAAAATATAAAACGTATATCTGTATTCTCCTTCCCTGCCTATAGTTGAAATTATCCCTTTCTTTCTGTATAATAATGAAAAGGACATTGGTGGTTTTGAAGCCAGACAGACCAAATATTTTATTAGACTTCAGTACTGGACTCTACGCCAAGCATTAAGATGAGCAAAATCAAGTTCTGCAAGCCTGTTTTACTATCATTTCCCTTCTTACTGTTCCTTTCTATTTCCCTTTCCCAAATCTCCATCTTATCTAACTTTCCCTTATCATCCAGGAATTGAAAAAACCCAATCCTTCCATCAAAAGCCTCCCCTAAATGCTCTGAGGGCACATGGTATCTTCCTGGCACACTTAGGAAGCTGCTGGCTCAGCTGCCGCCACCACCAGTGCGGCCTCTAATACCAGTAGGCTTCTGTCAACAGACAAAAAACAAGGCATTTCTAACTGGTAAGTGCATTTTTTTAAAATTAAATCATCACCATGTCGTATACGATAAGAGACCTGCAGAGCTGTCCATGTCCCTGTCGCTCTCTGCTCTGGATTCCCAGAGCCCACACAGAAAACAAAAACCTATGTCCCTGTTGATTACCTTCTCAACCCCATTCCAATTCTTCCCATATAGTCCCAAAGAACTTCCACAAAATTTTTAATTTTCTCTCTTCCTATCTTATCATTGAACATATGGGAATTTGTAAGAATCAAGACATTGTGACTTTATGAGAAAAGCATCTCAGATTTAAAGGTTATAGCCTCCTGGGCCCACCAAGAATCAAAGTTAACAAAAACCATCAGGAAAGCAACCACCTTAGAACTCTACGTCCAGGCTAGGATTTCAACAGAGAGAGCATGATGACTAAGTCACACATTAAATATTTATCAAGTATTTATTTCTCTATATTTTAAATCTCACTTATCTTTATACCCATATTCAATTCAGTGCAACCTTAGTCCCTCCTTGAATACTTCTTTTATCACTACTGTCTATAAACATGCTTCTAGAGCCTAGTCACACATCCCCTTCTCTGTAAAGCATTTTACTACCAATCTGGCACCTTTTGTCAATTCCTCTTGCCAGTTTTGATGTGCTCTCATGGTGCCTTCCACAAAAGAGGCCCTCAGCGATACCACCGCTGGGATGGGTGAACAGATGAATCAGTGTTTAGCTGGGTAGGACTTTTTTTTTTTCTGCTGGGCTGTCATGTCATGGGCTTAATTATTTGACTGAGCAAGGCAAGGTAACTCTGCTCCGTAAGTATTTTCTGAATTAAGACAGGTTTGCTCAGTACCAGAATCTTAACCATAAAGACCAATTTATTCACTAGCTCTTTCTAGTAAGTTACATTGTATGCGAACTACTAAGGACAAAGATCAACATGCATGTCTCTATCTCACTGCACGGCTCTTGAGAACAAGGTATCCTGTTGCTCATAATTGTGCTGATTGCCTGTTTATGCTTTAATAGAAGACCCCATAAAACATCCTCATCCATCTTCTTATACCCCAGACACAAGTTCTATGGAACCACAAGTTTTCAGACTGTATCTGAAAACAGGGTTAATCCAAGAGCCAGTGAAAAATTGTCCAAAATTTGTTAGTGTTTAAACATTCCCATCTAATCTTACTCCCAGATGGATTAGTCGACCTTTAGAAAATTTTATCAGACATTTAGTTAATATTTCAAAGTTTAATTTTTTTATTATTTCTAAAAGAATATATAAGGGAAAGACGTATGTATATGTTTTTCCTCATCCAAGTCTTTGGTTTAAGAGGTAGATAACTTCCTAACAAGGAGCTCCATCTAGTGGTACAATTAGAAATGTATTAAAAGCTTGCATTTTCTATAGGAAAAAAATATTACTGCTAAAACTCCTTTATCTGTGCTACATATTCTCAATTTCTGTGTGTTTGTGTGTGTGTGTGTGCGTATTCATACAGGCATCTAGTTAGGAAGTGAAATTCAACTTCCCATATGATAATATTGTGGCTATATTTTGCAAAAATGGATGGAGAAAATATTTAAACATCATTTACTAAGTTTAATACATTATTCACTTGCTTAACTGATTTTCAATTTGTTCTTATGACCACTTGTATATAACATATATATGAACACCAAAGGTATGGGGGAAAAATATTTTTTCAATCCCAAGAGGTATCTCATTTTCTTTTTAAGTTGAGCCAATTGAGATAATAGTTCACAATGAGTTTGGCCTTCTAAAGTAGGTCCAGAAGTGACCCAAGTACTGTGGCCCTCCTTTCTTCCTTGCTTTCGGTTCCCATAAAGATCATAACACAGAACATTAGACAAAGGCAAAATTAATGGGACGATGAAACATGAGAAAAATGGACACGTGCCACTTCCTGTTGTCTGTCAAATCAAAACTGAAGTGGTATGTTTAATATCTCTGGCTGGAAATGTGAGTCAAATTGCACATGGCCATAGAAACAGATGAGAACGTTTCCTTTTTCGAGATGATTTACGCTCAGATGGATGTGTAAGGATGCACAATAAATGAAAGCATATGTCTTATTACAAATGTACCATTTGATTTTGGTTTCTGTTGAGAATCTCAAAATTAAGTAGCTTAAAATAATAAAGTATTGTATCTCACGGTTTCGTGAGAATTTGGACAGAACTTGACTGGTGTTTCTTCTGTTCTGTTTGGCAAAGATTGCGGACACTCATTGAGATTCGGCTGGTCTGCAAGTGCTTTTGTGCGGAGGGCAGGAAGGTGGAGCTCGGCTGGGGGTGCTGACTGGACGCCCTGCCGGGCAGCCTCAGGGTCACCGGCCTTACGTGGTGGACCAGAGATTGGGCAGCACAAGGGGGAAACTGCGGGGCTTTCAATGACCTAACTTTGCACTTCATGTAGCGTCACCACATTTGCAGTCTCAGTCACAAGCCCACACAGATCCACACAGATCCACTTCACCTCTGCAAGGATAAAGTGTCAAAGGGTTGTCATCATATTTTCAAGCCACCAGAAATGTAAAGCGAATAGTTGAAAGCACTAAGAATGTTTCATCCACAGAGAAGAAAACCCAAAGAAATTCTGATGACTGTCTTCAACTAGCTGAAGGGTCACCAATAAAATAAAGATAAAGTCCATATTATTCAAGAAAGTTGATGTCAGTACTAGTAAGTGAAACTGTAGAGACAAACATTTCAGTTTAACATCCGAAAGAAGAGTTTCATAATGGCTAAATCTTCCTATTAATATAAGCAGCTGCCGTGTGAAGCAGTGAACTCTCAGTGTGCAAGAAGATGTCATAAACACTATAGATATGATACCTATGCAGTGTGAGAGGACAGGCTAAGGGGACCCCAAGTTTCAATGATACAACTGGATTTAAAGAGATTAGCTTATGCCTCCACGATTTGGAGGGAAGATGAGATCTTTGGAGTAAGATTTATACAATTTACAACATGACAAAATACTCACCTACTTCCCATATTGCCTTCATGTTGTAATACCTTAGCTAGTTAACCCTTTGAATGAAATCAGTAATTTAATTGAAACCCACTTTGAGGTAGGAAATGTCTATAAGGGTGTTCCTTATAGACTTCTGCTGCATATCAACATCATTGTAGGGAATTTTAAAATAAACAGACAGTGATTCTCTAGCTCTGCCCCCAGAGATTTTGGTTTACTTAATCCAGAGCAGGTGTTAGGTGTTGGTATTTCTAAGCATTCTAGGTTATTTTAAAGGGCTGTGGGGTTGAGGACCGAAGGCTATAGCATGGGTGATGCTCAGGTTCTTTGTCAGGTGTCCCTGTGGGAAAGCTATACAGCTGAGCCGGTCCCCTGAAAAGTCTGGTAAAACAATCTAGTCATAACTTTAAAGTAACACCATGTACCAAGAACAAGAAGAAAATTAAAATACTTCTTTTTTTTTCAATGCCAATAACTTGGTCTACCCAAAGAGCATATAAAGCCTAGGAAATTTCACCTTGACTTTTCAGAGCTGTTAAGCATGTACATTTGTGATCATGTGTGATCCATCCACATAGGAAGTCCTTGTTTAATATTGGTTTCAAGAGACAGATCCGTCCCTCTTAATAAATTCAGATAGACTGTGACCAAGTTGAGGATGGGAACCAGATCGGTCAGTCTGGGGACCTCAGTGCCTAGCACTCTGCCTTGGTAACTGTTTATCAAGTTGGATAACTATATACTACAGAAATTCAATAGTGTATTTTAGGGGATAAGTACTAAGAGGTCACTTTACAGAGGGTCTACAGAAGAAAACAGGGATTTATAAACACTAACTTTTCTAGAGATAAGTATGTACTGTAGACCATTTTCATCTGAACCCAAGCAACATTTTTTAATATCAGTCCCAGTTTTATCTTAAATATTTCCTGAACCACTGGTTTTTTTTTTTTTTTTTTTTTTTCTCCTCGGCCCCCGCGCGGCCCAAGAACCACTGGTTTTTGTTGAAATTAAATATCTGAAGAGTTCAAAGAGACCAAAAGCTGTGATTTCTAATATATTTCCAATTAAGCCTTCCTTGTGTTATTCAATGTGAAATTCTTTCAGATTTAATTGAAGGGTAAAATTAAGTCTGCCATTTAAAAACTAGTCAACTGAAAATTTCAAACCTCTCAGGAACCGTGTAGTGTCTAAATTTCTGCTCTGGTTTGGGGGTGAGGGTAAGAGAGAGGAGCCCCCTGTGAGCTCTGAAGTGAGGAATAAAATCATTCTTCATTTTTACTTGAAAGCCTGAAATTTCCAGTTATACCACCATAGTGAATCATTAGTCCCAAGCATCAGGGTAAAACTAAAATACCTCATTTCATCCACTCTAAGTCATCACAGTGTGAGATTCTAACACTTAAAAACACGGTTTTCTGAAAAGGATGTTTGACATCTTTAAAAATTCCTCACAACTCTAAATAGGAATTATTTCACACTGTGATCCGTAAGGAATTGCTAGACCACTGTGCCAAAATCACCTGGAACAACACTGCACAGACAACTTTCTGGCATTTTACTTTCTATTTATGAGGGAAAAAAAAGCCTGGATGTAAACCACCTTAAATTATGTTTATGAGTTGCTTATTTTTCCTTTTTGATATGTTTTAATAACTAAAGACATTTTATACCTCCTCATAATCTCATTAAAATAAAATTGCTGTTTTTGCTCCCCCACCCCCACCTCCACCCTGTGGTCTTTTCTGTGTGCATTTTGGGAAAAGATACATTCACCAAAGGTAATGGCTGGCGATCCAATGACCTCGCCCTGCCAATCAAAGAGTTGCCTCCCAGCAAAGACACCATAAAGAGGCCCTCGCCTAAAAGTTCCCGGCCTTTGCCTTTGTCTGACTTGGGCCTTCCTCTCCCTCGCAGTGTATTCAAATAAAATTTGGGCTTGCCTTTCAGTTCTTTGTTAGAGTGGCGACAAGAACCAAGGAGAGCAAACCCCACAGGTAACGCTCACAGGAGGGACACGCATGCAGAAAGAGAAACTAGAAAAGCAGGAGAAGATAGACCTGTGTGGGTAAACTGCATGTCAAAACCTATCATTTTTTTGTTTCCAGAGTGTACTTAGCACTGACTGTTACCTCCTGGGAGGCAGGTAGTACAACCTTTTTCAGAATTGGACTCCCAGCACTGAGCATAGGACCTAACCTAGAATAGGAATTTAAGAACTTTTTAAAATAAATAAATGAATTCATGAACCAATGATTCTAATTATCACAAATTGTCCTTTTCTAGTAATCACAAATTACGGCTAGGGCAGAATTAATCTTAATTAATAGTGTTTTTTTTTTGCACACAAGTGCATATGTCAATGTATTTTTATGTTTTCCTATTTCTATAAAATACCTTTTTTTCCTGTCATTGTCAATTTTAAATTGTGAAATAGAAGCAGATCAACTGGGTACTGCAAGATGTTAATGCATCCATTTTTAGTCTGACAAAAAAGCATTCCCAAATATCTTCATTCCGTTCTAGCTGATGACTTAAGAAAAACAAAAAAGAGTACACACACACGGTGAAGGCTGAGAACCGTGATCTCCCTCTCGCCTTCTTCAAATAAGCAACAGTTCCATTCACCTCTTCCCTGGACAGATAAGAAACAAAGTCTTAAGTTTAAGAGTGGAATTAGGTCTTAAATGATCATCTCTTTTCCAGTTTGACACACTCTACTCCCACCCGCAACCCGCTTTCTTCTTTCCCAGGAAACCTTTCTTTTTCTTCTGCCTTGTGTTTCCGATCATCACAACCCCTTTGAGTTTTTTCTATCTCTGTTCCTGGGATATTTTACAAGAGAACAGGATGAATTAAGAAGGTTAGCTTCCACTCACTGCGCTTGGTTTAACCGCAGGACAACCCAGTCAGGTACAGATGGGAAATTCGAGGGTGATTCAGGAGTACGCTGAACATTATTCAGTAATTCGCAAAGTTAGATTTGAAAACAGGGTTGTCGAAGTTACTGTACCAAACCTCCTGTTTACTGATGATAGGTCTTTGGGGGGCTAGCAACCCTGTCTATTGTATTCTCTAAGGAATTGTGAGTTTGGACAGCCTACTGACATTGGAAAAGGAACACAATACTAGCTCTTTAGTAAGCAGTGGTGCATTCAGCTCTTGGGAAGGACAACTATTGTTCAAGGAAAGCTGCTTGAACCTAAGTAACCTCACTGTCTTGGACCTAAGGAAAGGGGCCCACCTGTGCTTCCAAGGAGGGGGCAGATTTGGGGCTTAGAACCATCAGATGTTGGAAAACCCTAAGCTCCGATACTCATTGTTGTTTTTATTCTCGTATCTGTCATCGTCCCTTTGTCCCAATATTACAAATGGGAAATAGATGGAGTTATAAATTATGTTTGTAAATTAGATATATTAACTATAAATTTAATTTTAGGACATTTGTCATAAAAAGGAATTGGATCTGAAGGGGATGAGAATTTCTACTAGTTCATGCTCTCCTGAATGTGGAAACTTTTCTTCTGAAAACCTGAGCTGGAGAGAAACATATTTAGAGGAGGGCCAACAGGGTGTGTAACCTGGCCGCCACTCAAGGATTCAGGAACATCTCCAGTGCTCCCAGGCAGCTGTCTCCTCCACAACGGTACCGGGTGCGCGGTGGGGCATGTCGGTCCCCTGGGCCCGTCCTTTTCTCCAAGAGCATTCCCTGCAGGACCCACGATGTATCCTATGCCCATGAATTTATTTACAGATGCATTTGAAGTAGCCACTGCTCAGAAGGACATGTGCCTCATGTTCGAGGCTTCCTGATGGACTAGTTAATGTAGACTTAAGAAATCACCTCATTAGGAGATTTATACAAACCAGCAGCATCTAAATATTATGGTTTCATTACACTTGTAATTCATGGACACAACACTCTTGTGAATCAGCTCCCACAGGGGGTCCCACCGCTGAGGTACCTGTTACAGTGGAGGACAGACTGATGCGTCCAGGCCTCATGGAGGCCCCCTTTCTGCGCTCAGACACAGAGAGGAGAGAGAGAGAGAAGGAAGGAAGAGGTGACAACAGCCGGGGGTCAATGTGTTCTTCCTTCGCTCCTGTAACTCCGGGGAGAAAATGTGTTCCCAGACTGGGGCAAATAAACCACAAACCACTTACACTGAAATCAGTGAGGGAAAAACTGGACGGGGAGAAAGACTTTTGCCGCCTCCTAGAACCCTGGCCCCGGCTGTCTATTCCCCGCAACTCAATTTAACAGCTTGAATGTCTAGAATGTTCTCTGCGCTCTGCCCTGCCGGCTTCTCTCCCGCTTTGGCAGGGAAGCCAAAAGCCTCTCCAGTCTCGGGGTGCGCTCACCTCTTCCCCTGCCCCTTAGAAACACCTCCTGATAGCAAGATGCACTAAAGAGAGAACAGCTCCTCCCCTGCCCCTAGCAAACCCCTATTGATAATAGAGATAGACTAAAGCCAGACGAGAGATTCTGGAAATATTGGAATTTTACCCACACCTCCCTTCCTTTGTTCCTTTTTCTCATTCTTTCCTTTCTTATTCACTCATTTTTTTCCCCTTCTCTCTCTACTTCCAAGCAGATGACTATGGAAAATTAATAATAAGTAGTACAAATGACACCGTGAAGTCTAAAGCGATAGATCCAGACCTGAGTAAAAAAGCCCTAAAGGTCTTTAGATTAAAAGTAAAGATTCAAGCACCTTTGCAGAATTTAGCACTTCATTCAGGCTCGAAATGAAAACTAGCACATTAGTAGATATTGGTAAAGTGAAGAATATGGAGAAAGATAGCAAATGTATTTTGTTTATATTTCTTCAAAATTTTTATTTAAATTGTGGCTTACATTTAAGTGACTCATTAATAACCATGCATAGATTTTTATGTCATCTCTAAAATTGCAAAGAAAATTAGAAAATTCTCTGCACTATCACTCATTCCTATAGGTAGTCCAGCCTTTGAGAACAGGGCTCTAAGGAATGTGAATTACTGGTAGTTATTGGCAAAGTTTCCAGAGAAAAGAAATATCAATATTAATTTTGTACTCAGCAAAAATTACAGCTATCTCTTGGATTAGTGAAATGAATAAAGCCAATTCTTTCTGGCTTTATTAAGCACGGCCTTTTATTATTGCCTTAACTCTGACATTTAAGAAATATGGAAAGTGTTCCCTTAAGCCACACCAGTCACATAATTTTAATATTTTTCGTATCTCTGAAAAACTTCATTCAAAAAATTAAAGTTTAGTTTATTTTTCTGCATTTTCTCCATTCTGTTGACTTCTTGATTGTAGAAGATTTACAAAGATTAGAACTTTGAATGTACCCAGTGTAAGTGCTTTCTTATCTTGACTCCAATAAATGATTTTAAAATTTTACTTAGCATATATAATTTAGTTACAAAGAATTTCATTTCCATAAACTGTCATTAACAAGCCATTGTCAACTTGCGGCATGTGTTCACGGGATTCCTGAGCCCAACATTTTAGAGAGTTATCTTTTCGGGATCTGAATTATTGAATACAGACTATTGTTAGGAAAGTTATAGACATTATCAATTGCCTGGTTTTAGGGGTGGCGGGAATTCAGAATGCCACTGTAAGACACAAAAGAGATGAGAAACAAAGAAAGGGATGTAAGTTCACATCATGGCAATACCGGTGTTACTGGAATATCCATACTGCATAGTATTGCTTTAGTGTGTTATTCAGGACACTCTACAAACAGCGTTTTTTGAAGTGATAATATAAATCTAACTTTCAACAAAACCAAAGCTTCACTCTGACAAAGAAAATTATAGCAGGCCATATTTCCAAATGTATTTGGTAGTTCCTAATGTTTTAAAAATAAAAATGAAACCAAAAACCAGTCTGTTGGAGGGTATGATTAAGAAAATGACTGATCCACATTTATTCTCTGATAATATGACTTCCTGTAAATGACGAAACCTATGAAGCTGCTTCAGACTATGTATATACATTCAAAAGGGTGAGATGAAGTGGAAAACACTTATTCAATTTTAAAAAACGGAAAGAAGAAAACTGGCTAGTTTTAGTACCTTTGACATTGATGAGTGACATTCAAAGAGACGTCAGTTTGAAACAGAGTCAACACATTCACTCATTTAACAACTTGAATGTCTAGAATGATCTCTATAGTTTATACATTTTTATTGTATATATATATATACATATATATTTTTTATTTTTATCATCAAAGTTTCAGTGAAGAATTTAGCACAAATTTAAAACACAACATCAGACAAGGTGGATTAAAGAGTAACTCATACTTCGTTAATTTACTAAAACAGTTTTTCAATTGTTCTTCCACAAGCAGAAGGCCACTAACCCCCACTCACTTGTAGGTGTGGATTCCAAACCCTCCTTTTTTTATCACTCTTTACCATTTGGAGGCATTAAGATTCATTTGATGCTCCAATGCCGCCTCCACCCCAGCTCTGCCATCAAGATTTCGTCTGCAAGTGTGAAAACAAGACAGCTCTTTCACAGATAAATTCTGTGCAGGTAATTGGAGTTTCCTTGTTAAGAGTGTTAAGGTATAAAATTAAAGTGATCTAGCCCATGTTTATTAACAACTACTTAACGAGAACTAATTGTAAAAATATCAATGCCTCCCTTCATTGCGATCCTACTATACTAATAGACAGTATATTCTGATAACCAACCGCAGGCTTTACTCTTATGCTTTACGCGTATTGTCTAACTGAAACTTCACCAACACTTCGCAAGACCAAATGCTGTGGTCACACTTCCACAGATAAGTGAGACTTGTGGAGGTTAAGCAATTTGCTCAAGACACACAGGTAGGCAGCTCCAGAGAATGTTTACAGCACAATCCAAATGAGGACAAATGAGATGTAAGAAGGCCCCTCTGCCTTCTAGAGTTTACCATTATCTAAATAATGCCATAGATAGCATCGCTTTAGTTGCGTTAAATACAGCCCTTGTATCATCATTATCCTCATAATTTATCTCACTGTAGTCTAATTGGAGCTGTGTAAAACTAGGGATTTCCTTCTATATCTTGCTACAATACAGTTCTACTTACGTATGTTCATACATTTTCACCACTTCCTTAAAAGGGACAATCCAACTTAAAACCTTTTTATTTTTTATACCTTTAATTCTACCTGTATATGGTTATTACTCCTGATATTTTTTAGGCTTTCATTTTCCCCCTCCCCCTGTAAATTCTCATACTTACTAAATGTCCTTTTATTAATCTGGCAGGGCGTTTAAAATTTTAAATCATCTTCTTGCAAAATCCTGGGCATATCTTTTTCCATAAATATATCTATTTTTTATTTAAGTAATCATGAACTGGAATAATAAATATAAAGCAAAACCAGAATCCTTGTTAAAATTAAGTTTGTGTGAGTAGAGAGGGTCCGTCAAGAGAGAAGCTAGATCCTGTTGTGTTGTTTAATTAGGAGTTGGAAGAGAAGAGGCTACTGTAGAAACAGTGCTGACCCAGTGAGAGATGCAGTAGGCACAACTCCATCTCTGTGCACGGAGGCATCTTTCTGAGCTTCTGGTCTATTCGACAAATATGTGGGAAGCCCACTGAAAACACCCGCCAACTTATTGTTCGCCTGTATTATAACATGTCCCCCCCCCATATCACCATATGATTTAAGATTCAAAAGTACAACACGCACCTAAATTCTTGAAATAATGTAAGCATTTTAGTCCTTGTAATCAGCCAAGTAAATCGTGAAACATAAATCACGGCTGTTCTCGCTTCAAGGCAAACATCAATCCACGGCATGGATGGAAACTGAAAACAAAGCTAGTCTCAGAGCGCCATCTAGTGGACACTTCCATAATGACCGCAACAGGCTAGTCAATTCCAACAGCTTTTTCTTAAAACAATGAAAAAATAAATTGGTGAGAGCATGCTGTCTTGCAAAAGAAAGTCCTAGCTAATATCTAGCATTTAAGGGAAGAAGTTGAACCCTAGAGACGGAGATAATGGTTAGCATTGCCTCTTTCCTCCGCTTGTAGATAAACCTACTACCCAGCTTAGAGGCAGTGAAGGAAGAAGAGAAGTGGGGCAAGAGGTGTTGTGTCTCAGAGAGTTGAACATACTGGGCCTGACCCAAGGTGAGAGGAACCAACACAGCATGCTCACATCCAGCACGGGAGAGAGCTCTCACTGGGGTAACTACTGTGAGGCAGAAGAAATGACAAAGAAAATAACCGGAAGCTGGAAAAAAAAAATGCAGCTTTCTGCCTCAAGAGGATTTGACTACATAGATATGACGGTAGTATAGTGAATTTTAATAATGGCTGTTACGGAATGTACAAGAGAAAGGAGGGTCCGATGGGGGCTTGGATGCCTGATGATGGCCCTGGGGTGCGGGGGATGGGGAGGCATGGGCACGGAGACAAAGATGTTTGGAATCCCATTTATACAGCAACATTCCTGTACGGGGGGAGAGTTTGGCAAACTCCTGAGATGCAAGTATAATTTGGGGCTTTATTTTATGTTTCCTAAATAAAGTTGAGTGCACTGAAAAATAAGTGTGAGGCTTCTAAAAAACACTCTAAGTCCTTAACCTTGATCCAGACAGGTGGGAAAAGGGGCTGTCTCTTGCCACTCTATAAACTGCCTCCACAAGGAAAGAGAGCTCAAATTTGACAGCTCCAAATTTCACCATAGCATAGTTATTAGAAATGTGGGAGTCCAGGCCCATCTGCTGAGATTTGGGGGTTCATCTGGGGTGGAATCCTAGGATTTGCATTTTAAAAATCAGCCCAATTCTGATGCAGGTGACATGCAGCCATAATTTGAGAGCCAAGCACGGGACAGCTGAGACTTACTGCCTAAAGCCATGTTCTGTGCCCTCCTCCAGTAGGTAGATGACCTCCTCCTTGCCAGTGACACCAAGAAAACTGTCCAGAGGGCACGAAGGCCCTCCTGCAACTCCTGTCAGACCCAGGATACTGAGTCTCTGGAAAAAGGCACAAATCTGCCAGCAGTGAGTCTGGTACTTAGGCTTCCTCCTCACCCAGGGAGAGAGGGAACTAGGGCCAGAGAGGAAAAAGGTCATTACCTCCGTACCCAGCCCCAGACAAAGAAGGGCCTACGAGAGTTCCTGGGGACTGCAGGGTTCTGCCGAATCTGGTTCCCAGATTCTCGGCAATGGCAAGACCGAGAGCCCCCTGTCTGGACAGAAGAGGCAAAGGCCACCTTCCTGGAAATAAAGGCTGCTTTAGGACAGGCACCAGCCCTAGGCCTGCCACATACAGAAAAACCCTTCAATCTCTTCGTACATGAAAAGGAAAAGGTGGCCCTCGGGGTTCTCACACAGACTGTTGACCCCTGGCAGCGGCTGGTCACATACTTGTCAAAGAAACCAGACCCAGTTGCAGCAGGATGGCCACCTGCCTCTGGGCACTGGCAGCCGCAGTTCTACTCATTAAGGAAGCAGATTAACTCACCCTGGGACAAGAACTGAATGTCAAGGTCCCCATGCGGTTGTGTTCCTCATGAACACACAGGGTCACCACTTCCTCTCCAATTCTTGGCTAGCACAATACCAAGGGCTCCCCCGTGAAAATCTGCAGGTCACTCTTGAAACAGTACAGACACTGAATCCAGCAACTTTCCTCCCACCAAAGAGAGAAAACCAGATCATGACTGTTCGAGGTAGCTGACAAAGTCTACGCGAGTCGTCCGGATCTGCGGATCAAGCAATACAGAATCCAGAACTCATGCTATTCAGTGATGGCAGCAATTACTTACAAGGTCTCTAGAGAGCAGGTTATGCAGTAACCACTTCCACTGAGGTCTTAGAAGCTAAAGTCGTACCAGCCAGATGATCAGCGCAACAGGCCGAATTACATGCCTTCATCCAAGCCCTCGCCATCAGCGAGAGCGAGTGAGTCAGTATCTACACCAACTCCCAATATGCCTTTACCACTGTACATACACACAGGGCAATCGGCAAGGAAAGAGGTCTCCTTACTGCAGCAGGAAAAGCAGTCAAGAACAAGGAAGAGATACTGAAACATCTCCTCAAGGCCATCTGGCTCCCAAAGGAAGTAGCAATTCTACATTGCAAAGGACACCAAAAGGGAAACAACCCTATAACACAGGGGAATTACCTGGCAGATGAAGCAGGTAAAGCAGCAGCCAGTGAGGAAACAGGTAACACTCCTTCCCTCACCATGGCCCTAATGCCCCCAGTGGAGGCCCTTCCACCCAAGTACACTGAAAAGGAAAAAGACTGGGACATGACTGAAGGAGCCACCCAAACCAAGAAAGGGTGGTGGATGCTGCCCTACAGATGCATCTTTGTCCCAGCTGTAACCGGAAGGCATCTAGTCAGAAAGTGCCATCAGCTCACCCACCTAGGAAAGAGTGCACTGGAAGCCCTGCTCAAGAAGCAGTTCTACATCAGCCAGTTGCCAGCACTGTGTTGGGCAACAAGTGAGCAGTGCATGACTTGGTGCATGAATAATGCTTGGTCTGTGCCGCGACACCCATCAGGTGTCCAAAGGGCAGGAGTTGCCCCCTTTGAAGACCTAGAAATAGACTTCGCAGATGTCCAGCCAAGCAGAGGACTCAGATACCTCCTAGTGACAGTGTGTACACACTCTGGGTAGGTCAAAGCCTTCCTGACCAGGACAGAATGAAGTCGAGAAGTAGCCAAAGTTCTCCTGAGGGAGATCGTACCCCAGTTTGGCCTACCATCTACAATCCACAGTGATAACAGACCTGCATTTGTAGCAGATGCAGTTCAGATTTTAACCAAATCTCTCAATGTCACCTGAAAACTCCACACTGCACACAGGCCCCAGAGTTCAGGAAAAGTGGAGTGAATGAAGCATACCCTCAAGGGAACCCTAGCCAAGTTCTGTCAGGAAACTGGCCTCCCATGGCCGGAGCTACTCTACCTGGCCCTTCTGCATGCCCATTGCACACTCAGAGCACAAGGGTTTTCACCTTTTGAACTAGTGTATGGACAGCACAATAGCCCCCTCCATGTCTGGGAAGCCTTCACAGAACCTACACCAAATAGGAGATAAGGGAGTAAGGGAACCGCTCCAAGCCTTAGGAGCCACCCTAAATGAGCTACAACAGTACACCATGGAAAGAGCCCGATCTCCTTGGGGACCCCACTACATTCCTTCCAGGTAGGGGACTCAGTCTGGGTCAAAGATTGGAGAAAAGGCCCCTCAAGCTTCAGTGGACTGGCCCCCACATTGTTGTTCTAACCACCCCTACTGCCCTCAAGGTTTCAGGCATCACTCCGTGGGTCCATCACTCCCGAGTGAAGAAGTCCCGTCACCCTGATGAAGAAATAAATCAGTGGAGAGCCCAGCCAGACCACAAGAAGCCCCTCCACCTCCATGTCCGACGAGAACCCACTGACTGACGGACATCTGCCCACTGTGGTTCCTGGCCCTCACCGGAGTGGGATCCCTCATTCTGGGGACTGGACGCTCCCCCTTCTGACTGGACTGTCCCTGACAGTGTTGCCACTGTCATTACTTATTGGTGCCTGTAGGATGCGTTGTTGCGTTTACTTGTTTACATACCTTCTTTCCCATCCCTTCCTCCCCCTCACTCCCAGGGAGCTTCAGTGAGCTTGCATAAAGTCAGACAAATGGGGGACCAGGTTCAGTGCCTATACCTACATGCCTGCCAAACGTTATAATAAGAACAGGGCCACCCATTGCCTTAAAGACGGGAAAAAGTACTGAACTGGAACAATAATTAAACAGGACTCAAACTGTGCAATCAGGAGAAGAAAGGGATCCACTGTCTGCTAGGCCTACCTCACCCACATTGGAATGTCTGATGGGGGGAAGTCCAGGATCAGGCATGAAGGGACAGGGATGAAAAGGTCAAGCAGGCCCTAAAGGCACTGACTGAAGGGTCAGCCTACCACAATATTGACCTCTCAGGATTCCAACAACTAACTCAGGCCCTAGCCCCTACCCACCAGGTCAACCAGGTCATCGCAGCAGCCTATCAGTTGATTCAAAACATCAGCAGCCAGATACAAGCCTGCTGGCTTTGCTTGCCCTTAATCCACAGTGCCTATATTGGAACCCCAGTGCCCCCATACTGGAGCTCCACTCAGGCAACCAAAAATAATACAGCCCAGAACCAGACCAAACTAATTGGTCCGGTAGCCTACAGCATCCAGCTCCAACCCACTGCAGACAGCATAATGTGCCTGGCCAACTCAAAGGCAGGGAACATTAGCGATGCTCCATCCCAACCCAGTTCTTCCAAAAGCTACACCACCAATCAGCCAGAAACATATTGTGCCCCCCTGGGAATTTTTCTGCTGTGTGGAAGTACCGCCTTCCGATGCCTCCAGATAAACTGGACAGGTTTATGCATGCTGGTCTTCCTCAGCCCCGACAGGTCTGCTTGGTCTGGCCAAGAGGTTGAACAAGCTCTCTGCCCCTTTCCAAGAAGTGGGCGGCTCTAAGCATGGTTTTGTTGAGTGTGGGAACACTTGCAGGAATTGGAGCTGGGGCAGCTAGCTTAGACTCTTCACTCCACTTTGATCACAAACTTTCTCAAGAACTAAACGAGGACATGGAGAAGGTTGCAGACTCCCTCCTTTCCCTGCGAGGTCAAATTAATTCGCTTGCAGCAGTCACACTCCAAAACCAACGAGCCTCAGACCTGCTCACAGCTGAAAAAGGGTTACATCCCAGGCACAGTATAACTTTTTATCCCAGTTTTGCACTATCACTCTTCCCAAATGAAAGAATAAAAATATCTCATTAGCAAAGATGGTGAGTTTTGAGAACCAAAAGCTCAAGCTGGTTCTACAGATCTTATATTTTTTTTACTTACCCCTACAACTATCAGTAAAAGATGGGATAGAAGAAGACAGGCTCACATAGGGAGAGAGGAGGTTGACTTTTTCCAAACATAGAAAATATGGTGACAAACTTTGTGAAGTCTGCTATAAATTGTATGTTTGAAGACATACATGTTTGACATCAATGGCACTAGTTTCACTGAGAGGTCAGGTCTACTTTCCTGAATTAAAAGCCAGGAAATTGCCAGGTGGATCTCCTTTCGGAACACCAGAGTTTTCTTAAGATTGTCCAAGGATAAAGTTTCCTTGCACCAATGGAGATTGAATGGGTGTGGCAGAAATAACCAGCTGCTCACCCAAATCCATGAGCATCTCTTCTACTGGACACAGAGCACCACCGTGTTTCCCTGTCTCTCTTCTACTTAAGATTGGCTGTGTGAACTGAGTTTTAGCCGTAGAAGGAAAGCAGAAATGATGCACACTACTACAAGACTGGTTTGTGAAAATCTACCCACACATTCTTTCAATGTCTATTTCCCTTGAAGCTAACAAGGTGGTGGCCCACAGGGCATCCTTGGAGACATTTGTTGAAGGTGACAGAAACTCCATCCACCTGGGAGCCTGAATAAGCCCTGAGGAAGAAAATCCTGTTCAGTTCTTCATCTGGCAGGTAATTTATGTGAGCAAATTAATAAAAAAAAGTCTATTGTTCAAGAGCTATTATATGCTTTAATGAGTATTATTAGCAAAGTTAGCCTACTTTCACTGATCTAAACAAAGCCCTAGGACAGGCTGTTTTATACAGCTGTTGCTCGTTGGGCTTGCTGTGAACGATGATACCCAGGGGATGAGTGTGTGCTGGCAAGCGGCACCCTCTTCTATGGGCTGAGGTCCTCGCGGTGCCAAAGTGCACCCTATAAGACAGATCATTTCCCAACAGAGAGTGTCCTTGAGTGTGAAGGGATAACCACAGCAGGCAAGTCAGGTTTTTCTTTAATTCATTTTTGCTAAAGTTAATAAACATTATGGTCTTGTGGTTAAAAACAAAAATGTTTTAATTAAATCACAGGTGAAAAGTAATGCGTCATGCTGCTATTTAACATTTATTTTATTTCCCCACACTGGAATTCTGATTAAATGTAAGTTTTAAATTATAAGTCATTTGAGAGGCTTCTGTATGTCATTCCAGATTTAAGAAGTACATGTTTCTCCTAAGGACCCATAAAGGAGAGAAAGGGTTGCATGTGCCAACAGTTTAAGAAAAGGAAACCCCTTAAGTGAGAGAAGTGTTGCTAATAAGTGGAAAGGTTACCTTTTATGGAGTACATGCATTTATGGTCGCAGTTTTAAGTTTCGTTCAAGTAGCATTGCCAAGATTAAAGTTTATAATGAAATCCCCATTTTACAAAGATGTCAGTTAGTTTATTCAGTGGTTTTATGATTTAATTAATGACTAAGACATTTTAAGCATGAGTAGTTTTAATAGTAAAGTATAGTTTGGATTACTAACTTGATGGTCCAGAGAGACTGCTGCCTCGTGAAAGGGCAATTCACTGTAAGACCCCCTCGTGTTCAAACCTGTTCTCTCTCCATGCAGCGTATTTTATGACTCAGTCGTGTGGTTTCCACACAGCTACCTTAATAGCGGCTGCTTCCCAACCTGCCCCCTGTCAAACACACACATTTTGTCTTGAAGATTCTGTAGTCGTGGTGAGACTGTTAGGAGAGACGGAACCCCTACACGTGTATAGACATAGATATCCTACCTACTGAGCACAGCGTCCACAACTTGTAAAAATTTTGCAAAACATGCAAACCTAAATTAATAAGAATGATGTCATGGGCAAGGGACACAAGGAGGCAGATCCTAAAAGATATGCAAAAAGCTTTGTCGCACTGAGCTCTGGGCTTTGCGGTGCCCGTAGATATTTGTTTTAGTGGACTGGCCGTGGGAGGGCTTGTCACACGCAGATGACTGTCATCGCCTACTGCCGAGGAAGAAAACGGAAGGAGGATGGGCCTGATTAGTAAGAATTCATGGGGGCAGAAGTAGAGAGTCAGACAGTCACCCAATACATTGTTTTGATTTAATATTTGGCCAGAACTAAACATGTATAAAAGATCACACAATTACTTAACAGAGCTTATATTGGATATACAAAGATTAAAATCTCTTAAAGACATTCCATCAAGAGTGAACCCTAAAGTCCTAATGCAAACTATAAACTTCAGATGACTCTGATGTGCCAATGTAGGGTTCATTAACTGTAACAAATGTACAACTGTGGGGGTGTTGATACTGGGGGAAGCTAAGCATGTGTAGGTACAGAGGTAAATGAGAAATTTCTGTACCTTCTCAATTTTTCTGTGAGAAAAAAACTGCCCTAAAAATAAAGTCTTTAATTAAAAAATAAATAACAGACATCTGCTAAGTCTATAATTAATGCTAGAGTACCATTCACACAGACACACACACACACACACACACACACCACATATGACAGCTCTATGGCTCAGACTGGGCTACACACTTGGAGGATATACAAGTATGATCCTGACTTGCCATGAGCCTCTACCAAAAGGGAAATAAGGCTCAAACAATGAGACAACAAAATAACACCAGAAAGTAGTATGTGATTAAATATCAAAACAAAACCGCATAGGAAACAATACTGCTGTGTGATATAAAACGAGGAGATACACATTCTAATCTCAGAGCCACAGTTGCTTATCAGCTGACATTGATGCGTTCACTTAAATTCTTTCAACCTCCCCAAAAGACTGAACTGCCTGATCTCTGGAAGTTCACAAAGTTCTTCCACCTCTAAGTTCTAAGTTAAAGGTAATTAGACTAGAATGAGAGCAACTGTGTTCTCTGAGGAAATTTAGAGAAAATAGGAGTTGAAAGGGGCCTTACAGCAGACGTGGGTTTCAGGAAGTGTCCAGGAAGGACAAGGAAGGCATCCAAACATGGAAAAAAGTAACCTAAAATAAAAACTTAATACGTAAAGGTGTGGCATGTCCTCTTCACCATGAATGTTCACCTCAGGGAAATGGGACATCCACGTCAGAGGCAGCAGCCAGATGAGAGACCATGAGGTGCTGTGATAATTGGTTTTGAGAATTTTGGTAAGCATCTTTAAAACACTGTCGGAGAGACCCAGTTAGAGGATAATAGAGAAGAACCAAATACTGAGGAAGTAGTTGTGGGAATTAAATGGAAGAGAATTATAAGGGAATCAAAATGATACCTAAATCAACTAGGGCTATTGGCTAAAAGAGTAGCTGGTCAAATTGTATGTTTTGAAAAAAAATACGACTGTGCCAAATGAGGTGGAGATAAATTGATTTTAAGCTGCTCCCAAGGAGGGTAGGAAAAAGGAAATTTCTGTATTTGTAATTTTGTAAATAAAGATTAGACTCTTGTAATCAGTTGTACCTCTGTTTCCCATATCTTGTGTCCATACACTGAAGCACACAATGGGACAGCCACTGGTATTCCCAATACCATGGGGAAATAATGAAATAAAATATTTGCATTTTCTCAATGTTTACAATTAATGCACATTTTTGTAACAGAAAATAAAATTGTGTTAAACATAGACACCAAGTATGAAACTACCAGTAGCCATATTATGATGGTGAAATGCTTTGTTCTATAGCCAATAGTCTCATTTTTACAATCTTCAAATTGCCTATAGCTTTGAGTATGAAAGGATAACTTTGTGCACCTGGGAATGGACGAGAGGTAGGTTCTCAGCATTATGCTGCGGAAATTGATAAAATTTGCCCTACTCAGAGTTGGCTGCATGAAAAATATGTTCCTCTACAACATGGGGAAACAAAAGGAAACAAGCAAAAGAGAGAACAAAATTAATCTTACAGGGGCTAAGAGGAAATTTAAGAATTCAGCACTTCTCCATATATGAAAAACTACTAAGACAAAACTGATTAGTAGCAGCTGTATTCTGTAAAAAAGAAGGCAACTGTACATTTAAATTGTTGCATGCTATTAAGTTAAATATAAGAAAGGGTTCATTTCCTCTATGGATTGCTTCTGAACGCAGAAAATAAATACAAAACATGGGAAAGTTCTGCAGTACGTTTTCATAGTCATATTTAGAGATGGCAAAGTAGGCAATCTCTGAGATGTGTGTTTGTCAAAAGTAAAATGAGGGAATAATAGTGCTCAGAGGTTTGGATAAGGAATATGTCAGAAGTCTTTCTAAAGTAAAGGAAAATCATAAAGAATTAGAAATGAACATTGAATACATCATTACCTTCAAAATTCTTTCAAGAAACTACGATAGTTGGTGTTAATATGTCTTTATTTATTAGACAATTTATGTAGGTAATTGTCCCAAACCCTGTGACAAATGAATCAGGCACTACCACCGATCATGACACTGGAGACAGACAGTAAGCACCAATTGCCACTAAGAGAAGACTTGAAAAGCTCAACACCAACCCATAGGCTGAGCTGGACTTCCGGTTTTAGAGAACAAGTAAAACTCTGAGGAATCCTAGGATGTCAGCAGGGTACATGCACATAGCTCTAAAAATATCCAATAGAAATGTTGGGGGTAGAGGGTAAGGAGAGGTTTATGTAAGTTTAGGCCTAATTTGAGAGCTAAAGAATAAAGTTATTATATTTCTTTATGACTCCATTCCTTTAGGGTCCATTTTTCTCACCTATTGAACCACAGAGAGATTGGATTTTTCTATGATGTTAGCTTATTCAAATTATTTGACACAGAGAGAAAGAAAGGAATTGTGCCTATTAGGTTTTGGCCTATTGTGCTAGTGTGTTACAGCTCGGTGAATTTTTTGTTGTTGCAAGAATTCAGTTTCTTCTCGGTGGAAGAAAATTGTTCACTGTGTTCAAAGTAATTGAGAGGCAATTATGTTATTTAAAACACTTTCGGAAGGTACTTTCCTGAACAACTTAACAATTTAGGAAAAGAGCCTTATTTCAAACTCCAGGTTAAATTGTTAAAGTTCTAAATGACTTCAATCAGATCCAGAGAGATAGCATAATTCTTTATTTGCAATAGAGATCTTTGTAGAAAAGTTGATTTTGTATACTGATCTCCCTGTGTTCTGTAGAATGAATGAACTTGACATGTTGAGTCAGGACCAAGCCCAGCTTCTCAGGGGCCATTTGAATTTCTGTATTTAAAGACATAATACTGGAAGTGTATGTGCTATAAATAAAGGTAATTTTGACTACCAAAATGGAAAGAAAAAAAGTACTTTGAATATTTCAAAGAGGGGGAAAATTATTTTAATTTTTCTTTATATATAATACTCTTGTTTAATAAATAGTCCATTCAATAATTAATTTAATCACTCAAGTATCTTTGAACCCTTAGTACATGATCGATCACCTCTAATATTTTGTATTCTGGTCAGCAATGGGACAAAACAAACAATATCCATGAACAATATGCTGAAATCCAGTCACTTACAAAGTACAGCTTTGAAGATGGAGGCGTGAAGTCTTTCTAATAAAAGAAATGGTGTCTAAGGAAAGATTAATTTGATTTTGGTCTAATTAGAAAAATTAGTCATTCCGATATAAAAGAGGGGAGTTATAATACATTCAATTCATTAAAACCACATATAGTATGAAAACATAGTTAATGCAACTAACCATAAAACAGCAACAGGAAAGAAGGCTACACCAGACTGCACACACCTGTAGAACAGAGCAGACCTCATGAAACAGGGTAACGTACCAAAGCCCTGATCCGGCGGGACCCAGGCTCACTGGTGAGAGGAAGAGAAATGGAGCAGGGGAGGGGGTGGAAGCCTAGAATTGCTGAACTCCCAGGCCTGGAGGTCTGCTTTGGAACACAAACCTGCACTGTGTGGTGCTCTGGAGGTTGGTGGGTTTAGGGAGCTGGGACAGGCAGAATGCTTGAGAGACTGAGATTCCGGCCATTTGTGGAGGACAGGGATCCACATCTGGCCACCCTGGGACAAAGGAAAGGCAAGCGGTCTGAGAGGCTTCCTAGCAGCCAGACGGCTGCTGAAGGTGGGGTTTGCATGGAGCTTTCTATGCAGGAGAAGGAATAGATGGACAAGGTTGTCTGGGTGTACTCTGCCCAGCAGGTTGGGAACCTTGAGGAGCTTCAGGCGCTCCATCCCCCTGGCTGCCTACTCAGCTCCGAGGCCCCCACTGTGACACGCAGCCTGCTGCGCCTTCCTCCTAGCCTGCCAGCACCTTTGTCCGAAGGAGAAAAGGGAACCCTCCTACACTGCTGCTGGGAATGTAAACTAGTTCAGCCTTGTGGAAAGCAGTATGGAGGTTCCTCAATAAAGTAAAAATAGAAATATCATTTGACCCAGGAATTCCACTCCTAGGAATTTACCCTAAGAATGCAGTTTCCCAGTCTCAAAAAGACATATGCACCCCTATGTTTATCACAGCAATATTCACAATAGCCAAGAAATGGAAGCAACCTAAGTGTCCATCAGTAGATGAATGGATAAAGAAGATGTGGTACATATACACAAGGGAACATTATTCAGCCATAAGAAGAAAACAAATCCTACCATTTGCAACAACATGGATGGAGCTAGAGGGTATTATGCTCAGTGAAATAAGCCAGGAGGAGAAAGACAAATGCCAAATGATTCCACTCATCTGTGGAGTATAAGAACAAAGAAAAACTGAAGGAACAAAACAGCAGCAGAATCACAGAACCCAAGAATGGATTAACAGTTGCCAAATGGAGAGGGACTTGTGGGGCGTGGGAAGGGAGGGAGAAGGGGAATAAGGGGCATTAGGATCAGCATACATAATGTAGCCAGGGGGCACAGGGAAGACAGTGTAGCACAGAGAAGACAAGTAGTGATTCTATAGCATCTTACTATACTGGTGGACAGTGACTCTAATGGGGTATGTGGTGGGGACTTGATAAGGGGGGAATCTAGAAACCACAATGTTGCTCATGTAATTGTATATTAATGATACCAAAAGAAAAAAAAAAGAAAAAAAGAAAAGTTTGGAATGCATTTCTATCTAAACATATGATTAAAACACACATAATTATGGATTTACGGAACACCTGAAAATAGAACAACTCTATGGAAAGAGGAAGCACAGATGTCCTAATTTAATTTTTGCTCCAACAGCAAGACAAAATGACTTGCTTTCCCAGACAGCATTTTTTAAGCAGCTTCAAGAGGGGGAACCCTGGGTGACAGGTGGAGAGATGAGGATCTCATAATCTATAGGGCAGGGTAAGTGAGACTACAATATAGGCAGCTTAATAAAATATTTCTTTCCCACTTAGCTGTATTAATAGGGTCATTTCATTTATTTTATATAAATTTATCCAGCACAATGCTATTTATAGCTGATGTTGCAAAAATTCAAAGTGAACAAACTAAACTATATTAGATATATTAAATTTTATTAAATATATTTATCATACTGATATAATAGAGGATACTCTGTTAAGTATAGCTATATAAAATATAGATACATCTCT
The DNA here is from genome assembly GCF_040802235.1 of Manis javanica. Taxonomy (NCBI): domain Eukaryota; kingdom Metazoa; phylum Chordata; class Mammalia; order Pholidota; family Manidae; genus Manis; species Manis javanica. The sequence goes on from NC_133165.1 coordinate 11,536,676, forward strand.
AATATGACTTTTAAGCCTATCTAATACACACATACACACACAATTTCACTTAATCCCTCGTATCAACCAAGAACTTTATTTTCTGATTTTTGTTTCATCAATGTTAATTTGAGCTATATTTGTATATACTGATAAAATTTTGCACTGGAATCTAGCCAACATAGTCCCATAAATCACAGTGCTTTCACCGAGTCCACAAAATCACCCCAATTAAGATAACCTCGATTTATTACACCAAAACATCATTGTGTCCATTCTGTATTGCATTTGTGGTATGTTTCTCCTTATTTACATCTACCTTTTCCCTCCTTATATCATTTTTCAATGTTTTCTCTGTTAAAAGTAAGGTGGAATGTAAGGCAGATTTGCTGGATTTAATTAATGCAAAGGAAATAGTTATACTAGCAAGAAAAACAAAGTAAAAACTTTCAGAATTCCCTCAACTAGTGAATGAGACTTTCATTGCAAGGTGTAGATAGAGGCTGGGAATGAGGAAGGAGTGAAGAAATCCATTCATAGACAAAAGACTTGAAAGTAACTTTTAAATTATTGATTTAAATAAAATAGAAATTTATAATTCCAATGATAGAATTATTTTATTTTTGAAATTCCAATTTAGAAAATATAACAAGGCTTAAATTTCTGGAATGATTATGATTTGGATAAATTGAATGATTGAATCTCTATCAAATAACCAGAACATAACATCTTTTATGTATATATATATATATATATATATATGTACACACACATAACATCTGATCTTATTTTTCTGTACCTGAGATGAAGAATATAAAATCCATAAAAACCTAAACTCTTAGAATTATTTGAAGGCTGAACTTTCACTTAATTCAAACCTCTTATTTTATAGACTAAAAGTGCCTTCAAGTTCATAATGTCAAAAAAATCAATTAAAGTCAGAAGTTAAAGTTACAAGGGAGTTGTGATCAGGAGATTAAAGAAACATAATCAGTATTCCTCAAGCTAGTTTCACAACTGTTATCAGGTATTCTGTGAAGGCAACACCTTAATGTGGTAAGAAGAAAGGATTTACCGTCAAGTCTGGGTCTCCATCACACTGTGACTTTGAGAGTTTGGGTAAATAACATTTTTTGAACATTGGTTTCAATTAACACTGTATTTTTATAGCTTGTTTTATTTTTCTTTAAATGGAGTCATTTAGGAAAATGTAACAAGTAAGAGCATTTTCCCCCTAATTTCTTCAGTTGGAAAATGTTCCAACCTATAGAAAAACTGAGAGTATCCCCACGTGCCTTTAATCTAGATCGCCAATTGCTAATAATTTGTTTCACTGACAGATAATAAATGTCAGTAACATACAAGTACACATATTGACATTGGTGGTTACAGATACAGACACAGACACAGATATAGGTTTGTTTTTTTTCCCACAAAAATTTGAGAGTAACTTGCAGACACAATGAGACTTTATCAAATTACTTAAGCATCATAACAGTTTATCCTTATCTCCTAAGAACAAGGACACTGTAGTACAGAACACAATAACACTATCACACCCAGGGGATTTAACACCAATGCAATAATAATCTTATGTAAGAAATCTTCCAAGTAGCTCAACAGTGTAGTATATACCTCAAAGATCTCTCATCAGAAATCAAGTAAAAAATTAAATATTACACCCAGTTGTCTCTTTAGATGATTTCATCTTGAACAGCTCTTATAGTTTACGACATTCACATTTTTATAGTCTATAATATTATAGAAACTCTTGTAAATTTAATTTTTTTCATTATTAGATTCAGGCGAAATATATAGGTCAGCAATACTATTTTCCAGTGATGGTGTGTCCTTCTTACTGCGTCATCTCAGGAGGCATATCATTTAGATTTGTCCTGTTACTAATGATACTAAGCTTGATCCCTTGGTAAAGGTGATGTCTACTAGATTTCTCCATTGTCAAGGCGTTTTATTCTCTTTGTGATTCCTGTTATCAGCGGACAGATTTTCTCACTATGTGAACGTCATGTTCCAAAATAACCCTAAAATAAAGGGTTTTAATATGCATTTACTTGTTTCAATTTTTAAAGATATCCATATTACTATAAACATTATGTTAGATGTATGTAATGTGGTAAATATACACATATTTGCACTGTTTAAAAACAATATAACTTAATTAAAATGAATAGATGAGAATAAATTGTTATAAAATTTATATCCTAATATTTTAAATATTTCATATGCCCATTTATATGACAAAGCAAACGTTCTTTGCACATCACTCTATCTTTTGATAAAATATTATGGAACCCCTGATGTAACTCCAATTTGAAAATCAATGGCCTAAACAAATATTTTTTCATACAAAAATAGTTACTCTCTACTTGTTATTTTATTGTTATCATTTACCACTTTTAATGTTCCTTAAATTTTCACCTCATAGGCTCCCCTAGGTAGTAAATTGCTTCAGGAAAGGTTGATTTATGTCTTTGGTTTCTCAGTGAGCCTGGTATAATTGTGCCTCTACAGAAAAGACTACTAAATATATCTGAGGAATGAATAAGTGCTTTAAGAAATTTCTAGAAAGAAGTCTGTCAAAGGCAGCAAAACTTACATTATTGAATAAATTAGGTGCCTATGAACGTATAATTACCTCATCTTCTATTTTAAAAGTTACTAATTAATTACATTAAAGTTTACATAACTACTCAGTGTCAGATTTGGTGAGATAATTATTGAATCGATATTTGTTTGAATTATTTTGTTACAGATGGACTTACTGGTTTTGTTATTTTGGCATCCAATAGACACAGCCTTATACAAATGCACTCAGAAATATGTAAACTTCCAAAGTATTAGTAAATTATTTCAGAATTCAATTCCTGTAGAATGCAGAAAAATACACATTTCCACATTCACTTTCAAAAGATAATTGTATACTATTACCCACAAGATGGTGCTGTTTTCCCACCAGCAAGCCTATAAATAGTCATGTGGGGGATATTTATAGAGAGAGATATAGATAGAAAGTGCAATATATAGAACAGAGAGGATAATAGTTTCATTTTTTTACAGAAATTATATCAATATCTCTAAAAATCTTCTTAATGTCTGCCAATATTATTATTTTTAGAATTAAAATTAGAATTTAAGTCTATTTCCTAATGCTTCAGATCCATATATCCAAATAATTTGATGTTCCACATAAGCATACAAGTCATCGCAAACTCAACATGTCCAAAACTAAACTCCTTATCTTGATCATCATCTCCACCCAAACCTCCGTCATCAAACACCTGCATCTTAGCCATTGCTCGGGCCAAAGATCTTGTGAATCATATTCACCCCGTTGTGTCTTGGTCTCTATGCCCATGTTAAAATTTGTCAGGACATCCTGTTGACGCTACTCTCAAAATACTTCCAGGATCCAGTCACTTCTCATCTGCCAGCTGCTATTAGACTGTTGTGAGCTACTCTCACCTCACAATTGATCTCCTCGCCTCAGTCCTAGCTTCCCTTTCTTACGATTCTTTTACTCACCATTCAGATCATCACTGCCCTGCTCAAAACTTACAAAGGCTCCCCATTTCACTAAGAGAAACAGTCAAAGCCCTGGTTCCCTGTTACCCCCAGGGCTTCAGCTCTTAACCACTTTCCTCTGCTCACTAGTCTCGACCCGTACCAGCCTCTTTGCTTGTCTGCAGACGCAGGAGACACGCGCCAGACATCGACCTCTGCTTTAGTCCTCCCCTTTACTGGGAAGTTGTTCTGCAAATTATTGCTTGCTGGCTGCCACAACATTTTCAATTTTATGCACAAATGGCACCTTCTAAACAAGATCTAACCTGCCCCATCTGCTGCAGTTCTTCCAGCCCTTATCTTGCAGCACACTATATAGATCTCTTAATTGTTTATACCTGTTTGCCCACTCTATGAGGCCAGAGGTCTTGTTGTTTAATGGATTAAAGCCAAAGGTCTAGAAAAGTGGCATTAGCAGGGACTCAGTAAATACTTGAATGAATTATACCCTGAGCATTAATAATTAGTGATTAATTACACCTAATTTAATTGGCAGTTTACAGAGAACTTGCATATAAAAAATGAATAAAACTAAGTAAGATGTCGATTAGATTCCATAATTGGTATCAACCTTAATTCAAAAGATATTTACTTACAACCCATAACACAAAACATATTTTCAATAAATGGCTAAACAATAAGCAAAATAGGCCTCTGTAAAGTTTGCCAAAACTCACTTAACATTACATGCTGTAATTTGATGTAATGCTTCCTCCTGTAAAGAAGGAATTAGGATGATGTATGAGCCAAAGTAGGTTTCCTAGAATGTGTAATTCTGTAACATAAATGTATTTGTTGCATAAATGCATACACACTTTTATATTTGATTTCAGGTTTTGGTTTAACGTGAGAGCATTTTAATATGACTTTTATGCCTGGTCTGTATATGTGTAATTGTGGTGGAATCACACGTGGCTAGACGAGTAGGTTTGTCTGATTCAGTAAGATGCTCCCGTGAGAAGTCAATCCAGGATATGTGGATTTCTAATATTTCCATCAAAATGGGGTCAGGGATTCCAAACCAAAACAACTTTCGGTCACAGTCATTTCTGTCACAGTCTTTTAGACATGATTTACAGCTAAAACTATATGTTCCCTCAGATTAACTATTTTTCTTAGTACAAACTACTTTGGCCAAACACACTTGTTATTAGCAAGTTACTTGACTAAATTGAAAAATAAGGAGTAAGCTTTAAAATTAGTTAAAATGTCAAAACTGATTATGGAGACTTGGTGCAAGGCTCTTTATAAAAATCTATGTTCCCATTTCTATGAATAGTCACTTAGGGTCCCATAACGTGAAACTTTGCCTGGAACGCTGTCCCTGTGCTCCAGGATTCTGGTCACAGTCTTCCCAGGATCACTGCCACGTTCTGTCCCCAATATTTCCAAAAGCAGAGTGATCGAATGATTTTATCAAGTATTGCTAGTTCGTCATTTTTATACATATGTTACTTATGTTTTTAACCTTTGAAAGTTATTTAAAGAAGGATCAGATTTTATTCAATTAAAATCTAGTTCTGCTCTCTAATGACCTATGCCCCGAGTTTATAAATTTCAATCTTTCACATTTATTGTAAGAGAGAGAGAGAGAGAGAGAGGAAAGAATGATGGAAGGAAGGGACTTAAATAATTTAGTATTGTTACTGCTTAATGATGGCGGGGACTCAGCTAATAAAGTTAATTCAAGGCACTTTGCCTTTTTGATGATATTCTCTGATGGAGTCTTGTTAAGTTTACAGGAATGAGCTACCTACTCAACTATTTATTATCATATATGTAATTCCTCATTTTAATACCTGACATGAATGGGACCTAGTATTTTACTTAGTGATAGAAGTTTTAGTTCTCACACCTGCTTTGCCCTCTTTTCTTTGCATAAAAGACTTTCAAAACCCCTGCATTTATCCAAGGTCATCGGACAAGTGTTGGCCAAATAGCTGTGAGAAGTGTCCCTTGTCATTTCCAGGCCAGACCTTTTAAGAGTGGCTATGAGTCCCTATGCCTTCTCTTTCTCTGGGGCAGGGACCCTGGAAGCCATCCTTTGAGATGACTCTGTCCCCACATAGTGGGGTCCCTGAGAACTTTCTGGAACAGTTACTCCCAATGATCTCACTAGACAAGTGTTAACATTTAGGAAACAGATTTTTTAATGCAGCGTAGTCTAGCCAGTAATTAAACTAGTAAAATGTAATTGTAAATTTATGTTTTATTTCTAATAAACTCAAGATAAAATTTGCTACTTCATCATTATTCATCCAATGGCTATTAATATCTTCCATATATTATCTTCTTCCAAAAAATTTTAGTACAACAGTCCCGCTTGAAGCAGGCATTTTAGTTTTAATTATTCAATGACCAAATGCACAGAACCTCCTATTTGCCCAGTAATATGGTAGGATTGGGAGAACAAACAGGCACGGTCTCTACTACAACTGAGTTTAGAATTCATGGGAGAAACAGCTGATAAACAAAAGCATCAACCTAATCATGGCAGATGTCTGGAGGAAGAGAGGGGAGCGCAGTAAAGGCATGTGATCTAATCTGGGAATCGAGGGAAGGCTAGAAAGGGAGATTTCAGGAAGAGCTGATACTTGATGTTTGAGACTGGGATCAAGAGCAATTATGGAGGACTTAACCTTTGCAAAGATGGCCATCTTCCTGAAGAAATATAGGTAAAATTGCATGTCTGGATCATAAGAACATGGGTAAATTTGTAAGCAACATTTTAATTGCCAACAACTTGGTCCAGGGAATGAGTACTTAAACTTAATATTTTAAGGGGAGAAACGCTTATTTTCATGCTTGTAAATAGAAGTCTAAAGTTGGAAACAAGCATGAGCACAGAAAATTAATTCTCTCCCACCAACTGAAAAAAAGTCAAGAAACTGCACATTTGGCAGGAAATTCTAAACAGCCTACAAGTGCCAATATCAGAAGAACAATCTTTACACTATGTAGAAAATTGCTCGTTAATCCTGCTCCAAAAATCTAATTTTATAAAATGAAAGCATGTTCTATGTTTTAGCTATAGTGAACGAGTATATAGTTCTCTCAGACTGTTGGAAAATGTCAGCAAGATTTCAAACATACTATTTCAAACAGATTTAAACTGCAATCTTCCTAATATATTACTTAATCTCTTGCATTTATAGAGTGATTGAGGCTTTCTAAAGCATATTTATATACATTATCTCATTTGATTCTAATAGATGAAATACATACATAATTATGTACAAAAATGTAAAGCTTATGACAATCCCACAACCCTCAAAATTAAATGTGAATTGAAAATAAACCCAGTCTGTCTGGGGCCAGAGTAAGTAAAATGAAATCAGATTTAAGATAGTATTAAATGGCAAAAGACAATGTACAAAGAAAAAATTAGAAAGAGCCTTTGGCGATCATCTCGTTCGAACTCAATGATCATAATGATCATACTAACTTCACATAGTTTATTAGGTACTTTTTTAATATGGACATGAAACAGTCCTTTTTCTGAACCTGCATCCTATAAGCAAATGCCACTTTATAACAAGGCTTTCTCCCTTGTATCCATAAAGTATCATCTAAATGCATCAAACCTGTAAGTCATGAACTGAAAACAGTACAATACAATGGTATTTTAAATTTAGGGCCAGATGTTACCCCACCATCAAGTTTTGCTGAGATTTTACTACAACAGTTCTCCCAGAACTCATCACCCTGTCTGTACGCTTTATCCCTTCATTTCATTTCCAGCACAGCAGTCGGAGTGATCCTGCTGAAACATCATTCAGGTCATTCAAGGTCATACAAGACGTGCTGTGCGCTATAACCCTGAGGTCTGCTGCTCCCCTTCTTGTTCACTCCTCTCTAACCATGGGGACTAGTCCCCTACCATGCCTTAAGGACAGGACTGACTATATAAGTTGTGGGACCAGTACAAGGCCCCTTGTTCAAAATGTATTAGAATTTCAAGACGGCATGGATCTTGTGCAACAGCAGATTGCACACCTGTAAAGCCAGCTGAAGACACCTGAATTTACCGTGCCTTCTGCTAGAACACCTTTCCCCCCGATTCCTGCATGCTCACCTATCCCCTACACCCCTTTTTCTCCCCTCCCACTCCTATATCTGAAACCTTCAGCCCTTTCTTTAAATTCACATTCTCAAGCCTTTCTGCCCATCTTGGTTAACCATGTAATCCTGACACACACACAATTAACCTCCATTCTCTAGATTTGTTCGTAGCTTATATTGCTAACACATGATATATTTGACTTATTCAACCTGTTTAATTTCTGCCTTTCCTCATTAGAATGTAAATTTTAAGAGAGAAGTTAGTTTTTCTTTTTTTATTTTCATTGCCGTTATCTCCTGCGTTTAGAACAGTGACAGGGACTTGATCAATGCCATGGAATTGTGCATGGATAACCCAGGGACTGAATCCCATTCTTTTTCACACAGGACGACTCCCAGGAATTACTCAGGAGCAATCCGAGGCAGCAGGGCATACTCGCCCATGTATGTCACTGAGTAAAATCTGTTGGTAGACTGTGGCCCTAAAAAACTAAATCAGAAACTCAGAACACCAGCCTCCGTCCTCCAACTCTCTGCTGACAGGAGGTGCCTCCTCCCACACCCACTCTGCCCCCGACTATGCGAGATCTGAAACCCTTAACCCCACCCCACCCCCACACACACAGATCTTCATCTGCCATCCCTTCAGGTAAGTTTGGCTGGTAGGCAGCAGTAAGTAAACAAACTTTTCTTCTTCCATTTTTTGTAAGCCCATTTTCTCTTTCTACCATCCGGTTATTTAGAAGATAAAGGAACTGCTCTCTATAATTGCCTTTAGAATTAGGATTTTGGATTTGATCACACTATGTCAAGTGTCCTGTGTAGTTTCAAACCCAAGTACAGTGACTCAGATCTGGTTCTTTTTCATACACAGAAGTACATAAACCTAGTTCTCTAACTTCTGCCCCCCAGTGCTTCACTAAACGACTCAAAGTCATCTGGGCACACAGCTTTTTTGTATGGTAAACAGAACTGAGTCACTCTAACTTCTATTAACTCAAGATCAGCCCTCTGGATCATCCATTACATGGTGCTACAAATCTCTGGAGACAGTGTCTTCCTAGAGTCTGATTCATTTTTTATTTATCTGTTTTATTTGCCAATTAAATGTAAGTTAAGACCATCGTCCGAGAGTTAGAAGATTTGTTGAGGTTTGTGCAGAGGGGGCAACGTGTGCCACAATGCTCTGAGAGAATGAGTAGGAAAGAAAACATCCTAGAAGTATAATGGGAAGGGTTGTCCATGTTCAGAGCACATTGTGAGATTTATAGTGACAGATAAATGAAAAGTCAGCACTGGTGCACTTGAATGTGTGTGTGTGTTTGTTTCAGTCCCGCGTACCTGCACAGGTACAGATGTGGAATATGTAAATTCACTAGTGTCCGTATTATGATGGGCTATGATGTCTAAGCTCTTCATACACATTAACTGGGCAGTTGTGGTTTGGAGTCATGAACTGAAAATAAAAGCACTTGGATGATGGTTGTTTTTCTTCCCTCCCGCATACGCAATGGAAGCAGACAATAATTGTAGGGAATGATCCCAAGGAAAAACTATAGAATGTAAACTGTGCAAATGAGGAATAAGGATGATAGGTTGATATGTAATGAAAAAGTAATGGGATCAATTGGAAATCTCAGTGAGATTGTTTTTCTGACACACTCTTCATTCATTGTCTTTTGCAGTCCTCCTTATCTACATTTTTCCTGTTTTTTCTTATTTCAAGTAGACTAGAGTGATCCTTGACAAAATAGATAAGGAATATATTCAAAACCACCCTTAGTTATAGAGCCTGCTATTCCCACTTTTTCAAATTAAGTGCAAAGCTATTAACTAAATTACCCAAGATCACACTATCTATAAATATCAAGATTCTAAGTCAGTTTAATTCCTGTGTTTCTGTTCTCTCAGCTATACTGCATGTGGTGTGGAGATGAAGTGAGAGAAAGAGAAGATAATTCTCAATCAAAAACAATATCACCTACTTCACAGATTTGCATTTATCTGGTTCTGGTGAGTGATCAAAGTATATGACGGGGTAGGGAATGTGGAACTAGGTCCCGGAAACAGGAGAAGAGTTTGGCTCTGACACATGCCCTACCCAGACGAGTAATAGTGCTCGCTTCTGTAGCCAAGAAAGACCTGAAATAGGATTTGCACAGCAGATAAAGGCACCGAAATTAACGCTAGAAGGAAAAGAAGAAAACCCCAACTCAGTAGGCTAAGTACTATGGCACATATATAATAGGAACCTTGACTACACCACACTGGAATCTAAATCTCTCCATGAGATTTCCTAGTTACAGTCTACGGCCCATGTAGCCCCCAACAGCTGAATATTATTAAACTAATATGAATGCACCATAAAGTCCAAAAAAATTCCAGTTCCAGAAATAACCAGGATAAAAGTTGTGAGTAGTGGGCCATAACCAAGGACTACTATTGAATGAAATGTTTTTTCTAGAATTTTGAAAGATATTTGGGATAAAAAGTACCTTCTTTAAAAAAACCTGTGAAAGATGTTGGCGGGGGGAGGGAACTTGATTATAGAGAAATTATCATAGTCATTTGACCATTCAATTCATACACTGAGAAGAAAATATTTTATTCTCAAAAAAAAATCAGTTTACCAGAAAACATAAACTCTCCCCATATTTCGGAAGTTTCTATATGCTCTCAGTGATAGAGAATTATTATTGAGCATTTGTCAGGGAATGTTACTACAGCCTGAGTGACGTTTGGAGGTAGAAACTCATAACCTGATTAGAATAGTAGTAGTAGTTCTGAATTAATCCACCCTTAAAATATTTCAAAGATTAGATGGTCAGTGTCTAGTCTATGAGTAGTCTTCAATATCAGGGCCTCTGTGCGCCACCCAGTGGAGAAATGCCTACAGTCTGCAACGCTTTAAAATTAATTTTCCTTGAAGTCCAAGATTCATAATTTAAATATACAACCTCAAGAGCATCTGGATGAAATCTCATGATGGAGGAACTCAGATTTCTTATTTTCTTTTGCATCCTGGGAAGCCGGTCGGACACCATGTGGGCACCCTAGAGGAAACTCCTCAAGGCGCTACTGCCCACAGCCACATGGTTCGAATCAGCGGGTTCTCCCAGTGCCAGTTTACAACAATGGGCGTGTACATATGAATACCAGGCAAGAATGAAGGGGATCTGAGCTTCAGTCTCCTTTTTGTATAGGGTGATTTTTACACCTCATGGCAAAGGTAAGTTGGACAAGGCCTACTATGTTTCTCCCAGTTTAGGCAGCAGGACTGCAGCTAAAGTTATGTCAGAATTTCCATTCAGCTCCTTATATGCAAGGCTTTAGCCCTCTGTGGTAAACATTAACTATAAAACACAAGAAGAAAATGCCTACTTCAGTTATATTGCATCTCAGGTCACATTCTTATTAAATAAACGGTCTTGAAAAGAAATTAGACGGAGTGTCATAGATTTTAATTTAGAGGAGGTGGGACAACAGAAGGGGGAGGGGGTGAACAAAGCGATTTTTTCCCCCTAAACTACAAAGTGTTTTCCTTTCAAACGACGTGGAAGAAAAGAACAGAAAGAGTTACAGAACAGAGAGCGGTGTGGCCCCTATCAGAATTGATTCCCTAGCTCAAAGAGCATCTAGTTACTCGGGTTATTATAATGCTTATAATGCTACACAAGGGCTTTACTCTGAGAAAGCAGCTCAAAGCTGCATTCTCCAGTTCTATGCTCCTAACCGACACAAACAAGTAATTTAGAAAATATGTTTGAACAAACAAGCAAACACCCCCTCCGCGCGCCCAGTGGCACTCCCACCCCCAGAGTCACGGCCCAGCCGGCTGAGGTTTCTGTGGTAAGGCCTCTCCCCGTGCGTGCCTGCTGCCATGCTGAAAAAGCACTTCAGTCTTCCATGGGGTCAGAAAAGTTCCAGCTCTGCACACCCAGTTCATTTGGGGCATTTTTTTTTTTAGGAGAAAACTCAGATATCTGATCAAGGCCATAGTTCTCTTTTGCATGATCTACAATTCACTGTGTAAAAGCTGGGGGTGCGGGGATGCGACACATACCTCTGTCTCTGAAGGTAAAAAAGGAAAGGAAACCCATGAATTTAGTATTCCTCCAAAATAATTATGTGTTTGGGGCGTGGAAATTTCTCTTGAACTTGTGAAAACTTTTTTAACTGGCTTGGAAAAGAAATAGAGCAGTTAGGGTTTTGTTTTTTGTTTTTATAGAAGGATTTATACAAAGGACTTACTCGAGACTTTGGGCCGATTAATTTCAACTTTCATTTAAAAAGAGAGAACAGCCGTCATATATTGGACTTGTTTTGCAGTATCAGTGCCATGCCACAAGCAGACAAAAATGTCTACAATCTAAGAATCATGTCTAATTTGCTACCCAGGCTGTCTCAGCCTCAAGAATACCAAAGTACCCAGGATAAATTTAAATTTCCTAACTGGTAAAAATGGATGTTAGCCCTAATATCATCTGTATTTTTTCCTTGTGTCTCTGTATTTCTTTGCACCTACTAACGAGGCATATAGATGGTTTAAGTTTTGTAAAATGTGTTTTGGATTTTCATATCATTTACTTTTCTCATCTTTCTAAGAGATGAAGAATCTAAGTAATTCTCCTTGGGATCATGAGATTGAGGGCTCTGCAGAAAGACAGATCCAGGACTTCAGATGTAGGGCAGGGAGTTAGGACACAATACTTTTTATTATCTCCCTGAACCTCAGACGTTATCAGTCTGTGAGCGAAACTTAAGCCCGAACATAAATTGCATTTCCTAAAAAAACATAATCTTGCCTTAAGACACCAACCTCCCTGATTACAGGGAATGTCTGTGTTTACACATTTGTACAGAGCATGCTGACTGTATTAGTGTCCTAGGAAACAAACTGTGAGCCGCTCACAGACCTGCTGCAAGTGCTGAGGAGAGAAAGAAAAAGAAATTTTGAAATCAGACCCCCGATCTCTAACTCCTTTCAAATTCCTGAAGCACATTAGCCTTACTACCGCATGATGTACACGGTAGTATTTCTTCTAATGAAATCTGACTAAAAGTTTAAATGAGTTTAATGCATGAAATGTATAAATAAAATATGGCCTTGATTAAATTTAGACTTGATACATAACTTAAATGGGGAGCACAAGAACAGCTTTGGTATCGTGTGTCCAGACTATTTTGGGCTTTGCAAAAGTAGCTCGGATTTTATCAGCTCATGGGGAGCACTTACTTCCAGGAGTACAGGGTGTGTGCAGACCTGAAACGAGTGAAAGTACTGGGGGCGGTGGGGGAGGGGAGAATCCAGTGTCACTGAAAAGAGTTTTGAGTGTGAGGAAATAAAACAAGATATTAGAAGGACATCACAGCAGGAAATTCTGAAGAGCTGATTTTCAAAGAGCAATTTACATAGGTGCATTATTTAACTTGGGGTTTCTTCTGGATGTTTCTTAGCTTCATAACTTTGGGAAAATATTTTAATTTCATGGATCCTTGGTTTTCCTCACTTGTGCAAGTGGATCAAGGTACCTCGTGGTTTTTTGGAAGGATGAGCACAAGGTCACAAACACATGAGGTCTTCCTAGACAGGACAGTGCCTTACAAGTCTAAGCATCACCATTGTAACAGACTCCCCTTAACTCCACAAATTTCCTGTTCACATCTAAGAGTTACAAAACAAATACTCTTTCCGACTAGCATATAATATAACCCATTATCTATATAAATGGTTAGGGTTAAAAAGGCTTAAACAAACAAACAAAAAAAAGAGCTCTCAGGAAAACTTCAGCTCTACAGCAAACTTAGTAAAATAGCAGTAAAGTGCTTGGCTCTGAAGTCAGACAGCCTCGGCATCCATACTTCCTCTGCTACCTACTGGCTCGAAGTCACATAGCTGTACAACTGGGTGAACTCCCGTAACTTCATAAACCATTTTTTATCACTTATAAATAAAATGGAGATCATAATTCCTGCTCAATGGTTTTGCTGTGAGGCATAATATATGTGTAGGTGTTTTAACTCTCATGCCTGGTATGTAATAATAAATATTTTTTTAAATTCTACTTTTTTTTCATGTTACATGTACTCCATGCAAATACCACAATATGCCCTTCAAGGGGATCATACCTGGAAATAAATGGAAATTATCCCACTTTAGATGCAGGTCAAAGAATTACGCCTCAGCTAGTGGAGAACACTTTCTGTCAGGACCACAGTGTCTTATGCAAACCTCAAATAAGCAAGAGTACTGTGGGGAAAATCCAAGGAAATGGAAAAGAGTTTCAAGAGTGAGAAATTAAGAATGTCAGAAGATGACAGAATGAAATTCTGAAGTGTTGATTTGCAAAGAGAATTTCTACAGGTAAGGGATTTGATTATCTTCATCAACAGTTTAGAAATGGAAGACCAATACTGAAGTCTCCCAAGTTGAAAATATAGAAAAAAAAGTAGATGAAAAGTTATTGAAACGTAAGGCTGAAGGAAGGCAGGGTGACAGAAAGCTCTCTAAAACCTCTCAGCAGGAAAGTTTGATGATCCGAGGCTAGGTAAGCCACAGCCAAATTCTGTGTTTTTTTTTTTTTCTTTTTTAAATATTGCACAATGCCACTCAGTTTTAGGCATTTAACAGAATGAAACCAGGTGAGTTTGAGCCAATTTTGTCTTTCATTTTTCAAGTTTGTTTATTACTTTACTTAAACCACAACATTCTGAGATCTCACAAGAAAATCTGTTCCTGTGACATTTTCAGCGTGATTTCCAAACCAGAAAGGAGGTTCAAATAAACTTGGGCCCATTTCAAAAAAAGCCTCTGAGATTCTGGATGTTTATTTGAAGCAATCTGGACTCCTGACCTTTTGAGGTTCCCCCACCACCAATAAAGAGGGACACAATGAATTTACTGTGCAAGGATCCAGTGCTTCAGCACTTGAATGGATAAAAATCCCATTGGTCTCAAGGAAAGCTGTTCACGAACACACGCAGTGGAATCAAGCCTTAAGCAGATAAACCGATACCCTCCTTTTAGGAAAATGTACCAGCCAATCAGTGCCCTCGCTCACAAAATCTGTAAATAGGTTATTTATTCAATATTTTTTATGAGTTTAAAAAATATTCCTAGGTTGACACCAATAAGAAGAGGCTCTTGTTGGGGTAGGCAAAGGTCTAGGATTTCCTGGAGCACTATAGAAAACTTCAGACCAAACTGCTCTCTCCCCTACTGAGCTGCCTTTAACATCAATGGGGCACTTGAGAAAGTATGCCAATCCTCCCCAAGTTCTTGAACCTTTTCAAAAACTGAGTTCTACCACTTTTGAAACGATGAACACTGAGAAATTGGATTTGAAACCACAGCATTAAATGCTTAAAATCTGATCCTTCTGACAGGACCTGGGATAAATTAAACTGATGTACATTATTTTTAAAGAAAGGAAAAAAATATGGGAAGCGGATTTGGAAGCCTGAGGGCATAGAACAAAAAAAAAGTTATGCAGGTGATACAAACCATCTTAGCTCACTCCTACAATGGCTTTCTACTTCCATATGGTGGCCCATACTGGAAATAATTCTTAGGAAAACACGTTTGTATGTGATAAATAAAACATTATTTTAGAGGTTTCTGTTTTTATTTGCAGAGTATGCTACTTTTTTATTCAGTGTTCAGACTGCTGTGTAAGCTGTTTAATTTTCTTTTTCCTTTGGTGTTTGAGCCTATTATTGCAAGGAGTCGTTAAGTCAGAGGGCTAGAGAATGTGTACAGATGATAAAGGTAGAAGATGAGCAATTATCAACTTGATCATTTCTTTCCAGCTGAATGATAGGTATTAGGATGTAATCAACACTTCAGGGATCTAAACCCAAAATGGGCTGAGCTTCGCTTTAGCATATTGTTTAACTTGTTAGTTATTTTACTGAAATTGGTAGATTTTTGTTAATTTCTGACTCTCAAATAATAGCATTAGTCTAAAGATAAATACATTGTTAAGAGAAAAGCCTCTGCTTTCTTAATTTTGGTGTTGTCAGTGAAAGGATTTGATTTCAGAATAGGAGCAAAACCGATTAAAAGCTTCCCAATTAAGAGAAATCTTTTTAAAAAGTCATTTCCTGATTATGGTTCAGGCAATAATGATAAAGCAAGTTCAAACATCAGAAGAGAATGGGCTATAGATAGCCACCTTTCAAGTATTTAAAAAATCTAGCACTGTAAGCCTACTGCGTGTATTTCTACCAAAAGCATGTTTTTTTCTCTGTCATAGATCATTCTGATATAAAAGATATGCTAGTTTTCAGATCCTAAACATTTGCAAAGCAAGAATTAGGAGATGTCTATCAATTTTCATTTTAGAAAAGTTGCATGTATACATACTACTAAAAGCAACACAATTTGCCAATTAAATTAAAGTTATCAAAGTGAACTTCCAGATTTGGTGTGGGTTTTTCATATTTTTATGAATTTCACTAAAACACTTTAATTACATCACTTAATAAAATAATTAAAACATGAATTCTGCATTATGGATTTAAAAAAATAAGATGTTGCAAAATATAGACCTAAGTATCCCCTGTAGGCTAAAGAATATTGAGGACTAGATATATACAGACCGAAATGGAGATATTAGATAGTAACTTGGAAAAACTGGATGAAATAGAATTCATTAAATATATAGATATTTGACACAATGACGTGATCAAAACTTAGCTACATTTTTTTCACACTGACCTTTTTATGTTTTTCAAAAGTACTCCTGGAACAAGGCCCAAATATCAGAGTTGGAGTAAACAAATGCTTACTGGCATACTAAAAACTAGTTGAGGCTGGGGGGCCACCACACCTACGCGACCTCCTGTTTCAGTCCGCATTCCAAACTGCTGCATTTGATTTGATAGCATCAAAAGTGAGCAGAAAACATACTCTCGAATCAATTAACACAACATGCAACCCTCTTTTACCTCTGATCTTAAACAGTGCCTGTGAACTGAAGCAAAAAGGCAGGTTTCTGGTGAATTTGACCTCTGTATGCAGTCACCAATTAGTCCTGATCATTCAAGATATCATATCCTCAGTTTTATGATTTGGAGCATAAAATGCTTGAGTGTTTTGTTTATTGGTTTTTTTCCACATTATTTCTTTTAGCTGGACCTGAGATTCAGGGAAAAGCTACAGAATGCTGCAAATCTGAAGGTTGTAAATACTAGTGTAAAACCAGGTAGTTCCTAGCAGATGTTTTCTAGGATTTTTTTTTGTGTGTGTGTGTGTGTAAACTGAACTCCACTCTCATGTGTATAGAACCTCAGTACAAAGGACATGCTCCTTTAAGAAGAGGCTTATTTATCTCTATATCCTTCTTGTCAAACACAAGTGAGTGACTGATAGGGATTTTAAGACCAATCTTTGTTAATTTACTTTTCCCTAATTTATTTTTGTTACTTAATGTTGCACTAGATTGGATACATTGAAAATTTTAAAAACTGAACATGCTAAAGTACAAATGTATTCTCAAAATTTCTCTCACATGTGGTGTCGAAGTGGAATTTATCTATACACTGTGGGACCCCCTTGATAAGACATGGCTGCTACCCATTTGTCATTTTCCATTGCCTGCCAGAGTTTACTGAACATGTGCTATAGGAGAGGATGACGTTCAATTTATTGTACATCTAAAATCAAGTGATAACAAATTTCTATTATTTAAATAAGTTTTAATGAAGAATGGCATATCAATGACTTTTTTATTGACATATAGTTGATACATAATATCACTGTGGTTTCAGATGTATAACATAGTAACTCAATAATTGTATACATCACTAAATGCCTGCTACAGTAAGTGTAGCTACCCCATTATCAAGGAAGATACTACCATGCTACTGCTTATATTCTCTATGTTGTACTTCCATTCCCATGTCTACCTTCTTTTACAATTTGCACTTAGTTCCCTTTCATTCCCTTCACCTATGTTACCCATCTCCCATCCCCCTTCCCTATAGTAACCAACAGTCTGTTGCCTGTGTTTGTGGGTCTATTTCTTTTTTGTTGTTTTTTGTTTCTTTTTTAGATTCCACATATAAGTGAAATCAGATGGTATTCTTACACAATTTTCTCAAAAAAACAATCCTTAAAAATTTGTTTCTGTGGAAACATTTAAACAATTTAGTCTTCATCTGAAGTTATATTTTTCTCCAGAATTTATTGTGAAAAAAAAAGGCAGGTAAATCATCACTTTGGTCTTACACAGATAGAAATGTATCTCATGAACTCACAATGTGCTGTTTCGTTCACCATTAACACCTCACACAGTGGGGGTTGTTGACTGACTCTTAGCTGAGAAGGCTATTTGTGTACTGTTACAATTTTTATCCTAAAGGAATTCAAAGTGCTTTTCAAATTAAGCACTCCCATTAACTTGAAATGGAGCCACCCTGGAGAGACTGCATGGCCTGTCAGTCATTGCACGGCCACTACACAGCTGATGGCAAAACAGCATATTTTTGGTAACCATGGTAAAACCCTTTTCATACCAAAAATACAGTGGTGTCTTTGATCTCATAGAGGGAAGGCAAGATTTGCTGGCTTTTTCCTCAAGGATTCATCCAAAAATCTACAAATCCAAATCCATTACTCATCCAAAACTCTAGCTAGAGTTGGCCACATAACACAAAAAAGAGACCTTTTCAGAAACATTCAATAGGGAATTTTCCTCTCATGCTAAATTTTGCAAAATTCCTGAGAGATTTTTTTTTACTGGAATTTAATCCTCACCAAAATTCATGTTCCTTGGGTATCCTAAATGCTACCTTCCAATTGAAACTTTGTTTTTTTATTAATAGTGTTTAATTGTTTTATATATTTTTGGTGTGTGTGTGTGTGTGTATGTGTGCATGTGTTGTTTCTAAGTTAGGAAGTCCTCAGAAGTTAAAAATACACTTTCAAAAGCAAGGTTTTAATTTGCCAATTCTTTAAGAGAATGGATACTGTGAAACTGTTATACACAGTAGCAGTATTTCATAAATTTGGAGTTTGTTCAGCTTGACTGTAGATCCCAAAGAGAAGAAAGTGAAATAAAATTTCTAGAGCACATGCCATGTGCCTGGAATTCAACTAAGAACTTCACTGTTTCATCCCATTTAATCATCACCACAATCCTCGGGGTGTCATGATGGACAGTAGGATTGATTCCAGTCGTTCACTGTCCTTCCCTGTAAGACTATTAAACTCCCCTGCCTAACTCGACATGAGGTGTGGGTATGTTTAAAGGTCATTGACAGGTCATTGACAGGTCAGTGAGAATGATACAGCCATCCCATGGAGCCATCCTGAGGTTTCTGCATCTCTTTGTCCTCTGCCATGACACAAACACATGCCAGTGGGGAGGGCCCTTCTGCTGTAGCTGATCTGGGAAAGATCTGCAGCCAAGCAAGAAACAGCCCTTAGTTGCTGTGAGCCATTCAGATTTTGGCAATGTTTGTTATTGCAGTATAACTTAACAGAGTTCAGGCGTCATTAGTATCCACTGTGCTGAGGAATGCACTAAGGGTCTGCAGAATTAAGTATGTCACCCAAAATGACACAGGTAGTGAACTAAACGGCATGGAAAGGAATTCAGGGTTGTCTGACTCCAGACCCCATGTTCTAACCTGTGGTGTTTTAGAAGGTCAAAACACATGCCCATTTACAGTCCAGGAGATTCCTAATTTAAGTAAGTAACCAAACAGAATTACTGATTATCCAATTGAATCACACAAATCTTCCAGGGTAGGTAGGCCCTTTGAGTGCTAGGCCACCAGCTTGAAAAACACTTTTGTTTTCCTTTATTTACATTTCTATTCTCTGTCTTCTATCATCTAATTATGTTTCTTCCAAGATTAATACACACTTTTCAATATTTTCAGTATTCAAATCTCTAACTGGGTTCCAATTTCTAGTCAGACACATATTAACTATATTGCCTTGAACGAGTCACTTAATCTCTGTGAGCTGCAATTCTTGGTGCATGTAATGGGATACTATTATGATAATAATATGGAATAATGATATCTTTTCACAGCCTTTCTGTGAAAATAATCCACTAAAATTAGTCATAGCAGGTACACAATAAATATTAAAATCTTGTGTCTAGTACTTTCTCTAGTGAGGCAACATCTTCCCAGAATAGATGGCAAAGAGTCATTGATAACTGGATCTGTAAAATATTTGAATAAGATTTTTTAACCCCACAGATAACATAATTTGCTTACCCTGGGTTTTCTTCCGTTTGTACCTTGTAACCTTGGTTTCCTCCAAAGAGACACATCTGCTGTATTTTGTCTTATTTTCCTAATGGCATTTCTAGATTGTTTTATAACAGCAATGACTTTGGCAATACTTTTTGTCTCTACTAAATCAGAAATATCACCTCGTCTGTATTCGATTCACTGGCACTATTATGTCTTTATTTCAACACATCCTATAGCACTCAGCACAAAATATAAAATATTTTTAAGTACAGCCTTCTTTTACTCTAATGACCAACCAGAATTTGAGAAGTAATTTATGCATGCATTTTTAGCATTGGTGAAGTATAACATCAGGGTGACAGATCTTCTTCCATTTAATATGAAATTGTTTATCTTTACATTATATTTTGTCATCAGTTGTTACGTCATAGGTCACTTCAACAATATTCTAGTTTTATGCTAACCATAAAAAAAAAAGTGACTTCAAGCTGAAAACCTGGATTGAAAGTAAGATTCCATCAATTACTAGCACAACCTTGAGTCTCAACTTTCCTTTCTTTTAAATGGATAAAGCTATCTTCATGAAACACACACAGTTCTAAATATGAAAGGAGAAAGTTTTAGAAAAACAACACTATAAACTGCAAGTCATATTAAAATAGTAGGGATTTTTCTTATCTTACCTAAAAAAATGTTTTCTTTCTATGCTATATGTTACCTCAGCAGTTCAGGAAGCCTCAATATTTAAAAAAATATAGGTGCAAACAATAATAAAATGTATTTACAGGTGCATAAAGCATGTGTGTTTTTAATTTGCAAGAAAGTGAATTGTTTTCCACATTTATTTAAATCATGCTATTGATTGATTGATACAAGAATAACAATGACTTATGGGAAAGGTAAGAAAGTTTTTTATGAAATAAGGTATTTTAAAATGTAATTGAGTAAGGCAATAACATATAACAACTTATAGTTCTAAATCTCACAAAAAGAACAGCGTTCCTGACCCTTCCCTTGTAGTTCAATTTTACCTTTTTATTCTAAGATGTACATATTATGTTCAATTTCCTTTTCCATCCTCTATCAAATTTAGTGTCCAGGTTATTTTCATTTCTGTAACTCATCACTATTCATCAGGTATTATTAGTGCTAGTATTTTCTGCTCAAACAAATGTGAAACAAATTTAAAACCAAAGAAGTTGATCTTGAAGTAATCCTAGAAGAAAACATGGTTTTCAAATTCTCCACAGCCTGCACAATAAATTAGGCTGAGTACAGAGAGACTTTTTACAGAGAAACTCAACAACATATGTAGAAAACTTAAACTTTTGCCTGAGTGCTCATGTTTCTAGATTGTTTTTCCTCCAATGCTAATAAAACGATACTTAATTCAATCTGAGCACTTTTCACAAATGGTAAATAACTGTGTACCAAACACCTACTTGTCACCTCTTTACGTATTACCAGATATGGCAGCTCATCTCTGCATTATCTTTTCCAATACCTGTAATAATGCATAATCACATCTCCTTAAGTGGTGGTTTTCTCAGTGACATAAGTGGTTTCAAGTATAAAGTCACCAGCAAGAGAAAAAAAAAATGTACTTCTGTCAGTATTTGAAGTTGGAGTCGACCAGGTTAGAATTCCCCCTTTAATTATCACAGAACCTTTCGCCTTGTGGTTGTTCAAAATGAAAGCAACAGAGTTCACAGTCTTGGCTCACCATGCTATCTGTCCCTGGTCCTTGAAAGATGGCATATTTTCAAATATCCCAGACTGGCTCAAAATGCTGTCATATGTCACATCGGATTACCTTAGCCAGCTTGTGTTATGTTACATCAAGGATGTGACTAACATCAACCACATGTAATGCAGCAGAGCATGCTATCCGCCAGATAAATTTCAAAATGGCACGGTTTTTAGAAACCAGGATTTAGAAATTTCTGGTCATTAAGGAAAAAAAGAGATCTTTAAGTTATTTTGAAAGAGATTTTTTTTTCACTCTCACTTTCAAAGGAGTTGGCAGTTGTAGGCAAATTATAACTTGCCATACTTAGTATTCCGAATCAAAGTTAAGCAGCAAAGAAACTCTGAAATATATCATATCAAGAGCATTGTAGAATACAAATAAGTGAAAGTTGAATGCAAGTATTTTAGAAGACAATATTCAACTGAATATTTGTAAATGAAGAAAATAACTTTAATGAAGAAAGGAACAAATGTCGCACAATTTCCATGTACTTCAGGTTACACTGGTTTCCTTTTCAAAATGACTATATACATTTTTTCAGGGAATAAGAGATACCTACCAACAAAATGATCAGAACAACAGTGTAAAGATTTCTAACATAATAATTAAGTTTATACAAATTAATAAAAACTATATATTAGAAATGCTGTTACTAGTACTACGTAACCAATAAAGTTACTTTACAGGGTTCAACAAAATCCTAATATTCTATCAACCTTCAAAGATACTAAGGATCTCCATGAAGCCATTCATGTTCATTTTTAATAAAAGTACCAGAAACTCAATAAGAAAGACTCTGGTCTGATCAAAGTCCCCATTAATACTGGAGATGCAGTCCAGCCCTGCTTTTTCTGAAAATAGGATCAGCAAGAATATTGTTTCTCAGTTATACATATTTATGGATATGCAGGATTAACCAACTACATAAAGAGGCTATACCACTTTCAATTTAGAGTTTACAAATATTTCCTACCTTTTTTGTTCTCTATTTCTGATAAATCCCATCTTCAACCATTTTGAAATCTCTAATCCTAACGGCTTCAGTTTTCTCCAGCTCCCTCCATTTGCCCTCGGTCCTGCTTTAATTAGTTTTACCACAGTTCATACAAATACATTGTGTTCCTGTTCTTGTTAACCATGACAATTATTCAATCAAAGAAAATAATAGCATGAATCATATATTTGGGGCCAAATTACCAGTCTCAGTAAGGTTATATGTTTTCTTATTACTCTATAGTCTCTTGTTAGCTACTGTTATTTAAGCCAGTGTTTCTCACCAGGGCAATTTGGCCCCATAGGATATTTACAATGTCTAGAGTCCTTTTTGATGGTCATAACTGAGGAGCTGGTATGGCATCTGACAGGGAGAAGCTAGGGATGATCTGAACACCCTACAATGCACAGTACACCCTGTAAACAAAGAATTATTGGCCTAAAATGTCAGCAGTGCCAAGACTGAGAAACTCTGGCTAAGATTCAATTATACTACGTATATAACTATACATTCACATTCTAACTATAAATAGCTCCTTTGACTCTCTGATGTACACATCTAAGTGCTTATATAACCTCTCCCCTTGCAAGCCCCAAAGTTGCTCGAACTCACCTTGCCAAAAACTAACCTCATATTCTGTCCTATGAGTCCTCAACACCAACCATAGTGAGTGGCACCACCAGCCACCACCTAGGATCACAAGCCACAGGCCCAGTCACCCTTCACATCTCGCTCCCTCATCCGTATGCCCGATCCATGGCTAAGAGTTACCATTTCCAGAGTCGGTGTTCTCCCATGCTTCAGTTTCTCTTTAATGCCAAATGCCTTGTGTAAGCTACCAGCACTTCTTACCTAAACTTTAACAGCCTAGTAACTCCCTCATCACATCCACTCTTAGATCAGCCTAGTCACCAGAGTGTATCTAGACTGACTGTTGAAAGCTCAGTTCTCACCATGTCACCCCACTTCCTGATCTATGCACACTTCTGATATACAGACACAGGCACTTCCTGAGTCCCTGCTTGCCACCTCCGCCTTGTGCCCCGCCACTCTTCTTACTCCAGGGCAGAGCAGCCTTTATTGCTCCTTTCAAGTTTCTCCTTTATTTGAGCTCATGCTTCAAACTCACTTCATTAATTTCACAGCACACACATTAGCTTCCTTCCAGTAACTATTCTTAATCTTTATGTTATTTGGGACTAATATTTGTTAATAATTCTTAAACTTAACTCAGAAAAGTTTTGATTTATCTCCATCCCTTTTATCAATGTCTTCCTCATTCTTGAATTCAGCTTTTTAGAATGGATCTTCGTGTGTTTTCCTAAAGGAAGCACAGATGCAATATTTATCACGTAATTATACATATAAATGTATTTTCCTATTGCCGTATACATCAGTCCAGTGATCAAATTCTTGGCCATATCATTTTTTTGTCCTATTTTTTTCCCTTTTTTTTACTAGTACTTAGTGCCACAGAGAGGTCTGACACCAGACTTAACTTTTTTGTGTATGGGATACATTTTCCTGTTTCTTGTGGTTCTTTTAAGAATTATTAAACATAATTATAGGCAATTAAATATTTTTGTAAAATATTTCTAGTTGTATGTCTAATACTAAAACTAACAATAATGATGATTGTTCATTAAGCCCTTAGTATGAGTCAGACATTGAACTAAGTACTTTATATATGTAGTATTTAACCTTCATAATTACCATGTGAGCTGATTACATTGTTATCCCCATTTTAAAAATGGGAAAACTGCAACTTCAGTCCCAACCAGAAATACCTATATTGCATTGTTAGGTGAATGAAATACAAATTTGTATTGGGCTAAGCTACTAAAATTTTGCAATTTGTTTTTCTGTTTCTCCCTAAAAATTTACTAGGCAGTTGAAAAGACAATAAAAGGCTATGCATTTAAATTCTTCCAGGTAAAATAGGGCAGTCAGCAAATGTTACTTAAATGTGTTTTAAAGGGAAATAGCTTACTTCACCTAGAAAATTAATTATGTTGGATTGACATTGGTAAATTATCTGTTGTGAATGGTTTTCCTAGTGATAGTATAGATAGAGTGACACAAGGTCTCTAACTATGCAAAACACAAATGCAAAATATTTCCTGTATTAAGTATATATACTTAGAGCTAATTACCTAAAAGTCAAAATATATTGGGAAATTGATTGGATAAACTATTTCTGCACCCAGTGGGCCCTTTGTAATATTTAAAGTATACTTTGTTTTATTGAAATCTTTAAAATTCTTAAATCCTCTGACCTCAATTGCAATTTTGGTGACGTATCCAAAACAAATTATGGTAAACACATAAAACCGTTATGCACAAAAATGTACCAGTTATAAGACTGGTTTGTGTAAAAATTGGAAACAAACTACATATCCAGAGAAAGGCACATATTAGGGAAATGATGGCACATAATTTTTTAAAAATATTATTCATCAATTATATTTATTGTTCAGAAGAATATTTACTGCATACTACAAAGACAATGAATTATAAAGATAGAATGCCAAATAAAAAATAAGAGGTTTGTAAAATCATATTGGTTCTATCTGTTCCGGTTTTGTATCTATCTCTACACCTGTGCATGAATTTACATTTACATCTGTATTTCAAGATGTGCTCTTGCAGCTTCTCCTTTATCTTCCACTTTATTTATTAAAATATTTATAGTTCCCTGTGTTATTATTTAAAAGATTAAGTGAAATAGTTACATGAAACCTATCACCATTTTTATTTTAAGGAGTATGCGGAGGATATTTTTATTACATCATGAAGCATCCTCTTCACTAGGACTCAAAGGGAAAAAAAACATCTGCAATGCCAGGCATAACTGAATTGTTTGCAAGGCAAGAATTTGGTTTCCATTTGGGGCTATGAATCAAGTAACTGATGATCTGAACATTCAGGCTCACGTCTGGAATGTGGGCAGGATTTTGTGGCATGTTTTATGTTCTAATTCTCACCTGGCATACTCTCATTTTTAATCCTTATTTCACTTTCTCCCATTTTCACTGCTTATTTTCAGTCCATTTTGCAAAACTATTGCTGCATCTAAGTAGTACCTAAAACTCATTGAGCTTAACATATGCCAGGACTGTACTTAGCAGTTGCAATATGAAACATTGAATCTTCCTAATTACCCTAAGAGGTATATATGATTACAGTAGTATCTATGTTGTACAAATATGGAAACAGACAGGAAAGAGTAAAGTCATTTAACCAAATTCACACTGCTAATAAGAAGCAAGACTGCAAATCTAGGCAGTGAGTGATTCAGATTTAAAGCTCAAAGACTCTCTGCTTATGTCTTGGCAAGTCACCTTAAATCCTTTTTTGAAACAAGCTAAAATACGCGTTGCCAATTAAGTATATTCTAGAATGTAGAAAGTATTTTTTTTGTTTTAGAAACTAGAAAATAACCACATTTTGAAATGAGAATATCCAGCAAAGGAAGCCATTAACAAAAGGAAAAGGAACCTACCAAATAGGAGAAAATATCTGCCAATCATATATCTGACAAGAGGTTAATAACCAAAATATATAACTCAATAGCAAAAAGCGAACAAAAGAACAATTAAAAGATTTCCAGAGGATCTGAATATACATTTTCCAAAGAGACTTGAAAAGTACTCAATATCACGAGTCAGGATATACAAATAAAAACCACAATGAGATATTACTTTCAACCTACTAGAATGGCTGTTATCAAAAACACAAGGACTAACAAGTGTTAGTGAGAATGTGGAGAAAAGGGAACCCTTGTGCACTGTTGGTGGGAATACGAATTGGTGTAGCCACTATGAAAAGCACTGTGAAGGGTCCTCCAAAAATGAAAATAGAACTACCATACAGTTCTACTTCTGGTATTTATCTGAAGAAAACCAAAACACTAACAGAAAGCTCCACGCAAGCCCATGTTCACTGCGGCATTATCTACAATAGCCAAGATATGGGAGCAACCTAACTGTCCATCAACAGATGAGTGGATAAAGAAGAGGTGGTGTGTGTATTTAACACACACTGAAATAGTATTCAACCATAAAAAAGAATGAAATCTTACCATTTGCAACAACATGGATGGACTTTGAGACAACGTGCTAAATGAAAAACATCAGAGAAAGACAAATACTGTATGATCGCACTTGCATATAGAATCCGAAAAAACAAACAAAAAGCAGATCTTGCAGAAACAGAGAACATATCTGTGGAACAGTGGTTGCCGGTGGGGAGAGGGCAATGGGTATGCAGTTCAAAAGGAACAAACTTCCAGTTCTAAAACAGGTCAGTCATGGGGATGTAATGTACAGGATTGTGGCTACAGTTAGTAATCCTATATCACGTATTTCAAAGTGCTAAGAGAGAAAATCTTAAAAGTTCTCATCACAGGAAAAAAACTGTATAACTATGTTGGTGAAGGATGCTAACTAGATTTTTTGTGGTAATCATTTCACAGTATACACACATACCAGTCACTATGCTGTACACCTGAAACTAACGCACAGTCATACCTTGGAGATACTGTGGGCTTGGTTCCAGGCCACCATGATAAAGAGAATATAGCAGTGAAGTCAAATGACTTATTTCATTTCCAAGTGGACATAAGAGTTATGTTTACACTACCTTGTAGTTGGTTAGGTGTTCAATAGCATTATGTCTAAAAAAACAATAAACACATCTTCATTTAAAAAAATCTTTATGCTAAAAAACACTAACCATCATCTAAGCTTCTAGTGAGTTATAACCCCTAATCACCATATAAATAATAGTGAAGAAGTTTGAACTATTTTGAGAATTGACAAATTGTGACCCGAAGTGAACAAACGCTGTTGGAAAATGGTGCTGACCGATTTGCTTGACGCAGTTGCAAGGAGCCTTCAATTTGTAAAAACCGCAGTATCTGCGAAGTGCAATAAAGCTGAGTGCAATAAAATGAGGCAGACCTATAATGTTATATTAAGTATAACTCAATAAAAAAATTATTTGACTCACATAGAACTGTAAAGTCCGTGGAATGGATCCAACATCGTTACTGGATCCAGGTGCTTGACCAACATCACCCACAGTCTGTCCCTTGGGTCTGTTCTCACCACTGTTGGTTTCATTCTCAGACAGCGTGCTCCCCCTCGGGGTGGCAAAGATGGTGGCTGGAAATGCCACGCTTCTGTGGTCCTGAGTACCCGCTGGGAAAAGCTCTCCTTGGTTAATGTGGGGACACGTGCATCCCTAAAACAATTATTTTAGGCTTTTAATTGGCTGAGCCAGGGGATAAAACCCATCCTTAGCCCTGCTGGGGGATTCCTTTCACTTAACCGCTGGGACTGGAAATAGGGAAGGAGCGGGTTTTAAGGGAGGAAAAGGATGTTGGAGACCTTAAAACCACAGATATACAGAGTTAACATTTCCAATCCTAAGTAGTCTACTCCTGCTTACATTTCTAAAAATAATAATAAAACAAAAATGAGAATATTATCGGCTAATTCAACTCCCTACAATGTCGTATTTATTTTCTTCTAATATTTACTCTTTCTCTTGTACAAGCAGAAGAGAGATGGAAATACCTCCACTTCTACAGAACTTACCTTACGGGAACTGAAACCTCAGCTTTTATTCCTGTTGAAATAGTGCAATGTAAACCACTTCTCTTCAAACTGTGTTTGCATACAAATCACCTGGGTGATTCTGCTAAAGAGAAGATTCAGATTCAGTAGGTCTGGGCTTTGCAGCTGGAGGTTCTGCATCTCCAACAGCTGCCAGCTGGTGCTGAGGCTGCCTGGTAGCCACAGGAGAGCAGCCAAGCTTCAAGCAAGTGAACGAGGCTTGGGATAAAATCGTGGCACCATCTAAATTGATTTTGCCAGTAGAATACCTGAACTAGTTAATGAAGCTTTCAAAAGTTCTTAATTTGTGGTCCAAGAATACTTTAGGGAACAGGAGAATCTAGCTGTGAAGCGTGTTGATAGCCACATTGAGAAATAGAAAAATTATGTTCTCGTGTAGCTGTGGATAAAGTGAAGGTTCCTGTGGCCCGGATTCTCACCTGGCCCTGGTTGGCTGGTTCACTACACATGTGTGGGCAGTACATTGTTATTGACTGTATGTAAAGAGTTCCACCCAGTGCTCTGGGTGACACGGTGGCACGGCTGCAGGAGAGCAGAGACGAGACTGGAGTGGTGGCAGTGGCGAGGACAGAGGCTGAGAGGCTGCGGGGGCGGAGGGGCCCAGAGGCAGAGACCGGCTTGCTGCACACAGACTTGCTCTGAGTGGACGGGATTCTAGTGACTGACCTGCCACCGTGGAAATAAAGTTGGGTATAAACCCTTTCACCCTAAGAACGTTCTACTGTCATTTCTTTGGTCACGTTGAATCCATAGTGAACTTGTCCGGGGCTGAAACCCATTGGCAAGACAGTAGTGTAAGAAAAAATATTATCTGAGATGAAATGAAGCACATATTTATTATTAAGTAAACACCACTTTTGCTTCTTATTTATGTTCATTCGTTGCACACTTCAATTTCACTTATTTCCTCCAATCAATTATTGTAATCAAGAATGAGCCTTGCTTACAAATTACGGATCTCAGAACACAAGAACCCTTCCCTGGGTGATGTGCAGACCCCGGAAGCTTGCATGAAGCATCTTGTCAGCAGACGTGTTCAATTTAATTGTCTAAAATGGAATACTTGCTGATTTTAATTTATCTGTGTGTTATTTTTAATGGAGAAAGCAAGCACCGATCCTGGACAAAGAGTGCCTGGATTAAAATCTCGCCTCCACTACTTAGTAACTGTGATGCTTCAAACAAACTACATAGCCACAATTTCCTGATCTATAAATTGGGAGTTACTGCCTCAAATATATGTTGTGAATATTAAATGAGCTAATACATGTAAAAGTGCTTGGGACAGGCTACACTTTATCAGCACTGTATGTGTCAGTTATTCGGTTGTCTCCTTGCAATTAAAAAGTAGTTTCAGGATGCCTGGTACTATTTCATACTTAGGAAATCATTGAATGGCATAGGTTCAATTTAAGTACCCATAGGAGTACTGACTGACTCCAGAGGATTAGCTCTTGTCTTTTGCCAATTATAAATTGTAGCTGAGGTTACTTCTTAAACACTAAAACACTAACTGGTATTCACAGCAGGGGAGAATAGTTAGCAAAATCTCCAATTAGGGTTTTGTTTATACTTCCACTGGGAGGGATGATTTGTTAGTTTGAAAGACACCTTTCGTGTTGATTACAGGTGTCAGCACATCCAAGTTTTGGCTGTGCTTGAGTAACGGCTGTGACAAGCAAGACACAGGAAAATCAAGCCTCATTGTTTTGACTCAAATATATATTCATTTACAACTGTGCTGATTACTTTAACCCAGGCTGAGTGACTTATGTGAAAGGAGACAGTCAATGTTTTAACAAAAGAGTAGTTTGACCTAAATCAATGTTTGTTTGTTGCTTTCTTTGTTACTAAAAATATCTGATCTTTAATAATGAAACACCAACAGAGGGATCACATTCCTCTCTTATGTAAAGAAGGTACGAGTTAATTTTATCTTTGGAAGAAACTAGGATGTATATATGCTTGTGATTGTGATCAGAACATTTCTGAAGTTAAAGAATTCAGTAATAAATAAGTAAGACTCAGATATTTCTGTGCATGATCAACATCGCTGTAAATGGACTAAGATAGAAATTGATGTCATCCTAGATTCTCTCACATGTACTTTTTATTCTTGGATGTGAATGTAGGGTTGGGTTGGAGGAGAAGATGGGTGACTATTTTCATGAAAAGGGAAGCTAGACTGGAATACTTTCAGATGTCCTGAGTTCTAGGAAATTTCCAAAAAGTCATTACAGAGGAATAGATATCCTTAAAGTGACCTTACAAATATTTACACAATTATGATCCTTTTATAATTTCACAATACTAATGCTTAAGATATTTAATATATTAGGGAATTTTTTTGTAACTGACTCCTCAGGGTGTAAATATTTTGGGCTTTATGACACTGATACAACCTAATAGTTACTGCTGCTATTTTATTGAATGACTAGAAACAGAAAACATTAGGTAAGTGAAAAAAAAAAAATGAATGGAAGTAATGAGTGTTTTAAATAAATATTTCTTCCTTATTTAACTTGCAAAAAAATGTCTGCTTTATCAGCTCTAACTTTTGGGACTCTTAGCTCAGGCTATAATAAAATAAACAATCTGGGACTGTCTTCCCTGTTGAAGTTAATTTGAATCAGAACAGAGTATTTACCTTTTCTTCCAGTTTGTGTGATTCAAGGTTAGTCTATTTTGGAAAGACTGGGTGAGGTAAACCTAATCCTTTTCTGAAGCTCATTAATTGGAAGCAGGTCCACATTGCAATAGTCTTTCCTAAACTGAAGGGACAAATTAAGAATTTAAATGAGGCGAAAACTCTACAACAAGATTCTCCTCGTGGCTTCTTCTGTTTATACAGATCCCACTCTAAATATACCCTTCGTGTTAAATTTCACTAGTTAACTGATAAGCTAGAGCAGGGAGTACATTTGCACTCTGGGTAGTCTTGTCAGTCACTCTGAGGGAGCTGGTAAGTAATATATGAAGATTCCCACTTTATTGGCCAAACCCTACCTTTTTAAATTAGTGGATGAATGAATAAATGGAGAGTTGAATAGATAAATACATAGGCTAACTATTTCATTAATTCATCTTTAAATTACTATCAGATCTTGAAGATTTTAAATATTATTTAAGCTTCTCCAAGTGAAAGAATATATATTGACATTTTGTACTGTTTCCACAAAGATCTGGAATGTATAACATTCCTCATAATTGTCCGATTGACCATCACGTCACAACCTTGCGCTCTTTCATGAGTCTCCACAATGAAAACCAAAGTTCAGATTAAAGTGAGTTGGATAATGGAATAAAATTCTTGCACTAGTATTTTAAGTCTCGTCTGGATTTTTAAGTGATCATTTAACCATTAATAGTTTTTCATTAGTGGTAACTAACCAGTAAATTTCTCACACCAGTAAGTGAGCTACAAAATGACTTTTTGGCATAGCTCAGCAAAATAAAAGAATAATTCCAGTGCAAAGTTCTGTTCATCAACTTTATTCAATATATGTTTTGAAGCAAAACACCAATGTCTTGTAGCAAGCACCTTGAGAACAGCTCAGAAGCACAAAAGGACGGGCTAGCTCTTCTGAGGAAGCAGCAGGTATAGTAGATTGGGTATGGACCTTGAGTCACGACAACTGGAATCTAATCCTTGATCTGTTCCTAGCAGTTGGAGGTACACAGGCAAGGAACAGGGGCCATCTGGGCCCCTGCTGTTTCATGCACAAAATAAGGGTTTTGGATGGTCTCTTTCATCCTTTCTCTCTCGACTATGAGACTCTGATATCTGAATGACTTGGGTATAAGCAGAGAAGTCAGTTATAGCTTTCAGACCTGCAATGCCCATTTGCCCTCCCTTTACATTTACTTTCAGTCTCTAAACGACTAGTCTGTACAAAGGATTTCCAAAACTACCCTCTTCCAACATCTTCTGTCCCTTTCAGCTACAATAGAATTGTCTGCAAATTACATGCAATATTGGACAAGACTGTGGTGCATGTTTACGTGTGTTTTAGGGGAGTGAGGGCCAAAGAGTTTTATTAGATTTTTCAGAGAACTCCATAACCTGAAAAAGATTAAGAATCCCTATTCTAGTGTCTCTCCCTACTCCATCTGTGTAATCTAGCCACTATATAATCTCATTTCCTCCTACAGTTTCAACTATTTCTCCTTGAAGATTTCCAAGTCAACACTGGAATTTAAATTCCCATCAAACAACTAAAGTTTTGGTGTCAGGAAGAATTGAACTCAGATTCTCTCTCTATAACTTATTGGGTATGAAACTTCAGGAAATTAAGCTTCAGGGTTCTTCTCACTTTCAATATACAGACTATTCTGTGAAATATTGACTATTAAGTCAAATATTTTGAGCACCTACTATGTGCCAGTGATAGAATAAAGAGGCTTGGATTTTTGTGGTTGTTTGTTTTGTTTTTATGTAGGAGAGTTAAGCAAACACTCTTTGATCAGGCGATATTTGAGCAGACATCAAGAGGTAGAAAAGAGTAAAGCGTGGAAATGTAAAAGAGAAGAGCATTCCAAACAGACGGAACAGCAAGTGTGAAGACCCTGAGGGTGGAGCCCTCTCAGTGAGTTCCAGAAATGGCAAGAAATGAATTCCTGGTTGGAACAAGGGGTAGAGAAGTTAGAGAGGTTGGTAAGGAAATGTGAATTAAAACCAGTCAAGGAGACTGAAAAGTGCCTCAATGGGATATTGTGCGAATTTATAAGAGCTAACAGGTGCATAAACGTCTTGGGCTTTAAAAAAAAATAATGCCTTCTATATTATAAACCATCAGTAAATAAAATACCTTTCAATCATAGTCACCTCTCTAGCATTAGGTTTAATCTAAATATGTTAGTATGCCTTACTCAGTGGCTATTTGTATCTGATTATTCTGCTAGTACCTCAAATTCATCGTGTGCAATACTGAGCTTAGTAGCCTTCCCCGTATACCAGAGGACTAAATTGTGAGCTTACCTTGGTCTTGAGTATTATCTCCAGAGTAAGTGGAGTAAAATTAACTTCCAGCGATTTTTCACGTTTACTCTGTGGCTTTGCTTAAGTGCAGAGTTTCAAGAGCTTACTTTCTGAAACATGATTCCATAACAGAAATCCAAACTTCTGAACGATGCCATTCATGTCCCTCAGTAATTTGCACCAAACCTTCTCCAAATCAGCCATAATTCCTACTTGTTATGAAAAACAGCCTGCTCCACGCAACATCAGTAAGTCCCTTTTATCAAATCTGCTCTGCGTGCTGCTGCCAAGTCACCTCTGTTTAGATCACTTTCTTTCCATCTCTCGTTGATCCAATAGTCTTCAGTCTGTGTGTTGTCACAATAGCACAATTCTACATATATTTATTCACATGAAATATCATTAAAGTCAAAATAGTGAATATACCCATCACCCTCACATGTTTCCTCAATCCCTTTTGCAGTCCTCCCCATGTATGCCCTTCAACTCTCAGAACTTGCCCCACCGCCACCGGGGCAACTGTGAGGTTATGTCCTGTCACTGTACAAGAGTTTGCATTTAATTTCCGACTAAGACTGACCCATACAGCATGTACTTGTTTGTGTGTGGCTGCCTTCACTTAGCATAATTATTTTTAGATTCACTTACATTTCTTAGATGAGTTGCATTTCTCCCTAGCTCATTCTTCTGTACTGCTGAGTAGTGTTCCACTGTGTGGATAGACCCCAGTTCGTTTGCCCACTCACTCTTTGATGGAAATTTGGGCTGTTTCCATTTTGGGGCTGTTAAAATAAAGCTTCTATGAACATGCATGTACAAGTTTTTGTATGGACATATTCTTGAGTACATAGGAGTGGAATGGCTGGGTCATTTGTATAAATTTATATTCAACTATTTAAGAAATTGCCAAGCTCCTTTCCAAACTTTTTGTGCTATTTTCCATTCCAACCAGCAGTGTGTG
This sequence comes from Manis javanica, assembly GCF_040802235.1. Classification (NCBI taxonomy): domain Eukaryota; kingdom Metazoa; phylum Chordata; class Mammalia; order Pholidota; family Manidae; genus Manis; species Manis javanica. The sequence goes on from NC_133165.1 coordinate 11,570,834, forward strand.
GGAGTTCCAGTTTGTCTACATCCTTGCCTTGATTGGCCTGATTTGGTTGATCTTCTTAATTTTAGCCAGTCTAGTAGGCAGGTCACCTGTGAATTCTGAAACACTATGAGCCGGGCACTGGTAGTGGGGATATAAAGATTAACAATATATGCCCCTTCTTTTACAGGTGTGGTGGCCAATGAGAATAAAAATACTCAAATACATAATTTTAGTGCAATGTGCTTAATCCTTTTGTACAGGTACATAAGAATTCTTTCAGGAGCGTAGTTAAGTCAAAGAAAGATTAGGGAAGACACTTAAAGATTTACCATTTAAAAGATACCATGACATTACCCCACTGCAGAAGAAGAAAATGATAAAACAAAGATACAAAAGTGTAAAATATCATGGCATTATAGAGACAGGGAAAGATGTGTGTGACCACTGCATGAGTAGTGGGGAAAAAAGGTTGTCGTGAGAAGATTTTTAAAGAATTCTTCTCCTACGCTAAGGGGGTCAAGTATCCTGAGGTCAGAGGCAAGCATCTCCAAACCTGTGCCTCTGGAAACCAAAAAACAGACAAAGCTCTGAAGAATGGGGGTAGATGGAAAAAAACTCAGAAGAAAGACACAGAAGGAATCAAAAGAAAATGATGAGCATCTCAATTTAAGTTTTAGATTCAAAATAGAGAAAAATTCAACATTATATATTTTTGAGAAATGTAATAAAATATAATAAAATCCCCCCCCCAATAAATACACTGATTTCCCAAAGGACCAAATTCTTTATTATACACTTATGATGGAATCCCCTGAGAAGGAATGTTTTTGTTTCCTTAGCATCCATGTGTTCTCTTAGAGATTTCAACTGCTATTTAGTCTTTTAAAACAAGAAAACCCACAAAACTCAAAACTCTTAGCATAAGTCTTTAGAGAGTTTACAGAGGGTTTTCATTAGATTACATATGTCTTACCATCTAGCACCACATTCCCTTCAGTAACTGCATTAAGTAGGAATAATTATTCTTGTAGTATATTTGAGAGTTCCATAGGGCAAAAGCCACGGCATATGGTTTTGACTCTGAGCACTACCCTTAATAAAAAAAGAAAGTTAAAGTGGTGTATGGTATAAATTTATAAGTAATATTACTGCCTGGGGTATATAAAAATTCTATCATTTATGGCTAAAAATTGCAAAAAGGCCTTTCCACCAATTTTATTTTTCCATAAGAATGAGCAATCATTTCACAGTATAATAAAATGGCTACATCCATGTATTTCCAAATCCATGTAAATATTTCTCTTACAGTAGAATGAGCTGAAACATATTTCAACTCTTCATTTACATGCATTCTGAAGTGTGTCATAAACATAATCCTGAAAATGCTACCCATATGTTAAATAGAATATATTGCTCTACAGCAATGATTACTAACTTGTTTTGCTATAGAATTACTTGTGTCTTTTTTACATAGAAAAAACCTGAGCAAGACTTCAAGGAAGAATTGTCTGTATTTTACATTTTTATTAATGTATTTATTCAACAAATATTTATTTTCTACAATGTATAAGACATTATTGCTAGTCAGCCCCTAAGTTCTTAATGCTTTAATGTACTTTCTAGTATTAAAGTTAATTATTACCTTTACATTCCAGAGTTTCTCAAATATGATACCATGAACAACTGCTAAATATGCCTCCAGATATTACCAAATGGCCCTTTGGGAATGATATCAACCCCTATGGAAAATCATTGCTGTATTCACCTAGAAGAGAGAGCTGTGCTTTCACTTTAAACTATGTTTTTAAAAATATTTAACTAAATTTGAATCTAATACCATTTCTAATGATGACCAAAGTCTAAGAGTAAAATAAATATTCCATTGTGTTGATACTTTGTAACATGTCAACGTTGGTTAATATCTTGATGTCTTATGTTATGTGATCCAAATAATTAGATGACTGACTGAATATTCCATTTTTCATGTGGAAATGTAATAGGTTTTCTTTTGAAACATATTTTTTCATATTATTGTTTAAAGATAAAAGCATTTAATTTTGCTTCTAAAATCTTATAGTAGTACAATTATAAATCAAAAGTATATATTAAATATAAATTGTTATATAATACAAAGTGTCTCTACTGTAACATTAAAACGTTTTTTTTAATTAAATTCAGTTGAATGAGAACCTGGGTGACAAAAATATGGCAGAGTAGGCAAAGCAAAAACCTCCTCCCACACACACACGCTGAGGAAGGGACTACAGCAAATACTACCAACCCTGAAAACGACCTGAAGACTGCAGACCATCTGCGCCTGGTGAAGGAGAGGACCACACTGAGAAGGGTAAAGGGACAGAGCCACGACTGAGCAGGACCCAAGCCCTTCCCTCAACCTAGAACATGAGCAGGAGTGACAGGAATGGAGTGGGGAGGGGATAAATATTCAGTATTCCAGCACACCCGGCCCTGGTGACCTGCTCCTGGAATACAAACCCACATTGGACTAGGTTTTGGCAAATAATAGGGCTGGACACCAGAGAGAGATGGAATTCTCTGGGAGACTGAGGCTCCTGTTGATTGTGAAGGACAGGCACAGTCCATTGGTCCCAATGGGACCCTACCTAGAGGTGGCAGTTTGGAAGATTTACCAACAGTAGGAAGTGTGCTAGAGGGGTGGGGGTGGAGGGAGTACTCTTCAGAGAAGAAAGAACAGGTGGACACTTTCCCAGCCCTCCGTTAGTCCAATTGGTTGGGTGTTTGCAGGAGCCAGCTCCAAATTCTCCATCTCCCTCACTGGTGGCTCAAACCTGGGGAAGCTTTTCTCTGCCTTCCCACCCCACCTGGCACACTCCAACCCAGCAGTGGCCCAATTTTGCTGATTGGCAGACAGAGGGTGAACTATACTTTCGCAGCTCTCCCTGCTCTCCCTCACCTCAACTGGCCAGATACTTGCAAGAGCCAACTGAAAATTCTCTACCTGTCCCACTGTCCCAACCCAGAACTCCACAGCATGCCTGCCGGGCCCAGTAGGGGTCTACAATTGCTGACCAGAGGCAAAGCGTAGCTCCATTCACAATAAATCCCAGCAGAAGCACCTAATATCACACAAAGGCCACACAGAGGCAATCTGGGTGGATCAGCCACTGTCAGGAGACAGGCAGGAAGGCAGGCCCTGCCCACAGCCCACCAACAGCAAAATGTTGTTTGCAGCTCCACCACAAAAGAGAACCAGGCACTGTGAACAGAGAGTCTTGAACTCTGGGCACCACAGGATGCCCATTTCATAAAACCATTACTTTCAAAACCAGGAGGCACAGCTGCTCTATCTAATACAAGGGAAAAAACACGAAAACCCATACAAAATGGGGAGGCAGAGGAACATGTTCCAAACGAAAGAACAGGACAAGACACCAGAAAACAGCTAAATGAAATGGAGATGAGCAATCTTCTTAATAAAGAACTCAAAGTTACAGTCATGTTGTCCTGGGGGAAATAATTTATGATCTTACCAAGAACTTCAACAGAGAGAAAAGATGAAAAAGAGCAACTGCAACTCAGCACTGACGAATACAATAATTGAAATGAAAAGTACAGTAGAGAGAATGTATAACAGACTGCTGCAATTAGAGGTAAGAATTGGTGTTGTAGCAGATAGAGAACAGGAAAGAAACCAAGCTGAGGAACAGTGAAAAAGAATTTCTAAAACTGAGATGTGAAGAAAATTGTGTGACAGCTGCAAATAAAACAATATTTCCATAATAGGGGTACCAGAAGAAGAGAGAGACAAAGGAGTAGAAAGTCTCTTTGAAGAAAAAATAGCTGAAAATTTCCCCCATCCACAGAAAAAAATAGACAGCAAGGTCCTGGAATCACAGAGAGCCCCTAACAAAATGAAACCCAGGAAGACAACACCAAGACATATAGTAATTAAAGAAAGAATCTTAAAGTCAGCAAGAGAGAGGCAGTTGCCTATAATGGAAACTCCATGAGGTTACCAGTAGATTTCCCAGCAGAAACTTTCCAGGCCAGAAGCAAGTGGCATGAAATATTCAAACTATTGGGAGGGAAGAACTTGCAACTAAGAATTCTCTCTAAGCAAGGTTATAATTCAGAATTGAAAGGGAGAGATTAAAATTTTCCCAGATAAAAGAAAGTTAAAAGAATTTACCACCACTAAACTGGATTTACACAATATGTTAAAGGGACTTCTTCAGATGGAAACGTTTTTAAGTCTAAATATTTTTTCATCAGTGAAAATAAACCTACAGTAAAGGAGTAGACAATTACTAAGGAATGACAAAGTTAAAAAATAAACTAGTAAAATCAACTATACATAAAATCAGTATACACAAAAAATGTAGATTACAATATCTTACACATAAAGTGTGGTGGAGGAAGAAAAAAAAGAAGTACTTTTAGATTGTGTTTGAAAGAGAGCAATTGCAATTATCAACTTAATATAGACTGTTATATAGTTAGGAAGATATCCATGAACCTTATGGTAACCACAAATCTAAAGTCTATAATAGACACAAGAAACAAATAAAAAAGAGAAGTTCAATCACAGCACCATAGAAAACCATCAAATAACAAGATAATAGTGTAAGAGAGGAAGAAAGCAACAGAGAGGAGTTTCAAAAACAACCAAAAAACAATTAATAAAATAGCAAAAAGTATATAGCTATCAATAATTACCTTAAATATAAATGGACTAAATGCACTAATCAAAAGACATAGGGTGGAAGAATGGTGAAAAAATAAGACCCATCTATATATTGCCAACAAGAGACTCATTTCAGAGACTCATTGCCAAAGACACAAATAGAGTGAAAGTGAAGGAATGGAAAAAGATATTTCATGCAAATTAAAGGAAGGAAAAAAGCAGGAATAGCAGTAGTTATATCACAAAAAATAGACTTCAAGACAGAAAGCAACAAGAGACAAAGAAGGACATTACATAATGATAAAGGGGTCAGTCCAACAAGAGGACACAGCAACTATAAACATCTATGCACTCAACATAGGTGTACCTAAATACATAAAACAAATATTAACAGGCCTATAGGGGGAAAAAGACAGCAACACAATCACATTAGGGGATTTTAACACCCTAGTGACATCAATGGACAGATCATCCAGACAAAAAATAAATAAGGAAACACACATGTTGAATGACACATAAAACAGATGGACTTAACAGATATATACAGAATGTTACACCCAAAGGCTACACATTTTTCTCAAGTGCACATGTAATGTTCTCCAGAATAGATCACATATTAGGATACACAAAGAGACTCAAATTAAAAATGATTGAAGTTGTATCAAGGATCATTTCAGATGATACAATGGTATGATATTAGAAATCTATTACATGAGGAAACACAAAGAAACCCACAAACACTTGGAGGCTAAAAAACATGCTTCTAAATAATCAATGGATCAATGAATAAATCAAAGAGGAAAATCAACAATACATGCAGACAAATGAAAACAGAAACATAATGGTTCAAAATACCTGGGATGTAGCAAAAGCATTTCTAAGAGTGAAATACATAGGAAACAGGCCAACCTCAAGAAACAAGAATAATCCCAAATAAACAATTTAACCTCACAACTAAAGAAACAAGAAAAAGAATAACAAACAAAGCCCAAAGTTAGTAGAGGGAGGGACATAATAAATTTCAGAAAGGAAATAAATAAAATAAAAGACCAATAGAAAAATATCAATGAAACTAAGAGTTGATTCCTCAAGAAGATAAAATAGACAAACCCTTAGCATGACTTATCAAGAAAAAAGAGAGGTACACAAATAAAATAAGAAATGAAAAAAGAGAAGTTACAGCTGACACTACAGAAATTTGAAGAAATATAAAAGAAGTCCATAGAAAATGATATGCCAATAAATGGGACAACTTAGAAGAAATGGACAAATTCCTAGAAAAATGCAACCTTCCAAGACTGACTCAGGAAGAAACCGAACATCTGAAAAGATCAATTACCAGCAATGAAATTACTTGGTAATCAAAAAACTCCCACAAACAAATTTCAGGATCTGATGGCTTCCCAGCTGAATTCTACCAAATATTTAAAGAAGAGCTAACACCCATCCTTCTTAAAGTATTCCAAGAAGAGGAGGAAATACTTCCAAACTCATTCTATGAGGCCAGAAACAGACAAAAACACTACAAAAAAAAATTATAGACCAATATCCCTGATGAAAATCGATGCAAAAATCCTCCACAAAATATTAGCAAACTCAATTTAAAAAATACATCAAAAGGATCATCCATCATCACAAGCAAGTGGGATTTATTTCAAGGAGGCAATTGTGGTACAATATTCATAAATCAATAATGTGACACACCACATTAACAAAATGAAGAATAAAAATTTTATGATCATCTCAATAGATACTGAAAAAGCATTTGACAAAATCCAACATCCATTCATGATAAAAAATCTCAACAAATGAGTATAGGAACATACTTCAATATAATAAAGAATAAACAAAACCACAGCTAATATCAGACTCAATGGTGTAAAGCTGAAAGCTTTTCCTCTTAAGATCAGGAACAAGACAAGGATGCCCTCTCTCACCACTTTTATCCAACATAGTACTGGAAGGCCTAGCCACAGCATTCTACAAGAAAAATGGATAAAAAGCATCCAAATTGGTAAGGAAGAAGTTAAACTATCACTATTTGCAGATGACATGATACTCTATATAGAAAACCATAAAGACTCCACCAGAAAACTATTAGAACCTATAACTTGATTCAGCAAATTTGCAGGAGACAAAATCAATATACAGAAATCTATCATATTCCTATATACTAACAACAAACTAGAAGAAAGAGAAACAAGAAAACAACTTTTTAAAATTATTCTTTATATATGTACACAAAATTTTAAATTGCATCAAAAATAATAAAATACTTAAGAATAAACCTAACCAAGGAGGTGAAAGACTTGTACTCTGAAAACTATAACACATTGATGAAAGAAACAAATAAATGAAAATCTGGCCCATGATCACAGATTGTAAGAATTGATATTGTCAAAATGGTTATACTGCCCAAAGTAATTTACAGAATCAATGTATTCCCTATCAAAATACCAATGGAATTTTCCCATGAACTAGACAAATTAATCCTAAAATTTATATAGAACCACAAAAGACCCTGAATAACCAGAACAATCTTTAAAAAGAAGAACAAAGGTTGGGGTATCATACTCCCTGAATTTAAGCTATACTCCAAAGCTACAATAATCAAAACAGTATGATACTGGCACAAAACAGACCTATAAATCAGTAGAACAGAATAGATAGCCCAGAAATAAATCCACCTATGTATGGCCAGTTATAATATGATAAATGAGGCAAGAATATACAATAGAGAAAAGACAGTCTTTTCAATAAATGATGTTGGGAAAACTGGACAACTACACACAAGAGAATGAAACTGGGTTACTGCCTAACTCCTTACACAAAAGTAAACAAAATAGATGAAAGATTTAAATATAAGACTTGAAACTATAAAACTCTTAGAAGAAAACATAGGCAAAAACTTCTTGAATGTATGCATGAGCAATTTTTTCCTAGACACGTCTCCCTGGGCAAGGGAAACAAAAGCAAAAATGAACAAGTGGGACTACATGAAGCTAAAAAGTTTCTTTACAGCAAAGGACACTGTCAGCAGAACAAAAAGGCAGCCTACAGTATCAGAGAATAGATTCATAAATGATCTATACAATAAGGGGTTAGCATCCAATATACCTAAAGAACACATATAACTTAACACCTAAAGAACAAATAACCTAACTAATAAATGGATGGGGGACCTGAACAGACATTTTTCCAAAGAAGAAATACAGATGACTAATAGGCTCATGAAAAGATGCTCCACATTGCTAATAATCAGGGAAATACAAGTCAAAACCACAATGAGATATCATCTCACACCAGTTAGAACAGCCACTATCCAAAAGACAAGAAATAACAAGTGCTGGCAAAGATGTGGAGAAAAGGGAACTCTCCAACACTGTTGGTGGGAGTGCAAATTGGTGCAGCCATTGTGGAAAGCAGTTTGGAGGTTCCTCAAAAAACTAAAAATAGAAATAGCATATGGCCCAGTAATTTACCTGAGGAAAACAAAATCTCTGATTCAAAAAGATATATGCACCCATATGTTTACTGCCAAATAATTTACATTAGCCAAGATATGGAAACCATCAAAGTGCCCGTTGTAAGATAAATTCTAACCAAAATAAGCAGGTGAAGAGAGGCAACAAAGGGCCAGGCAGTTTATTTGAGCGCAATTCCAGGGCGAGGTTCCCTGGTCTGAAACACAGGCTGGGGAAGTCACGCATAACTAGATAGGCGGGAGTTTTTATAAGCACAGGGAGGGGTGGAGAAAGTGGGCCACACCAGGGGTATGTGGGTAATTTTTTATTGGCTCAGTGTCTGGTGATGGACAGCCAGAGGTCTCCTCCTTCCGGATGGAGGGGGTCTGCATGTCGGCATGTCATGGGACTGGAATCCAGGCAGACATGTTCATTCCTACCCCATGAGGCACAGAACTACTTGGTGCTGTCTCTGCTCCGCCTGCATTGTCCTCATCCTTCTCCCTCCAGTGCCTTTAGCCTTACACCCATCAATAGATAAATGGATAAAGAAGACTGGAACATACATAGAATGGAATTTTATTTGCCCAGGAAAAAGAAATAAATCCTGCCTTTCATGACAACCTGGATGGGCTTAGAGTGTATCAGGCTAAGTGAAATAAGCCAGGCAAAGAAGTACAAATACCATACAATTTCACTTATATGTGGAATTTAAAATAAAAACAAAGCAAAATGAACAATAGACTCATAAACACTGAGAAGTGACTGGTAGTTACTGTGGGGGAGGTTTTGGAGTGGGTGGGTGACATAGGTGAAGGGGATGAAGAGGCACAAAATCTTAAGCATAATATAAATTAGTCAAGGGGATAAAAGTATAACTGAGAATATAGTCAATAGTTCTGTAATATCTTTCTATATTGACAGTAACAATACTAGTTGGGGTGAGCATTTAATAATGTACATAACTGTCAAATACCTATGTTGTATACTTGAATGTTATTGTATAGCAACTACACTTCAATAGACATAAATATGAAACCAAAAAACATAAAATATTTAATAAAAATATTTTTTAAATATATGCAGACTTATTTTCTAAAACTCTTAATTAAAATTGAAAAAAAGTTAACATTTTAAAAATGGAAATACAGTCTATATTTCAAGATCCAGAGATTTATTATTTTTAAGATGGCAATATTCCCAAAATAATGTACTTATTCAACACAATCCCTGTCAAAATCCCAAGAGTGTTTTTTTCTTTTTTCTTTTTTTTTGTAGAATTTGATGAAAGACGCCTAAAATGCATGTGCAAATGCAAGGGATTCCAAACAGGCAAAATGATCTTAAAAGGAACAACAGATTTAGAGGATTCATAACTCCAGATTTCAAAGCTTACTAAAACTTTACAGTCTTCAAGATATTATGGTACTGGCAAAAGTAAAGACATATAGATAAATTGAATATAATCAATAATCCAATAATAATTCCGCACATTCATGTTCAGTTGATATTCCACAAAGGTTCCAAGACAATTCAATGGGAAAAAGATAACCTTTTTAACAAATTCTAATGGGACAACTCAATATTCACATGTAGGAGAATGAAGCTAGAGCCTTACCTCATGTCACATACAAAAATCTTGTTCAAAAGTGATGAAAGGCCCAAATGTAATAGCTAAAACTACATATCACTTAGAAGAAAACAAAGGAATCAATCTTCATGACCTTGGATTAAACAATAGTTTATTAGGTATAACCGCAAAGAAAAAGCAACAAAAGAAAACAGATAAATTTCATATCAATGTTTTTTAAATGCTTCAAAGAAACCATCCAAGAGTAAAAGAACAATAGAAAGGGAATAAATGTTTGCAAATCATCTATTCAATAAGGGACTATTGCAAATGGTCAGAAATCATATGAAAAGACACTAAATATCACTAACAATTACGGAAAAGAAAAATCAAAATGACAATGAGATAGCACTGCACACCCTCTAGGATCAAAATGAAAGCTATCAACAGTGTTGTCTAGGGTTTGGGGAAACTAGGGAACTTACACGCTTCCTGTGAAAATCTGTAAGGTACAGCTTTGAAAACCAGCCCGGCAATTCCTGAGAAGGATAAGCATGAAGTTCCCAAATGACCCAGTTGTTCTACTTCTAGATATATCAAGGAGAGAAATAAAACATATGTCCACATAAAAACATGCATATGAATGTTCATAGTATTGTTTATAACAATAAAGACTACATTTATCAACTAATGTTTTTCAGCTAAAGAATGACTTAAAAAGTCTGGTCTATTCATACAATGAAATATTATTTGACGATCAAAAGAGTGAACTATAATACAGGCTATAATATAAAAATATTATGCTAAACCAAAGAAGACGATCACAAAGTATACCTACTAACAACACTTCTATTAACAGTTTTATCGATTACAAAGTAGAAAAAAATGATTAAAAGGACACGACTACACTGCCATCATTAACAGGTAATAAATCATGTATGTGAAAATTCAAAATGAATTTACAGATATGTTTTTAGAATTAAAACTATGGTTTAGAAAAGCCAATTGATGTAAAGTCAATTAACATGTATTGATTTTTTTTATTAAGGTATCATTGATATACACTCTTATGAAGGTTTCACAAGAAAAACAATGTGGTTACTACATTCACCCTTATTATTGAGTTAGGATGGCCAACATTGAAAGACTAGGAACAACAAATGCTGGTGAGGATGTGGAGAAAGGGGCACCCTCCTACACTGCTGGTAGGAATGTAAACTAGTTCAACCATTGTAGAAAGCAATATAGAAGTTCCTCAAAAAACTAAAAATAGAAATATCATTTGAGCCGGGAATCCCACTCCTAGGAATTTACCCAGAGAATACAAGTTCTCAGATTCAAAAAGACATAAGCATCCCTATGTTTATTGCAGCACTATTTGCAATAGCCAAGAAATGGAAACAACCTAAGTGTCCATCAGTAGATGAATGGATAAAGAAGATGTGGTACATATACACAATGGAATACTATTCAGCCATAAGAAAGAAACATATATTGATTTTATATCTTTATTTCTATGTATATCCATACACATGTAAAAAAAAATGAAAATCAATTACTAAAAATAGCACTTACAATAGAATGACAATACATGTATATGCATTACTATACATAGTCATTCTATTGTTATGTGTTTATATATATCCACACAAAAATGTGTCTTATATATACATATGTATGTAATATATAACATACTATACACATAAACACACACATATATGCAAATATACATAAAAGCTCTGCTAAAAATAGAAATACTATACAACACAGTAATTCCATTTCTGGGAATTTATCTGAAAAAAACAAAAGAACTGAATTGAAAAGATATGACTCCTATGTTTATTGCCTTTATTTACAATAGCCAAGCTATGGAAGCAACCTAAGTGTCCATTCATAGATGAAGCAACCTAAGTGTCCATTCATAGATGAATGGATAAAGAAAATGTGGTACATATATGCAATGGAATATGACTCAGCCACAAAAAAGAATGAAATCTTGCTATTTACACAACATGAATAGACCTAGAGGATATTATACTAAGTAAAATAAGTCATACAAAGACAAATACGATATAATTTGTTACATGTGGATTCTAAAAAATAAGCAAACAAACAAAATAGAAATATAGTCAAAAACACAGAGAATGGACTGGTGGTTGCCATCAAGGTGGTGGTAGGATGAGGGTGAAATTCATGGAGAGGTAAAGAGGTACAAATCAATAATAAAATTAAAATAAATAAATTCAGTTGAATCAAACTGAGATATTATATAACCCTTTTTTTTCAAGAGAAAGTCAGCTTTATACTGTTGGAAAAACATAGTTTTTGGATTTTACATGTCTCAAAATACTCATAAAGTTTTTCATACCTCAGTTAAGTACTTCAAAATATTGAATATAAGTCATTTAACTGAATCTAAGTTATATAACGTTCCAGTAGCAAAAGTAGGAAATCAATGCAAAGGGAACATTGATTATATTCTGCAATTCAAAATAGGATGAAATTTTTTGTCCTCTTTTTTTTATCATCCTTTTAAAAGTTACAGTACATATGTAATTGTGTTTTGTAGGTGAAGTATAATATTTTTTATTTTATTTTAAGCTATCTAAAGTGGTTATACCCTTCACTTTTTCTCTGTTTAAAGTGAAATCTCTTTTGAAATCAGGCATTGTTTAGAATTAATTCTCCCATATGTGCGAACACAAAATCAAATTTAATCCCTTGGCAGGTAATACAACTCCACAAATCGACTGTCTGAAAACATTCCTTTTTGCTTTCCTATGAAAATCAATCTAAACTTATTAAGAAGCAACTCTATTGACTTCAATGGGCTAGGATTGTAGTGACCAGAATCTAACCAGCCAAGAAAAAAATAAGGTACCATAATTTACTCCCTTCAGCCTGAAAGAGGTTCTTGGCCTAGTGCAACAAGAGAAATTCACAATGGTTTTCAGAGAACTCACTTCAGGAAGTGTGTCCAAATCACTCTGGCTTAGGTAATTGACGTGCATTATTCTTTTCTTATGTTCATATGATCTTATGTGGCCATGGAAGAATGGGGTGATAAAGCGGGTCATGAAAAACAGGATCCGATTGTTACCTGATTTGTTCAGCTTTAGCAATTATGTAATTAATTCCATGGCTATCGTTTACTCCAAAACAAAGAAATAATGATGACAAGGCAGCTTTATGGCACCATGTTGTATTCACAAACTGGATGTAATGCTATCATCTACAGACTTGTATTGATTGCAAGGACGTTAACATAAAGACGTTATTAAGCATGTAGTATCCATTGAATATGCGAACAAGAATACAATGTTATTAATCATCATTCTGTGTACGTTTCTTTCCTGATTCCTTGAAATGAGGTCCTGATATTTCTAAAATACCTATATTCTTTTGCATAATTTGTAAGAGGGAGTATGTTAACCCTGGTTAAAACAGTAGCCTTACCTACTGATATACCTTTCTACATTTGCAAGCACATACAGGAGCATTCTTTTCTTTGAGGTTGACATGTGCCAAGATCCCATTCATTGGCAAAAAAGAATAAATACTCAACTGAAAGGACAGCTTCGGACAGTGAAACAGCTTTTTTGTTAGAACACTCATGGTTTGGACCCTGGCTCTACTACTTACTTAGCAGCTGGTACATTTACTTACTCCTTTGAGCCTTTAATTTATGATTTGTAAATGAGAACAATATCTTTTACTTCACTTGTTAGGATAAATTGAATCATTCCCAATTGTTAATAATGCAATTATTAATAGATATGATTAGTACCCATTATTTGGAGTTATGATTTGTTATTAAAGACGTATTATGGGAATAAAAATTTACTCTGTCATGATCGAGGAAGATTTCGTAAAGGAGATGCAGCATGTTGATATAGACTAGGGAACAGAGGGGAAAACCATACACGAACCCCTGTCCCATTCAAGGTCGCCCTACATGTTCTACTCTACAGCAGAGGGATTCGAAATCTTCCTCAACTACTGTTCCCTTATAACCTATGCTCTGCAGAACAGATAAAGGGATCTTTTTAAAATCATAAATTAAAAGATAGTAGTTCCCTCCTTAAATGCTTTTAATGGCTTCCATCACAGCTAAAGAAAACCCAACCTCCTTGCCTTCGCCTGATAGTATGTGATCCCTCTCCCATCTCTTCTTATACCTCCTCTGTGCCTTCGCACTAGGCTCTAGCCTTGTGTACTTTTATTTCGGTTCCTCAAACACACCAAGCTTATTTCCTCAGGGCTTCTGCATCCTGGGCGTGTAATTTTCTGTACAGATATCACATACCTCATGTCACCTTGTTATGTAGATCTCAGCTAAAAAGTCACCCACGTGGCAGGCGGTTTATCGTTCCCTAATATTTTTTGATTATCTTTAATTTACTTATTTATGATCCATTTTTCATCATTAAGCTTCATGAGAATGGGCCCAGGCCTGACTTCTTTACTGCTACATCCCCAGGACCCAGCATGGTGCCTCATCATGGGAGGGGCTCAAGAAATATTGATAGTAGGAAGAAGTGAATGAATGAATGAAAGCCATGAGTGCACAGGGACTCTTTTCTTTAAACCAAATTCCCCTGCTGGGGAAGGGTACAAAGTGTGTTGCTGATTCAAGTCATGTGTCAAGGAGGATTTTAAAACACAGCAAGGTATTTGACATTTCTATTATTTGTGTCTAGTTTGCATGGCCCACAAAACATAAGGAGGAAATACTAACAACAATCTTTTTGAGTCAATTATTACTATTTTCCAGTTCTTGGAGCTTAACCAACATTTTCAGATATCTACACCCAGAACATTTGGATCTAGATACAATGTATAGTATTTTGAAAATGATTGGTCAAATACTGAAGATATGGACCCAAGGATAGGTCAAACAATTAAAATTAAAATAACCCCAAAAAAGACCATAAATTGAGGACAACTTTTTCTTTGGTAGAAAGTAACACCGTAATTCTTATTTCTTAAAGAGAAAGATGTCATTACAAAACCAATCACTCACTTTCTTTGCGACTTTAACTGCAAAGGGCTTTATGTCAGCACATGTGTACAACACCCTGTAATTCACAAATTCTGTTTGCCTTGATAAAAAAAAAAAAAGTTTTACATGCATAGTTATGAATGGGTGTTCTTTGTTCAGACATCTCATTTGATTATCTTAGATTGGGGTTACTGTAACAACTGAAAAGATGACGTGATATGATCTTTGTTCTTACAGCCCAGGACTGTTTAACTTAACTGCATAGCTTTGACACATCATTTTACTGCTTTGAAGTAAGGAGAGCAAGTGGAGACCTTGAAAAAAAACAACAAAAAAAAACTAGACGTACACTTGTAGTAATAAAGTGCGGAAGACATTTTTGGAATTATTCTGTCCTTTCGGCCTGTCTAGTCTCACATCATCACATTTCCAGGAAGAAGGATTGGCTGAAAGCTGGCTCCAACTAAATCCTTTTTAACTGCTGTTTCACTAAAGGACTGGAGAGTGACAATTCCTATCAAGCAGCTGGTTTTTTCCTTGCCAGGCTTCATGGCAATCCTATTAAACTGAAAGAAACCACAACTCAGTTGCTGGTCTTCCACTTAATTTTTCATGCAAGTTTAAGGTCTGACTGGCCTCACAACCAGTGAGGGGCTTGTACCACCAAAAAAGTTGTACACCACGTGGCTACTCTGCATATCGTCACGGTATCACCCAACAATTATGGGAAGACTCTTAAGATGCTAGTAGAGATGGAACTCAGGGCAGTGAATCTGGAAGTATTTTGAAGGCTGTATTAACTTTTAAAAGAAATTAGTTTTTATTTCCCATGGATTGTAAAGTTTTGCCTGTAAGCAGAATCGAGAAGTTCAAAATAATTTTTGAAGAAGCACAAATTCCTTTTTAAAATAATAATTGCAATCAACCTGCTGTACATAATTATAGGTAAGTTACGATACTTAGAGGTAAATAAGATAGAACTATGTGTGCTTTTGAATCTGGAACTTCCATTTGAAAGCAAACTATTGGGTTGTTCCTATTTTTTTTTTATTTGCTGGAGCATATGATTATTATTTTTAAGTAATGGAATAAGAATGTTTTTTCTATTATACAATTTTTTTCCCAGGAAGTGTCCAAGTCTTGCTTACATTTTTTATAGAACCTTGAATACTCTGATTTTTTTTTTTAAACCTGAAAACTCTCATTCCAAATACTCTGGGGGGAAATGCAAATATTAAACTGCATTTACTATGAGTCAGCTCTGACATTGCTCTTAAGTCTTTTGCTTTACATCTTCTATGAATTCACCACATGATACCTGCTGGAGTCTTGACCTCTGTGTTTTCCTGATGACGAGATTGGCCTCAGTAACATTTGCTCATCATCAATATTCTATGAATGAGGTGACATTTCATTGGAAGAAACAGATTGAAAACTTCTGTCTCACATTTTATCACATCTGGATGAAGCTCCCAATGCAATTGTTTTTACTTTCTTTTAATCTCACAAAGACATGTTAAAATTGGAAGACTGACCTGTGTTCAAAGTTATTGTCAGAAACAGTGAAATCATAGGCTTCTGTTTTTAATAATCCCTCACAAAACACACGGCACCATTAATCATAAATGACTACAGATTTCCTGGATCCTGCAATTGCTATGGAGCCTGAGCATTTTTAAATGTCTTATAAATTTGAGCAGACAACAGCCTAATGACATTGCATACGAGTCTGGCTGTGATGGAAAGATGAGACAACAGTTGAAAGCATTAAAATACTTAGAAACCTGGGCGGAGCCAGGATGGCAGCGTGAGTAAAGCAGCTGAAATCTCCTCCCAAGACCACATATATCTTTGAAAATATAACAAAGACAACTTTTCCTAAAATAGAGACCGCAGGACACAGGACAACATCCAGACCACATCCACACCTGCGAGAACCCAGCACCTCGCAAAGGGGGAGAGGAAGGCCACAAACAAACAAGTAGGGAAAGTAGGGAATTTCTTCCAGCCGTCACTCGTACCAGCTCTGCAAACTATCTCTATCACCATGAAAAGGCAAAACTACAGGCAGACAAAGATCACAGAGTCAACGCCTGAGAAGGAGACAGACCTAACCAGTCTTCCTGAAAAAGAATTCAAAATAAAAATCATGAACATGCTGACAGAGATGCAGAGAAAAATGCAAGAGCAATGGGATGAGATGCAGAGAAAAATGAAAGAGCAATGGGATGAAGTCCAGAGGGAGGTCACAGATGTCAGGAAGGAGATCACAGAAGTGAAACAAACCCTGGAAGGATTTATAAGCAGAATGGATAAGATGCAAGAGGCCATTGAAGGAATAGAAACCAGAGAACAGGAACATAGAGAAGCTGACATAGAGAGAGATAAAAGGATCTCCAGGAATGAAACAACACTAAGAGAATTATGTGACCAATCAAAAAGGAATAATATTCGTATTATAGGGGTACCAGAAGAAGAAGAAAGAGGAAAAGGGATAGAAAGTCTCTTTGAAGAAATAATTGCTGAAAACTTCCCCAAACTGGGGGAGGAAATAATCGAACAGACCACGGAAATACACAGAACCCCCACAGAAAGGATACAAGGAGGACAATACCAAGACACATAATAATTAAAATGGCAAGGATCAAGGACAAGGAAAGAGTTTTAAAGGCAGCTAGAGAGAAAAAGGTCACCTATAAAGGAAAACCCATCAGGCTAACATCAGACTTCTCGACAGAAGCCCTACAGGCCAGAAGAGAATGGCATGATATATTTAATGCAATGAAACAGAAGGGCCTCGAAACAAGGATACTGTATCCAGCACGACTATCATTTAAATATGATGGCGGGATTAAACAATTCCCAGACAAGCAAAAGCTGAGGGAATTTGCTTCCCACAAACCACCTCTACAGGGCATCCTACAGGGACTGCTCTACATGGGAGCACTCCTAAAAAGAGCACAGAACAAAACACACAACATATGAAGAATGGAGGAGGAGGAATAAGAAGGGAGGGAAGAAAAGAATCTCCAGACAGTGTATATAACAGCTCAAAAAGCGAACTAAATTAGGCAGTAAGATACTAAAGAGGCTAACTTTGAACCTTTGGTAACCATGAATCTAAAGCCTGCAATGGCAATAAGTACCTATTTCTCAATAGTCACCCTAAATGTAAATGAACTTAATGCACCAATCAAAAGACACAGAGTAATAGAATGGATAAAAAAGCAAGACCCATCTATATGCTGGTTACAAGAAACTCACCTCAAACCCAAAGACATGCACAGACTAAAAGTCAAGGGATGGAAAAACATATTTCAGGCAAAGAACAGTGAGAAGAAAGCAGGGGTTAAGCAAATCAATTACGAGCAAAGAAATTGAAACAGTAATCAAAAAACTACCCAAGACCAAAACCCCGGAGCCGGACGGATTTACCTTGGAATTTTATCAGACTCACAAAGAAGATATAATACCCATTCTCCTTACAGTGTTCCAAAAAATAGAAGAGGAGGGAATACTCCCAAACTCATTCTATGAAGCCAACACTACCCTAATACCAAAACCAGGCAAAGACCACACCAAAAAAGAAAATTACAGACCAATATCCCTGATGAATGTAGAGGCAAAAATACTCAATAAAATATTAGCAAACAGAATTCAACAGTACATCAAAAGGATCATACACCATGACCAAGTGGGATTCATCCCAGGGATGCAAGGATGGTACAACATTAGAAAATCCATCAACATCATCCACCACATAAACAAAAAGAAAGACAAAAACCACATGATCATCTCCATAGATGCTGAAAAAGCATTTGACAAAATTCAACATCCATTCATGATAAAAACTCTCAGCAAAATGGGAATAGAGGGCAAGTACCTCAACATAATAAAGGCCATATATGATAAACCCACAGCCAGCATTATACTGAACAGCCAGAAGCTGAAAGCATTTCCTCTGAGATCGGGAACCAGACAGGGATGCCCACTCTCCCCACTGTTATTTAACATAGTACTGGAGGTCCTAGCCATAGCAATCAGACAAAACAAAGAAATACAAGGAATCCAGATTGGTAAAGAAGAAGTTAAGCTGTCACTATTTGCAGATGATATGATACTGTACATAAAGAACCCTAAAGACTCCACTCCAAAACTACTAGAACTGATATCAGAATACAGCAAAGTTGCAGGATACAAAATTAACACACAGAAATCTGTAGCTTTCCTATACACTAACAATGAACCAATAGAAAGAGAAATCAGGAAAACAATTCCATTCACAATTGCATCAAAAAGAATAAAATACCTAGGAATAAACCTAACCAAAGAAGTGAAAGACCTATACCCTGAAAACTACAAGTCACTCTTAAGAGAAATTAAAGGGGACACTAACAAATGGAAACTCATCCCATGCTCATGGCTAGGAAGAGTTAATATCGTCAAAATGGCCATCCTGCCCAAAGCAATATACAGATTTGATGCAATCCCTATCAAATTACCAGCAACATTCTTCAATGAACTGGAACAAATAATTCAAAAATTCATATGGAAACACCAAAGACCCCAAATAGCCAAAGCAATCCTGAGAGAGAAGAATAAAGAAGGGGGGATCTCACTCCTCAACTTCAGGCTCTACTACAAAGCCATAGTAATCAAGACAATTTGGTACTGGCACAAGAACAGAGCCACAGACCAGTGGAACAGATTAGAGACTCCAGAAATTAACCCAAACATATATGCTCAATTAATATTTGATAAAGGAGCCATGGACATACAATGGCAAAATGACAGTCTCTTCAACAGATGGTGCTGGCAAAACTGGACAGCTACATGTTCGAGAATGAAGCTGGACCATTGTCTAACCCCATATACAAAGGTAAACTCAAAATGGATCAAAGACCTGAATGTAAGTCATGAAACCATTAAACTCTTGGAAAAAAAAATAGGCAAAAACCTCTTAGACATGAACATGAGTGACGAGTGACCTCTTCTTGAACATATCTCCCCGGGCAAGGAAAACAACAGCAAAAATGAGCAAGTGGGACTACATTAAGGTAAAAAGCTTCTGCACAGCGGAAGACACCATCAATAGAACAAAAAGGAACCCTACATTATGGGAGAATATATTTGAAAATGACAGATCCGATAAAGGCTTGACGTCCAGAATATATAAAGAGCTCAAACGCCTCAACAAACAAAAAACAAATAACCCAATTAAAAAATGAGCAGAGGAACTGAGAAGACAGTTCTCTAAAAAAGAAATACAGATGGCCAACAGACACATGAAAAGATGCTCCACATCACTAATTATCAGAGAAATGCAAATTAAAACTACAATGAGGTATCACCTCACACCAGTAAGGATAGCTGCCATCCAAAAGACAAACAACAACAAATGTTGGCGAGGCTGTGGAGAAAGGGGAACCCTCCTACACTGCTGGTGGGAATGTAAACTAGTTCAACCATTGTGGAAAGCAGTATGGAGGTTCATCAAAATGCTCAAAACAGACCTACCATTTTACCCAGGAATTCCACTCCTAGGAATTTACCCTAAGAACACAGCAATCAAGTTTGAGAAAGACAGATGCACCCCTATGTTTATCGCAGCACTATTTACAATAGCCAAGAATTGGAAGTAACCTTAATGTCCATCGGTAGATGAATGGATAAAGAAGATGTGGTACATATACACAATGGAATACTACTCAGCCATAAGAAGAGGAAAAATCCTACCATTTGCAACAACATGGATGGAGCTGGAGAGTATTATGCTCAGTGAAATAAGCCAAGTGGAGAAAGAGAAATACCAAATGATTTCACTCATCTGAGGAGTATAAGAACAAAGGAAAAACTGAAGGAACAAAACAGCAGCGGAATTACAGAATCTAAAAATGGACTAACAGGTACCAAAGAGAAAGGAACTGGGGAGGATGGGTGGGCAGGGAGGGATAAGGGGGGGGAAGAAGAAATGGAGTATTAAGATTAGCATTCATGGGGGGGGAGGGAGAAAGGTGAGGGAGGGCTGTACAACACAGAGAGGACAAGTAGTGATTCTATAACGTTTTGCTATGCTGATGGACAGTGACTGTAATGTGGTTTTTAGGGGGGACTTGGCATAGGGGAGAGCATAGTAAACATAGTATTCTTCATGTAAGTGTAGATTAAAGATTTAAAAAAAAAGGAAAAAGAAAGAAAGAAAAGGGGCATTACTCCTTGATAGGATAAAACTATTGGTAAATCAAAGACTAAGGCATGCTTTAATATCCTTAATTTTGATCACTTAAAGGGTGTCAGATGATTGGCTGTGGAGGTACTCTTTTCTGATAATATTCCTTTCTCTTAATAAAAATTAAAAAAAAAAAAGCAGTCCCTGTGTGCTGACCTCCAATGAGTTCTGCACAGTGGTATAGAGGGCATGTCAAAGTGTGGGCAAAGGGTCTGTTTGTTTCTATGCAGAAGATCAAGGCCTAGCTTGGCTACCGAGAAAATGAACTAAGATACAATATGAGGAGGAGCTTCCAGCATCAGCACTCTCTGGAGGACTCGTGCCGGGGGATGATCATCAAAAAGCCTCCACAGGGATCCGGGCGATGCTGCAGTTGTGGCTGCGTCCATCCCACCATTTCCTGGACTTGCCATAGGAATGAGGAGGGAGATGTCTAGGCTGGCATGTGCATACAGTGAGACAACGAATTTGACCGGATCTGTACTGTTGGAACTCAACCAGGAGTTGGGAGGGGTGCAAGTTGTAGCACTCCAAAATCTCATGACTATAGACTATCTATGGTTAAAAGAACATATGGGATGTGAACAGATCCCAGAAATGGGTTGCTTTAATTTGTCTGATTTCTCTCAGACTGTTCAAGTACAGTTGGACAATATCCATCATATCATAGACAAATTCTCACAAATGCCTAGGGTGCCTAATTGGTTTTCTTGGCTTCACTGGAGATGGCTGGTAATTATAGATTTGCTTAGTTTATGTCACCATATTCCTATTATGTTAATATGTGTGCGCAAGTAACTTAGTAGTTTAAAACCTATACATGCTTAAGGTACTCTACAAGAAGATATGTCAAAAAAAATAATCAATCCTCCCATGTTTTCTTCCATATGCTACGTCTATAGCTTTTCTTCTTCCTTCCTAATTACAACCCTTAAATAGAATTCATGCCTCATATTGAATTTACCAAGTTTCATAATTCCTCCAGATAGTAAAGATACCTTGAGACAAGTGCTGGGCATAGAAGCCACAGGGCATAAATCTGCAAAGAAGTAAAAAGCTAACCTTTTCAAACAATATGGCTTCTCTCTCACTTACCAACTTTACATCTCCCTGTATGGCCCCGGAAGATGACTGGTTAGCCAGAGACGGGTAAGATTCCTCAAGGGAGGAACAACCTAAGACAGGCACAGTTGCAGGGGGCCCATCAGGTGAGAAGTTGGGGATCAACAGTGGTGAGGCTTAGAACCTCACCCCCCCTGCTTTGAGAGAAATCTTCAGCATCCGTGGATGTTTTAATGCCCTTGTCTAGCTTGGATTAACACATAGTCTACAGGCACACACCTGATCATCTACAATTGCTCTCTTACAGCACTAAACTATGTTTTCTACCTTTATCTTGCATCTACCTACCACTTCAGCATTTTATTAAAAATAAAAATAATAATAATAATAAAGGGAGAAATGTGGGATCCACATATAAATCAAGTATAAAAATCAAACGAATATTCATATTTGACCTGATTGTTTATAATTCATAATGCGTGATCAAAACCAAAAGTTTCTGTGATGAATGCCCTTGTACTGTTCACCATGTAAGAACTTATTCAGTATGTAAGAATTCGTTCACCATGTAAGAACTTGTTCGTTATGCTTCAGAAGATTGGAGACTGATGAGAATTAGGCTTGAGATGGATTAATGATTGTGCATTGAGCATTGACCCCCCTATACAGAATTTTATTGTTGTTAACAACCATTTGATCAATAAATATGAGAGATGCCCTCTCAAAAAAAAAAAATACTTAGAAACCGAAGATAGTTTTATTGCATTTCAATAAAATTTAAGTCTAATTTCCAGGTTTTAGATTCCACTAACATATCAATCAATCAGCAACTACCTATTTATTGAGCAACTACAATGTGTTCAGCACCATTAAATACTGAAGCGAATACAGAGACTTATGAGAAATGTATTCACTCCTGAAACACTATATTCCGCCTCTGAGTACTTTGAAAGCACTCTGTGCTTTGTGAAGATGAGGAAGACATAATTCCTTTCTTCAAGAAACCTACATCCAGTGAGGGGTTAACATTTTTACACATAAAATTTAGGAGGAATACAGATAAGTGAAACATCCTAAAGTTCAGTCAAAGAAACTCTCCTTTGGCTCGTATTTTCAAGGAATATTTCCTGCTTGAGATAGGAAACTCTTCAGTCTTCCACTTGGGGTTCAGATAAGAGAGAAATAGATGAATGCTGTGGTCTGAATATTTGTGCCCCCCCCAGAATTCATATGTTAAAATCTGAACCTCCCAGGTGATCGTATTAGGAGCCAGGGACTTTGGGAACCGTAATCAGTTCCCATGAGGACTGCATCCTCATGAAAGGGATTAGTGCACTTATAAAAGATATCCTAGAGAGCTCTCTTGGCCCCTTCACCATGTGAAGAAAAAGAAGTCACCAACATGGACAGGAGGAGGCTCCTCGCCAGAACATGGCCATGGTAGCTTGACCTTGCCATTTCCCAGCCTCCAAAACTGATATAAATTTCTGTGGCTTATAAGCTACCCAATCTGTGGCATTTTGTTATAGCAGCCAGACGGACTAAGACAATGAACTTAACATGTTCGAGAGATAACACAGACAAGGAACATGCATATAAAAGATGTGTATTAGGAGAAAGTGACTAGATCAATTTTACTAAAGGGAGTTTATGTGGGAGAAGTAAAGTTGACAAAAACATCTCAGAATCGTGTTTGTCTACAGTGCTTCCCCCACTCGGTTCAATGAGGTGCATTAAACACTATGCATAAGACATATGAGTAGATTCCAGAAGGAGTGGGAAATGGAAGAAATAGAGGATTTGTTCTCAAGGAGCTTTTAATCAAGCTTTGGGGGGATACACAAAGAACTCCAACAAATGTTGGAAAGAAATATGAAAGCAGTACTATGGGCACATACGACAGAAACGAGTCACAGGTGACCTGAAAGGTAATGAAATTCTTAATTAAGGTGCCGTGTGAGCTAAGTCTTGCAGACTGTGTAGGGTAGTGTGGTAAGCTGAATCAGATTGTGAAGTCATTCCATGTGGAAGGAGCAACTGGGCACAGGGAACTGGAAAAATAAAAGATGATGCACTCCTGTCGGAGTAGGTAGTCACTTTAGTTTGAATGTGCGTACGTGAAGGACGGAAGTAAGAAACAGAGGTATATAGAGTGGTCCGCTGGCAAATGTTTAAAAATCAGGTCTAAAAAAGAGTATGCATGTATATATACAAATATTTTAATGTACATGAATTCATAATAAATTTTACCAATATAAAGGATATGTAACTCACAATTTTATAAATAATGTAAAATAAAAGACTTTTTGTTGAATTCCATACGGGCAAATGATTCTCACAAAGGATTTTTATGAGCATTTGCTGTATTCTCATATTCAAAGCCAAACTAGAGTTGGAGTTGACAATCCCGTAGAGTTCCAACAGGAATATTAACTGATATTTTGCTTGCATTAATTAGTAAGATAAAAATAAAGCAATAAAGATGCATGCTGACTTTCATTCTTTCATCAGTGACATAAACAACTTCTTTGTTGATTCAGATAATAGTTTTTGAATACTGGAAGAATACTTTCTCAATTTGTTATGATATTCATTATTTGAGGGCTACAGACATGACAAATGTTTAAGTTTGAACTGTACTATTAACATTTTTTCTATGACTTTCCTAAGTCTAGACCAGCCAACGACAGTCCATGGGCCAAATATGGCCCACCACCCATTTTTGCACTAAAGTTTTATAGGAACACAGCCACTCCCATTTCTTTCCACCTTTAGCTGCTTTTCTGCTACAGTGAGAATGCCTGGTCAGCAAACTTTTCCTTAAAGATCCAGAGAGTAAATACTGGGAGCCAAATATGTCTGGCTTAGGAGCCAACCATCTCTGTCAAAAGTACTTTACTCCCTATTGCAGTACAAAGGCAGTACAAAGCAATAGGAAAAAGGAGTGTGCCTGAGTTCCAGTACAAAAACAGACCCCACAGGTCCACAGTCTACAGTGTGCCAACCCTGGCTGTAGACAATCAACAAACAATACATTTTACTACTTGATTTGTCGTATTCTCCCATTCCCATCGTACAAATATTCCCACAATGGTGATTTAAGAATGTGATCTTGATAGACTGAAACCACCATTGTCTACCAAGAGCACATTCTTAAATGCAGAGTTAATAAAAGATGCAAAGGAATATAGCATTATAGAGTATTTCCAACATCCAGATACAATATATGTAAATAACCTCAAGAGCAGAATTGTAAAATGTAACAAAATTATTAATAAGGGATGAGTTTTGAGTATTTATTACCTTTGTTTTTAACTATAGGTTTATAGAGTTTAATTTTTTTGTAATGGCTGTTTTGACAATTGGTTCACAAGATTTCTGAAAATTTAGTGGTCACTCTTGGGACCTGGCATAAGCTCTCTTCATTGGCTGAAAAACAGGTAGGACACATCGTGGGGTCTTGAATGTTAAAGACAGAAGAATTTTGAAATTGTGAATCAGATCATTAGGGCAATGCTTTAATGAACATTTATCTGGAAGCAGTATGAAGAATAAATTAAATTTAAGACAAATTAAAGAGCAGGACACTAGTTAGAAAGTTCTTAGAATGGTGTAAAGGATATAATGAGAAAGTAACCATATCTCCAAGCCAGACTTCAGAGCTTTATCACAAAAATCCTTCCAAGGGCCTCCTTCTCTGCCGTGATATTTCACAAGTACTTCCAACACAGCAGTTTGGAGCATAATGTCATAATCTTCCCTACTCAACTCTGGCATCCTCAACATTTTCCTCAGTTATTTACTCTACCTATCAGTCACCCAAGCCAAAAATCCGGGAGTCATTATTTATTCCTTCCTTCCACTCACCTCTCACATTTAATTACAGGTCAATCCTGGGTATTTTTTTTTTTCCTGAAAGTTTCTTCTATCTATGGTAATAATCCATTCTTGTTAGCTGTGGGAAGCCCTAGATTTCCCCTGTTACCTCAGTTTAAGTATGGGTTACACCCTTTTGCATTCACAAGGAGTCCCAGTCTGATGATAAAATGTATTCTATTCATTTCTTTCCCATCCTTACATAGTCAACAATATAGCTACAGTTAAAATCGTTGTCACTTCTTAGATTTGTGCAAGTTTCCAAAATGATCTCCAAACCTCCAATCCTATTGTACTTCAATTCATATTGAACATTGCAAAATAGAATCATCTTTCTAAAAGATAAATTTGACATTTTACTCCCTTGCTTAAACCTACAAATGGCTTAATACTTCTCTGAGACCAAGATTTAAAATCCATCTCCTTAGGTCCTCCTTAGTAGAGTTTTCTAATGTCCAACCATCCTTGCCTTTCTATAACAAACCTTTTTAGTTTTATATGTTATATTTTAATAATAAATGTATTCAGCGTTTATTTAGAATTGTTAAATCCACATTCATAACTGAAGTAGACATGATTTTCTCTGTTTTGTGTTGTCGTTATCTCATTTTGGAATCAATATTAATACCAGCATCACAATAGATTTCTTTGTTTCTATTAGGAACACAGAAATACTTCTTTATTTCTGTTTCCTGGAAAATCTTGTATAAAAAGAGATTCCTGTTTCTTGGAATGCGCTATAATACACACACGAAACCTTTTAGTCCTGGGGTTTTCCTTAATGGTGAATGGCTTATTTTTTTTTTGAAATTTAATACTTCTGAGAATTTTACTTATCCCATTGTATTTTTTCCAATTTTTAGAGATTTTATAAATACATTATTTTTAAAGTTACCATTTATAATTTTTAAGTATCTGTTATATCAGTATTTATTTTTTAAATCTGTATTTTAATTGATTAATCTTTTTTTTCATGAGAAGTATTGACAAATGTCTATTTTGCTAATCTTGTAAAAAGCAGTTTTTGGTTTTTCTTACTGTTCTCTTACTTTTTATTGTTGTTCTCTGTTATTAGTCCTTCCTCAGTCTTTATAATTTTTTCTTGTTCCTTTAGTTCATTGCCTTTTCAATTTATTTAACTTGATCTCTTCATCCATTTATTTGTAAATATTTCCTTTTTCCTGCTATTTGTATTTGTAACTATTACTTTCCCCTGGGTTTTATTTAGCAGTGTTTCTCAGGGGTTTTCTGGTTTCTTCCTGTGGTTCAGTTCTAAGCATTTCACCATTGCCCTTGTCTTTTTCAACCCAAGGATCATTTAATAACATGCTTTTCAGTTTCCAGATATATGGCACTTTTAAAGCTATCCATTTTATTGTGTTATGGTAGGACTACATATTCTGTATGATGCGAATTCCTTAGAATTTATTTCACATTGATTTGTGACCTAGAACTTTGTAACTCTTAGGAGGGGAAACCCTGAGGCAAAATGCCTACCTGAAACCGAAATCAGTCAAAGAAAGAAAGAAAGTTTAAAACCCATTGCTTACAAGCAGTTGTCCTGCGTCTCTCTCTCCTGCTGCAGCAGAAATAAGCAAATCTCCCCCCAACATCTCTGGTCCAGATAAGCCTTCACTCACCCAGGTAATTATCTATTGAGATGGAGATGGACTATGTCTCTCCACCCCTTGGAAACACCTGTTTATATGGAGATGCACTAAAGCCAGGAGAGAGAATTCTGGAAATACTGTAATTTCACCCACAAATTTGATCACTTTTTTTGTGAATGTGTGTCATGCATTCTTATGCATGCAATAATTAATTTTCATTTAAAAAATTATTTAAATGAAATAGCTGTTTTCTAAGCAAGTTACTGAAATACAGTAGTCATGGCATATAAATTTTGGTTCTCTCTCCTTCCTGACCTGCCAAGTTCAATATCATAATGTACATTTGCTCTTTGTTGAGTGTTTATGCATTTATTGGTTTGTATTTACAATTAATTTATATGATCTTCTATATGTCTGCTTTTAACAGTATCTGAGATGTGTGTGTATAAACATTTGAAACTATGATTGCTGACTTACATTTTTCATTTTGCAATGGTCAGTAATTTGGAAAGAAAAGAAAAAGGGTATCTCTACAGAGAATTGTTGACTATTTGTTATTAATATATATGAAAATACATAGTAAGTTATGGCAGGAGTCTATAATTTCCCTTGTTAAAGAAGTGGTGTGGCTGGGGAAATATTCTGTGCTTTTTTTCTTGTCCTATGCTGTGGTTTTTAGCCCTGAGCCCCCTTGAGAATAAAGTACTCATTCCCTTGGTAATTGACAGGATATTGGTAGTTTACAGGTTCTGACATTTTCCTCCTCAGAGACTCCTTTGACTACCCAGTCAAAAGTAGGTCTTCCTGTTACTTTCTGTCTTGGTACCCAATCTATTCATTAATAGCATTTAGCAATTTTTAACTCTTTTATTTGTTTGACTACTTTTTTAGTCTGTCATTTCTAAGTGACTGGACCTCCACAAAGAAAGAACCACTATCTCTCTTACTGATCATTGTCTCTTGGGTGTCTAGGACTAGACTAAGGACAAAGAGAAGACAAATGCCTATTTTGCTAATCTTGTAAAAAGCAGTTTTTGGTTTTCTTCTCTTCTCTTACCTTTTATGTTTTTCTTAGAATTGTTGAATCCACATTCAACAATGTGGAACACTGGAGAGCTTTGAAATAATGCACGGTGTAGTTTCACCTATATGAATTAAGAATTTGAAAATAGAATGTTTATTAGACATGGCAGTTGAAATCTTCCATGCCCTATAGGTCATTAGTCTATGACTACTAAATAGTCCTGGACTACATAGTTTACTGAATTCACAGATAACTATTAATGTATATTGTGTGACTGGAACCACACTTGGAATTGAACTGAATTTTTTTAAATTATACATTTTTAAGAACTTATAGTAATGTTGGATCAAGAGAGACTTATAGGAAACAAGCTGAAACAATATAGACATAAAAATGGCATGGATAAATGAATGACATTCGTCCAACAGCTGTTCAGGTGAACTCAAATGCTAAAACTTAAGAGCTGTGGGTCATCAAAACATAAGAGCTGTAGTCATTATTTCCATTCAGTGAATAAGCTGAAAAGTGAGAAATGGCAAATTCCCAGATGGCTTTAGTTTGGTTTGGCGCTGAAACACAAATACTGTACTCTTAAAGTGAAAATGATATTTCAGCATTTGTGTCCTATGGAAAAAAACATTAAGAATTGTAAATCTTTGAAGAGGAAGTTAATTTTCACCAAGCTTTAAGCTTCAGTTCCAAAGGGTAAAAATAAATTCATTTATGCTTGGATAAACACTTAGGACTATTTCAATGTCCAACAGATGACAGTGAATTTAGATTTTTTTAAGTCTCTCTTCTTAAAAAATTATTTAAATGAAATGAAATAGCTGTTTCCTAAGGAAGTTACTGAAATATAGTGGTCATGGCATATAAATTTTGGTTCTCTCTCTTCTGAGATGTCAAATTCAATATCATAAGTTATCCAGGCTTTTTGAAGTGTATAAGGAAGGTATTACCTAAAATAGTCTGAAATATGCATAGAATATTATTAAAGTTAATCAGTTAGTATCTTGTTTCTTAATGTATCAAGATGATGTAATTCTCTATAAAGAAGTACACAGGCACATAAAATAATTTCTCATAGTTACTAACCTGAACTAGAATGAATTTAATTAGTTACTTTCAAAATTTAGATATCTATTTTTCAATAAAGAAAAAATAACTTTTTCCAGGCAGTATGCATGCTAATTTTATTTTTATATATATTTTAAAGACTTAGGTATTTTTAATTAATTTGAAACTAATATCTATTTTTGTTGGTTTAAGCAATTCTTACATCAAATATAAATAAATTCTTTTATATATTAAATGTATACAAATATGCTTTTAACTGAAGGGATACATCATTCAAACACGTCGGACACTTGTTATCTTTAATCTCAGGATAACTGTACTAAGATTTTCCACTAGACTGTCATAGAAAAATTTAACACATGATCAATAAATATGCCCTGAAAGGGCATTCAAAATCAAAAGAATCTTCCATTACTTAAAGCCAAGGTCTTATTTGTGCCATCTATGATAAGGATTGATATTTTTAAGATGATATTCATCCATCCCTCTTCCAGCATCTGTAAGTTTCCATTCACTATGATTAACAAGTATCAAAGAATTTCCTTCGGGAGCAGGCCAAAGCTGGTATCTGCTTTCTGTCCAAAACAATGAACTTGATGCCGAATAAAGTACACAGAATTATCGAGGCAAGGCTTTGACTACTCACACTTCAACATTTATTTGCTTTCTGTGTTTAAATCTATGCTACACTAGAAGCCAACCATTTTCTGAGTTTCATAGCACAGTCAAATCAGGTCAGAGAAATGTTAGAACGAGAATTTCCATGCACTGTATGTTCATTATATAACCAGAACTATGTTTGACTTTTTCTTCACAGCAAACTGGTGAAATAAGCACAATTATACAAAGACCAGAGAATTTAAATACGTCACACAATCCTACATATCTAGAAAGACAGGAGCCAGAATTGTAAATTTAGAAGTTGTCCTGGCCCCTTGCCCTCTGCCCCTCCTTAACAAACACACAGAAATCATCTACTAATAGTTTATCCAGATGAATTCATCTCTATTAAACATTAAACATACTGAAATTTTTAAAAATTTAATGTCACAAGAAAATATAAATATTATAAAATTAAGATAAATATGAGAAGAACTCACTGGAATAAAATTCACTAGAAATAGAAGTTGTCATAAAGCATTTGGAAATTATAACCCAACATTACAACATGAACACCACCAGTAACAACTAAAAATACCTTAATGCAGCAATTGCTGATGTAATGGAAGACCAGAAATAACAACAACTCATTGTAATTGTATAGCTATAGTAGGTGACGAGCATACAAAAGGAGAAAGAGAAAGGGACAACTGGTAGAAGATAGGAAATAGAAGTAAAATAGTGAAACAATTTCAGAAATAAAGGCTTCAATCACGGTAACAAAAAGGAGACTAGGTACTAAAGAAACCACATATATATATGATACATATATATGATGTATCTATATGACAGACAAAACTATAAAGACAAAATGGTAACTCATTGACCATATAAATGGAATTCATGAAGAAAATGAAATTATGACACAAAATAAAAAGTTCACCATGTAATTAAAGAAAATGTTCTGAAATAGAACCATACCACCTCCATATCTCAAAAGAGCACATTGTGTGCCAGGGAAACTGTTCAGAGCAATGAGACATCTCTGTTGAGTTACTAGATTTCCAAATCTAAAGAACCAGGCAAAAAGGACTATGGCATATACATGAGAAAGAAGATAAAGCTGGCATCAGACTTCCACACAGCAACATTCCCCATAAAATTTATTCACATTCCTTCAAGCTCTCCTTCAGATATAAAGACTAAAAACAAATAGGTGTGAGCCTGAAAATATTCAGAGAATAGCATTCACATACATCCTTCTTGAGGTGCCTACTAGGCAAATAATCCTAGTCAATCATCAGCAAAAGGGTGGCCTGTGGGCCTTGACGGTGTTACCGTATTACTGCAGATCAAAGAGAAGAGGGTGGGATTACAGTGATACAATGGAATGGAATGCTATGTAATTTGACAATGCAGTAGTTGTACAAAATAAAAACAAAATTTGCCTTTTATGCCTATATCAGCCTAAGGTCAGCCTCAGACTTAATGGAAAAATTAAACTGGAGACATTCATGTCAAAGTTAGTAAAAAGATAAGGATATCACTATCCAACTATGTATTTTACCTTTTTTTGGAGGTAATAGACAGTGAATATCACTTAGGAGGAAAGCAAGCTAAGAGTAAAATCTTTATTATTTGTAAATGCAATTATTATTTAATAAGAACACTGAAAACATTTAACCGAAAAAAAAGATTATTCAGTAAGGTAGAGATTTTAAAGTAATACAGAGATGTATAGTCATCGTAAGTGGTAAGAACTAGTTAAAAGATGTAATGGAAGAGAAGACCCTGTGTACCACATGAACATGAAAGATACAATTAAGAAATTCAATGTAACTGCAATATAGAATCCCGAACGCTCTATGTTCCACTTAAGAAGAAATAAATACGGTATTTTTAAAGCTCAATAAGAAAGATAAACAAGCTATAATAGCCAACATAAATCTAAAGAAAGTAATGTAGCGAGACTAACCCTACCTGATAGTAAAATAGCAAACATAATACGAAGCTTTGGTAATGAAATCACTGTGATATGAGAGCATGAATAGTAAGATGGTTCAAAAGAACAGAACTGAAAGTCAGAAAGTGACCTCATTACACCCATTATATTTATGGCATAATGCAGACTGCATCTTAAATCATGGGCAAACATGAACATTTTAGCTCATAGTGTTGGGACAAGTGAGTAGCCATCTGGGGAAACAAATTTTTATCCATACTACACACTGTATATCAGAAAAAATTCCCAAAGAGTTTCAATCCTCAAATGTTAAAAGTGAAACAAGAGTTCTAGAAGAAATTGTAGATGAATTTATTTATACTCGTGGAATGGAGAAGAACTTTCAGACTGTGATCAACGTGCTAGTTATGAGGGCTGTATAACAATTATTCAAAACTTAAGAGTCATAAAACAATCATTCATTGTACTCATGATGTCTGTGGGTAAGAAATTCTGGTAGGTACAGGAGAGAAGTTTTTATGATGTTTAGAGCCATGGCTCAAAGACCTAAAGGCTGGGGCCTGGGATCATAAAAGGCGTCTCCATTCTCATGCCTGGGCGTGATGTTAAACTGATGTCTGGGGGCCTCAGTTCCTCCACATGGGTCTCTCCATGTGGTAATGTGGGCTTCTTCACAAAGCTATCATTAAAAAAAAAAAACGGTTTGAGTAGGAGGTATAACCTTTATTAGAACCTAGCCTGAGAGGTCACATATCACTTCTTCCATATTTTGCTGATTGAAAAAGCCAAAAGATCCATCAAGATTTAAAGAGAGAAACAGATTCTCAGAGGTAGGAATGTTGAAGACACTGCCATGGGCTGAACTGTGTTCCCCCCAAATCACCAATCTCTAGTACCTCAGACTA
Source organism: Manis javanica (assembly GCF_040802235.1). Taxonomy (NCBI): domain Eukaryota; kingdom Metazoa; phylum Chordata; class Mammalia; order Pholidota; family Manidae; genus Manis; species Manis javanica. Next base: position 11,603,861 of record NC_133165.1, read on the forward strand.
TAACTGTATTTGGAGATAGGGCTTTTAAAGAGGTCATTAGGGCTAATGAGGTCATTAGTCTGGGTCCTAAACCAGTATAAATGGTATCCATATGGAAAGAGGAGATTACGCAAAGACCATATGAAGACAGAGGAAGATGGCCATCAACAAGCCAAGGAGAGAGGCCTTAGAAGAAATCAAGTTGCCAACGCTTTCATCTAGCACCTCCAGCTTCCAGAATAGTGATATAACCAGTTTCTGTTGTTTAAGCTGCCAAGTCTGTGGTGCTTTGTTTTGCAGTCTTATGAAACTAATTTTGTAAATTTCCTTGTAACATTGTAAGAATATGTGGAGTGGAAGGTCTTGTAATCATTTAGGAAACTACAATCTTCCAGAAACCAAAATTCAGAAACAAGCAACCGACCATTAAAAAAAAATAAATAAATAACATTTTTGAGCACACAAATATCAAGACTTTCTACATGGTGGAAAAAATTATCAGAAGAAAAATCAAGAGCTATATGACAAGCAGAATAAACTGGAACTCATACTATCCAAAGGGGTCATCTCCTTCATAAATAAGTCTCTGAAATAGAAAAATAGATGAAGTGAATTCGTATTTCCCAGAATAAACACAAATAATGTTTAAACAGATAAAACAATGCTCAACCTCATTTATAGTAAGACAAAATATAAATGAGTATTTTCTAACTATAACAGTAGCAAAATTCAATTTGAAAATGTTCTTTTCTCAAGGCTATGGTGACAGTTTGTGCAGAGAATGGCATTTCTACAGAGAGCAAGTTGGAAATGCCCAACGAAATTGCCAGTGTATTCACTCTGTGACCTACTTACTCATCTCTGGAATTTATCCTACAGATATACTGACCTATCTATGAAATGACACCTATACAGTTTATTCATTGTGGCATTTTCTGTAATATTAAGAGTTTTAAAACAATATATTGATCTAAATTTAGGGATCTGAAGAAATTAGCCACAATATATCCACTCAGTGGAACATTTAGCAGCTGTAAAAAAGAATAAAGATGCCCTTTATTTACTAATGTGGAAAGAAGTCCATGATATAAAGTGAAAAAATGTGTATATATCATGCTATTTTTGTGTAAGAAAAGGGGATAAATAAAATACATATTGGTATTTTAATTTCCTCATGTTTGAAGAAAAAAATCCTGGAAGCATACAAAATAATCCAAAAAAGTGGCTCGTCCTGAGAGTGGTGGACAGGGACAGGGATGAAAGAGAAAAGTCTAAGTGTGTGGTTTTGCATTGTTCTCATTTTTGAACCAAATGAACTATGTATTTAAAAAATTAAATTAAATTTTAAGAAGATTGAGAAAGAGGAACATAAGAATTTTCTACTATATATGCTATGAAATTTAATAATTTTGGAAGAAAAAGGTGTTCTGTGCACAAATATGTATGGAAAAGGCTAGCTTAAACAAATTTAAGAATTCTTTACTAGGTTTTTCAGAAAATTCTGCATGCTAGTTATTATTGTTAGCAGTCAATAGGTAGTCAATATTTGACAGTATTTGCCAAATGTATTCGAATTTATCTCCCTCCTTTCTTTCATTCTTTCTGTTCTTCTTCCTTTCTTTCTAAGAGCACCAATTAAGGAGCAAAGCTTGAGAAATTCTATTCTATATATTAAAATGTCCTGTTAATAAAATGTTCAATCAAACAGCAACCTTGGAATGATAAATTTTTATGGTTATTTACTTCAATTGCAAGTTCTATGTTGTGCTATTCCTTCAACATATCCTCAGTAGAACTTTATAATCTGTCCAGAAAAAAATCAGGGTCCTTTTGAAAGCTCCTGGTCTAGGAATAAGTCACTTTCTACATTGTGTTTGGATTTTTCCCCTGAGCAACCTGTTACTACTTTCTAGAAATAAGGCATCATGTTAAGCTTTCTATGAGGTCTGTTCTTTTAAGGAATAAGTAAGGAGGCGTGTCACAGAGGTGCAGAGAAAGCAGAGTCCATTTTTGGTTAAGTTGATCAGAAAAAGATTATTGGGGAGGAATACATATTGGTACTAACCCCCTTGGGCTAGTATAATGAATGAAGGTTTTAAAAATGTCATTCCAGGAAAAACTATGAGAGCTCTGAGAAGCACAGTTTCAACATAGCTAAGGTGACATCGTACACAGTACACAGTACACAGTCTTTCCCGAACCAGTGCCACAGTCTTATTTACCGTAGCTTCATACTGAGTTCTGCCATTGCTTCTGGCAAGTCTTCATTTCCTGGTTCCCCTTAGAAGTCTCCCAACTGATCTTGGGCATTTACTCTACCATACAAATTTTATCAAATTCCATGAAACGATTTTTCAATGATTCAGATGAGTAACTTTCAACCAGAGATTTTCCTGGAACTTACATACAATTTTTAAAGTGCCTGCCATTAATAATAATCAATATACAGTATGGCATGCTGGAAAATCATGGGCCTTCCCATCCTCTTCATTTTCTACCACAGTGAAATAAGGTAAGGAGTTCTTTAAACTCTCAGAACCTGATTTTTCATTTATAAAATATATATAATAGTACTTATCCCAAAAGGTTGCCTTGAGGATTAGAGCTGTATAAATGGCCAGCTAAATGGAAGCTTTGGATTTTTAAAATATAGCCAACACTTTAAATGCATTGTGAAAAGATAATGCAGACATACCCAATGCAGTTTCTCAATTCAAAAGCATATAATTTAGTAAAGAACCACAGCATAAACAAGAACGAACTTAAATTCTAATACAGAAACTGAATGATAAAAAGAATTTAAATGATTTAGGAAGATATAATTATTTCCCATTTGAGTAATATATAAAATGAGCATTATAATCCCAAATTAGTATTTACAATTAAGGTAGTTAAACATAAATCCTTATTCATTTAGATATAAATGTTCTTGGCATTCAAACCCGGGGAAAATTGACGTTTGAATCTCAGGCAGTAATTCACCACCCAAGAAAAATATACAATTCTGTTTTCAGAAAGCCATAATTAATTATCAAGTCCAATCAAAGCCATCATTTAGTCAGTTTTCAAAATGGTTGCTCTGAATGTAATTTTATAGTGATGTCCAAATTTGAAGTGAAATAAATTATTATTGAATAAACTGGCTATTTTTCCCAGAATGACTTAGATTTGACACTTACACTGTATGAATTAATTAATCTGTTGGCACAGCCAGATATATCCAAAGAACAAACTCAAGAAATCATTATTCTTGAACTGCAATCTTTTCAGCAGAGCTTGTCAGAGCTGCAAAGGTTTTACCACTTTTTTTTTCTCTTAAGATTAACAGTCAATTAGATGCTGACTAACCAGAATAAGGCATGGATGGGAGGTTTTAATTTGTACCTTATCTAATGCCAGAGCCTGCTGTGTGTCCTGGGTACTCTGGCAAAAAGGGAGGTGTCAAATATTTGTCTGTCCCTAATTCTGGGCTCAACAGTCACTAACTTCTTGGATTCCCTAGCAGGGTTAGTGAGAGAGGCCTTATCATGGATTCTTAGTTCTCAAAGAAAACAATAAAAAGTGGCTTTTAATTGGCCTCATGCAATGGTAAAAGATAACCAGAGGGGGTGTATTTAGACAGAAAAGTGTTAAATTCGATCTAGAAACTCCCTGCAGCAATCTCTCTAAGATTCTTCTGAACAAGAATATGGACTTTAAATTATTTTAGAGGTTGCATCTCACCTCTGTTCATGATAGTTTTATTAATTATGTATTTTAAATTCACACAGAAAAATAGCACCATTTACATTCTTTGTTTTTTTGGTTCTGTTCAGGACTCTATTTTGTAAACATAATTTGATGACCATAAAATTTTGAGCTTTGGATTACATTCTGGTTCTAAGTAAACTATAATTCATTCTTTTGTTTTATAAATATTTAAATTTTAGTCTATGCCAAGCCCTGGAAATATAAAGATGTATAAGATTATCCTTCTACTTAGAGATATCAGTCAAGTAGAACATAGGGTAGAATTTTGAGATGCCTGTAGGATCATCCTAGTGGCAAAGCAAAGCATAAATTAAGACAGGGAATGATTGAAGGCGAGAGACCATGAAGGAGGCTATAGGTCAGTAATCCAAGATGGAGACTGTAAGCCCCAGAAGGAGTGAAGAGCAGTGCGTCGGATGATGACAGCTACAGTAATAATGATGGGGATGGTAACAATAAGAGCTGACCCATTAAATCTCACTTTTTTTGCCAGATAACTTTCTAGGAACTTTACACATAACACATGCAATGCTCAGAACAACCCCAAGGCATTCATTCAGTTATTACCCCATTTTACAGATGAGAAAACTCAGCACACTGAGCAGTCAAGCATCTTCCCCAAAGTTACCCTAAACATGAGGAAAGGACCTGTTGAGCTGGAATTCAAGCTCGAGCAAGGACTCCACAGTCTGCTGTCATGACTAGGAAACCATGGGGAAAAAAAATAACCAGGCACCCAGATTTTCCTCTTACATAACTGCATGAATGGGATGCTGGTACGAAAAATAAACATTAGAGGAGAAAGAGCTTTTGGGAGTCAGGGAGAGAATTAAATTTTACTTCTGGTTTAATCTGAGGGCCTTGCAGGAGATCTAAATGGAGTAGGCTGCTGTTAGAAATAGGAATTGGGACCTGGGGGAGGTTTGAAAATTAAAGATCGGTATTTAGAGGGCATTGTACTGGAGTCATAAACTCATCCAAGAAGAGTGAGTGTAGTCAGAAGATACCCCGGAAGGCAGCTATGGAGTGAATCAGTACTGAGCGTGTAGGCAGAGGAAGGCAAGCCAGCAAAGAATTCTGAATCAAAGCAGACAGAAAACAAAGAGATTTCAGATGTCTGGGTGAGGTGGAGGTTCAAGGGAGGATACATAGCAAGCATAGGTCAAGGAAAATTAGAAATGAAAAATGATTCAATATGGTAATTATGAAATCTTAAGAGCAATTTCAAGGAAAAGATGAGGAGAAAATTCAGATTATAGTTGACTAAATAGTAGTGCTAAGTATCTGAATAAGTACCTGAATGCTTATAATGGCACAGGTGACAGGCTAATTGTTTTATATGGTGATAAAGATGTAAAAAAAATGGATACTAAAAGTTATATTATTCTTCCCGGTACTCCACTTCAAGTACGCAAACCTGCTCATAGATTTCTATGCTTATCTTTGCTTCCTTCTATCAGCGCTTTGTACCTGTCCTGAGTCAAAATCTGTTATGTAATCAAGAGTGTATATCGAGTTATAGAAAGTGGTTAAAGAACCAGAAGCAGTGATGCTATGAAAAATGAGACAAACAAAGCACAACACAGTATTACACTCATGAAATAAACTACAAGAATAAGGTTAAGCAAGCCAGTTGGGTAATCTTTACCAGCACTGACTTCATTCACACCAGATCATTTGTCTTATACAGCCTATCAGCTAAAAGGAATCACTGAAGGTAAGAAATAGATAGAAATTGAAGAGATCAGGAAACCAAAGCCTTTGGAGCTAAATTAATCTACCAAAAGTCACACAGCTAGTAGTGGTAGAATTTAAATCAGAACATGTCTCCTGATCGCAACCTCAATGTTCTTTTGTCTATACTATACTGTGTCCTTACAAACTTTGTTGTCTAAATAATTTGAATTTGCACCTGAACACCTATATACCTGAATGATTGATAACTAAATTGACATTTGACTATGTTAATGGAGTATGTTGGAACTCTTTTATTATTTTTCTTATATCTAGTAACTAAATCTATTAATTAATAGAAAGATTAGCTTCCAAAGAGGATGCCTGTTTCTGAGGAGTGTGCAAAAGATAAATCATCATTACTGTTACCATTACTTTCCTGACACTCGGGCGTAGTGATTATCCTCTATAAAGAGCTGAGGAAAACCGGCCAAAGAACAATGCTCAGAAGGATCGGAATTTGTTCTCCTTGCCAATATAAATACGCTATGTACACGACTAACGTTCCTTCATAATGTGTATTCTGCGTGCTTTTAAATTCCCTTAAAAAAAAAAGCTGCAAATCAACAAGATAATTGTAGTCCTTCTTTTAAATGTAGAAAATCAAATATCTCACATTTGTGTCTTCCAAATTAGAAAATGTGCTTATTGCTTAATTGTATTTTTCAAATAGCCTAGAATTATTTCTAAAATGCTTATTTAAAACTTATACATTATCTAGTAAAATGCTATATCATATATATATATATATATATATATATACACATATATATATTTACAATAAAACAGACATCTTGGTAGAAACTTAGTTAAACTATTTTTCTGCTCTGTCATAATCTGTAATCCTATAAAAACACTTTCTATTTATCTTAAAAAAAAGTGTGGCTTAAATTTAGGGAAACTGGTATTTGATTCAAACCTTTGCTTCCAAAGAAAGGTAACCAAGGCAATGAATCCAATACTTAAAGACTTTTAGGCTTTTGAATAAGTAATATTGCCTAATATATATAATGCAGACTATGATTATATATGATTATGCTAGTTAGTCCAATGAAATAGGCAGATGTTTTTGTTCTGTGCACTTGTCTGTATATATGCTCTATTTTAATTAAAGCTCCAGTTTTGAAACAGGAATGAGCAGAAATGATTGTAATTTTTGTGACCAAATTCTAATGTTAAGCATCATAATTTTACTAAGTCAGGAACTAAAATTGGAATGTTTTTCATTCCTTAAGCAAGAGAAAGCTTTTAAATGAAAAACTATCGATAGACATATTAGCAGTCTTATTGAAACAGAAGTCTTTTCTTTAGGTAAAGAAAACAGAACTTTCTTTTTGCTGAGTATAGATTCACTATTGCCCATTAAAAATCCCTTAGGCTGACAATAAGCTTAGAGCATGTAGACACAAATCACTTCAGAGGATCAGGTTTCGCAATGAGTAAAATTAATCGTCAGGAATGGCTGGGGAGGGATCTGAAAAATAAGAAACCCTACGTTAAGATCAATTATAAATATGACCAACTAGGTAGTACTTACAAAGGTCAGGGCTTATCACAAACAAGAATCTATATTGGAATTTGGGAGTTAAAATTTTTCAGTGAACCCATAATTTCAAAGTGTCACATTGGAAATGTTTACTACAAAGTAAGTTCCCCTAAAGAAGGATCAATGAATTATCCTGTCATTTTTTTATGATTACTTTCACCTATTTCCATATAGCAAGCTCTCAATAAATGTTTGTTGAGTAAGGCAATGATTAGTGAAGTCTCACCTTGGCACAAACCGTTTGCCTTAGAAATATTTTGTTTCTTCCTGTAGAAATTCCGGGGCGTTTCCCTGAGGCCTTGGTATTGCTGATAGGCTCATTGAACAACGCTGAGGCCTGCAACTTACCGGAGAAATGCAGGTCCCCTGCGTGCTGTTATCTTACCCGCTGAGTTTAGGGGAGGGATTCCAGGATGTCTCTTTTCATCCACGTGTTTTCACTGCTTTATCTTTCAAGATAAAAGGAATGACGAAAGATCAATCAAGAAAAATGAAAAATGCCAGGTGTGGAAGGCAATATGTGTGATGCATGTAATGACCAAGCCAACCCAGCCAGAACGAGGGACCCTGGCACCAACTTAGGGGGCTTTTCCCTAGAATAAAGTTCAAGACTTTTCCAGGTATTGCTCGGGAGTTCTCCGAGTTCCTTTGTTTCTCCCCTCTCACAGTCTGTATTTCCCTTTTTCAACCCCAACTTCCTGATTTCCAGTGAGCTAAGAGAGCATAATTCCTATCCACCTCCCCTTCCCCAGCCTCCCCTCTTCCCGGCTCCCCCCACTATTTTTCACTGGGAGCTTTTACTAGTAGTGCATCACTTTTTAAACAGGGAAGATGCCTGCCTTCCAAACATATTGTAAATATATCTCCATGTGAAGCAAACCATATATAAAATGAATCATCAGCTGAGAATTCTTCTCTGAGGTAATTTGAAACCAAAGTCAGATTTGGCTGAAGTGCAGAAGATCTAGTTTTCTTCAGCCTACAAATATGTAGTAGTTGAATTCCAAAGAAGGATTTGGCAAAGCAGTAATGTGTTTCTAACCAGGGTCTAATGTCTTGCTAGTACCCATGGTTTATGGCCAAAGTAGTCCAGTCACCCCATTGTAAATGACATTGGGGTGGTAACGTACCTAGCGCCAAATGCGAACTGAACTTACTTTCGTTCCAGGTAGCTTACCTGCACACATCTCTAGAGGCATCTTAGTTCTGGTCCTGTGAGAGACGCAAGCGAAGGAGGCCTCTGAGTAGAAAAGCAATCCTATTTGTGGTTTGTTTTCAAACTGGCGTTCTCCTTCCCTGAGTGAAGGAACCAGCGTGCAGTCAGAATGCGTGCTACCCAGGAGAGGGGGTGAAATCTAAGTTACCTTACAGTACAGTATACCCAAAAACGTAACATTCACAAGCTACTTTTAAAGCCTATACTTTGTGCTAGAATGACTCAGAGTGATGGGCCTTTCATTCAACTGAGCCTCAACGTTATACCAGTTTCTCAAGGCCTCTGAAGGTTCCTGCTGCGCTGTGGCTGACGTGTCTGCTCATCAGTTCTTTCTAAAGCCATCTGGCATGGGAGCCTATTAGGAGCCAGGCACTGTGCTAGCTCTAGGGATGCAAAAATGAATGAAAGGTGGTTCCTGACCCTCAGCAACCTACTACCAGTTTAGAAGGGAAATTATAATAAGACCCTTCTAGAGTAAGTGCTATCACACAAAGAAAACCAGAGTTCTATGAATAAAAGTTTATAAGACCCAGTCCATGGGGTCAGAGCAGGCTTCCTGGACAAAAATGAGCCTGACTTGAAGAACAGAGCAAAGCGTCACACAGGAAATACTCAGTAACTAGCACCTGTTATTGTTATTATTATTATTATTACTATTACGATTATTATTCATACACATAAAAGATGGTTATTCATTTCTAGTTCTGACGGACAATTCATTGCATTTGAAAGATAAACATTTTTACTGGGTACACATTATATTTTGGAACTGAGCAAATGGAAAGAGCAGAACAGCCAGCCAGATAAGCCTTATTGTGAAAACCCGTGGTCTTGTGAAGCTGCCACCGTCTCAGGAAAGCATTCTTCCTCCGTGTGATCTACACCAATTATCCTTAGCAGACCACCTGAAGTATGATCACAATGTTGTTGCAAAGAGACAGCGCCTTCTGTTGTTTCACTCTAGAGTTACCTTGCCTCGAGCATGTGGACCTCATACTTTCTAACCTGGGACCTCCTTCTATGAAAGTGTATCAGTCACGGGTGGGAAAGGAAGCTAGAATCGTAATTCAGAGTATTAGACCAGCGGTCAGCCAGCTATAGCCCAGGGGGCCATATCCAGCCTGGTGCTTATTTTATTTGTGGGAGTAAAGTTTTATTGGAACAGGCACGCGCATTGGTTTAACTGCAGCTTCCGCACTGCAAGGGCAGAGTTGAGTAGTTGGGGGAAAGAAACACCTTTTGGCTTCTTCAGGCTTTACCATTTGACTATAAAGACAAAGTTTTCTGAACCCCGCCTTAGACTGTTAAAGCAGGTGACACATTGAAATCACTTCTGCCCCACACCTGAGGAGGGCAATCACCATGGATGCTTTCATTTCTAAGCATCCAAGGGCAAGATTTGAAATAATTATTCATTTGAGTCATTTACTGTCTGTACTGTATTGAGTTGTTTAGGTGTTATGATAATCCTTTTCCTGTACAGACAAATTTTATCAATGTATTATTCATAAACCTGCAGAAAAGTATAATAAAATTTTAAAGCCTATTTTTACAAATTTTGTAACCTCTCTTTTGCCCTATTAAATTCAATTTTACCTTAAATATGGCCTGTCATGACATGTGGGCAATGTGATTACTTAAATGCTTGTAAACAGTTCTAGCTATTATGTATCCAGACCAAGTAAACATACATGAAAAAGAAGATTAACTGGTTTGTAATTTGTAGTCCTGGTTTGGAGTTTTTCACAGTAGTAACAGATCAAAGCTGAGGAAAAACTGCTTTAATATCTTCACTGTACATCATCCGGATGGGAGGAAGTGTAGAGGGTCCGTGTTTATAAGATGTAAAGATTCTTTTGATGGTGGGACACTGGGAGAGATGAAAGGCAGAATTTTTTGTCACTTACAGATCCGAAGTGCAGGCAGGACACACTTAGGGACAGGGTAACAGCATTTGGAGCTTCAGGGACACAGCTTATGTATGGCAAGCGGCACGGGGTTAGGTCTCCCGGGCTCCCTGTGAATTGGTTAATTTGAATAATTTCACCTGCTTTACCAAGAGGCACTGGCTGTGGTGTGATTAGGGCTGGTGCACAGAGGCCCAGAGTGTGAGAGTCGGAAAAGGAGCATGTTTAGTATGTGGATCTCATCAGCTACTGAGGAAAAGGAACTAAACAGCCTCTTATTGAGGCTTCAAAACTGGAGCAAAACAACATTAAAAAGAAACAAAACAAAACAAAACACACTATATCACACGCTGGAGTAGGGCTAATCTGTCTCTGAGCAAGTTATTCAATTACTTCAAACGTCAGTTTCCAGATCTTTAAAACAGAGAGGAAAAGAATACTTATCTTTCAGGGGTTGTTGCGTGATGAAGGGCGAGATCCACACGGCATGTTTGACACAGCCCTGGGCCCCCAGTGAGGACTCCGTGTGTGTCACACATTATTACCAGGGCCAGTTCCATGTAGTCTTTCATCCCAGAAAACACTGCTTCACAAAATGGGCTGCAGTGCTGATTTTTAAATTATTTTTACTTCATGCCTCTTTAAATATTGAAAACCAAATATATACAGACTATCTGTGCTATCGAAACTAATTTCACTTTTAACAGCTTGTTCTGTTAAAGCTATCCTAATGATCGTATTCTGTTCATCAATGAATTGGTTGCACAGTGAATCTAAACCAGCAGGTTGTAATTTGGAAAAACCACATCTCAAATAAAATTGCTTTTTATTGATTTTTGAGAAAGAAAACAGCATCATATAATTTTAATCTCCTGCGATAACCAGAGTAACTGAGAGTTTAACAATGGCTTATGGCATCTTTTCAAACTTAAAATGAAGATCTATTGATTTGTTCACTTGCTCTTTTACTATAAGAAAACAAAGACTCTAACTTTAAGTAAATTTCATCTGAAGATTCTGAAAACAAGACTTTCAACTGAACCCATGCAGGTATTTTCAACTCTCTCTGTATTTTCTAAATATGCAATGTTAAATTGCCATACCTTTATCACTTATCCATATTAAAAAATTTATCTTTACTACAAAACATTAAATATTACTCAGAGAAATAAAATCTAGAGTCATAAGTATCATGAGAAGTTTGAAAAAATTTATAAAATTACATAGAATCTTTGTATCTAAATGGAATAGTAGCATCTTCGATTCTAGTATTTTATTTCATTGCTTCCAAACATGGTCAATTTTTTTTTTCTAACTTCTGCAAGAAAGAAACAAGAGTAGTCCAGCACGTAATTATGCAGTAGGGCCCAACATGGATAATTTGGTTTAGAAACTTTTTGTCTGCTACATTTGGCTGAGTCTAGGCATATGGGTTTTATAATGCATCTAAAAAAGTTTTAAATGAATGACCTGTGTTCGTATATTTATTAATCACCTTAGTATCCAATCAAGTATGTTGGGACTATAAATACACATTTGTAATAATACACACCTTCTCTTGAACTCTGATCAAACTTTTAACTTAACAATATTTATAAAGCACTTTACTAAATTTTACTTAAAGGTTTTTATTCAACATATTCCCTGAAGAGCACATATGACTAAAATTATTAAAGAATTAAGTGCGATTTCTATGTTGTTCTGTAGTTCTTAAACTGGGATGATTCAATTTATAATTTAATATCTGTAATAAAATATTAAAACTATACAGTATGAACTATGTATATAAAACACATAAACGAATCATACAACACAAAAGCAAAGAGCGTAAGAGTCATCCAACACTGAACACAGCAGTAGATATCACTGACTATAAATCTATAGCACTAGCAGTCGGCATGTAGTTAGAGATTTGAGGCATTCTGTAATTCAGAAGGGTGGGCTGACACAGATTCTATAGGATCAGGGAAACATAAATCTGCCCTTACTAATGATTGGCCTACAAAGTTGGGGTCTAGACAGCCAGCCCATGTCCTTATCTCTCTTCAACAGGATCCTGGATTTTTATCGAAATGCATCTAATTTAAGCATCTAGAAAAATTCACGAAATTTTTAAAAACTTTCATCGGAGAATCAACGTTTGTAGCAAGGAGATTTACAGAAGATTTCATCCTAAGCATCCTGCTTGCAGAAAGAAAAACTAAAGTCAGCTCCACCCTGAGTACTTGGACAAACATTCTCAGAAGCCAGCCAAAATCAACAGCATGTTCCTGGATTGCTGGATTTGTCTCGTGACCCGTCAACTGGCCTTGCATCTGGGTTGGCTGCTCATCGAGCTGGTTACTCATTCTCAGAAAACAATGAACTTTTGATTTTGACATAACTTTTATTTTGATTTGGAAAATATGAAAAAGGAGTATGATGAAATAAGATTTCTTTGCAGCAGTTACTTTCATTATGCAAAACAGATTTTTAGAGCATTAGGTAAATGATATTGGGCCGTCAGCAGTAATTGCAACATACACAAAGAATATCCATTTCCTGTAACTAACGGGATCATCGAAGAAGCCATCTTGCATTTACCATGAGACACAAAAGGTCTTCATCCTCAAGCCCTCATTTGTATTTTCACAGGTCAGTTTTGGTCTGATGCAATTTGCTCATTATTTATGCTCATTTCACAACAATGTCCTTAGAACCTTTGCATTGTTCCAGACAGTTTTGTCTGGAACATTACAAAATAAAAGGCCTAAATTAGAAAGTGGGTTTTTGCCTAGTTTTAGATGCACCTTTAATTTTCCACTGCTTTGTTTTGTCTCTGCTCTGCTATATTTTATTCTGTGTTGACATAACTCCAAAACAACATTTGAAAAAAAATTAGTGTAACAAAAAGAATGGTGATTTTGCATGTCTATGCAAAAGTTTAGTTGAGCGAACTTTCTTTTTAATAGATTGAACTGCCAGTGAACATATCTAATAGTAAATGGATCTCTGAGAATGCACATGATCTGTTTTCAACATTTATCATTTTTGACATACTGTGATTAAAAAATTATATCTACTATCAAATATAGCATAATGCTAAAGCTTGAAGAGAACTTTCCATTTTTATGTAATGCAAATGCTATCACAGAAGACAACCTCTAGTGGTTTGATTACTTTGGAAAAAGGCAAAGTCATTGCTAAAACAGAGCAACATGTTTTTCTTTTCTGATTCAAACAACATGAAGAAATTATACAATTTATATTTATTAGTATGACGAGCAATATAAATACAGAGACAAATCAGTTTCTCATTCATTATGCAGATTTGATTTGTATAATTTGTCAGTTGAGGTTTTTTCAGCTCTAAGAAATACAAAACTAAAAAAGGTTTAAAGCCCTGCTACTAAAAGTGTAGAGCCTAGATAAAAAATATCAGCCTCATATAGGAGCATGCAGACTTATTGAAATATGCATAAATTTAACAAGATTCCCAAGTGATCCACATGCACATTATAGTTTGAGAATCCCTGGCTTGATCAAGAGAATATTGTATTTTTCACAGAACTGGAAGGTAATTTCTGGCTTCCCAGGCAGCATCTCTGTAATTTTCTTACATTTCCACTCATGTTCCCAAAAAGGCTGCCACAGTTCTGGACATCATGTCTTCACATGACTTTTCTTCCGAGACAGGAAGGGCGGTTTCTCTTTTTGTGTCTCATTTTGACAGGGAGGAAAATAGTTTACAAAAAACCCTTATAAACCTCTTTTGGTGCTATTGGCCCCTACCAGGCAATTCCAGGGGTGGAGGGATGGAATTGTCAAGATTGGTTAAGACTAATCAACATTCACTCTGGGGCTAAGGTGTGGTTAGCTTTGCTGGGCACACAATCACACAGGGGCTCTGCTACTGAGAAAGGGGTGGGGAGACAGATGGCCATGGACACTGACTGTCGAAACTATTTTGCTACTTTTGGTTCTTTATCCAACAAAGACATGCCATGAAATTCACAAATGATACTCCAGGAATCCATTTCTCTAATAATGACTGTAATTCGAATGTCAAGTAAAAGCCTTTTCTTAAGACTATAATAATGCATTGTCTCTTCTATGATCTTTTTATAAACACAGTGTGATACACAGTGTGGAAATATGGAAGTTTTGTGGGGTTTTTTTTTGTACTGTTATGCCTGTTAAGCAACTGCTATTTGTAGACTGAACAAATAAGAGTAAATATTCTCTCAAATTTAGTTGGAAGACAGGACACAATGAGAAAGATAACAGGATGTTTGTGCTGACTAAGTTCTGTTCTCACAGAGTTTAAAAACTTCTAAAAGAAACAGTTGTCATAGCTCAGTTTTTATAGCAATTTGAGTTACAGTGAGATAAGGTCACAGTATTAATTAATTTAGTTAACAAACACAGGACACTTACCATGTACCAGGCCTTATTCTAACTGCGGATATATGGAGATAAACGGAATAGTCAAGATCAGGGAACTCGCAATTGAATGAAAAGAAAGAATAAACAAACAACAATTAGAAAACAAACAATGACCAAATTTAAAGGTAATAGAAAATAGAAAAGTGCTGAGATAAGGAATAGACTTAATTAGATAAGAAAGTTAGGGAAAGTCTTAATGAAATGACATTTAAGCTAAAATTTCGGTCTGCAAGCTATGCCATCCGTTTTTCTGTTCCCTTGAGCTAAAAACAGCTCTTACATTAGAATTTTTTAAAAATAGAAGAAGAAATAGAGTTTATTAAACATGAAAATTCATTAAAATTTTAATTTTCATAAAGTTCCATTGGAACACAAATATGCTCATGCATTTAGAGCTTTTACTTTACAATGGCTGAGTTAAATAGTTGCAACAGAGAATGTATGACCTAAAAGCCTCAATGTATTTACCACCTGGCTCTTTGTAGAACTTGGCTCATTCTTGACCTAGAGAACAGAATTTAGCCTTAGGAAGAGGCAGGAGAAAGACATTCCACAGAGGGAAGAGCATGCATAGTTCTAGAACAGAGTGGAGCCAAGTGGCCGAACCACAGTGACACATGGAACACAGGCAGAAATTGAGCAGGGGAGGTGGCCAAAGCCAGTTCACGTAAGGGACTCACACCAGCCAGGTGCAAAAGGAAGCACATGGTGGATTTTAAATTAAGAATTACTCAATTGCTTACGGTTTTAGATATCCTGGCTTCTAAGTGGAAACTTTATTAGAACAGAGCCGTAGAAGAGAGAAATCCAAATGAAAAGCTATTTACTGGCAACAGCCAGGCAAGAAGTGACCAGGGCTTGGTCAGTGAACAGCTGGTCCCCAAATCCTTGGAGAAAGAAGTTCAGTAGTTCAGGGTAAGCAGTCAGACACTGACCACAGCACTTGTTATTCCCCACGACATGCAAGCATTTGATCTGGAGATTTGTCTCCTTGAACACGGTATAAGCCAGCTCAGGTTCTGTGGCACTTATGTGGTAAGTGGCCTATGTTCAGGGCTATAAACCAGGCTGGGCAGGAGAACATGTTACGTGAGATGTGATATGTTAGGGTGGTTCGTGAAAAGTGCCTCAAAAGTGGATAAAAAAATGGAAAAGGTCTAAGCAGTTGTTTATTTATATAATATATTCCGAACTTTATATGACAGGATACATGTGAGAGTAAGCATTTCTTACATTAACAAGAAAGGAAGAAATGGAGAGATGGGGAAGAAGAGAGGAATAAAACCTTCAATAGGTCCTCTTTGGCACTCTGGCGACCTTTGCCATATGCCTGGCTTTTTCTTATTCTTTCATTTTAGTTCAGCTTCAAACAGCTTTAGATGATCTCTTTTGTTCAGTGAAATAAACCGAATATTTTAACCTTACCTCATAGGAAAAGAAACAGTGAAGCTTCATAAATCATTTGCCAAATGCTGTGTAAAACTGCATTTTTGGCTCATTTTCCCACTGTGTACTTATGAGAATTTCACTCTGAATATGCACTTGTTTGGCACACAGAATGCTCAAATCCTTGCAATGTACTTTTGGAAGGAGACTGGTTAAAACCGTTGGAAGAGATCGTAGTCATTCTTGTAAAGGAGTCACCCATAACAGCTCCTTTATCAACAAAATCTTGCCACCCTAAAGCATATGAGGACCAGCTCCTGATGGGCATTTTTAAGGAACACAGAAGAAAACTGAATTGATAATAACAGCACATTCAGGGCATATATAAATGTTTGTTTTTATTGTTGTTAGTATGCTAGGCGCACGAAGTCAACGGGCAATTCATTTGAAGTTTGGAACTTGCAGCAGAAAGTAAAGGAGGGTAATTGATTTATACTAACACAGATAAAGGGGCTTTTGTGTAGTTGAGAACTGGTTAAAGCAAATTTGTCTAAGCATGATTCTAAGCAGGAAAGACATTAAACACTAAATGCCAGTGTAAGATTCTGAATGCAAACTGAGAATATGCTTCAGCACAATACAGGCTGCAGAGTAAATAGAGTGCTGGATTAAGAGTCAGAATTGCCACTCTGTAATGTATTAATCATGTGACTTTGGGGAGGTTATTTTAAACACTTCTGGCCTCAGTTTTTCAGTAGGAGAATGGGGTGATTGTATATTTAATCTGTTCAATTTACAATCATCTAATATAGCTACATGAGGTAATGGCCGAGAACACACCTTGAAAATTACTTACACACGATTATAAAAAAATGAATTCATTAAATGAGCTCCTAGAGTCAATATAGTTACTAATCTACTGCAAGCAAAAAAGTCAAACTATTTCTGGGCATAAATAAGGAAACAAAGGTCACTGAAATATTTCCATGAGCATCTGGGGAAGGTAACAGGAGTCAGAGGAATATAAATCATCTCCTACCTACACCATCACTGTTTCTTCTCACTCTGACTTCAGAGTTAAAAAGGTTGCCTCATCTCTCAGTTAAGCTTAGCTCTCAGACACAAGACAGATAAAGCAGGTTATCAGCAACTAGTTTGGGGAGGCCACTTTATAACTTTTCAGTTTACACAGGATCTTTTCAAAATTCCACTATAAATCTGAACACACGTATTTTGCATAACCTTTTTCTCGTGTAGCTTCTACTTCAAGTATATATGGAGTGGGGAAGTAAGGATAAAAAAAATACCATTTTATATGGTATTTTGGCACTTTGTACCCACTAGAAGCAAATGATAGAACAGATGCTGCAAACAAACCTGTATAAAAATTAGGAGTGTTGGCCAGAAGCTAAAACACTCTCTTACAAACAGTAATTCCAAATCTTTTCTGCAGTGACCTAGGTTATAAAGAAAATGGAAAACCGTCCTTCTAAAAAGACCATAAAAAATGAAGTGTTATCTTTCCAGCTGAGGTTAGGGTTGTGTGTGACCTTAGAGCTGGCGGCAATGGAAAAATCACATTGAGCTTTAATATGTTCCTCGAGTGGTAGTTTTTCCAAAGGAACACATGTACATGTGAGTCTGATGAGCTCCTGTGAGTTACAGAGGTGTTACATTACAGTGGGAGACCAGCAAGCCTTTACGTCAAACCTTTTTCATACTGAGAACTAAAGCTATTGCCCATACCACAGAAACTACACAGGATTTTCCCAAAACTGCAGCTGCCTGCTTTTAACCAAAGCTGAAGCCAGCATGGCCATAGGATTTTTGCCATTTTGACGTCCAATAGCAAAAAAAAAAAAATTAGGCGTGAATACTGACTTTAGCGGGAGGGGGCAGGAAGTATTTTCCAGTGAGATTACAGAGGTATTACAGGTATTTTCCAGGGGTATTACAAAGTAAAGAAGCAAAACATACATATTTAAGCTACATCTCTAAATAAAAAGTTCCTCTGGGATAAACCAAATAGATGATTAAGTATTTGAAAAAACATAAAGCAGACACAAGTAATGTAACAGTCATTACATGCAAAGAAATTAGGCAGGCTGGAATAACAATACACAGAGATAGGCTTGTCTAGCCTGATACGAACAGTAGTGAAAGTCTGGAAGCATTTATCTTTCCTCTGATTAATTTTAACTATCCGCACATTTTTAATAAGATCCTTCTAAAGCCATTTTTTGAGATAAAAGGTAGGATCCTGCAACTCCTATTTCAGCTTCAGAAAAATTATCTTTCCCCAAAAGCCTAAGCATTTAAGAGTTAAAAAATAGTTTTCAAGGATGATTATAATCATTGCATATATATATTTGATATCAATATATGTCTGAAGTATGTTTCCATATGTAATATATAACCAGAATATGTTATATACATGTGTATATACATCCATATGTACCTATATATACACAGACACATGGATTTTTGCCAAAAAATTAAAAAGTCACCATGCACACTTCCTAATGAGCAGTTCATTAACGAACACAGCTATTCCAACAGACGCAAGAAGCTGTGCATGGGCGCTTCTCAAATGTTTGCTTTTGTCTGACTTGGTTTTTGTGTTGGGAATGCTTGGTGTAATGGTCAAGTATAGTTCTCTTAACTATTGTTGTAATAAAAGCAATAATATAAGAAAAGGAATAATCAACTAGACATGTATCCTACTCTACTACTCTGCTCTGCTACAAAAAAAAAGTCAATTGAACCATCTTAATGGTTTTGGAAAATGGTGACGAACGTAATTTCAAAAGATATTTTTCAAGGGATAGCTCAAAGAGAACAGCGTTCAAGTATTGCATTGTGCTCACGGTCTTAATTCACACTTTTTCCCCCTGTTAACTTTAGCTAGTATGCAAGAAAAATCTATGAAACATACACCCTCGCACTATATTTAAAAATCATTTTTCTAAATAATGAAGGAATAATGTATTGCACTATTGTTCGTTCGTTTACCAGTTCTAACCAGCGGAAATAAACAACTGGGCAGTGCAACTGAAAGACTCATTTTTATTCTGTGCTCCCCCACTTTAGCCTTTGTAGTTCAATTACTTAAGGTCTCTGAGCTTCAATTTTCTTCCCTCTCTCCTAGGATCTTGACTCATATTCTTCCCCCTCCCTTGGGAACTTATACCATTAATTATGAAGTTTCTTGTTTTTATCTTCAGAGTCTTTCTCTCTACTGGGTTCCACCCATGTGCTTTCATAAATATACTTACGTGTTTTCCTTTGCTGAATACGTATGACCAATCACAAATACAAACATACACACACACACGCACACGCACACGCAAACTTTTATTTTCCTTGTCTCCTTGTAACCTACCATCCTGTCTCTTTCTATTTTAGCAATCTCAAATTCTTTCAGGTCCTCAGAAACTCTACGGTCTCCAAAAACAGTTTGGCATTACACAGCTATTCTAAGCACGTTTATATTCCAATGTCCCAGAATTCTACTCCTAGGAAAATGCTTTCAGACTTGAGCAACAGGTAATACACAAGAATTTCTAGAACTGTATTGTTGTTAAAGCAAAATCCCAGAAGCAAATAAAATGTCAAAGAGGTGGATAAAACAATTTGATAGCTTTTACACTGGACAACTATACAGTAATGAAAATTAATTTACCTCAGCTCCAAGAATGAGCTTGGATGGCTCTCAAAACACGATACTGAATGAAGAAAAAGAAAATTATAAAACAATATATGTAGTAAGCTTCCATTTACATAAAATTCAGAAACTAACAAAATTTGACAATATATGAATTAAAGACATACACATATATTCATAATATAAAGCAAATGACATACATACAATTCCTAATATTAATTCTATAATGAATATATAATGCATATATATTTCTATTTCTACATATTGTTGATATCGGGAATAGGAACACAATGCTTCAAAATTATTGGTAGTATTCTATTTTTTAAATAAGGTGGTAGGTTCATGAAAGTTATATATAAACTTCTGTGGGTATGACCTCTTTTACAGTTTAAAAACTCCGTGGTCTTTCTTGTTTCTATCCCTTTACATATTCCGCGGCCAGCAGCATTCTCTCCTTTTTCCTATGCCCTCACCAGTGTTTGCTGGCTAGCTCCCACTGATAGTCCCAGGTTCATTATAGTTCTCTCTTCCCCAGGGAGGTCTTCTTTGATCTAAAGCAGGTGAGCTCCTTTGTTATATTAGACCATGTCGTCTTGTGTTTAGCCTTTCTTAACATTCAGCTTACCTGTTAAATGTCTATTTTCTTCACCAGGCTCTAAATTCATAGTACCTAGCATGAAACCTGACACAAAATGGATGACCAATAAACATAGCTTGAATTTTTATTTTCTCTTTGGCTAAACTTCTTATAGGAGCAGTTTCTAATCTGGGAAAACATGAAAGCTTCCCCAGGTCAACTAGGCTCTTCATTATTCTAAAATATGACTTCTGTCTTCACAAATCTGTTGCATTTGCTTTCAGAGAGGTCACCAGTGACCTTGTAATGGCCTTTAGCTAGTGCAAATTCCTAACGGACTGGACCTCTCTGGGATATTTGATACCCTTAAAGAGAACTTTCCGTAATTTGCTTTACTTTTACTGTATGTTTCGTATGTGTCAGAAAATGTGAAAATGCTCCCATTAGATTCCACAACACGCCCTTCACGTCGTTTCTCTACTTCTCCAACTGTTGTCCCTCTCTTCCTGAATCCCCCTTGCCCTCTTATTTTTGCCATGAATTACTCCCAACCTTTGTCCTTCTTATTTTATATGCTGTTCTCACTGATGATTTCCCCTTGGTTAAGCTGTTCATCATCTCTTCAACTATCACAATATCCATCCTACTGCTCCTTGCCTCTCGTCACTGCTGCACTAAAGCACCTGCCACACTTTTCTTAAAAAAAAAAAAAAATTCGCTGTTGTTCCCTGCTTTAAAATTTGTACTTTCCTCTTACTGGTCAGAGGATACTGCTTAAATTCATTAGTCCAAACCATAAGGCTTTTCATAATACCTGACAAACTACCTCTGTGGCCTCATCTTCAGGTATTCCCCGTTGTACCCATGCTCCAACCACCCCAAATTATGGGACTTTGTTTTTTTTAACACATTCCATACTTAGTCGCATACGGAGCTCTGCTTGCATCACCCTTTATGCTGTAAGTTCCTTGTACTCCGCTTCTTTAACCAGAAATTCCAAAGGAAAGATCCTCAATTGAGGGAGAGAGGATGTCAGAAAACTACTTAAAATTTTGATTAAAAAAAATGATATTGAACTCCTTGGCAGATAAATTCATACCTGCATCTACAATTTTACAAAGTATTCCATGATATTTACTTTGTCTCATTCATTTTTGATGAAGAAAAATGTGTGAAATGAGCTGAATGTGAAAGTACATTGCCATGGAGGTGTTCTTTCTCCTGTCACCTGTGATAGAAAAATCTTGTTGTTTTTTTTTTGCATTCTCTGACCTCTGTCTAGGACCCAAGCAGAATGGCTTCCAGAGATGTTTTTGTATTGGTCATGCTTTAAGAACAAGTGACACAGCTCCTATCCAGGTCTGTGGTGCATGAAGCCGTTGCGCATTCCATGAAATGATATACACATTCCCTAAAGTGAAATCAGAGTATTAAGAGGAAGAGTACAAGGGTCAGAAGACAATTACCCAAGGAAAAGAGTAATGCATGGGACTGTGGAGAGCTAGCAGGTTAAGACCTCACAGTTTCATAAGTCATGATCTCTCAACAATTCTCTAGCCTCTTGTTCAACAATCAACCATTCTACATATATGCATTATGCATTATTCTATGTTGGACATTAGGACACACAGAATCACAAAAATGGTCTCTGACTTGAGGTTTCATTATCTCGAAGATTACTTCATTCTTTCTATCTAGTTCCCATGAGATACATAAGTGAATGTCTATTCCTCACACCCAGACGTAAGTGCTAACTGTGAATTTAGAGGAGAGCTGGTGCTACACAGAGTCTGAGCTTGAACATCACCGTCAACAACTCTGTTGATGAGCCTGAAATGCAAAAAAGGACACCAGAGAAATGCTAACATGGACCTAATAAAACCTCAGAGGTAACAACAAATATATTTTATTTTGTCAGTAGAAGCATGGCATGAAATAATCAATCTTATACATATATGTAAGATACTAATTATAATTTTGCTGCATTGAATGTCATGAGGTCTGTAAAAGCCAATCAACTGGGCAAAACGAAACCCTGGCTGGAGGCAGATGGAAGCAACTGTCAAGTCTGAGGCACTGGGCAGTCCGTCCTCTCTGAGGTATATTCTACAGCAGTGGTTGAAAGGCTATAAACTCACCCTTAAGGTGAGCAATGTTCCAGTGATTTTGGAAGAACTGTGCTCACCACTGAGCAAATGAACCATGAAACTTTTTACTACATCTAAGAGGAAAAAGGTGTTCACTGAAACTAGTTTGAAATATATAGTTTTTATAGCTAGATTTCACATTTTTATTGGTACTTTGCATAATGAAACATTTTAAAAGTGAGCTTAGGAAAGGAACAAAAGGACTGTGAAACCATAGCAAAAACTCAGGTGGCATTCTGGTTAAGCAGTTTTTGTACATCCTTTTGCTTCATATTAAATGCAACTTCAAATTTCTGAAAGTCTCCTTTTATATTTTATTTCCTAAAAGTTATAAGCAACAGCCATCTTCACACACAGCCTCATAGCATATTAAATATGCTCAGGCCAAAAATTACATAAATGTTTCTCATCATTATTTTCGGCCACAACTACCACCACAGGGGAAATACTTTAAGTGGGGACGAGTGTGTAGCCATAAAATCCAAAAATTGAATTTCTCAGGGTGATTATTAATTTTTTTCCAGAATCACAGAAAGTGTCCTTTGGATAATATAAAATGTGAGATTTTCTTGAGAAAAACAAATATAATCTAGCTTTAGTCATATTACATATATCAGCAATAAATAGGTACATGAAAGGGAGAAACATTTAAAGCACAGTTTAATATTTTAAGCAATTTTGAGGACTTTGAACTTGGAAAATATGTGCAGTTATGTTCACTCATTTATTTTACAATCGAATGAGTTATGGGATTTTATGTTCAATTTTATCAGTGAGGAAAGCAGGCAAGTCCTGAAAGAACTCAACAAGTAGCTCAAGATCAGCTATACTTTGTCAGAGTTAGGGTCGTCTTACATAACGTCCGGGATGCTCAATCCATTTAACATAGTGACTGTCTGAGAATCTCATAAGGAATGGGAAACATATCACCCTTTGAAAAAAAGGTGGTTCAGATGAACAACAGCCCAGGAGGACAAGTCACTTAAGTGATTTTCAAGAACTGAAAACAAGGTGATACACTGCGTGTCATTCCCGAGGTCCCCTCTAGGCATGCTATTGCTCTCAATAGGTACAATACATGCTATCAAAATGAGTAGAACTTTCTAGCTAACATTTTCCAATAGAAGGTAAACTAAGAATGGGGAAGCAAAAAACTAAATTTAGCAAGATTTTGTCATCTTCTTGAGTCACATCAAACCAAAGATAAAGGTTCTGAATTTGATCATCTAACTCGTTCTCTTACCTCTGAGACACATGGTCTAAATCAGTAGCTCTTAACACACATGCCAGAGGAGAACCATGAGACCTTTCAGCCTGCTGTGTTATCCCACAGCTGCAGCACAGCCACTCCTACCTAGTCCATACTGCCTGGACCTAAATTGCCCCTACACTCAGGCAGGTAGTAAACTCCAAAGTCTAGTGTTTGAGAAAGGAGCCAGAAGTTCAACCTCAATGATGTTTGAGCACATATTCTGCCTCATCCCTTTCCTTTAGCCATCTTCAGACCATCAAAATAAGCATACTTATCTGTGAACATTCATCTTTGATTTTGATTGACAGCTCATTAGGGTCAGATTGAGCAAGTGTTCTGATAATCTCTGAGAGAGCAAATATTAAAAGAAGATGCATAAATGAGACATTAGGTTTGCAGGTAGAAAGACTGTTTTATTAGGTGGAAAATTGGGAACTTGTGTTTTCTTGTTTAGAAGTTTATTCCACCTTTGCCCAAAAAGTGCTACCAAGAGCCAGGACTAATATGAGTAAATATGGGCTTATTAAAAAACACTGCAGAATTATAAAGAGTAAATTTAAAGGCTTAGCCATGAGATTAGAAGAAAGTGAAATGAAGTTTTGAAGATATTTACAGAACTCAGCACTTAGCAGAGTGATTGTCAGGGAACAGATAGCAAATAGTATTTGTTAAATGACCTAAGGCAACTTTTTCACTGTAGTTTGAACAGTTATGAGAACAATGCTGATGAGTTGTTATTTCAGTTTTATTCATCATATATTTTTTGGGTGCCAGGGAGGCATGAGTCAAGCAACACATATTGTGCATGGTGAAAATTCAAAGTTAGAATAAAAAATAGTGAATTTCCCCAAAAATTTCTATTCTGATGTTTTCATTTTCTGCGGGATGGGTTTCAGTCACAGCTGGAAGAAAATAGTAGCAAAATAGCAAGAAGAAATTTTGGATATCCTGAGACTTAGAGGAAGAAGTGACTAGAGAAATTAAGGCATCTGTATTTTTTAAATATATGTATATTATTCATTATATATTATATAATATGTTGTAATATGTATGATAATTTTAAAGTATTTAACATGTTTAATATTTGAAATTCACTTTTGCAAAGTATTTTTGCTGTTAGATGGTCAAGGGATTTTAAGCAAAATTATAGCAGAGCAGTCATTTGAAAAAATACACATTTAAATTAAATAGCATGCTAGAGAGATACAAGTCAACATAAAAATCTGCACTATTGATTTCTTGTGATAATTTTCACAGAAAATTCCCATTTTATATTTCTGATTACAGCTCTTCTTCTCTGAGCCCTCACTGAAATGGTTTTACATTGTGAGATGTGTTAGAACTCTATTAAAGAAATTAGTCAATGATAGATAATCCATTGGCTAAATGAGGTGTTTCATCAATGGACTTAAGTGGTAGCTGCTTGAAATAGGGTTGTAGCTGGAATCTGTTCGTGAAAACGTGTTCCCTGCTGACTGGTGCTCAGAGAACTTGATTTACAAATCATAGTTAGTGTCCCAAAACTCTACTTGAAATTTCGTTTATTAATTTTTTTCACAAGGGGGTCAAACCGTTACCTCTTCATAACTGCCCCGCACTTTTCAGGGATTACTCTAAGTGTGAATTGTCAAGTATTCATTCCAGCTGCCTCCCGTCAGGCTATAATCCTACACTGAGCCTGGTCAGAGGTCGCTGAGCTCTTGACTAATGCCCTTCATTAGAGGAGGAAAAAAGAATGTCTGTAGCACACAAATGGCAGGAGACACACAGCAGAAGTGGCCATTACTTTAAAAAAAGGGCCCAACTTTAAATCCACGAAATTTTTAATTGCTTTCAGTCTATTGCCAATAATTCAGAACACAAGTTACAATATCAAATGTTTATAATTACTTGGCATTATGTTTTCCATATCTAATAGGTTCTGAAATTAAAATTTTAAAGCTATGAACAATGATGGAGGAATCATTGGTAAGAAAAATACATCCACAAACCTGTTCCTTTCTCACAATAAAATCAATTTTTGGTATATTGAAGGGTTCACTCTTCCCTGATATTTAATATATTGCACCATTGATATAAATCTTTGAAATCCTTTATATTGAAATCTACTTTCAGTGAACGGGGAAATTTACAAATACAGGAAGTGGTAAAATTTTAAATTTTTAAAAATTTATCTTGTGGAATCCTTTGATACTTGAACATTTGTCAATCTCAATAAGATATAGTTAGGCAAAAATATTTTCCCACCATTGTGTAATAGAATGTTTTAAGAATCACTCTTTAAGCAAACTGCTACATATTTGTTCTTTATTTTGGTGTTTAGGCTGAGGTTTCTGTTATTGTTGTGGTTTAGCCTTATAGGAAGAATCTGGAAAGACTATTATTTAGTCAGAAAGATACTGCTGTTATTATAAAATATACTAAGAAATATTATCTTCCTTTGCCAAATTTAAATCTTAATAGAAGGTAGGGAAAAATATGAGTGTATAAAACCATTTTATGTAGAATAAGCTAAAAGAAGCTTTATTCCTACATAAAGATCAATTATCTTTAGACAAGTATCAAAGCTTTTAATCACACCTGTCAAAACGACAAAGTTAAGGCATATTGTTGAGAATTGTAAAGTGAAATAACTAGTATCTATCACACCCTCTCCATTGACAAACAGTTATCACTTGGAGAATAGATCCTTTCCTTTAGCAGGTGATTTACATTAAATGTCACTTAAAAGTGTCATTTAAAAAGAAAAAAAGATAAAAGACATCAAAATGTTGGAAAATTGTAAGAAGTTGTATATTTCAAAGTGAGTATTTTGCTTGCCCACCTGAAATAACTGTATTTTTTTCTTGAAGGAATTAACTAATTCCCCATCTGTCATTAGGAGTTACCTTCGTAGGAAACAAGAGGGATGCATCTGTTCCCCTGTTTTTTCAGACTGAATATACAAAATATGAATTGTTCAGTGCAGTCATACCATTGGTGTGTTTTTTTCACTTTTATTTATGTGTTCTTAGTTTTTTATTCATTTTCTTCCAGAAATGCTATTATACTATTCTATTTCCTCTGAAATGCACATCATGATTAAACTTACCATGGTGAAATTGGTAAAAATTGTGGCACAGTCTCACCTAGTATTTATTACTTTTGGGTCAAAGTGTACAATGATTTCTTAATCAAAGTCCAAAAAGTCGTTTATCAAATCAGAGTTTAAAGATCCACTGGTTTCTCATAATTACTTGAGGCTGTTTTTGGTTTAGAGAAGGTTGGAAGCTCATAGCACTGAGTTTTCTTAAAGCCGTTTTCTTTTCAAATGTTTTAGGCACCAAGTTAGGAACCCTTACACACAGAGAATTATTTCATCGAATTTGATACGGTCTCACAATTTCTCTGTCACCGTAGTTTGCACTCACCCACTGGACCTCCACAGCCCTGGAGATGAGTAACGTTTTTTTCTGAAATCCCAAGGCTCAAATTAGAGATTAGGAGTAAGCCCTTCCCAGCAGAGGCCTCACGGAATTTAATTAGAAGTTTTTCTAGTGGTCTGGAATGCTCTCCGTTTTCCTTCTTTCACCTGCTACATCTGGGAATTAGTATAATATTTAAACCATAAGGAAAATATTTAATATTCAACATTACATTTGAAAATTCATTTTGCTATTTCTAAAAACAGGTAAACTATGAGCAATTTAGATCTGAAATGTGTAATGCACTGTTAAAATACTAAAAAAAAAAGAAAGGCTTATACAGATATTACATTGTAGACTTGCCAGTTCGTATCAGTTGCAGCCCAACAAATGACTGAATTGAAAGCAAAGTGGGTCCAGAATCCAATTAAGATTCATTCTCACTGAAATAACAGAGAGCAAGTTTCTTAGTTATCTGAAAAATACACCAGGAATTTTATATTAAATTCAAATAAAAAGATTAGTCTTGGGGGTGATTTCTATCTCTTAGTACATTAATATACATTGATGTTATAAGCATATGAGGGATGCAGAAAACATGTACTGTGAAGAATGAGGAAATGATATTTTCCACCAGAAGCAAGGAAGACCTGAAGTCCGAGAAGGCAGGCATCGAAGCCTTTTTAGGCATTGGAATGGCTGTTATGTAGAAAAGGTGGTATATCCTTTCTGTCCTGCACCCACATGAAGAATTCACTAGTTGTAGAAGTCGGAGAAATAGACCTTCAGATTCCATTTGAAAGATAAGAATTATCTAACATGGAGAAAGGGAATCTCAAAAAATAGTGAAGTTGCCTCTATAATAATTCACGGAAACTAGTGGCAGTCAATCAATTATCTACACAGAGATTTCTGCAATGGGAGGGGGCAAACTGAACCTCTTTCAACCCTAAAATTCTTTGTTTCTGTTTACATACATAATGAAATAATGCAAACAAACTAGCTACCATGGTGGAAGAACTTCTGTGTAGACTGGTTTGTGTCTATCATGTGCTAGAATCTTGAATTGAAAATTTAAAGTACATAAGAAGAATAAATAAAAACCCTTTAGAAGAAATTTAAAAATAAATTGGAAATGAGCATGTACGTTTTGAACCTTTAAAAATGTCACTTGCTGGTCCGTTTCTTCTCTTCCTTTTATATATATAGTTTAGGGCAGAGAAAACACAAAATGAGACTGAAACATTCATTTTCATATACCAGGAAGTCGAAGGTGCTTCATAAGTTTTGAGTACATGTCAAAAGAATACAGAAGCCGGCATGAATGAGGCTACCAGGGGCCACATCTGTGACCATCTGAGCATCAAAATAGCTGATAGGAACAGATTATAACATACTGAAATATATAAGACTCTGAGGCCGTATTGTTACAAGTGATGAATTAATTGAAAGTTTGTGCAGGAATGGGATATTAACATAGTACGTACAAAATACTTGTGAATTCTAAAGGGTAAAAGAGTAACTTCGCAGTGGAGAAGTCTACCTTAATCAAGTGATCAAAAGGAAAATCGTCAGCATGGGATTATTTGAAATTATATACAAACTAACAGGATTCAATGAGATGAAGTCAGCGACATGTTAAAGATGCATAATCTGAACCTAATCACTGGGAAACATTAGACAAACCCAATCTGAGAGACACTTTAATGAAGTAAATGGCATGTAATCTTCCAAAGTGTCATGATCATGAGAATTAAGAAAATATTTCATAATGAAAAGAGTAAAGTGAAAGCATAACCAAATATAACACATGATTCTAAGCCTGATTCTTACTCTGTGACAGACATTATTGAGACAACCAGTGAAATTTGAATGGGGGCCGGAAGAGTAAGTGGAAATAGTGTGTCAATATTAATCTCCTGGTCATGATTGTATTGTGGTTCTGAAAGACAATGTTGGTAATGAACATACACTAAAGTGTTTGAGGGGAATGGGCCATCATGTTAGCACCATACACTGAAATATTCAGAAAAAATATTCTGTGCTGTGTAGTTTCAAATATTCTGTAGGTTTATGATTGTTCAAAACTGTGTGTGTGTGTGTGTGTGTGTGTGTGTGTGTGTGTGTGTGTATACTTATCACCATATAAATACAATTTATCTTCTCTTGGCTCAATTTATATAAGGACTGCTATTGATTAAGGCCATCTAATAATAGCATAGATTTATTTGCAGTTAGTGATCTTTACATTTTTGAAAGGTTTTCAGTCAGGGATCAGTGATTACCTTTCATAAATATTAAAAAGGAAATTCACACACTGGCAAGAGATTTTTGGATAGAGCAGGGAAAATGTGGGCCTTAGAGGGTTGCTGTGGTATAATACAAACACTAAAACTAACTAGATTATTAATTTCCAGCCTATCAGTTTCTGTGCATAAATTTTCTCATCTTTTAAATGGAGCGAATAATGCCCATCTAGCTCTTGTAGAGATTAAATGAGTCAGCCCACCAAAGAGCCCGGAGGCACGGGTGATACTCACTCATCCATTCCATTCATTCATCAGATATTTACTGAGTGGTGTTTGGGTCCCTGGCATAAATTATGCACTGAGACTACAAAGACCAATGAGATACATCTGTAACCTCAAGAATTTCATAATCTAATGAGTAAAACATACACACAAAATATGATAAATGGTGATAAATGAAATGAGAGAGACATGCAACAGGATATCATGGAAGAATAGGATAAGGGCACTAAATAAATACCACATCCCTTTGGAAGAAAGTTCAGAATAAATAAAATCATTGCTCAACTCCAATTCTAATATTAAATATCAATTATTTTCTTTAATTTTATGGGATTATTATAGGAAAATATGCTTGAGAGAAGACCATATATGGAAGTGTATTATGTCAAATAATAGAGTATTTATTTAAAAACATAATTTGGCATTCCTGATATCTGGATAAGGCTGTCTCATTCTATTATATTTGAAGTAAAACAACTACATTTAATATTCACTAAGGACGTACTTATGTTCCAGACACTAAGCATTTCACGTGTATAATTTTCTTAATCTTCACAATGAACCACTGAGGTGGGCCCCATCACTGCTTGCTTTACAGGTCCTGAGCTTTTCTACCTACATACATTCACCTGCTGATTTCATCTATACTTATTCCTTTAAGTATTATCTACATGTGGAACCAACTTCTTTATTTATATCTCCAGATCAGACCTCTCCATCTGAACTTAACATTCATGCACCGCACTACCTTGGATGTATAAGAGGCTTTTCCAACTTAGCAAACCAAACAAGCTTCTATCCTTATTCAACAACACTTTCTCTACAGCATTTCCCCAGTCAGTTAACATTGCCTCCATACCCTGCTCAATCAGGCCAAAAATCTGTGAGTTATCCATGATCATATTCTCATTTCCTATGAGCAGTCCACCCCCAAAGACTACTAGCTCTATTTTCAGAAACATTTTTTCATATATTTCTCTCCTAACTGGTCTCAGCCTCTGTCCTCACCCCATTTCAACAGTCTCTTAATACAGAAACTAGTGATCCTGTGAAGACATAATCATATCAAGTACAACTCTGCTCAAACATTTTCATTGCTTCCCAGCTCCCTCAGTAAAACCAGAGTCCCAGAAACTGCCTAAGTTGTCTGTAAATTCTCCATCGTCCGTCCTCTCCTCTTACGTTGCTCAGGGCATGTGGACTTGCTGTTCCCTTCCTAGGAAGCTCTTTCCCCCATACTTGTAAAACCTCTTTCCTCGCCTCCTTATGGTATTTTCTCAAATGCTATATCCTTGGTGGGCTCTTTCCTGAAGTCCCTGTTAAACCTTTATACCCAGGTTCCCCTCGACTCCTTATCGGCCTTCCTTGTTTCCGTTTCCTTTTTCCTCAGAATACTTCACTAACATTTTCCATATTTTTGCTGGAAAATTGGTGTGTATCATCTGCCTTCTCCCACTAAACTGTAAGCTCCACGACAGAAGGAGTTTTTTTGTCTGTGTTACTCACTGCTTCCCTGAGCACCTAATACAGCGTATGGGACTGTCTAGACTCTTGACAAATCTTTCTGAAGTGCTCTGACAGACTTGAACAAACGTTCCTCAGATAGCCAGACAGCAGTGCCAGAACTGACCCCAGCCGTCTCATTTCAGAGTCGGAGTTCTCACCTCTCGTACTGTATTCTCGAGATCACCTTTCGCTCATCTCCACCTCAACCATGAATACCGATTCTTTCCATTTTTCTCGGTAAACTTGACTACTTTCCAGAATTTCTCTCACGTTGCAACTGTGTCAATATGTGTAAATTGAACTGATGAATGCAGAATACTGTTGTTCTAGAAGGGCATGTATTCCTAGAGGAGTTGAGAAGGTATCAAACAGGGAGATACTTGAATGCATGTCCAGTCATGACAAACCTAAACATGGGTACAGTTTATGAGTCAGCACGTATGTATATGCTCCCCTGAAGTATGGCTAGCAACTCCAGTAAATGGTTTCCAAATGCTAGAAAATTTTATGCTTTACAGATTACTTGTAACACACACACACACACACACACACACGTCACTACGCCCCTCCTCCCTAAATTGGCACTTATGTTCCATAATTTCCTACTCCCTAAACATAGCCACACCTGCATAGGTTAGCATGCAAGCCAACTTGACAGCATGTTTTATGCATTGGCTTGTTTCTTGGCCAAAGATTTGTTTTCTGTCAAGGAGAGCAGGCTTTGGAGCTGTTTTTAATGCAACATAATAGAACACATATAGGGAGATTTCAGCCAACTTAAAAAAGTGTGTATTGAACACCTCCTCTGTCCAAGGTGCAATAAGGTGGGGAAGGATAAAACATAGTTGTGTCCAGGAGGAGTTTACAGTTTGGCAAGGAGAAAAAATTAACACACACATAAAATAATTAACAAATAACTAATAGACAAACTGTAACCCTGACTTCAAAGAGATCACAAGACAAAACTACGAACTCAAGTAGTTAAGGAAGGTTCTGCGGAAGGATGTAAAAGAACTCTCACTAAGCACCTGCTATGTGCCAGGTGCTTTGCATATATTGCCTCACTTAATCATCATAGTCACCATATGGGGTCTAAATTATTATGTTATTTTTATAGGTAAGGAAATTGCATTGAGGTCTGTCCAGCAAAAATTTTTTACAACCGTACTGCAATGATTTTGTATCTCCAGCCAGGAGCAAAATGCCAGGCTGAAGATACAAAATGATTGTTTTCTGCCCTTTATGAAATTTCAATCTGGTTGGGAAGGTTTGTAACAAAATGAGTGAACAGAATTTCAGTTTAATGCTGTCATACTAATAGGACTAAGCTTATATTTTGTGGGAATAAGAAACTTCTACCCCAAAATGTGGGCCCCAAGAAAGTTTCACTGGAAGAAATAATGCCTGTGTGAATCTTGAACGATGACCATGGTGAAACTGTTTTTCCAGACAGTGGACCGCAAGAACCAAATCAGAGCTGTGACACTGTGTGGCATGTCTAACACTGCTAACTGTTAGAACAAACAGACCTAAAAAAAATGCACATTGGCTCAAACCTGGTTGAAGTTAATTTTTCTCATGCCTGTACTATCTAAGTGTTCCTGATGTCTGAAAGGCTCTCCTTAAAATGATGATGCAGGCATCCAGAATCCTTCCATCTTAAATCCCCACCACTGTCAATGTGCAGTTCTGCAAGGTCTTCAAGCTTTTCAGTATCAGGTTGAAAGAAGATGGAGAGAAGGAATGGGAGATTTTCATGCACCGGTCCTGGAAGTACTTGACCGCACTTGCACTAGCTTAGAGCACAGCAGCTTGGCCATTCTTAGCTGCAAGGGAGACGGAGAAATATACTCTACCTTTTCACAAAGGAAGGGAAGAAATTGTCTTCATGAATACATAGTGGTGTCTGCCATCGTGTATAAATTCCGCTATTGCTGTGAAATAAGGTTCAGTGAGAGAGAAAGGAACAGCTCCATTGTAGAGGACCTTTTATTTCATAGTACAGACCTCCATTTATTGAGCATCACCAGGTACTTATTAGGTAGGAGGAGGCAAATAATACAATTCCAAACTTTGCCTCAGAGTGGATTTATTTTAATAGGTACATGGAAAGTGCATTGATAAGAGAAGCTCTGGTTTTTATCTCATAGGTAATGGAGACCCGGGGGAAGAAAGGAGAACTGCCATAAGGGTGTGGCATGATCTGATTGGCTTCTATGTGTA
This sequence comes from Manis javanica, assembly GCF_040802235.1. Lineage (NCBI taxonomy): Eukaryota > Metazoa > Chordata > Mammalia > Pholidota > Manidae > Manis > Manis javanica. Next base: position 11,637,108 of record NC_133165.1, read on the forward strand.
TTATTTAAATGATGGCAAGCATGATGCATTTGACAAAGACTAAGGGCAAATGAGAAGACTTTCACATAAAATAGGTCGGTGTACTGAATATAAGCATGAGCAACTTCTTCCTGAACGCATCTCCTCAAGGAAGGGAAACAAAAGCTAAAATGAACACATGAGACTACATCAAACTAAAAAATTTCTGTGTGGCAAAGGACACCATCAACAGAACAAAAAGGCATCCTAGAGTGTGGAAGAATATATTTGTAAATGACAGATCCAACAAGGGGTTAACATCCAAAATACATAAAGAACTCACACGCCTCAACACACAAAAAGCAAATAACTCGATTAAAAAATGGGCAGAGGATATGAAGAGACACTTCTCCAAAGAAGAAATTCAGATGGCCAACAGACACATGAAAAGATATTCCACATCACTAATCATCAGAGAAATGCAAATTAAGATCACAATGAGATATCACCTCACACCAGTAAGAATTGCCAGCATTGAAAAGCCTAAGAACAACAAATGCTGGCGAGGATACAGAGAAAGGGGAACCCTCCTACACTGCTGGTTGGAATGTAAGCTAGTTCAACCATTGTGGAAAGCAATATGGAGGTTCCTCAAAAAACTAAAAATAGAAATACCCACTCCTTGGAATTTACTCAAAGAATACAACTTCTCAGACTCAAAAAGACATATGCACCCCTATGTTTATTGCAGCACTATTTACAATACCCAAGATATGGAAGCAACCTAATTGTCCATCAGTAGATGAATGGATAAAGAAGATGTGGTACATATACACAATGGAACACTATTCATCCATAAGAAAAAAACAAATCCTACCATTTGCAACAACATGGATGGAGCTAGAGGGTATTATGCTCAGTGAAATAAGTCAGGAGGAGAAAGACAAGTGCCAAATGATTTTTCTCATTTGTGGAGTATAACAATGAGGCAAAACTGAGGGAACAAAATAGCAGACTCACAGACTCCAAGAAGGGACTAGTGGTTACCAAAGGGGAGGGATGTGGGAGGGCGGGTGGGGAAGGAGGGAGATGGGGATTGAGGAGTACTTTGTTTAATACACATGGTGTGGGGGATCACAGGGAAGACAGTGTAGCACAGAGAAGGCAAACAGTGAATCTGTGGCATCTTACTACACTGATGGACAGTGACTGCATTGGGTTGTGGGTGGGGACTTGATAATATGGGTAAATGTAGTAACCTCATTTTTTTTCATGTGAAACCTTCATAAGAAGGTATATCAATAATACCTTAATAAAAAATTTAAAAAATAGGTCTGTGTTAGTGGGATAGAAAGAAAAAATGAAAAGTAAGTCACGAGTTACTATTTGTAGAGAATGTTAAAAAAGTCATAGATGAATCCTAGATTTCTGACTTGGGTAAATGAGGGGTAGCTTTATCAGCAGTGAAGACGTGGGGTAGAAAAGGAGAATTTGGCCCAGGCAATATGATAATACAGTGAATTCAATTTTGACAGGTTGAGTGTGAAATGCCTGTGGAGCATCTAGTTGGAGATGCCCCCATGAATCCTGGACACTGTGCAGGCTGAAGAGTGGTCCCCCAAAGGGTCTACACTTTAATCCCTGGACCCTCACATGGTAAGGACCTTCTGCATGCTAAGTACATGGTGAAAAAGGCTTTGCAGGTATGATTAAGGATCTTGAGAGAGAGGACTGTTTTGGATTATCTCAGTGGGCCCAATGTCATCACAAGGGTCCTTAGCAGAGAGTGCACAAGAATCAGGGTCAGACAGAAGGTAAGAGGATGCAGACAGGGATCAGAAAGGAGGGGAAATGCTGTGCTGCTGGCTTCGAATGTGGAATGGAAGCTGGGGCCAGGAGCCAAGGAATGTAGACTTGGAAGCAGAAGTGGAAAAAAGAAAAGGAAACAGATTCTCCCACAGAAACCTACAGAAGGAGGGAGGCCTGCTGACACCTTGACTTTGCCCTGTGAAACTGATTTTAGATTTTTTTACCTCCAGAACTGCAAGAGAGTAACTTTCTCTTGTTTAAAGCCACTAACTTTGTCAAGGTTGTAACAGCAATAGGAAACCAATACTGGTACAATTATTTATTTTTCAGGAATAAACCCACAGGTAAGTAATAGTAAAAACCATGAAACTAGATACACAGAAAGTGCAGGGAAATATATAGAGGATAACATTCTAGATATGACAAAGATTCAAGAAATAATCAGAGGAAAAACATTAGGAGGGTTGACCAAGAAGAGCTGATCAGGGCAGTATCAGCAGAAACAGGAGACTATGACATCAAAGAACTAGAGATGATAAACACAGTCAGGGCGGAAAGAAGTTATCAGCAGATTCAAATGAAGGACAAAGGTCTTTATAATTTAATGGACATAAATTGCTTGAATGGAAAATGGGAGGTGGTAGTTTGGAAAAGAAATTGTTGGAGGAAGAGAGAATGTCATCTCAGAGCACATGTAAATGCGAAGCCCTAATGAATGACACTATGGGGCTGATCTGATGGGGAGTTTTGATATTAAACTGGGCTCTGGACCCTATTCCTCTGTGGGGGAGGGAGAGTTGTCCTCATACCTCCAACAAGAAATGCTCTGACTTGAGCTGAGTGGTCAACTAGGGTTGAGCTATAATTCAACCCAATTCCACCAGTACCTACCTAGAGAAGACAGCATCAGATTCCATAGGTTAATCATTCAGTCTTAAAAAAAACTGCCTGCCCTCCCTAATTTCAGACACCAGTAGCAAACCCAGGTTGTGATCTGTACTTCTGATCAGTTGGCTGTAAATCGGGTTCCAAGACCCCCTCTTCAGATTCAGTTAATTTGCTACAGTGGCTCACAGAACTCGGAGAAACATTTTACTTACTGGATTACTGGGTTATTATAAAAGGATATAATAACCCAGATGGATGAGATACATAAGACAAGGCGTGGGGAAGGGTCCTGGAGCTTCCATGCCCTCTCCAAGCCTGCCATTCTCCCCAGTCTCCATGTGTTCATCAACCTGGAAGCTCTCTGAACTCTGCCCTTTTGGTTTTTCATGGAGGTTTCATTACATAGTTATTATTGATTAAATCACTGGCCATTGGAGATTGATTAAATCTCTAGTCTTTCCCCACACTGAGGATACTGAGGGGTTGGGTGATCAAGAACTGAAATTTCCGACCCTCTCATCACTGGGTTAGTTCTCCTGGCAACCAGCCCGCATCCTTAAGTTACCTAAGGGCTTTCTAAAAATTACCTCATTAACATTACAGAAGACACCTTAATTGCTCTTTTCACAAGAAATCCCAAAAGTTTTAGGAGCACTGTGACAGGAACTGGGTCGAGGGCCAAATACACGTTTCCTTATTATAAATAACAATACCACAGTAACAATTTCAGACTGTACTCCTGTCTTTTTTGTTTTGTTTTTGTTTTTTGGTACTCCTCTCCTGCTCCATCTCCATAACATTCTGTTTTTTTCCAATTGATATCCTACCTTTCTCTTTGTAGTACAACTTACTCCATGGCTGCATCAACAAATTCTTAAAATAATGCAATGTGATACCTCTGTTTGGAAAACTTTTCTTCCAAACTTCCTGGAAAGTAAGGTTTTTTTCTGCTTAAAGGACAGCAGACATCAAGAAGATGGGATTTCTGGGGGAGGAGGTGGCAGGCCTTTAACAATGAAATCAGAATGGTAGGACAGTTCTCATCAACCATCAGTGGCTCCTATTCACTGAATTGATTGCCTTATTTCTTCCACATGAACAACTATGCTGTTAAAAGAAGAGACAACAGGCCTAAAGTGGAGTCATTTGTGCTAAGCCCACATCACCAAACTAAGCCTGAACACCTAACCTCATTGCAGTTTCAGACTCCCCCAGGAATGTAATCTTCAGCCAATAAATCTGCAATTTCCTGGTGAGCACCTAGTGAAATAACTCACCTGATGGGCCCCTTCATCCCCTCTTCCCTTGTCCCTTCTCCCTTCTGCCTACTAAAGTCTCCCATTGTGTTCAGTTCTTCAGAGCTCCTTTCTATGTGCTGGGTGGATGCTGCCTGATTCATGAATTGCTCAATAAAACCAATAACATCTTTTAACTTCACTCAGTTGAGTTTTGTTTTTTTAACAGAGTGATGTCACAGTCTTCTTTTATATTAATAATAAATTCTGAGCAAAAACAGAGACTTTAGAATTTAACCAGCTTGCTGAAGGCCATAGCTAATAAGAAGCAAAACTGGATTTTAAACTGTCTGTAATTCTGGTGGGGGGTGGCGGGTGAAATATGCTCCCCGCCTGGGGCAAAAAAACCTTTGAAGCCAAAATCAGCCAAAGTGAGAAACTGGGAGAAACCCGTGTATTGCTTACAAGCAGTTGTCTACTCCTTCTCATCCATGTCTCTCATGACCTGGCTGCCAAGGCCTCACCAAACAAACCTCTCCAGTCCAGGGGCAAGTTCACTCTCTATCCCCCTTGTAATCACCTATTGACACAGAGATGCACTAAGGCCAGGCAAGTGATTCTGGAAATATTGCAATTTTACCCAAACTATATTTCAATCAAAATTTCAGTTCAATCAGTTATTCCATTCTACGCTGTTCTAAAGATGAGGCAAATAAGAAGGAAATTGTATTTCATAAGCAATACATGTTTAATCAGTCTCCTCCAAACTGATATTTTTTTCAAAGGAAGGTCCCCCATAAATTTTTCTACAGTAAAGTCATACCATAGGATGTTTAATCCTGACTCATTTTATTTAATTGTTTAAGTGCAGTATGCTTCCTAAATAACATCTGCTTGATGAAAATACTAACATGATTTTCATTTTTACCACTTCAGTGATATTAGCAATAACTGAACTTAATGTTTAGAAAAGTATTTTAAAGTTTATATACTATTAAATAATATATATAAACTGGTATGTACTCTGAAATATTCTCCATAACTTAGGAACATATGACCCTGCTGGACTCTCTATATTTTGTACATGCTGTAATTATTTTAAATGTGCAAAATATAATAATAAATTCTAAGTTCAATATTTCTCAAATATGCCGTATCTTTTCTAAATGAAGTGTTTCCTCTATAAATTTAAACTGTACCATTTTTTCATGTTTTCCTCATTTTCAGAGATTTCCCTGCAATTTCACTTCAAGGATTAAGGCAAGTGCAGCTGTGGTTTTTTAAAGAAGGTGTTTACACCACTTCTTGTAGCGAGTTCATCCATCATATTCTACTCACATATTTCAAGAATTAAAATAGAATGACAGTGGCAACTGCATTTGACACCAGATAGGACTCCAGAAAAGCAGCATACATAAGGAAAAGTGGAAGTCAACCAAATTTAAACATAAATATGAGGAATCCCGCTGTATGATCTTTTGTTCAAATGAGTATAAAGATGTTCAAGATTTTAGTTCCTAGCTAGTTTTAATATTGAACATAAGCTCTATAGTGAAAAGACATCATTAAAAAGGACTGAAATATAAAAACAAGATTTACTTCTCTTTTCACAAATCACTGTTTCCAATGAGTTTGACATTCCTACATCCCATCCTTTGATTCAAGTGGATCTTTTCAAAGACCAGAACATTTCATGTCCCCTTTCAAATAACTTGATTGACTACCTTTGCTGCCCAAAGAGTAACATTAAAACTGCTTTACTACAGCATTGAAAAAAACCTTCATACTTGGGTGTGAATTTTATTTCAGACTTATCTCTCATCCTTTCCCCATTGTGGAACCACCATCACATTTATTATTCCCCAAACACTGCAAGTACAGGTAAATTATGTATATAATGTGTATGAGCAAAACATAGAGCCTGGCAATAATAAAAGCCTTTTTATTTAAATTTGTCAGAAATACATGTTATCCCATTCAATGCTGACCTAACTATAGGCCATGCTTCAAACCTTATTAAGTGTAACCTGTATCTGAAGCCATTCTATTTAGTTCACGCCTATCTATTCAGCCCCTCCTCTGTACTGCGGTCACATTCTCATCAAATCTCTAATGAAATACATAATGCATTGCATTGAGAATTTGTGCCCACATGTCTATGCCTCTCACTGGATCATGAGTTCTGTGAAAATAGGAACCAGGTCTTACTTCTTCAGATCCCTATAGGTCAACATAGTACTAATTCTTAATCCCATATCTGAAATTTTCTCTTGGTGGAATCCAAAAATACTGTGGATTTTAGAAAAATAATACGGTATTTGTGATATGTAATCTGTAAGAACACTACCAGGTACTGGGGACTGGAGCGTGAAATCAGCACAGTAATAGTTCTGCAGTGGAACATACTGTGGTAATCAGAAGTGCTATTTACCAACTGTGTTTCCGGTTTTCTTCCCTACCAGGCACACATTAGGATTATGCTTCTTGTAGTTAGGAGAAGCCATGTGGCTAGTTCTGTTTGTGAGTGAAAGTGATGTGCTAAGTTTTCCTTAGCAATAGCTCCTTCTGAGCAACCAGCTTCAGAAATACTCATGTCTAAGTTCAAGTATTAATTATTAATGGGAGATCCCCCACAACTCTTTATTCCCCTGCATGACAGCAACAGTATTTGAGGTTGTGGATGCTCTTATGAACCCAGGTTCTTGAGTGAACCGAACCACAGTGAACATGTTGTAAGCACTATATGTGGAGGTTGTTTGTTACTAGAGCATAACCTAGTTCATACTGACTTATATACCTATAAGCATTCATACTACTAACTGGACAAAACTGACTATAGATATCATGCTATTTCAGATCATGTTTTGTAATCAAATATAATTAAATGATTTAATTGGCCACATTGGGTTTTTCTACAAATAAATTACAAATCTCAATTTTCAGAGTTCATAATTTTAGAGTTATGAGCCAGTATCTATCAAACTTATAGCAGGCAATATAGCAGGAAACATTAAAGGGAAGGGAACAATGTCCTTGAACACAGGCACATGAACTTTCTGATACTGTATTTGTTTATTTTATAAAAATTGTATGTGAAAATGGTAAGGAAAATAAGATAGTGTAGGTCCACTAATATTAATATTTGCTTTTATTTTTATGTTGATCTTCACTGGAAAGTAATATAATGAAAAAAACATTCGATTCATATATAATGCAGGAATTTCATTTACATGAAGAAAATTCCCTATCATCTTCCTGGCTTTTCATACAAGAATATTGCCCTTCTTTCTATATAATTTTATTAAATATATTGAGTACCTCCTCTGTGTAGGCACTACTTTAAGCACTTCAGATGTATTAATATATGCATAAAAATTAAACTATGATGTACTATTAGGCCAGCTTTATAATAATAGGCAAGAGAATGGAAGCAGAGAGGAAAGCAACTTCTCTAAGATCACAAAATTAGTAAGTAGCTCACATCCAGGCAGTCCAACCTCAGAACTTGTGCTCTTAACAACTATGCTTTGGGATCCACGCAGAAGCTCACAACCTAAGGAAACAAAAATTATTGCACTCCATTTATCCTGAGTCTTATTTTTCACTACTTTCATCATTTTTTTGGTTCCCCACTGAAACACTGTTCAAGTTCTTCGATCCTGAGTGTTCGGTTCCAAAACTTACAGAAGGATTAGTATCAGAGGAAAATTATGTTATGCTACAGTATTGTATTAGTATTGTCTTTTAAAATACTATTTCTATGCTGCTGATCCATATTTTGTTTGCCAGCCATAAATACACAGTATTTATTTTCAGAAAATATCATAAATGTCCATCTTTCTATTTCAACTGTCTTTCAAGATACACTCAGTATCAACCACTGAATGCACAGTAATAGAGTAGCTAGCACTCATTGAAAACACAATATCTGTCAGATGTAATACTAAGCATGTTGCATTCATTGCATTACTTAGTCTGTACTACAATCGTTCAAGTTTTGCATTCCTAATTTTATTTTACAGATGAGGAAACTGAGATTCAGCATAGATTTAATAACTTACTCAGAGGTAGAACTGGAATTCCAAATGAGATCAGCATAGCCTGAAGTCTGTGTTCTGTACACTATGGGGCATGAGGTATTTGCATGGTCATTTCATAAGCAAAGAAACTAAAAAATAATTCTACATAAGAGTTTTGAGTCTTTTGACTTTGTTTTTTTTTATCCAAAGAAAAATACCACAATAGCTGATATGAGAAGCAAATGCATATCATTTCAATATGTATGTCACAAATGAAGTTGTTTAATGAAGGTTCTTCTAGAAAGCTCTAAGAAGTCAAGTCAATTTATATGGTATGGGGGCACATAAACCTTGTAGTCTGGTTTCTTTAGAAGCTTGTTTTATACAATTTAAATTTACAGTGAGGCATCTCAAAGACGTATGGTCATTTCTTCAGCTCCAAACCAGGTACTTTTTATTCCAAAATGTAGTCCATATAGGTATTCCTTATACAAAGAAATAGGATCTCCTTAGCTCTTTTTGGGAGGAGCATATTTCAGTATGTGTTCTCTGTAGTCAATCAGCACATGACAGTGCACATGACACTTTAATGAGCTTTAATGAACTTTAGGTTAAAAGGTACATATTTTTTTTTAATTGCACATTTCACAATTCAAATATAAAGGTAGTTTAGTAGGGAATAGGATAACACTTATACCAAGAAATCCATTTCTAATATATTTTGGTAGCTGTTTATTATTACATACTGTCCGGTTTTCCTTAGCAATAGCTCCATCTAAGCAACCAGCTTCAGAAACACTCATGTCTAAGAGAACAGCAGAAGCAGCATAAATCCGCTAAGAGAGCAATAAAATACCTTCCCAAAGAAACCGAATCCAGATTCCATACCATAATTCAGGCAGCACAGCCCATCATAAACAAAAATTCATTATGCCTGCTGTGTGGAAAAATGTTAAGCAAGAAGAAATAAACAGAGAATGTTTTAACAAATCATATTAGCCAAATGAAAAAAAAAAGGGGGGATAAGCCACAGTTCTGAATGAGCCTGCCAATAAGGCTTAAAACTGAGCCAAAATTTGGAAGAAATCTAAACATAGCCAGACCAAGTCTGAGTCTTCCTAAGATATTGTATTCTGGGTTTTTCCTTTCAACTATTTCCTTTAGGTTTAAGGGGAAACCTTCACCAGATCTAGAGATGTGATATTAAATGCACGGGGACTGAATCCAAACCTAAATTGAGGATGCAATTGAGTGAAATTTGGAGACATGAAACAGAGCATCATTGCCATACAGGAATTATAAAATACATCAGGAGACGGTGAAATTGTTTGCAGTTCTAGAATTTGCCTTTAAACAAAAATCTAAATGTGGTTGTTTATAATCCAGATCTCTGTTAATGGACAAAGCCCTAAGTAGATGCAGTATGTATATTCCTCAGGAGTTAAAGCAGCACATTGAACTCTGTCATGAACATGTAATAAACGTCCTAGTCTGTGTAGCCAGATATAATCAAAGTTCTTTCCCATTTGACATAACACACACCATGACGACTAGATGCCTGAGAAAACCCAAGGAAAAGTGAAAACCCTCATCATGAAAAAACATCCGTCATTTGTAGAAAAGGCAATCATTTCATTTGTTTCCATCCTAGTACTTTAGACAGGCACTATCTGCCTAAAGAAATTGGGCAGATAGACACTGACTTCACTCTGTATGGATGAGAAAGTCCCCTTCATGTACTGCTCAGTGTCCCACAGTTGCAATCTTGGGATAGGGAGAAAGGATAAAGGTGAAGTGAGAAGCACAGAGAAGATGGGACAATGACAGAAACACCTTATAGACACCAGCCAAATCTAACTGCCGTGTCTCGGCTGGGAAGACTGTGAAATCAGGCACATCTTTCTTCCCTGGGGAATATTTCTTACTTGGGTTCAGGAATAATCCTGGCTGCAGAGTCAGGCTAAATGTGTGTTTGTAGAATTATCCTGTGATCTGAACCACCATTTTTAACATTGTTTACTACTGGAGAAAAAAAAATGTCTATTAGGTTCAAATCGACCAAATTATGAAGGTATTTTAGAATACAGTTGTGGAAAGGAAAGCTATGAAGTAAATATTGTCAATGTTTTACACAACAATTGAAACAGATATATTCACAATCGATGCACCCAAAAGGGACAAAACAATTAACATCTGAAAAGAACTGACTAGATGATTCTATTAAAGCGATGTCGAGGTCTTTTTCAAAAAAAATTCACAACTTGATTTTGAATAAACAAAGAGATCACGGTCATCTTTTCTTCATTGTAGACTTATAAAAGTAATCTTCCAAATACTGAGTTCTCTCCTCATGGAATAAATTTCTGAACTAGATGTGTGTTTTGAAAAACACTGTTTCTTCCTCTATTACGTATCTACATATGCTCAAGTGACCTTAAAGAAGAGAAGAGACGACAGAGGACGTGAAGAGAAACGTGTGCCCCACGTCTTGCTCTACACACCTGCCCTATCGTTCAGTGCTGCAAGGCAGCTCCCTCTCCTGCTGTCCCTCCCCCTTTTTAGTGTTTGCTTTTATATTCTGTACCTCACCTATTATCTAAATCATTATTTTCTAATCTCCCTCCCCAAAAGAAGAAAGAGCTGCTGGTAGGTGGAGAGACACAGAGTACAGAATTGAGAAAATAAAGACAACAAGGCAGTGAGAGAAGGCAGTTTGAAGGACCAGCAATTAAACAGAATGACACACAGGTGTCATTCACGCTGATAAAAATTGCAGACACCTGTGTGTTCATTATGGCCTTCATCCTAATTTGGGCAGGAGGTGGGGGGGGGGCGTTATTTAGTCAATTTTCAAAGAAGAGAATTTTTTTTAAATCTCAAGTCTTATTTCTTTTTGAGTGCATAGTTTCATTCTCTTCCTCTGTATTCTTTTCTCACAGTATTAAATTAAAATAGGATTTGAGTTTCACCTCTCTCTTATGCCTCTATGATAAAATGCATATGTTTGTGTGTGTGTGTGTGTGTATGTGTGTGTGTTTACGTATTCATATTATGAAGAAGAAACAGTGGGTCTACAGTGAACAATTAGGCTGGAAAAATTAGACTCAAAAGCTGATATATGGTTAATCCATAAATACCACAAGGCACAGCTTACAGACAATTTTTTTCTTATAATTAAATCCAGCCCTATTCTGACACACAAGTTTTGAAGATTATTGAATTCCACAAAAAACAAAACAAAACAAAACAAAACTGGTTAGCAACCTTGTTTATTGCCCAATTATTATCGAAGGCTTACTTATTTGCCTAAACGTTCTCAAAATTAGTTTTTGTTTTGAAAAAGGCTAAAAGGAATCTATTTGTCAATAGGAAGCTTAGAGTAAGTAAGATTTTCTTACCGGGTCTTAGAATAAAATCCCAGAAAACAAATATGTGATTATTTATTTTCATGATATCTACTATTTCACATTCTTTAAATATGGTCAGAATAAAAATTATAGCAATGAACCACTTCAGCAATGTAATGGCTACATATTCCAGTTTAAAAAGACTCTTCTATGTACTTTTCAACAAAAGCTTCCCTTATACCGTACTCAAGGCTGACAACTTCTAGCTAATTTACTGAAACTGAAATGTCCATATTTATATAATCAGTAAATCACTTTTACTTCTATAGGCACAGAAACAAATATTTTGCTGTTTGGTTATATATATTTAGGAATCACAATGTTCTGACTTAACCAGAGTACACCTGAAATTTAAGTGACATTCTTCATAGGCAAATACAACATGGGATTTGTGACAAAAGGACTTATTGAGAATTAAGAATTAAAGAGAAGATGAGGCTCCCTTCTTTGAATAAGTCACTTTCCTAAGTAATCTATGTTATATAACTTCTAGGTATCGTGTTTGGGGGAAAATGTTTACTCTTTATGCTTTGTAAGACATGTACAAGGCTGTTGTTTTCATGTGTAATATCATATCAGATTTCTGGAAAAATAATAATCACAGTGAATAAATGTTTAATGTAACAAAAATTTTAAAGCATTTTGGCTCTTTGTGTACTTTAAGTTTCCCAGGCATTTACACAATCTATCCTAAAAATAAAAATCTGGGTTGGCCAAATTAATCAAATAATTACCCATTACTTAATTAATTTGATTAAAAGAGTAATCAAATTATAATTATTTGTTATCTGACTCAGTGTTTTAGAGAACAAAAACATTACAATCAAAAAAATTCACTAGCCACACTGGTAACACTAAAAATTGAACTTTTCATTATCCATGTAATTAGTATCATGATTACTAACATTCTAATTTTTAATAATTGTTATTTTGGATAACATAAAATATGCTTATTTATAAAATTAGAGTATATACATAAACAAAAAGAATTTTTTAAATTAACAGAGGATATAGCTATGGCTACACAGAGAATGAGATATGAAGATATAGATGTAGTTGTTCATCTATTTCACTGTTCACGGATCCTCTGCCAGAGGCACAAACATAAATATGCTTCCCTACAAATGCATTAATTCACATACATATTTCTTTCCTCTTTTTCTCTTTCTTTTTGTTACATTCTTTCCTCTGCTGGCAAATGTGTATATGTGATATAGAGAGACAGAGCCTTAAATACATTTTTAGATGGTTTTTATTTGTCAAAGAACCAAAGTACCTAGATGGATTTAATAAATTTTAGAAGCTGTAAAGTGGAAGCATATAAATGGTTAAGGAGAATTTGTATCACTTTTTATATCTCTATCCCTAGGTATACAGTATATGCATTCATATGCAGAGACATCCTTAAAGCATATGTTACCAATTAGAAGTTACAAAACTTAAATCTAAGTAAAAGCTTCAAAACATGACAGCTTATGAAAAATGTATATTGCCTTTAGTTCAATGAAGAAAAATAAAAAATTATTTTCCATAAATAAGAATACAAGAATTCTCCTATATTTATTTGTTTTTCCTATAGATCTATAAAGTCAGGGAGGGGATAAGTGAAGATTATTTCCAATTTTTGCTAAACACTATCTAATATAAGAACTGACAGTATAGTGACCATTTTCCTTTGAAATCAGGTATCATATTTCTTGCTGTCATTTGTTTATCATTTTTTGGGGGGTGGTTAGCATTAACTCAAAATTTTAACTTTGAAAATTAGAATACAAGCATTTACCTATTTATAGAGTATGTGGGCACCAACTATATAAAAGGAACTCTTTGAAATACTGAATATATAAAAAAGCTACTCTCGGAAGAATGTATAATCTAGCAGAGGAAACCTTCGCGTGTTCTGCTGACAGTAAGGCACGAGGTAGTGGAGGGATGATCAAAGCGTGGCGGAAGCATTCAGAGAAGGGTGATGAGTTCCAACTGGGGGGGGGGGGTTGAAAGCTGGACACTTCACAGGTATCTTTCTTAAGAAATAGTAGCAGCGGATTTCAAAGAAAATGTCATAACTTGAAATTTACAAAAAAGTCAGGGAACCATGTCATGTCAAAACAAACAAGACGCAGAGTGATGCTGTCTGGTCATATAAACCAGTTCGATGTTTTGACTGACTTAATCAGTCAGGTCAGGAGAAAAAATAGAAGGGAGCACGGTAGTATGGGTGTGACGGTTACAGACAAAACAAGCTCACTTGTTTGTGCGTGTAGAGAACCAGGGTGCATCTGCGCACACGTCGCCCAAGAGAGACACGCTGGTGAGAGAGTTACTGTCTCTACTGATCAGATCGTTCTCTTTATGCTGCAATGACTCTGAAGAAGAGAAGAAGGCGGCAGAGGGAGAAGTGGAGCATAGTGCAGAGGAAATCCAGAGAATAACTACATGTAGTCAGTGTCAGAGAGCTAGAGATCAAAGGCTAGAAGAAAAGCAAGACTTGACAAAATGAAAGGAAGGATGGGAAGAAAGGAGAAGGGTGGAGGCAAGAGGGAGGGACGGATCAAAGAGGGAAATAGGAAATACTGCAGAAAGATCTGATGTAAGTCCTGTTGCGGGGAGGGGAGGGGAGGGCAGGGGAGGCCTGCGGACAGCGTGACTCACACTTTAAAATGCTTTTTTTGCTTGTGTGTATCCAGGAAAACTTCAGTTTATTTATGCTCGTCTAGTCAGCCTTTGGTGATACAGGTTTTGTTTTGAACACCTTAAAATTCCTGTTGCAAATGTTCACTGAAAATGTGCATGTATGTCTTAGATAAAAATGAACGAGGTGAAGATCTTTTTTAGAAGAATTTTAAAGAAGCAGTTTTTATGTTGTCTGTTTTCTTTTGGCTTATGATGATAAATGAAAGATAACTGGCTTTTACAAGCAAGTGAATCGTATTTGCCAGGCCTATTTCAGTCCCAGTGAACTTCTTTACTACTCCTATTTGTTCAGCACATACCCTGAGGCATACTACCGATGTCCACAACTGAACTTCAGAAATTTTTTATACTTTCCTTTATTATTCTGATGTAAAAAATGCATTTGATGTCATAGTAAGTTGCAGTCCATGTCATAATTCTCAAGGGCTGTTTTGTACTTTAAACTTAACCTAATACACAATCGGGTCAAATATCGAGCTTTACAGCTTTTGAAACACTTCTCAGAGGAATATTTATGGCACTTTAGATGGTGTGCAATAGACACACTCATTCATAAATAACACAGTTCTCTTCTCGCTTCAAGCCTGGTTGGGTTCAAATCAGCACACATAACTCCCAATTGAGCAGTTCAGATGAGGGATATTAACTGCTTGTTTACCTGTTAGCTCTCTTTAAAGCGTGCAACACTCATTTCCCTTAAAAAGCAGAAATGGGATTATTGTGAAAAGATATGTTTTAAATATATATAGTTACATATATATTTATTGATAATATACACACACACACCCATATATATATATGGTACACACCCATACATATATATATATATATATGTATATATATATGTATATATACATACACACACAGATTCTTTATGCTCTTCCCTTAAAGAAGACTTAATTCCCCTCCAAAATCAGAGTAAGCAATGGGAAAACAGAAGTAATTTCACAGTGGAGAAGTTAGGTAGTGTATTAAGCAAGTGATCAAGGCTCACCCATGGGAAGCTATGCTGGTATTATGTACCCACTGATATAATACAATGAGAATGACATTTCTCTGCCATGGGTATCCTTTCCAGGAACCCATCATCCCACTCTTATCATAAGAAAATAAACAGACAAACTCAATCTGAGGGACATTCTACAAAATACATGACTTCTGCTCTTCAAAAATGTGAAGAAAATATAAAACAAAGGAAGGCTGAGAAACTTTTACAGATAAGAGCAGACAAAGAAGATGTGATTAAGCACAATGCAGCCTCCTGGATAGGAAACGGGGGCCGAAGGAAGGGCACCAGAGAACCTGAGGGGAGCGGAAGAGTCTGAAGCTGAGCTGGTGATTCTGTACCTGCTCTGTGGTCATGAATAATATTAACATCAGAGGGAGCTGGGGCAGGAGCACAGGAGAATTCCATGTTCTGTCTTTGCAGATCTTCTGTCAGTCTAACATGATTTCAAGGAAAGGCCCAAGTTTTCACTTGGACCCGGAAGCGCCTTAATGACGTGGTTCTGTTACCTGCCCGTCTCCTGACTGACCAGGCTCTCCTTCACACGACGTGCCCATCCTCTGGGCCTTGCAGGCACCTTTTTATGTCAGTGCCCTGCCTCCCTATATCCTCCTGGACTTCCCTGCAGCTTCTTGAAGTCACCTTCTCTGCAAGGCCTTTCTTGAACATCTCAATCATCAGCATAACACCCTTCCACCTCAGCAATTAGCTACCTCCCTTCCCTCATCTCCATGAGGACCAAGAATTCTGTTTTGCTTACTGCTATAGACCAAAAACCTGGAGAGATGCTTAGCATCAGTGAATACATATTTATTGATTGGATGAATTCTATGAATACTGCATTTCTACTATGTTCAAGATACTGTAAAATGGACATTATCCTTTTGTTTGTGGCAAGTTACACTTCAGTGAGGTGGTAGATACTTACAGGAACAGCTATGATAAAAGATAGTAATTGCTATAAGCAGGGAAATAGAAGGCTCTAGAGAGACATTGAGCAGAACCACCCAATTCAAAGGGTGAGGGGATCATTAGGAAAAAAAGAAAGAAAGTCTATTTTTCTAGGCAAAGGTAATAGCTAGGGAACTCTAGAGATTAGAAAGAGCTTATAGTACATCCAGGAACTGAACAATTCAGCCCTGAGCTGGAGCATCAACTGAGAAAGAAAGGCTGATATGTTAACAGATGGCAGATGATGGAAGCCCTTGTCAGCCACATTACAGGCTGTTGACTTTAAGGCACTTGAAAACACTGAAGGTTTTTAGGTAGAGAAGGGACTTGATCAGATGTGAGTTGTACATCCTGTTGTACGGAGTTGGGCTATGGCTCTTGACAGATAAGACTAAAGGCAGAGGTGCAGTACTTCAGGCAGACATGGTGAATAGGTTAAATTTTTATTTGAGTGTGGAGAAATGTCCCTTTTTATCTTGTCTCATGTGGAATAGCTAGGAACAGATTTTTCTTCTAACTAATGTGAGTCATTATCATGAAAGATATGTTCAGCAAGCC
Source organism: Manis javanica (assembly GCF_040802235.1). Taxonomy (NCBI): domain Eukaryota; kingdom Metazoa; phylum Chordata; class Mammalia; order Pholidota; family Manidae; genus Manis; species Manis javanica. Next base: position 11,653,633 of record NC_133165.1, read on the forward strand.
CTTAGAGCATCTCTCTGTTTCTCTCCTCTCATATGTTCTTAACCTGCACACAGTCACACACACACATACACACACATGTCATATTAGATCTATTTTTAAATAGCTTCTGTTATAGTAAAGGGATTGGGGTCTTTGAGAGGAATTTTCTACAAGGTACTGACACACATATACTTATTTAATAATGGAACTTTAGTTCCTTCACAACTACATGAGTTTTTTTTAAAAACCTAAAGTTTATCTGTCCCCATTGAAAGTCCAATAGAAAATGCTTTTAAAGAAGCATAATTTCTTTTTCATTCTCTTAGAGTCAATTTAATGCAACTGACATCACATAAGACTACCTTTTAAAGTTATATTATGATCATAATTAAATATAAACCCCTGAGGGAAGGATCTATGTCTGTATTCCTGTATCCTCCATGATAGAGGATAGCATGGTGCTGACACGAAGTGTATCTTCATATTTGATAAACAGCTATAGTGTCCATAGAAGGCATTTAATTTAAAGTAATTCAACAGCTATTTATTGAGCACTTCCTATATGCCATTCATTATGTAATGCATTGCTGCCCATTAGAAATTCACAGAGAAGCAAAGGAATACACACTTTTTTTAGCAATAGATTTGTAAATCCTATCACCTTATTTAATTAGCATGATTATACTGAGTACTTCATTAGAAATTAGTATCTGATGCCAAAGCACAGTAGGCAATTTATGGTGGCACATAGATTGGAAGCTAGCACCATTAATATCACAAATGAAAGGCATTCTTTTCTCTTTCTTTGTTGTGTTTTGTTTCTTTCTACACTCCTGCTTTCATGAAGTCCTTCCCCATGATCTCCCTGGCCTCCAGGGCTCTCGTGTCGCTCTGCGTCTAAAGCTCTGTAATGAGGTGTCTGAGCCAGCGATAATCCCCAGAGGTTCTCAAAGTTCCAAAATTCCCTCTCTCCCTTCCCCCTTGACAATGAAAACTTGAGACAAGTATTTTGGAAAAGCATTTCTGGAAGGCTGCCAGCCCCTGCCCTGAACGTTAGTGAGAGTTGATTTTCATTCCATTCATGTGACTTTATTTCTTCTTTAAAAAAAAAAAAGTGGTACATTTTTTCAGACGTGGGAGCATCGGGAGCAAAGACAATAGAGAAGCGAATTGAAGTTAGTTAATAGGAGCAAGGGGAAAAGCAAGAGATTTCCATGTGTTTAACACTTGCTCTGCTCTACTTCTGAGGGCCATGTTATGTGTGCTTATGATGAATTGCACATTCACACGTTCACATTATTCCACAGCAAAAGAGCCTTTGCCAAAGGCTTGATACTTTGCTTTCATTTTGCTACGTCACTTTCCTATGACATTAGCTGTACACGTATCCTTTCATCTCTCATTCATCACTGCATTGAAAGACAGAAATACCAGCACACAATAGTGTGATTCACATTGAAATAATCCAGGAAACACCCCAGAAACACATGGGCCTTTCTGTGGCTCTGCCACAAGAGGAATTCAGTATATCCAGTAGGTTCCTGACCCAGTCACCCCTTCACCACTGCACACAGTGAGATTACCTACCTGTTCATTCTGCATACTGGGGAATAAGACCTCATAACAAGGCTGCTAAATGAGAGGCTACTTAACACACCTTGGAGGAAGTTTTTGTAGATGCCAGTCTGCCAGTCTGCTATGAGCCCTAGGAGCAGCTTAAATGCTTATATTCAAAATTCAAAAAGGTGATCAAAGATGTGGGGGCAACAGGTTTCTCTGAAACTTATACCCCAACAGCCATGGAAATCAACATGGCTGGCACTTCAAAACATATGTTAAAAGTGAAAGGTTAGTTGAGGGTCAAGAGGGGGATGACAATTTACCTTATGCCCTTTCAAAATGGTTCACAGTCAAAAGTATCTTGTTTTCAAGGTTCCCTAATTTTCTCCCTCTATCAACGGAATCAAAAGTAATAATCCAGAGGAGATCTCTTCCTCTTGCAGACAGGAAGCTTCCACACTATACCACTCATGTATTCCTTGCAATTGATTAAGATCGCCTTAGATGTGGGGAAGCTGTTTCTGATCCTCTTATCACAGTGTAAAGTAAAACATGCTTGACTGGTTAATAAAAATGGAAGATGGAGTTACAAAGAGGAAAAGTTCACTTGAAAATCCAAACAAAGAATAAAGTCCTTTGGTCACACCCAAGAAAGTCGGACAAGCATATTTTAGAAATAAGGAGTTAAAAGCTTCTTAGCATAATTTTTCTAATTTACTACAAACTGTGAATATAACTAAGAAAAAGGGCTCTCCATATTAGCTGTCTGAATTCAAATACATAAAACAAAACCCAAAAAAGTGAATGTTTTCCAGGTTTAAGTTCCACAGCCTAGGTATGCAATTGCCAAAGGCATCTGAAAAAGCAATTTTTTCGTATGTACAGGGAACACTAAAAGAGTTCACTGTACTTCATAAGTTATTAATGTGTGTGATTTTAACTGCCCCTTTCATAAATCACCATTCATTTCTATTTCTTCCATTTATAATATAATCCACTTTGGACATTATACAAGTAGTCATTTCTCTAAGGTTTTACTGTAACAATTAGAAAGAATCATAGCACATTAGACCTTCAGTGGATCTTAGGGGTCAACTAGATTGGCCTCTCAATTTACAGATGGGGAATCCAAGACACAGAAATGAAAATGAGAGCCATTTAGAAGCCGTTTCCCAACAAAGCTCTTTCCATGGGAGACCATACATACTGTAATGGTTACAGATACAAGTTGTGGATGCACATTGTCAGAGTTTGAATCCTGGCTCTACCACTGACTAGCCTTGTTACTTTGCATAAGTTACTTAATCTCTCTAAACCTCAGTGTCCTCAATTGTAAAATGGGAATAATAATCATAGCTGCTTCACAGAGTGATTTTAGAAGTTGTTGATCAAGTACATAGCAGGATAATAATTTGTTATACTGACCCTTGTAATATATCAACCATTATTAATAATCTCATCCACATTTGGGCTGTGAGATCTGGAACCAACATGTTCTCCAGGGTAAGGCTGGTTGAAAGAGAGGTTGTTTCAAATCAAACAATAAACACGATAAATTCTTAGCTTATTTATTTCAAAGTTTCTTAGCACTGAATATCCATTTTCATTAACATCAGTTTATATTTCTAGCCATTTGATAAGACATTGCCTAGAGAATCATGAGGTCTTTCATGAGATCCTGCATATATAAAAAGAATAGTGGAAGAAATTAAAAGTGAATCAGAGAATATAAAGAATATTAAACATATTTAATTATTATGGCTTTCAGAAACTTAATTTCTGATGATTGAAATATTTCTCAACAGGAAGAACATTGTTTAATGACACTGTTTTTTAAGGAAGAGATTCACCAACTCACACCTAGCACTTGCTAGTCGCCCTGAAGTTATTTTCTTAAAGCTTATGCCTTTTCTCTCTGTGGCTGAAAGTTCACCAGAGGCACCTCTGGTTTCTCAAGACTCACATAAACGCAGCCGTCTCAGGATGCTGCTAAGCACTTAGAAAGTTTGCAATGTGGTTCGTTTTAGTGCTGACAAATTCTTCTTGGTGTTACTCTGACCTCAAGTGGTCTATTGCCTAATGTTTTTAGCAGTGAAAAACATCATATTGCATTCAAAACTATTTTAGTATTTATATAGTTTATAAATTAGAAAACACCATTAGGTGTAAATAGGTAGAGTTTTTCCTTTAAGTCTGAAACAGAATTGTTAGGAAGACCAGTCTGCTCCTTAGGGTTCCTCTTACCCCATTGCTCTCCTCACCTCCTCTCCACATAGTCAAAAGTTCTGTGTTCCAGTGGTCCTGGACTCCACATTTGAGGCTTCTGCTTACTTTGATCATTTCACGTAGTTGATACCTTCGTTTGCCCACAAGTGAAACCTATGTACCTATTCCCTCAGCATCCCGGGCAAAGTACATGTATTTCCTCAGCCTCAGTTTCTTCCATTGGAAAAGGTGATAAAAATATCTATCTCCATGTTCTGAAATCTGTCCCAACTGTCATCATTTGTAAAATGGATATAAACAGTGAGATGGACTTCAAAGAGTTGTTGAAAGAATTAAATGAAGTAATACAAATAGAACACTTGGCATTCTGTGTACCACACTAAGACCTCAAAAATTTTAGCTACTCTCGCTATCATCATGTAAAGCATTTGGCATAGTACTTGGCATGTGTGGCTGAATAAATGGAGATTATTATTATTATTAAATATTAGTGCTCTGGCTTTTAGCAATAATAGGAACAAACTCATAGCCACATCTAGGTTAATAGGTGATGTGCCACGTTTCAGATGCAACGCAATATTATTATTAACCCTCTGGTGACACTCAATCTCACTCAAATGATGGAAGTATGATCCGGAAGGCAGATCTGCTGCTCAGGCCCTCACACCGCAGCTCACAGGTGGCCGGGCGTGTAGTCTGATCCCTCACCGGGCCAGCCCTGACTGTTGCCTGTGGGGCTTTCAGCCATATCACATATGCTTTCTATTAGGGAGGATTGTATTTTACCTTTGAAGTCCTTGTTTTAAAATCCAATAATACTAAATATTCAGCAATCTGAATTATATATAACTGCTTGAGGATTTTACATAGCTCCTTATGGGCTTACTGATTTCTGCGTCAAATGCAAACTTTATTTTATATACACTAAATCCCAAAGACATTTATTTTGGAAACTTTTTGGTGCTCTAGTTCAAAACAGATGAACATGACCTAATAAAGCTAAGCCGATGAAATAAATTATGTAATCACATCTCTGAATCAGGCATTCCAAAGAACCTGTTTTTAACAATGAAAGTCTGGTCGATGTACTCATTTACCTTGAGAAGAACATCCAAATCTACATTAATATTTCCCAAATTAATTATTAAATAACACATAGATTCTTTAATGAATTAGACTAGAAAAATCCCCTATATTATACATCACCTAGAGATTCACTGTATACAGTAACATGTTCAAAATTCTGAAAATTCCTAGATGGAAATCTATTCAAACTTGTTTTACCTAGGTAATAAACTTGTAATGTGTTTTCATTTGAAGAACAGCTATTATCAACCTGAGGAATGAGTATTTCTTGAAACATATTGTAGAGAAAAAATATTAATTTACATGACTAATATAGAAAAATAATGATTTTTTCCCCCTTTAGACTGGGTAAATGAGCAATATTTGGCATCTCGGCTGTACCTTCCCGAGGAAGTCCAATATCTTGCTATAGGATAAGTTACCTATTTAACAGCCTATCATTGAACTTTGCCTGCCTTTGTCTTTGTGGTTAGAGGACCTGAGGCTGGCCAGGAATTAAATGAAGATAATTTATATAGTCTCACAAAATTCTAAACTGGGAACTTTAAAGTTAAATGTGAAAGGCAATTTCTAAGTATCAAAATTAGGTATAAAGCATATCTCAATAGTACTGCTAAAAGCAACAGTGGCAAAGGATTAAAATTAAATATTGAGTCTATTCATTGAAAAGCATCTAACAAACTTACGTTGAGCACCAAACACTGGATGCCTAGATGCTGGAAACATGCGGCTGGAAAAGGTATACTCTCTGACCTTAAGGGCGGTGGCTGAGATGATGTGTTACATGAACAATACTTAAGAAGCAAACACAGTGATAAGGTAGATATAAGAAGCTATGGGAGCAGATGAGAGAGGTGCTTAGCCCCATCTTAGAGAATGGGGGCTTCAGAGAAGGCTTCCCTAGGACATAAGGTTGCCAAAAAAAGTAGAGGATGCCCAGTCACATTTGAATTTCTTGTGAACAATGAATAATTCAGTAGTATAAATATGTTCAATGCAATACTTGTAACTCAGCATCCTGTAGTGTCATTTGCTGAATCTGGCAACTCTGTGAGGACATGATGTTTGAGAAGCAGTCTGAGAGAAAAGAAATAGATGAAGAAGCAGAAAACACCAGCAGAGGCACATGGACCCACGTGTGAAAAGATACAGATTTCCAGCATGGGCACAGGGCCTGTGGAGAAGTACAAGCAGGTTAGTATGGCAGAATTAGAGGTCTGGATGAAGGGGGGAGTTGTAAACATATTGTGGAGTGTCTGCTTTCTTTAGAGGTAATGGGGAACCATAAGATGGTTTTATGTTTAGTGTTTTCAGATTTGTGCTTTGGAAATAGTAATCTGGAATAGGGCCAGACTGGATGCAAGAAACCCATTAAGGGTGTGCCATTAGGAAACTTACTGAAATATGATGGTGCTTAAGTTAATATGGTAGCAGTGAGGATGAAGAGATATTAATGACTTCAAAATATTTTTAGAAGTTAGGGTAATGTTTGGAAGTTCATATCCTAAGGTCCAGGCGCTCTGTTGCTATGAACTCTGTGTGGTAATATACCATAGCAGTTGAGAATAAGGATATTTCAGTGTATTTATTTTAGTAGAGTCCTCTCTGAACTCAGGTTCCCACTATTAATATGAACCTATTAATAGCATAGGATTATTATAGCATTACATCAAATGATACACGTGATGTGCTTAGTATAGGGCTTGGTGGCTGACTATCTATAAGAGAGAAGAGAAAGAAATAAAGAATGACTCTGGTTTCTATTGGGAAGTTAGCAATAACTGAGAATGAAAATTAGAAATAGTCCAGAAATAGACATAAACAAATCTAGTCAGCTGACCTTTGACAAAGAAGCAAAGGTGAGTAATGAGAGAAAAGACAGTCTTTTCAACAAATGGTGCTGGAACAAGTGCACGTCCACATGCAAAAAAAGTGAATCTAGACACAAACTTTACACTTTTCACAAAAATTAGCTCAAAATGATCCAAGACTTAAAGGTAAAAGACAAAAGCATCAAACTCCTAGGTGATAATATGGGAGAAAATTTAGGTGACCTTGGGTTTTGGGATGACATTTTAGATACACCAAAAACATGATTCATAAAAGAAAAAATTGAGAAGTTGAACTTCCTTAAACTGAAAAATTTCTGCTCTGTGAAATACACTATCAAGAAAATGAAAAAACATGCCAGATAATGAGGGAAGTATCTTCACAAAATACATATCTGACAAAGGACTTGTATCTGAAATATACTGAGAACTCATAAATTAAGAACTCAAAAATTAAGAAAATGAACAACATCTTCAATATGGGCAACAGATCTGAAAAGACATCTCACCAAAAACAATAGGCAGATTGCAAGCAAGCACAGGAAAAGATGCTTGACATCATAGCCATCAGTGAGTCACAAATAAATTAAAACAATGAGGTACCACGATGTACCTATTAGAACATCCAAAATTCGGAACACTGACAACCCCAAATGCTGTGAGAATGTGGAGCAATAGGAACTCTCATTGCTGGTGGGAATAAAAGGTCTTACAGTCATTTTGGAAGACAACTTGGAAGTTCCTTATAAAACTAAACATGCTCTTACCGAACCATCCAGCCATCATGCTCCTTGGTATTTACCCAAATGAGTTGAATATTTATATCCACACAAAAATCTCCACATGATTGCTTACAGCAGCTTTATTCATAATTACAAAACTTCGAAACAATCAAGATATCCTTTATTAAATGAGTAAACAGACAGTGGTGCAGCCATTCAATGCTCAGAGGTGACAAAAAGAAATGAGCAATCAAACCATAAAAGACATGGAGAAAACTCAGATGCACTTTGCTAAGTGAGAGAAGCCAATCTGAAAAGGCTGTGTGATTCCCTTTATGACATCCTAGAAAAGGCAAAACTATAGAGACAGTAGAAAAATATCAATGATTGTCAAGGGGGAAGGTGGAGGGAGAGAGGGATTGTTAGGCAGAACACAAAGGATTTTTAGGGCAGCAAAACTATTCTATATGCTAGAGTAATGGCGAATACATCTGTCAAAACTCATAGAATGTAGAACACAAAGAGTGACCCCAAAATGTAAATGATGGACTTTAGTTGATAATAATATATCTAAATTGGCTCTTCAATTGTAACACATGTACACACTAATGCAATATGTTAATAATAGGAGGGGGTTTACGGGAGCCCTGTGTACCCTCCTCTCAATTATTCTGTGAACGTAATACGGCTTTTTTTTTTTTAAAGCAGAAGTGGTTGGGGTTTTATGTTCAGTTTGGGCTTCCCTGTGTCTGTTGTGCATGGAACACATCAGTAGGTGATCAGATATATAGCGCTGCTCCTGAGAAGGGAGAGCTGGGGTTGGGTCAACGGTATAGTTACTGCAGTAAAACCACCTGCAAAGAATAGTAATAGTGAGAGAAGTAGAGGACAGAGTGGAGCACCAAGAACCACCAACATTTAGGCATAGAGGATGAGTAGAGAGAGGAGAAGAGCGAGAAGAGAGAGGCTGACTAGATGAGGCGGGTGCCATAGGAGCCAGCAGGGAAGGCCCCCACTGAGCAGGAAGGAGTGGTCAGAATCAGAAGTCTTCAACGCCATGATTCTGAGAATTTGTATTGGTTTCCTCAGGCTGCTGTAACAAAGCAGCTCCCACTGGCTGGCTTCAAACAACTGCAGTCTACTGAGTCCAAAATCAAGGGTGTTGACAGGCACTGCAGTTCTGGAGCCTCTGAGGGAGAGTCTGCCCTACACCGCTCGCCTAGCTTTTGATGGTTGTCAGCAATCCTGGCATTCCTTGGCTTGTAGAGGCGCAACTCTAATCTCAGTGCTCATGCTTACGTGATGATCTCTTCCTGTTTGTCTGTCTATATTCAAATGTCTCCCTTCTTATGAGGACAGAAGTCATTGGAGGAGCATCCACCCTAACCCAGGATGACCTTATCTTAACTCGATTACATCGGTACAGACCTCATTTCCAAATAAGGTCAGATTCACAGGTACCGATGGTTCGGAGTTTCAGGAGGATGCAGTTCAACCCAGCACAGAATCGATCAAAAGAACGGAAAAGTGAAATTTGACTTAGGTTGGTGATCTTGAGAAAAGTAATTTCCATGGATTGACAGGACCCAAAGCCCAACAGTAGAGGTTTATATAATGAGGGGCAAGAGAAAAAGTAGAGATAATGAGCATAGTGGGACATTTTGGGGCAAATCTGGAAGTAATGAAGGAGCATGAAGTTTTTTGCCAGCTTTTATTATTATTGTTTCTATTATTTTACAAGTGAGATTGGGTAAATGGCAGAAAGGAAAAATTCACTCATACAGGAGATAGCATTAAAATTCTGACAGGGTGGGAAGAGATGACATATAAAACAAGGATCACAATTAGAAAGAGAATATTTCTTTTGCTAAAGTAAATCAGAAGAAGAAGAAAAATCGCTTGTGGATATAGGATATCGATGTAGCAGCAAGAACTTGACAGAGTTCCCTTAGGATCCCTGTTCCTTTTTTTTTTTTCCTTGTGCAGAAGATGCCATAAGGTGGTAGAGCATTAAGGTAAAATATCTGAAGAGTTGACAAACTCTGAAATGTTTTCAGTCGAAAATAAGATGGAGGAAGACTATGCTCAGGCAAGTGGTGGAAGGGGTCCTTTGGGACCAAAGACCTACATTTTTTGTGGAGCTAATCTACACACATTCCTAGTGGTTTTTTTTGGAATGTTCATTAGCCCAGGTGGAGGCCGGTGTGATGAAAGGAAAACAGCAGGCCTTTGAAGGTATTGGCCAAAGAGCAGTAGAAGGAATGGGCTGGGATGCTTCAGCTGGATAGGAAAGGAAGCTGACATGAAGAGAGTCTCAGAGAAAACATGCCCAGGTCGAGGAAGGGAGTAGAGGATTTGATGGGGTCAGAGGAAAGGCATATTGAAGAAATGGAGTTAAACATTTTGATTGGTGTAAGGTACGGCCAGAGAATGGGAACTGGGAACTTCAGATGCCCAAGATGGTACAATGCTGGGCAATCGGAAGCTCTGGGGTGTCACTAGGGGCGTAGATGCCCGAGAGAAGGGGGAGGCAGGACTTACTAGAGTTGATGCTGTAAGACACCGAACAAACTGTATTCAGCTTATTAAAGTTTTTAATCTGAAGCATTTTCTACATCAGCCAGAATATACATATAGTTGTAAAATATAGTTGTAAATTATAAAATATTAAGAATATATTTATTTTAAAAATATGCAGCTTCTTGTCTCTAATCGAGTTGTGAATTGTTGAGTTTTATGCACGGCAGCCTCTCTTTTTCTTTGTTGATGTTTCTCATGACTATTAACTTGCCCTATCTCCCCTTACAAGACCCCCACACACCCTCTCCCTTGAGGAGCCCTTTACTTTCTTCAACATTACTCCCAGTGCTCCTACAACTTCTCTGTTTCTCTGATTGGGATCTATTAGTTTCAATACCTTAGTTTTTTCAAGTCAGCTTCTTAAGAATTGTTGACTAGATGAATCAGTGATTCATGTTAGTGAACTGAGAGAGACACAGACTGGATCAAACGTCTGGACCAAACCCTAGTGCTACCACTTACTAGCTGTGTGACAGGCAATCTTAACCTCTGTGTTTCAATTTTCTTACCTGAAAAGGGAAATAAGAGGATCTACTCACCTGTTGCATAGTAAGCTCTGCTTATCTGATTGATAAATAACATTAGTGTTAATGAATTTACGTTCTTCCCTCACATACAACATTTGGGACTCCTGGATACAATACTTTAACTCCTAGAGAGAACTCTAGCTGAGGGGTTTCACACCAGCCAGCAGAGTGGATTATCGCCTCTTGGTGCAGACATCTCGTACACCTGTGCAGTGCCATCTACTGGTTTAAAAAAGTAGTAATAATAAGTGGATTTAATATTTCCCCCAATAGTAAATTTTTTAAGTTTCTGAATTCTTAAAAATGCATTGAGATCTCAGATCTTTTGCTAGTCTGACATTCTTCCTCTCACCTTTTTTTTTTTGTTAAAAGGGTAGATTTGCCAAATAAAAAGTAAAATCAGTAAAATACACACATTAACATTTTAGAAGAAGGAACGCCTTTCTACAAATGCCTTGAGTGACTGCATTATTTTCAGGGTAAAACAGTAACTTTTCATCTGACGTACGTGCCTAAATTGCTGAGTGGTTTATAGACTCAGTCCGAAAGACAAATGGAGTGCAGCAAGAGCTAAGTACTGCAGGCCCGTGGTAGACGGGCAGCCACCGCGTGGTGTATCAGCTGCGTTTACTCAAAAGCATGTCACCACTTCAATAGCATGGCTGAACATGCACTCTAGGGAAAGTAAGGAAGCTGTTTTCTCACTGTGGCTGGGTTCTCCCACAGCTGGGTAGCTGCTCCTTCCCTGAAAGTCACCTAAGACTTAGCACTTGAAGATTGGGTTTGACTACACAGGGGCTCCGGGGCTGGAGGAATACATAAAAGAATAAGGGAGAGATAAGGAGTAGGGGAAGAATCTACAGCAGACAGATCATTAATAGGTTAAAGATGCTGGTACGGGTGAGCTGAGGAGATGCAAAGTGCAGTCCGTCTTTTTCCTAGGCATTACAAATTGTCCTCAAATGAGTTTTTCACCATTTTTGTTTGGCTCTGACCGTGATCTCTATTTTTGTGTTATGTGCTGCCATAGACCTGGCTCTCTGCATCTCCTTAATGATGACTGATCAGTTTGACTTACGATAGTTGAGGATAAAAACCATATGATTTTTTTAAGTGCCTATGTAATTCTCTTTGCACGGACAAGGCTTAAATTACAAATGACTCCTTTTCTCCCGTTTGGAGTCTTTTCAGGTGATCGGATTCAACAATGTCTGCAACATAGCTGCGCGTACATAACAAAAAAAGTTTCTGTTAGAAAACGAGGACAAAGGCAATCTGCCCCCAAAGGGGTTTGTTCGTTAATTGCTTTGGTCCACTTTACAAGGTCAAATCCATTCTCCTAATGATGCATCTCATCTGTTCTGGCAGAGAAAGAAATGTTTTCTTTCACTTCTACGTGTGGCAAGAGCTCATTCATCTCAGTAAGTTCTGAAGAGAAATCGAGCTACATCAGAGAGAGGAGTATTCAAAGGGCAACTGATGGCCAGGGAGATATATGGAATTCACTTTCCTGAGACACACATTCAAATGGTAACAAGTGATAGAAAACAGCTCTATATTTCAGTGTGATGTGTGCTGGCTCCTGGTGATTAAACCCCCTGTGAGCCATCTGTGTTTAATGGGTTTGAACTACTTTGTAACTGAAGTTTTTCCTTCCACTGCTTTCTTATTTATTTGAGAGGAGACCGAACTCCACTCTTGAAAAGTTAAGCCTGTAAGAAACCCTGCCAAGAGAATCCGAAAGAAAAGGCAAATTTATAGCCTACTGTTGTTTTAAGCATTTAGTAGTATAAATAAGAAGTGTAGATAAATCTGTACAAGTGGTCGCATAAGTGACCCTCTGTTTATCTCAGTTACGTTATTTGCCTAAATTCCAGAGCAGAATTAACCCAATTAGTTTATATAATGGCTAATGCTGTCTCGCAGCTGAGCTTTTAGGGATGTGCATAGCTGATGCTAGATGGCAGATGTGTTATTTTACTGGTAAGTCAAACTTCGGGAACTGTGGTTTGTATCCAGTGATTCTTGAAGATAAAAATCAGAATCCAGTGTGGAAATTATTATACCTTGAAGCAATGTACACTACTGGTGTTATTAATGCAATTAAATTGAACTTCTGGTTTGAAATGTCCGTGATGATAATGGCTTTCAGTAAGTAGCACTGTCTTACTGAGATATGTCCCATTTTACTAACATCTCATTATTTTTCTCTGACTTAGAAATGTCGTCAGCCATAAGCACTCAATAAATATTTGCTGAATTGAATTGAACTCTGAGAACTGAGAGGTGAGGTGGCACTGACCATTACTGACACTTCTGAGATCAGACCCTTGATTCTGCTCTGCCAGATAGTGAGCTCAACCGAAGCCAACGGAAATTTTACATGAAGAATTTTAAGTCAAAGCAATGTTCACACAGCTGAAAGTGTTAGAGTCACGTAAGCACGTGGGTTTACCAACTTCCCTGGCTGTTTATTTTCATTCTTAATACACTGACTAATTTCAGGACTCTCTCTTTTAATAATGTCTAGGTATATAGCTCTCTTCCTAGGTCTTCAAAATATTTTCTAAGATAGTTCCCTGAATGATTTTTTTTCTTGTCTTTTTCCCCCTTTGAACCAGAGAAAACATCTACAAGGGAGGCTTCTTAGGGCTCTAAAAACATCAATCAATTTCACACCTGGGGAAAGAGGGCTCTAGATAAGAGAGAGCAATTCCTCCACTAAACCTCTGTTTATAAAATTTAGGCAAAATTTTGTACAAAGTGAGACAGACTTTGGCCACACTGAGGCAGACAGAGAGTTAAAGTAAAGACAAAAGCAACACCCAACTGCTGCTGCTTTTTCTTTTCCCTTTCATGGAGTGGGGAGTATTTTTCCTGCAATGACCTCAGAATCTTCAGTCTTTTTCTTGGTCAGAGATCAAGGGGTATGCCAGGGTGAAACCTTATTGAACTTTTTATCAACTTTTTGCAGATGTGCATTTTGAAGCTATACTTAACAATTTTTCTGTTTTCTCATGTATGTTCATAGAATACATTAAAATACGTATTCTATCTTTTCATAAAAGGTAGGTTTCAGCAAACGTCATCCATCAAACTGAACTCAGGATTCCTTGAAGACAACAGCCATGGCTTACATTTATTCACAACCTCTATGGCTAGCATAGAGCATTGCAGTATTACGAGCTCAGCACATACTCATCGAATTCTTTGAAGTAGAAAGCTTGACAAACATTACTGAATGAAACACATTATTTCTGTGCTGAACCTAAGAATTGTAGTCCACTTGATAAAATAATAATAAGGAAAATATTTAAAATTAGAGAAAAACTGTGGCATGATGTGAATAAAGGATGGCAAATATTTTAACTAGCATGGACATAGCTTTTCAAACTTATTGAATTCTCTTTCAGAGAAACAGAGATCAAATACTATATTCTTTTAAGTTCCTAGCCATCTTTCAATGTCTGGCTCAAATGTAACCTCTTTCTCTGCAGCTTTCCATGACTTATAAAGGACTGAATTTTTGCTTTTTACCTGATTTCCAACAGTATTTGCTGGAGCCACTTCCACATCTTACTATAATTATTTATTGTACTCTTTCATCTCTCCAATCAGCACTTTAGTTTCTCTAAAGTCTTGGTACAGAGGAATTCTCAATAAATGTTTGGTAAGTTGAATAAAACTGAATTGATTAAAAAATAAAGTGGATTGAAAAATGAAAAACAGGAAGGAAAAAATCTACACTGACTCAACAAAAGAATGAGAGTCCACAAGAAAAAGCATTTCATTTAAGTACTTCACAGACTCCAAGAAAATATTTTTCAAATGCTTATTTCAATAACCTTTTCTTCACAGATCTAAGGACAGCCAGTATGATAAAAGAGCAGAAGGAAAAAAGCCTCAGGCTTCCAAATTCCTTGTATTCTCTAACCATAACTTTCCTCATCTGTACAATGGGGATGATAATACCCAGGCACAAAACTGTGGAAGTCAAGGGAGAAAATAAATGTCAAAGTGCCATGTTAATTTAGAACTTTATGCAACTGTTTCAATTATCAGTGAGAAAACAGATGAATTGAATGACCCACCTATGGCTTTAAAGTTAAAAAGTGGTAGAAATAGGATTCCTAAGGCCATACCCCTTCCACACTGCTGCCCATGCCATATGCCCTCTTCCCAGGGCCTAGTCCCCGTCTTCCATGTCTTGGCTCCTTGGTGATCCTCCTTAAAATGCCTCATTCATTCATTCAAAATTGAATGCTTTGGGGCTGCCTGCTTGAAAAGTCCTGTTCTATTTCAATCCTACATTCCACTAGTAAGAGATAATCTGATAAATTATTATGTACCCTATTTTACGCCTTCCATAACACAGGACTATTCTTTAGAGAGAAAAAAAGCTTGATGTGAAGAAATGACCTTGGAGGATAAGGGGGTTTCTCAATCCCTTCCATGCCACCGACCTCTCTGTCAGTTTGGTGATCTTGTGATTCTCTTTATGTATTTGAATACATGTAATGTATAGGCTTTGGAAGAAAACTAATTACATTAAAATACAGGTGTCCAAATATTTACAAAACTATTTTTAGGGTGTAGTAGTATCTGTGCGTCTTTATTGATAGATTAACTAACAAGATCCAGCAACAGAGCTAAAATTTATCCTCGCTGTAAAGTAGCTTGAAAACTGTTGAAGTTTGAACACTGTCCTTGTCAAGTCATAAACTTGAATTATAATTATTTCAAGATATCTATAACTCTAATGTAATATGAAAACTCTGTTCTTTCTGTTGGTGACAAAAATCACAGGTGCTGCTAATACTCTGAGATGTGTACGTTGTCCATATTCATCAATACGGGAAAACACTAAGTTTCATTCTAGGAATTAGTAAAAATAAAGATCTAATTATTTTTCCAGCTCAGTTTACAGATCCCTGAATTCTATCCAGAGATACACCCTCCCTTAACCCCACTATCTCCTAAGTTATGATGAACCCTGCTTTAGTGATCTGGGGAGATCTTGAACATTTGAATCTTTCCAAGTCCACCAACTGAACCTGCGAAAGAAGCCTGTAGGGGGCTCCTTTAGCCTTCTTCTGAAAACTTGTTACTTTTTGACGAGGCTGGTAGTTCTGAATTATTTCAAGTCTTTTAAATGTATGTCAAGGTAAGAGAAAATATTACAAGTATGCATTATGTGAAGATGCATGGCAAACTTCAGTGTGTCTCTTATTGTAAAGTCAGACACATAAAATAGGGTCATAATAAAACACCCAAGTGAAGTCATTTATCTGTCCCTTGAACTTAAAAATTTGCAGTGGTATCAGTTCTAAAGCTAAGAGAAAAAGAAAAAGCTTCTTTCAGTTCTCTAGTTTTTATGCAGTAAAACTGAAGAATTACCTAGCCCCTGACTTGAAGACTTGCTCACCATTTTTGCAATATATTTCCAGCATAAATGATGGCAATATGTTCATTTAAAAAGACTTTTTAAAACAAACAAAAAATCCTGTTTTAATATATACTATACTCTGTAAAACCAGTATCATATTTAATGTTTTTGAGGTTTCTGACCATAAATGCTGACTCTAATACTAGGCATTTCACTTCTGATTTTGTTTTCATTTGGATCATTAGTGACATTACTGCCTGGCTTGTATAAAATATATATGATGAGACTTAGAGGCTAAGAACAAAAGTACTATTTAAAATATCATATTATTAAATAAATTCCATTATAAAAAGCCATACTTTCTCCAGTGCAGAAGATGAATAGCTACAAAGACATAATGTCTGTTGGAATTTTAGATGCCTGTTGTCTTAATGTAGAGACAGATTAAAGTTAGCAAGTATGTTTTAAATAATAAACATATATCTTCATATTCTCATCAGAGAAGAGAGAAGTCAGCACAGCTAGGATTTTAAAAATAAGATCATTTCCACATTTCTTCTAAAATATTTGGCAACATAATTGGTAATTATTTTTAATAAAACAATTATATCTAACATAACCACTTAGCACTCACAATACTATCTGAATTAAATATTGAAAGATAAAAGTCAGGGTCACTGGTAAGCTTATAAAATTATTTAAAATTTCCAAATAGCTTATGTAAACACTGTAGTTTATATTTTCACTTATTTAGCCAAAGCACTTTTTAGTTGCTGTTAAATTAAGACAGCATTATGTGAGACAAAGGCAGTACTATATGAATTATATTATGGAAGTCAAATAAGCACCCAATATTTGAGACTGGAAAGTAAAGATACTAATAGCAATAACATATCATCTACACAAGAAATACATTAAATACACTGGTTTGCCCCTGTTCCCTTCCTTGGAGGTAAAAAAAAAATCAACAGCCAAGTGAAACGATGAAACTAATACACTCCTATAGTTTATACACACAGTTGCAAGAGTTTCCTCAAGGTTATATAGGTTAAGTAACTCTGTTATTCTTTTGAGATACGCTGTCAGGACAGAGGGCAAAGAGGCTTTCTTTTTTCTCATTTCATAATAAGTTATATAAGAACACGATCCCTACTTAACATTCATAGAAGTAAATGATATACCAAAAATCCATAAACCATTTTCTGAAATGTCATTTTATGTTTATGAAAGAAACTTATCTAACTCTCCATTAAATGCATCTCTTATCACAAAGTCCAAACCTTAACCAAATTGCTCAGGGAAAAGAGTACAAGAATCGTATTGTAAACTATCTGTGCAAGAAAAAAATGTGTGAATGAAAGGAGCAAATAGGAGATGAGACTTTCGTGGGAACCAATGTCCAAGTAATTCAACTAATTAAGGGACCCAAACTCCCAATTATTGGCATTCTCAATAATGAGTCCAACTAAAAGTAAATGAACACTCTAGTTTTTCTTCTCTTAAGTACATATGTTAGACATTTTTGTGAGCAATATGAATTCTAGTGTATGAAACTTTGTTTAACCTAACTTCAGAAAGAATAAGAGTAAACTCAGGAAGTGCATTTTATGCACTCTGTTTTAGCTTTATCTTATCCTATTACATCAAAAGTTCATTTTATTATAGCTTAGCAACTTAAATATCTAATAAAATTTTCAGCCAATAAAAAAGAATGTAGGAATGTTCACATAAATAATTTCATGTGATACTTATTGCCATCATGTATCATGAGGCATGGTTGAGGGTACAAACGTTATGCCTGTTTCTATCCAGGAAGAATGTGAACTCATCAAGGACAAGAACCACGCTTCCATTATTTTAGTATCTCAAATAGTACTTCACACACTGTAGAGGCTTTTTAAAAAATGTGCCGATTGAATTAAACTCATGCAAAGCATTTCAGATGTAGAACCTCAATTAAGAAATGTCCTTTAAATTGAAAAAAAAAGTTACAGAAGCTCAAACTTAGAATATATTAAGGAAAACTGAAAGTAGGAAAACTGAGGAATGAAGTGACATTCATACTTGTTTCAAAAATGAATTTTGTCTCATTTAAAACATAAAAGGCATCAGCCAATTGACACTAAAATTTGTTAAAAAAGCAGAAGAAAATGAACATGAACATTACTAGTTTGAGCCATTTTTAAACAGAAAATCTTACATTTTAGTTCTAAGTGTTAGTTCATAAGTTCCTATTGACCACATATATGAATACGTTAAAAGAAGTCATTCTCTTCCACATCACGAAGGATATTTAACAGCTGCCTAAACTGTCCTCTAACAAAAGCTCCTGCATGTAAGCATAATTCTAGGGCCAAAGTTGACCAAGTTTGTCTTGGAAACAAAACTAAAAAGAGAGAACATGAAAGTAATAAAAGAACAGAGTCGTTATGATGTCAAGGAATGTTTGCTTAGGACATCACTCACTTCCAATCACCAACTTGATTTAAAAATCTTACTAAAAAAGATGTTTAACTGCTGTAAATATTTTCCCAGTAGGAGAGACACTGGATTTAAGTATTTTTTCTAAAATTTAATTTTAAAATTCACTTATTCTTGTCCTTTAGCCCAAGGGCTTTCCAAGCATATCCCTAAAGGCTATAGGAACCACAAAGATGATTCCGAGAGAGTACAAAGAGCAGACCTTGCTCTGATCCAAGCCATGGAAGTCATCTTCATTTCAATTAATTTACTTTGCCTTTATGAACTTCAGAGTCTTTCAAGGAGGTTGACATCTCACTCATCTGAAAAAACTTGGAATGTGACAGGGGAAAGGAGGAGAAGTAAATCAAAGGGGTCAGCAGTTTTCCAGATGCAACATATTTTTCTTCTCTTCTTTTCCACCAGAAATTTTAGAGAGCCTTCTGACATTTTAATTCCCCACACAAAACCACAGTAGCAAAAAATGCTTAGGGCTTTTATGTCAAGAAACACACACATGCATGTGCCCACGAAATAAATACAAATTCTGATAGGCTGCTTCTCATAACATAGAATGTCACATGTCAAAAATTGTTTCTTCTGGTGTATTTACTAGATGTTTGTGTGTATACTTTGACCCACACAAATTTAGTTTAAAAAGCAAAAGTAAGTTTTGTTACTTTCTTTTTTTTCTGGTGTGTGATGACTAAGTCATTGAGTCAATACACTTTTTCATTAAAAAGATGGCATTTTCAAAAACTGTAATTTAAATCACACCAGAATATTTCAGTTATCACCTTGAGCCACATGTTTTCAGGAAATTATGCTCAAATATTTCACGCAAATGCTAGTCACTTTAGAAGAGTTCTTTTTTTCATGGAGTGGAAAAATCTTTGAGGCCTGAAGATAAATTCACAGCAACAGGGGATATGCCCATTGTGTCTGGGAGCCAGAGAGGGAGAAATGGCAGTTAACTCCTCAAAACACCCTGCTTCAGTATTTACCTGACAGCTCTGGTATCTTGACATTTTCCCCAGTGCATTTCCTCCTTTATCAGGTATTATTTTACAAGGGATTTCTTGTTAAACAGAACTAACATAAATCAATCTATAACAGAGGAATTTGTTTAATACATTTATTCCTTTAAGTTGCATGATCATAATTCATTGACTCATACAATAGGGGAAAAAATATCTTACTACTAAAACAGAGTTTGTTGAGACTGGTAGATGGTAAACCTATTTAGTCTTTTCATAGGTTCATTCTTAGATTTTAATGTTAAATAATAACGACTATTCATTTAAGCTGGTCTCACTGTATATCTTGACCTTTAGCAATATCCACACACAGCAGCTTATTGTGGTATCCTTTAAATATGAGAAATAAGAATGTTTTACTTTGTCATTAAAAGAAAAATAAGAGTACTGTGTGTTACATGGCCCATGAAATATTGGCCGTGTGCTCCTTGGCTTTCATTCGAAGAACTGCAATGCTGGAAGACCTCCTTTCAAACTCTGGCTTTGTTTCGAATGCATGTCCATTGGCAGCCCCAGTAAGAAGAGAGTCAGTGAAAAAATTGTTGAGGGGCACGTGGCTGAACTGGTTCTGGTGGTTTGAAAACCCTGTGTAACTGGAATCTGTCCGAGGCGAGTGAGAATAAGGTGTCATACAGGAGGAAGTGTCACGTGGTAACATGCATGAAGTAACCACAGAACCACCACTCGCATTGCCTGCCCACAAATTGTTCTGAATCTGGAATATATAAAACAACAAATGTTACATGTATGCGTTCTCACTTTTGTTAAACTGCATTTACTCGATTTTGTTAACTATTCATCATTTACTCTTATTAGGTGGTCTGTAATTCCTTCCTGAGTGCATAAAGCGATTACTGAAAAACAATTATTTGAAAGGTTCTTCAGTTTGTTATGTTGCAATAGATCACCAAACCCACAGACCTGACCACATAAAATACTCTCAAAACATGTCAATCTCCTGAGGATTCTTTTTTAAATGATTTTTAAAGCGAAATCTCAGAGATTTAGTTATGATTCATGACCAATTCATGTGCTTAGGAAAGTGGTTTAAAGTATGGTTTTAAGTTTATAGTTTTCATTTTTCTAATGAACAAAATGACACAACTGTGGTTTTTTTTTTTCTTTGAGTTCTACACTTGGACTCGCTGTGACAGTTTTTGTTGGAAACCATTGCTGATGTTAGATTGTTTGATCTGTAGATATTTTTGATCAAATTCATTTTGGAAACTATTTACTTTTAATCGCATTTTATTTCCTATACAGTCTTGAATAAATATAGTCTGTGAATATGGGAAATATATACGTATTTTAAACATTTATTCTATGATTTATATATATGCTATAGTGAGGTTGCAACAGACGTATGACATATCAAACAAATTTAGAATTCTACATGAACAGTACCAACTTATGGAAGCACAACTGAAAAAATAGGCAAGTATTAGCAAAAATATCATGAGTATAATTTAAGTGCCATATAACACCTTATATAAGACTGAAAGTGGAGTTATCATTTGTGCTCAAGAAATTCACATTTCATGTTATTAATTTCTACAGGGAAGAATTCAGTGTAATTTTACCAACAAACAAATTTCTCTAGAGTTACTAGCATGTAAGGGAAACTGGGGAGAATTTGCATGATAAAAATTTTAAATAAGAGGTATCTTAGACCAGCTATCTAAACAAGAAAAAAAATTAACAGCGATCACATGCATTACTGAGAAAACCCTGAGAAATGGCAGGGCTAGGGAACAAAAGAAAATGTTGCACGGTGTAACATGGCAGAGAGATGTAGCCTTCAAAAATAAAATTCTAAAATTGTATGCCTTTTGCAATGTTACTGCAACAGATTTGAACTAGAACACACCAATTATATATATATATTTATTGCACCTGGCTTTCATTTTGAAATTCATGATAATTAGGGCAGAATCATCTACTATTTCAACACATACACAACTAATGCTTTCTTATATTTATTTATAAAGATTCCAGTCTACTACATATAGCCTCTGGTGTAGTCTTTCAACACCCAAACTTAAATTGCACTTTCTAAGACAACTGATTTTCACTTAATAGCAGAAAATATGTTAATGAATCTTCTAGACGGCACTAGTAGAAATGCTACTCTGTCACTCAAAAAAGGACGGCTTAACCAGTTTCAAAACATAAGAAAATCTGAATAATTAATTTCATCCTTTTGGTGGGGATTCAATAGTCGATGATTGGCAAGATGCTTACTTCACTTTTGTTTTAAAAATGGTTCTATATACACATACGTTACCTTAAATATGCTGAGTTTGTGATATATATCTATAGCTATGCATAATGGTTTGCATATTTTATTAATCCTTAAATCATCATGGGCTATGCTGTTTTAGTTTTGGCTCATTCTACTCTATGTATCCCACAATAGCCAAAATATAATGATTGGTGCCAGCGATTACTGAGTTATGTATCTCAAACCAACAAGAAGGGCTGTTAATGTCATTACTCTGTCAAACTAGCTCTTCTAACTTGATCTGGGTGATTTTCCTCTGACATTCAATCAAACATTGTGCCACACTGCAAAAACCACAGTCACATGTCTGACAAACGGGCTTTCAGGAAATGAAAGTGAACTTGCTTTTTTGTGAAAAAAAAATGAAAGGCAAAATAGTGGTAGAGAAAGATTATTTACATTTTATGTTTGTTAAAGGACTCAATTTATATATAATGTTGCTAGAATTTATTATTAAAATCATCTACTCGAATTCCAAATGCAGAGAAATACATTTAACAACTGGGTAATAAAGGGAAAAAGAAAAAGGGGAGGGAAGGGAAGGGTAGGATAGGGTGATAATGTATAAATGTAAATTAGGAAAGTATTTTCTCCCTAAAAGAATTAATGTTAATTTACCTATAAATTGAAAAGAAATTCTCCAAGTTTCCATGGCATGGGCAAATATTTTTATTTTGATCAAGACTTATCTGGAAATGATCAAGCAACGTAAATGCAGTACTTTTGGTGAAAGAATTTCTAACAAACTGAAATGTTTTCTGAACATAACAGATTAGGAAAGCAGGTTACTACAGCAATTTTTAGTTGGATTCTAGAAGATACCCACATATTCCCACAGGCAGTGATACTATCACACATATATTTCTTTCATTTTTAAAAGTCTGACATGTCTTCATTTGACTTTTGGGATCTAGCTGGTTTCTATATTGAAAGTTAGATGCAAATCATAAAAATAATATCCCCAGTGAATTGAGGTTTTGTTTCCACTGAGGCATTCCCTCTGGATATTTAAATATCTGACAATGATGGTGAAAGATCATACTCATGATAGCTAATGGTCATCAATTAACTACTATATATCAGACACTATATTAAATGCATTATATAGTCTTCTAATAATTTCAACACACTAAAAGGTGTTTGTTTTTTCTATTACCATTTTCTAGAAGGTTAAACTTTTTTACAAACAGAATAGATTGCTTAGGAACTTCACCCAAGATTACATAGATCTAATGGTGGAGTTCTAATCTGTACCCAGGAAATCTTAACAATGTTACAACGATATAAAAAATAGTCTTGTGAGTTAAAATTACTTATTTACTTATTCATAATCTTAACTCTGTGAACATTCATAGGCTTCACTCTCCAAAAGCAAAATCTTCAATAATCGCTGACAATTTACAATCCTCATCCTTCGATTTAACACATGATAAGTGCTTAATAAACATTTGTTAAATGACTGAAAAGTCTCTAAGAATATGACATTTGAACTGATCCACCCTGCAGATGCAATCGAGATTTTATTGGCAACTTATGTTAATATATATAAATTTTGTTCATGATATGAACTCTAGACTCACCATACTATATAATCTCAACAGAAATTATGAAAAATACCTATCTAGACCTTAGCAACTGTATTTCTCAAGGTAGTATTTTTTTTCTAGTAATACTTATTCTCCATCATAGATCCATCTTCTTGTAGTTTCTGATTCATTAGCATGGGTTGTGCCTCAGGGAATCTGTTAAAATAATGGCAATGATAATAATACATACATGCAATTCTGAAAATTGCCAGGAATTAGGAAACACTACTGAAGTCCAACTTCCTTCCAATTGTAAAAAAAACCCTGTACACTTTCTATTATGTTCACTTTCTGTGATAAGCAGCTCACCTGTTTAAAAACATTCCATTCCCTCTTGGATATCACTGTAAAAAAATGAGCTATTATCTTCCTCTATGTGTTGCTTCAATTTCATGTGTAATCCTTCTTACATGTGAAAATCCTCAAATATCGTAGGCAAGTATTACACCATCACAGCTGTGTAATATTTCTTTGAGCATTCCTCATGTGACATGGTTTCCAGACCGCATCAACGCAGTCTCGTTCCCTTATCAACATCTGGTGTGGACAACGGAATGACACTCTAGATGCAGTCTGATCACTGTAGGAAAAACTTGGCAGGTACCATCTTTGTTTTACACCATCTACTTCTGTTAGTATCTGAATGCCATACATGATTAAACAACAGAGTTGTTTGAGCTTATGGTTTAATAAATCTACTGCTGTCAGGGCGGGCTTTTCCATCCCTCCACCAATTCTTTTCTTTTATAAGTGGTCATTTTAAAACTATTTGTTAGAACCTACAATTCAAATTGTTTCATACTGCATATTTATTTGTCAACAGAGTAGCCATATAAAAATCCCACTCTCTGAATCACTGTAAGAAATATTATATTTGCTGTTAAATTTAGGAATGAAAGAAGGCACGATTTTTCTTTTTCGGACTATTTCTGGCACCTACAGTAACAGGGCCCAGGACCAAAAAA
Organism: Manis javanica; assembly: GCF_040802235.1. NCBI lineage: Eukaryota > Metazoa > Chordata > Mammalia > Pholidota > Manidae > Manis > Manis javanica. The sequence continues at coordinate 11,677,857 of NC_133165.1, forward strand.
TTTGGGGGGTCTTTCGTGGGCCTTTAACTGAATAATATTCAGAGCTTCACAACCCAGAAGCAACATTATTAAATAATGCCCACATCCTTCTTTCACGTATGTTAAAAAAAAAAAGACAGCCTGTCTTTATATTTTTTCTTCTTTGTTCTGTTTAAAAGGAGTGTAGAATCTAAAAACATTCCATTTTAATGTGCTTAGCTAGGTTTTTTAAAGTTCTAGGGGTATGTTCAAAGCATTGTCCAGGGAACAGAGCCAACTACCTCCCATTAGCATGAATGAAAGTTCAGCTGACTTACTACACTCCACTTTGAACATTTGCCCTTTAATGTTTTTCTAATCAAATAAAAGTTAACACTTAATTATCCACGTCTTTGAATTTTGGAAGAAAGTTAGGTTTTTTTGTCTGAGTCTTTCTAAACTAAAATCATATTCATTTCACATTCATGTTTTACACACACACACACACACAGTATTTTCATTATGGATATATATTTTCAGGTATTGAAGTAACATGGTAAATATGGATAAGAAATTATTAATCTCATTTACCTTCACCTTAGAAGCTTGATAGAGATATATTCTTTGTGTAACCAAAACTACAAAGAAGATTTTAGTGTGTCAAACCTGGTGTATATTTCTAATATATTTATTGATTTTATAGCAGTAATTTTCTATACTTTTTAAAAACCTTCTAAAGAAACTTGTTAGCCTTTGCTTTAGTTGTAAAGTAGTATGATAGGTATGTTAAAAAAAAGTTTCATGAGAGCATTTTATATTCTATATCCTAATATTAGTGCTATTTAGAAGATGCTAGTCTATGGAATTTAATCTGGGTTTAATAGAAATACTGAACTACATGAAAATATATGAGTAACAACTGCTGTTTAATTTTAAGGCATCTCTAAAACCAACCAAACAATATTCTTCTACTAAGTGTATTTAACCCTATTCATCTATATACAGACTGTGTCTATCTGACACCATCATCTGTATGTATAAACACATACACACCACATACATACATCATGCTACACACATGCTACCCTCATATCACGTGCCCATACACTTCATTGTGGGAGTTAAAGGTTACTTTCCAAAGACAGAGATCAGAGATTCACAAAGATAGTTATGATAATACAACAATAGCTTTTTTGCATTGAAATCCAAAAGTTGATTTTGGTTTTCCTTCTTTGATAGAATGTTACATATACTGGCTACTCTGTAATTACTCGGTACATACTGTAGATCATTACCACATTATCACTATATAATTCAATTTACCCGATTTTTTCTTTCTCTCCTTATAAAATGCAAACATCACTTTAAACTAAGGCAGTTGAATTTTTTAAGAGACCATTATGTTCTTTACTAGCATATCCCTTCCTTTAAAATTCAGGGTGATAAAGTATTAATAAGAATCATATGCTTAGTAATTGCAGGTATTTTTAGCTCTTGATGAACTTTAGGATCTCATGAACTTTTCTAGTAACTAAATCAGTAGGATGGCTGGCAGGGAGAAAGAGTATGTGCTTTTCTACATGCTTTTTGCTACCAGTGAATAAATCTCACTTGCCACCAGTGAAAAATTGCAACCTGAATTATTCATGCAGTAAAAAGATCAATCTGAGCACATTTAGGTACCACCTAGAGAGAAATTTTCATCAGTGCCTATTTATTTTTCACTGAACAATTTTAAGAAAATATATAAATATTAAGATTTTCTAGAATCAACTTACATTTCAAAAATTGCTAAAGTATATGTTCACTACATAGTAGTATTGAGTTGAAGTGATTAGAATTTATTTATAAGAAAATGGTCACATATTAAATACTCATCATTATTTTGATTTTTTAAATAAAAGTCCATACTTGAAATGTGTACAGAAATTTGAAAGAAGGAAAAGTGTCTTTTCCATTAAAAAAAATTACTTCAGTGTAAGTCATTGAGACCAATAATCTGAGAAGAAAATTGCTTTACAGAAAAATAAAAGCATATATGTTCTTCTGTTTTACAGTAATTAGGATCATTGAAAAGATTTATGCCTTCAAATGAAACTTTCCAATCAACTCACTTAAGGTGGGAATAAATAATAACACACTGTATTTGCTATTTTATTTATTATTATCCAGCAAAAACTATCATATGGAGGATTTTTCAAATATTTGTCACATTATTTTTCCTGTACTTATTTTAATACATGCATGGTAGCTATTGCTGATTCATTTTTATGACACTATTTCCCAATAAAATTCACTTATAAGAAACAAAGATTAAAATATAAATAAAATTTTCCTTGTAAATTAGTAACAAAACATAACTCAAATATGTAAATATTTTAATTTAAACCGAGTATTTTAAATCATAGATATTCCTAATTGGTGTCATATATGAGCTTTTAATTTATTCTTAAAATCCTGAGTAAAGTTACCAATTATATTCATTTTGTATTTGTATTAACTATAAAGTTGGAATTTTTTGTATGATTTTAAATCAACTGTGCAAAATTTTCTTTTTACTTAAAATCCATGAACCAGAATAAAAAAAATTCATAGACCATGAGGCCTAATAAATATAGCATATATAAAATCCTGTATTAACGTATGTATGTTCAATATTATTTAATAACTAACATAAAAGTGTGAACTGAAGATTTTAACCCACTGGTCTGTTCTCATGGAATTCCAAGGCTTTCATGGCTTAATTTCTCCCCCAGTTCTTCCATAACTTATTTTTATATTTAATTTGGTAATTTACTCAATTTATCAATCTACTCTTTTCTCTTAAAACATAAAATACTTATGGACCAATTCAGTTAAATTCAAAATGCTTTAACAATGGTCACCTAGCAAAAGCAAAAAATAAATAAATCAGCTAAATAATTATTACTGTGTAAAATCATTAGATCACATTAAATTCAAATATTACATTTTTCAAAAAAACAAGTCTATTTTTATAATCTGAGATCTGAATGTACTTCTTTCAGAGGATATTCTTTATCTCTTTAAAGTGTGTGTATTTTTAGCAACATAAAAATTATTCACTCTTTGTGTCTAGGTGCACTTTGACCTAGTTGACACTGACAGGTGTCAAAATCTGCCTCATGCTACACAAAACTTATTCTAATATATACATCTATATGAAACGTTCTTTACACATTTATAGAAATGCATATATTTCTGTACATGTCAATCACTTCATTCATTGTAAAAACTATATTTATTTGAGTAATGATATCCTATCACATGCTTCTTCTATGACTTTAAGTATTTGTGCTTCGTCAGTGAGAAATTTTACTTGTTGACCTAATGACGTTAACATTTTTGTCCCTTTCTTCATCATAAAGGAGGTTTCATTGTGTCACTATGACCATCTCATTGGGTCTTTCATAGATTTTAGAATATTCATTATAAAAAACATCACTTTTTAAAGATTTTAGGTTTACTTCAAATATTTTGGAAGAAAAGGATTAACAATGATAAAAATATGATACTTCCCCTAAAAGTAAAAAATATTTCAGATGCCTTTAAATTGTTTTTAAACCTCACTGACAATGTTGGTGGGAAGAAATTTCAATCCATTTTTTGATGCAAATATTTTCTCCATGAGAAAATAATTTTGGTGGACTGAGAATATACTCAAACTCTCTTAAAGTTACCATATTTGGTTGTCCTAAATTAAAAATAAAAGTATATTTAAATGAATTTGATCTCTCCCTAGAGCTCTAAATATTAAATTTACTCACAGATTGGATTAGTTTAAAAGTACAACAAAAGAGAACATTCAAACCACTTAGCTAATGCTCTACTGTAAAAAAAATGAATAATGACAAAGGTTATTATAGAATTGTTACTATTTATTAGGCATTCATTATGTTCTAGGCAATTGCATACACAATTTTGTATAATCCTCAACATTTTAACTTTCATCTTCATATCACAAATGAGGAGAAACATTCCTAGAGGTTAATTTGCTTATCAAAATCTAAAATCTATTAAAGAGAAGAGTCAATTTGAACCTGCTTCTCCTGGACTGTGAAGCCCACACTCGTACATTAACACCTGGCCCTCTTCAAGTTCCAATATTTAGCTCCACAGACTATTTGGAAACCAATGCAGTCCTTTTCATAACAGAAAAACATAATGATAATAGTCGTCATCATCATCCGTACCACCACCACCACCAAGTGTAGCTCTAACAATACCTCCGTTTTACAGACAAAGAATCTGAGTACCAAGGAAGTCAAGAGACACACCCAAAGTTACCCAGCTACTAAAGTAGTTAATTCACATGTAATCCAAACCTAATCCAACGTCAGGAATTATAGGCAGGAATCCTTGTAGGAATGAAGCCTGGCTATAATCTTCCAGAAAATGTTTATGCCTTAATAATATATATATTCACCAAAACAACTATTTAAAAAATACTCTGGTTTTTTCATAAGTTAGAAACATATTAGCGTCTAATGTCAATAGATATTTGCTTCCTTTTTCAACTCGAAGACAAAATCATGTAGGTCTTTTTGCTCTGCTGGATTTAGTGCGTATCAAGAAGTGTTTGAAGAATTGGGTACAAATATCACCAAATTTCTAATCGGTCCACAAAGCAGGAGATTTTGTCTGCATCATTTGTATAACCCCCATGCCTGAAACAGGATCTAGCATGTATTTGTTGGATAAAATGCAAATAACTCTGGAAGAAAAAATAATTAAGCTGAAAGGTTCTGCAAAATCCTCCTTGTCTACTCTTCTTAACAGAGGAAACAGATGCAAAGAAGAAACGTAAATTGCTTGAGACCACAGAGATGGTTAAGAGTGAAGATTCCGAAATCAGCTGTATTCATTGAAAACTGATTAATTTGGGGTTTATAATGTACTCCTGAACACTGAAGTGAATCAGTCCTTTTTCCACATCTATTCATTGTGTATATAATTTGTTTAATACTGTGGTGATACAAAGGTAAATGACAACTGAAATTTTTAGATACCTTAAATAATAAATGGGGCGGCCATCATTATAGGCAGCCCTCCCCACTTTCAATTTCCAAGTGATGGGCTGATTGAAGGATAGAGAAGAGGGAAATCGAAAAAGCAATGACTTTTTATGATGTGCACTGGAGAACATCAACTAGTTTAGTGAATCTAAATTGTAGTGTTGCCAAATGGCAACTGATACTCTGAGTCAAAATAAAGGTTTTTTTGTTACATATATTCTTATTTTTCAGTACATCAAAATATTCTACCTTGAAGTATATTACCACTGACATCACACCTCTCACGGCTTGCTATTAAATAAGAGTAAAAGAAAAATACCTGAAAACAGTCTAAAAAATGTCTACATTTTTAAATGCTTCATATCATTTTATTTTCTTATTTATAAAATGGAAACACTTTTGCTTTCCAGAGTGATTTAATGTTTTAGGGTAAAAACTGAACTATTCCATTGTTCAGTGATGGGTTATGGAGATAATGTTGTATAGGGATCCTTAGACTCCTGAGCTCAAACAAACTTGGGCTTATAGTCAATGAGTTCATGGCTGTTAAGAAGGGAGGCTGGCTTAAAATTAGCCCTTAACTAGTAGTTATTTTTACCAATATGGCTCTTACTACTCAAATGTAATGAAGACCAATGTAAAGAAAATATTAAGAATATTTTTAGAAAATATTCATAAATAAACATTAATGCTATGTACATACAAGCATCTTTATGTCAGGTAAGATTATTATACACCTTGAGCAGGCTTGAGGGCATCATTTTCTAAACCATCTCTGTTTTTCATGCATCTCTGTGTATGCCTTTGCTTTCCTGCAAAACTGTTAATTCTTTATTTCTGTCCTGTTTCCAACATTTTCTAGTTTCCAGCTTTTTCTTTTAATTAATAATGTTTTTTTCTGTGATTAGTAACAGTAACCAAATTCGGGGTCTTACTGCATTGAGTTGTTGGATTCTATTTTGGTTCCTATTTTTTCCATTATAAATTCAAGCCACAGGATTAAGTAAAAAAATGTTTCCTTGAGGCTGAAGCTTGAGAGACATGATCTTGGCATAATTTTTTTTTTCAAACAAACTAAAAAAGTCAACCACATATTTTTACATTAAAACAGAATTTTTCCTGGCTTTAACCAATACCTATAGTAGGAAGTAGGGGACGCTTGATTGCAAATTTTTGGCAATGAAACAATAAATGACTTACCAATATAGAAAAGCACTACAGTGTTTACATTTGTGAGTTTTATTGTTGTTGACAAATGACACTGTCAAAATAACTTCAACATATAATCTCTGTGCTCCCAACCTTAAATTATGAGGTGGTCTAAACAATGTACATAAATTATGGAGAAGCCACAGAGAGAACTAGTATAAAATTTCCATGATACATGAGGAGAAATTTCTTAACTAGTCCATTGTTAGGTAAAAAAGACTACCAAATATATAATTTGATTGTACCATTTCTGCTTGAGCTACGGGGCTGCCTCATTACACTAATTTACAGTCTCTAACGCTGTGAGGCCCAGTGCCCCAATGGCGAGAGAATCCTAGGAACAAAGGGTGACTGAATAGTCAGTACATACATTATATAAAGAGCCTAATTGGCACCAGACACTATTGTAACTGTTTTATGCTATAGTGAAGAAAGGGAAGTCTGAGATAAAGGGAACCAAGAGTAAGAAACAGAAGTGGAAAACAGAAATGGGGGTTTACAAGGAAAGAAATGAAGATTGGAATAAGAAGGTGCAAAAAAAGACATCATCATTAAGTGTTATGGGATAGACTGATCAGTAAGACTGTTTAAAGTCTACTTGAAAGGAGTTCATAGTTTGTGACGTTATCATTTCTAAAGTCATCACAGTCAAGTAAAGTCATCACATCCAAAATTACGTGACGTATATGCCGTCTCCATTATGTTTTTATCGTTATTTCAGTGGTTCTGAGTACATGCTCTGTTTCCCTGGACTAAAATGCAGACACAAATAATGTAACTTAAGTTTTATGTTCTTTCAGTAGTAATTTATTAGTTAGTCAATCATTCAAACATATTTACCAGGAGATACGGTCTACTGTGAGGGTTAATATCTTGCAGTTGGGATCCAGTCAAATCTGGGTTTCATCACTAGTGAAAATGAGAAAATATCTCGCCTCTGTGCCTCAGTTTCCTCACATGGAAAATAACACCTACTGAGGAAGGTTGCTGTGAGGATTAAAGGTGTTGACATATGTGCCTGATATAGTAAGGGCTACTGTCATGTCAACAACTAGGAAAACACTGCAGTGCCTGCTCTCATGAAGCTTACAGCCTAGAGGAAAAACATCCTCATAGCACTTTGTTTAAAACTCAACAAGGGAGCTCAAAAATACTTGGTGAGTAAAATTTCATTAGCCCTGTGATGATAAGTAATTAGGACTATATACATGCTTTCAACAGGAGAAAAAAATATGGGAACTACTTTAAGATAATTTTTTAAAAGAGAAAAGATCTTCTTATGGTAGATATGGGCATTTATTCAAAAGACGCCCACAATATGGGTCTTCTTGCAAACCGCAGTGGCAGGGCTTAGCCTTAGAAGCCCTTTAGAGACAAACTGTCCTGAAAGGAACCACTTGTGTGGTTACAGACCAATTACTTAACTCACCTGAAACTGCTAACTTTTAAAATGAAGGAGTTGAACTAGGTGATCTCTAAGGCTTTTGTTCACATACAATATTACATTAATAAATTTGCTGAATTTACCTGGGGGAGTGATAGTTATCAAAATAGGTTCTTAAGGACCATAAAAGGCATCAAAACATAAGGATTGCACAAAATTAAAGGACACATTTCACACTCACAGGGTATGAATTTATAGTTGAAGAAAATAAATACCCTTAAGTTTGGGGCTGCAGTGAATGGTCATTGGACTATCAAGATATTCTACCAGCATATATATTGCAGATTTTCTTTCAAAGTAGTCTCTTACAATGCTTATCATTAAACAATAATAATGAAATAACAGTTTGCTTGTTTCTTATAATACAAGTAACCCTTACCAAATATCAAATATATTATAATGTATCTGAGCATTATAAATACATATAAATGTATCTGAACATTGCAATTTAGTATTAGAAAAAAATAATATTCAATTAGAATAACAAAATATATTTTATTTACATGTATCACAAAGTATAGAAAAGAAAACTCTCTAAATTAAAAGGAAAAATCGGAAGAATTTCTAAATACTCTGAAATGAGATGAGAACTCCCATTATATATAGAAATATTTTTTGACATGATACATTTTTAAAATTATGTTCAGTACTAATTCTGCATCTGTTTAGGTAACAAATGTTTCCTTGAAACAATACACAACCTCAAAGTCAAAAAGATAATATAGGAAAAGAGATATTTTTAGGTGGAACTGAAGGTTTCAGAGAGTATATTTGACACTAGGTTATGGCATTGTTGTATAAAACATTAACCACAGAAATAGTATGCCGAGCAATGCTTCATCTAGTTTTAAAAGTTAACAAAGGAATAAGTCTGAATAATTAATATGTAGAGTAATGAAAAGACATGCTACTGAATGATGCTACTTCAGCTCCTGCCGTGCATAGCAAGTAAACGACCCTCAAATGGTTTAAAATGAATGGCTTTGGAAGAAACAATAACAGAATAAATATTTTAGCAAAATAAAAAGCTAACTAACATGGAAAAAGTTTCCTGGAGGTCAAAAGTTTCCATCTTAACTATTATTTTAGATAAAACAAAGCTAATTCTAGCCCTTTTAAGAGTACACAAACCACACATGCTTTTCTCAGTCAGTATTCTGTACAGTTTACTATACCTGAGGATAGCTGTCAGTCCTTGGCAAAACCGATATATCATATGTGGCAGCAAAATGGCTTTTGGCTTGTTGTATTTGGCCATAACGTTCTCTTTTTCTCCACTTGGCCCTCCGATTTTGAAACCAAACCTAATTATTCAAAAAAAACAAAAGTAGAATTTTAGCTAAGGAATATTTGATAATGCAAATGGGATGTTAAAAGACTTCAAATCAGAAAGGTAAACCAAGTCAACAAAACTACTAGTAAAGAAATGTCTTTATGTCAGAAAAGGATCCATGAATTTATTTTGTTTTTACCCTGAAATGATAAAGTCATATGTCCATGAAGCAATATAAATGTATAGAAATAGACGTGATACTTTCAAGAAATTCATTTAATAAATAAATTAATTAAATAAATTTATTTAATATGCCTGTTTTTTCATTGATGAAAAATAAAAGTAATCAGGTTATATGATCTTGAAGACTCCTTATATCTCCAAATTATCATAGATAATCCTCCTCTCAGAGAATGCAGCAAGTCTGGAAGACATAAGTTTTTAGTTTGGGGACATGTACCATTAACCCAGTCAATCTATAACCAAATTAATATCTGCATCTGTCAAGATAACTATCTTCAAAACACATCACAAAGTGAAGACTCTTCTGGGTTGTACCCATGTTTAGATAATCTTAGAAAAACTTGAACATAAAGATTCCATCTAAAATATCTAAAATATAAGGCACCAGCAGAAATATCATGATCATTTTAGAAACAAAAAATATTTAGATTACATATTATGTTGAGCACAATAAAGACTATACGTAAAATGGAATCATCTTAAGTTGAACTACTGGTTTTAAAATATACAATTGTACTTACATAAATTACACCATTTAGAACATTTCTCTTGCCTTATAGAAAATGTGCAGAAACCTTCAAATTCATTTCACCTATTTAAATGACTTACAAGTAATAAAAACAATAAAAGAAATAGGGCAGTAATATTCACCTGTCAAGAAAGCCTTTGAGTTGGTGCAGCCTCTATAGGGTCACTAATTGTCCAAATTTCTCTAATTACACACTAATATATTTATCATAGCAGCCATCTTCCTCAGAAGGTTAAATATTTGCTAACTCACATTTGTAGCTCTCTGGAACCTACATTTTAGTATTTTAATGTATTTAAAGGTAGATAGAGAAAATTATATTCAATATGTATAAATTGGGTATTTTTGAGTATATGTCACACAAGCAGCTTTCAAGAAGCTCTTTAGTCTTTATAGAACTAGGTTCAGAATATAAAATATTTAAGAAAGAAACTGGAAACCAAGTGTAAAAATACAAATTGTAAAAAGCCTTTCATTAAAATTAAAATTTTCAGTTTTTCATACTCAGTTCTAACCTTCTATATTTTTATTGTCACACTTACAGAAACATTACGCACAGTCTAAGAAATAAGCATGTATTGCAAATTTAAATGACATTCTGAAGAGCTTTCAGCACTTAAAACAAAGCAAAGAAAGCTACCTGCTCAATATGGTTTCTTAGATCAGTGCTGGTAAGCGTGTATTATCCACTCTGCCCAGGGCTCAAGATAACATCAACACAAAACAAAGCAAAACAAAACAAAACATATTTTCTTCTTGTCTCCACAAATAGGCACCAGGAGCATACTACGGGAATTTAGTAATAAGATGCTTTTCTCTTAAAAAAAGACCTTGACAATCTGCTTAAAATGGTTGCCAGTTACCACTCTGATGTGAAAAGCAGGAAGGGAAACAAGGAAATTAGGTTCAGGTTGGCTCCTTGTGCACATTCTTAAGGCAAGAATTAATCAGGACTAGATGAATGTTAAGGGGAAAACAAGCATTGGGCATGGCTGCTCACTCTGTGCACATAGTTTTCTATGGTTTACAAATATAAAGAATTTAAATATTTGAATACAAGACAAAAAACACATGCAGGATTCCTCTTAATACTTGACAATTCTAAATTCTTCATTAGCATCAACTTTCTATATATTTACTTCCTGAACTTATGATACAGGAACCATTTGCCTCCACAAACTGAAGAAAAACCCTGCTCTTGTTATTCCCGCACCACTAGATGTTGTCTCTAATGATATAAAGGCTTTACAATGGCTTAACCTTCAGTAGAAATATTTATTACTCCACACAGAACATAATTTTTCACTATTTTGTTCACTTCTCTAGTGGGCTTACAGGAACGGCAAAATTCAATATTTTCCATTTATAGTAGTAAAAACACACACACAGAAAAAGGCTGTTCTCCTGAATTACGGTTATTTGGGAACTAATGCAGTATAGTTTAAGATTATGAACTCTAGTAAAACCAAAATATGCCTAAGAGGTAGAATTTTTCTTTCTCAAATGATTAAAAAACTTAGTATACTGAATCACTCAAGTTGATAATTTGAATGCAATTTATTAATACAATTGAGTTTATATTGTTAAATTACTTTAAATCATTATTTCTATTGACCCTGAAAAAAATATATGTTACTTATATTTAAAAGAATAAAATGGAATGATACTATTGGCAACTGCTGAGGCTAGAAAACTGTCAATGAGCTAATATGATCTTTCTTTAATTATGTATACTGAAAATATGTTATGCTATACATAACAGGTGGGAATTTGTGAGATTGTTTCATTTATTGTTTTATTATAACCTCAACCTCAATAAAATTACAGACTTGTGGACCATTACACAAATAACTTACCAATACCTGGTATATAATCTAAAAAGAACCTCAATGATTGATAAAATAGGAAAACAAAATAAAATACATGTATTATTAAATAGATAGCTATGAGTCTTGTGGTTTTTGCCCTGTAAAATTTAAGTTTTAAAATCAGAGATATGTTATGATATCGTTCTTTTTAAATTATCATTATTTTATGCTTATATAATAACCCTCAAGTGTTCTTTTATTCTACGTTTTCTGTGGGTTGCTAAATCATTTGCAAAGGAAAAGGTATTTTAGAGACCTACCTAAATACATTACATTGTTCTGTATCTTCAGTTGGAGAAATCGGTTTCTTCCTTTGTGGCAAAATGCAAATCTTAAATTATTCTCCCACCACTCCCCTCTACCCCACTCCACCCCGCCAAGGCCTTCATATGGCTCCTACCTGGACCCTGGCCTCCGTGAGCTCCGTCCTCAGAGCAAGCTGCTCTCTGACATATACATCGGGGTAATGGGTTTTCTGAAAAACCTTCTCCAACTCTTCCAGCTGCAGGCTGGTGAAGGTGGTTCTGTGTCTTCGCTTCTTACTGCTGGATACGTTGCTGTCACATTTATCCCCAAGTTCATCCAGTTCTCCCTTTTCTGGGATCCCTTTCACGGGAGACATCCGGAGACTGTTACAGTTGTCCATGGCTCTATTTAGTTCGGTATGAAGAGGCTGTCCTTCTACTTTAGTGATCCCATAGTTCACTGTACCCAGATGGGGAAAAATAACAGTTCTCAGGATTGTGAAATATTTTGATGAAGGACTTAGGTTGAAGTAATTTACAGCATCAGCAAAGTGGTCTTAATAAGGTTTACTGTGCCAGTAGTCATTTGATCATCACATTATTAATCCACTTCGGCAGGTTTAAGACCGTTTAAAAATGTGTATATGGAAATCATGTAACTTGCCAAACTTCACAGTTATACTTTCGGGGCCAATGTAATGTTTATGAACATCATTTATAATCAAACTAAGGTAGCCAAATTCAAAGATGTTCTAGATTTTAAATAACATCTAAGTGAGCGTGATTTTTGAAAAGTGAACCAAATTTATTGAAGTCATATCTTTATTCACACCAGACAAAACTAAGCTACTTGCATGGCCCAAGAAAAGTATTTCCACTTCAAATAAATCTGTAAAGCAAAATTCAAACTCTTCCCGTAAGTTACCTTCCTCTTCGACACAAAACTTATGGATTATAGATTTATTATATTATTTCTAGAACATTTCAGCTGTATATTCATGTCTGAATTTTAAATCTTTTTCAAAAAGTGACCTATTAAGCTAAAAAATGAGTTTCATATCAGTTTCTAAACAATATTTACGTAGACTTGTTTAGCTTAAAAACTCATTTGCAGTTCTTTCTAAATATGTAATATTTATGCTTAACTCATGAACTATGTTTTGAAACAGAAGGCTTTATTTTTCCCTCGTGAAGTACAGAAATAAAAACATCTATTAAAAATTACAAAGGATGTCATCTGGCATTCTGTTTAGGGGTGTTTTAATTTGAGTGAATCCTCTGGATTTGATTGCATGCTTGCATATATCATATGGTGCCACACACGCACACGAATCCTATGGGCTGCATATAATGAAAGGGGAGGCATTTTTTAAAGTAAAATCAACCCAGCTAGACCAGTAATTTCCAAGAAATTGCCGTACTTTTTCATTTTTGTCTATTTTTAAGTGATCTCATAAGGTATTTTTACAACTGCTTTTACCACTGTACAAATGTACTGAACTTTAATAACTATATAACCTTAATGCCTAATAGCTTTTAAGCAAAAAAAAATGTGTTCAACTAAATATAAAGATTCGTGACTGATTAACAATACGGTTTTGTCTCTGCGGACAGAGTTAAATGGGGAACTGCGGTAATTAGGGATGGGGGAGGGGAAGTAGTCGTGAGGCTAAGGGCATCTCAGGAGAAAGACAGGAACTTCCCTAAATATAGCAGACTGCTCCCTACATTCATCTTACTTAATACTTTCCTACTAACTTCATCCTAATAGTGTGATGTTCGTTTAAAAGCTGGGAAGGAAGGTATCAATAATCACCCACTTCTTTTATTTTGAATTCCCGACAATTTAAAATATGACCGAGTCCTATCCAGCAGCAACACAGGACATTAGAGAATCATTTTTTTTAAAAACCCTGCCCATTCGAATAACTTTATATAAACGTCTAAGAATTCCAAAAATAAAGATACTGTCGTCTGAAATGCATCCAGAAAGCCAAAAATTTAGCATTTTAAAAACAGAAATGAACTGTTTGTGTCTTTCTAAATAAATGGCAATTTAGCTGTTTTTCTATCATTTGCGCCTTTAGTTTGGGTTTAACTCTGCAAGTCAGAAGAAACTTGCAACATTGAATAAAATAAATATACGAGATCGTGTTTTACACTTACTCTGTACAGACTATTTAGAAAATGAGTTCCTATGAGCCAATGCCTTGCCAGATTTTGAACCTCCATTAAAATAGGGGGCGGGAGGCTTGTTGTAAATATTTCACACTTAATTCGTTTGTTATTTTAAAGCAACCCGCTCCTTACAGCTTAACTGTGGAATATATACAATGATAAGGAAAAGTCCTCTTGGAATTGTAAACTTGCTTTGGCTGTCGCGATCTGAAAAAAAATAGGTTTGTATTGGGTTACAAGATAGAAAAGATAAATGGTTTGTTTTGATAACATTTTGACTTTGAGATACTTGGCCATTCAAAGTTTAAGATTTTGCCCAGAAGCATTCCGAAAGCCTTCTTAGGTGACTTTTAATGGGGAGTCGGAAAAAGAGACAATGCAGACTTCGGGAGTAAACGATTATATTGCAGATTCTTTGCCCGAAGCTATTTAAAGTTTTTTGGTGTTAACAAAAAAATTATGGGGGGTTGGAGTGCAAACCCAAAGAAGCAGAAATCACAAATGCCCACGAACTATTCTAGCAATCCTCCAACTTCACAAAGAAAAATACCGCTACGTCTTGGACAATAAAAAAGAAAAGGTTTTCACCCAACGGAGCTCCAAAGTTTTCTTACTCGTGGCCACAGTGACGTCCTCTAACGAGCTGTGATCGATTTCAGCTCCTCCTGCCCAGGCAGCGCGGCGGGCTAGCAGAGGAAGCGCGCTGTCTTGACTCAATTACGCTTTATTTACCGCCCTATCCGTTTACGCCTGGATCCTGGATAGAGGGACTCTAGACTCGACAGCCGAAGGAGCGCTGCGCGGAGGCAACCCGGAGCCGAGTCCTTCCTCCGCACCCCGAAGTCGGCAGCAGCCAACACTCCTCGAACGCGCACCTTCCCCCTGCCTTCCTCCGCCCCCCAGCTCTCTCGCTCCCCGCTTCCTTCCTTCCTCCCGGCCCATCCCGATCTGTCCGCGCACTTGGGGTTTGCCGGAGCGAGGCCGCGGCTCGCGCAGGAGACTCACCGCCGCCGTCCTGACACGGCGAGGTCCTCTCCAGGCGCACGTGATGCTCGGCGCGGGCCAGGGGCCCGAAGGCCTGCACGCATTTGCCCGCCGACGCTTTGCTGTAAAAGGACTCATTGTCCAGCGTCTCCATAACGTGCTCCAATGCGCCTCCTGCGCCCATGTAAAAGTCAGTGTTTTTACTCGGCGCGCTCTTGAGGGCAAACTTCTCGCTCAGAAACTCCATAATCCTGGAAGGCGCTCGCGGAGCTCCCGGGGCGCGGAGGCCGGAGAGCGCCGGGGGAGGGCGCGGTGGGCGGGAGGAGGGAGGGCCGGAGAGGAGGGAAGGGGAGGCGAGCGCTGCGGCGCCGGCAGCGGCCCGGCTCGGAGCCCTTTAATACGTCCCGGCTGGGAAGGGGCACCCGAAGTTGCTTTTATATCTTGAAACTCAGCTGGGCTCCTCGGGCAACCTCCCAGTTCTAATGAATATGAAAATCGGCGGGCGACTAACTCCACCCCGGGCCCCCTCCGCCCCCACCCCACCCCCGCCTTCCCCCACTTACCCTGGCGGGGCGCGTCCGGGCCTGGGTTAGACAGACAGCTCCATTTCAGACAAATGCCAGGAGGGACGAGGCCCCGACACCCAGAATCATTGTCGCCGCGAGAGGGGACTGGCATTTCGGAAGAGCTGGGTGAGATCGCAAAGCAGTTAACCCTCCACTCCCCGCTCTCGGCGTCCCCGCGGGCCGCCGCCCGGCGCCCGGTCCCCACCCCGCCCCCACGCCGGCCACTCACTCCCAGAAAGATTTAGAGGCGTCTTAAGAACTTGAAAGGAAGCATTGCTCTAAAAGGCTTTTATTTCATCCGTAAATCGTTTACGTGGAAGAGCCACATTAATCCAAAGCCCAAGAAGCCGGATACACGGGCAGCTATTAACTGGGTCGGCCGTGGTGCAGGGGCCTCTGCGCCCCGCCCGGAGGAGCTCGGCGCCCCGGTGCGCTCCGCGCAGATGAGCCCACGGCCTTGCTTTTCTTTCTGCAATGCAGCGGCGTGTGGACGTGCTGGCGACGGGTGGCAGAGGGGAGCCGAGCCAGGGGCGCTTGGGTGCATTGTACCAGGGCCAACCTACCTCCTCCGCACCCCTCCCCTCGGCCCACGGCTTTATCCTTATAGTTGCATATTTGCAGAAAACCCGGTAGAAAGAGTGCCTGCAAAGGGCCCTTCGTATAGGCCAAAGAGAGGCTCCTTACACAAACGGGTTTATGAAAAACGAAGGCCTTCAGCATGTTTTTTTTTAAAATTATTTTTTCTTTGGAAGAATCGCGGTGGAGTTACTTAAGCGCGTGCGAGGAGCGAGGGGCGCGCGCGCGAGGAGCAGGCTCGGGGGCGACGCTGTGGCCCCGGGCCGCGAGGCCAAGGCCTCCGTTCCCGCCCGAGGGGATGGGCGGCCGGCCGGGGAGGGCCGCTCGCTGAGGGCAGGGCGGCCCCGCGGGGTGGAAAGCCACGCTGTGTGGCCTTGGGACCGATTCAGGCTTCCGAGGAGCCCGCCACGTCTGAAAGACACGCGTTCAGCGTCTTGAGCAGGAAAAGGCAGCCATTTGCAACATGCCTCTTCAACGGGCACATTGAGTGAAAAACTCCCACAATTTGGGGACTAAGGATTGTGCTTTTCTAGGAAGGCCCCTGCTCGAGAGTCCTGGCAGCCCTTCTCGCCACGGGCCGTCGCAGCGCCCGTCGCATCTCCCCAGTGTTAACCACGCGGCGGCCTTAGGCCCACCGGCAGCTGCGACGCTGCGTGCGGCGAGGCCGAGCCAGCCTGCGGCGGGCATCCGGATGGGTGCGGGGTTTCCACCCTCTCTGGGCTCTTGCCTGGCTCAGGATTCAACGATAGACCCTCTAGACCGGCTAGGACAGTTCGCAGACGGGTAGGAACAATCGTGGAGCCCTGAGCACCTCAGAGCAGCAGCTTTGCACTGCCCTAGACGCAGGGTTGGCACTGACCACCCAGATGGGGCCGGGAGGAACCCGAGCGGGGTCCGGGAGCCGCGGCCTCGGTTCTCCGCAGAAGGACCACAAGCTCAGTACACGTGGCGCCGCGCGCAGCGTGGCCTTGAGCTCTCTCAGGTACTGGAGAGTTGGCACTTTTTCTGGAGTCATATAGCTTTTGCTGTATTAATTAATTTATTATTACTACTACTACTACTACTACTACTACTACTACTACTACTACTACTGCTACTACTGCTACTACTGCTACTACTACTATTACTATCTCCCGAGCCCTGCAGCTGGCACCAGCAACGAATTGCTAGATCTCAAAAAAAAAACCCGGCTATTCGTGTCTCCAATCCTGGAGAAAGCCAGACTGAATCAAGGTGTGGGAACTGCAAGCCTGGCATCCTCGGCTTTAATTAATTAAAAATAAGAAATAGGCCAAGGAAACGCAGGTGAGAAAGTGCCCTGGGGCATCCGGACCATGCTTCAGGCTAGGGAGCAGCCTTGTGCTTCCTGGGCACCTTCTAGCGGGTTACTGGGCCGCCCCTGCTGCAAAGCTGAGCTTCGACTTTTCCACTCATTCCTGTGTGGGTTGACTGTTTCAACTCTCCTCTATCCCCCTCTGTACCTTACCTTCAGTTATTCTGGAAGTCTGGCTTTCTCTAATAAACACGGGCTGGATAAGAGAAATGGTCGTTTTAAAAATAATTCACAGCAGCAAGAGCAACGCCTTGCTGACTTGAGGAAATATACAAACAACTCTTAGCTGTAAACTTAGTTGTGTCGTAGAGCTCAGTCAGCTTGTTTATAAATACGCGTCTTTGGAGCCCTAAATTCCCTGAAAACCTTTCGGTGTCTTTTAAATGAAAGACATATGATTCAAGCTCTAGAGTACTTGTAGACCAATGAAGGAGCAGCTCATAGAGGAAACTACAGCGGAGCCAAGGACGACAGCTGCCTAGTAAACCCGTTTCCACCCCATACCTCAAACCCACTTTTGATGGTAGTGGTTGGAACGATGGGTGCAAGGTGTCACCAACCCCGCAGAGTAATCCTGGGACCTCCTGGGAATGCAAATCTATTACACGGACTCTTGTGTGTTTTGGGACATGTAACCACATGTGCCCATAACAGAAGGAACAGCTAATGGCAAACTCCCATAACAAATGCTTAATCTGCAGTTTTTGGCAAGAAACTGGGTCTCTGGTTGCCAAGAGCTGCGTTAAGTGGATTTTGAGAAGGTAAGATGGAGTTGATGGTAATGACACAGCTTTAGCCATTGGAGCAATAATAATTTAAATAATACTACTTAAAACAATAATAGTTAAGTGTATTATCCACTCAAATCAAAAGAAGAGAAAAATATCAAAGTGAGGCTGTTACACCTTCCCTGAGATCTACCTGGGCTTTCTCTGACAGATGCTTTGAGGAATTCTTTTTGGAAACTGACCATAGCACTTTAATAAAATACTGTCAGCTACTCAACCCCCACTCAGCATGGTGCTTTTAAAAACATCAGTAGGCTTTTAAAACTTGCTCCTAATCCTCATTCCTTATCCCAACCCTCCCCAATTCCAACCAGTCAGCTTGGCCAGGGACTCAAGGGGCCAGCCTTGCGTGCGAGAAGCCATCGGCTGGCAGGCATAACCCGGTTTATTAAGTCAAGTTCTAATTGGAATTTTCTCTCAGCAGGCTCAGCTATCAATCCCAAGCTACAGGTTCCGTCTTTCCATTTCACCTTTGAGACTATTGTTTAATTCTTTCCATGCCCAGGATCTGGGTTCCAAACCCATCCTTTATGTCGATCAAGCAATCTACCAGCAAGAAAGCTAATGTGCCACCTTTTCTTCTTTTCTTCCTTCAGATCTGAACTTTCCTCACAGGCACTAAACTTGCAGCAGGTGAAGAGAATGGGGTGAGAGCAGAGGTAAAAAAGGGACAGAGACAGGAACCATCAACTGCTTTTAAAGCCTAACACAATTTAGTACATTTGGATTCCAGCACTTTCAGGTCTCTGGCTCTGTGTAGCCATTGATGTTTCTTCACATCTCCTTGATGGAAATGAGGTACGGTGCCTGCGGAGGGAGTCAGGAAGGAATGTGCAGAACCCAGAAAGCAAAAGGGTGAGAATTAACATGAGACCTGTTGCAGGTTCAAGTCTCAGGTTTTTTGAAACACTTTTCCCCTCATTCCCCCGGCACCAGCGGGTGCTAACCCAGTGGCAAGGCTATTTGGTGAAGTGACTCTGATGCTTTAGTGTGAAGTTACATGTAACATTCCTGCAAATAGTTTGTTGATGTTGGATGCCAAACTCCCCTAAAAGCGATTTGGGGAGTTTTTAAAAAGTTTTCTTTACAAAGTTCCCTTTGCAGCCTAGATTAAAGCAATTGACAGAGTCAAAAATAGTTGAAAAGTCCACTGAAGTGACTATTTGACCCCCCCCCGACATACACACACAACCACACAAAGGTAAGTTCAGAAAAACCAAGTTCAGATAAGAGATTGGCTGTCTGTCAGCTTGACTTACATTACATTAAAAAAAATTCTCACGGTCTGAAAGCTGCTTTTAATGTCCTCCTCCCCCATGAGAATATATTTTGGGAAATGAAAAATATTTTGAGTACGTACATCAAAGCAGCAGTTGAAGTAATGTGTAGACCACTCTAGTTTCTTTCTCTCTCAACGTATTGAAAGAAACATCACCCTTGAATAGTAATACTGGGAATGTCAAGATAAGATTCCAAGAATTTTAGTCTTAGCACTTTTTTTTTTGTGAAGAAAGTCTGAGGCATATTACTAAGTAAAGCTAGGAAAAAATGCATGCTGAATCAGATGAACTATGCCAAATGTAGAAAAGCAAGGTCTGCAGAGGGGAGGAGAGGCTGTGTGGAGGGAAAACTCTCATGAAAAAGTACTAAAATAATTGAATGTCATGTATGATGGCAAGAAGCCAGGTGGCCTCAAGTTTGCATGTGCCCCACTGCTGTTTTCTTTCCTTGGCTTCATCTTTAGCCTTCCCACAGCTCTCCAGACGTAACAGATACCAAAATACATTTTGCCTCAAAGCAGCTTAAGAGGTCTTCATTAAAGGAGAAATATACATACACACAAAGAAATATGAAAGCTTTTCTTTAAAATGTACATTCCGATCCACCATCACCTTCTCCAGAAGACACCTTACAAATATGTAACCGTCAAATTTTCAGAGCTTCTGGATTTCAATTTTAAAAATTTTAATCAATCCTGCCAGTTTTCGAGGGTGCCTTTACAAAGCTCTCAAACAGGTTAAACTGACCTGTGATATCAATACTGTTAAGCGTTTTGATATTTCAGATATTCATATGGATCTTCAAAGGGCTATGCTTGTTTTTGAATTTCAACTTGTTGCAGTATGTTTTTCACATAGTTGCCCTTTTAGGGAGGTATTGGACTTCTGTTCTAAAAAAACCAATTTAAATGTAAAAATCTAAGAGAACCATTTTCCCCACATGCTGTTATTTTATCTAATATGTCATTGTTTCCATTTACTATAGAAAACTTTTATTACAAATATTTTTAAATCTTAATTCAACCATGACAATCTAATCACCTTTATTTCTCTCTATGACTAGTCATTTCTCCAGGAAGTTCTAAATATAATAAAATAAAAGACTGTCAAAGTTAGATCTTTTCTATAACACATATGCCTTTCAATAGTGTGCAATTAAGCTAAACGTCATTCAATTCGTAAACCCAGATTCCACTAGCAAATTATTATTCATTTACCGATAACACATCTTCTGCTTTATTTGAAATGTGAATTGTTTGAAGTTCTATGCAATGTATTTTAGACACATTTTCCTTCTTGAAGACTATGTCTTAAAAACAGAACAACTAATTTCCCAGATGTTGGGTATACACTTTTACGCGTTGAGTTGTTAACGATGCATGGAAAGACTTCCATAAAGAACATCTCCATATAGATGGAGGCAAAATAACATGACAGATATTTCTCCTTTAGGCTTGAATTATACAATGTCAGTGTAAAGTCCATGGTCCTTAGGCGAACCCGACCAGGGTACGGTTTGGACGCCCGCGGAAGCACTGAGTCTAGAACGCACTTCACTATAAGCAGCTGAAAAGCATTCGCAATCTAGCTTAACTTCTGCCGTGATGCTTTATACATTCAACAGAAAGGAGAAAAACACAAACACGTTTTTTGCATCAAGGATTATTTATAGGCAAAACACAAAGGGGGAGAGAGTGCCAACTCTTTTACTCGAAAAATTATTGCAGAACTACTTTAGAGAAAGGTAAAGATCAGTATTCACTTCTCTCTTCCAACCTGTCCCGCCCTCCCCAGCAACACGGATTTCTGCTGTGAATTTTGGTGAGTGAGTTGTAACTTGGAAGTGTCCTAAGTAGAGCTCCGGCACAGCACGCTCTCGGCGGCTCGCGGAAGGAAAGCCGAGTCCGTGGGATGCCCCTCTGTGCGGGGCAGGCAGGACCCGGCGCTGCGAACCGCGCCGCGCGCATCCCCGAGCCGGCGCCGTCCCGTGGGGGTTGGGGGGGACCGTGCGCGCAGGCAAGTCCGAGCGCCCCCTTGTAGCGCCCACCTGGTGCGCACCTCGGCGCAGGACCACCCTCGGGGCTGGTGGCCCGGCGGACCGCCCTGGTGGGCCTCTGGGGTGAGGGCTGTCTCCCAGCGCCGCCTGATTTGACCTCGAGGCAGTATGCGAAGTCACCTCCGACGGGGACACGCTGTGGTTAAGGGCACTCCTGCGTGTGAAGGTTAAGGAGCCTCTATTCTGAGCGGAGAGAATGAAGTTTCGCTTCTCTTGCACACTTACAAGAGCCTGTACGACTACAGAAAGAAGTCAGTGGTTAACCGATTTGCTGCTAATATTTCAAGAGAGGTGCTTTCCCTCTTTTAAAATCCAACTCTTGGAAAAACAACATATTTTAAGCTTTTCATCCAAATATTGATACTGGCAAATAGGTCATCCAACCGTCCCGTGGTAAGGACAGTGCCCTTTTTGTTTCGCTAGTTGGCAATCAGAATTAATCCGTATCAGAAATTGCTGCAGATTTAGGGGACAGAGCAGAAGACTTGTGACTCTGACAGTAGCGTGCGTCGTGCACACACCTCGCACTTCTGCCCCCAACTTCCACAGCCATCAAGCCACTCTCTTCGTTGTGAAAAGCCAGGTTTCTGCCTGCCTGCAAGAGGTTGCTAGCGGATACGTTAAATGGACAGTCTCTTCTTAAGATCTTATTTCACAGTAAAATATGCCTTCACCTGCATTAGACTTTTGATGTCCTTTTTCTTAAAGCTGACGCACTAGCAGGTTGGCGCCCGCAGCTTTCCAAGAAGTCGGCTAAAAAGGAATCCCCAGGACGTTCGCAGATTACGTCATTTACATCAGAGGCCCCAGATGGACCTTTGTCACAGTCAGAACAATTAAACGGTTTCCTCCCTTCAGTTTGCTCCCTGAGGTAACAAAAATCTCACTAACGCACAATTTATTAATAAAGTTCAAGTGTAACAAACAATTAAAATATTTGCTGTTTTTTCCATATACTTAGGCGAGTATTTTTTCAAGTTACCAAAAAGAAAGAAAAAATTCACTGTAAAGAATTCATTTATATTGGATATTTGTGAGATTTCAACCATTTTATGTAATACCAAAAAAAGATGATAATAAGCTCAGTTCTTGAGGACATTACTTTTAAAAGGAACTTTTTGGGGAGTAAATCTCTTTAATGAAAGTATTTAAAGGGAATCCAAATATGTCCAATAACTTTCATTACTGATTAAAGTTAATGAAATTATTTCTTTTACACTATATTTGATTCACATGTGCTACTTTGGGGAGAGGGATTTGCAGTCATTTGCTACATTAAGGATTGTTCAATAATGGAATTGAATTAAACAAAATCTAAGTAACTGATTATTGTTTTGAGTAAGCATGCCTTTTAATTTTGTATTCTTTCTAATGTTAACTCAACTTTGAATACTGGCTTGGAGTTTAAAAAGAATTATAAGCCTCAGTAAAATGAATAAAGGAAAGAAACTTGATTAATGTAATTTTTATTTTTCGTAGAGTAAGTTCTATGAGCAATCTTGTTTGAGCTATGTAAGCTTCTTTGAGCATTTCTAACTACGGGATCACAGTTGAGGCAAACTTAGTTGGATATAAGTGCTTCTCTAAAGTACCTCATGCAACTTTTTAGTTCCAGAAGTGAGCACTGTGGAATCCTGTAAATCATTTAAACATTTTTTCTTCAAGTATTATCCATTAAAGAGGGGCTTCAATTCCATTCAATCTTTTTACTAAAAACTCAAATACAGATATTGTACTTAAAAAGTTTTATAAATTATGAATTCTTAGGGCTAGTTTTAGAATATAAGGAAAATTGGGAGGCAAATAGTTTTTGAAAAATAAAATGGTGGAATTAAACCAATGGAGACACACAAATTCTCAAGTTTAAAAAATAAATATGAGAGGGGAAACAAAGCTTATAAGGGCTCATGCAATAAGATTTGAGGCTATTTTGAGGTGGCTGATTCTCAAAGCCATCTGCTGCTGGACAAGAGATGCTACAGAGGTAAATCTGTGTTGTGCAAGTCTCTTTCAAATCAAAGCTTCCAAATGAGGTCCTTAATGCTTACAATAGCATTACATCTCTGAAGTCTCCTTTACAAGAATTACTGTAGTATTAATTTCCAAATTAGGATTAATTTTCTGTAAGGGGACATAAAATAACTTATCATATTTTGCCTTAATTATGAGCTGAAATTAAAGACTACACTTAGAAAGCAAGTGTTTTCTATCAGATGACTACAGTACTATTCTGGCCTGACTATAGTTTGATTATCTAGTTAACTTTTTTGATTACCTACTGATAGCAAGTTTGACTAACCGGATAAACACAATTTCTATGGTATCTATGCATAATATCATATATGTATATCTATTTCATTTATAACAGCAAAAGCATAGTAAAGTTTAGACTAGACTCAGACTTACAGGGTTTGGGTCCAGCTCTACCACCTCCTGGCTATGTGATGCTGATTCTATGATTTAATACATCTTCTGTAAAAATGGGCTATGGGTATTATCCCAAAACACGGTTGTAAGTATAAAGAGAGTTAATGTAGCTAAAGTATTTAGGGACAGTGGTTGGCCATACTATAAGCATTATGTGTTTACTGTCATGATTTTTAAAATTCGGAATAGAAAGGCATTTAATAAAGATTATGGACATAGGAAAAATAAGCTAATGGCACTATGAAATGAAAAGTGACTTTAAAAATGGAAGATTCAACTATTTCAATTAAGAAAATAGCATCTATAATTATGATAACTTAAGAAAGAGAAAGGATTATATATGGGAAGCAATTCTCCATGATATTTCTATGTCCTGAGGTGTGTGTATTAGTTTATAGTAAGAGTGCTTGTTCCAAACTATTACTCAGTTAGGCTGTAAACACAGGTATTACCTCTAAAAAATTTTTCAAGATTTTTGTGACTTGGGAGACTGAGGTTCTCTCCCAGGTCTGTTATCAGCCTGTATATGAATCTGTATAACCTAAAACAAATACAGTTACCTATTAAGTTCTCAGCTTCTCTTGTTAAAATATGCTCATTGTAAGCTAGGTATTGAAAAAAGACTATATTGAAGTAATTTATTAGAAATATAATTCTTATCAATTAAACTATATGGCATCTAGGAGGCTGCTCTGGACTGAATGTTTGTATCCCTGCCAAATTCATATGTTGAGACCTTAATCACCAACATGATAGTATATGAAGGTGGGGCCTTTGGGAAGTGATTAGGGGTATATTCAGACGTGAGAGTGGAACCCTCAGGAGGAGATTAATGCTCTTAGAAAGGGATGGGTACACAGGGTCTTGCCCCTGCCATGTGAGGATATGGCAAAAGATGGCCAATTGTAAATGAGGAAAAGGCCCCTCACAAAGAACTTGACCATGTTTGCAACCTGATCTCAGAATTCAAGCTCCAGAACTGTGAGAAACTGATGTTTGTTGTTAAAACCATCCAGTCTATGGTATTCTGCTTTAGCTGCCCAAGCTGGCTAAGAGTCCTTCCAATTCTTTGATTCTAGTGCACTCTAGTAAATAACACTAGAAATTCAGCTATTCCAGCCATTACTAGCCATAGAGGACTCAGCACGGTGCTCCGGAAGGCTTCATGGAACTCATTCCCTGGGGTTGAACAGTTTTTTCAAGATATCACTGTTTGTATCAATGTCCTTTTGAGGAAAGTATTTACAGAGAGTTCTGCCAATGTCTATACCTGGAAGCAGCCTCACTCAGTTTAAGAAGCATCAGCATATATAAAGTAACTCTCAACAGACTCTGAAAGGCTAACACCTCTGCGGGTCATTCAACTTTTCTCCGTCTTAACACCAATTAAGAAAAAATCAATGTACCCATTAGCCAGGGACTTTGCCATAGGTAACTTTACTGTTATCATTTCATATTGAATCAAATTAATATTTTCACCTAATCATGTCTATTTTTTAATTTTTGTGGTTTTTTGAGGTACATATAATAAAACACAAATCTTAGTGTGTGCAGATTGAATTTCGACGTGTGTACATTCGTGTAATCATAACCCAGATTAAGATGTCAAACATTCTAATTTTCGTCCCATGTCTATTTAATGTCTATTTTATGTCAAGATTACCCCATTAATTATTGATAAAAACATTATCTGCGAATATTATTGCCTTCCTATATTTGAAAACATCACAGTTTTCCATCTGAATTCTGTCAACTGGACAGGTCTCAGAGGACTTTCTTCAATCCCACTTCCCAAGCACATTTCTCACTAATTCCTTCTCTCTCTCACTGGCCTCTCTCAGCTCTGTCCAATCATCCAGTCCTTGGGTTTTATTCTCCAGTACCTTGGCATGTCCAGTTGTATCCTTTACCTAAAATGCTTTCTTCAGTATTATAAATTCATCCTTCAGGGCCAGTTAAATAGAGTAAGAAAACACCCTTTCCTTCTCCATTTCCATTTGAAAGTAATCCTTCCCATGCCCCAAACATTTTTTTATTTTTGTATTCAGGCTGTGCTAAAACAGAAGAATTTTTTATTGAATCCAAGTTAATGGTCACCTTTTAAAGTTAGTATCTATTTTTGAAGATGATAAACAAGTTATTTGCTGTCAATAAAAAATCGAACAAAGATTAAGAAAGAAATCAAATCAAGGGATAGGTCTTCATTTCTTTGTCTTGCTAGAGAGACAATGAGCTACTATTTTCCTTTGAAGGGCAAGGGACAAGAAGTGGTGAATATGAGCTAGTCTAGACAATTACATGGCATCTGTTTCTGGATCTGGTAATGGGAACATATCGTGGGTCTATTTTGGGGTGTTGAGCATTTCCTACAGGGTTCTGATGCTGACATTTCAGCCTGTTTTCTAGCAATACACTTCTCATTTGTCCATGTGAAAACAATAAGTTAACATGCTATTAGAAATGTATGCCTTTTACATTTCCACAGCATTCTGCACCCTTTCAAAGGAGGATGCTCAGTATGGATGCATTTGGAGCATCGACTTCTACCGCCACTTCAAGGCAAATCTAGCAACGTCAGTTTTAAAGATCTTTTAAAAAAATGTTTTGTCATCATTTCAGGGAAATACTTCCTAAATGAAGTATGCAGAGTTGATCCAATTTGGGGGTTAATTTTGGAAGATTGGTTTGGAAAGGTTTTCTTTGTCAAATGCCATTCACTGAGTACTCTCGATATTCAATGTTTTGAGCCAGGGGCTTCTCGCCTACTTCATCGCATTATCTCACCGCACCTACGAGTTATACTCTTACATTAATGGTAAGCAACAGGCTCATAGAGTTTGCTACTTGTCCACCCAAAATCTATGAACTGGACAGGTCTCAGAGTACTTTATTCAATCCCACTTCCCAATTACTTTTCTCACTTACTCCCTGTCTCTTTCACTGGGCTCTCTCAGCTCTGTCCAATAATCCAGTCCTTGGATTGTATGACATAGCGGAGAGATAGATTACAAAAACTATGCACTTCGCAGTTTCTTTCATATGCCATGTACCAAAATATGTACTGAGCAGAATGAAATTACTGTGCTGATTTCTTACATTGTTCTATGCATTATGCTGAGTTATTGGCTGGACCAAATCTGAATGATGAGAGAAAGAGAGAGAGAGAGAGAGAGAGAGAGAGAGAGAGAGAGAGAGAGAGAGAGAGAGAGAGAGAGAGAGAGGAGAAACAGGCATACTCTTATTATGTCTTCTTATAATTTTCTGGGTAAAGGTAGCCTTTATTTATTTGATTTGGAATATGTTAATTGTTACACATTTATAGACATAAATCAGAAATCATCTTACTTTTATACCTTTCAATTATTCTCTAAGATGTGTAATTTTAGTGGTTAGTAAGGCTGAAATTTTCTCCTATAGGATAATGTCCTTATAATTCCATTTTATAAAAGAAATTTATTGGATATATTGAGTCATATCAAATATATTAATTTTTATCAATTTCTTTTTACATTTGTAATGTGGCTACTAGAAATTTGCAATTTGTAATGTAACTCACATTACATTTGTATTATATAGTTCATTGTATTGTACAATGTTGATCTAGACCAGCATCAATTCTATGAGGACCATAAAACAAGTTTGAAAATTTCTATTACAGCCTTTGCAGGAGAAAATTATTTTTCATGATTGCAATGACTTTTTTTTAAGTTTTTACATTTCTTTACCTGGCAACCACTGGTAGATGCACTTAGGCCTCCAGAAGGAAAACATGGACTTGAAGTGGTTTCCCACCTTGATCTTGCAATGTTAAAGCAGTTATATCACCTCCTAAAATGTAGGGATGCTATGGAGATTACACTCGGTCATGGGCAAAGTTGGCCTTGAAATAAATGGTACACATTATCTGTTGTAATGTTAACTGAATTGGTTCACTTTCCTCAAAGGCTACATAAACAGGATCTTTCTGTAGCAACTTGGCTAGTTGTCGTCCGAAAGCAAAGAAGACAAACAAGAACCAGAGAAGCCCTACCTTTGACCCCCCAGGGCCGAAGCTGACATTACCACGGGTGCCACTCTCGCGCTGCTTCGGCATTCTGTACTGAGCTCTGAAGGTCCTCAAGGGCCATGCCTAGAGGTGGCCATTCCAGACTCACTAGAGAGGGCTTTTGCCCTAACGTGCTGGCAGGGCTATGTTATCAATGAAAGGCCACGTGAAAAGTTTCCCTTCAATATTGACTTAGGTAAAATTATGGCGTTTAGGGACATTCGATGAACTGCATGATATTTGGAGGGGAAGGAAAAATCGTGGTTACACAGTAGTGCGTAAAGAACTTGCTGATTATATGCTTTTCAGAAGATATAAACACACTACATTGCTATTTTCAAATGTATCCCACTCGTTTATGCAACTTTTATTGGCCTTTAGGTTTATGTCTTAGATTACAACTGTATTTATAATACAATAGGGTGCCAAATATAATATGGTTCCTATTAAAAGACTGCATGTATGTCACAGTTCAAATTCTGCCATTTGAAAAATTAACAGCTATACATGTGTAAAACCTGATATAGCAGAGACTAAAAGGTGCTAATTCTATTTCTTAACACCAGTAACATAAAAGATTTTCAACCTGATTCAATAAGATGGTCTCTTATTAAAACCCGTTCATAATTAATGATGCCATCTCAAGTAGAATCACAGCGGGTTATGTTTCCTTTTTTGTTGCATGATGTTTACTATGTTTATTAATAGAATCAATGTTCCCTTTTTGTAGAACCTAGTATTTTTGTGCCATGTTTTCTGTGCTTTTATCTGTTATCTTACCAATTTTCTGCAGCAGTACATCCTACCTAAGTTATCTCAACACCTTCCAGATCAGTGCTATTCAACAGAAATACAGTGTTAATATAAATAATTTAAAATTCTCTGGTGGTCACATTTAAAAATATACAAAAGAAACATGAAATTATTTGGATAATATACTTTGCTTAGGTCAAAATACTATTGCTTTAACAATATCAGTATAAAATTATTGGACAATTTTCCATTCTTTATTCATACTAAATGGTTGAAATACACTGTATATTTTACACTTACATCATATCTCAGTTCAAACTAACCATGTTAAAAGTAAAAGCTACATGTGGCTAGTGGCTAATGTTTTAGACAGCACAGATGTGGGTTACAATTGCTTATCTGCTGGAATGAGACTTTCTCTGAATCTCACTATCAGTAACAAAAATAGCTCTATCTAGGTGAGCAAAAATATTATGGTAGATAATGAATTTAATTCTATGCTGAAATAGTAGAATAACATTCTTAAGACTAGTGATTAATTAGGAATTAGCCTTGAAAACCATTGTTCTACAGAATGCTTAGGGGTCTTCTTCCCCTAATTTAAAGTATATTCACTATGTAACTCATTTTCCCCCAGCACAGTCATGAAAACCATAAATTCAGATGGTGAATAATTTTCTGGCTTTTAAAGATGATAGAAATTGCCTTTGGTAGGAAATATGATCATAAAGCAATTAAAATAATGAAAGGAGACCTTTTCCACTTATTTAATCTCTATTAAGTGAACAACAAATGAGTTTTTCTTTTCAAATGAATAAGCAAACTTTCTCATTTCTAAATGGTTTTTATAGTTACTTTGATAATAGCACACTACTCATAAAATATCACCAAAGTATATCCTACCTGTCTAATGTTATTAGTCTGAACTTTTTTTGAGGTCAATGCAACCCATATTTTGAGAAAATTGAGAGAAAATGTGACTAAATTACAAGCAACTAACAGAAAACCATGGCAGTGACCAATTCAATAACTAAACAGCATAATCGGGAAAGAAAAGAACCAAAGCATATTATGCTGATGATGTGATTATGTGAGAATTTTAGACAAAGATCTCTTCCAACACTGCTATTACTTTTTTCTATCGTAATTTCAAAAACCTTTTAATCCCTGTCTGTGCCTTCCTATGTCTAGTTAAAATGCATTTTCCCTTGTTTTCACCAAAACAGAAAAACTCAAAACTGATTTCCCAAAATCCCGGTGTATTCTCCCTTCTGCTTCCAGGCCGAGCAATGCCCATCACAGTGCTTTGGTTTTTGTTATATTATTTCTGCTTTTTTTTAAAATGTGAGTTAAACCTCTTTAAACCTTCACTGTGAGTTCTACCTCTACTTCACGAGCACAGTAAGAAGTTAGGATTTGGAATACTTCCCACACCAGCTAATAAGATCTCTTATAAGGCACTATATGCACAATGTTATTGGCACTGAAACTTGAAAGGTGATATCTCCATAAACCAATACAATTAATTTGCATATCAAAACATTCTGGAATCTCCAAACACCCTACCTAACATTTCCAGCAGCCTTTTTGTGATCACTGGTTCACTTTGCCATTTTCATCAGAAGTGACTGATGGTGATTGACTGGCATAGCAGTAGGGGAGGGGCACAGGTGGGAAGGTGAGAATTGAGTTGGGAAGGGGGGTGGGATAGGACATAGGGTGCAGGAAAGGACAAAATGTCATTTTGGGGATGTGCATTTGAATAGTAGCATTGCTTAGATCCATCGCTGACAATCCAAAATTAAGTCAACTAAGTGACAATATAGGCTCATATTTTTACCTTCCCAAATCATAAAGACAAATATTGCCTTAATGTCTCCCCAAGGAAAGAGGAAAAATAATATATCTTGGTTTGGTTTCTTTCATATTTTTTTAAATATTTAAAATTTAAAACTTCTTACACTAAAATTTAAAATGTATTTAATTTTTAAATTCATCTTTTCTATTTTCATAGACACAAATAATGTTAAAAATGATGAGTTTGAACTTTGAGAAGTATTTTTAAATGATTATGTTAAGAGTGGATACAATAAACAACAACACAAAGAGCTTCCAGTTTAATCATATTAGGAAACTGTTTTATTGACATATGTATCCATCATCACCTACAAATTTAAGGAGCACCTGCAACCATTATCTTTCCCAAAATTAGTATTATGAAACCACTACACAGATCATAGGATAAGGAACTATAAAATCATTTTTAAGTACTAAAACAGTTTAATCGTACGCATCTCACTTCTCATACTAGCCTTTTCATTGTATTGATTTGAGCACACGAACCATGAAACCCCATCAATATCAGCCTTAGTGTGGTTTTCTCCTGCAGGGTTCACAAAGCTGAGATAAAATATTTTCTATCATTACATTATGTTGGTTTGTGGATGCTGTTAGTAAAAGGATGACATAACAGCATGTTCATAAAGCAACTACACATGGAGCTTACATTCCAAAGCTCTATTTCTAGGCCACAACATATGAATCTATGTTTTTTTTATTGATAGACAGCTCAAGGCTCATTAACATTTCTATCTCAATCAAATTATAAGAGATTTATAGTCTGAAATGCAATAGAGCTCGAAAAGTAGATGGGGAGCATAAACTAAATAAATGCATCTCTAAATCTGCTTAGTCATTTTTAGATGAAAGTGTTCAACAAGGAGTAGGAAAAACATACAAAAAACTGAAGTTCACTGGATACTGTTACACAGCCACACACTGGGCGTCACTGGAGAACTTGGCTTTGTGAGGAAAAGACCCTGAGGAACCCTGAAGGCAAATACAGCGTTTTGCACATTGAAGTTACTAAGATATCACAGAATATTAACCACACAATATTAAGTTTAATAAAACCAGTCTTTCACTTTTAGAAAATATATTACTAGCACAAAATACGAAGTTGAGCTTTGAAAATATTTTTAAATAAGAAATTTTAGGCACCTCAACAAAAATTAAAATGAGTATTTTTGAGTCACCAGAATAATGGTAATGAACCAAAATAAGCATCTACCTTTGACAGTATGAGTACTGTGTATCTCAGTGGAACAAATATCCACTTGATTTAATTGATATTGAAATTTATATTTCATTCTAATTTAAATAGAATGTATATTTTCTTAACATAACTAATCTATTTAAGATGATAAAGTAAAAAAAAAAGTCCATTTTTGTTGTCTATCCTGAATTGCTTCATGTATCAATTTACCTTTGAAATATCCAATGAGAACAATCTGGTCACATAAAATTTATAAGTATTCCTTAATACTATAAACAATATCAATAAAAGTTATTTTTTTCTTGTGTGTATAGATTACAAGTGATTATTGATAACAGAAACTATCTTTAATATGTGTCATAAAATTTTAAGTGAAAAAGAAATTGGATATGCAAATTCTACTACAATATTTCAAGGATTTCTGGAGGCCATTCCACACAAACACAGGAAAGACAGCAAAACTGCTTTACAGATGGGAAATCATTCTAACAGAAAACAAAATTGTGAAATACATATAATAATACAAATTAAATACAGTACTCTAAAACCTTGTATCCAATTGGTAACATGACCAGATAGCCGTAGATCTCTTGAGAAGAAACTGGGCCATATGTTTTGAATGCTGAAGCTTGAAGGATTAGTTTGAAGGTTTTGCCTTCCTTTTTCCACTTCCCCATCCACCACTAAGTTGCACAGGATTGTCACGGAATGATATACGTTCTTTCTTAGAAGGTCTTGTATCTGTTACCGTTGGTGCAAGTATTCCCTTAATTGAATAACCTAGACAGTGAAATTAAATGTACACTTTCACTTAACTGGGTCCAAATAAAGTTATAAAGTAAGAAATATGCTTGTCAAAAACATGCATTTTAGAGGTATATGATCTTTGAGCTTAAAAAAAATCATATTGAGTTTCATTTCTGTTTGCCAAATAATAAAATCAAAGTCTGATGTAAATTATAATTAGGTTAAATAAAAGGAATTGACTAAAAATATTCAATAGATATGACACTTTCCTTCTTTCTGTAATATAAATGTCCCTGGTTTTTCATGATATATCTTCTTGGTCTTTTAAAAATGAAAATCTGTTAATATTTTCATACTTTAAATTTTTATAATTTTTAATATTTTCACAAATAAGAAATAGGTTAAAATTAATTTTGGAAACAGTGCAATTGAATTAAAGATTTCTTTAAAAAAAAGAATTCTTGGTAAAACAGAAAGCACAGTAGATACAGAATCTGAAGATATTCATGGATTCCAGTTTGGTTGCACAAAACAGGGCTTTGCGACTGGACAGGTCACAGTCTTTCTGAGTGTTCTCAGCTTCATAAACGAGGGAAATAATCTGTGTATCGCAGGGTTGTTGTGAAGATTGCCTTTCTAATTACACTGTAATGGTGGTAAAGTCTTTTAAAGTGCTTTGTAAACAGGTGCTATAAAATGGAAGAAATTATTACTTACAGTCAATGACTTAGAACTTATCCAGAGAAGAGTAACAAAAATTAAGAGGTTGGAAACAAATAGCAGTTGTAAGAATAGGATCATGGATTAGCAATATTTTACTCAGCAAGACCCCAAGATGCCATATCAAAAATACTATGAAAGAATCACGATCATCTGCTTCAAGTCTCCTGAGGTTAAGCAGGCGCACTGGCCCGTACCTGTGGGCAAAGGTTTGAAAAACAACGCATCGAGGCCCTAAAGAGCTGCCTCAGGACTGGCTTGAGGCAGAGGCTCACGCAGGGGACTTTTCATTGTGAGAGTTTTGTGCTTTAAGTACGTTTTTTGGGAAAATACCTCTTTATTTTGAAATTAATACCTTTTCAGCTAAAATTTAAAGTATTTAAAAAAATATATGTCCAAATGGAAAGGTTAGGAAACATTAGACCATTTGTGGAAATTGGTCTATAATTTCAAATTTGGTGAAACATGATGGTGAATATTGATTACAAAAGCCCACTTTATATTCAAAAGCTCTTTTAAAATAGTATTGCCTTTTGGCTTTTAACCTTAAAACTGGGATTTAGAAAAAAAATCCAAAGGAGTTAATGAATTCTATAAAGGGAACATATTTTACTTTCAGACTACAAAGAGAACATTTCCTACTAAAAGGCAGGGAAAAAATGCTATGATTTTAGGAAAGGGTATGCTAAGCACAGAGAGGTTAACGCCAGTGGCTGTAGTCACAAGTCTGTGATGGAGTCAGAGGCAGAACAGAGCTCCGGGGTTTGGGCACCTTCACGGCTGGCACTAGTGTCCATCTCGGCAGACGGACAAACACCTAAGAGATGCCAAATGCACTTGGCTTCCACGTGCCGGTCAGATTCTGCTGCATTAAGCGACTCCCTGTCAGGCAGTCGGTAACCTTTGCGAAACTGCAAGAACTCTTCCAAGCAACAGGAATGCACTGGGGCATAAAAGCAGGAATTTCCTCGTGATAAAACAGTGGCCTAACAAATGCAAGGACGCATCCTAAAGACTTACCCTCTATTTACCAGTTACATTTTGAAAAAAAATACATTGATAGTAACTACAAACTTTCGCCTTTCCCCAGCGATAGAAACTCTGATAAACATTTCCTGGATAGCAAATACATGTTTATGAGAACATGTTATTCAGGAAGAATGCTGGGGTGGGACGGGTGAGGCATCAGGGAGGTGTGAGAACTGGAGAGCTACTGGGGCACACTTACACGTCAGGTATATTTAATTAAAATAAAAACAACTTTTTAAAATAAGAGATAATAAAAAGAGTAAGTGGATTTCCTCAAACGACTAGCACACATGTTCTGTTCCAATGGAGAGCTCTAAATCAAGTTCCTTGTAAACATTATTCAATATAAGAAGTAGAGATAATGTGTATTTAAAAATATAATTCAACAACATAGTTCATTATTGGTTAATATTTTTGGTGATGCTATCTTAAAGGTATAAAGATGCATTGTTCAATGCACTTGTTCTTAATATAAGCTTTTTATCAAAGATGGCAAATAATATGTAAGAAGGGTAGCCCTTTCTGTACAAAGCCTTGGAATATTTATAGATAATTTCACATACGCCTAAAATAATGACTTCAAAATGAAATGAATTGCATTAAAACATAGCTTATTGTTAGACCAAATTCTCCTTCTTAATGTTTCTGCACTTGAAAAGATTTTTCTATTGATCATAAATTTACCGTATGGTAGAATTCTCTTTCCTAAAATTGTTCTGTTGTCTTTATTTTGAAGCTGCTGATGAATCTTCAAGTCTTTTTGTACTTATCCACAGTATAACCCTATATTTAAAAGGCAATTTATGTACTTCTCATTGTTTACTGTAATTCCTTCAGCAACTATTATAATTAAAAAATGTATTGTGTGGTATTATAAGATAGCTGTATGCAATTCTGAAGCATATTTTTGGTGGAATGAAAATGCTATAGGAAATTGTCTTTAAAATTACATGAATACTTATGTGAACATATATTTTTTAAAACAATAGTTTGGATGTGTTTAAAAGCTTGCATTTTGTTTTGCTATGTGTAAGTAAACAATTGAAAAAGTAATCAATACAGCTTATTCTCTCATTGCATTTAGTGAGAGTGTTTTTGTTATCACATAAATTCTTGAACAATCAACTATATAGAAAACAAATTGAAGACTGAAACAACACATCTATGAAGGAGCCACATACTGGCATTCATTGCAAAACTATTATTTTGTCCTATAATTTATCTAGAAATGAAAAAAAATAATGAAGCAATTTAATAGTCAATGTATAATTATTCTAAAATTACTTACCCACATGAAAATACAATAATGACAGAATCTTGCCTCAAAAAATTGATATTAGAGTTAGACCTACTGATGGGTTCCTGGAATAAAAAATTATGACTAAAGGTCCCCTGATAGTTTTTTTCTCTTTCCTGCAACATTATTGTTATAGATTTTATACTTTTTAAATAACAGTCTGTTGTATATTTGCAGGTGATCATACAAATCGACCTATCAGTCTCTTACATATATACTGAAAGTATGTCTTGATAAATATGCTCTATCTTCCAATCAGTCACTTTTTGCCATATAATCTGTGTTCTGCTAAAGATTTGTTCTGGTCCTTAATTTTTTTTTTTGTTTAAATCCTTGGTTCTTTAACAAATGTCAAGGTCTATATATGCTGTGTTTTGATAAGTAATTCAATATGTAAAATGCTTTGAATGACTCTCCTGGTATGTATAAAAAAAAACTTTGTTGAACAGGTCAAAATAGAAATTTCATGATGTATAGGAATACGTCATTGGATTTTCATTGATACACTCAACACTATGTGTCTGGAGAGAGAAATCATTTCAAAGTCCTTCCCATATTGTATTGCTTAACAGCAGATACAGCATAAGAGCAGCATGGAACAAAAAAAATTCAACATTTTAATGAAACTGACCAGAACAAATTTTTAGCAGCAAAGCGTTTACATCAATTTAAGTGTTGTGAATGAGTTACACTGGGTAAGTTTGAGGTTGAGGTAGATATCACAGTGCTCAAATAACATTTGCTTTATAAGGCCACTGCCATGCCGAACCTTGAATTGTAATGATCATTTGCAGTGAACTTCAGGTAGACAGTTTGAAGTCTAACACTGAGACTGAGAATAAAACAAATAACAAACAGGTTCTTTATATCATATTTGGACTTACTGAATGTAATGTGGTGATTTTGCTTGTTTTCAAAATTGTTTTCAAACTTTTTCAGTGAATAAAAGCTTTTCTAACTATAAAAATATGAATAAAATTTCTGTTTCCTGGAATCCCAACAGGATAATGACATTTAGTTATTCTTCCTACCCAATATTTGAGACATAAGAAAAAAAGCAAACAGGTTTGGTACTTTTGATAGTCACAGAAATATCCCTAGTATTTATTATTGTTGCTAAAAGTCATGAACCCCATTATTTCTTTTAAAATTTACATGTGTGACACACATAATTGTTTTATGTACATTTATTTTGAAAAAAATAAAAAACCAATTAGCATAACAGCTAATACATAGCATATAGGGTGAAAAGTCTTATTTTAATAAATATTGTTAAAGATTTGTACTTTTGTATTTTGCCTATTTCTTGATCTCCTATGAAAGTTACCATTCATAATTGATCTCAAATCTTTCAAGCCTCCCTATAATGTGCACTGTTTTCCCAGGTTTTATTATTTTTAGCACATTACTCTGTTGATTTCTTCTTAAAGCTACCTTGTGGCTAGGTCTGCATATACAAGGATTGCTAGAACGTGTTAAAAATATTGTCTTGTTTCTATAAATTCTGTGGCTCATACTAATATTCAACATTATTTTCATTTTTTTATCCAGAAGAACTGTCTTTTGAGTTGTAAAATCTAAGTAGGTTTTGTAATTTTTTTTTTTGAAACTAAATTTGTCTTCTGTTATGTGGCCCTTAAAATTAACTGAAACTTTTCTTTCCATACATAGCTATTCTATGTAACTCTGGATTTGAAGTTTCCTGGCTTCCTACCCAAGTAGTAGATACTTAGTATTTAAACATCTAAATTGACTAGGTAATAAAGAGCACAACTCAAGAAGGAGTTAAGGGTAAAATTTAAAAATCTATAAGCTATCTAGGCATCCATCTTCCACAGCACATAGTTGGTTCTAAAATACTGTTACTCTTGTCAGTTCAGGGAACGTCTGTTTCCAACTTCTTCAATCACTTTTTAAAAAGGTTCTCTTCAGGACTCCAGTTAGTTTTCATTATATTTACAACTAAGTGTCCATAAATATTATAATTAATTAATAATGGGATAAACGATGCTAATATTTGAGAGTATTTTTTCCCTTAATTCATATGCATATTCCTTTGAAAGAACCCAGTTCTTATATAACATTTTATTTTAATTTCTAATAATCTTGTGTTATCCCTCATTTTCCCAGGTTAATTAATTTTGCCAAACTGAACTTTTAGCAAAAATAGGCATTTTAACTAAATTCCAAAAATATTTATCACTGAGTACTTATTCTTACGAATTTGAAAGCTTTGATTTAAAATCTTCCATTTATTTACACATTCATTACACATATATTTATTTAGTGCCTATTATGTAGAAGGCATTATTCTATTCTGCCTTTCAGTGGAGCTTCCCTGTCAATTTTCTTCTATAAGCCAAGTAATATTAGCCACTACAGTACTGAAGTTGCTTTCCATTTGACTCTATTCTCATAATTCCATCTTTACAGTCCTCATATGGAACTTGTATAAAACAAATACTTATTTCCACATTCTCAGATAGTGAAAACTGGTGGATAGGTTTCCCAAAAACTTTTCATGGAAACTTTCATTATCCCTTTTATGCTCGTTAGTTCTTAGCAGGGAAACATTTGGCAACAATAAACATGACTGGCCTGAGGATTTATTATATTATTGCACTTCAGTTTCATTCACTTGACAAATGCATTTCACATTTGACCATACCCATTTATTTAGGCACCACATTAACTAGTGTAAGAAATTGGTTTGAAAGCAACAATAATAACCAGAAAAAAAAGAGTAAAACAGTTTTTCTAAGAAAATGATCATGAAGGGTAAGAACTAAATTACTACTGCTAGAAACACCATGTTTTAATCTATTATCAATACAGCACATATGGATCCTGTCCTCAAAATGTTAAAATGTGTGTAAGTTTTTCTGTTTTTTTTTTATACAAAGAATAAATGTAATTGACCTATGTACAACTAGCTCTCTCACACAAGTACAGTTGAAATTTGTCTTTCTCTGGATAATGTCCACTGATGGTGAAACTAACTACTGTTTTAGATCTGTAAACATTTTTCTATAGTTGGTAATACCTATATATTTAACTGTATTTGGAATAATTTTTGACTGTTTCATTAAACAGTCTCAGATCTTGGAAACAGTCAATATCAGGCTATTAAAGAACATTAAATCAACAGCTACTTATCACGTGCCTACTCTGTACTAGACTTTATATAAATGTCTATTAGATGATTCCCCAACCATGTAAACATGATCCTGGTACACCAGTAACTAATTCTGACTGTCCAGTTCTTGTTATGGGAATATTTTAAGGTTTAAAGTGTTCATTTGTTTGTTTAATTAATTGTCAAAGTTCAGGAAAAAATATCAAGACCTAGTATTTGTATTATTAAAGCTCTTGCCAAAAAAATTGAGACCAAGAAGAATCAGAGTTAATTAACAAAAATAAAGAGTCTTAAAAATTTAAAATTTTTAAACTGTTAGAGACCAATTTTTCCTGAACTAAAATTCTTTTAAAATAGTAATTCTCTGAGATATAACTCTGCCTCTCTGTTGGCATGTTACTTTAAGTTGAACTTTGGATAAAAAAACAAAAGAGGATAAACAAAGCCAGATTTCATTATATATAGAACAAAAATGTTTAACTTGGTCAAAATTGTTTATAAAACCTTATTTTTATCTAGGGAAAATGATAATGTCTAACTAGGTGGAAGTTTGAATCTTTTAAATGGGAAATCTGATAGTCAATTTTTACTTCTATAGTGAAACTTTGCATCAATTGGCATAAAAGTGGTATCACAGATTTATTTTATAAGAAGAATTTGTAGGTAGAATACCTCAGTTACAAGAAAACCAGTTAATGAAAAGTATTACTAGAGTGCACATATTTAATAATCTCTTTATTGTGCATCAACAAAAGTTTTACTTGAACACAATTGCATTACTTTTTACTATCTAACCTATGAAAAGAGTATTATGTGCTATTTGCCAAATTTTTTCATCATCTATTTGCTCTTCAACTCTTTGCCAATGTCAATTCACTCATGACTTTCCTGAAAATGTCACATGGAGACAGTAGCAGGATTTAAGAGTCCACTATGTCCACTCAACACTTTATAATTACTGTCTGTTTCAATGGTTATTACAACTGTGTAAGTGCACGAAACCCTCATTTTAAAATGGGGAAACTGAGGCAATGCAGTTAAATTATTTGCCCAAAGGTAACAGTAACACAGTTGACTTTGCACGATAACATTTATTGTAAAGAAGACAATGTCTTGTTTAATATTCAGAAGTAAGGTATACCTCTAATATAATAGTACCATAAAGAAAATCGCCAAGTAGCAAATACAAGATGCATATCTGTTTTCGCATGCTTTGGAATGAAAAGAACTGTTCATTACCTAGAAATAAGGCCAATGGAATTAAAAAGGGATAAAAATGTATCAGCGAAAAACCATGTCCTATCCTCAATTTCTGTAAGTGAGGAAACCCAAGAGAAAGATATTTCTGTATCTATATCCACATCTATATCTACATATGACCTCATAAACCATTAAATTTAAGATTTCATTGAAATTTTTCCTCAGACTTTCTTATACTTTATTATGTCAGATATTTCTGTTTACCTAAGATCTTTGTAAACTAAGTGTTACCAGTTTTTGTGTTGTTCAAAGAATACTCCCATATTGAGTGATTTTGTTTGTATTACATCAAGACACACTTTAATAAAATAATATTAATGAGTAGTGATTACTTTGAACTTTGTAAAATTGATATGGAATACCAGAGACTATGTCTTTTCTTTGAGAGAGCACATGAAGAAAATAGATCAGAATATGTAACTATCTAAATTTTCTAAATATGCCAATTAATGAGTGGACAATTGAAACAAAACTCAGTTTATTATTTTTATATATAGTTTCAGTTTATACTGAAACTATATATAATTAGGGACATGTTGAGACATAACTTCTGTCACTTCAAGTGACAGAAAGTTAAGTTTGAATGTAAAACGTTTGTAGACATCCAATAAGATCATGATTTCTGAATTTAACTTAGAGAATGTAAGAGATCAGTATGAAGTAGCCGAGCTGCTTAAAATGGTCAAAATCCTAGTTGGAGATCTTGGAGCCTTGAGAAAAGGAAATTTCAAAGGAGATGCATGTTCGGAATGGAGGGGTCGAAGGCTTGGAAAGCAGCAAGATGGAAAAATGGCGAGGTCAATCCACCAATGAGGCAAAAGTGATGGGTAATGCTTTTAAATTAAGATAAATCATTTATAAATATATTTACAGCTAGTCTTCCGGATGTTTACAGCTTGACAGTCATGCTTGTAACTGAGTGGAAATTTTAATGTGGCATGAATTAGGAGGTAAAGTTCTGCGTGTGTGCTTGTGTGTGTGTGTGTGTGTGTGTATCTGTCTACCAATCTATATATTTTTTGCCTGGTAGTTTACGTAAAGTTGTAAATTTATGATGCAAGTAAGAAATCTGGTAATATGAAAATGCCACATAATTATGATTTTTTCTCTCCCTTTAAAATAAGATACACTATGTTGGTAATATTATTCTGGTTGGCAGGGTACAATAAAATATTAATATCTCCCCTTTCTTTTTGTTGGAAGAGGATCCCTAGATGGTTTTTAACAACAGGAGCTCGCCATTACCAGAGCTATAATGCCCTAAAATATACCAGGGGCCTCTGTTTTTGAGAGTACTGTATGGCCTCCATGTGTGTAGTCTATTTCAGAAAATTCTTAGAAATAACTGTAGTTATTCAGACCCTGATTACTAAAGGTAAGTTCCTAAGGAGGATGGTCCAGAGTGAGCCATGTGCTAAATTGAGACGGGTTGCTTTGCAGGATGTAATGTCTTTCTCACCCAATCAAGTTGCCTGACCGTGTGAGTGGAGACCGCCAGCTGGTGACCACAGAGGTGGGTCCTCTCACCTTAAAAGTGAACATGCCAGTTCATGAACACATCTTTGCTTTGGATAGAGTCTGTTAATACTTTCAGGGAAAAGTCAAAGCTATTTCACATAAGAGCTATGGCTTATATTTTTGAAAGACCAAAATAATGAAATTTTTAATGTTTGAAAATAAATTGAAGTTCCGCTTTTTAAAAAAACTTGCAACATTTGCTATATTCAATGTAGTTATAAGGTACAGAGGCTGACTTGTATTTTTATAAGTTTAGAATTTTGATGTTCAGTTGAATTTGAAATTATTTCTATAACACAGAATCATACCTAACATATTCATTGCTCAATAAATGTTCATTGAATAAAAGAGCCACAAATAACTTCAAAGGTGCAATTCATTCAGGGTAAATTTAAAGAATTACTAATATTAACTTTATCTTCATAAAAAGAACCCCTAAAAAAGAGTGAGAGAGAGAAAACTCTTCTTTTCTTCTAGCTTTGGCCTAAATATACTGAGATTCTCTTGAGAACGTACATCGTTTGTTTGAGAGAGACTGCAGGCTGTTCTCTAATTAATATTCTGCATAAGAATAATCCCATTTAAAACCAAGACCACCTTTCGCACAGTTCTATCAGCTGATAAACAAATCTCTCTTAAACAGGACAGCTAACATGTTATTCCTTTGTTCTCCCCATTACAACATTTTACATTTGTACAACACTTCAAAGACTTTACTAATTATTTTCTTCCATGAGGATAACCTATTCATTAAATTAGCCTATACCTGTAGGTCTATACCCAGTTCCTTCTTTAATCTCTTCATTTTAAATTTGTATATAACATTTTTCTAGACAGTAAAGTTCTAGCTAAAGATTAAAGATCATTTCCAAATACCACCCTAAGAAATGTCAACTGTGTTCTCAATAGGAAATAGTTTTTTTTTCCTCTTTTTAAAAAAAATGTATTAGGGTGTTAACATATTAACTGCTAAGTATTTACAGTTGAATATTCTGAAGCCAAATTATTTCAGTAGGCATGATGGGTTTCAGAATCTTTTCTAGATTTTTAAAGAATTCAACTTGATTTCATATAAAGAGCTGTCATTTTTCATGGATTATGGAATTTTCTGATCTTAATTTGAAAAACTTTTAGAGGATTTATTTTTTTCCCATCTCAGTTGACTGTGCTTAGCTAAAGTAATCACAGACAATTTAAACAACATTTGAAATCAGAGTCATTTCCTGGCACAGAGAACACTTGCAGTGACAAACACGATATTCACACCATAAAACATCAGAAATAATAGTTTCTGTTGCTTTTTAAATGGGAAACTGTCATATACAAAGTTTTATTGTTCTAGTTGGGTCCCCTTTATGTTTTCCTTTTTCTCATGAGTGTAAAATATATATTTATATATTCATCTGATTTTCACCATGATTTTTTTCTAAATGGACAAACCAAACCTGAAACATCTCATTCAAGCTCCCAAAAAAAACATGTGAGATATGGGATTCAAATTGAACTCCGGGCTACTCCAAATTTCTTTCTACTTTTCCAGCAGCTTTTTACCTGCTGAATTACAAAGGAGTTAAAATTAGCCAAGGTCACAAGCAAGCTGGTGAGGACACAGCAAGGCCCAGAAATTGATTTCCTGATCTTTCAACAGGAACTCTTATTAACACCCCAATGTTTCCCACCATGTTTAAAAAGGCAATTGGCATATTAATCATCTCTTACCTCTATTTCATAATTCCACTTTAGTGAGGGCTATATTATATTCAAGTCATCCTAGTTAATTGTTTTCCCTAGTTAGTGACGTGGTTTTATAGGCTGGAAATAGCACATAAAATGTGTAAGAAAGAGAAAAAGGAATGATTGAGTATTTTCTTAACAATTTGATGTCTTCGTGTGCTTTTCTTCAATTTTCCTCAACTATGAAAATTTTTTTTTGCAATTTTTCTCAGTCAAAATTATTTCCTAGCCTAAGATGCCATGAGTGAAAAATAATACTAGACTTCACTTTGTTCCAAGCTGTGAATCTCTTCTAAAGAGAATGGTGAGCCCAATTTACTTTTATAAAGATGTTTTTCACACATATCTAAAATTCATATAAACTATTATATTTAGAGAGTAGTAATTTAGTGCATGCATATATGTCAGTTATCAATTAATTACCTCTTCAAAATGTATACACCCTTCAGGACATGTTTTGTGATAAGGTTCGTTTAAGTATTTTCCCTTTCAAGTGAGAAAAATGTTTAGCTTTCTCAGT
Organism: Manis javanica; assembly: GCF_040802235.1. NCBI lineage: Eukaryota > Metazoa > Chordata > Mammalia > Pholidota > Manidae > Manis > Manis javanica. Next base: position 11,721,661 of record NC_133165.1, read on the forward strand.
AGAGGTGCTGAAGGGACCCTGCTGGAGGAGAGGTTTTGCAATTCCTGGCATAGGTGGGGGTAGAATTGGCCTTGTGGGTTTGAGGACGTCTGAGGCAGCCTGCCTGAGCCACAGACCCAGAACACTATTCCTTTGCAGCGCTGTGACCTACCAAAACAGCCTGTGCTTTTGTCTCCACAGGGAAACCAAAGCCTGCTGCCTCCACTGCCCGTATCAGGGCCCCCTCGCACTGCATGCCTAGGCCACCGATTGCGCATCACCTGCTCCCCTTCCTACACTCCAGAGAGTTGCCTATTGTTTCCCTAGTAACTCCAGACCAGCTCTGGTCTGGCCAAATCAGGGAATTTATCTGCTATCTGATGGCTGAACTACAATTTCTCCAACTAGTTCTAACCCTTCCAAGCTTGTTCCTCCTTGGTTTCCCCCTGCCCCAGACCTAGAGAACCGTATCATTTCCTTATATTTTGTAGCTGGCTCCCTTAGTGTAGTGATAATGCCTTCCCACTTTCCCTGTTTAACTTAACTGTATGATAGCTGTCTCCTGACCAGACCCAGACTGTCACAGCATATATTTATATAGATTATAAACTTCATGAAGGTGAAAAATATGCTGGTGTTCGCTAGTATTCTCCCCCCTGTGTAATGCACGGAGCTTTTAAGGAGCATTCCTTACATATTTTTGAATGAACAAATGACAGGATTGGTTTCATACAGGCTGATCAAGGGAACCTGCATCTCAAGCAATTGGATTGCTTGAGTCACCTGGGAAAAAACTCCTACCATTTCAATGGATTGTACTCTTTAATGATAAAAGTATCAGTTTTGGAAGGGTAAGGTGCTCTTAGAAACTCTGGCAGATGCTATTAAATGTCTATGAAACAGTCAATATTCTATTCTATTTGTCAGTACAGCCCACCTCCCACTACGGAGCATGATAATGTCAGATACTCTCTTTTCTAGCTCTTAAGAGAAGAGCTTAATTAAAATCCATTAAAGGATGGCCATAGTCATTCATTCATTTACTCATTCACTCATTTACTTAATCATTCATTCATTAATTTATTCATCAAGTATATGTAAATGGGCCTATCATATTCCAGGGAGTTCTAGGTATCTAGGACATTGTATTAAATTCTCTGTCTTCCTGGAACATATGTGCTAGCAAGTGAGAAGAAGAATAAGCAATAGACATAAAAAGTTAGTAAGATGCTGTTGTGGCCGACAGAATCTGAAAGGAAGTCTGTTTGTTCAGCACCTCCTGACAGATTTTCCTCCCTGATAGAGGACAAGCCCTTCAAGATTCCATCTTTATGTTGTCTCAGTTCCATGAAAGTGCTGTCCATATTACAAACTTTCTTTAATACCTTTAACCATTTATTAATCTAAATTTCATAAACACAGTTGAAGAGAAGGCTTTGGTCTGGAGAAGACACCATCCATTGAAAATTAAGGTGACATAAATATATTCATTTGTTCTCTCATTGTAAATGCCTCTGTGCTGAGCACAGACAATTTACTTTTGTACTTTCTTTTTATTTTAAATAGATCATAATTTGTAATAGTGTTTTTTGTTGTTTGATCTTTATGTTGAGATAGAAATAAAACATTTATGGTGCAGAAAAGCTGCATGGGAAGGAACTAATATCAAAAGACCCATATTTGAGCCTTAGTTCTAGAACTTTCTGCCTCCTTAACTCTGGGTAATTTACATTTATAAAATTAAAATCTAAATCCCACAAATTCAAAAGTAAATCTCAGGCAATAGTTGGCAAGGAACACCCTTCTGAGCTCTCTCCCACCTTGCCCCAACTTTCATTAGGACTTCACTGTTTTTTTAGAACAGTTTCAGGTTCACAGCAAAATTGAGAAGGAGGTACAGAGATTTCCTACATACCCACTACCTCCACATATGCAAAGCCTCCCTCATTATCATTAACATCTCCCACCAGAGAGGTACCTTTGTTACAACTGATAAACCTAAACTGATAAAACATAATCACCCCAAATCCATAGTTTACATTGCAGTTTACTTTTGGCTTTATACATTTTATGGATTTGGAAAAATGCATAATGAATGACATGTATCCATCATTATAAGGGTATTATACAGAGTATTTTCACTGCCCCAAAATCCGCCGTGCTGTACCTATTCACTCCCTTTCTCACCACCCCCTGGCAACTGTTTCCATAGTTTTGCCTTTTCAGGCATATCACATAGTTGGAATCGTACAATAGTTAGCTGGCTTTTTTCACTTAGTAATATGCATGTAAGTTTCCTCATTTCTTTTCATGGCTTGGTAGCTCATTTCTTTTTAGCAGTGAATAATATTCCATCATCTGGATTACCAAAGATCATTTAGCCATTCAGCTACTAAAGGACATCTTGGCTGCTACCAAACTTTGGCAATCATGAATAAAGCTGTTTTAAACATCTGTGTCCAGGTTTTTGTATGGACATAAGTTTCAACTCCTTTGTGTGAATACCAAGAAGAACAATTACTGTATCATAGGGTAAGCGTATGTTTAGTTTTGTGAGAAACTGCCAAACTCTCCTCCAAGAGAGTTCCTGTTGCTTCATACACTTGTCAACATTTGGTATTGTCAGTGTTCTTGATTTTGGCCATTGTAATAAGTATGTAGAGGTATCTCATTGTTCATGGTTTTAATTTGCATTTCCCTTCATAGAAGTATTGAAGTTGGGGGTGTTGGTCCTCTGACTTTGTTCTTTTCATTCAATATTATGTTAGTTATGCTCGATCTTGTGCCTCTCCACTTTTGTACTTTCTTAATGGCCTGTAGTGCCTAGCATATCATAGGCATATAATTGCTTGTTATCATGATGCATGGTTTATACAATGACCCACAGATATATGCAATAATATTTAAGTGTTAAATTTACCCAGTGAGGGGTTATAAATGCATATCATGTGTGTGTGTGTGTGTGTGTGTGTATATATATATATATATACAGCAGCTACATAAAATTAGATATCCATATTATGTGAATATGTACATATGAATGTATATACAGCACAAATATGTGTATGTGAATATATAACATGCATATACACCATGCTAATATACATGAAAGGAATGATTGAGCATTTTCTTCATCTGAGGTCTTCTTATGCTTTCCCTCAACTTTTCTCAATTGTGAAAATGAATACATGCATATACAACATGTTAATAATTCTTGATTTTGAAAATCAAGAATTTAAAATTATGTAAATGAATATGTTTAGTAAATTTGGAGTAAACTTTAATGGTCGCCTTTGGAATCTACTTTTGCTTCAGCTACCATCTTTAGTCTCTCAAGCTGCATATTATTGGGTATTGATATCAAGAAAATTATTTCATTTTGTACTTTTGATTACAAATTAACTTTTTTGATAAGAGCTATAAAATTACTTTGTCAATATGTGGAGGCACTGTATAACGTTAGAACTGCCTCAGAATATTTTTATTTTAAACCACTTTATTCAGATATCCTTGATATCTAAAATGTATATATTTAAGGTACACAACTTGACATTTTGATGTTGACATTCTGAAAAGATCACCACAATCAAGCTAAATACTATATTGCCTCTATATAGTTACAATTTGTGTGTGTGCATATGTTGAGAAGATTTAAATTAAGTTCTATCCTCTCAGCAAATTTCAAGTGTACAATACATTATTGTTAACCAGGTTGGTCATCAGATCCCCAGACTCATTCATCTTGCATAACAGAAACTTTATGCCATTTGGTAAAAAGGTGTATATTTTTAGAATGGATTATTATTCAGCACTAAAAAGGAAGGAAATCTTGCCCTTTATAACAATATGGGTGAAACTGGACAATACTGTGCTAAGTGAAATCAGCCAGAGACAGAAAGACACATACTGAATGTTTTCTTACTTAAATGTTGAATTTGAAATAATGAAACTCATTGAAGCAGAAAGCAGAGTGGTGGCTGCCAGGAGTGGGGGTAAAGGGTGGAAGGAGGAAAGGAGGGGGTACTGGTCAAAGGGCACATAATTTTTTTTTATTGTGGTAAAAGACATATAACATAAGACTTTCCATTTTAACCACTTTTAAGTATACAATTCAGTGACATTAAGTAGATTCACATTGTTGTGCAACCATGACCATTTCCTAGTCTCAGTACTTTTTTATCATGGCAAACAGTAACCCATTAAACAGTCACTTCTTACTATCCCCTCCCCCACCTCCTGACAACCACCAATCCTCCCCCTGTCTCCATGGACCCACCTATTCTGGACTTTTTGTATAAGTAGAATTGTACAGTATGTAGTCCCTTGTGCCTGGCTTCTTTCACCCAGCACAATATTTTCAAGTTTCATTCATACTGTATAGTATGTAGCAGACTTTCATTCCTTGTTATGGCTGGACAATATTCCACTGTACGGATAAACCACATCATACATGATATGATGGACATTGGAGTTTTTCCACCTCACGGCTGTTGTGAACGGAGCTGCTGGGCACATCTGTGTAAAATTTTTCAGAATACCTTTCTTCAACTGACTTTATGCTTGTATTTTCAGGGATCTTTGTTAGTTACTCATTATCAGTAGGAAAGTCCAATTCTTCCATGTTACTTGCAAACTCACCTGAAATTGTGTTTCATTTTTGATCCAATCTTATTTTATATTACTCCAGCATATGTGACCTCTGGTCCAGACAGACTTCTCAATGTTCCACAAATACATATTTGTATCCTTTACCTTTGTTTAGATGACTTTTTTCTATTACTTTCCTTGAATCCCAAATGTCATCCTAGTACAAATCAACTATGTTACCTCCAAGAAGTCACTCACTTCAACTGCCTTAGCTGCTTCACTTCTGAAAAACATATATTGTTTGCCATATTCAGAAAATTCTGTACCATATCAAAAGGGCTTATGTTTCATGAGCATTTTGACATGCTCAAAGAAGAAGTTTGCTGCAGGTCAATTATGCACTATCACAGAGGTACTGTGGGTTCTCAATCCCTGGCTAACTTTGTAAATGCAGTAAGTCCTAGGAAGTGCAGAGATGACTAGAAGGAGACAACTGGAAACTTTAACTCAGTATATCCTGAGTAGTGACCATTCGATAAATGGCTCTTGAATGAAGGAATGATATGAGCTACATTAATTATATTCTACTTCTACAACTAAACTATAAATTTTAGCTCATGGAAGAATAAAAGAAAATATAGCACTCAGTTTGGAATAAAAAACACTGGGTTCAAGTGGCTGTTTCGTCTTGCTAAGATTTTTGTGCCAAAGGCAAATTAAATAAACTTTCTGAGTCTCATTTATATTGGCTGTCAAAGAAAAATAATCATTATAAATAGGAAAAGATAACTAAAAGAAATTTGTACAGCTATAAATTGCTATAGCAATAACATTATTATTATTGTAATGCATCCTTTATTTTAAGTGTTAAGTGGGAAATTGAGGAAACCAAAACCATTTAAGGAAATCAAATATTTTGTCTAAATATTGTCTAAATGAGGAATATTTTTGGCATATTAATTTTATAAATGGTAATATTTTAATAAGAATGTGACCTTGTTCATCTTTTTGAAGCCATAAGATAGGTTAGAACTCTAGGTAGCAGAAGACTTCCTTGGGCTCTTATGACAGAGTAGTAAGCCCTAAAAGGAAACAGACAGAAAACAAGAAACTCTCTAAGAAAAGACAATATTGCTTGAGATGGCTGGCATGCTGGAAGTATGCTGGCTCTGGTATTATCTGACACACAGAAAAGAGAGACAATTGTACCCTGAAGTTGTTTAAAAATTAGGCAACACTAACAAACTACAACAATAATAAATATAAACAAGTACTATTCTTTAAGCCCTCACTATATGCTAGGCAATGTATCACATGCTTAACATATATTTTTACTCATTTCTTCCTAACTAAAACTCGATGAAATAGACATTATTATTCCCATCTTACAAAAGTAAATTCATTCTTAGAGGTTTAATAATTTATCAAGGTCACACAACTTATATATGATGGTAAAACTGGGCTTTTAAACCTGAGGCTGTCTGATGCTAAAAAATACATATTACTACTATTGTAACAACATTGAAAGAGAAATATCTAGGAAAGTTCAAAGGCCGATTTTTATATCTGTAGCCTATAAACTACTCTCTAGGTTTGGCTTGCAAAGCTGAAAGAAGGACTTTAGCTTTAATCAGGTGACAAGTTTTTGGGAAAGAGAGAAAGAACGAGAGAGAGAAAGCTGGAGGAAAAAGAGCTTTCAAACTACCAAAGCTGTGAGCGGCAGGCCCAGGGCCATGGAGGCCTAGGACCCAAGGGCTTTGACAAAAGATTTCTATGGGTAATAGGCAATGCCAAGTTTTTTAGTTAAGTAACTATTAATAGTAGGTTTCTTACAAGTTGAGCCATTTAGCCTATGTGTCTAGATAATAAAGACTTCAATACCCTACCTCAATTGATTCTTCTGTTATAGCTATGTGTAGGTAACAAGTATAAAGAACATGTATTAAGTACTTATTCTGTGCTAGATATTGTTCTAAACGTTCTACATTTGATCCTAACAACAACTCTGCAAGGTGTGTTCTTCTATTATCATTCCCATTTTGATGATGAGGAACTTAAGCCATGATACTAATCCAAGCAAACTTATGTCAGAGCCCACAATCTTTACCATTATATTATACGAATGTTACAGTAAACTAGTCACTACAATAATTAGGTAAGTAGTATTTTATTCATAATCATTCTGTTATTTAATAAAAACTATTTTTCTAAAGTAGCTAATCTTAAATTGTCACTTAGTGAACAGATTTAGTGATTAGCATTGTTTGCAATAAAGACACTTACTGACAACTAATTGGGACTACAGCGAGAACAGCCTTCTGACAGTTCCTTAGAGAATGTTTTAAGAAATAAACTATATAATGATCTTGTATGCTCTATATGATTCAATACCATATAAGTGAAAGATGAAGCTCTTGCATTTTAGGATAGTTGCTGGTTTACTGAGGTATTTATGTGTGAAGTCAGGTGACACATTATGATAACAGAAGCTTTCATGTTTTGGAAAGTGACAAGGCAATTTTTCTGCTTCTGTTTTTTTTTTTTTTTTTTTTTTTACTTAAACTGATCCAAAAGGATATATTAAGAGATTGTAATACACAATGTTTAAAATGGATATAATACTATTCATTGTTATGTGTGGAATAGGTTGATTCCTTCTGCAATGTAATATATATTTTGAAAATTGATCTAGTTCACACATTATACTAATAATCTAATCTATATTAGATGAATAATTTTACTTAGATGAAAATATTTCTTTCTTAACCATATTGACTAGAGCAACCTTTTGTGACTAGAGTCTTTAATTCAATAAAGAAAATTCAAGCACTCCAAGAACTTTGATGCCTGGCAAATATATTTTTAAATTAGACATATTAAAGTTGTTATTTCAAAACAAAATTAAAATGTATCATGATGAACTTGCATGTGTTAATGGATCTAAGTGACTGGAATCTAATAATGCCAAGTACCTGGATGAAACATGAAAAGTCAGAGAATCATTCTGAAGTTTTCATTTATCTGTAGAACACATTTTCACATTCAATCATATGTTGACTTTGCATGTATATAACTATAATATCAATGTGTATAAAACCTTTTCAAAAAAACCTTAATAATTGTGATGAAGTGTAAGTTAATAATGTGGACTTTTAAAGTCACTTTATTTTGGGGAAATTAATAAAATATGATATAAAATAAAACATCTTTTATCCTAAAAAAAGGTACCATAATATTTTAGAAGATATTTCAAAATCTCTAGGGTGTAATTAAATGAAGAGTTTGAAAAACTTAGGCTCTATCACCCCATATACCATAAGCTAGAGATTTCTTTTAATGTTTACATTTTTTTCCAGAGTTAGTAACCGCAATGCAACTCTTGTTGAAACCATGATATGTATTAAAGAGTGTAGATATGTATGACAGGTTAACAAATGTAAAAAGTCAACATTAATATAAACCGTCAACTATTCAATGGGAAAAAATTTTTAAAGCATGGTTTTGGCAGGATAATATTATCTAAAATCTACTATTTTTAAAGTTTCCCTTAAAAACTAACTTCACCTACAAAGTCTATTAAATCAATGACAATAGGCTAAAATACACTACTTTGATATATAAATCCAACTTTTTACAATTAGCCTAAAAAGTTCTTTTAGAACTAAATGATCAAAGAATTCAGTATGATCCTTGGTGGACGTGGGGGAGGGGATAGGGAGGAGGTGACTATTCAAGTCACAGAATACAATGAAAATAAAAGCTGATGCTGTGAATTTTAGAAAAATTTAATTTTGCTTCTATCAAAAGAAGACATTTAAAGAAAGAAAAATTCAAATACGTATTTTTGAGTAGTTCTGGTTGCTGGCATTCCACCCTTATCTGTGAAAGAATGCTTGTTGGCATTAGGTTCCATCAATTCACTTGTGATTTCTAAATTAATTCTGAAGGAAACCACAACTTACTTGAAGATCCCATTGAGTGTCTGTGGGCCTGATTTTTTTTTTCTCTCTTCACAGACAAAGCACTTCCACTAGTCATGGAAAAAAGGTCTAAATCCGTGTCTTCTCTGCTTACAAGTCTTGCCTTGGAGCAATGGGAGAGAATGTATACAATCATGAAACAAAATATGGCATTTTCTGAATGCAGCTCACATTACCCCAAATAAACAAACAGGCTCTGTCAAACAACCTTCCTCAAAATGATACCACAATCCTTTATTGCTGCCCAGGCAGAACAAATGTACTATGTCAAAGCATTTTTTTGCAAATAAGAGCCGATTTTAAAATTGAGGTTTGCTATTTGACTCTGTACAACAAAGAAAACATTTTAGTACAGTAAATTTGATGAAAATCAATCTTAAAGGCAACTGATGAAACTTTAAACAGCTTAATATTACTTATTTACCAAGTATATTATTTGATTCTTAATTGAATCTTAGAAATGTCATATGGGGTTATTTTTTGCAATATTTATATTTTACCAGATATAAGTATTAGTCTTCTCAAGAAAATTCCCTGAAATGACCTTTATCCCATATCTGCATACTACATAGTCACAAAATATCTTTACCTTCTCATTACAACCATTATTAATACAAAAGCATTATATATCAAGGCTAAGTTAGGGGTAATGGTAAATATATAGAAATTTCAAGATATATTATTTTAAGGACAAAAAGGATAATTTATTTAATCTAAAATTACCATCTGAACCTTTATAACTACCTTAGACTGAGCCCAAGAGTTGCAAGAATTGATTCTTGCTTATAGAAGATTGTTTTATGTAATGTCTGGTATCATTAAGTAAGGATTTATCATATGAACTGTGTGAAAATGCCATGATGGAAAGCAAAGCAGCCTCAAAGTAGCTCAGTTTTAAGCCAAACCACAGGATGCTTGAAATCCTGTGAGAAACCATTGTATTTAACATTTGATGTGAGAACAATTTAAGTAGAGCAAAACATAGCTATTACTGTGGTTAAAAAACTATACTCATATTATGATCTAAAAAACCTCATGAAACCAGAATCGAAAGATTATCCTCTTTCAAATTCACATTCTTGCCCTTCTCCTTTACATGCACCTTCCCACTTTCTTGCACGCATGAGTTTCTCGTTGTTAAGTAAGCATGTGTGTTATTACTGAACTTCGAATTGAAACCATTTTATAACGTCAGTCACTTTTGCATGTACCTGGCCAAACGATATGCTTGAATTGACAAAAACCCTCAGCAGAAAATTGTTTAGAAAGAGATAAGTAACAAATGGCTTCCAAATCCCACCTGCAATTAATATCAAAACTGTTACACATTGTTTCTGAATTTTGTTTCAGTTAGTACACAAGAGTGTGTATCTAATACTCCCATCAGAGTAGCCCCATCAACACTACGACTTAAAAAGAGCCTGTCAAGAATGAGGAGGAAATACTAAAGTAATACCACAGTTTTGGTGAGAACCAGTTATAAAACAAAGAGAAACATGTTAACCATCTAGGGGACCCTACTGCTGGCTAAAGAAGCTTTAACTGTAAGCCCCAAGATTTTAAAATTGGGTTTTATTTGCTTCAATTCAATGACATAATTCACTACGCCTATCTAGAAAGTATAAGTCCTACTCCTCCAGATGAGATAATACCTATGTGTCAAGAAAATATCTGTGAACACATGCCTTCCAAAGACCTCATTATCATCTAAGCCATTAACATCCAAAAGACTTCCTTCCAAAATAGAAAACAATTAATGTCAATTACTAATTAAGCCATATTGTAAAAGGGAATAAAATTTAGGAGTGAAATTTAACAGGGATACACAATTTCACAATGGTGCTGCCCAGCAGCTTAAACACAAATCTAGAAATTTCATAAAGGGGCCAATTATAGGTCCACTGATTGGTGTATCAGACACAGCCACATATGAACTAATATTCAAACTCTATTTCTGAAAACAGTAACTTTCAAATTGAACATAATTTTTCCTCTTACTGTTAACACATAAAGAAATCATAAAGAAAATACATCTTTTCTTCTATATTACGTGAAATGGAGATACTTAAAAATTGATATACTCAATAACTGACCATGCTTTTATAACTTTTTCTATAAAAATGTATGTTTAAGCTAAAACTCTGTAGTATTAAACACTTGTGCCATTATAACACAGTAAACAGTTTTTAGTTCATGTTAGATAATAATTTTCTTATGGATATGGTCTCACTAAGGGGAAAAAAAATCACACCCCAGGCATAGTGTTCCACAGTAGAGAGGGATCTCAAAGGTTTGGAATTTTTTCCTGAGGAATGAGAGATTCAAGCCCCACATCAGATGCCCCAACCTTATATCCCTACAGGAGACATGAACCCCCAAAACACCTGACTTTGAAAACTAACAGAGAGTATGTCTAGGAAAACTATAGAACTTTAGGGAAAGGAAAACTGATCTTAAAGGGCTTGTGTGCAGACTTACTCTGCTTGGAAATTGGTGGACAAACACTGGATTGAAAATGGCAAAGATGACAGGGGAAGGAGGCTCTCTTAGTAATCTTGGAGTGCCTGCTAAAGAGTCAGGAGGCAGCTGGGCTTCTCCCTGGGGGATGAGATGCTGGTGGCAGCAATTTTTGGTAGTTTGTTCTGCCCAGCTGATCCCAGGTCTGGCAGGAGCCTTTCTGGAATCTTCTCTCCAGCCTGCTAATGCCAAGCGCTGCCCCCTCTGAGTTCCCCACACAACCCTGCAACTCAGCTAGACCTCACTCCCAACAGACAATAACCCTGTCCACCAGGGCACCTGCAGCAGTGGTGGCCAGGCCTCATGACCAGCTGGGACAGGGAACACCTCCACCACCCATGAGTGAGACAATAGCAATTTGGCTCAACCACAACAGATGGGTGCAGGTGGCCCACACAGGCTAACCCCTGGAGCTCCTTGCTTTGGTGTCAAGGGAAGACTGTACTTCTCGGCTTCACAGGACATAACCTACATGATGTCACTCCTTTCAAGACTGAGAGACATAACTGAACTACCTAATACACAGAAACAGAGAGTTAAGTAAAATGAGTTAACAGAAGATTATGTTCCAAATGAAAGAACAAGACAAAACCTCAGTAAAAAAAAAGTGAAAAGGAGATAAGCAATCTATCTGACAAAGAGTTCAAAGTAATGTTTATAAAGATGCCTGCTGACCTTGGGAGAATAATGAAAGAACATAGTGATAACTTCAAAAAAAAGATAGAAAATATACGAAAATGCCTATCAGAACAAAAGAGTATATTAACATAAATGAAAAATACAGTAAAGGGAGTAAGTAGGTGCTTAGATGATAAAGAATAGATCAGTGATCTGGAAAACAAGGTAGTGGAAATCACTCAAAATGAACAGCAAAAAGGAAAAAAAGATTTTAAAAAAGGATAGTTTAAAGGCTAGGACAACATCAAGCATACTAACGTCCACATTGTAGGGAGAAGAAAAGAGAAAGAGAAAGGGTCAGAAACTTATTTGAAGAAATAATAGCTGAAAACTTCTTAAACCTAAAGAAGGAAACAGACAACCAAATTCAAGAAGCAGAGCCCCAAACTAGATGAAACCAAAGATATGCACATCAAGACCCATTACAATTAAAATATCAATTTAAAAATAAAGAGAATCTTAAAAGGAGCAAGAGTAAAGCAATTAGTTATGTATAAGGGAATCTCCATAAGATTATCAGCTGATTTTTCAGCAAGAACTTTGCAGCCAGAAGGGAGTGGCATAATATATTCAAAATGCTGAAAGGAAAACCTACAGCCAAGAAGAATACACTACCCAGCATGATTATCAATCAAAATTGAAGGGGCAATATGGAATTTCCCAGATAAGCAAAAACTAAAGTAATTCATCACTACTAAACTGTTTTTACAAGAAATAGTAAAGGGACTTCTCTAAACAGGAAACAAAAGGCCACAACTAGGAATAAGAAAAAAATCTTACTGGTAAAGGCAAACATACAGAAAAGATAGTGGATCAATCACTATATAAAGCTACTATGAGGGTTAAAATATAAAAATAATAATATAATCAACATAATCTACAATAATTAAGGGATACACTGAACAAAAAATGTAAAATGTGATGTGTAAAAGACAAAATGTGTGTGTGTGGGGGCAGTAAAATGTAGTGTTTTAGAATGAGTTTGAACTTAAATGACTACAAACATAAAATAATCTGCTATATATATAGATTGTTATATATGAACTTTACAGTACCCACAAACCAACCAGCCATGATAAATACATAAAAAATAAAGAGAAAGGAACCCAAACATAACACTAGAGAAAGTCATCAAATCAAAAGGGAAGAGAGCAAGAGAATTAAGGACCAGAGAAGACCTAAAAAAACAGTCAGAAAACATAATCACTTTAAATGTAAATGGACTATATGCTCCAATCAAAACACATAGGATGGCTGAAAGGACAGCAAAACAAGACTCATTTACATACTGCCTACCAGAGACTCCCTCATTTCAGATCTAAAGATACACACAGACTGAAAGTGAAAGGATAGTAAAAGATGTTTCACGCAAATGGAAACAAAATGAAAGCTGGAGTAGCAATGCTTACATCAGACAAAAAGATGTTGAAACAAATGCTGTAACAAGAGACAAAATGATCCAACAAGAATATATAACTTTAATAAATATTTATGCATGCACCCAACATAGGAGCACCTAAATTCATAAAGCAAATATTAGCAGATACAAAGAGACAAAGTGGCAGTAATATAATAATAGTAGGGTACTTTTAACACCTAATTTACATCAATGGATAGATTATCCAGACAGAAAATTAATAATGAAACAGAGGTCAAACAACACATTAGGTGAGATGGATTCAACAGATATATACTGAATATTCCATCCCAAAGCAGCAGAATACACATTTTTCTCAAGTTCACATGGAACATTCTCCAGAATAGATAACATGTTAGGACATAGAACAAAGTTCAATACACTTAAGGATACTGAAATCACATTAACCATTTTTTCTGACCACAATGGTATGAAGCTAGAAATCAATTATAATAAGAAAACTGGAAAAAACACAAACTCATGGAGATTAAACAACATACTACTAAAGAATCAGTAGGTAAACAAAGAAATCATAGATGTAATTAAAAAAAACCTTGAGACACATGAAAAGGAAAGCACAATGCTCCAAAATCTATGGCATACAGCCAAACCATTCTAAGAGAGAAATTTATAGCCCAACTCAAGAAACAAGAAAAATATCAAATTAAAAAACTAACCTTGTATCTAACAGAATGAGGAAAAGCATAAACAAAACCCAAAGTTAGTAAAAGGAAGGAAATAATAAAGATTAGAGTGGAAATAAAGATGAGACTAAAAAACAATAAAAGAGATTGAATAAACTAAGAGCTATTTCTTTAAAAAGATAAACAAAATTGACAAATCTTACTCAAGACTCACCAAGAAAAAAAGAGGGCCCAAATAAATAAAATCAGGAATGAAAGAGAAGTTACAAGTGATACCACAGAAATACTATGGATGATTATACACTAGCAAAATGAACAAGCTAGAAACAATGGATAAATTCCTAGAAACAATCTTCTAAGAATGAATCAGGAAGAAATATAAAATCTGAATAGACTGATTACTAGGAATGAAATTGAAAGAGTAACCAAAATCTACAAGTAAACAAAACTCCAGGACCAGATGGCATCACAAGTGAATTCTACCAAACATTTAAAGAAGAGGTAATACCTATGCATCTCAAACTATTCTAAAATACTGAAGAGAAAGAAATACTCACAAGCTCATTTTACAAGGCCAGCATTACCTTGATACCTTAACCAGAAAAAAGACACTACAAAAAAGAAAATTATAGGTCAATATACCTGGTGAACATAGATGAAAATATCTTCAACAAAATGTGAGCAAACCAAATTCAACAATACATGAAAAAGATTATACACCATGATCAAGTGGGATTTATTCCAGGGATGCAAGGATGGCTCAATATCTGTAAATCAGTCATGATACACCACACTAACAAAACAAAGGATAAAAATCATATTACCATCTAAATAGAAATAGAAAAATTATTTGACATAATTCAACATCTATTTGATTAAAAACTCAACAAAGTAGGACCTCAACAAAATAAAGGCTATATAAGACAACCCCTCAGCTAATATCATACTCAGTGGAGAAAAGCTGAAAGCTCTTTCTCTAAGATCAGGGATAAGACAAGGATGTCCATTCTTAGCACTTTTATTTAATATAGTGTTGCCACAGCAATTACGCATTAGTTTTTTATTTTTATTTTACTTTTTTTATTAAAGTATCATTGATATGCAATCTTAAGACAATTTTACATAAACAACACAGTAGTTCCAACATTCTCCCATATTATCAAGTCCTTACCCCCTCTACTGCAGTCACTGTCACCATAGTAAGATATTAATAAATCATTAATTGTCATCTCCAAGCTGTATTGCCTCCCCCAGGACACACCTATATTGTGATTGTGAATTATATTGCCCCTTAATCCCCTTCTACTTACCCATTCACCCTCCCCAGTGTGTCACTCTTGGTAACCACTAGTCCCTTCTTGGTGTCTGTGAGTCTGTTGCTATTTTTTTCCTTCAGTTTTGCTTTGTTTTTATACTCCATAAATGAGTGAAGTCATTTGGTATTTGTCTTTCTACCCATGAGTTATTTCACTGAGCACAATACCCTTTAGATCCATCTAGGTTGTTGCAAATGGGAGGGTTTCTTGTCTTTTTTTATGATTGAATAATATTCCATTGTGTATATGTACTACTTTTTCTTCATCCATTCACCTACTGATGGACACTTAGGTTGCTTTCATATTTTAGCTATTGTAAATAGTGCAGCAATAAACATAGGGGTGCATATGTCTTTTTGAATCAGTGTTCTTGTTTTCTTTGGGTAAATTCCTAGGAGTGGAATTCCCAGGTCAAATGCTATTTCTGTTTTTAGTTTTTTTGAGGAACCTCCATTGCTTTCCACAATGGTTGAATCAATTTACATTCTCACCAATAGTGTAGGAGGGTTCCCCTTTCTCTGCATCCTCACCAGCATTTGCTGTTTCTAGTCTTTTGGATGTTGGCCATCCTAACTGGTGTGAGGTGATATCTCAATGTGGTTTTAATTTGCATTTCCCTGATGATTAGCAATGTGGAACATGTTTTCATGTGTCTGTTGGCCATCTGAATTTTTCTCTGACAAGTGTCTGTTCAGATCCTCCATCTATTTTGTAATCATGTTATTTGCTTTTTTGGTGTTGAGGTGTGTGAGCTCTTTATGTATCTTGGATGTTAACCCCTTATTGGGCATGTCATTTATGAATATTCTCCCATACTGTAAGATGCCCCCAAATAGCCAAAGCAATCCTGAGAAGGGAGAATAAAGCTGGGGGATTATGTTCCCCAACTTCAACCTCTACTACAAAGCCACAGTAATCAAAACAATTTGGTACTGGCACAAGAACAGATGCATAGATCAATGGAACAGAATAGAGCCCAGATATAAACCCACACATATATGGCTAATTAATATACGATAAAGGAGCAATGGATATACAATGGGGAAATGACAGCCTCTTCAACAACTGGGGTTGGCAATATTGGACAGCTACATGCAAGAGAATGAAACTGGATTATTGTCTAACCCCATACACAAAAGTAAACTTGAAAAAGGATCAAAGACCTGAATGTAAGTCATGAAACTATAAACCATAGAAGAAAACATAGGCAAAAATCTCTTGAATATAAACATGAGCAACTTTTTCCCAAACACATCTCCTTGGGCAAGGAAACAAAAGCAAAAAAGAACAAATGGGACTACATCAAACTAAAAAAGTTCTGTAGAGCAAAGGACACCAGCAGCAGAACAAAAAGGCATTAAACTCATTTCTTGAGTGAGATGTGCAGTAGGAGTAAAGATTCACTTTTTTTTCCATGTAGATATCCAGTTGTCCAGCATTATTAGTTGAAAAAAATTACTCTTTCCCTCTTCTAATTGCCTTGGTATCTTTAAGGAAAATCAATTAACCTTATAAATGCAGTATTTTTCTGGACTCTATTCTTTTCCATTGATTAATTTTTCTATCTTTATATATATAACACACATTGTTGATCACTGGGGCTTTATAGAAAATTTTGAAATCAGCATGAATGTTATTATTCTTCAAGATTGCTTTGACTATTCTGGGTGCTTTGTTTTCCTGTATAAATTAAAAAATTTGTCCACTTCTACTAAAAATCTTTCTAGGAGTATACTGAATTCATATATCATTTGGTGAGAACTGATATACAATTTTAGCATTCCTCCTCATGAATATGGTATATTCTTTGATGTTTTTAAAGCAATGCTTGATAGTTATTGGGGAGTCCTTAAACATCTTAATATTAACATTATTTTTAAATATTTTATATTTCTTATATTGTGGTGAATGGGATGTTTTCTAAATTAATTTTTTGTGAAGATAGTTACGTATCTGTGTACATCTATATATATCTATATACATGTATACATATCTCTCATTTTTTTCTCCAAGAATAGGCTTGAAGAGTAATATGGCATCTACCTATCTATATCATCTATATCTCTCTCTCTACATATACATAGATACCTATATCCACAGGTATCTATATATCCATATCTATATGTGTATCTATAGGTTATATATAGATTGTTTTTTCTTCAAGGATGGGCTTGAAGAATACAAAGACCTACTTTAATAAACACTGACAGATTTCTTTCCAGAATGACTGTACCATCTTCTACTTTCACCAGTTGTACATCAAATACACCAAATGTATTTATTACAATAAAGTTGCATTTTTAAAAACAAATTTTCCTCTTATTGATGGCCTGGTCCCAATTGTGCAATTATCAACCACACTGTTGATAGCACATTGCATGACCCAATTTTCTAATTTTTGCCTTTTGATGAATATGGTCAGGAGGTTTCTTAGTTGTAATTTTTATTCCTCTGGTCATGCAACTGAGCATGTGTTCATATACATTTATGCATTTAGGCATTATCCTTGTGAACTTGTCTATGTATATTCTTTTTCTATTGTATCTCTATTTCTCTTTCATTGGGTTACCTAACTGTATATTGTTCATTTGCAGTTTTTTTTCCAATATTTAGATGCTAACTTATTATTGGCTTTAGGTGCTGAAAATAGTTTGCCCATGTCTGTAATCTGTCAAATTCTTCAAAGGAAGGAATATTTAATTTCATATAGTCAAGTCAATCAATTTTTTTACATATAATTTGTATTATATGTATCTTTTTAAAGAAGTCTTTCTTCACTGCTAAGTCACAAATATTTTATTTGGTCAGTTGTATAGCTTTAACTTTCACACTCAAGTCTTCAAATCTTCTGCTCAATAATCCTTTCTTTAATTCCAAAAAGCAATTGTTTCTGAAAGCCTTCCCCAATAAACATCCTACACTCAATTATCAGAATCTCAAAGTACGTTTTCCTGTGGAATCTGAACTGTGACTGTCTTCTGCAGGAAAATCCTGGCATTTTAGGGGATACATTTAATCAACAATACAATTCTATAGATCAGTGACATGCTTTCTGATATATATTAGAAGTAAAGTGATATTTGTTTCCATATTTTTCATTCCATACTGTCACATAATATGATTTGATCTTCCTTAAAAGACAGGTTTTTTATTTTTTAGCTTCCTCAATACTTAGCATTTGAATGTTTGATTCTGTCTTATTCTGTCTTCACTCTTGAATATTAGTGAAGAGTACTATAGATAATATTTATATTTACCCTATTATTAAGAAACAATTCCATTATCTTTTGATATGTATTGTTGCTGATATCATGTCAACTCTCAATCTAATTATTATTCCTTTGTAAATCATCTCTCAATTCATTAATTCTCTCTTTTATGGTGTCTAGTCCACAGTTCATTTCAATGATAATATTTCTTTTAATTTCCAGAATTTATAACAGGTTCTTTTGCATATCTATCAATTAGTTAAAACTTGATAACTTTTATTCCATAATTCTTTGTACACTTTATTTATAGGTGTTATTCTTATGTCTTTGAGGATCTTATAGTAGCAACAGTTGCAGTTTTAAAAATAAATTTTCCCCTTATTTATGGCCTGGTCCCAGTCATGCAATTACCTGCCTCTAGTTCCCCAGCACAAATAGGGTGCTTATATTTGTATGTAGTGGAATATAGTGGGACATGGAGGAAGGAGATTAATGTCAGACCATTAATCTCATAGAACCATTTTAATTAGTAATCTATCCCATCTGTTTTCACTAATCCTTAGAAGTATAATCATTAAATCTAATATCACTTTCTTGCTCCTGGAATTCCTTGGCACTTTTATATTCCCCATTCTTGCTCCAAAGTGGCTGTCAAAAATCTGTAAGTCTTAGTCAGTATTATGCATGGTGTTAATAGCCTGAATTGCCCATTTTTCTGGGGTAATCTGCATGCTCCTCTGCCACAGGGATCTCTATTAAAGTAAGCAAATATTTGCTGAATTATTATTTCAAATTTGTGCATTCTATAAATATTTTCATAAACATTAATTTTAGCTGTTGTCTTTATATCTTCCTATTTTAGGAAAACCCCTTGAATTGAGTGGCTCATGAGAATGATGAATATAACTACACTGGATACCATAATACTGGTTTGCATTAGAAAATACATTATCTTTTTATACTAAATTCTACATCAAAAGCTAAATTATCAGTTTTCTTGTTGAATACAGAATCTGAATGAATAATACATTTGGTTGATGTAAATGAATGTGTTATAAAGTTGGGTCTTAGGATGCATCCATTTTTTACCTGCCAAGGAAGCCACACACTTTTGTCACTGGGTAAGGTACTCTCTCCTCTGGAAACTTCTGGAAACACACTGAAAATTTCTTGTTTTGTGGGCTCCATTTCTCTAGATTCCATATTGGCCATTTTCCTTCTATTAACGCCATCTTCTTTCTAATAGCATACAGTACAATTGACTTTGGTAATGAACATACAGTTACACTGTCTAGAGTCTACATTCTGATCCCATGTTTAGAACTTGGTTTTCACTAAAGCTCTAATAGTTCACACTTTATTACTTACAGCAGTTAACGTCATAATAACTTGTTAACTTTTATTTGGTGTAATTTGCAGAGGTGGGAGGGTTCTTTGATGTTTCCCTCAAATATCCTACTCTTTTAAAATATTCAAGAAAATAATTTCATTATGCAATTTCCTATCCAGAGTAATTTTTAAAAATTTGGTAGCATGTGATTATTTTAAAATATTCTATATAGAATTAATATTTTGAAGTAATATATTTTCAATTATATTAAATGTCAAGAAAGCATGTTATAATTTTAATGCATAGTATTTGGAGATTACCCCCAAATAGAGTTGTGATATTTTCATAATGTACGGTAGTTATAGACATACCTTATAGTGCCATTTATTGAGTAATGTGTCTACAATGTTTTTCTGTAACTTTAAACACATTTCTTACCACAAGCTGAACTCTTCCGCCATTAAGTACATCTGGATCTAACTCAGGCAAGAAGTGATTGCTGCATAGTGACAAAAACAGAAATCACATTATTATATAAATGTAGAGGAAGATTATGAAAGAAATGCCCAGTGAAAATTTGGGGAGAAATTAGTAATTTACAAAATAGAAATAATAGCTTTCTTAAAATCAGTTACATGTAAAGATAAATACAAATTTATATCTTTCCACTGTCATTTTAAAATTCAATTTCACATAAAATTTCAATTTCTAAATAAGACCTTCAACATTATTTTTTATTGCCAAAAATAAACACACGAAATGAGCCAAATGATTGAAAGTACCAATAATGATAGGTAATTAGTTATAAAAAATATTTTATCTACTTTCTAATATATCTTGTCTTATGAGAAAGGTGAAACTTCCTATTTTAAAAACAGCTCAAGTTTGTTTAATGCATTATATTAATGGTCACAATTAATGTCTGTTTAAAACCAGAATATTGACAATGTCTTCTTTAAGAACTCCTGTTCTTAAAGAAAATCATTAAAATACTACTTTACATATTATATTTTCAAAAGAGAAAAACCATCAACAATTATCTGTTGCAACAAATGTTTTAATATAACTTATTTAGGAGCAAAAGATATTATTAAATTTTTGCCTAAAATACATCCTGAAATATTTTGCTTATGTTTTTCACACTATCTGTACTTTTGCTTTTAAATCTCTGAACTAGTCTTCTCCTATCTGGTTAATACAGATGGTAAGCCATGGGTTACACAATATTTGTTTATAGTTCTAAAGATGTCATCTTATGAATGCCACTAAATTGACTAATACCAATATAAAACAAATTGTTTGCATTACTTTCAATACTTAGTAAAATAAAAATTATATTGATCTCTTTATTCCTACTTTATTTGCTCACAATGAAATAGGACATAATAATCCAGACTGTAAAATATTGTTTTGATTTCACTTTCATTCTTCACTTTCTTTTCCAGATTTTTAAAGGAGTTTTTTAAAGGAACGGATAGAAGTGACTATGTATAAGGGCTACAATTCATATTACTTTTAAAAGGTGTCATTTTTTACAAATTTTAACTTGCTGCTAAATTAAGCTTTAATTTTCATAATATCTAGATTTTGTTTGTTACTTACCTAGTTATTACCCAGAATAATAGCCTGGAAATATTTGCAAAGTGTCATCTACATTTAGAATCAATACTGGCTTACATATTTAGTAAATGCTCATAATAGCCTTTTTAAAAATTACTATTTTGGGGATATATGTAGCTAAGATGAAAAAATCTTGAAAATGTATGTAAAGAATGTTATCTCTGAACTTTTATTTCCTTAAAACTTCAGTTTAGTGGTTATGCACATATTACATTGCTATGGGCTGAATTTTGTTTCCTAAAATTCTTATGTTGACATCCTAATACCTCAACTTATAACTAATACATAATACCTAATAGTAAAAATAATTAAAGCACCTTCCATACCTGAGAATGTGACTGTATTTGGAAATAGGGCCTTGAAAGAAGTAATTAAGGTAAAATGAGGCCATATAGTCGGGCCCTAGTACAATATGACCTGTGTCTTTATAAAAAGAAGGGATTAGAACACAGAACAAAAATGGAGGGATGATCATAGAAGGACACAGGGGAAAGGTGGCCATCTGCAAGCCAAGGAGACTTCCAAAGAAATCAGATTTGCTGACCCCTTGATCTTGGACATGTTGCCTCCAGAACCAGAATTGTGAGAAAATAGATCTCTGTTGTTCAACCACCCAATCTGTGGTACTTTGTTATGGAAACCCTAGCAAACTAATAGGTACATTAATTTAATAATTGATTACCAGTTAGGCTATCAGCTAATGTACATATTAGCACCTTGTTTGTTGTAAAGGGATATAAACATCAAATATCTTTAACTTAGTGAACTCACATCTATCCCATGAGATAGATACTATGATCTTACTCTAAAGGACAGGAAACTGAAGCATTGAGAAATTATTGAAAATAGTTATGTGATTGGTAAAGTGGGAGTGTCAGGGTCAAATTATAATTTGAATTGTAAAACATAAATGATAACAAAAATAACACAAAGTAAAATACAACCTGTAATACATATGGTATTTATAAACAGTTAATGGATACCATGCATCTTACTTTATAAAGTAGAATCATGTGTGGTTCATCTGTTAGATTTAAGCATTACAGAAACAGAATTCTCAAGCATTTTAGGGTGAAAAATATGTTGATTAAATCTATTCTATCTAAGAGGCCTTATAATAACCTGGCAGCGTGGTGTATTGGCCTTTGGCTACAATGTCATTTAGCACAATTAACCTAGGTTTCACTTTTCAAGATGTGTTTACAATGCAAAAATCTAATTTAAAAGAAATGACCTCACCATTTCATATTTCTGGAACTAGTTTCATGAACCCCAACCTGTGTGTGAAGCCATTGACATGTATATTCTTTACTCCTTTCTAATTTTTCATTTGCAGTGGTATCCTTGTAAGTAAATTCTTCTTCCTTACCTGGGGGAAAATAAGGAAATTTTATTTGTCATTTAAAAAGATCAAATTTTGACCATGCAGTTCAGCCTATGCCAGACATTTTATCACAAGAACTATAGAAAAAAGGAAAAAAAAAATTCATGGGAGCTAAATAATCTGTAAGAAAAATGCTAGTCACTTACAGATTAAGTAGTTTTCCTGCTTGAGTTTCAAACCCACCTATTTTAAAAAATAAAGGAAATGTTTTCATGCAACCAACATTCTATAGGGCTTGACTTCCAGTTTTTAATTTAAAAATTCAAATAATTATTTTTGGCAGACAGTAGAATTCTAGTATAAAAAAGAATATCATTATGTTTTTTGAAGCTTATTTTAAAATCCAGTTGTTCCTATACTAGTTTTCCTCATATGTAGAATTTATAAATTATACTAGGGGTATTAACCAATACACTATTTTAAGCATATATCAGGTTTAGGGAACCTGAGCTTATGTCTTAGCAGCTATTTCAAAGATGGAGGTGGGGAAGCACAGTAGTCAGATGGCTCTGGAAAATATACAAGAGAAAAAATTATACAAGGTAAGAATATAAAGTAACAAATATAAAAGAAAATAATGAAAAAAAAAGAAAAATCCAACCCTTATAATATTCACATGTAAAATTTCATATATATAATACACATATCATAATACATAATATATACATATATTTATATATATTCTTTATAGTTCTTTTTTTATACATTAGTTTGATTTTTTGCTTACATACAAACAATTTTGTCTGTATTCTATACATCAACTTTTCAGTTAATCCTATAAAAAATACATTCAGTTAAATGTAACTCTCATCCTAATATACTGTTAGTGGCTATACTGTGATGTACCAACTGTTTTTAATTATCCCATTTAATTAACTCGTTTTTTCAGGTAAATTAAAAGTAACAGGCCTGAAACTACAATTCATTGAGGAACACTTCAGAATCTATAATGTCAGACAGGTTTAAAGCTTTCACCAATTTACCACATACTATGTAATGTTACTCATGTCACTGAGCTACGGGTCAATACGGGAATATTTAATTTTTAAAGCTGTTGATAATGTGACAAAAATATTGTCCATTATGGTATTAATTTATATGTCTTTACCGTTAATGAGATTGAACATTATTTCACATGATAACTTATTAATTATAGGTTATTTGGTAAATTACCTTTCTTGTTCTCTTCAATTATTTGCTGGATCCTAGTATTTCCCTTTATGATGTTTTCAATTCACCATTCATAATCCTTTATCTGATATCACTGGTGCAAATATTTTCTCCTGTCCATTTTTTCATTTTAGTTTCTACTGTACTTTCAAAAGGGACACCTTTCTTTTTCCTTAGGTGTACAAATGTATCTATTTGCTAGCTGTCTTCTAAACTACAAGCCAATTTCCCCTCATAACTTATAGGTTTGCATCTCCCAATTCAATACACTCACATAAATGAGATATAAGATATCGGGGGAAAATTCTGTAGTCTCCTAATATTTTGTCTTCAACACTAAAATACATTGGTTAACAAAACTCGTTTAAGAGAAGTCTACTCTCTCTCTGCGTCTTCAGTTTCCATTTCCTCTTTGACTTACTGCAATATGATTTTGTCAAATTGAAACTGTCCTTACTAAGAAGGCCTTAAACTGTCTTATTAAACAATCTAATTCTTTATCTTCATTGCTTCTCTGCTGAATTCAACTACACAGGCCATCTCCTTATCTTAAAACTCTTTGCAGGACCTTGAAACACCAGACTCCAAGGGCTTCCTTTCGGGATTCTTCATGGATTCCTTAAGATTTTGGTGTTTCTCATTCTGCAAGTACCTAGTAGCCCACCACTCTCTACTCTGCCTGGCACTTCCTGGCTTCTGAGGATAGTAAACTAGAGACATTGTTTATTACCTCAAGGGACAGGAAGCCTAGAGGACTAGATAGCATCAACCTCTTTCTTATTCCTGTTCTCGTATCTAGCTGAACTTCAGAACCACAACTTGTTTTTATCATCATCATCCTGAAGTCCTAGGTTATCCAGACCGGATATTCTGGAGTCAACCTAGGGCTGCTCATTCCTGAAGTACCAGCATCCAATCAGAAAATAGGTCGAGGCCAGCTGCTGGGCATCTCACTCATCTCTGGCTCCTGTTTTCCATCCCCAGCTGCCCCATTGTTATTTCAGACTCCGTTTGAACGGAAGTGGGCTGGCTTGTATGTGGTACCATAGATGCAAAGGTACCTTTGTTACCTAGCAGAAGAGAAGGGGCGCACCTCCTCCTGACCTCAATGCTCTCAGTCCCCTCTGGATCCCAACCCTTCCAGACAGTCTGGGCGTTCTTTCGCTCAGTACTTTTTTCTTCTGTATTTCCAATACCTCTCAAAAATGGCTTTTTACCTTTTCCTCTACTTTTTTCTCTTTCTCTAATCAGATAAACTTCTTGAAATAGGAGACAAAGCCCAATCTCTGTTGCATAACTGCCATTGTGCTTCCCCCCAGTGTAGACACTGTTGTCCACTCCTTCCTCCTTAAGAGTTCTGTTTCCTTCAGGTTTTGTTTCATTACACTCTTGTTTTTTCCTCTGACCTTTTGTTCAAACATCAGTCTCCTTCAAGGGTGCCTCTTCCCTTCCCTTTCCTCCAATCACAGTATTCTTCTCTGGGGTTCTATCCTGGTCCCATCTCATTCTAGACTATACTTTCCTGAATTGGAATATTCATTCAAATATTCAAGTTACTTAATCATGTTCATTATCTCTTTCTGAAACATCCAAAGCCTCTCAGGTATTCCACAGATCATTTAAACCAAGTACATAAAAAGGCTGAACTCATGTTTTATCACCCCACCTTTCCAAAGTTCCCATAACATGATCACCACAGTCGATGAACAGCTCAGAGGCCAGAGGGTTGTACTGAATCAGCATTCTTCCTCACTCTCAAATGCATATTTTACCTCATAAATTCTTTTCAAGCTGTCAAATCTTCTGTATTCCCATTGTCACTGTTCTGATTCAGGCTACTAGCGTCTCTTCTGAATTACTGTTAAGAGCCTGCTCACTGGTTTCTGCTTTTCGTTCTACTTCCACGTACACATCTCCATATTGCAAATGGTCTGGCTAAGTTACAAATGTCATCACGCTGCCTCACAGGGTAAACTCCTGGTTCTACACTCGCTTTGGATAATGTTCAAAATGTTTTGCATAGCATACAGGCCTTGCATATACCTTTAGACACAGATGTTAGGGTCCTGCCTCAACCACCCAGATAAAATTATTCAAAATGGTCTCTTTGATTCAAAGACTTTATGTCTGCAGATTATCCACCTTACCAATGGTGTCCTGTCCTTGCTTCAGGTCTTTGGGTCTCAGTTTAGAAATTATATTTTTTGGTGTAAGCCCCTGATCTTCCAACACTATGCTTCTAATTCAAATTAGGGCTATCCTCCCAAGGATCCCGTAGTGAGCCCATGATAGCATTTACTACATTATATTTTACTTTTCATTCATGTGTCTATTTGACCTACTAGAATATAAGTTCTTTAAGTAGTACATAGTAGGATGGTGTTCAATAAATACTGGCGAAATAATGGAATATTCATCATAATTGTTTGATTTTTTTTCAGTGCCCTGACAAATGTAGAGCTGGAATTCAGATTTTCATCATGTAGATGAACTTGTTTATTGTGGAGGATAACACATGTCTAAACATGATTGACTTAATTCAGAGACTTCAGCTCTGAAAGTCAGAATCTGATTGATAAAAATTGATAATTAAAAGTAGCAAATTAAAAAACAAACAACAAAACTATTCTGTTATATAAGCCTACTTTACAAAATGTCCACCATGTATGCCATCCTTGAGGAAAGCAGTTCAGCTTTTAAGAAGTTCACCAAAAGAAATGAAGTCTTTTAAAATTAATAGAAATATTTTTTTTATAAAAAGCAAAAAAAAAGTATTCATTAAACCCATATGCTTCAAATATAGTTGCTTTCTAAATTTTTAATATAACAATATCCTATAGAGGGAGATTAAGATTCAATTATCATTTGGGGCACACAAAAAAGAAGATAATTATTTATATTTTTAGTACATATGGCAACTTTCCCATGAGTACTTTCTTTTCCTTAATGGCCTTTCTCAGTAATGTAATAATGAAACAATCCTGGTCTCATGGATGAAGATGAGTTCATTCTCTCCCAAAAGATTTTGGAGGACATGGCTGCATGCTGAGCAAAGTGCTTCATTGTTGCAAATACTTTTGGTAACTTGATAAACATCTAATTCTATGTATTTTGTGCTGGAAATACTAAAAATATGAGTCATTATAAAGTGTAAGTGGTCTGTATGTGTTTATTAAAATAAGGTATTGCATCATACTGCACAAATGAAGTTGGAATTTGGCATAAATGTTACACTAACAGAATTTTAAAGTCATTAACATCTGTATAAATACTTGTTGATAGGCTGTTTATGGCTTTTTCCTTAACCAATCCAGTCTGTTGTTGGAAAGTTGACAGCACTGGCATGAAACTAGTAACTCTCCAAGAGCTATTTGTGTGTGACAAGCAACATCCCTATTCTTTTAAAATATTTAAATATATATGTAACTGACTACTAAGGAAAAATGACTTCA
This sequence comes from Manis javanica, assembly GCF_040802235.1. Lineage (NCBI taxonomy): Eukaryota > Metazoa > Chordata > Mammalia > Pholidota > Manidae > Manis > Manis javanica. Next base: position 11,748,944 of record NC_133165.1, read on the forward strand.
TGAATAAAGAAGAGGATTGTTGTGCAAAGGTTTGAAAACAGAAATTTTGGGAAAAGAGCCAAAACTCTAGGAAGGTCAAAGGCTACCTGTAGCACTAATCACTTTTTTACATATTTCACTATATTTTATGGCAGAGAGAGTTAAAAAAAAAAGTACTAGAATGAAAATACTTATTAGTTTCTGACATTTGAGTTACTTTTCAAAATTTGTCTGTTTAGAGGTTGGGTAGCACATAAAGTGTATGAATGACCTTTAGAAAGCAAAGAAAAATAAAAATGAGTTACTAAATCATATCTTTTAAAATATATGGGCTTTGCAGACACAAGTTTCAATACTATGGAATTGCTAAATTTAAGTGAATCCTTCTGAAACATCATTTTACAAAGTGGATATAGTTGTGCTTATTTACCCATTATAGTGAGTGTTCTGTATTCAACTTATGCATAATTCTGCCTGAAAGGACAGGTTTTGCCATTGTATTGTTCAGTTGGGCTGTATCTCCTTATTCATATCTTTATAGCGGAACACCAAATGCTACATAAAGGATGATTCTTCAGTTTCTTCTGTGAGAGCCACATAAGAAAATAACCGGTTGTTAAAGTCATATACATATGAATGCATAATATATCTCCACGTTTGCTTTTAACTAGGGCCAGGATTAGGGTAAATTAAGTGGGACAAACAAGATACTTGCCTTAAGCACACAAATTTAAAAAATGCCGAAAAACTCAGTAATCAAGATAATGTAATGTTTTAAAATCATAATTAATGAAAATATCCATGATGAACAAAATATCAAAGTTTTAAATGACAGGATCAGTCATAGCGCTGTGCCACGCTCTACTAGAACCTGAGGTGAAAGGAAAAATCAGTAATACTCATCCTTCTCTGCCATAGTATTGGTAGATTCCCCATTTCTAAGTAATATAATATATGTGTCAATGGGATATTGTTTTTAGAACTACCCAGTAGTCACTGTCTAAGATTACTTTCTACTGTTTCCTATGGAGCTGGCATGCCACTTAATTTTCCCCTATGAGTGCCTGGAATCATCACCTATGAGAAATTAATTATAAAATAAATTGGTCTATAAAGGAGAAGCTATACATTATTCACCCTTCTGTCTGCATAGCAACAAACATGCATACAGTAAATTAGCTTTTTCACTTAGTAGCTGTGTAATCTTGGGCTAACTATGTACTCTGCCTCAGTTTTCTCTTAAAATGCATAATAATAATAATAATAATAATAATAATAATCATATAAAGTCTCAGTTACCATGAGATAAGACTTACCTACCCTGGAGGCAAGGCTATCTGTAGAAGTCTTTAAATCCAGGCCAAGTTCAAGGTTCCAGGGGGTCACTGGCAGGAGGGAAAGATTCCAGGATTAACCACTAACCTAGACAGTAAATTTTCTTGGGATGAGTCCAGGAAGTCCAGAATTGTAAATCTGTAACAGGGACTTTTAAAATGTATTTTATTACATAATATATGAGGATTTTAGTGGGTCTTTAATAAAGAAAAATTAATTTCCAAAAGATAAGAAGGGTACACAGTCCTAATTGATTTGAAGTTATTTCAAATAATTTTTAGCAATTGCTCAGTAATAACCATGAAGGAGGTTCCCTTGACATGATTCTCTCTTGTTTCACCCTCTTAATTTAATTACTCTCAGAAAATATTCCTTTATTCAACCTAGACTCCCCCAGGGAGTGTTAATATAGTAGGTCAACCAAACTAGGACCCACCGGATAGAGTAACGGAGAGGCTGGTGATGTAAGTAGGTTGGCTTTCAAATAACACGGTCATAGTGGCCACATAAATATTACTGCCACCTGTTTTTTGGTATTGTTTGAGACTTCATGTCCCAGCCATATCTAAAGGTTTCAACTCTTTGGGAAGAATATATTTCTAACTCTACTCATTCATATACATTTATTAATTGAGGGCCAAGTAGATGGTCAATTTCTTTAATTATTTCAAAAGACTGATAAATGTTCTTATATCAATACATCAAAGATAGAGGTGTGATGGACACAACTGAACATTTTTTATATCATTGTAAGCATTGTTTCTTTAGTAGCTGTAAAACATAAATTCTCATAGCCACAGCATGTATGTCATACAATCACAAGGCATTTCTCATTGTCCATTAATTTTTGACATCTGACTTCTATATTTGTCAAACTTAAGAATACAGATATGCTTTTAATACTGAGAAGATAACTTATGAAATGCTGAATATATATTAAAATATTCCTAGTTATAAAAGTCAGTAAATATAAGTAAAACTAATTTTCTATCACAATTTGAGTGACGACACAATGCTTAATAAACCTAGCTCCAAATTTACTGTTTTTCATAGTTAATAATTTAAGCAAGTATCCCCATAGTCTGCTGAAGATTTAAGAATTTTCTAAGTGGATACAACATGAATGCAAAATTTTATCTTTTATTATACTATCTTTAGAAAGATAGAATTTTGTTTTATGTAGGAGAACTTCATTGTAAATGAATCAGGTCCTCCATTCACAGATTTCACTTTGAAAAGATAGGTAAAAGCATTACTCATCTACTCATACTCTGGAAAACGAAGTCAAGATGATGTTATAGGTCTTCCCTACAAATTAATTTATAGCTTTAAATTATTTATGTAAATATTGATTTGTGGAAGCTCTTTTTTTTGGATAATGAATTGGAAGTGGGGTTAAAGCTGGAAATAACCTCAATTGGGCAAGTTGCCTCACTGAGCAGACACTTAATTCCATCATTCATGAACATTAGAAAGAAAGGCAAAATAAGAAATGCTTCCAGACTATGCATGTCATTCTTGTGCAGGGGCCATGCTAATTTTCTCCATACCATTCCAATTTTAGTACATATGCTGCTGAAATGAGCACTGGAGGCTTTTCAAAATATTTTTATCTTGATATATATACAATGTACACAAAATGCTGCATATAGCATGTGTTTATGATTTCAAGATTTATAAATACACTGTAAATACATAAATTATGGGACATATATATAAAAATTGTGTAAATTAATCATATAAATAAAAATATAAATAAGTAGTCCATGGGACTACCGATCATTAAAAAAAAGTGGAACACTGCTTGTCCACCAGAAGTCTTGTTCAAAAATTTCTTACTTTCCTAAGGGTAACTACTCTGCTGAAGTTTGTAACTTTGACTTTCTTGATTTCCTTTATAATTTTCACCATCTATATATTAAGCATTTAATGTAGCTTTGTTTGCTTTTGAGCTATACATAAGTATGATAATTCTGTAGGTATTTTTGTCTTCATTTGTTCAATATTTGTGAGATTCATCTATGTTTCTTTGTATAGATTTATTTCATTATTTATTACTGTAACAGTTTATTGCTGTATTCCACTATATGGATGTAGGAGAATTTATCCATTCCATTGTTGATAGACATATGGGGTGTTTCTGGGTGTTGGCCATTAAGAACACCATCCGGATGATCCTTGTATAAGAGCTTCTATAAGATAAATATCTGGGAGTGTAACTGAAGAATCATATGGTAGTTATATCTTCAACTCTACTGTAATCTCAAATTGTTTTCCAAATATACCAAATTACATTCCAATCAGCAAAATATATGAATTCCATTGGTTATATATTCTCTAACACTTAGTTTTATTAGGCTTCTTTTTAAAATTTGCATTTATCTGCTACCAAATGAAATTAAGCACCTTTTTCTCACAGTTATTTAGATTTCTTCTTTTGTGAAATATATATTAAAGTATCTTGTTTATTTTTTCTATTAGGCTGATTGTACTTTAATGATTTTTAGGAATTATTTATTATTCTGGATTTGACACCTTTGTGGGTTATATGTGTGGCAAATATATCCTCCATCTCTGTGAGCTGTCATTTCACTACATTTTTGGATTTGCAGACACTCATAATTGTTTATGTAAATATCAACATGACCAAAACCTTTTGCATATATTTAAGGAAATAATTCTATATACAAGGTTATGAATATATTCTTCTACATTATCTTCATTAAGATGTATATTTTTGCTTCTTACATTTAGGTCTTTAATGCAGCCAGATTTACTTTTAGTATAGGTAATTAATTAAGATTTATTGAAAAGTCTACTTATCACCCACTGAGTCAGAATGCCATCTCTCTTAAATACCAATTAAGCATATTGCACAGTCCTCTATCATTTGTCATTTTCTATATATTTTACTCTACTCTGCTCTACCTTACCCTAAAATTGCTACCGTTCTATCTCATCCCATCCATAGTGTACCATCCATAACATACAATACTGTATACATACCATACCACACCACTATATTCATTGTCTCATTTGCCTCAATTCTATGTTAAATTATGGTATTTAGCAGGTTCTCCCACTTTATACATGTTATTGAATATGCTTTGGCTATTTGTAGATTTTGACTTACCATACAGATTTTAGATTCTACTTGTAACATCCATAAACAAAAATCTTTTAGTATTTAAGAAAAATTATGAAGTATATATAAATTAATTATAAATTAATTTGGGAAGAGTCAAAATCTTTGAAATTGTCTTCTAATTCATACATTTTTTTGTAGTTTCCTTAAAATTTTTGATAAAATTTTATAATTTCCCCAATAAGGTCTAATAGATCTTTGTGAGACACAGTCTTCGGCATACAATTTTAAAAATACTGTCACAGGTTGATTTTTTTTCTTCCTTTTTGCTTGTCTATAATATGAGTTAAGGTCAGTTTCAGTAAGTCATATTTTTCTAGGAAATTTTTATTTCCTCCAAATTTTCAAATGTATTGCCATAAAGTTAATCACATATTCTCCTACTACAATTTTAATCTGTATCATTTCACCCCATTTTCATTCCGGATGCTGGTTATTTGTGCTTTCTCCTTTATTTTCATGGTCAGACTTACCATGGGTTCATCAAATTTCTTTTAAAAAATTTCAGCTTTATTGATATATTGCATTTTTTCTATTTTATTAACTATCTCTCTTTTATACTACAATACATGTTTTTAAGTTATTATTCAGCTATTTAAAACTTTTTTCATATAATTTATTTGATGCATTTTAGATGTTTCTTAATTTTCAGTAAAATGAAGACTTTCTAGTTATCTTTTATAGTGTATTATTGATTTATAGTTTATTAGCATTATATTCAGAAAACACACTGCATGTAATTTCAATTCCTATGAAACTTCTGAGACCTGATTTAAGGCCAGTGTAAGTGAAAGTTTGTGAATGCTCTGTGTGTGCCAGAGAATAATGTGCATACTACAGCTGTTGGAGTGTTATATGTTATTTAAGCAAATGTTATTAAGTCAGTTTGTCCAATTATGTTATTACTGACTTTTTGCATGTTTCTTCTATACACTTCTAAAAAGAGATGTTAAAATTCTCCCAATTCAGTTAGGAATTTTCACCTTCTTCTTGTAACTTCTTTAATATTTACCTTGTATTATTAAAAAAAATTAGTAACAGTTCATTTTTTAGAAGTTTTAGATTTAAAATAAAATTATGAGGAAGGTAGAGAGATTTTCCCATATATACCCTGTCCCCCCACACACAAAGCCTCCCCCTTATCAATATACTTCCTCTGCCCAAGCCCCAATGTTAAATCTATGAACCAACATTGTTACAACATATGAACCTATGTTGAGACATGATAATCACCCAAAGTCCATGGTTTACATTACAGTTCATTCTGGATGTTGTATCTTCTATGGGTTTGGACAAATGTATGACCTGTATCCATCACTATAGTATCATACAGATTAGTTTCACTGTTACAGAAATCCTTTGTGCTATTTCTCCTCATCACTTCTCAGCTGGATCACTGGTAAGAGCATGGTTAGTTTTATAAGAAACCTTCAAACTGTCTTCCAAAGGGGCGATACCATTTTGCATTCCTACCAGCAATGAACGAGAGATCTGTTGCTCTACCATCACCAGTATTTGGTGTTTACAGTGTTCTGGATTTAGGCCATTCTAACAGGTGTGTAGTGTTATCTTATTATTGTAATTTGCATTTCCTTGATGACAGGATGTGGAGCATCTTTTCACATTCTTATTTGCTATTTGTGTGTGTGTGTGTGTGTATGTGTATATATACATATATATAATATACATACATATATATATATATATATATATTAGTGAAGTGTCTATTAAAGTCTTTGGCCCATTTTTTAATCTTTTTTTCTTGCTGAGATTTAAGAGATCTTTGTATATTTTGGATAGCAATCCTTTCTCAGATAAATGTTTTACAGATATTTTCTTCTGGCCTCTGGCTTGTCTTCTCATTCTTTTGACATTGTCTTTAGCAGAAGACACATTTTAATTTTATTGAAGTCCAATTTATCAATTCTTTCTTTCATGTATTGTGCCTCTGCTGTTGTGTCTGAGAAGTCATAGACATACTTAAGGTCATCTAGGTTTTCTCCTAGTTATTGTTTAGGACTTTTAGGGTTTTATATTTCATTTAGGTCTGTGATCCATTTTGAGTTAATTTTTATGACTTGTATAAGGTCCGTGTCTAGATTCTTTTTTTTAATAGGTGGACATCCACTTGTTCTAGCACCATTTATTGAAAAGGCTACTTATACTCCATTGTATTGTTTTTGCTCCATTGTCAAAAATGAGTTGATCCAACAACATTCTTCAATGAACTGGAACAAATAGTTCAAAAATTCATATGGAAACACCAAAGACCCTGAAGAGGCAAAGCAATCCTGAGAAGAAAGAATAAAGTGGGGGGGATCTCACTCCCCAACTTCAAGCTCTACTACAAAGCCACAGTAATCAAGACAGTTTGGTACTGGCACAAGAACAGAGCCACTGACCAGTGGAACATAATAGAGACCCCAGATATTAACCAAAACATTTATGGTCAATTAATATATGATAAAGGAGCCATGGACATACAATGGGGAAGTGACAGTCTCTTCAACAGATGGTGCTGGCAAAACTGGACAGCTACATGTAAGAGAATGAAACTGGATCACTGTCTAATTCCATACACAAAAGTAAATTCGAAATGGATCAAAGACCTGAATGTAAGTAATGAAACCATAAAACTTTTAGAAAAAAACATAGGCAAAAATCTCTTGAACATAAACATGAGCACCTTCTTCATGAACATATCTCCCCGGGCAAGGGAAACAAAAGCATAAATGAACAAGTGGACTTTATCAAGCTGAAAAGCTTCTGTACAGCAAAGGCCACCATTAATAGAACAAAAAGGGACCCTACAATATGGGAGAATATATTCACAAATGAGAAATCCGATAAAGGGTTGACATCCAAAATATATAAAGAACTCATGCACTTCAACAAACAAAAAGCAAATAATCCAATTAAAAAATGGACAGAGGAGCTGAACAGACAGTTCTCCAAAGAAGAAATTCAGACGGCCAACAGACACATGAAAAGATGCTCCACATCGCTTGTCATCAGAGAAATGCAAATTAAAACCACAATGAGATATCACCTCACACCAAGTAAGGATTGCCACCATCCAAAAGACAGATAACAACAAAGGTTGGCGAGGTTGCAGAGAAAGGGGAACCCTCCTACACTGCTGGTGGGAATGTAAATTAGTACAACCATTGTGGAAAGCAGTATGGAGGTTCCTCAAAAACCTCAAAATAGAAATACCATTCGACCCAGGAATCCCACTTCTAGTAATTTACCTTAAGGATGCAGCAGCCCAGTTTGAAAAAAGACAGATGTACCCACATGTTTATTGCTGCACTATTTACAATAGCCAAGAAATGGAAGCAACCTAAGTGTCCATCAATAGATGAATGGATAAAGAAGAGGTGGTACACATACACAATGGAATATTATTCAGCCATAAGAAGAAAACAAATCCTACCATTTGCAAAACATGGATGGAGCTAGAGGGTATTATGCTCAGTGAAATAAGCCAGGTGGAGAAAGACAAGTACCAAATGATTTCACTCATCTGTGGAGTATAAGAACAAAGAAAAACTGAAGGAATAAAACAGCAGCAGAATCACAGAACCCAAGAATGGACTAACGGTTACCAAAGGGAAAGGGACTGGGCAGGAGGGGTGGGAAGGGAGGGATAAGGGCAGGGAAAAAGAAAGGGGGCCTTACGATTAGCATGTATAATGTGGGGGGGCATAGGGAGGGATGTGCAACCCAGAGAAGAGAAGTAGGGAATCTACAGCATCTTACTATGCTGATGGACAGTGACTGTAATGGGGTTTGGGGGGGGGGGGATTTGGTGAAGGGGGGAGTCAAGTAACCATAATATTCTTCATGTAATTTTAGATTAATGATAATAAAATGATTAAAAAAATGAGTTGGTCATATTTGTGTGGGTCTATTTCTGGGCTGTCTTGTGAGTTCCATTGTTCTATTTATTTTTTTGCCAATACCACACTGTCTTGGTTACTGTAGCTTAATGGTAAACCTTAAAGTCAAGTACTGTCAGTCTTCTACTTTTGTTCTCTTTCCACATTTTTTTGGCTATTTTGTGTCTTTTGCCTCTCAATATGAATTTTAGAATTAGTTTTTTAATATTTACAAAATGATTTGATGAAATTTCAGTGAATATATATATCAAGTTAAGAAGAACTGAAATCTTGACAATATTGAGTCTTTCATCCATACAATGGAATATTTATTTATTTATTCTTTGAGTTATCTCACCAATTTTATAGTTTTCCCTCACACAGATTTATATATTCTTTGTTAGATTTATATCTAAATATTTAATATTTTTGTGCCAATGTAAATGGTACTGTGTTTTTAACTTCAAATTCCACTTGTTCATTGCTGGTATATAGGAAAGTGATTGATTTCTGTATATTAACCTTAGATTCTGCTCACTTGCTATAATCACTTATTAATTTCAGAAGTTTCTCATTAATTTTTTATATAGATAATCATGTCATCTGCAAACAAAGACTGATTTGTTCTTTCCTAATCTGCATACCTTTTATTTCTTTTTCTTGTTTTATTTCATTAGCTAGGACTTCTGGAACAAGGTTGAGAGGAGTGGTGAGAAGTAACATCCTTCTTAGGAGAAAAGTTCTGAGTTTCTCACTATCAAGTATGATGTTAGCTCTAGGTGTTTTGTAGATGTTCTTTATTAAGTTGAGGAAGTTCCCCTCTATTCCTAGTTTGTCAAGAGTTTTTATCATACATGGATGGATTTTGTCAAATGCTTTGCATCTACTGATATTATTGTGTGATTTTTCTTTCACTTGATACGATGGATACATTAATTCATTTTTGAATGTCAAAGCAGCCTTGCAAACCTGAATAAATCCCACTTGGTGGTGATGCATAATTCTTTCTATGAATTGTTCAATTTGATTGGCTAATATTTGGTTGAGGACTTTTGCATCATGTTTCTGAGCAATATTTGATCTGTAGTTTCCTTGTTACATCTTAATCTGGTTTTGGTATTAGTGTAATTACAACCTTGTAGAATGAGTTAAGAAGTATTCCTTCTGCTTCTATCCACTGAAACAGATTGTAGGGAATTTGTACAATTTCTTCCTTAAATGTTTGTTAGAATTCACCAGGAACCCTTCTGGACCTGATGCTTTCTGTTTTGGAGGGTGATTATTGACTCAATTTCTTTAATAGCCTATTCAGCTTGTCTATTTATTCTTATATTAGTTTTGGCAAATTATCTTTCAAAGAATTGGTCCATTTCATCCAGGTTGTCAAATTTGTGGGCCTGGAGTTATTCATAGAATATTTTCTATTATTCATTTGGTGTCTACGGGATCTCTACTGATGCCTTTTCCTTCATTTCTGATATTAGTAATCTTTTGTCCTCTCTTCTCTTTTTCATAGCCTGGATGGAAGTTTTTTTATCTTTTCAAAGGACCAACTTTTGGTTTCATTGATATTCTCTATTGATTTCCTGTTTTCAATCTCATTGATTTCTTCTCTAATTCTTATTTCTTTTCTTCTGCTTACTTTGGATTTAACTTGCTCTTTCTTTTCAGTTTCCTAAAGGAGAAACTTAGATTATTGATTTCAGATCTTTCTTTTTTTTCCAGTTAGTTCATTCAATGCTATTAATTTCCCAATAGCGCTGATTTTACTGCATAACAGACCTTTTAATAAGTTGTGCTTTTATTTCATTTTCAATTGGTTCAAAAGTTTCATTCAGTTAAAATACTTTAAAATTTTTCTTGAGACTTCTTTTTTTAACCTAAGCATTATTTAAAGTGTTTAATGTCCATGTATTTTGGGATTTTCCAGTTACCTTTTTGTTATTGAGTTCTAGTTTAGTTCCACTTTGGTCTGAGAGCAGACATTATTTTTGAGGCTATGTTCTATTGGTTCATTAAAATTAAAAGTATATCATCTCCCTGCAAAATTGAACTTTTTATCATTCAGAATAACACTAATGTTTAACGAACATTTGATAAATTTAGTTTAGTAAATTACTAATGTTTATAATGCATTTTTTACGTTTTGCCCTAAAGACTATTTTGTCTTATAGGTTATATAAGAATACCAGTTCTCTCTTAGAGTTTTTTTGTGTTTTTTTTTAATTCTTTCACTTTGAAAGTTATTTCACCTTTACAATTTAAGTTTGACTCTTAGATTTTTTTTTAAATCTAGAAACAATTGTTATCTGCTAACTGGGTTATTTAACTATTTACATGTAATGTACATTACATGTAATGTAAATATTGATATATCTGAGTATATGTGTATACATATATGTCATCTTATTTTGTGCCTGAAGATACTATGCTGTTTACTTTCTTGGCTTCATTTTGGATATGGTACTTACTTTCTTTTTATTGTTTTCTATCAGTGTGGAAACAGTATTGTTTGCATATTTTCATTTTAGTTTTTATCCTGGAAATGATAACATATGCAGTTAACAGATCCTAAAATTAACCATTTTTTCCTTCTCCTAGGGAACATAAGAATCATGTAACATTTTAACTTAATTTACCTCCATTTTGATACATATTTACATTTCTCTGTATTTTACTTGTGACATAATTAATTGCAAAAAGTATTACAGCTATTCAAACTGTCAATTTATGTTTGATTTTACCAACATATTTGCTATTTATGGATTTTTTCCTATCTTTTTGCAACTTGGATCCTTCACCTGGGATATTCTTGTGAAAAGGACTATTTAAATAAATTTCTTTAATAAGGTCTGCTAGTACAAACTCAGTTTTTATTAATATGAAAAGTGTATATTTTGTCTTTGTTCTGGTGAGACAGTTTGGCAATAACTTTCATTTATACAACTTTCAGATCATTCAAGATAGTCTATTCCCTTCTACCTTCTATTGTTACTTCAAGATATTAGCTGTCAGTTTAACTGCAACTTTGTTGAAGATTATCTGTACCCTTAATTCCCCTTACTTTAAGATTTTCTTTTTTTTTTGCTGTATAGAGTTTTACTCTAACGATTCTAGCTGTGCATTACTTTTAAAATTTACCCTGCTTATGATTTAATTCAACTTCTTGAATCTATGGATTGATGTCTTTCATTCAGTTCAGGAAATTTTTCAGTTATTATCTTGCTGGATATTGACATTGCCTCATTCTATCTTGCCTATCCTCTTAGAACTCCAATCAGACATAATTTAACCTTTCTCTAACTTCCTGTATTTTTATTTCTTAAATTTTTCATATCTTTCCTTCTCTACATTGGATTCTAAATAATGTCTTATCACATATTTCCAAGTTCATTATTTCTTCAGCTTTGTCTAACTGTAAATAAACCCATATTTTAGATGTTAGATTCAAATATTTTGTTTTTCATTTCTAAAATTCATATCTTAAGATTGTTTTTCAAGTTACATTCTGAATTTGTTTCAGCAGAATTGATGTGTCCCTCCTTATTACCCCAAATAAAGTTCTGTATCACCTGTTAGTCCTCCAACTCTTATTTTTTCAGCCCAAGTTTATTCCTCTATCCCTCTATCATGAATCTCTTATAGGCTTTCTTTGCCTGAAAATATTTCTGTGCTTTAAGTTTTACCAAATTTTTTACCTTTTGTTTTCCTTCTGTGTACTCATTATAAGCATCTTTTCTAAAAGGGATCATGTACAACTGAAGGATTGTCAATCTATGTAGAAGAAACAGTAACCAGGATTAGCTTTCAATGTAATTTGGTAAGTTGGAAAAATATATTAAAACATTGCTTATTGTTTTCTTAATGACACAAATTTAATATAGGTTGGTGTGTTAGAGAGAGAACTGAATTAGGAAGCTAAAAACTAGTCATGACCACAATTAATCTTAGTTTCATCATAGTAAAATGGGAATACATGCCTTGCCAATCTGTAAGGAAAACATGAAATCATGTGAGCACTGTCAGAAAAACCTACTATCACTTTCTTGTTTCTGTGGATACAAACTTAAGAAATGGCAGTTTTGTTTTTTAAGCCATGGTCTGTGTAATTTCAAGACTGTCTTCTCTTTCATATAGAAAAATCACATTTTCTAAGATGAGGTTTGTTTGTGACAATTCTTGTAACACCTGTCTTAAAATCAGAGCCACACAGGAAAATCTGACACACTATTACAGTTCCAAAGTATTTTAAATTAGTATTACTTGAAACTATTATACAGTTAATAGGCAATAATTATATAGCCCACAGTTACTAACAGTAATGCACAAATGAATCAATCAAAATGGGATAAAAATGTACACAAGAACAGTTCAGAAAGCAAGAAGGATTCATTATAGAGTTACAAGTACCCATTTTGGTAATTCATTTCTTTCTGACATTGTGAAATTAAAGTTTTTCTATTTCAAGAACTCTGAGGGTTTGAGACTCAATACTACTTTCAGGTAGAAAGAGCTTGAGGCTGTTTTATGACTGCTGGCAGAAGATACACAACTCCTAGGTTAGGGACAAAGATAATTTATTATTCACAGCCCAGCAAGCACTAGGAGCTTTAGCTTATCTGTGTTGGCTCCCTTGCCCCTCAGTTACCCCAGGGGTGAAGTGATATGAGCTAGTGGTTGGTTTGTGTTAACAGCGGAGAAAACGCAAGCTTAGGAAGCTCAAATATTTTATAATGGATTGCAAATTAACCTGCCTTTTGTACTTTTGATGAATAAACATTTTGGACAGCAAACAAATCTGCACTGTGCTTTAGAGGAGATGCCATCTCTATCTTTTAAGGCTGTTTGGTATACAAATATTTTTGAAAAGATGGTCTGGAACAAAGGGGTAGTTAGTTTCACACTTCCAGGGGGTTCAGAACTGCAAGGGACTTGTCTCATAACACTACCACCAGGTCAGTTTTGAATGTGAAACGGTGATCTATCTCTTCATTCCTTCTATTAGAATTCAGACTTAATGTTATAGATACAGTTAATCTAAACACAGTATTATTTCCTATTAAGTGTCTATGATTTTGAGTATTCAGTTTGTAAATTGTACATTTTTTTTTTATAAAATTGGTTTCTAATTTGAAGAGCAAGCAAATGAAAAAAATAAGCCAAGCTATTTATATTTAAGTTTAAAAGGAAAACAAAAAACAAAAAAGGAAAAGAAAAAAAATTAAGTTCTACTATCTTTGGGTCAAAATGTGCTGTTCTATAATTTTCTCATTCTGTTTTATAATTCTGTAGCACAGAAACACGTGTAGCTAAACTTAGTTTTTCAGTGAGCATAGATAAGAAGTATGCTTTAGTTATGAATTTATTTATTCTCCAAATGTGTGAAAAAAGCCATTCTTCAGAGAGTATTTACCATAGGAAAAGTATGAACCATAGGGAAAATACTGTGTCATAGAATACTGTGCCTTGTGATCAATTCATACATAATTTCCTATGGCTAGAATGTTTATTGTGCTTTTTCATTCCCATAATTTCACATCTGAACAGGCTTAGTAGATATTTACGAATTCCTCTGAGATCAAATACGGAAAATTTTATTTCAAAATTATTCCTTATTTTCTAAAAGTTATCCACAAGAGAAAAAGAAATTCCATGTTTTTTATTACAGCTGGTATATTAAGAACATTTTAAAATGTCACCATTTCCATATTCAGAAATATGACATTAAGGGGAATTTTGTGGGAAATTATGGCTTCCGGATGAAATGGAAACATTGTGGGCTTTGGAGTCAGCCAGATATAGGTTTAAATGGATACTACTCTTACATAAGCTCAAAGCCTTAGTTTCATTCTCCAAAAAATTGGGGATAATTACATTTTTCTTACCAGGATGTTATGAGATACAATGAGATACACAAAGTTCTTAGAGAGTATTCTTGTTACTAAACAAATTACATTCTATCTTATTTTCTCCTGAAGCAGCTACCTCAAAATGCCTCAGACATCAATTCCTTATTTATACATATTTACTAGGGCTTCTTATCATATTAATTACTAACCTAAAGATAGGGAACTAGTCCTTATATATTTCTATAGCTACACTCAGAGATAAATTCACAAATGAAACTGTATTTCTTTTATAATAAAGAGAAAACACAGAATTAATCTTTTTTTTTTTCAGGTGAGAAAGCTGATATTAGGAAAAGTTAAGTGATTTACCCAAGATACAATACCTAGTTAATGACAAATCATGAGACATCTTAGTCCTATATTTGTACCCTTTCCACTATATTGCTAATACTAAAGCAAATGGTAAGTTTAGAGTTGTTGGGGACTATAGTTGAGTGCTTTCCATGTTCAGAGGGGGTCAGGAATGTCTGCTAATATATTCTTCTGAGTTACAGAGCCAGAATATAGAAAGAACCTCTACAGAAAAATGCCAGTATTTTAGGTACTGTGAGTCCTGAAAAAAATCTCAGATTTATATAATAGTAGGTAACAATCCAAAATAGAGTGTGCTGTCTTTGGAATTCAATAGCTCATTGTCTAGATAATGCATAATATCAGTAGACCAGGTCCACTGATTTTTTTCTTCAATTAATCTAATTTTATGTTTAATCCATCTATTGAGTTTTTAATATCAATTATAGCTCATTTTTATGATTTTATCATTCATTTCATTTCTAGAATTGCTCTGCATTTGTTTCAAAGCTTCCTAATTTTACTAGTGTCTTATTGCTTCATTCTATTTTCAAACCCACTTTTATGTACATAAATACATAATATTTTATGTATTTCATCAAATTAAACATGCCTATTTTTTACTCTGTATCTGATGAATATACTACCTTCATGATTCAATGGACAGATTTAGTAGTTGTTTCTTGCGCTCATCCTCATGCTAGTGGCTTTCCCAAGGTGTTCCATGATTTTATTCTTGTTGTAGTTAATGTTCTTTAGATCTAATTAATGGGAATTTTTAAAATGTTAGTTTAAACCATCCAAACTCAGAAATATTTTTGATTATTACTGCCAGATACTAGAGGACACATTTATCTTTAACCTGGAGAGAAAACTCCTATGCAATCAGTTGCTACCTCTATGTACTTGTGTTTTCTTTTTTAAAAATAATTTTCATAATTTTTAACACTTATCTTTTATTTTAAACAAAAGTAATATATTTAAGGAGTTAAATCTGATTATTTGATATACATACACATAGTGAAATGATCACTACAGACAAGCTAACGTATCACTAGCTGTCATTGTGTGTGTGTGTGTGTGTGTGTGTGTGTGTGTGTGTGTGTGAGATGAGAGCACCCAAAATCTACTCAGCAATATTAAGGATTCAGTACATTATTGTTAACTATAAGCCATCAAGCTCTACATTAGATCTCTAGACTTATTCATCCTGTGTTCGTGTTTTTTGTCATTTCTGACTTCTGGGGAATTCTCTACCTTTGTTGCCAGCTCAAGCTTTCATTTAAAAATACTTTTGGGAGGACTGCTGTTACTTAATTTCAAGACTTAATATAAAAAAAGCTTCAGTAACCAAGACAGTGTGGTACTGGTGAAAGTATAGACAGAACAATGGAACAGAATAGATAGCCTGGAAAAAGACCCACAAATATAGTCAACTGATGTTTTATAAAGGAGCAAAGACAATACCGTGGAGAAAAGATAAGTCTTTTAGAATACTAGGGCTAAAACCTGGTCATCCACATGCACAAAAAAAAAAAAAAGGGAGAAGAAGAAGTGGAGGTAGAAGAATCTAAACACAGATTTTACACCTTCACAAAAATTAATTTAAAATGGATCACATATTTAAATGCAAAACTCAAAAAATTCCTAAGAGAAAACGTAGTAGAAAATCTAGGTGACCTTAATTTTGGTGATGACTGTTTAGATACAACATCAAAGGCATGATGCAGGAAATAACTAATTTAAAACTTTGGCTTTACAAAAGACACTGTCAACATCATGAGACAAGCCACAGACTGGGGGAAAATATTTGCAAAAGACACATATGAGAAAAGACTGTTACATAAAATATACATAAAACTCTTAAAACTCAACAAAATGAACAATCTGATTTTAGCAGTGGGTAAAAAAGTTAAAACAATGAGATACCACTACACACCAACTAGAATGGCCGGAATCCAGAACGCTGACAACACCAAATGCTGGTGAGGATGTGGAGCAACAGATCTCTCATTCATTGCTGGTGGGAATGTAAAACGGTCTCGATACTCTGGAAGACAGTTGGAAGGTTTCTTACAAAGCTAAGCATGGATCACTTCCCATGTGATCCAGCAACTGTGTTCCTTGTTATTTACCCAAAGGAGCTGAAAACTCATCTACACAAAACCTACACATGGATGTTTCTAGCAGTTGTATTTGTCATTGCTTGAACTTGGAAGAAACCAAGATGTCCTTTAGTAGGTGGATGGCTAAAGAAACAGAAGCATATTATTCAGTGCTAAAAAGAGATGCGTTACCAAGCCATGTGAATGGCATAGAGGAACTTCAAATGCGTGTTAATAAGTGAAAGAAGCCAATGTGAAAGACCACATGATTCCAACTATGTGACGTGCTGGAAAAGCTAAAGTACTGAGATAATAAAAAGATCAGTGGTCTCCAGGGACTAAGGCAGAGGGGAGGATGAAGAAGCTGAACACAGAGGATTTTTAGAGCCAAGAAATAATTCTGTGTGACACCATAATTACAGACACACGTCATTATTCATTTTTCCAAACCCATAGAATGTACAGCAGCTTATGTAAACCATGGACGCTGGGTGAGGATGTGTCAATGTAGGTCATTGATTACCACAAATGCACTGCTCTGGTAAAGGATGTTTATTGTGGGGGATGCTGTGCATGGGGGAGGCACATGGGAATTCTTTGTACTTTCTGCTCAGTTTTGCTATGAAACTAAACTACTTTAAAATATAAAGTCTATTTTAAATTTTTAAAAAATATTTTAGGTCAGCTGTACATGAATATTTAGTTTATCACATTGCCTGGAATACTGTGGAAGTTGAAGCTCAACATCTTAAGGCAAACAGGTGACAAATTTTAGTGAGCCAGTATGTGTCTTACATGGCTGGAGGGGATATTTGGACGCAGATGGGATTCTAGCAGTAGCAACAGTTTTGCATTTTCTACAGGAGACAGTGCCCAGCAGGGGTCCACACAAGTCCAGCTCATTATCTTGGGAGGACTCAGAGATCCACAGAATTATTGACATTTTAAACATAAGAATTTTTCAGCCTAGATAGATTATATATAACATAACAAAAAGTGGTAGAACTAGGAATTTAAAATCAGTCTAAAGCTCCTGCCAGAATATTTCTTAACTATATAATCACAGTTATTTTTATTTTCCCACCCGAGAAAGAAAGTCCAGCTCCCAATTTTATCTACCTTCATATGTAGGATATTTAGGAGTCAAGAATTATTTTTACACATTTTATTAAAAGCTAATTTTTGATGTTGTTATTGAAGGGATTTTTTTTTTTTTTTACTTTTCATGCTGTCTTTCTAAGGCTGGGTATTATTGGGAGGACATACATCTATGCTTCTTAACAATGTTATACTATAACTCATATAATTTTGTTAGTTTGCTTTTCAGTATTCCCCTTAATTTTTCAATTACTTTCTACTTTAACTTTATCTTCTATTTTTCCCTACTTTTACTTCAGTTATTTCCTTTCTCTTTATATTTTCTCAGTGCTCATAATATGGCAAGAATACAGACATCTCTGACACTAGTGAAAGAAATTTAGGTACAGTCTATAAAGGTATTTCTTGGACGAGTCATTCCATTTATAGAGTAACATCAGGGCTGTTGGGAGTGTGCCCCCTCACTACTGAATCTAGCAATTTGTTTATTCTTAGCTTCCTGTGTAGGCCCCAAGCTAGCCATTCTTGGATATGAGCTATTTCACTAACAGGAAGCATTCCCTGGCTAAGGGCATGTCTTTAAGTTAGTTGTCTATCTTTTACTGACATTTTATTTTTAACTTGATCTTTCAATCTCACAAATTTTGTGCCTGTACTTGCTCGGATTTGAGATGTTCCACCTTTTCTGTCTCTATTGCTTAAGATTTTCTGTCTCTACTGTTTAAGGTTTCTGTCTCTATTGTGAAGGTTTGCAGAACTGGAGAATTAACATTGCTTTTCTAAGTTAACATGACATATTTCTTCATCTGTAAAATGTGGGGATCATTAATTCCTTTACCTTACTCAAATGGGTGAATCATATTAAATAGTCAATGTGTAATAGGGGTGGTAGTAAAAATGTTCAAGCTTTTCTAAAGAAGAGTATTATGAAGGCCATTGACAGTGGTGAAATTAATACCCAGTTGGGATTTCCCAAGCAGCCCTGGAAGCTTGTCATTTCAGAGTGGAATCTAGGCCAGTCTCCAGTGTCTGCCTTGACTTGTCGTATTACTGACAGTTCTACTGAAGGTATGAGGGGAACACACTCAGTGTGGGAGGCAGACCTATCTGGGCACAAGTCTCTATTCTTCCATTTAGTAGCTAGGTCACTGTGGATAGCTCACCTCCCTTTACCAAGCCTGTTATCACCTCCCTGGAAAAGGGCACAGACCACAGACTAGCTGCCCTTACTTATGGGAGGTGTAGGAATTTCAGTGAGCAGCAAAAAGGAAATTTTCATATATTACTTCATTAGATATTGTCTGAATTAACTACAGAGAGCTTATGTTTCTCTTATGATTCTTAAATGTTAAATTCTCAGAGTAGAATGGGCAAAGGCAAAAATTTTTTAAATTGTTTATTAGCTCTTAACATGTTGAAGCACATGTTGCTTGTAAAATCATCTTGTACTAAAGAACGGAGCTGGTGTCTTGGTGGGATTTTCTTTTACCACGAGCGCCTCACTCAGAAGCAGAGATCCTGGAATTTCTCTCTCAGCTGCCCCCAGGACTGGCTATATAATTTGTGGGATCCCACACAAAATGAACATGCAGGGCCCTTGTACAAAAAACGGGGAAAAGTCTTGATGAATGAGCTTGACTGATATAAACACAGTACTGGAAGTAGGGGGCAGGATCTACTGATCAGAGATGATACCTAATCATCTTTGGATAGTCAGGGCCAGGCAAAGTGTCCACCCCAAGGTGGTGTTCAATTCGCTGGGCAAATTGGATTAGTTAGTGTGCACAGAGGTTTCTAATCCTGATGTCCTTAAAGGGAAAAGATCTCTCAGTTTTTCTGGGGCTTTGATGGAAGATAGGGAAGCTCTCATTTATGAAGATGCTTTCAAGCTTAGCAGCTGTGACATGGTGTAACTGCAGTAGGAAGCAACCTCATCTTGTAATATATCTGACCAGGTCACAATAATCAACATTGTCTCATAACTGCCTCCTCACAGTGTGGGTCAGGGCAGCCATTCTCTTGGCCTCAGAGGATGGCACCACAGTTGATACGGACTTGAGTTGGTCTCACCCAATTCTCTCTCCAAAGGATTCAGTGTTGACGGTCAGCAGTTCTAGTTGATTTCTAGTGTGGCTAGGATGAGGAACATGACAAAACTTGGAATAATTTTGAGAAAGCCAATCTGTAGAGGGCGAGGATGCTCAGGGGATCAGGGGAAACAAGAAATGAGGGCTGGCTCCTGGCAGCTATATTTGCACCATGTGATCCTGCCTTTGACCACAGCTGACTGGAACCATGTGGCAGCAGATCCAAGTCTGGTCCGTTAGTCCTTCTCCCAGGAATTTGGTGGAAGGTTCAGTCTTTCTGGGTGCTAGAACTACACATGTCATGCTGGGGAGCTAGGGAGCAGACACAGTCTGTTTCACATCAAAACCAGAGAAGAAAAGAAGCTGGTCTGAAGCTTGAGAAAAGCATGTCAGAGACAAATGATAGAGAGGGGGGACTTCGTTGGTCCCCAAAGTGCTCTTCTCCCTTCCTCGGGGCCTGCTGGCATTCCTGTTTGGTTCCAGGAGATACCCTTGTGTTTTTCAAATAAAGTCCCTTTTTATTACAAAAAAAAAGTTCAAGCTTTATGATACACACTGAGCAATCAGAAAGGATACTGGCTTTGAACTGGAGCAGAGCTCCTAAGAAAATATTTCAGTATTTGACCACGTGTTCTATTCATACTTTCATATCAGGTCTATATAAATGCTCTCCAAATTTCAGAGCAGGATATCATTCATAGTATCTACGAGGCTTTGATCTTGATCTTGCTGGAAAATGACAAACATAGGTTTTCATCTAATGTATCAACTATCACCTGGCTGATAGCAACTTCTAAGCTTCCATCTATTATGAGATACCTTCTGAGTTCAGAGAGGTTAAAATGCAAAAAAAAAAAAAAGGCATGTCTTAGAATCATTGAAATACTGAATAAATTATTAATATTAGAGCACACTGTATTCTATAATATAAATGTAATTATCCATAATAGACAATCTTGGATCATTAAATTAGCTTATCCAGGACAAGAATTATGCTACATGATTTTTGATTGTTACTTTAATGTAAATTTGATACATTTTGCTTGGATTGCTTAAATTTTTTATTGAGTGCCTACTATTGTCATGCATTAATCTAAGGGCTGAGGATCTAGCAGTGAGCCAATTAGAATCCAGAACTTCAGCAATATACAGAATAGAGACATTTTAGACAGAGCTATTAAACACATACTTCTGCATGTGACAAGCACTAGGTTCAATGGGAGTATATCAGAAAGGAATTATTCTTTGGTAAAGTCTAATCAGATACATTTTTATACCATACTTTGTGAATCCATGGAGGCTCTGCAAATGCATCATCTCATTGGCTACAATGGGAAATAGCCAAGAGATCAAACCCACTCCCTAAACCAGAGCAGATGTATTCTAGGCTGTTTTACACACAATATTGAATTGTGGGTAATATTTCATTTGAAGAAAGAGGTTTTCTGCTAAAATATCAAGTTTGAAAATCATTGATCTCATGGACAAAGCACTAATTTCAGCATGAAAATGTTTAAATTGAATTTCCAACACTACTGCCCATTTATAATTTGACTTCAAATAACCAAACCACGTCTAAACACGTGACTGACAAACAAATGATTCTGAATGATTCTGATCCCAGTTTTCAGTTAAACTGTGAGGAAAGCTATGTAAATTATTGTATTTGGGATGCTGTGCATGGAACAGTCTTCATCCCATGTTGTGATTACAAGAATTCTGGAACTATCCTGTATCCATTATGTGTAGGAATATCTATGTTTCCCCTTCTTTGGGAGGTATATAAAAAAAGAGTATCACCATAATAACTATGATTATAATATGTGCTGGGAGTTGTGACATGCTCATCACATTACATTAATTTTCATTTGATTCCTATAAAAACTCTGAATGACATACCCCATTTTTAAAATGAGAAAGTGGAGTTTCAAAGAATTAAGTGGTTCCTCCATGGTAATGGTGCTGAAGCTATGACCTGTCTTCCCTAATCCCTATCCTCATTACACTCTGCCTTCTTATCTCTCTACATCTACTTTCTATACCCTAGATATGGTTAGATTAGGGAGATGGAGGATGCAGAAGCAGTGTGTACATTTCTGAGGTAGGCAAAGTTAAGAAATTGTTGCATATATAAAGTTTAAAATGAATTAAAACAACTTTGCTGAATCCAGTTATTAATTCTAATAGTTTTTTTGTGTAGTCCTTAGGGTTTTCTATATATAATATCAAGTAATCTTCAAATAGTTACAGTTTAACTTCTTCCTTGCCAATTGGGGTGCCTTTTACTTGTTTAATCTGATCGGTGTGGCTAGGACTTCTAGTACTATGTTGAATAAAATCGGTGAGAGTGGACATCCTTTTCTTGTTCCTGATCTTAGAGGAAAAGCTTTTAGCTTTTTCCCGTGAAGTATGATGTTAACAGTGAATTTGTCATATACAGGTATGTCCCTCTGTGTGAAGTTTGTTGAGATTTTTTCTCATGAATGGATGTTGAATTTCATCAACTGCTTTTTCAGCATCTGCTGAAATCGTCGTTTGGTTTTTATACCATAAAAGACTCCAAATAGCCAAAGCAATCCAGAGAAAGAAGAACAAAGCTGGTGAGGTTACACTCCCTGGCTTCAAGCTATACTACAAAGCTATACTAATCAAAACAGCTTGGTACTGGCACAAGAACAGACTCTTAGATCATGGAACAGAACAGAGCCCAGATAGAAACCCAAGCAGATATGCTCGATTAACATATGATGAAGGAGCCATGAATATACAACAGGGAAAAGACAGTCTTTTCAATAACTAGTGTTGGGAAAACTGGGCAGCTACATACATGCATGAGAAAGACTGGATTATTTTCTAACTCCATACACAAAAGTAAACTCAAAATGGATTAAAGACCTAAATGTAAGACATGAAACAATAAAACTCTTAAAAGAAAGCATAGGCGAAAATTTCTTGAACACAAGCATGAGCAATATTTTCCTGGACCCACTTGCTAGGCAAAGGAAACAAAAGGAAAAATAAACAAGTGGGACTACATCAAGATAAAAAGCTTCTGTACAGCAAAGGACACCATCGAAAAGAACAAAAAGGCATCCTACAGTATGGGAGAATGTATTTGTAAATGATTTATATGATAAGAGGTTGACATCCAAAATGCATAAAGAACTCATATGCCTCAACATCCAAAACCAAATAACCCAATTAAAAAAATGGGTGGAGTACCAGAACGGATATTTTCCTAAAAATACAGATGGCCAACAGGTACATGAAAAGATGTTCACATCACTAATCATCATGGAAATGCAAATAAAAACTACAACGAGATATCACCTCATACCAGTTAGAATGGACACTATCCAAAAGGCAAGGAACAACAAGTGTTGGCGAGGATGTGGAGAAAAGGGAACCCTCCTGCACTGTTGGTGGGACTATAAATGGGTGCAGCCACTGTGGAAGAGTACAAAGGTTCCTCAAAAATCTAAAAACACAAATACCATACAACCCAGTAAATTTCACTTCCAAGAATTTACCTGAAGGAAACAAAATCCCTGATTTGAAAAGATATATGCACCCCTATGTTTACTGCCACATTATTTACAATAATGAAGATATAGAAGTGACCAAAGTGTCCATCAATAGACGAATGGATAAAGAAGATGTACATACACAAAATGGAATATTATTCAGCCATTAAAAAAGAAATCCTGCCATTTGCATGGATCGACCTAGAGGGTATTATGATCCATAAAATAAGCCAGGAAGAGAAAGACAAATACCGTATGATTTTACCTATTTGAGGAATATAAAAACAAAATAAAACAAAATGAACAAAATAGCAGTGGACTCAAAGACACTGAGAAGTGACTGGTGGTTACCATGGGGGAGGGGTTGGGGTGGGTGAGTAGTGTGAGGGGGATAAAGGGGCACAAACACTCCCAGTTATAACATAAGTTGGTCACAGGGATGGTAGTACAGCATGAAGAATATAAGGTTCTGTAACATCTCCCTATGTTGACATATAGTAATTACACTAATTGGGGTAAGAATTTATAATACGGGAACTGTTGAACCACTGTGCTGTATATTTGAAACCATATCAATGATACTTCAATAAAAGAAGAACTAAAACCTTCTTGAAAATTAATGAGCATTTGTTCTAAAAATGAATAAATAAGGCAGACTTTTCCTTATTTAAAAAAATATTTTTGTTGCCTATTTCAACAGTGAAATGCTGGTATTAAAATACTCGGAGAGTTGCAAAATATCGTAGTTTTATATCAAGGCAGGATAGAGAGCATATGTAACTCAGACTAAGGGGGCTGACAAATCTAACAAGCAGACCTTTTCCTGGCTAAGAACCAGGAGTTACGCTTGTTACATAGAACTCTCCAGAGTGCCGCGCAATCAGGGGTCACAATCGAGACAACAGAAGCAATGTCACCATATCAGAGAACGGGCCAATTCAGATATGGTCCTTGACAGTCACTGAGGTCAAGGCTTGCGGCAAATAATTGTATTAAACAGGAATATTCCCTGCACACTTTTAGAATTGTCATCTGAACAAACAAGTACAGGTCATCTGTAGGTTAAATCTGGAGTTCTTTTTCCCGGTACTTAGAGCTTACTTTCTAGTCTTAATCCCTTACAGTTTTTAAGCTTACAACTGTAACTTTCTTTTGATCACATAAATGATTAATAATTTTTTGTTTTCTGAACTTAACAACAAGCCTTCATTTAAATACATGCATTTTTCATTTAATTCAATTTTATTATTTACTCTCAAATGCAATTTTAAAATTCTGACTATGAATGATAATAAATGTAAACTTATTTTAAATGAAAAAAGGGCATTATGCTTAAAACAAGGAAAATAGTCATATTAACATTAAATAATTTCAAATTTTGTCAGTTAATTACCGTTAATTTATGTATCATTGTATGTACCTTATAAAAAAGCAATTAAATTCAGAATAGTAATTTTGGGTAAAAAAAGCACAATTTACAAATAGTAACTAATACATAACAAAAGGCATATTTATAAATGAGTAGCTGAAACATGCACTTAAATTAAATAGGGGACATAAAATATACATGGAATAGTTTCATTCAGGTTTACACTGGATACATGATGTACGATATTAGTTCACATTTCCTTTACAGCAATGTGGAATTTATGAATTATAGCCATCATGTTTCAAGGAACCTCAGATCATACTTCAAAATTTATTTTAAATTTTGGCCCTGTTTTTAACTTAATGATAAATGTTTAAATTGTCTTTAGTTATGCTACTATTTTAGTTATTGCTTAATTTAAATAAAAAATCCTTGAGAGATTAACTATAAATTTTATTTCTTTACATGTTTTCCACAAGTCATACTTGAAAAATTGTACATTTTGGGGCTCTTTTTGTTCACATAAATTCCAAGAAGAAAATCAAGAGTATGATGCTTGGTTTTATTTTATATTATTTTATATTTCACTCTTGGAAATTCTTATATTTAATATTTAAATTAAACACGCAACACAATTCCATGCTACAATTACAAATGAAACACATATTAACCCAAATTATAAAACTCTAAGACTAAAACTTATAATAGTTTAATATTCAAATGAATAAGAGCAAAACTGTTTTCATGGTTGTATAATTAGTATATTATCAATAGAAAAGTGTGGTCCTTATGAATAATATAACACATCTCATTATAAAACTTTTCCCACTGTTTAGTCAACACTTTAGCTTTTAGTTGATTATTTTATAATGCTTCTTTAGAATGTGTGAGATCAAAATAAGAATTTGTTTTTTGATAAACTGAATGATCTTTGTGAGAAGTGTAAATCACACTTTAAACAGCTCAGACTAAGTGTCAGTTTCAGAGATGTTTCTCAATATTTACTTTTTAAAAAGCATATTTTAAATTTAGTTCTCATATATTTTTAATCCAGAAATTTATTAAACTATACCAGGAGAAAAAGTATCAAATGTATGTTAAACATTAAAACTGTTATTTCAAGGAAACACTTCTTGACCTCATTAAAATAATTAACGTTCCATAACATTATATTTCACATCCAAGGTTTAGAAAAGAAAAAAAATTATCAAAACAAACTAGAGTCAATTACATTTTCAGATCAGCAAAATGCACTTGTAAGAGTCTTCCTTCCCGTAATCCAATTGCCATAGGTATTTTACCAGCTCAAATAGGTGTTTGGAAAAATTTCTACCAAACTTTCTGAAATGGACCATTTTCTGTTGTTGCTATTCTTTTGACTTTCCCCTTCTTATAGCTGTACATACTTATACACAAACAGATTACACACACACATATATGCACACACATACACATATTCACACATACATGTACAAACGTAATTCAAGTTAATTTTTCGATTCACTATTTTCAAATTACTCTAGTGAGTTATCGAAATAGTATTATTCATAATTTATTTACTTAAATATTTATTTTATAATCGAATTACCTTAAAGTAATAGAAATGAGGAATTGTACTGCAAGTCAGTCTTTTGGAGACACCTGGTGATTTTCCATTCTTATGGACAATAAAATAATGATTTTGATGATTTTAAGAATGATGAACAAGTAGAGATAATGAATTTCATTTTGATTCTTTCATATTTAAATACATAATTCTATTTTAAAAGGAAGAATTTTCATCAAGCTGTCTTCCACCTCTTTAATTCAGTGGCATTTGACTTGTTTCTAAAATTATCTGAGTTTCTCACTCTAAGACCTGGGTCACAACCTTATTTAGGGACAGGAAATAGTTATCAGGTCACTGAGTGGTCAAATGAAAAAGGATTTGAAATGCTTCAGCACTTAGGACTCTATTCATTGAAATGATTGACTCTTACGTTGTTTAAAGGTTGAAGTTTCTTCACTAGAATTAACTTATGCCTACATGATTATAGTAATTTAAAGAAAAATCCACAGAGTATAAACAGATAAATTATAAGAATATAAGTGAATAACCTTATACATCTACAGCAAGGAATGGTCTTTAGGATATGCACAGATATTTTAACTAACAACTTATCTGAGTCTAAGGCTAATATAAGTCTTGACAGTTGCAATAAAATGGGAGGTAAAACAAAAGGAACATAAGAGTTACTTTTCTCTGCTACTTTTCTTCTAGGCTTTAAAGTTGCCATGTTAATTTAGCAGTACATTTTACTATTCTACAGAATGAAATCATATAATTATTCCTGTATAATAATGATTAAATGAAGCCCAGGACAGTTTTTTTTTCCTACTGTTTTTATATTTACCTGATATTACTTCAAATGAATACAATCTATCTCTGATGATGGCAGTAGGCAAAATAAGGGGAAGTTGGGGCAAAATGAGTTAAATACTTGATTTGAGTCATTTAGCACTAGATCAGTTTCCCTAGAGTCTATGATCATATTGGAAATCAAAATTATCACTTTGCACAGTTTGCAAGGCATGTAGTGTCAGGGATCTTCTGCAGAGAAGCTTGTGGCTGGAAAAAATATATATAAAATGGGTGAAAAGTGAGAGAAGATAATGAAGCCAAGGTATTACTTGAATAACTCACTTTCCAATATTTGGAAGCCTAAAAACAGGACATTCTGAAAATTTCACCAAATAAGGGTCATCCATATTTACATAGCTTTTTACATGATCACCGAAACTAAAGAAATTGATGTTTTATTCCACAAATGATAAAGGAAGCAGTTCTATCACTGACGGACAGAAAGTTAGAAAATTAGGCACAGATTTCATTTTTAAGTTTTATTTTATAATAAGAAACTGGGCCATTAAAACTATGTAACCAAAGCTGGAGTGCGTGCACTGGAAGGCCCCTGCAGTCTTTTACAACTTTTCAGAGGCCGCGGTGGTGAACTGGGTTTGCACTCTGCCAGCAGAGCAGCTCTGACCCATGGAGAGCACGCCTTCAGATCAACACTGCCCCAGGCCTTTCTGCTTTCTCCAAGAAGTCTTACATTTCAGGCATCAAGTTGAATTTCTTCTGGAGATGATTAACCCAAACCCATGACAGATTTTTTCCAAGATATCCAACCCCTTATGTTTATTTTATCCTGGCTCTTTTTTGGATGTACTGGACACAAGTAACTTACTCATTTTACATGTTAAAGGGCTGGTGGAGAGTCATTAATTCCCTTAAAAAATGAGAAAATATTTCAATGTGCTGGGCTCTATTGTGTGAGCTCACATTAACTACATGATTTGAAATTTTAAGAAAGGTGTTTCTTCTCTACTATAGAATTTTTTTAAAGCATTTCACCATATCCCAAGATAGGGATCTCACACTTTTTGGGAAATGCATTCTCGTGGTGTATTAAAAAATACAATGTTAGAAGGATCAGTTACTATTTCCATAAGCCCGTTTGTAGAGGGTTTCAGCTAACCTAAATCTTGGCACACACAATTTTAGTTAATAGTCAAATAAAAATATATTTAAAAAGTCTATTATCCTTCTTATATACCAACCCCTGTCATTCTTTCTATCTCTACATTTTCTTGTTATCATGGGTGAGATGAGTTGTAGGAAAATAATTCAGGTGTCCTCACAGTACGATATTTTAAACTCATAGGTGATTGGATGATGTTATTGGAGGTGACTATTAGTATTTTCTAAACAAAAACATTTTTTCTTTCTTGAAGAAACAGTGCAATAGGACAAGACTTCCACAGGTTCTTTTTTGGAAACGAAATGAGATTTTTGTTATGAACATCCAAGTTACTTTTAAATACTTTAAATATTAAAATACTCAAACATATGAATTATTAACACATACACACAGGAACAGAAAAGCTTACTCAATAACATATCTGAACATTTTCTTTACTAAAATTAACAGAGAGATGTCAAAGGAAAACACATAATATTAAATTTAAGGGACATTTCAAATGTAAATGTGAAGCCTTGGTTTCACTATAGCATCTGTTAAGACCAACAGTTTAAGGAATAATGTATATATTCCTATTTAACATTGCATGCCAAGCATAAGAACTCATTTCATTAAATGGAATTTTGTATATGTGCAGATACACAAGACTGGAAACAAGCACAAACTGAGATTGGAAAGCAGCCTCAAGGTAACATCCCCACAAACCCAAATAATTCCATTTAAATCTAACTGTGTCATTCCCAGGTGGCAATTCTGAAAGACCTGCAACTTTGAGTTTGATATAAACTTTGAATTTAGCATTTGGATGATGATAAAATGTTGACTCTATGGTATATAAATTTTAATTTCTTAAAATTGGGTCTAAATATTACCTATGATAGTAATTCATTTAACTAATTTGCAAATAGTACTTGATATGATTTTTTTCTCTTTAGGAAAATCTCAAATACAACTTAAGGTCAAAGATGCAAAGAATCATAGAGATTCTAGAAAACTTAAAGGAATAATTTTATTTCTATATAATATTGCTAAACACTACAAAGTTGTGAAAAATTATAAATCTCAGAATCAGAAGAATTACAGAACATCAATTCACTGCTACAGCTCAGCAACTCTAGGAGTATTACTTTTTTCTTCTCTTCTTGAACAAAATTGCAAAATGAATTTTATCTTTACAAAACATATATCACTATCTGAATCAAAATATTTTATCTCTAAGTAGGGATAAAAACTAAGTTAATTTTTATAATTAGATTTATTACTGGAATGTTTAAAGATATCAGTTTCTTCTTTAATTCATGCTTCAATGGACTACCTAAGTTCAAGACCTTATACAGAGTGAAGAAAAGAAATGACAAGAGATAGCATATACATTGGGGGTGGTAGGTTAATGCCAGAAGTGTGACTGATTGATTGATTGACGCAACTTAAAAAAATCTGGATTAAAGCTGCCTATCAAATTTGTCTAGCTAAAATTTGGAGAAGAATGGATCTTTGACCAGAATCTGTATATTGTCTGTTCATTCAGGTATGAGCATTTACCTTTACCAGGAAAACCCCTCTCCATGGAAAAAGATGAGCTAAGCAGAATAATAAATTTCCCCAACACACAAACACCATATTTTACAATATAATGTTTCAAAATGTATCCAGTTATTATAACCAAATTCTAAATGTACAAATTTTAGTGAAACTGATCATAATAGAAACAGCTAAAATGTATTTCACTTACTACATATTAAGTACTGTTTCCAGCATTTTACATGTACTGATTCATTTACTCAACTCTGTGAGCTATGCATTATTTTACCTCATTATACCAATTTCATAAATGAGGAAACAGACACAGAAAGTTTAAGTGTATGTAATTCATATCTCTAGCAAGGGGCAGGGATGGTATTTAAATCAAGGTAGTCTGGCTCCATAACTCACTCTATTAATCATTAGGTTGAGTCTAATTTTTTATTAAAATAATGATTTCAAAAATCTTGCAGAAGGTAGTGAAGGTTTGGGAAAAACACATATGAGTCCACAGTTCTTTTAAATCACTATACAATCTCAATGGAAAATAAAAAGAGTTTAGTTTTCTAGAAACATACAATCATATATTGACTTTAATACATAACTCACTTCTATTCTTACAGAAAGTGTTTCAAAAACTGTGAAACCTTAAAATGAAGGGACACTGTTTATAATGATGAAGTTTTTCAAGATTCAAAACCTCACAGCTGGTGGAGCTTAAGGAGGAAGTGATTAAATGAACTCCAAAGTTTGCTAAATAGATCTAAAGGGGTGGCTGAGACAGTGGGGCCTGAAGCTTGAATGTGAACACTGAATGAGTTCTAAGTTTGGGTTGGGAATAAGCCAATACCTGACTTTGAGTAATAGCAATTGGCGGGAAGAGTGTTTCTGAGAATCCAAAGATATTTTTTTTTAAGTCAGAACTGTTTATTAATTCAACAAATACTTATTGAGTGCCTAGCATAGATGAATCTAATACTGTTACTAGGTTTGGGGGATGTGAGGAAACAGAAATATGACTAGTATGACCCTGACCTTGAAAAGATTTACAGTTGAGAGAAGAAATAGATAAAATACATATAGGACAGTATTAAGAAGACATGGACAAAAGCCTATGGAAGGTTTGGTGGTATTCGGAGTGACTTACAGATGAAATGACATTTATCTGAGTCATGAAGGATAAGTAGAAATCTAAAACTAGAAAGACGAGGAAATGCATTAGAGATAAAACAGCAGGAAAGTATGAAGAGCAGGGCATTTTTTGGAAAGAACAAGCAGTTCATTATGGTTGGGAACATACTGAAGTATTTCAATATGGTTAGAGAGTATTTTTAGTGGGGGTAGTACAAGTTGGTGCTGGGAAGGTAGACTGGGAACAGTATGTAAAGGGCGTTGTATGCTTGACTTTGGAATTTGTACTAGACAGGGGTGTGCTATATACAGTACTACAATTGTGTGGATGATAGCATTTACAAGATTGAGAGATGTGTGGATATTAGAAAGGAGGCTATTAAAATATTTTAAGGCAAGAGACACCGTAGGCAATGGGTAATGTGGGTCGGTGCTAATATTTAGAGTGACAAAGAGAACTGAATTAAGAATAATTCTAATTTTTTCAGGTCGAGTTGAATGGCTAATGATACTATTAACATAGACAGGCATTAAAAGGAATCACATAGAGGACAGGGAAGAATGAATATAATGCACTTCATGTTAGGCATGATGGGTTTGAGGTGCCCAGAAGAAGTCCAAGGCAGAAGGATAAGATAGAGATTTGTGTTGCCATTAAACATAAATTACATGAAAAAATTAGGTGTTACATGCTGATCTTTTCATCCTGTCAAGGGAGTAGGTATAATTTGTACTGCCATGATGTTTTCTGTTGACTATTTTAGTAGATTAAATAGGGAAAATAAGGAATTAAGTCTTAGTTTCCACATTCTAAATGCTAGCATGTATGTGTGCATGTGTGTGTGTATGTATGTATACATACATACATACACACACATATAGTTACCCTATATTCTATGGAATATTGATATTTAAGGAAAAAGAATAGGCAAAAAACAACAACAACTACAATGGAGTGGTCAGATAAAAAGGAAAACCATGGGAATGAAACTGTAAGGTGAGCAGAGAAGTTCTAGGAAGAAAAATTCCTGAAGAAAGCGTAGGTAGATTGAGGGCAGAAACGAGTTCCTTTGTTTAGCACTGACAAGTCAACGTTGATCACTGGGATGAATGCAGTCTGAGCACAGCGATGGGATGTGGCCCGAGTGAGCAGTGTGCATGACTTTTAGAAAGGACTGTAGATGAAATCATAAATCTCATTTTAGTTTGTCTCTCACTCGGCTGAGCTTCTGAAGCAGGAACTGATTTTTTACTTGTTCCTCCAGTTACAAGTACAATGAAAGAGCAGAAAATGCTCTTTGAAGGAGTAAAAAATATAGAATGAACGGAAGGTGAGGGATAAAGACACTGATTAGACCGCTCACGGAGGCTCACGGAGAGAGGGACGGGGTAGCAGTTTGCATAGAAGGTGGGGCCACGTTTTCAGTAGTAGAGATGCTGCTTGTTCATATGTTGATAAAATTAAGTTAGTGGATGTAGTAGAGAAAGAAATTTAAGAAACAAAAACAGGAGGTAACTAAACATGCAGAATATCATGGGATCAGGAAGAATAACATCTAAAGCAAAGATGAAAGTTTTAACCTTGGAAAGGAAGAGGGACACCCTTTACTAGGCAAAAAAGAAAGAGTGGGAAAAAAAAAGATTGCTGCCACATAGTGAGCGCTGGGCTGACCAGTGATTTTCCTCTCCTAACTACTCGATGGGACAGATGCTATTCCTCTCATTCAATAGGTGAGAAGCAAGTTACACCTACAAATACATCATGACCACTATTTCTCTGTTGTTTCCCCTCACATCTCCTTGTCTACTGTGTCTACTGTCCTGGTCCAAGCAACCATCTCCATGCTGGTGTACTGCAACGACCTAACTGGTCTTACTGGGTCCCTCTGCTTCCTTCCTGTTCTCCATACCAAACTTCCATAATCATTACTGGCAGGGCACGTCTGACCATTTCATCTTTTGCTTACAAAACACCGTTGTTCTTGGTATGATTTAGTTAGTTTTCCATGTACTTTCATTATTCCCCAATTCTCTGATAGAAGGATAAAGATACTGCGTATTACTATTCTATACATAGGTCTGTAGGTCACCTCAAAACTCTCTTGAGCACATCAGACAAGCAAATATTTTTTCCCCTGAGACCCTGCTCATGACGTTCTCTGTCAGCATGGAGTGTTCACCCCCTAAGCCTGCATTAGCTGCCATCTTGGGGTCTCTCCTCACATCCTTGTAAAGGTCCCTTTGTCTTTTTCCCTTGCTAGATGCTAGATCTCATGTATTCCTTCTCCACGGTTTTCCTCTTTTTTTTTTTTTTTTCGGTGGAGTAGTTCCTCCAGTAGCTTCCTAAGCAAGGCTGCAAGAGAGATAAATTAAGACTTGGAATATTTTCATATTTTTAAATTTCATTAATAGTTTATCTGTTTATAGAAATTCAGGTTGAAGATTACTTTTTCTAAGAATATTCAATACATTGTTTCATTATCGTCTAGGTTCTATGATTAATGGTGGAAAATCCATTGACTTTTAGAGGACTGATCCATTGCACATCATCTGTGTTTTTCTTTCTGGAGGACTTTAGGCACATTCCTTTGTCTCTGATTTTATGATATTTTTCTAAGATGTGCCACAAAGAGGGCCTTATTTTCATTCATTCAATAGGCCCTCCTTACCTGGAAATTGGTATCCCTTGGTTTGGGGAATTTTTGGAATGATTTCCCTGATAACTTATTTCTGGATCTTCTTTTATCGAGGGTTCAACCTCCTGGACTAAGTCTCTTTATGTTTTGTCTCATCAATATATTTTTCTGTACTTTTGTGTTTTTTGTATTTTTCTTTGTATTTTTTTTTATCACTTTCTTCCCATCACTTTGAATTTTTGCTCTGCTTTCTGGAAAACTTCTTTAAGACTGTTTTCTAACTATCACCCGTCAAGTTTACATTGATAATATCTTGATTTTATTTTCAAATTTTTAGTTCTCTGACCTCTCTCTTTTTTATTATAATACCCCATTCTTATTTCATGGACACAATCTTATATCTACAAGAATATTCATGGTATTTTAAAAGATTTTTTCACCTAGTGTAGTGTCTGTTCAAGTTGATTATTATGTTATTTTTTTCTCTAATTATCATGTTATAAGATTCCTTCAGATGTTAAAGAATACTCATTTGTGTTCTTTCATTTTAGATTGTGGATCTATAAATTTGAGAGGTCTATTATCTGAGAAATTCACCTTAAAGTGACCTACCTGAGTCCTTTAGTGGAAATAACCTGATGTCAATATTGATATGTTTACTATTGGACCAATAATTATATCCAGGAAGACTCATCTAATTTCTTTCTTAAATGATAAAGGCCTGGTGCTATGGAGTGAATGTCTGTCTCCCTGAAATTCCTATGCTGAAAACCTAACTTCCAGTGTGATGGTATTTGAAGATGGGATCTTTGGGAGTTAATTACAATTAAATTAGGTTTTGAGGGTGGGGCCCTCACGATGGGATTAGTGGCCCTGAAGGAAGGGGAAGAGAGAGATCTCTTTCTCTCTTCATATGCATGCACCAAGGAAAGGCCATGTGTGTGTAACAAAAAGGTGGCCACCTGTAAGCCAGAAACAAAACTCATCAGGAACCAAATTAGCTGTATTCTGGATCTTGGACTTCCCAGTGTCCATAACTGTGAGGACTTAATTTCTGCTTTTGTACACCACCCAGTCTATTTTACATTGTTATGGCCACTCAAGCTGATTCAAAAACATGATTATCAGCCTTCTGGAAGTGAGGAGGGGAAGGGCTTGGGGCCTCAGCATTTAATGTTTATTATATCCATTGTTACTTTTCTTAGTTTTAGCAAGGTGTCAATGATGTTCCTGACTCCAGGGACTCTGTTTTTTCCTACCTAAAGAATTAAAGTATTTTGCAAAGGTAACCCAGACCTATTTATTTTATCACCTTCTTCAAACCACTTCCAGAGGACCTAATACCATCAATTCCTCAAACTTGGAGTTTGAGATAATTCTCATATTTCATTGCTGGTTGAAGCTTTTAGTTCCTATTACTCATATATTTACTTTCTAGTCAAAAAATTATATCACTTTTGCCACTTCCTTATAGTCCCATATTTGTTAGTATGTGTCTTAATATTCCCCCTGAAGTTTCAGTGAGACTTTCTAGATTCATCTTCTTTATCTGGAATATCTTAGATTATATTTAAAATTTAAATTATACTTAATATTAATTATTGAGTAATATTATTTAATTTTCAAAACATCAGGTAAAGTAAGGATTGGTGTTCCTAATTACAGATGAGAAAACAAAGACATGGACCATACAGCAAGTGAGTATCTATACAAGATTCAAACCTGTCTTTTCAGTCCTAATCTAATCCACTGGTACTTCATCATCTCACATAGCCTTTTTTAGATAGAAGAAAAATGTACTTGATTGGACTACTGTTCGAACTAAAGTTCCTATTGAATATGAACTTTCTGTAATAATTCTCTGAGACCTTGATAGGATTATTTTCTATTCTGGAAACACATAAAGTATCAAGTAAGTGGGCACCTGATACAAGCGAACAGAGAGGTCTCTCTCAGGGGGCAAGGACACACAGAAAAGGAAGGATGCCATGGGCTTCTCCCAGAACCACTCTCCTTCCCTTTCTTCCTCTGTGAAGCTTTGGCTCGGGAATCTGGGTGTCCTCCTCCTTCCAAGTGCTTGTACAGAGAAGGAGCAGGTGGGGACATGGGTGGCATGAGTACTTTGCTTCTATTTTTGGAGATGAAAGGTCGGCTGGGTATAGACTTTCATGGCTGAACTAATTTCCTTTTAGCACTTTAAAGTTATCATTACATTGTGCGTTAGTCAGCTTGGCCTGGCCTAATGAACTACCACAGACTAAATGCCTAAGAGAAATTTATTTTCTCACAGTTTTGGAGGCTGGAAGCCCAAGGTCAAGATGCCAGCAAGCTTAGTCTCTCAGTGCCCTCTCTTACTGGCTTGCAGATGGCCACCTTCTCTCTGTGTCCCCAGGTGGCCTTTCCTCTGTATGCATATGCTGCTTACGTCTCTTCCTCTCCCGATAAGGATACCTGTCCTCTTGTATTAGGGTCTCACTCATCTGACCTCGTTTAAGGGACTTTAAACATCTCCTTAAAAGCCCTAACTACAAATACAGTCAGATTGAGGTGTAAGGCTTCAACCAATGAATTTAGGAAGGACATAATACAGAACTGTCTTCTGATTTTCCTGGTTGCTATGAAGAAGCCAGCTTTGTTATTACCATTCCTTTGAAGATAACACAATTTTCTATCTGACTCCTTTAAAAATGTTTGTCTTTGTTTTTGGCATTTTTAGCAATTTTGCCATGATGTGCTACAGTGTGGTTTTTGCTGCATGTATTTGCTTTGCACTTCATGGAGTTTTTTGAATCCATGACTTGAGGTTTTTCCTTGCTTTTAGTAAATTTACACCCATTAACTCTTCAAATACTACTTCTGTACAATTCCCTCTCACCTCTCCTTCTTGGACTATCGACATTTTTACTCCATCTCATGTCTCTTCTTCTCTTCTGTGTTTTCCTCTTTTTCATTTCAAGCTTCCATACGAATATTTTTTACAGAGCTGTTTTTCAAACCAATAATTCCCTTGCACTTTTGATTAATTTGTAGTTAAAATCCATCCATTGAGTTCTTAATTTAAGTTATTATGCTTTTAAATTACAGAGTTTCCATTTGTATATTTTTTTAGGTTTAATATCTATTGAAATTTTTAGTTTCTTCTTCTATATCCCTAAGGTTATTATGTATGCTTCTTTTCAAGTCTTCATTATCGTAAATCTTGTTGGCTCTTTGTTTCTTGTTTCATGTGTTGTTCAGTGATGTTGTCTCAGTTCCTTCTATGTCTGTTTTTTTAACTTTGTGCCAAAATATTGTATAGGAAAATATGTAGGGATACTTTGGAGCTTGGGATGATGTTATCTCTTTCTGGAGATGGATTATGCTTGTTTCTGGCAAGAGGCTAGTAGAAAGTCTATTTTCAGTTCACCCAGACTGGTAAAATTATCAAAAGCTTTGCTTAGCCTTCCAGATTTTCCTCCTGATTCAGAATTTTTTTATGTACTTGTTAGTTCTCCAAATACTTCAATTAAATTTTTAATTAATAAATTTTCTAGCTTTTAAAGTTGTTCTCTGCAGGAGGGTTGGTTTAAGTTACATAGTCTTCTATTACCCGAAATGGAAATTCTCTTGTACTTTTTTAATGAAAAATAAGCTACTAATATTCCACAGTCTACATATCATGGCTCACTTCAAAGAACTCTAAGAGCTCTGAAATCCCTTCACATTTTTAACCATCATATATATGTAAGGCATATATGGTACGTGTATGTACATATAAATGAATACTTTGAAATAGAATATACATGTTCAATTTTGGCTGTATTTGGGAGGAGATTAGAAAACACAAATCATTTATGACTGATGTGGATAAGAAAGAGTTGAATCAATGGCTTCTCTCTGACCCTGGATTGCCATTGCCTGAATCCCCTGTATCCACAGATAAATAACTTTTTAAAGATTACAAGTTTGTTTTTGCTTCACTAGACTGAATTCCCTAATCAAACTTTTTTCCTGTAGGAAAACTGAAATGATTCCAACTCTTATATTACTAAATAGTTTGATAGTGCCTAGAATATATTTAGGGAGTTTAAGTTATCAGCATATCACATAAACTTGTCATCTTTCTTATTCAAATATTTATTGAGTACCAACTATATACATGGCTCTATTCTAGGTGCTGAGAATGTCACAGTGAATAAGACTGAAATGGCTTTCCTTTTATGGAATTTATATTATTTTGGTGGAAACACATCATACAAGAACAGTTTGTAAGTTAATAAATAAGACAATTGCAGATAAATGCTATGAATGGAGCAAGCACTGTGAGAGAGAGAGTAATCAGGTAGAGAGAAAAGGGCTACTGTAGATAGTGCCATACGGGAAAGTCCTCTCGCAGGACTAGAAATGCAAACTAAAGAATGAGAGGAGCCATTTGTGCAAAGTGCGGAGGGCAGCACTTCCAACCAAAAGGATGAACCTAAGTGGGGTCTCAACTCACTCTCCAATTTCCCTAGGTTGTTTTTTCTGTTAGTCAAATTGAGAAATAAAAAATGCACATATAGAAATTAGACAAGATTTTGCTTGTTGATCTTTAATTTCTTATAAGTACAGTCAGGTTTTCACTTTTCTAAAAAGAATGAAATGTCTCCTACTTCAAAAGGTTGTTGTGAGGATTTCATTAGGTATTGTAGGTACAGCACTTGGAGCAATGCCTGTACAAATGGTAGATAACAGGCAAGAGTAAAGAGGCTATAGTATCAAATTGCCTTACATTATATTACATGGTAAATACAATTTTATTCAGGATACTGTGGGAACACAATGAGTGGTGTCCCTAGCTAGATTCAGAAAAGTATTCTTCAGGTATTACTGTCTAAAATGACAGGAATTAGCCAAGTGAAGAGATTTTCTGCAATGCATAGAACAATGAGTTCAATTTGTCAAAGGAAGCAGCATGCTCAGAATCATTATAAAACATCCTGTTTATATTTTATGCTGTCTAAGGATAGGATCTTCTCCTGTATTTTTATGTACACTAAAAACATTTATTAAGCATCGACTATGCATTAGGTGCTATGATAAGGACTGTGCATTCTAAGGGAACACATGCAGCTTAAAGTTTAGTAGGAATAAATAGTAATTCAAAGAAAAGTGATTGTTGGAAACTGAGATACTGATGGATAACATTTTATAAAATTCATATCCATGTCTACCTTGACTAATATTGAGCCTTGCTCAGTAGAAATAAGATTATGAGTATCTCTTCTTAAGAGAATGCCTTCAGTATTTTTTGGTTGCCTGGCTGTGGCACTTATTCTACCAGCTGCTAATACCTGATCGTGTTGGCACTATTAGCAATACTCTATACAACTATGGAAATACAAGACCTACTTTAAAACAATCTACAT
The DNA here is from genome assembly GCF_040802235.1 of Manis javanica. Classification (NCBI taxonomy): domain Eukaryota; kingdom Metazoa; phylum Chordata; class Mammalia; order Pholidota; family Manidae; genus Manis; species Manis javanica. The sequence goes on from NC_133165.1 coordinate 11,787,863, forward strand.
AATGTGACTCTGTGCTCTAAGCTGGTATTAAAAGAGACAAAGCTAGAGAAGAAAATGCTTGTAATCATATGGTAAAAAAAAAAAAATATACCACAAAGGAAGATGGTTTGATTAGAAATGCTCTGAAGTGAAAATTATAGAAATTAAAGGTCTTTTAATGCCTTCAATACTCAAAAATTTAATACAAAATATTTGAACATCTATGATGTATAGGGACATATGGTATGTGTAAATCTTCAGTTTTGTAAGGGGACAAATAGGAAGCATGTTGGCGATGACAGTACCAGACTGGAAATTAAGAAAACCTGACTTTAAAATCTAGTAAAATTATCCCAGGGAATAGAGTTGCTAAGACTAAACTTGACTCTCTGAGAGGGTTGTTGGGCCGGATCCAATTTTTTTCCTGGCTTGTTTAGCTTCCTTTCTTGGCCAAAGCCAGAAGTCTGAAAGTGGCATTGGCTTTAGGAGTAGAAAATTACAAAAAATTTCAGCAGGTTAGGACAGGAAAGTCATTTAATTTATGTATACATAAAAAGAGGAATAAGTAAAGCAAAAATATAGTGTTTACTTGTGGGCTGTGTGGAGTTCTCATTTTATCTGAATATTAGACTAGGTTATTGAATAGGTCATTCTTAGAGTCAGATTTGGTTCTTAGGTGATCACTCTTATAATAATATTATTAGATAGCAGCTAATTATTAGGGCACAAATCAGATGATTTATCTCCATGTTGGCACTAGACTGCTTCTTAATTTATGTTAATGCACGCTATGAGAAAGGAATAAGGAACAAAATTGATTATTAGTTTCCTACAGTTTTGCTTAATTTAATAGTCTTTATTTTTTCTTGAAAATTTTGATGCTAAGTTTGTATACATTTCAGGGTTACCTAAGAACTTTTGCTCTTCAAATGTCTTCATTTTGTTTGATTTTTTTTGTTAGTTTTGTTTTGATAAAGAAATTATCTCGATTTCCCTTCATGCACTTGCTCTCTATATGACCTTGGGCAAGTCACTTATCCCATTCAAAACCAGTTTCCTCATCTGTAAAATGTTGACAGTTATATTCTTAAGAGTTTCTGAGAAGACTGACTCAGAGAATGTATGTAAAACTCTTAGCGTGGTACTTAGAAAAATACCATAAATACTAACAATTGCAAATGAGAAAAATAACATGATACTTTAAAAATGATCATTTTTACATACAAGTGTCGAGCACTTACTATGTTTTTATATTGTGCATTTCAAGCATTTCACAAATAGGATATCATGCCGTCTCCAACAACTAAGTACTATTAGTATCCAATTTTAAAGGTGAAAAATAATGCTAAACAGGGAAGTTAAGTAATGTCCTCAAGGTCATACCATCAATAAATGGTAGAAAAAAGATTCAAATTGTGTCACCCTAACTCTAGAGTCTATACTTGCATTCATTAAGCTGTGCTTCTTCTTAATAGCAGTAATAGTTATAGAAGAGTGATGTCAGGGCTCCAAATCGAACATTTGAAACAGAAAAAAAGGAAAGCTGGCAAAGATCTTCAAGGTAATAACCAAGAAAAATGTTTCGGTGTCTTAAGACAAGATCAGATATTGAAACCCTAGTAGGGATTTTGGGTAATACACTGCATACCAAAACAGCTACCTGACACTAAATAAATAAACAAATCAATCAAGGAAGCCAGTGTTGAATATGTGAAGTCCTCAGGCTCTTTGTGTGTCTCATCGGAAAAACTCACTGACATCTGACACACTGCACATGTATGAGGTTACCCTGAGAACAGGTGTGGTCAAAGGTTTCTAAGCCTTTATTAGGCTAAAATCTAAATCTGGCAGCTAAATAAAAATTGTCAACATTTCATGAACATGGCAAAAGAGAAGGGTATTTTGTAAAGCATGTTCTCTTAAAAAGGTATAACTATTTACCTCATATCATTAAGTATGATTTGACATTTCATATTAAATATCCCTCAAATTTAAGCAGTGTTAGCCTGGACCAACAGAGTATATGCACCATTGTCTCAGTCCTGCTAGTGACGTTCAAAAAAAGGCAACAATAATAATCAAGGCATTTTAGTACAATTTATAAGAGGAATCATGGAAACACCACAGAGGCAATATTGCAAAGTGGAGAAAAAAGTAGATTTGAATTTCATTTTTTAAAAAAATCTGATATTATTATAAAATAAATGGGAATTATAGAAAGTAGTAGTCAAATAATACTATAAGCCAACTTCAACAAAACTAAGGCAATTATATGACAGTGCTGGCATGCCATTGTGCTAAGATACTGTTCTACAGAGAAGCATCCAATCCAAACCTACAGCAAAATTTAATTCTGATCTCCCTTACTCTTGGGGGATAAGATACCTAACTACTAATTTCATTTGAAATTTTTAAGGAAAAAAGTCCTTCCAACATTCTAAAATTAGATTGTGGTAATGGTTGCATAACTGTAAATACACTGAAAATCATTGAATTGCACTCTTAAAATGGGTGCCTTTTATATTACGTAAATTGTATCTTGTAAGACCTGGTTTCAAAATGCTCCCTCTATTGGGAAGCTGGGGTTAGTCAGGTTACTAACTTGGAGGCCAGTCAGAAGATAAAAGAGTGTGAGTCTAGGAGATGGGTCAGGTCAGAGCAGTAGTTAAAGGTAACATAAGGTTCAACTTGGACAGCAATGATCAAATTATTTTTGCCTTGCTCTTTTCCCCTTAAAATAAAAGGGGCATAAGTAAATATATTAATTGGGGGGAAAAGTTCTTCCATGTACAACTACTTTTGCCAAGTCCACTGCTTAAAAAAAAAAAAAGCCTTAAAATAACTATTAGTAGACTATATGGCACAAACATAATGATTATTCAATGAAATTAATGAAATGAGAAATGTATTTGAGATTACAAAGAAAAGGGTAAATTAAACATATTTCGTATGTTTAAAATATGAGGGATGAACACAAAAATACATAATATCATATCATAAAGCACATAAAAAATGTTCCGTGTTCTTTAGGCCACTTTATCTCTACTGAGCTATCTCTTATTTGAATTATTCCTAGTATATTTCATATTAGTAAACATATCAGTAAATATACCATACACAGATACCTTATTTTAGACAGTAAAATATCTTCATTGCACAAAATGAGAGAAAATACAATAGAACATGTTAGGGTAGATTTCTCTTTTCTGAGATGTATGCTAATTTAAAGGGCAAAGCTACCCCAAATTAATTTTCTTCCTAAGCATTTCCTTTCTAAAGTAACAATGCTCCTATTTAACAGGTAGTATCTGCGGAGTTGTGACCAACTTTAGCAGAATTTCTGTTCTTCCTTTTAAAAACAGAAAATGGTGAAGGTAAGACTATAACAAGGAAATGAACCCTGACTAAAACACAAGCCTTATTTTATACTGTAAATATATTTTAATTCAATTAAAGTATTGATCCCTAAGTATATTTTGAAATATTGACTTTTGACACTTTTACTGGCCACCAAATTTTATGTTTTACTATGGACAATTTTAAATGTTAAAAAAAATTGAAATGGTAAAACAAACTTACATATGCCATCATCTATTGCTCCAACAACTTCAGTTATTTTCTACACTTGCTGCACTTATTTTCTATGTAAATATTTAATGTTATATACTTTAAAAGAAAATTCTAGACTCCATAATGGGTATCTGTAGAAAAGTACAAAGTTGGTTTCCATCAAATTTTTCTTTAGTTTGAGACATTACTTAATAGAAATATAAATTAAAATTATTTATTTTCAACCACACTGCGATGATGCATAAATTTTAAGCTCTATTTAACATGTGCAAAGTATTAAAGATTCTATAAGATTAAAGAAGACAAAGTGTTAAAAATTCTAAGTAGTTCACTTCCATTCAAATATATGACTCCATTTTTCCTATTCGAAATTACAATCCCAAAATACAGATAAAATTATGAACATTTTAATATTATAGAAAGAAATGGCAAACTTGTTTTAACTCGTTTCCTGTTCTACACTTAAATATTGCTGTTTAATAATCTAAATTCATTAGTATATAAATATAAATAAACTAATTCTGAATGCTGAAATCAGAAATGTAATCTGCCACTTAGATGTGTAAATACTTTATCCCAAGAGAGGGTTGGCAAGCTTCAAATATAGTAAAATATTTAAAACTCCAGAGTTTAATTTATAGTGCTTAATGCAATTTGTGTATAACTGGCAATAAGGCAAATTAATATTAGCGTGTCATTATCACCATGCAATTACTTCCATTAATGTAGGCTAATATTCTCTGTCAGTATAAAATTGAAATAAAATTAGTAACACTGATGATACAGATTTGTAAGACTTTCACATAAGAACATTAGGAATTTAAATTTACATAAACATTAATACAGATACTAAACTAGTATGCTAATGAATCAATACATAAAATTAGTATTTTGGTTCCAAGAGCTATATTTTAACTTTTGTTTAATTATATTTTATACATAAACTTGCATAGGTGTACTTTAGGACTATGGAGGATTTAAAAATTTTATTTTAAATACAATTATCCATCTTTAACTTATCTACTTTTTTATGTACCTTGGAGTAAAGCATACCTTCAAAGTAACCATCTCTTCTGGGCTGTACCTTCTTTGGTGATTTTGTAACAGAAACTTTATTTTCACTGTTTTTAAATAATGCCAAGCATACAGTGGGATCTAGACAAACAGAGCAAGACAAAGTTCAGTTCTGGTTCATTCCTTCTTTGAAATGGCTACATATTTTTTAATGATAATATTAAAAAATAATACCCATTGAATAAGATTGTGAAACTGAGAATGATGCTATTTTTAAAAACTTCATAATATGAAACTGTAGCCAACAATTCATATATTCGTGGTTATCTGATTAAACACATAGCCAATACTTTTAAAGAGCAGAAATACTAATAATGTGAAAAACTTTACACTTAAATTTTCCAGTTATTTTCTTAAACTGGAAATAAACTATTTTATTTGGGCATCATCTTCTTACTTGTAGGGTTGCTTTACTATTTATTATTTTAGCTCCTTTCTTAAATTCCTGATATTTATAGAATAGTAATATTTTCAGAAATGCATTAAGAGGTAAAAAGCTATTATTACAGTAAAAGCCCTACACCCTACTTTTTGGTCCTCTAAATATTGAAGATAAAAGCAACATAAAAATATTGGAGATGAAAGCAAGACAACTAATGGGATGAGGAACAGACAGAAAGAGATTATTTCATTAGTTTACAGATAAGTTGACGGTTTCTCTTTTGCCCTAATGTGTTTTATTTATACAATAAAAAAGATGTATAAATTTCACATACTCTTCATAGCCAAGAGCATTCTAAATCTATTAATTTTACAAAATAAATAGATGATTATAAATTTAGGGCTTCACAGTATTTTCTTTTTAATTGGTAATGGATGGTTCTATGCAATGAGAATTGGAGATTCAGTGTAATTGAATTAAGACAAAAGGTCTTTGCTGGCAAAGAACTGTAAGAAAAGGAAATAGTGAACAGATTCAAGATGGCAGTGTGAGAGGTGAGACAGAGAACTCCTCCCAAAACCACATATAATACAAAAATATAGTTAATACAACTAATCCTAAAAGAGCAACAAGAAAGAAGGCTGCACCAGACTGCATACACCTGGAGAACAGAGCAGATCTCATGTAACAGGGTAACGCACCAAAGCCTCGATCTGGTGGGACCCAAGCCCTCCCCACCCGCCCACCCCCACCCAGCTCACAGGAGGGGGGAAGAGAAATGGAGCCGGGAGGGGGTGGAAGCCTAGGACTGCTGAACACGAAGCCCTGAAGATCTGCTTTGGGAGCACAGACCTACATGGCATGGTGTTCTGGAGATTTTTTTGTGGGGTTGGAAAGCTAAGACAGGCAGAATACTTGGAGAGACTGAGATTCCAGCCATGTGTGGAGGACAGGGATCCACATCCGGCTGCTCTGGGACAAAGGGAAGGCGGCGGTCTGAGAGGCTTCCCAGCAGTGAGAGGGCTGCTGAAGGGGTGGGGTTTGCAAGGAGCTTGCTGCGTGGGAGAAGGGAGAGGTGGACAAGGTTGTCTAGGCGTGCTCTGCCCAGCAGGTTGGGAACTTTCAGGAGCTTTAAGGGTCTATCCCCCCTGGGTGGCTACTCTGTTCCAAGGCCCCACACTATGACACACAGCCTGCTGCACCTTCCTCCTGGCCTGCTGGCACCGGCTCACAAACTGGCAGTCCCTGCCCAGTGTCAGGGCAGTCAGAGGGAGGCACCACCTATGGTAGCTACAGACACAAAGCACAGAGGTTTACACCTGTGTGCTCGGCCCACTGGTTCTGACAGTGGACACAGGCATTGCAGGCGGGAAGCAGAAAACAGCTCTTTCCTCCCCATAGGCACCAGCGCTGATCCTCTGCAAGCCCTGACAACGCTACAGGGGCTGAGCAGGTCCAGAGACTAGAGCTTCTGGGCACTACAGGGTGCCACATACAAATAGGAAATGTCAAAGGAAACTGGTACAAACAAAAACAACACAAACACCAGAAAAAGGGCCAAATGACACTAAACTCACCAATCTTTCTGAAAGAGAGTTGAATATAAAAATCATAAACATGCTCATGGAGGTACAGAAAAATATTCAAGAACTCAGGGATGAATTCAGGATGGAGACTCAATTATTAAGAAATTTCATATCTGAAATGAAACATACAAAGGAGGGATTTAAAAGCAAATTATATGTAGTAGAAGAGGCAGTAAATGGAATAGTAATCAGAGAACAGGAATACAAAGGAGGTGAGGCACAGAGAGAAAAAACAATCTCTAAGAATGAAAGAATATTGAGAGAACTGTGTGACCAATCGATATGGAACAATATTCGCATTATATGGGTACCAGAAGAAGAAGAGAGTAAAAGGGATAGAAAGTGTCTTTGAGGAGGTAATTGCTGAAAACTTCCCCAATCCAGGGAAGGAGATACTCTCTCAGGACATGGAGGTGCACAGATCCCCCAAAACAAGGGACCCAAGGAAGACAACACAAAGACATATAATAATTAAAATAGCAAAGATCAAGGATAAGGATAGACTTTTAAAAGCAGCTAGAGAGAGAAAAAAAGATCACATACAAAGGAAAACCCATCAGGCTATCATCAGACTTTTCAAAAGAAACCTTACAGGCCAGAAGGCAGTGGCATGATGCATTTAATGCAATGAGGCAGAAAGGCTTTGAACCAAGGATACTCTACCTGGCAAGATTATCATTTAAATTTGAAGGAGGGATTAAACAATTTTTCAGATGAGCAAAAGCTGAGAGAATTTACTTCCCACAAACCATCTCCATAGTGCATTTTGGAGGGGCTGCTATAGATGGAAGTATTTCTAAGGCCAAATAGCCATCACCAGGGGAAATAAAACCACAGCAAAGCAGAACAATTAACCACTAAGCAGGTGTAAAATCAAATCAACTACCCCCAAAGTCAATCAAAGGATAGATAAAGAGTACAGAATATGATACCTAACATATAAAGAATGGAGGAGGAAGAAAAATGAGGAAAAAAAGGAAACTTTAGGTTGTGTTTGTAATAGCATACTAAGTAAGTTAAACTAGACTATTACATAATAAGAGATTTACCCTTAAACCTTTGGTAACCACAAATCTAAAGCCTGCAATGGAAATAAGTACCTACTTATCTATAATCACCCTAAATGTAAATGGTCTGAATGCACCAATCAAAAGACTTAGAGTCACTGAAGAGATGAAAACTCAAGACCCATCTATATGCTGCCTATAAGAGACTCACTTCAAACCCAAAGACATACACAGACTGAAAGTAAAGGGATAGAAAAATTTATTTCATGCAACTAATAGGGAGAAAAAAGCAGGAGTTGTAGTACTCATATCAGACAAAATATTTCAAAACAAAGAAAGTCACAAGAAACAAGAAGGACATTACATAATGATAAAGGTGTCAGTCCAACAAGAGGATATAACTATTATAAATATCTATGCACCCAACACAGGATCACCTACATATGTCAAACAAATACTAACAGAATTAAAGGGGGAAATAGAAAGTAATGCATTCATTCCAGGAGACTTCAGCACACCACTCACCCCAAAGGACAGATCAAACAGACAGAAAATAAGTCAGGAGACAGAGGCACTGAACAACACATTAGAACAGATGGACCCAATGGACATCTATAGAACACTCCATCTAAAAGCAACATGATACACATTCTTCCAAGTGCAAATGGAACCTTTTCAAGAATAGATCATATACTAGGCCACAAAAAGAGCTTCAGTAAATTCAAAAAGATTGAAAGTGTACCAACCAGCTTGTCAGATCACAAAGGTATGAAACTAGAAATAAATTACACAAAGAAAACAAAAAAGCCCACAAAGACATGGAGGCTTAGTAACATGCTCTTAAATAATCAATGGATCAATGACCAAATAAAAACAGAGATCAAGCAATATATGGAGACAAATGACAACAATAATTCAACACTGCAAAATTTGTGGAACACAGCAAGGGCCATGTTAAGAGGAAAGTATATTGAAATACAGGCCTAACTCAGGAAAGAACAGTCCCAAATGAACAGTCTAAACTCACAATTAACGAAATTAGATAAAGAAGAACAAATGAGTCCCGAAGTCAGTAGAAGGAGGGGCATAATAAAGATTAGACAAAAAATAAATAAAATCAAGAAGAATAAAACAATAGAAAGAATGAGTGAAAGCAGGAGCTGGTTCCTTGAGAAAATAAACAACATAGATAAACCCTAGCCATACTCATCAAGAAAAAAAGAGAGTCTACACACATAAACAGAATCAGAAATGAAGAAGGAAAATCATTATGGACACCATAGAAATACAAAGATTTATGAGGGAATACTATGAAAAATTATATGCTAACAAACTGGATAACCTAGAAGAAATAGACAACTTTCTAGAAAAATACAACCTTCCATGGCTGACCCAGGAAGAAACAGAAAATCTGAATAGACCAATTACTAGCAAGGAAATTGAACTGGTAATCAAAAAACTACCTAAGGACAAACCTGGATAAGATGGTTTCACTGCTGAATTTTAATCAAACATTTAGTGAAGACTTAATACGCATTCTCCTTAAAGTTTTCCAAAAAGTACAAGTGGAGGGAATACTCCCAATCTCATTCTATGAGACCAGCATCACTATAATACCAAAAACAGGCAAAGACACCACAAAAAAATAAAATCACATAACAATATCCCTGATGAACACAGATGCAAAAATACTCAACAAAATATTAGCAAACCAAATTCAAAAATACATCAAAAAGGTCATCCATTATGATCAAATAGTATTTATGCCAGGGATGCAAGGATGGTGCAACATTTGAAAATTCATCAACATCATCCACCACATCAACAAAAAGGACAAAAACCACATGATCATCTCCATAGTTTGTGAAAAAACATTCGACAAAATTCGACATCCATTCATGATAAAAACTCTCTCTCAACAAAATGGGTATTGAGGGCAAATACCTCAACATAATAAAGGTCATATATAACAAACCCACAGCAACATTATCCTTAACAGCGAGAAGCTGAAGGCTTTTCCTTTAAGATTGGGAACAAGACAAGGATGCCCACACTCCCCATTTTTATTCAACATAGTTCTGGAGGTCCTAACCATGGCAATCAGACAACACAAAAAAGGCATCCAGATTGGTAAAGAAGAAGTCAAACTGTCCCTGTTTGCAGATGACATGATATTTTACATAAAAAAAACACAAAGAATCTACTCCAAAACTACTAGATCTAATATCTGAATTCAGCAATGTTGCAGGATACAAAATTAATACACAGAAATCTGTTGCATTCCTATGCACTAATGATGAACTAGTGGAAAGAGAAATCAGGAAAACAATTCCATTCACAATTGCATCAAAAAGAATAAAATACCTAGGAATAAACCTAACCAAGGAAGTGAAAGACCTATACTCTGAAAACTACAAGACACTTAAGAAAGAAATTAAATATACCAATAAATGTAAACACATCCCATGCTCATGGATAGGAAGAATTATTATTGTCAAAATAGCCATCCTGCCTAAAGCAATCTACAGATTCAATGCAATCCCTATCAAAATACCAACAGCATTCTTCAACCAACTAGAGCAAACAGTTCTAAAATTCATATGGAACCACAAAAGACCTGAATAGCCAAAGCAATCCTGTGAAGGAAGAATAAAGCATGGGGGATTATGCTGCTTGACTTCAAGCTCTACTACAAAGCCACAGTAATCAAGACAATTTGGTACTGGCACAAGAACATACCCACAGACCAATGGAACAAACTAGAGTAGACAGCCCAGATATAAACCCAAGCATATATGGTCAATTAATATATGATAAAGGAGCCATGGATATACAATGGGAAAATAACAGCCTCTTCAATAGGTGGTGTTGGCAAAACTGGACAGTTACATTCAAGAGAATGAAACTGGATTATTGTCTAATCCCACACACAAAAGTAAACTCAAAATGGATCAAAGACCTGAATGTAAGTCATAAAACCATAAAACTCTTAAAAGAAAACATAGGGAAAAATCTCTTAAATATAAATATGAGCAACTTCTTGAATGCCACTCCTCAGGCAAGGGAAACAAAACAAAAAATCAACAAATGGGACTATATCATGCTAAAAAACTTCTGTACAGCAAAGGACACCATCAGTAGAACAAAAAGGCATCCTACAGTATGGGAAAATATATTTGTAAATGACATATCTGACAAGGGGTTAACATCCAAAATATATAAAGAATTCAGATGCCTCAACATCCAAAAAGCAAATAACCCAATTAAACAATGGGTGGAGTATATGAACAGACAGTTCTCCAAAGAATAAATTCAGATGGTCAACAGGCACATGAAAAGATGCTCCACATCACTAATTATCAGGGAAATGCAAATTAAAACCACAATGAGATATCACTTCACACCAGTTAGGATGGCCAACCAGAAAAGACTGGGAAGAACAAATGCTGGCAAGGATGCGGAGAAAGGGGAACCTTCCTACACTGCTGGAAGGAATGTAAACTAGTTCAACCATTGTGGAAAGCAGTATGGAGGTTCCTCAAAAAACTAAAAATGGAAATACTTTTTGACCCAGAATTTCCACTCCTAGGAATTTACCCTAAGAATGCGGGATCCCAGTTTCAAAAAGACATATGTACCCCTATGTTGATCACAGCACTATTTACAATAGCCAAGAAATGGAAGCAACCTAAGTGTCCATCAGTAGATGAATGGATAAGGAAGATGTGGTATATATCCACAATGGAATACTATTCAGCCATAAGAAGAAAACAAATTCTACCATTTTCTTAACAACATAGATGGAGGCAGAGGGTATTATGCTCAGTGAAATAAGCCAAGTGGAGAAAGACAAGTTCCAAATGATTTCACTCATCTGTGGAGCATAAGAACAAAGCAAAAACTGAAGGAACAAAACAGCAGCAGACTCACAGAACCCAAGAATGGACTAACAGTTACCAAAGGGAAAGGGACTCCGAAGGATGGGTGGGAAGGGGAGGGAGAAGGGGAATAAGGAGCATTACGATGAGCACACATAACATGGGCGGGGAGGCGGCACAGAGAAAACAAGTAGTGACTCCATAGCATTTTACTAAGCTGATGGACAGTGACAGTAATGGGGTATGTGGTGGGGACTTGATAATGGGGAGAATCTAGTAACCACAATGTTGCTCATGTGATTGTATATTAATGATAATAAAATTTAAAAAAAGAGAAAAGAATGATGTAACAGGGAGTAGAGTAAAGAATGGGGAGTTAGGCATTTAGTGTAGGTTAACATAAAACCATTAATTCAGGGCAGCATATATTTTCTTAATATTTTGCATCATCTTGCAAAAAGAGATTATAACAGTTTTTTATTAATACATGATGCAACAGAATTAAATATGCTAAATGGAAAAACAGGCTTTTAAGTATCACAAAGCCCATATTACATATTTTAATTAAATGCTACGGTCGCATGTTTTTTACAATGTGAATTATAAAAGCAGACTAGTATTACAGTTATTCTCAAGCATGAGGAAAGTGAAATTTCCATTAATCTTCTAGTAATAATTTTATCCTTATTAAGCATGATTCACATGTTTCACAAAGATTGTATTTCTCAAGATTAGGGAAAATATTGGTCAATATTTGGGCATGTAGCCAAAGATATTACAAGTGTTAGGTGCTTCTAAATGAATTCAATATGAATTGTCAATAAGAATAGTTTTTAAGTTATTCTGTTTATATATGGTTAGTAGAATAAGTATTACATATTATTTACAAAAAGCTCATTGACATGTCAAAAGGAGGGAAGGGAAGGAAAGGGAAGGGAAGTCAGGGGAGACAGGTTTTAATGTGCCTGCGTTTTGTGTGATACCTTACAGCTTGCTGATCCTTCTACAGTCTCCTGCTCTTCTATTTCTATTCAAATATTATAATAGACCTGGGGTAGAGTCACGCTCCAACTTTTACTGGTTGTAGGTTCTGGACAAATTGCTCTTACCTTCTTCCTCCTCCTCCTCTGTCTGATAGAAATAACATTGACTTTGAAGTATTACTGGCTGAATTAATGAGGTAATGTGTGTGTAAAGCAATACTCATACCTATATAAATGTAGGCTCTCAACAATTGGCAGTTAATAATAAACATATAATTACAATAAAAACATTTCCAACTTAATTACATTCTTGGAAAAGCTCTCAAATCTTTTATAGAATAAGGTGGGAGTATTTAGGAAGTAGATTGATAGACCCATAATTAGCTTCATTTTATTCAATATAGCACATGGAATAAAAGCTATGAATCATTTACAAATTCTTTGGCACCCCCTTGAGCAAACAGCAATCTCTCTCTGACATAATTTCTTAGTATATAAAAATGAGTAACAATAGCCCTTCCCTCATATTATTATTGAGTTGTCTAACTCAATTTACTCAATAAAATAATTTTAGTCACCAAGAGCACATAAAGAGTGCTAAATTTTTAATATCCTTTTACTTCAAAACATTCTGAATGCACCATTTTAAATTGATTAAAAACTAATTCAATTGCAAAGGGATAATGATAAGAAGAAAGGAACATACTAATTTTAGATAGGAAAAGTAACTCTTGATTTTTATAGTCTCTGGAAATACCACTGCAAATAAGACACTATTCTTATTCTCAAAACACACAAGTAAGAAGGCCAAGAGGTAAAAAACACTGTAAAAAAGTATAGCTTGTGACACCTTTATCTGGCATTATAAAGTCAGTTTTGTACATTTAAATCTACTTCTCTGAGCTCATCAATGGCAGGTATGTAATGCTGTTTTTGAACATTTGAAAACAGGTTTCAAACATGTTTTCAAAGTAAAGAAACCCAAAAGTAAGCTGAATTTCTAATGTGCATATGGTTCTGTACTTGACAATTTACACCCATTATCTCATTTAAATAACAGTTTTACTTAGGCATTAGAATATCCTTAAACTTATATCAACCCCTGTGTTATCTCTCTTCAGTTTTCATAAATCTAATATTAACTCACTGCTTTATTTTATTCTTGATAATTTCCTACTTAAAAATCTGGTTACTATCCATTTTCTCTATGTGCCAAGTACAGAAGTACTCTGAAATAAGTTTCATGTTAAGGGTGAATGACTAGCTATCATTCATCATCTTGTAAGGAGTATTATTTACTGATTTAAATTTGTCTTCCCTAATATAAACATATATGTAAATGACTATAATACACATACCTAGTCAACACATACCCATTGTCAAATATAACTTATTGCTGACTCAGTTGGTTATTGAACATGCACCATATGCCAGGCATGGTATTAGATGCTGAAAATTCAGTGCAGAGCAAGTTAGACTCTTGGCCCTCAAGGATTTTACTATTCAAACGGGTTTTATTATTGTTTTGTTGCGAGAGCACAACAAAGTAACGTTTGATCAGAATTCTGATAAATTCTTTTGAGACATCACTGAGGTAAACAAATCATTGATAAACTTCATTTTTGCCACAGATTTGTCTACACTATTCCCTTTGATCCTTACGCCTTAACATTCCTTAGTTACCTACCTGATTGCAACCTGACCTCTTTGCTACAGTCCTTGAACTGCTTAATTCATATTAAAAAGCTACGCTTTCTTAGTTTCTACCTGGTTAATTCTCGGCTATAACTAAATGTTACCAACACAGTTTCAAACTATTCTGTTCATTGGAATGAAATGAACAAATATGTATTGAATGCTTGACATATACTTGACACTCCTGTAAATGCTAAGAACAGCTGCAATCTGGTCCTCATCCCTGGCTGTGGCTCAGCCTTTGTAGCTGAATGAACTGTTTGCTTCATTGCGGTTTTCCTTTTCTCTGACATTAAAATTTGAAATTTGATATGCATACATGTGATAAATGTTGGGAAACCACATTATGTCTTCATCCTTATATTCTTAGCCCTTAAACTTCTGACCATCTGTTCTGCACCAAAATCCCTATACACAGACTTCATCCTCTCTGAGGAGTGCTGCACACCGAAACCATTCACTTTCTTTTCTCAACTGGCTCATGTCAGTCTTGCTACCAATCATGTTGAGTGCCTGAAGGTTATTGACTTTCATGTTTTCAACAAACCAGCAATTGTCATCTTGCACATGCTGTTCTTCGCTGCAGTACTAAACCTAACCTTCCTGGAGTACCTGCTAAATTCCAATGCAGATCATCAAATTCTGAAATTACATCTGTGTATAAGGCAACAGTAAAAGTGAAAAGACAAACAAACAAATAAAAACCCACAAAAACAAGACCAGTCAATACTAGTTCATGCTTATGTCCGTCATGGGGGAAACAGCAGTAAGTTACTAGTAACAACAAAATCAGAACCCAAACCCAAACTGAGTAAGTCATGGTAACGCCTCACTATTTCAGATTCCAACCTGTGCCTTCCAATCAATTGCTCTTACCGCCCCCACACCACCCCTCCTGTCTCTTTGGTTTCAAGGAGGTGGCCTCATTTAGCCCAGTAGAAGTCGTCAATACTGAGCCTCCCCTACTGGCTGTCCACACTGAATGTGTCCTCAGGCTCTTGCTTCCTCAGCCTCAGTGGTATTCTTCCTCTCTCTGTAACTTTCTTTAAATAATTGACACCGCCCCCCCGGCCTTTTGCCCTATTTTCACTCTCATCTGAAATATTATTGATTCATATCCTTTGGCTAGTAAATGTATGTACAGATACAAACATGAAATTTTATTAAGTGCTTGCTATTAAGCCACTTGCTCTAAGGTTTTTCATGGCGGGAATTTGAATTAAAGCTTCCATATGCTTTGCATTTATCCCCACTTCTTGAGGATTACTGCTTTGTTAGACTGTAGGATATTATTGCTTCCATTTAATTGTTTCTATTTTTTGACACCCCATCCTACACCCACAATGGTTAGTCTCCAGCAGTTTTATGGACAACGTTGCCCTCTGGTGGCTTGAAAATTTCAAGTTGTGAAGTTGGCCCTATTAAAATTAGCTAGCTAGCCAGACAGCCAGATACAGATAGATACTGATATTGAATATTAATGCATATTTGAAAATTAGTAAATTTTAAATTTTTTAACAGAATTTAAATATTCAAAACATCATTTTAATTTATTAGTAATGTTTAAAATTGTGGCCATTACTGTAGGCAGATTCATATAAGTTGATAGCATATCACAGGTTGATTAAATTATAAAACTGGAAAAGTTCTAGAAAACTCATTTTTGTAAGAAGAAAGACCCAAGGTACAGAGTCTTCAGTGATTCTCTCGGATACAAAGTAACATTGATATATCATCAACCTAGTAGAAGATTAAAGTATCATAACTGGAGAAAATCTCACTGATTTTCATCCTTAATCTTACCTTGAATATTTCTATTTAGTGTATCTGTGGTGAAGGGGAGTAGAGAAAAATAGTGGGGAGGATTTAAAAGTCATCATTAAGTTTTACACTTTGGAATTCAAATTTTAAAAAATTGCTTTTATTCCATCAATCTAATAGCGTTTTTATAAAACAAAAGCTTAACAGAGACACAAAACCTTAGTAACAAGAACATAATTTGGATTATAAATATGTAATTAGAGTAACGATCCCTATAAAAAAATTATACAATTGTCCTTTTGGATGTTTACCTAACAGGTCATGTTTAATGACCGCTGTCAAAATTTTAAATTTTACGAGTGGTGGTTAACTTGGATAACTTGGATAGATGGTTGTACTTTTTCATTTGTTACCCTACCATGCCCCCTTGTGTCAGATAAAATGAGGTTTAATTTTTGCCTGATTATAATAATTACATTTAATTTTCGGCAATTAAAACAATGATTTTTTTATTTATGAGCATATAAATCTTATTGAAACTTTTGCTAAAACATATTATTTATGCTGATCTATTGAAAATTTACTCAATCTAAATAAAAATCCCTCAAGCAAATAGAAAGAAAGAGTCTAACAAGATAAATTGTCCTTCATTATCAGGGACTATTGTAAACACTGTAAATATCTATTTTAAAAGATCTTGAATATAAATAAGCAATAATTATTTGTTAAATGTTGGCTGGATCAGTTTTTAAACCACTTCTGATCTTTGAACTTGTCCCAGGAGTTTCAGAATCTTACATTATTCTCAAAAAGGTTATTTATAGAATGTTTGTTGATTCTGTTGAAGACAAGTAGAAATATACATCAAAGCAATAAAAAAGTTTATGAAACTACTTTGGCTTACTGTACTGGATTCTACTTCCCCAGGACTGAAAGAGATTCTATTATTAAGGGTTTTGAGTTTACAGTTTCCCAGGGTAACCACTAGGCAGTTTTCAGTTGAGTCCTGATAAACTTAGTAAGAGTTTCCGACGTAAGAGTGCAGAAGGCACAAAAGCAAGTTGACAAACGGAGCATATATTTACACTTTCTTTAAAAACGCTTAAAATTTCAGTAGTTTAAACCTGACAAACTTTCAGTACACAATTAAAAATATTAGTTATCTCAAAAAGATAAAAGATAAAACTAAGATATCAATACTGTAACACTAAAAAGGGAAGGTTGAACATTTGTGAATATATAAGCAAATCATCAGTTAAATATATCAAATGCTAGTAAGGGCAGTGCCAGGAAATACCAGTTATTTCTTAGAAACCAACAGTATTTTGTTATTTTTATTTTACAGAATTAAATATACATAAATGTAATGTTTTATATATATCTTAATATGTGTTATGTATATTTCATAAAATTCTACTATTGAACTAATGGTTAAAATAATAAATAGAAAAAGTTATAAAGGTAAAAGTTAATTTTGTGAATGCTGCTTTGTGTGCTTACATAAACTAGATCTACAGATAAATATAGGTTCTTTGCTTTTCTCAGGAATAATGGCACTTTTATGGAAAAATTTCATTGATATAAGAAAAACTCACAATGGTTTTAAAAAAGTCATATTACTTTTATTAAGCCTATAAGTCTGTTAATAAATATTTATAAAATGACAAGTACATGCAATTTTGTATGCAACATCCAAATCAATTTAAATAGTTTTAATGTAAGTATAAAGTCACAATATCCTGCTGTTTCTTGCTCTGGGCCCTATAAACTACTCCACATAGTAGGTAATTATACTAAAATGATTAGAGGTGTCCAAAGAAAGACAAATGATCTGAAAAAATAGCCTGGTAAGTGGGATAGAAGAAAGGATACTTTTGAACATTTCACAAGTTCTGCATAATCATAAAGATATAACTGTGTTCCTCTTCCAAAGTGTCGAATTGTGAAGTGTTCATAGCTAATATTCATAGAATTGATGAATTTATATAGCTTATTGAAAAATCAAGCAATTTAAAAACACACAAAGGAATAAGCCCAATAAGCAGATGCTCTTTAGAATCAACATTTGCCAAAATGAAGCAGCTTAGAAACAAATTACAGCATCATTCTCAGTGCACAATAGATAGAATAATCAATAGCAAAGTAGGTAAGAAACAGGGGAAATGTAACAATAGCATTTAAAAGCATAACAAATCATTTACAGTAAAAACATAATTTTCTCTAAATTTTCTTTTTTTTTAAATTATTACCTAGACATACTCATATCTATACATTTCATTTCTGTTCTTATTACACATAATTTGGTAAAACATTTTAAAATAACAACTTCAATATCAGACACATAGTTATTCAAAGAACATTGATCACCCACCTAATTTTTTCCTTAATTTCTTTGATTTCATTTTCTGTGCTCTCTTCAGCATTTGCTGAGCAGTAGAAATATCCTTAAACCCCCTATTAAAAGATTAAATTTATTAAAGCAAAACAAATATCCAGACCATAGGTATATATGTCTATATGTATCAACATACATATCTGAATTATAGTATATTAAAACAAATTAGGATTTCCATTAAGAATGTGAAATTTAATAAATATATAGTTTCTTAAAAACTAATAAGGGTATTCTGGAAATCTTGAAAAATATCTTCTTTGGACATTTAAAAGTCTCCCAATTCCTTAATTTTTAGTGCAAAATAGATTACATACCATTCCTCTGAAATTTTTTCCTCTTTTTCAGATTTTAGTGAACTCTTTCTGTTGGTCTTTGATTCAGGTGTCCAGAATAAAGCTCTATTTTCTGATCTGGTAATAGGGAAAAAAAATCACACTGAACTGAATCAACCCAAGAATATCAGTACTTTTAAAACTACAAGCTGTTTATATTGCCTCAGACTTGGAAATAAAATCCACTTAAGTTACAGAAAAACTTTATCTTGAAAAGTAATAAAAGTCTGCCATTAATTTAAAATGTTTACATTTCAATTACTTGAAGCATATTTCAATCCCTTTGCTGAAAGAAATGCAGCACTGGAATTTTTATTCTAATCCTTATCTCCACCTATATAATGGTATTTAAAAGTCTACTTGTTTACAAAAATTCATTACATTATTTCACTTACACTTAAGTTTTGTAGTTACTTTAAGTGAACATACCTCACACAGTTTTCCTACCCTGAAAACTCCATAAAATCATTACATTTTTAACACTAAATGTTCTTCCATCTCTGAAACAAGTATATTCACACTTATTTTCATCATTTTACTACTTTTGTAAGGAGTGTGATCTTCTTGCCATTCACGGGTTGTTCCTCTAAAAAAATAAGTTAGCTTACCTGCTATTACATTGTGTGTGTTCCGATGAAAATACATTTTCTTTCTCATTACATAGCCATGCTTGAACTGGATGACTTGGTAAGTTAAGTGAAATATCATCATATTTTAAGGTTCCAGAGAACTTATCAGGAAAAAAAAATGTACATGGTATAAAATAAACTGAAAAATTTTAGCATTCATATTGTATTACTTTACATGCATACTGCCAAGTAGCCTTCTAAGGGAAACTTATATAAAAATTGAAAATTATATTATAACGAAATTTATAGAGTACCTATAGAAATGTCCATTGTTGTAGTGGTAAAGAATATGCTTTTTGATATAGTTTGCATATACAAAATGATTAACTGCAAAGGCCTTAAAAAATCTCAGAAAACAAAAATCTTCAAAGATTATCATATAAATAGCAGTCTACTGACCCCTGACTGAGAATCTTCAGCTGTTGCCCTCTGAACGCATATTTTTGTATTTTTAAAGTACCGTCAACTAGTGATTTTAGTCTACTGCCAAATACACAGCTGAAGCATATCATGTTTTTTTTTTTTGCTACTGTGAAATAAAGTGTTGAAAGAAATCCAAAATAAAGAAAAAATTAGGAGCAAATGAAAGAAAAGCTATGTGAAAAATTACATCTGGGGATGAGGAGGAAGTCAGAGGCTTCTAAAAGTAATTGTGTTTTTCAAGTCAATAAATTGTATTATTAATCACTGCCGCATAGCATAACTTTAAGAAACAAGAAAAAATGGAGCACTAGGAGATTTCCATGACATGTTACCTTTGGCCGGTGCAGCTGGGTTGGGAGGAGTGTTTGTGAAGGGCAGTGGGCGGGATCTAAAGCTAACCATTCTTTCTCTAAGGCAGCCTGCACAAATGCACAAATAATAACATTAATATACACAGTTTGTAAAACTTTTCCAAAGAGTCTTTTAAATTGTCTAATATACTACAAATTTTAAGGAAGTATAACCGTTTATTTACCGGAAAATTTGCTACTTGCTATTGTGGGATATTATACATCTGTTCAATGAAAATATTCTAAAAAATGTATCAAGAATTTTCATCCACAAATGGGATAAAGTGAGAACTCAAGTGCTCTAAAAATTAAGAGGTGTAGATTGTTTAGTGTATTTAAAACTGTTAGGTAACTGTGACTCAGCCAATTCTATATGTAGCTAGGGGAAATAATCTTTTAGCTCTTTATAATGCAAATTATAGTATTTTCCATCAAACCTCATTAGTGAAAATGTATAGTATTTTAACATATTAGTATCAATTTTCTAAAAACATTGTAAAGATAGTTTTTACTTGATAGTTTCTCAAAATTTCACAAATTTTCTGGATAGATGGAAAAATGAATATAATAGCAATATAAGAAACATGGTTCCTGATATTATATTCTATAATTCAAGTGTTTGGATAATAAAAATATAAATTTAAATTCTGAAATGATCTCTTGCCTTAGTCTTCATTATAAATCTTTATTCCACATATGTAATTTCTAAAATTTTTTTTGTATTTCTATAATGGAACTATACTACTTATGCTAGCTTTGTATAATTTAGGATATATTTATCTCAATTTTATTTCCTTGGATTATATAATATGGCTTAGAACAAAATTACGTTGTTCTAGAATGTTTTTGAATATTTAAGAAATAAGTGTGATTAGGCTACCAGTGAATTGTTTTTTAAACATTTCTAAATTGATCAAACATATTTATGATTTAAGAAATGGAAACTTTATACTCAGAGGGATAAATGAAACTTTCCATTTATACAATTTCAGTGTTTCTTGACTATCCCTTAAAGGACCTTTGGGAAGGCAAGATAATAGATTCCTGACTACAGGCTAGCAGTTTCAATAACAAACTTTAACTTACAACATTTAGTCTTAGGATACCTAATAAAATTCACATTATTTGAATATCTATATACATAGGACACCTCTACTTAGTTGTTAGGTACATTTTTTAATTCCTGCTAGGCAAGGATTATTAAAATATATTACAGTTATATATACAGTTATATATCTCATTTTAAAAATGCTATTTGATGCAAAATTGCAAACAGTATTCAGGGCTCAGATTTTTTCTTTCTTTCTTTTGTATGACAAGTAAAGGAAAATCTAGATATATCCTAGGAAAGATCAAGGCCCACAGCATATCAGCTATCATCAAATTAGTATTCTTACTCTGGTGAAACCTGTGAAACTGAAGAGAAAATGTGAAGATAACATCACAAAAGGCAATGTACCAGAGGATTCTGGAAAGATAGCAGAGTTGGAAGTACCTTGAATCTGTCTCCAAACCTAGACAACCATTATGTTGACAAGAGTGATGTATCTGTTTTGGAACTCTTGGAAATTAAAAAGACCTAAGAACATCTTCAGTTTTTAACTTTACAAGTTGGATCCTTAACACAGAGACAGCCTACAATGATCAAAACAAAAACAATAAAACAACAACAAAAACCGCAGCAAACCCTAGAGAAGACAAAGAATCTGATTCTCAGAGTTGCCACATTATTCAATTTAATGTCCAGTTTTAAATTTTAAAAAAATCACAAGGCAAAGAAAGAAACAGGAATGTTTATGGCCCATTCAAAGGAAAAACAAATTAACTAAAACTATACCAGAAAAAGGCCTCATGACAGATTTACTAGACAAAGACTTGAAAATAATTGTTTTAAAATGCTCAAAATGCTAATGAAAAGAGAAAATGAGGTATGAACAAAATAGGCATATCAATAAAGATAAAGTTAGGAAACCTAAAAAGAAGCCAAGAAGAAATTCTGGAGCTGAAAAGTACTATAACTGAAATAAAAAGTCACTAAAATTCACTAGTGGGGTTCACTATAGGGGTCTGCCTCTGAATAGATAAGAGTCAGTGAACTTGAATACAGGACAAGGAAAATTATCAAGTCTGAGGAACAGAAAGAAAAGTGACTGAAGAAAGGGGCAGAAAGAATATTTAAAGAAATAATGGCTGAAAATTTCCCAAATCAATAACAGTCCTGAATATACATCCAAGAAGTAGATGAACTTAGTGAACTTGAAGTACATGAACTCAAAGGACCCTCATTGAGACACATTATAATCAAACTTTCAAATTCAAAGACAAAGAGAGAATCTTGAAAAGAAGCAAGCAAGATGCACCTTGTCACATTTGATTATCAGCAGATTACTCATCACAAACTTTGAAGGCCAGAAGGTAGTAGGCTGATTTATTCAAAATACTGGGAAAAAAAAGGAAACCTTTCAATCACGAACCCCATATTTGGCAATCCTATATCCTTCAATACTGAGGAAGAAATGACATTCCCAGACAAACAAAGCTCAGAGAGCTCATTACCATTAGACCTGCCCTGAAAGAAATGTTACAGGAAATCTTGCAGGTTGAAATGACAGGACACTAGACAGCAGTTTGAAGCCCCATGAAGAAATAAAGACCTCATTAAAGGTAAATACATGGGAAATTGCACAAGCTAATATTACTGTTAATAATATTAACTCTACTTTTTGCTTTCTACATGATTTAATATGTAGAATTTAATACAATAAAAATAATTCTTAGTTTAAAAACTAATATTATTATAACTTTGGTTTGTAACTTAACATTTAGTTTTCTACAGAATTTAAGGCACCAATCCATTTAAAGGAATTACCTGTTTATATTTTTGAGCACACAGTGTACAAAGATGTAATTTTATAAATGAACAAGTGAAAGGGTGGAGATGGAGCTATAAAGGAACAGAGCTTTGGGAGGCTATTCAAATTAGGCTGCTATAACTTTAGGATACTAAGGAAGAACGGGGAGTTACTATTTAACAGGTATATAGTTTCATTTTAACAAGATGAAAAGAGTTCTGGACATAGATGGTGGTGATGGTAACACAACTTTATTAATGTATTTAATACCACTGAATGCACACTTAAAAATGGTCAAGATGGTACATTTTATTTTATGTGTATCTAACTACAATAAAAAATTTGGAAGAAAAAATAAAAAAGGTAATGTGCCACCTGAGGAGTAGGTGGACCAGTATTGCCAGGCAAGGAGTCTGATTTATGCACTGCTTTTAAGATAACTTTTTTTTCTTAAACACCTGCTAGAACGCCTCCTTTTTATATTCTCTGGGACTCCAGCTGTTTTCTTGCTGCAGCAGGACAAGGTCCCACAAAGCATAGTGATTTGCTGTATCATATAGATGTTGACTGTGGTCTCTTACTTGGCAAAGCTATAAGAAATCTTGGAAAAAAGTTTAGGGCTTTGATTTGCGCTCTAAAATAGCAGAAAACTTTGAAAATAGCTTTTCTTGGTTTTAATTGAAGTTCACAAACTTTATGAGATTCCAGAACAATTATTTAAACACTGTCTTAGAAAGTTCTAGAAGCATAAACAGATGGTTAATATAAAATGCTAAAGATACTTTTGGTAATTATATAATCACAACCAAAAAATGTTACCAAGACTATGGATTTATGAGTTCAGTATATTAATATCAAATATATCTGGCAGTACCTAGTATGCTGAGGGAAAAGAAAATCTTAAAATGTCAGGAGGAACTAGCCAAGATTATAAATATACTACTGTTTTAAAAATGTTTATTAATATATCATGCTTATCACTGGCTATTTATACAAATTTTAGTTATTGCTTAAGAAAACCTTCTGTTTAGATGTTCTTTAACTTACAACCGAGGATCTGGAAAGCTTTCTAGTTATTAGATAGACTATTATCAAATTTACTAATAAATTAAAATTGAATTTGAACTTAGTTAATTTGTAACTGTATTCAGAATTGGACATTTGATCAGTTATACACATATATTTGGCTTCTGATCTGAAAAGAAATAAGTTCTTCTATAATCAAACTCTGAGAGAATATAAAATAAGGCTATCTGAGAGAGGAGCTGTAAATAACAATCCCGTTTACTGGCATATGTACATGCAAAATTTTCCAGGTAATCCTTTCATTTGACCCTTGAGAAGAGGATCAGACTTTCCCTGAGCCACAAATTAAGAGTTGAGCATGTCCTAGAAATTCTAAAAGCTATGACTTGATCTTTCTCCTACTCTCTTCTCGCCCCGTACCCTGCCCCCACACTTTTCTTCCTCTTCTGCTCAGGTTGCCTCTTGCTAACCCCAGATTAATTCTAACACTTCTTGATAACTTATGTAGCATCTCAGAATCCTTACAGTTTGGAAAGCTGGCCCATTAAAAATCTCAAATCTTGCTTTCTAAACCCGTCTCTCCTCAATTCAGAAGCATGGCTGCTCATATTGTTGTTATATACTTTGCCTGCCTCTTTTCGCTCAACCAGAGATACCACTTTGCTCTAAGTTTTTTCCTTTGCCTATACCTTAGTTTTTGTTTGTTTATTTTCCCACGATGTACTGTAGTATGTTAAGTGTAGTAAGTTAAGCACTCTGTGAAGTTAATTTGAGATAAGGACCAAATGAACTCCAGAGTTGAAAGTTGCCCAGCTTAATACATTTTGTCTTCTTCTCAAAAATTATACCTGCAAACTTAGTGAATATGACTTTGATCTGAGACAAAAAACAAATACAACTCTGCCTGTTGTGGTTTTCTGTATTTATGATATGGTATATTAGCTTTCCTCATCTTCTCTGGGTTTAGAGACTCCTAACCAGATTAAATTTAAAGACCTTTATTGGTCCTTTATATGGTGGCTTCTCAAAAGTGTAAGTACAAGAGAAAATAAACTCTATTAAATGAAGTCAACAAAGAAAATATTAACTATATACTTTATGATTTAAAAGGTGAGAAATAAAAGTGCCTGTGTAGATCACTATGCCGTATTAGACTAGACACACCTGTTATTTTATATATTTATTATGTTACCATAGATATTTTATGACAAAGTAGCAAAAATTCCCCTCAAAGGAGATTGAGACCTAGGCTCATTAAAATTTCTGCTAAAATAATTCTTTTAAAAAAGCTATCCACTGTGCACTGCAGACTCAAGGACTAAGAAAAATGTCTTATACCTCACTGTTCAGAGGTTTATCACGAGTAGCACACAGTAGGAGCTTCATGTTGGGAGACAGTTCTCCATGGGTCTCCCAAATTTCTGCATGTTTTGTGACAGCTTTTTTCCTACACTATCTTTTCAAGGAATTTTGTATAGCTAACAGCCTGGGAAGACAGACAGTCTTTCACCCCATGTTAGAGGGCATTATACTACCCAGACTAATGGGATAGGGGACACACTGACTTAACTGATGGGGTTTAGATACTCTTCCTGGTGGAGGAAGGAGCTAAAGTTATATTGTGGGTGGGACCCTTTAGGCCAATTCAATGTACTGTGGTGTTGCGTCTATGGCTAAATGCAGAGTAGAAATGGCTGTGTTGCATGTGTTACTTTTCTATTCCTTAATGCCGGAGGGGATTATCCCAACAGAGGAGGAGGTTCAGGTAGAGAAGTGCTAGTGTGACAAACTCTCTTGTAATTTGACCCCTGTGGGAAAATCAGTGGGTCAGGATTTAGTATGAGCACCAGGAGCGCCTCTACCCTTTGATGTTCAAAGCTTTCACTATATTCATGATATCCTGTTGGTTGTCAAGTCAAAATGGTATGTGAATTATATCTAAATTTTTTTTAAAAAAGCCTTAGTTTTAACAGTCCTGATTATGGTGAGTGTTGCCACACGTCTGTTAGCAGACACTGGCTGATAAGTCTGGGACTATGTGGGACACCGTACAGTGCTCAGACTCTCTCCAGTAGCCAAGGAAAAATCACTTCTCTTCAACCTTTCACTATAGAAAAAGAGGTCCCGCATCTTACCAGATCCCTTCAGTAGAAGAGACAATTCAAGTCTCTGTGACTGATAATTTTGCCAGTCGGAGTCTCTGGTCTCCACCTGGAGGCATTCTTGTGGTTTTGGATTTGTGGCCTTTCTGACACGGTTCCAGGTATGTTCCTATGAAAAGTAGTTGTATGCTTTCTATTGGACTATTTTAGAAATAATGACTGGCCCGTGGAGGCCTTGCAACTCTCTGGCCTGATACTCCCAGTTTGGGGTGGAACAACATAGATTCAATGACTAACAAGGTATGAAGGTCCACCAAAGCCTTACTTGTCAAAAGGAAGAGCCATTGTGGCCCCAAGGGCCATCTTGGCTTTACATGAAAAAGTGGGAGATACACTTCTCAAGGTACAGCCTGGCCAAGGGGGGCTTAGATTATGCAAACTTAATCTCATTAAGCTTTATAAAAATGCACTTGTTCCTATTATTCTGGATCCTTCCAGATGGGGAAGGTCTAGGTGTGAACAGCAAATGATTAGGAAAAAAAAAAGTGAAGTTATAGCTACTGAAATGGATGCTATAATTCTGAGTAGGTAAATGGAGAAGAACCACCCAGTCCCTTTGAAAGGAACACCTTAGGTTCTGCAAGGCACAAAGAAGGGAGAGACATTAATGATCTTTTTGTCCTTCAGAACTACCCTTGATGCCTTTCTCCACAAGAAGAGTGCCTCTGTAGTCCCCTCCCAAACTGTTGCTAGCACCTTAAGTTGAACTTACTGCTGGGTCTGTCATCCCATTCCAGGAGGCTGTGACCATAGTGTGAAGACCGTTTTCCTTAACTTTACTGAGAAGTCTTTGTAGACTGCAGGGGTGGCCCCAGATCTTGTACCTCCCAAGTAAAACACCTCTGCATGTTCCCCCACCACCCCCTATTCCCAGTCACACCATGGGGTGAACACATGCCACCTGAAGGTGTCCTAATGGACACTTTCCAATGTTTAAGTTAACACTACTATGGCCCTGGAAAGAATTCAAGCCAGCATCAACTCACTGGCCAGGGTTGTTTTAGGTGGCAGAATTGCCATAAACCTCCTCCTTGAGGTCTAGGAAGGAGTCTGTGTAATAGCCAGTACTTTCAGCTGTACCTAAATTAAAGCCTCAAATCTAACGAGAGGGTCAATACAGAAACTGAAAGAGAAGAGCTGGGCTATTGATAGGAACCTTAATTAAATGCATCATATGAGGATAACCTAATGGATTTAATTCTAGCCCGTCAGATTATTGAGAGTGGCCACAGGAATGGGTACTTACGGGAAATTTTGTCATGTAGATATTGTTGGGAGACAATTTTTCTAGGTCTCTAACATTTCTGCATGACTTATGACAACATTTGTTTTGGACTATCTTTTCAAAGATGTTACTATAGCTAAAAGACTTGGAGGATAGAGAGAGTCTTTTATTATTTCCCTCCAGGACAGAAGGCAGAGTCCACTGTCTATATATTAACTATAATGATTTCCTCTGGAGCATAAGATGGGCAGGGATGCTAGCTGCCCTTTATAAAATATGAAGTGTCCTGGGCTCAGTATTCTTAGGGAGGAAGTCTTTGGATTCCTACCTGCAGAACTTGGGGGCAAAGGGGCACTGACATGAATAAGAAGCTCCTGATGCCTGATGTGACAAGTGATAAATGTTTCATTTCCTCTGCCAGTATCCATGAAAACTTAACTTATTGGACTGCATGTAGGTGAAAATTCAAGATCCTTGACAGTTTCTGACATTTAAAAAATTAAGGCAATCTATGCTTAACAGAACTAAAATTAATTGACTCTTGGTTATTAGTGTCCTTTTGGTTAACCATTTGTTAACTGCAATCACACTTCAGAGATTGCATATATGAATATAAAAATTTCATGGCACATTGGATCCAGGCTTTTTGATCAAGGGTCATTTATTAAGACAATTTTGTATTTATTCTTTTATAGCAATTGCAATTCACTGGAAATATCCAAGTATATTCCTTACATCCCCTAAAATTTGGGTCATGTTATATACACTTATGTACCTATCCCAGCACCAAGCATGGTGCCTTCCATATTGTAAATATTCGGTATTTGCTGGCTGGAAGGGACAAATAAGTTTAAATAGATGGTAGATGTCTACGTTGGGCTACATTTTAAAAAGAGAAGAGAAGTACAGATTTAATCCAAAGGCGACTTTTTTTTTTTTTTTACCTAACTTGGTGATAAAAGTGAAGTCGTGGTTAGATAATTCTTGCACTTGCCTACAGGAAAGACAGAGAAATGAAAAAAGACATGGACACTCTGGTAATTTGATTAAGTCACCCCAAATTGTATGATTTTAAAATAAAGTGGTGTCAATGAAAAATGGTAAAAAAAAATGTCGAAGGAAGGCAAAGTTAACAATACCTACTTAATTCATACTTAGCTTTAATTCTGAGCTCCCCTACACTGGTCTCTGCATTTCAAACAAAGGCATCCATTTAAAACAAATAACATTTAACTTCCCTACTCAAAACCATAATTTTCTATACATTTGAAATAAAATCCAAAGTTCTTGACATGATATCCTAAGCTTTATGTGGGCTGATCCCTGGCCATTTTTCTGTTTCTTCCCTATCTCTGATTTTTCTCTTCTCCTAATCAGCTTTACCTATTGTAAATGTTCTGCTCCTGTCATATATTCTAAGGGCATTCCTGTTTCAAAGCTTCCATGGTTGTCTTACCCATAGCCTACAGCAGTATTACCCCATGGCTGTTCCTTCAGTTATTTTCACATCTTGAACTATTACACCTTATGCAAGTCTTCCCTGGTCATCCAGTCAGATTCTATGCTTCTTTATTTTCAGAGCAATTTTCAATGTCTTATAATATTCTGAATATTTATTTTTATTATATATTTATATGAATGCTTATATATTATTGTAAATAATATTCATATTATTATACATGTATTAAATGTAAGCTCTGGGAGGTGAGGGATCTTTTCTTTTTTGGTCACTGTGGTGAGAACAATGCCTGGATCATTTAAGTTCATCATTTACTTGACATATTCATTTCTAAACATTTCATTCTGGCCACTTAATTATTATATAGCTTTAATGAGAATAAGTATCCCTCCAGAAAACATGTACAAATAGTGGAATAAAGAAGGAGCTGAAGGTATTCAAGAGCAACCAAAGTAGTCAGGATTTCAAGAACTGAGGTCCCAGAGAGCAGAGCCTCATGCTCATGCAAATCCTTTATCTCCCTCCACATTTTCTATCAGTGAAGTTCCCATTTTTTTTAACAGGAAAGAGGAGCCAAGGAGAAATCTGAGACCCTCTTGCGGCAGTTTCACTGGTATGAAGAGACAGAGTTTGAGGTACAGAGATGCCAGGGCACTTAGGTTTGAGGATCAAGATCCCTGGGAGGAAAAAACCACAGGAATGTAAGCTCAAAGTTATGTATAAAATTTCCCTTCACATGTTTGCCAATGCCAGGTAGTACATGCCTAGGAGAGACACCTAGAATCAAGATGCAGTAGCAAAGTCTGGGGTGCTGAAAACTCGGAGGAAATTTCTTCAATCACTTGATGTTGTGGGAAAAAGCGATTAGAATTCAGGGACAAACAAGGTGAAGGTAACCTGATAAATATCCCACTTTCAGTTCAGACAATATATTTGCTGTACCCAACCAGAAACCAGAAATAGACCAACCCTAGCAAATCTTAAAAATAAGCCTCAAAAGAATCCCTACCAGTATAATATGTACCTGCTACACCTTCCATGGTCTTTACTTACAATTTTTACCGATAGTCTAATACTTAAAGAATAAACACTAAAAAAGAGAAACTGACTCAAAATCAAGAGATAAACACTCAACAGAAATAAACATAAGCTATCCAGAGGTTGTAATTAACTGAGAAAGTTTTGAAAATGCCATGCTTAGTATATTCAAGAAAATACAGGAAATGATAGAAAACTTTAACAGGCAACTAGAATTTACAATAAACAATCAAGTAGAATCAATTCTAGAACTAAAAAACGGAATAACTGAAATGAAGAATTCACTAGGTGATTAAAAATGATTAGATAACTCAGGAGAGATGATCAGGGAACTACAAGATAAGTCAGTGGGAAATATCCAAACGAAAACACAGAAGCAAAAAGGGAGAGCAGTTCAAAGGAGAGTTTAAGAGACACATGGGAAATCGTAAGTACAATCCAACTGAAAAATGCACAAACATTTGATCACGTTACAAAGGTGGATATCTAATGGCCCAGTAAGCATATGAAAGAGTACTCAACATTATCAGTTATGAGAAAAATACAAATTAAAGTATCAATAAGATGTCACCAAAAACCCACTGGGATCGGGGGAAAAAGACATGAAAATACAAAGTGTTGGTGAAGATAGAGCTCTTCAGAAACTCTCATATTCTGCTGATAGGACTCTAAATTGATATAATCACTTTAGAATACTCTCAGGCACTATATGCTAAGCACAAGTAAACATTATGACCCAGAAGTTCTATTCCTAAGAGAAAAGTGAATATGTACATTAAAAGACATGTACAAGAATGTTCATAGCATCTTTAGTCATAATAGGCAATACTAGGAATAACTTAAACAATAATGTGCCAATCATAGACTAGGCTTTTTAAAAGTGGTATATTCAAACAATAGATAGATAAAAGTGGTATATTTTAAAGAGTGGTATATGTACAGCTAAACTCAACTACATAGATAAACCTCACAGATAGAATATTATGTGAAAGAAGAGTACATACTGTACTTGCAGGCAATTCAAAAACAGGCAAAACTAATCTATAGTCACGGAGGTATGACTACCATAGAGGCATGAGTAAGTCTTCTGGGTATGCCCATAGGTTTTATGTCTTAATCTGAGTGGTGGTTATGTGGGTGTAACTGTCTACCAAATACAGAACAGAATGGTCAAAACTAAGCATGTAAAAGTCAAATGCTCTGTGAGGTAAAATGGTTCTCAGTTTGGCTGGAGTGTAAGGAAGCCACAGGGGAGAAGTAGGTATGTCTGTAAAGTGTGGTACTTTATTGGTAATCTTGAATAATAACTGGAGGTTGTTCTCATTTGTTAGGCAGCAAAGAACTTCTAAATGTTGAGCAGGGCATAAATAAACTGAGAGATGTACTTCCTAAGGGATAACTGCTAAAGCATTATGTAAATCTGGTTGAAGAGTCCACAAAAATTCTTCTAAATATTCTATGACCACATTCACACGTGTTACAAGCTTGTAGGGTAAATGAAAAAGATGTTAAATTAGAAGCATACTTTTTCAAGTGTTATTTGAAAAAAAATCTATAACATACACAGTTAAAATGATAAAAACCTCAGAACCTGGTTTAACTCCAAAGTAGTATACTAAAAATATTTGAAGACCAATATTCATATGTTGATTTGGGTACTTACTTCATTAAATGCAAACTCCTCTAAATCTATTTCCTCATATTCATCTTCAGATTCTTCATTGTTAATAGCTTCTAGAGCTGCTGTGAGTTTTTTCCGTAAAATAAAGCCCTTCCAAACTGCCTAAACAAAAATTTAAAGCATGTTATACAAGGTTATAGATCAAACTCCAAACCAGATTCTCTGTGTTATCCCATTAGGAAGATAAAACATCTTAGACCTTAGTTTAATGGCTCAATAATCTGTTTTTTGAACTTTATGTGACACTTAAAACTGCAAGATAAATTAAACAACTGCATGTGTCTGAAGTTCTGAATCTCATGAGACTTTCCTTGTGGTAAGCAGAAAAGAATCTGTAAAACTCCCTCAACTGCACATGTAGGTCAACCAATCAATTATCTGACAATTCCTTCAGGACCCATTATAAATTAGGAAAGAGATACAAAGGAAAACCAATTTTGCTAATTTCCAAGTGATTATGTATAAAATAAACTCACACATTTAAGAAAATTTTCACACATAAATGGCCATATTAGAGAGGTAGTATCCTGGCCTGTAACAATTAACTAATTTCATTTCATTTCAAAATTAACTACACATAGAATACTAGAATTTAAAACATTCAGATTTCTCAATAATCTTGGAGTAGGGAAAGCTTTTCCTAACCACAAGTTCAAGTACATTGCAGCTTTGAAATCATGAGTCTCTTTATATACTGCTGGGGAGTGAACTCCGGGGTATATTAAAGTACAAAAATCAAGATAAAAATAAGTGTGTATTGCATGTTACCATTTATCTCTGAAAGACTGTATATAAATACATAATGAACACATACATTATATAAACTGATACAAGCTTAAATATATAGGTATATATGGTTGGTAATAATTAAAAAGTGGAAGTATAAGTCATAAAATTAATTAAAAATTATTAACCACAGTGGCAGAAAACAGGGCGGAAGTTACAGCAATAGAGGTCAGACTTCTCTGAATATATCCTTGCTTAGATCTGACTTTGGAACTGTGCACTTGCTTAAGGTAGCTGTAAACAGATTAATCTGAAATACAAAAGAAATTCTTAAAAAATCTAAATAGATGTTTCATGTTGTGGGCATAACCACATAGAAGTTACTTAAAGTGACTTTACAATAGATTCATTTGACTATATTCCTAGTGAAATATACTCAAAAGACAAATTTAACTCAGAAGATACCTTAAGGATGTTTTCAGTAATCATATTCTTAGTAGTAATAATGGTATTGTTATTCTGAAAAATATGTACATACTGAAAAGCGGATATGCAAACAGAGCGTACGTGGCAACAGGAGTCACCCACAATCTCTGTGGCCACCAGCCAAGGAAGCCATACCTCCTCTGCAACCATTAGCCAAGAATGGTCAAGATTCGGTCAATGATCGCCAACTTCCCTACTTCTAACTCAGGACCAATAAGAGATAGCCAGATATGCTTCCTAAAGCAATCCCTTGGATGCCCACTTCTATTTGCTTCCTCCCATCTTCCGCATGCCAACAACCTCCAGCAGAATACACCGGAAGACTCTCCTCTCTCTTCGTTAAAGACTTGACACTGCCTTTGAGTCTATACCAAAGGCAAGTGATGATGGCTGACTCCTTCACTATAGCGCACCCAGAATAAATAGCCTGTTTTTTTCTCATCTGTGTGTCTTTATTTCCATTATGTGTGTGCATGTATTCCACACATTCATGTGTGCACGCACACACATGGGAAGGGGAGCGAGAGAGGGGAGAAAAAGCAATTATGTTAATGTCATTAGGAACCAAGGTTTTCTATGGAAGAAAAGAGATATAAATATAAAATTAAATAAGTAAAAGTCTTGTATTTCTAAACTTAATTTTAAAACATCCGTATGAACTAGGGTAATTTTTTTCTTAAAAACGTGTATTTTCAAGCTCATTACATAAAAAAAAATTCTAAAAATAATGATCACATCTGTAGCAACAAGCATTTTTAAAAGCCTAAAACACTACTAAGATCCAGGCTGGGGTCTCTAAATATTCCCAGTAAAGGAACCAAGGATCTTCGGAGAAATGACTGAATCCAGACTTGGGGCAAAATGAATACAAAATGAACCTGGAATATATGTCACATTAGAAAGTGAGGGAAATTTTAAAGATGGATGAATTATTTCAAAAAAGCTAACTTTAAAAGACCCATTAGCCAAATAAGGGCACTAATAAGAATAATAACTGTAATGGAATTAAATAAATCATATATTTTAAAAATTTAAGCATGAAAAAAATTACATTATGATGGAACACATTAGGTTTACCTCTAGAGGATGCTAGGAAACCACATGAATCTAAAAACTGGTAGAAAAGCATCAAGCATTTAGCCTGCTTTTCCAAGGAACTGTTCCTAATGGTAACCAAATAGTTGAGTAGACAAAGTTTCTCTTTATAGACATATTTTAGTTAATAAGTGAAGAAATATACAGAGTATCAACATTTTGCACACTACTAATAAAACAATTGATCAAGTCAATGATTGTCAATGGCTGCTAATATTCCCCAAAGAGAGGCAACCAGACATTATGTACCACCTCTTCAGTATAATACACACTACCAATGAAGTTTTCTTGATAAAAAAAACAAACCCAAATCATATAAAATGTTACATCTTATTGGCAGCTTACAGAAAAGAGGACAAGAAACATATTAAATGATGCTAGAGGGGTGCATCTGGCAAAATTCAGGAAGTAGAAAACTCTACAGGACAAAGGACAATAAATAAATTGTAAGGAAAAGAACATAAAGGGGGTTATGACTTGTTAAAAGACTGAAGTAACATAAAAACCAAAGGCGAAGTGATGACTTTGTATATTTTGATTAAGAAAAATCTGTAAATAAACATTTATAAAAAGGTAGAGAAATTTGAATGTTGATTTGATATTTGGTGATAATAAAAAATAATTGTCAGTTTTTAGGTTGATAATATATTGCAGTTATATTTAAAACAATAGGTCATATAAAAATTCATACTGAAATATTTATAAAAGAAATGACAAGATATCCGGGATTTGTTTCAAATAATCCAGTGATGAAGGAGGAGTTTGGTTATAGAAGATGTCAATATTAGGTGAAGACCTAGGGAAAAGAGGGTATAAAAGAAATCTTTATTCCAGACCATCAACGAAAAGGCTTGACTCATCATGGCTCACAATGGATCAATGATAGGACCTCTCCCGAGCTCTAAACTGTAATAGTACTGTGTGTTTTTCTGCTGTGACACCTGGAGATACCTCCCTCATAAATCTGCATAGGGTCAGGAATTCAAGTCCTAATCATCTCCATTCAGTCCATGAGAAATAATGGCACATAAATGTTCAGGTTCTTCTTATTTATTTCTGTCAAGGTTCCATTTTTCTCCCAAGAATCCATCTATGACTGATTTATCTTTCTCACACATTCAACAATTCCTTAGCCAGACAATCCTATCTATATTATACATACCTGCCATCTTTTTCTTCTCTAACTACCATCACCTTCCATTATCAGAACATAACCATACATTTGTTCCCTGTTAAAACAAACCCTTGGCACACCTCTGACCATGTTCCCCCTGCATTCTTTTAATATTCTAGCTCTTCTAGTAGTCTAGTGGCACTATACATTCTTATAGTTCCAGGAATATAAAGTTCTAGGTGCTTTTATTTCCACTATCCTTTATACCTGAAATTCCAGTCTCTTACATATTTACATTGAGCTATATCTATTTCTCAAAGAATATCTCACATCTTTTATATTGGTTAGAGTAAGCTAAGGGCTATAACAAAAATATCCAAAAGTATATAATTAGTCAAAAGTAATGGCTTATTTCTTGATCACATAACAAACACTGAGAGGGTAAACAGGACCACGGGCCAGCACTTTGACTTAAAGTGATTCAGGTACCCAAGCTTTGCAGACTCTGCGGTCCCAACAGCGTCCAAGGATGCCTCAGAGGGTGTCTTCATTTCAGACAACCAGAAAGTGAAAAGAATGGGAAGGAATGTCAGTGGGAGGTTTAACGGGCCAGACAGGAAAGTGGTGCACGTATCTTTCACTCACACTTTATTGACTAGAACTCACACTGAAGTTCCAAGGGAAGCTGAGCTCTATCTAGGTCAGGCTGTGTGCTAGGAAGAAGAGGAGACTGTGAGTTTTGGCGAGCAGAGAGCAGTCTCTATCACATCCTTCATGAAATCTTCATTTTTCTCCTTTTAAAGCACTCCTTTTAAATCTTCTTACTGTACCATGCTCTGCTCTCCGGGATGGTTAGGCAATCTAGAATTCACATTTTAAGACCAATGGCTTAAGAAACTAGACGACTGTACTCAGGAGCTGAGTTGATCTTAAAGATTTTTAGTACCATCATGTACAACAGGAGACCTTTTCTAGTTTGCAAAGAAAGACTGAATTATGCTTAATTTTGTTATAGATACAAGGAAGCTCAACAAAAGGACTTCCCATAGAGACATCAGTCACTGAACTAAACTATTGAATAAAGTAATGAACTTCCCCTTAGTGAATGGAATGAAGTGAAAGTTTAATGTCCATTGACCACCAATGCTAAAAATTCATTGCCATCAACTGATGACAGCAGGGAGTTTGGACTGCAAGACAAATATTCATATCCTCACGTAGCAGAACAATGTTTTGAGATAGTAACTTAAGGTTCTTTATTTTCCTCAGAGTTGCCTTGAATCCATTGCCCTCCTCCAACTCCTACCACCATTCAGGAATCAGTAACAGCTTCGTCTATGCATTGCCCTTAGGTGTACAGTCCAGACAAATTAAGTGAAGTGAAATACTGAATATATTCATTAGAACCATAGCAAGGATAATTCTTCTGAAAACTACACTTTTTCCAGTTGCTTATGTCTGGAGGCATCCCTGACTCCTTCCTATCTCTCATATATCACATGACCATGAACTGACATTATCAGTTCTACTTTCAAAGTATATTCCTCAAGATAAATCAATATGTATTCCAAAATGTGATTTTCTTATCACTTCTACTGAAATGCTCTAGTCCATGCTAACCATTATCTTTTGTCCAGGCTACTGGATTACCTCCTAGCTGATTTGCTGCTTCCACTCCTGCCTTCCTACATAATCACAACATAAAGTAATGATCATGTGAGTCCACCGCTCAGATTCCTGAAATACCTTCCTTGTCATTCAGAGTAAAAGCCAAAGTCTTTACACTGACTTATGACCTCATCACTCCCCAGTCATGCCGGCTTCTTGCTGCTCGTTAAACACTGCAGTGTCCTCCTAAATCAGTGCCTTTGAACCTGATATTCCTCCGCCTGAAATATTCTTCCCCAGGTATCTAATGACTTAGTCTCTTACTCCATTGTCACCTTTTCTGGTTTTCCACACTCATCTTATCTAAAATAATAAACTTTTTGTTGACACTCCTATCCCACTTTCCCTGCTTTTCCCCCCTTAGTACTTACCACCCACTATTCAATATACTTATTAACTGCACATCCCAAAAATATATAAACCAGTAAGATTTACTGTGCAAAGAAATATTTGCTGAATGAATAAAGGGAGACACAATTTTTGTTTAATTAGTATCATTTAATTCGCAGACCTTATTTTATCTCTTTATTTAGTTTATGTCTGCCCCTTCCACCAGGATGTAAACTCCATAAGGGCAGAGATCTTGCATGTTTTGATCATAGTTACATCTCCTGAGACTAGAACTGGCAAACAATAGGTTCTAAAAAATATTTGGTGAGTGAACAAATGAAAGGATAAACATGACTAGGTTGAACTTCATTTCAAAATCTGATCTTGGTGAGGTTGAATCAAGTCTACTCACTACCTTCTGAATTTTTAAGTTAAATGTACATTTAAAGGACTTTAACAAATACTTTAGTAGATTTTTAAACATGCTTCTAAAAACAGCTCTAGATAGGGTCAAATGAGAGCTGCTTTGGCTAGTCAAATGTTAATAATTGTGACAGATGACACATCTGAGCAGAAGCTTTAAATATGATTTTATGATTCAGGCTGGGTCTCATCATGAGAATGGTATTTCTAAATTATAGACTACTCCTTCAGACTAAACACTAAACAGTGGCACAGCCAACCTGAAGCCAGTCTGCAGCCAACATGTCACATGAGTAAGAAATAAACCCAGCATTTGTAAATAACTAAGATTTGGAGGTTGTCTTTATACAGAATAACCCAGTGAAAGATGACTGATACATCTCTCATGATCAACAGTTTCACCAAAAGATTAAAACTAACCTGAATAAGAATAGCAGCCTTCTCCCTCTGTTCCTGGATATTTTCTTTTTTTTCTTTCTTTAAAATAGTTTTATTATTGATGCAGGAATTTGGCCGGGATGTCGGGGGTCTTACTGTAAGAGTATGTAGCCTGGTAGAGAAATGAATCTGTTTGCGCATGATGTGACCACGCCAGTGTGCCTGGATTACCACCGCTGCCATACTAGTAAGAGGAGAAAAGGAAACATTTTTAGTCCCCATAAACACACAGTTTATACAAACATACAACTGTATTCAGTTAAGAGGTCCTGATAAGCTATATTGGTAAACATGGGACTACATGAAGTCTGACTTAAAAATAAGACTCCTCCCTTTACTTAACTATAGTTATAGCAGTAAAAATAGTACGGGAACCTTCAAACCTGAAGGAAGAGAAGTGGGCCGGTATTTTAGAAAGGAATATGCATACAGGGATTTGCATCTGTTTCTCTTAAGTGGGGAGATAAGGAGATTTTGTAAGGTCCTGAGGATGGTGCAGTAGAGAGAGGAGAAAAGTGCTGACGTAGAAGAAAGGGGGCAGATGAAGGAGCCACGCTGGGCTGACAAGAGGATAGGTCTCTATTCGCAGCGCAGAGGTTGGCGTTGGAGAGGAAGGAGAGCCCCCTTACTGTAAGAGAAAGGCCCCAGCAGGTCTTTGCCAGTGTCACTGCCCTCCCTGCCCTTGACAAATACTTGTATCATACTCTTACATGCATAGTAGTAAATTCTAACATTTTCCCAGTCTCCAGCTATTTGCCAGTTTTAGGCACTGTATCAGTCAATGGTGTGTTTTTTCTTCATCCCCCTAGGCCACCCAGCAACATTAGTACAATTTGAATAATAAGTACATTGTGAATATCTGACTCTTCCTAATTGGATATGTTTTCCTTTTCCCACACAGATTACTGCACAAAAATCAGAGTACAGAGTGTGGTCGAAGTGTTAACTATTTTATCTTCATCTTTCTTCAAATTCCTGAGTTTAGTTTAAAATGTATGAAGTAATTTTTGGGTATCCACTTTCTCCAGTGCTCCCTTAAAACAGTTTTCAGTAATTTTATAATTTTCCAAACCCACTGAAATTTTCTCCTTCCTCATACTAGTGAGTTTAAGGAGAAGTGAAATTGAGTGATAAACTCTGCCAGACATGACGACATATTCTTTTTCTTGTAATATATTTGTGGGAAATTAGAAAAGAATGATGTAGCTGTTTCCTATTGTTATTACTTTGTAATCATCATTATCATTTTACCTAAAGCCTGCAGAAGCCTTCAATCTGTTTTGCTATGAACAGAAAATTGAAGTTAATAGATAAAACTTTTGGCCAAAGATAAACTACTGGTGCTCCTAATGCTTGGAAAAAATAATCATGTCCCAACAAATCATTTCCCCCTCCTACAGTAAACAGAATTTTATAAATTTTGCTATGGAATTAATTCACAATTGTTCATTTAATCATTAATTCATACCTTCATCTTGTGAACAAAAAAGAGGGAATTTTTGCATTGGAATAGGTACTTGGGGTGATGGAGAATCTGCAAATGTATTTGCAGTGTGTAACTGGTAAAGGATAAAGGGCTTGTAAGAAAACTCATCTAAGTTGAGACGGTAACTTACATTTCTCCACCAAGCATATATTTCACTGACTGTAACTGTGAATTTCTTCTAAAGCTGACCAGTCATTGAGTGTTTGAGTCCTCAGTCCAAAATCCTCAAAATTTCCCAAAGGAAAAAAACAAACAAAACGAAATGTAGATAAGGGATACTATCCCCAGTGGTACTAACACAAGGAATGCTTTTCACTACGCTGAAGGTAGTGAAAGCAGGTAAAGAAGCTGATATTAAGGCTTCTTGAATGTGCGGCACCCTCCATGCTGAGGGAAACAGCTTGTATTCTTACTACCGTCATCATCGTCATTTTTCTTAAATCCAGAATCATAATGATGAAAGTGTCCTTAGCATAAGAACACATGTAAATCATATTTAGGAAACACAATTGATAGTGAATCTTCTTGAAGTCTTGAATGGCAAGGTTCAGCAAGTGAGTACATATTCTATTTTCCCTTTATTTTTTAGGTCTTTGGTTTGTATTTTCAGCTCTTTATCCTTATTATCTTCATTTGGCTATTTTACTGATCATGGCTTAAGAAGTTCTACATGTTGTTTATATGAAATTTCAATAGGCAACGTCCAAGTTGAGGACACACTACTCCAAAAACATTGCATCCTGGCATGCTGAATATTTTGAGCTGCAGGAATTTGAGAAACAGCATGTGTAGGAATAACTTGTTGACCTTCTCTGGAAGCAGGTCATAAGACTCACATGAGAGGTGGCCTCCCTATACCCAGGGGAAAGAAGCATTCCTATCTGAAGCTGAAGTCATGACAAGAAGAATCTGAATGAAGAGACCTTGCTAAATTTCCCCCAGCACCACTCTTAGCTCATACCCTTGTCCTATCATATTTTTCCATGGCATTCCACTCTTCATCAAACCTAATATAAAATGCTCTGGTTTAACTACGTTTTCAGGTCTTCATATCTTTACAAGGGCTCCTGACTCATGTAAAACTTATATTAAGTAAATTTGTATGCTTTTCTCTTATGAATCTATCTTTTGTTATAGGGGTCCCAAGTGAGAAATTAGAAGGGTAGAAGAAAAAGAAAAATTTCCTTCCCTATAGAAAAAAAAGCAATTAAGTAAATTGGTAAAATGTAAATTAGAAAATGTTAAAGCCACTTTCAAGAAAATTTTTTCAATGTTTGTATTAGGGCGTATATGTTAGTTTCAGCATGTCAAACTTTTAAATATAGCTCCCAGAAAAATAATCACCATTCACACTGACAACTCCTGTAAGAGTTAAGACAGGAAAAAGCAAAATTAGCTGCATTCTGCCCTGTTCAACAATTCTCATTATAGAAGAAGCTGAGTTTGACCATTTTTAATTTTCCTGGCTTGATACTGAGGCTAAAAGTAGGAAAACAAACAAACAGAAAAGCTGACAGACCAAAATAAAACCCTATCTTTGCTGGTTCAATAAAAAAAATTAAAGCCATTAGTTTTTAAAAACAGCGTAATAGTTGGAAGAAGGTATATAGGACTGTTCTCAAAGAATATGGTCCTACCTTATAGAATTGCTATGCTAAAGAAAATTATAGCACATGCATTTGAATATTTGTGTAGATGCTTATTAAATGTTTACAGATCAGATCATTAAGCAAATAAAAAACATTGAAAGGTATTTTTAAAAAGTAAAATTACTTGATCTAAAAAGTATTCTTTATACTATTTTTAGGATAGTATAGTGTTAATTTCTCCTTCAAAATTCATTTTAATTATTTAGAGATTAGAAGGCAGAAAAGATTTCATATGAACTCATTTTAAATTAAGTAATACTGTACTATAATTAATAATTTGAAAACATAATTAAGGGAATTAATATGAAATATATTAGTAATTTAAATCCTTTACCAAATTATTTAGTAACATTAAGAGCATCCATAAAAAATAAGAAGTAAACAACTTCTAAAAAAGAAATGATCTATAAATCTTACATTCTTTCATGATGTTCAATATTTTGATGATTCTTCAGCAGAGATTTTGTCATTACTGTTTCCATGAATGGGATTCTTTCAGTGAGGGTGTAGCTTGCTTTGCTGTCCTCTCTCTTCTGTTCTTCTGTTTTTTCCTGATTTTTGCCTTCCATATCTTCACATAAGGAGGAGTTGATTGATAGGGTGTGACTAGAGGCAGAGTCCACCCATTCCTCAGAAATACCTGGTGAGTCTGGTTTATGTTCATTTGCACAAGAGTAAAGAACTCTATTTTGTAGCGCACTGTCACTGTTTGTACGTGACAAATGATTTTGCTGGACTTCTGATTCATCTCTCTGGGTGATACTTATATCCCCACGTTCATGTACACATCGGTATTCATTGCTAAGTGTCATCAATTTCTTAAAATAATGACAGAGATTTTCTGCAGCATCCAAG
The DNA here is from genome assembly GCF_040802235.1 of Manis javanica. Classification (NCBI taxonomy): domain Eukaryota; kingdom Metazoa; phylum Chordata; class Mammalia; order Pholidota; family Manidae; genus Manis; species Manis javanica. The sequence goes on from NC_133165.1 coordinate 11,829,620, forward strand.
GTGAATACATTTCTGAACAAATAACGAGGACATTTTAAAATAAGAATTGTAACAGAAAATGTTAAAAGTGTATAGGTCTGAAAATTTCCCTGTGTAGCCTGACACGAAAATTAAACCTCACTACAACATTCATTAAAAATTTATTTCTGGTTGTTTATAAAAATGGGTCTAGTTCCTAGCAAATTTTGAAAATATTTGTTCAGTTAATCAGTAGATCTATCAAACCAGACAGATGTCTATAAATTTTAAACTAATCTTTATGCTAGGTATTTTTGGTACAAATGAATGAAAAAAAATCCATACTTTTACCCAGGAACATGAGAAATCAGGGCTGCATAAATCTGGAGAAGTTATTTATGAAACAGAGTTAAAAGTCTTTCTGCATTGACTCTTGCCGTGCAAAATATTTGTACTGAACTATTAAACAAAGAACTTATATTATGGGAAAGCTTTTATCCCCATTTTTCTCTGGAAAAATAATCCACTGCAAAAAGAATTCAAATACTCTAAGACACAAATGGCTGTGATTCTCTTGAACAATTGTTGGTTTCTACCTCACTAAGTTTATGGCTTATGTAATTAATCAAACTTTCTGTTTGCCAGATTTGAGGCTCTCAAAAGCAAAGGTAAGGACTTGCCACTTGGGTAAGCCTTATTCTTGATTACATTTCATATTCCTTTATTGTTGTTTTTTAAAAATGTTACTTACTTCAAATTTATAATTTGCAACTACCTTTACTATATAGCTGCAAGCTGCCTTAAATTTTTTTCTAAACAATAATGGATATAAGTAAATATCAACTTTTAACCATACCATACAAAATGAGTGATACTCCTAAAATATAGAGATAATTAACAATTTCTACATTCACAAAGGTAATATTAGACTTTAGTGAGGCTCTAATAATATATTTTTGCCATTTTTTAAATCATTAATTTTGTTGACTAATAATGCAGAAAAGTTTCAGTTCAGTATTGGGAATATCAAATGTTTATGCTTAGGTGTTGGATTCCCGACCATTTATGATTAAACATATGAAATATAACACAGTTTACATTTTCAATGACAAAATGAAATTTAAGTTGCAATGACAATAAATTGTCCAAAGCAATTGAGAAATTTAAATTTCAACAGAAGGGAAGCCAAGAGTCACCTTTACATAAAAAAATTTTCCATTACCACACATATACAGGAGATAGAAATTTAGATTTACACAGATAAATTTAAATAACCTTTAATATTTGTTAAAAATAAATAGTAATTATAATTGGACTTTTTTAAGCTGTGAGATTTTTTTTTGAGAGGGCATCTCTCATATTTATTGATCAAATGGTTGTTAACAACAATAAAATTCTGTACAGGGGACTCAATGCTCAATGCACAATCATTAATCCACCCCAAGCCTAATTCTCGTCAGTCTCCAATCTTCTGAAGCATAACGAACAAGTTCTTACATGGTGAACAAATTCTTACATAGTGAATAAGTTCTTACATGGTGAACAGTACAAGGGCAGTCATCACATAAACTCTCGGTTTTGATCACGCATTATGAACTATAAACAATCAGGTCAAATATGAATATTCATTTGATTTTTATACTTGATTTATATGTGAATCCCACATTTCTCCCTTATTATTATTATTATTATTATTATTATTTTTAATAAAATGCTGAAGTGGTAGGTAGATGCAAGATAAAGGTAGAAAACATAGTTTAGTGCTGTAAGAGAGCAAATGTAGATGATCAGGTGTGTGCCTGTAGACTATGTGTTAATCCCAGCTAGACAAGGGCAGCAAAACATCCACGGATGCAGAAGATTTCTCTCAAAACAGGGGCGGTGAGGTTTTAAGCCTCACCTCTGTTGATCCCCAATTTTAAACTGTGAGATTTTTTAAATTGAGTAGACTTTATATAAAAACATTTAAATAGAAAATCAAATATTATATAGATGAGCATATATGAAAATAGAAATACCAATAATTTAATAATTATGTTTAGAAATTACTGTTGCAGTTACAATAAAGAGCTGTCCTAAGTGAAATATGAAACCACTTCCTTTTTTATTTGTGTTTTCTGTAGCAATACAAATTAGCAAATACAGTTACAGAAAGATCAACCGTAATTTATTCAGACTAATGCATTCAGAATCTAGCAGGAAGCCTGGGGAGCTCTCTTTCTCTGTTATTTGATTAGGACTCTGCTCCCAGCTTCTGTCCTCTGAATACGTTCATATAAAGACTGCTTTTTTCCCACAGTGCTCCCAATAACACCTTAACATATAATTATAAAATATGTACAATATGCCTTAATATATAATAAATATTATATGTATTACAAAATGTGCCTTGCTCCATTGTAACCATTTACCTGATTTTTTTCTTATGTCAATTTGTGAATTCTTTTGAGGATAAACTGTAATATTTAGTTTATTGTGTGTTTATTCACAATAACTGTTGAATAAATTTATGACTGAATGAAAGACTGAATATTTGCCTCATCTTGAAACTATCTTCATGCCTTATTTTATCTAATATTGGCACTTAAGTTATATTTTAAATTATGTTTAAAATAAATATTAGTATATCTCAAGCAACAATGATGCCCAGCAGGCTTTTTTTAAGGGAGAATATCCCTAAAACACATTAGTCTAATCTCAAAACTATGATTAATGAGAATATTTTTTAATCATATGTATAAATTATTTCTTTAAGTAACAAAAAGGGAAGATAACAGTCTTACCCTTTCCCAATAATATAGTTTTCAATTAGTAAGTTGAATTCTCGAATCTGGGACTGACAAAATGTCAGGAAACGACCTAACCCTGGTTGATAATGTTCTTCAGTACGGCTTTCTGAGTAAGAGCTTAGCATTTCACCGTTGAGGATTCTTAGAGCGGGTAATATTTTCAGTAGAGAATTCCTATTGAAAAGAGGAAAATATTTAATTTTGAAAAGGAATTTATATCTCAAATAACTATATACTTATTATTAAAACAGTGTAAGCACAAAGTATATAAAAATTTCAATTTTGTAGAGAAAATGATACTGTTAAGTTTGTTTAATAAACTTATGGTATGATGTGATATACAAATTAATTTTTAGAGTTCTTGATATACATTTAACACTGTCTAAAAAAATGGGAAGTTCAAGGAGTTGGACACTAGGGCTGGGAGTGAATAAAGGTGATATTATGAAAAGAAAAATAACATCAGATTATTTTTGTTTATTTCAGTAGAGGTGAATTCTGATTGTTTTTCTTAGCAAAATACAGCGTAAGATAGTTTAAACAAGAGTAGTAAGACATCGCTCTATTTATCATGATCTGAAAATCCACACCTATGTTATTTCTCCAGGAATCTTGCTGAAGATGATGATAAAAGTCTTTTGAATATGAGCAAAAATCTGTATTAATTTAAAAGACTACTGCTATGAAAAACCAAGTCGGACAGCAAGAGCTGTCCATCAAGCTTAGCCATTTAGAAATACTTGCCCAAACCTTTCAAAAGGAGAACATAGGCCTCTTTTCACAAGGCTACTGATGGCCACAGGGGCAAAATGCACTTCTTAAATGAATAAAACTCCTTAATTCAAAACTAAAAGTTCCTGTGAGGAAAACTAAAAAATTGGTGAAAAATATCAAAGAACTAAATAAATGCAAAGATATACATATATATATATATATATATATATATATGTATATGTATATATCTTCATGGATAATAAAATTGAATATTGCCAAGAAATTAGTTCTTAACTTCACCTATAGATTGAACATGACCCTGCTAAAAGGCACTTTATGGATATCAACAACCTGATTCTAAAGTTTATTAAGAGAGGCAAGAGACCCAGAATAGACAACTCAATGTTGAAGAGAAGAAAAAAGCTGGGGGACTAACACTACCTGACCTGAAGACTTACTACGAAGCTACAGTAATCAAGACAGTGTGGTGCCGATGAAAAGAACAGACAGATAGATCAATGGAACAAAAAAGAAAGCCCAGAAATAGACCCAAATAAATATAGTCAACTAATCTTTGGCAAAGGAGCAAAGGTAATACAATAAGATAATTGGTGCTGGAACAACTGGACATCTATGTGCAAAAAAGTGAATGCAGACACAGAAATTACACCCTTCACAAAAATAAACTCAAGTGGATCACAGACCTATATTCAAGTGCAAAACTATAAACCTCCGAGAAGATTAACAGGAGAAAACCAAGATGACATTGGGTATAGTGCTGTCTTTTAGATACAACACCAAACACACAGTCCATGAAAGAAATAATCAATAAGCTGGACTTCATTAAAACTAAAAACTGCTCTGTGAAAGGCAATGTCAAGAGAATGTGAAGACAAGTCATATACTGGGAAAAAAGATCTGATAAAGGATTGTTATCAGAAATATATAGATGTACAAAGAAATATTAAAACTCAACAATAAGAAAATGAACATCCCGATTAAAAAGTGGGCCAAAGACGTTAAGAGACACCTCAGCAAAGACAGAATAGAGATGGCAAGTAAGCATATGACAGATGTTCAGCCTCATATGTCATTAAATAATTGTTAATTAAAATGAGATACCACTACCTATAGATTACGATGACCAATCAAAAAAAAATGACAACACAAATGCTGCTGAGGATGTAGAGAAACAGGAACTCTCATTCACAGCTGGTGGGAATGCAGAATTGGTGTAGCTACTGTAGAAGACAGTTTGGTGGCATCTTACAAAAATATACATACTTTTACCATATGATCCAGCAGTTGTGCTCCTTGGTATTTACCCAAATGAATTGAAAAACTGAAGTCTGCACAAAAACCTTTACTCAGATGTTTATAGCAGCTTTATTCATAATTGCTCAAACCTGGAAGCAACCAAGATGTCCTTCATAGGTGAATGGATACATAAACTGTTACATACATATAATGGAATATTACTTAACACAAAAAATAAGAAAGCTATTGAGCTATGAATAGACATAGAGGAATCCTAAAATGCACTTTACTAAGTAAGAAAGATAAACGGAATGGGCTACATGCTTTATGATTCCAACTATCTGAAATTCTTGAAAAAAGCAAAACTATGGAGACAATAAAAAGATCAGTGGTTGCCAAGGGTTAAGGTGGAGGGAAGGATGAATGGACAAAGAACAGAGCATTTCTAGCGCAGTGTATACTACTACTACTACATCTATTCTGTAAAATACTACTACATGTGGACGCATGTCATTATACATTTGTCAAAGCCTATAGAATACACAAAACCAAGAGTGAGCCCTAATGTAAACTGGACTTCAGGTGATAACGATGTGTCAATGTAAGTTCATTGTAACAAGTGTATCCCTTTGTGGCAGGATATTGATAGTGGGGGAGGTTGTACCTGTAGGGACAGGGTCTATGTGGAAATTTTCTGTATTTTCTGTTAATTTTGTTGTTAACCTAAAACTTCCCTAAAAAATAAAATTTATTAATGAAGAAACAAAACAAACATAGTTCCTAAACACTAAATGAACAATGGAAAGGTAAGATTACTAAAATAGTAAGGTTTTAGAAGGAAAACTCCATCAGAGCCCTAATATCAGTTATTCCTTCTACCTAGACTGTATCGAGCAACTTACCAATTTATACAGTTGTAAAGCATAATTTTAATTTGTTTTTAATGAAGGAAGTCTGTTAAAGCAAAAATGCCAAGAGCCAACAATATTCATAATGTATCCCTATGAATTGCTATGATTTTGATAGTCTTGGTATTTAATAAATGATAATCACAACAAAGATATAAATATATCTTCTTAAAAGGAAGTAAAAAAGAAGATCAGCAAAGTTTTTTATTTACTGGGGACATACGATTTACTGCTCCCTAACCCCCCCAGTCCAAGAAATAATACCTTTCTTTCCCTTTACAGATATATAAGGAAAGAGAGAAAGCAACTCGATTTGGTTCTTCAAGGTAATTATAAGATGTTTTACGATGTTAAAGAGTTTTAGTTACTTAAGAAAGCTTGAGTCCGTCTGTATATTTTGAACAGTTTGAGTAGGCCTGAAGCTACCGATGTTTGTGAAATCATGAACTACCATGTTTACTACAGGGAGTTAAATAAATCTCATATACTGTGTTTCTGTTTGCATTCAATTTAAGATGTGGTTCAAAAGCAGAATGTTGTATTAAGAAAATATCTATACACAACAGAGATGATGAGGTAATCATTAGAGGTAATCACCGCAGAGGTGCATACAATATTAAAGATGACATGAAATCTTTGACTGAGGCTATCATCAAAGCAAGGAAAGGTTACTCTCTGAAACTGAAGCTGGTAATAACCAGATACAATGGAGCGATTAACCATCTGCATTCCGCCCTACCCAGTTGTTTATTACATGACCAGTGAATCTACACTGAATTCTAAATCTCCACCCAAATTTTCTTTGAGACATGACTGTAATGTCAAGATAACTTATTTAGTTACAATAATAAAATGTTAGATGAAATAATGGTGCCTTTGAAATGTGGTAATAGAAGGTATTCAAAGTTATGACTATGTGGGTGTTCATGCAGCTTAAAAAAGATGATGCTCTAACCCTATTTACTGGTCTTTTTTCTTTAGATTAAACTTCCTAAATTACCAGAGAGCAAACATAAGGCTTTGACAATTTAATGAAAATAGCACTTGACACTCAACAATAACAAACAGCTCTAATTCTTTGTGTAACAAGTAAATTTCTGTGATACCTTGGCCTCCAGAGCACACTTGACCAGCAGAAGGAAAGAAGTGAACAAATGACAAGCTTGGGTCTGAAATAGGTATATCTTATAAGGCACATTAATAAGGCAGATTTTCTTTTTACAAGTTGGATATCTTAGTAACTAGATGAAGCTGTTTTTCTTTTTTTTTTCTGAGCTATAGTCATTTTTGGTTAAACAGTAAGAGTAAGCTGTTGGACCTATAAGATGCTTTAACACGATCGTGGACCCACAGTGGTAGTGCACCATCTTTCACAGTCTTCTCTCAGGTCTCATTTTGCCTAATTAGGGAGATGTCAACAAAAGGAAGGCAATGGTCATGATGCTATCATGAGAGTCACAGTGTCTGATGCATCCATTCTCTCTCAGTTACTATCTAAATCCATCGGGATGGGAATTCAAGGCTAGATTCCAATGTGTGTCCAACCTTGCAGTCAGTGTCTCTGAAAAGACCGTCCTTGAACCACCACATCAGTGGCACCTAGGATATTTTTAAAAATTCAGTTACACCAAAGACCTCTTCTGCTGAGTTTGGAAATTTGCATTTTTAATATATAGCCTTTCTTATGCACCTTATAGCATAAGAACCACTGCACTGGAAAGAAAATACACTACAATACATTATGCTAAAATCAGATATACTCAGGTTTAAACCTAAAACAAAAAACAACTCTGAAATTATAACTGGAAATTTTCTTAAATTTTCAAGAAAAATATAGCTTATCTGGAAACTTGTAGCATGAACTATATATCAATGATGTCATAGAATTTGCTTAAATAAGTGATATTGTGGGCCTGAGCAATTGTATTCCATGGTCTGCTCACCGATTAACATTTCCCTTGGTTTTACATAAAGGGTATGAAAGTTTCTTAGAAAAGTATTCTGGTAACATGGAAATTACAGAGGACATGTTGAATATATAGGGAGACCAAATTTCTATTAAGAATTAATTAATGACCAAATGAAGAGCAATTTTCACCAAATAATGTAATACAATCCTAGAGGCAAAAATATAAGAATTTGCTTCATCAGATTAATTGACAGAATATTATTTTACCATGAGCCTATTTTATTTAAACAAGTGTTTATGTTGCAGATGACCGAAATAATGAAAAGTAAATAAACTTAAAGGTAATATAGACATTAGGTTTGTTTCTAGGTGTCGCAAGTGGCATTATGTGAAAGCTGTTGAGATGCTAACTGATGCCAGATCAGCAAAGGGAAAAATGATAACTTTGTCTTCAAATACTATATTTGGATATAGTTATTGATACAGATTTCATTAAGTACAATATTTTAACTACAGGGAATGATACTAGAGAAAGTGGATTAACAGGGCTTGAATTTTTACGTTTGGATTAGTCTGATGTTACATTCATCACTTTTACATAAAAAAATACTTTCCAAATGGTTTATTTGGGGGAATATTTGGAACTTCTTTTGGATGTAAAAATTTAGTTTTCTTGGCTCTTCAAGACTGTCAAAATGTCTTGAAATATGTGATTTACCTAATAAGTGTCCAGATTAGAGTTAGTGCTTAAGTTTAAACAGGTTTTCTTTATTTTTAACGAACGGTTTTCAAATCTGTATAAATTCGTCGTGCATAGACTGGCCTTAAGCTCAGATGCAGGCTCCTAAGAGTCTATGATGGATAAATTAGAAAGTGCTCCAGCAAGGCAACTCATTCTGGAAGTACAAGGATACTGTGAGATCTCAGCATCAGTTTTCCAGCTGGGCTCCTCCTAGCCAAGGGCTGAATCAATATTTCATTCAGTGAAAACTTCCTGGTGAATATTCTGTCACTTAAGAAGCTCTATTAATCATTAAAGAATGAAGCACATTCCCAAAGGAGATTCCAAACGGAGTCTGTGGATTAAGTTTTAAAAAGATATTTTTTTTAAGTACATCAGTTTTGTCCATGTTATCACTGGCTAGACATGAAAGTAAGAAGCCAGTTTGGAAAATCTATAACTAATCCCTTTGTTGGTATCAAGGGTTATGTAAAGTTCACTGGAACACACTACTTAAAGTTTGAGTCAGTCCTTTCACTAACAAATCCATATTTTATAGATGAGTAGATTTTAACTCTTTAGATAACTGTATTTAGATGAAAGCTGTATTAGGCCAACTGATATGAGTGAAATGGGTTAAGTAAAATTTTCAGGTTGGCGTTACTCTAGTCCAGAGAAATTCATTTAAACATAGAAATTGTAATAAATAACTATATATGTTTATAGTATAATTACTACCTATTTTCTTTTAGGATTATTTCTAATTAAATATTTTCTTTTAAATTAAATATATTTTCTAATTAAATATACTGTAAAGTATATATACTTAATAGTTACAGCAAAATGTGCCTTAATATACTTATAACACATTTATATCAATATATTTTACTAAAAGCACATTTAATTCAACCAATTAAGTGTTTATGCTCCATACAAAAAAAATGAATATAAATAAATTCAAAGATCATTCAGGACATAGGTCTGTTTCTAATTGTTGCCATTGGCAATGTGGCAGCTATTTGGATGGAAACCCAAAAGCAAAACTGCAACAGTAAGAGGATTCATGCCCTATTTTTCCAAAACCTAAGAGAAAAACCACGGCCCTTAAAGAGCTCACTCTGAATAATGCGCACGACCACCTGTGTTTATGTCATCATAGATTTTGTCTATACAGTTGCTCAGGAAAATAAAGATATTTATCTAAAAACAACTCATCAGCTATTTTCATTACAAATACTATCATTTAGCAAGCAGAGCCTTTTGGACATAATTACACTCTTCTTTTTGTATGGGAACTTTCACTCTGAGATCAGGCTCCTAGAAATGAGGATCCATAACTTGGGGATTGGTGGTTTACACTCCAATGTAACAGCAGCACAGCCCCCAAACAGCCCCAAACGCGCTAGTGTGTCTGGAGGGGCACCTTGACTGCTTCTGTTCCAGATGAGGAGTCCGTCCCCTAGCTGGCAAGAGGTCTAGAAACATACATACGTAGGTGGTCTTTTCACATATACACACAAATTCCTTAAATAGTTGCAATTTCTGATTCTTCTATGGTTTGACATTAACTAATAGTTGATATTTCCTGTAGTAATTTGTCCTAAGATCAGTTTCTCAGGAAACAAAGAATCTCATAAGCACTATGGTTCCCTCAAAGTGCAAGGACTCCAGATTTGGAACTCCTGATATTGATAATTACTGCAAATCAACAATAATACCAATTGTGAATTTATAAGGAATAATGTTTTCGATCACTAACATAAAAAATTTAAACTTTAATAGAAAATTAGAGGGGCTGAAGCATGCACGTTTTTTCAAGTGTTGACACACTGTGACATAATTAAATTCTGTAATGTATTCCTTCAACAAATAATTTTCGGTGTCTACTACATAAAGCATAAAAGGATATATCTCCTTCCAGCTCTAAACTAGAAAGATCTGTACAATGAACTGGGGCCACTTACTACTTATTTTTAGCCCCTTTTTAACGTCTGGATTCTCTAATACTACTTAATTTGGCCACTTTCCTTTAATCTCTTACCACTTTGCTGCTGAAAAATATCTTCCCCAAATACTAGTTTCTTTTTCACACAATTATTCAAATTTTCTCTAAAGCTCCCTAAAAAAAATCCTCATTTCACCAGTGAGGATTTAGAGACATAGGAAAGTTATGTTACTTGCCCAAAATCACACACTATGGCACAAGCGTAGGATGTCCTTGTTTAAAAGCACATTTACCAAGTGTGCTATGTGCAAGCACTCCTACAAAATGCCTCCATGCAGTAACGTATTTAGTCCCACAGAGAATGTTAGCATACTCTGATACTCATGTTTTTCCCTTCATTCCCCAGTCTCTTTTGAAGTTCGTTTGGCCATATGACAAGTTACCACCAGCAGAATATGACAGAAGTAATTCCTGCCACTTTTGAGTGCTTAAATGTCAGCTATGCTTTCCCTGTGGTCTCTTTCCCTCCTTCACCACAATCTGCTACCTAAAATAGTGAGGTTATGTTGAAGGTATATGACCCAGAGCCACAAAATGGAAATAGCCTGAATTCTGAGTCTGCTTAGATCAGAAGGATGAGCTCTTATCAGACATAATGTAAATAAAAAATAAGCTTTTATTGTATTAAAACACACGAATTTCTGGACCTGTTGTTGTACAGCAAAACCAATATTACCCTGATGAGGACATCCTATGAGGTAAGTACTATTTTTATAATACCCATTCTACTGGTGAAGAAACTGAAACAGGGCAAGGTTAAGCAACTGTCACAAAGCCAACAGCTAGGAAGTGGTGGAACTAGATAAGCACCTGCTCAGTTTACTAACAAGGCCTATACATGTATCTACTATACTATAGTCCCTCTCCAGGACCCCAGGATAAAGGAGGCTTTTTAATTCTAGCATTAAAGGCCCTTTAAAAATCTAGCAATAATATTATCATGTGAAACAGTAGAGTATATTATTTAAATTCCAGGCTTCAGAACTAAAATCTCTTCCCTGACACTTACTCAGGCCGTATTGAGCTAATCATAAGACATCTAAGCTTCAATAAAAACCTCTGAAAAGTGAGAATGATAATTACAGAACCCAATTCAGAGATGCTGTGACATGAAATAATATGTATAGGTACTTATCCCACTCTCTGACACATTGTAAGTGTAAGTACTTGATTTCTTATTTCTTTCCAGTGTCATTTCCCAGTATACCCTCTTTAAGTCTGAACAGACTGGCCTTCTAACAGAGTAAGCCCCACGTTTCACATTCTCATTCACATTCACACTCACACTTCATGGATATGAAAGGAGGGATCAGAATTCCGATGAGCATGCCAACAGAAGTTCTTTTTTTTCCTTTTAACCTTATTTTAAATCTTACCAAGCTTTTGGGGATTACTCAAAGTTTGCCTTTCAGCAAAGGCAGATTTTCCTGGCCATCTCAAATTAAGTTCATGTTTCCAAATCTCTAAAGCAAATCTGTTGCTTATGATAATAATCTGGTACTTGCATTAGGTACTGTAATCTAAGAGTTAAAGAGCATAGACTCTGGAGCCAGGCTGCGTGGGCTGAATACTGGCTCTTCCACTTATTAGCTGTGTAACTTTGGGCAAGTTACTCAGCATTTCTTGTGACTCAGTTTCCTTACCTATAAAATGGATACACTAGGTAGCTATTTTACTAGGCATATTGTGAGGATCGAAGAAAACTGCAGGGCACAAACTAAATGCTATATTAGTGTTTACTGTAATTATTAGCATTTATAGATATCATCTTTGGCATATTTATAGCCCTAACAGATTATAAAAATAACTTGGAATCATGGGTTTTATTAAATTGCTTTTACAATGTCTAACATGTTTGGACACTGGTTGCATATAGTAGGCATACACTAAATACTTGGTGGTTGAATTAGAACCCATAATAATCTGGTTAGCCTAGTAATGGAAAATAGTAAATATTTATGTGCTTACCATGTTCCAGTAAGAATACACATTCTTAACAAAATGTTTATTATCCCATTCAATTCTCATAACAACCCAAAAGGTAGGTATTATTGTTGTTCTCATTTCACAAGTGAGGATTTAGAGACATAGGAAAGTTATGTTACTTGCCCAAAACCACACACTATGGCACAAGAGTAGGATGTCCTTGTTTAAAAGCACAGTGACTTCCACAGTTTAATTGGCATCAGATCACCCAAAGGACATGTTAAACACAGATTACTGGGCGTCATACACTAATTTCTGATTGAGTGAGTCTGAACAGTGTCCAAAATTTTGCATTTTTTCTAACAAGTTCCCAGGTCATAATGAAGCTGCTGCTCTGAGCACACACACCCTTTTAGGAACTTCTTCCTTGGGGCATATATACTGTTTCCTTTGTGCTACACAGCTTAACTTGCGCTGGAAGCAGACGTTTCTAAAGTAGAAGTAGATAAGGTCTGTTCTAAAACATGTGGAAACATAGCAGGTTTTCCTAAAAATAGAATGTAACATTAGAAATTTATGTGGAAACTTGGCTTTAAAGAAAAATAGACTTTCTGGCAAAGATAATAACTCTGTGGTACAAAAATCATCGATGAGTAGCAAATTACACAGGCACTTTTCTTAACCAAAGACCACTTAACAAATGAAGGAAACCAAAACATCTGGAAAGAGAGTGTCAGAAGTTTGCAATGGCCTCAGACAAGGGAGGGAACAGAGACAACTACCTAGACTCTTCCCTTGTTCAGCAGGTGAATTAAATCAGATAACAGGAACTTTAAACATAACCAGATCATTGTTCTTTCTGTAAGATATCTTATATTCTTCTAAAGTCATGAGAACCAGGATTTTCCTGGCTATGGCCACATATTACAGGGAAACCAAATCAGGGCAAAGGGCCCCTGCTCCTGCCCTAGAATGAGATGTCACAACAACCTTGTTTTCCATTATTCATTCTTATCTATATTTTGTTCACGAACGCTGCAGTTTTACTACCTGATAAAATTGATAAGACTTGCTGACTTGATCCAAACTCTGAGGATCCTAAAATAGATTTTCCTACCTGAATTTTAGTAAATGTTTGCTTTTTCTTATTTAGTATGTTATCAAACTCATCTTGCTAAATTAGGCTGTAAGCCCTGTCTATTCTTGGCATGTTCAGCTTTGATGTACCCATGACCTGATATGATGATACAAATGTCAAAAAAGTAGTAAGTTATGTTAAACCTCCTAACAAATGCATACTGCTGGACATTAAAAAGAAATGAGTTTAAGCCAGAATCATCACCAGTACTGAAAATTCCAAAGCAGACAGTCTTTCAGTATTTGAGGATGTAATTCACCTGGACACAGATAAAAGAGTAACGATCTGAGGACATGTGAGAAAAACCACTTAAGGCTAAAGGAAAGACCCAATGGGAAGCAAAAGGCAGAAAAATTTCCAGAACCCACATAGGTCTGGGAATAATTCCCATCAGCCAAAGTAGATAATACATAGAAGGGACATGGAGAATACTCAGAAAGTTAGCACCATAGTAGTGGAGCTAAACTAACACTAGTCTAAAGGTTCTTTGGGACTTCCCTAACACAACCTCAAAGCAAACTTGGAATGAGTTAACTAATTCCAAGTTAATTAGTTGCTGCAGGTCAGAAACAAAATAGATGTTATCTAAAGGGGAAAAAAATGGAAATCGACAATATAAAACCTTAAAGTGTCCAGTGTACAACCAAAATTGACCAGGCATACAAGAGCAGGGAAATATGACCCAGAATGAGGAGAATCAAATCAATAAAAATAGACCTCAAAATGACAGAGATGATGGAACTAACAAACAAGGGTGTTAAAACAGCTATTATAAGCATGCTCCATATGTTCAAGATGATTCAGGAAAATATGAGCATCATCAGGAGAGAAATCACAAATGTTAAGTAAACGACAGAAATGAAACTTCTAAAAAAGAATATCTCAATTCTGAATTGATGGGATTAATAACAGAGTAGACACTTAAGAAGAAAATATCAGAGAACTTGAAGGTGCAGCAATAACTATTAAGAGTGAAGTATAGGCAGGAAAAAAGTGTAAAATATAAGAACAAAGCAAAATCAACTTCTGGGATTTATCAACTGGTCTAATATTGGTGAAATTGGTGTCCTAGTACAAGATAGAAAGAAGGTAGAAAAAAATATTTGAAAAAATAATAGTAAAAAACTGCCCGAATTTTATGGAAACTATAAACAAATCCAAAAACCCACAAGTACGTCATAATCAAATTGCTGAAAATCACATAAAGAGATCTTAAAATTATTGAGAAACAGAGTAATCAAGAAAATTACATCAGCAGATTTCTCATTAGAAATAATGAAAGCCGTAAACACTGGAGAGACACATTTAAAGTATCAGGGGAGGAAACTGACTGCAAAGGGATATGGGGTAATTTTTTGAAGTGATAAAAATGTTCAGGGCATTGATTGGGTGTTTCTAACAAAATTGTCATACTTATTTATAAACAAAATGGATGAAGATATTATATGTAAATTATCTCAAAAAAGCTGATTATAAACAAAAGGTGGTCAATTTGAAGGAAAAACAATGTTAGAATAACATGAAAATTTGAAATTAGAGGAACTTTTTTAAAGAAAATTCATTCACAAAATTACAAATATTTTTCTTCATTTACATTAAGGTGCTACAATATTCTAGAGATACATGAATTCACACATGCTTATAATACTTATTTTAACAGACACCAACTTTCTTTTATAAAAAAATTAAATTATTGGCAGAAAGGAAATAATTTTAAGTAGCAATCTATATAATTTAGATGACTCATAAAACATAATTCCCACTAACTTTTTATAAATGTAAACCTTAAGTTAATAACATACTAGAATTGTCACATAATCAATGATATGAATCTAAATTGTGTCAAGTATGCATTAGCTCATACATGCGCAAAAATTATTTTAGGTTGGCAATATTTTTTAAACTATTTTTTACAAACCTGTTCTGTTTTGAATAACCTTTTAATTATTTTTTATTAACTTTTCCCAATCAATTAGTATACACAGAACAATTTTCATCAAACAATATTTTCTGCAACTATAACAAAGTATGTACCTAAGGTACGAAAATGTCTCTTTACCTCCAGTTTAATTCTTGAAGAAGTGGATTTCCAGTGAGAGACAATTCACAGAGAGAATAGCATGCGTCAAAACATCTTTCAGTACTTGTAAGATCTGCAGGAAAGAACAATTAAAATCATAATGAATGGTATCACTGATAAAGAAAAATATTCACAAATCAATGACCGTTTTATCTATTAGCTATATTAAAAAAGCAACTAGATTATTCTGCAGAACACAGTATGCTTTTAAAAGAAGACTGTATTAAGAACACAGACTCTGTTGTCAGAATATATATTTCTACCATTTAGCAGCTGTGTGAACTTAGACAAATCATACAACTACTTTATAATTCAGGTTCATACCTATCTCTTAGGGTAAGGATTCAATAAAATAATGGGTGTAAAGACCTTAGAATAGTTTGTGCCAGATTATAAGCACAAAATCAGAAGAGGTGAAATCTACAGTAATAGGATAAGTGGTAAAATTGAACATAAACCTAAATAGAATTACATGGACATATTATACTTACAAAAGTAAAAGAGGTCAAGCTAGAGAACATTAGAGAGTAATTTATACTAGAATTGTTCTCCCACTGAAAAAATCGTGAAACTGGAGAATACATAAGAAGTACCTGTTTGTACACCTGACTCTGAGAGAAGGAAAACATACATGATGAGCTTACCATTACAGTGGTTTTCTGCCTGAAAGCACCTTACCACTAAAGAGCAGGAAAGTGGAGACCAAGCAAAGAGGCTGTTCAGCTGAATTAAGAGACAAAGATCAGAACTGAAACTGGAATTTATGGTGAAAAGTACTGAGAAGAATCTGTGCGTATGTGTTAGGGGAGGAAATTGGGGGGAAAAGTCTGTGAGGATTCACTGCTGGCCCTTGGATGAATGGTAGGTGTTACACAGACAGGGCAAGACTCTGAAACACTTAGCAAAGACCACTTTGTTGTAGGGCTAAGGGCTGAATGATGACACCAAGTTTACACAGCAGTCAGACACTGGAGTTTCTGCTCAGCTAGAATGAGACCTTATGAGTATTTCAGAGATTTAGCTAAAATCCAGAAAGACTATTCATTAGGCATAAACACAATTACCTAGAGTTAGGGGCATGCATTAAGAGTTGAAAACTAAAATGATTTGTCCTAATAGACAATAAAATTAAGGCTGACAGAAACAAAATTTCCAATCAATACTTTAACTGCCTGCCAGAATTAAACTTAACATCCTTTAAAAGGAAGACAACAATGTTTAAATTCACCAAACTATAGTATGTATAATGTTCAACATACAGTTAAAAATTACAAGACAGACAAAAATAGACTTAAAACAAATACTCTAATTAGAGACAAAATAGGGTGTTATATAATGATAAAGGGATGATTTAAGCAAAAGAATATAACATGTACCCAACATGGGAACAACTAAATATATAAAGAAAATATTAACGGACCTACAGGGAGAAAGAGCAATATAATTAAGTAGGAGACTTTAATACCTCTCATTTGCATCAATGGGTAGATCATCGAGATCTGCCTATTGATCCAAATCAATAATGAAACATAAGCCTTGTTTTAAACAACATGTTAGACCAGATGGACTTAACAGATGTTTAACAGAACATTCCATACAAAAGCAAGGGAATACATATTATTCTCAAGTGCACATGGAACATTTTTGAAACTAGATCTTGTGTTAGCCCACAAAGCAAGTCTTAAAAAATTTAAGAGGACTGAAATGATGTCAAGCATCTTTTCTGATCACAATGGTGTGAAACTACAAATTAATTACACAAAGAAAACTGGAAAATCCACAAATACATGACTAAACATCTACTGAACAATCCAGAACTCAAAGGAGAAGTAGAGAAATACAAAAAATACCTCGAAGTTAAATGAAAATGGAAAGGTAACATATGAAAATGTACGGGATGCAGCAAAAGCAGTCCCAGAGGGAAGTTCATAGGAATAAATGGCTACCTCAAGAAACATGAAAAGTTTCAAATAAACAACATAACTTTATACTTCCAGGAACTAGAAATAAAGAAAAAATGACTGCAAACTTAGTAAAGGAAGGTAATAAAAAAGATTACAGAAAAAAATTAAATGGAGATTTTCAGTGAAAACTAATAAATTTCAGTGAAGCTAATAAAGTCAGTGAAGTTGCAGGACACAAAATCAATACACAGAAATCTCTTGCATTTCTATACACTAATAACAAAATAGCAGAAAGAAATTTAAAACAGTTCCATTTATAACTGTGTGAAAAGAATAAAATACTTAGGAATAAATTTAACCAAGGAGGTGAAAGATCAGTATATTGAGATCAATTAGTACATGCAGAACAATTTTCTCAAATTGACCACCTATTGTTTGTATCAGCTTTCTTGAGATAATTTACATATAACAATCTTTATCCATTTTGTTTATAAATAAGTATGACAGTTTTGTTAGAATCACCCAATCAATGTACTGAATATTATCATCACTTCAAAAAATTACCCCATGCCCTTTTGCTGCCACATGCAAAAGAATGGCACGTGACCACTATCGTATACCACACACAAGACTCTGATGAGAGAAACTGAAGACAACACAAATAAATGGAAAGATAGTCCATGCACATAGATTGGAAGAATTAATACTGCTAAATTATCCATACCATCGAAAACCATATACAGATTCAGTGAAATCCCTATCAAAATCCCAAAGGCATTTTTCAAAGAAATAGAACAAACAATCCTAAAATTTGTATGAAAGCAAAAAAGACTCCAAATAGCCAAAACCATCTTAAGAAGAACAAAGCTAAAGACATCATCCTCTCTGATTTCAAACTATATTACAAAGCTGTAGTGATTAAAATAGCATAGTATTGGCATAAAAACAGACACAGATCAATGGAACAAAATGGAGAAAAGGAAGTAAACCTACACACATATGGCCAATTAAGTAATGACAAAATAATGAAGTATATATTATGAGAAAGAACAATGTCTTCAATAGGTGGTTTTGAGAGAACTGGGCAGCCACATGCAAAAGAATGAAACTTGACCACTATCTTATACCACACACAAAAATTAACTCAAGATGGATAAAAGACTTAAGCCCTGAAACCAGAGAACTCCTAGAAGACAGTATAGGTAGTAAGTTCCTTGACCAAACCATGGTGATGGTGTATTTAATCTGACACCAAAAGCAAAAATAAAGTGGGACTACATCAAAGTAAAAAGCTTCAACGTAGCAAAGGAAACCATTAACAAAGTGAAAAGGAAACCTACTGATGGGAGAAAATGTTTGCAAGTCATGTATCTGATAAGGGACTAATATCCAAAATATATAAAGAATTCATACAACTCCACAGAAAACATCCCAAATAATCTAATTTAAAAATGGGCAGAGGATCTGAATAGATAATCCAGAGAAGACATAAGGATGACCAACAGATGCATGAAAAGATGCTCAACATTACTAATCGACAGGAAAGTGCAAATCAAAACCACAATGGGTTATCTTCTCATACCTGCTAGAATGGCTATTACCAAACAGTCAGTCAATAACGTATTTGTGAGGATGTGGAGAAAAAAGAACTTTTGTACACTGTTGGTGGGATAGTGAATTTGTGCAGCCATTATGGAAAACAGTATAGAGGTTCCTCAAAAAATTAAAAATAGAACTCCCATATGGTCCAGTGATTTCACTTCTGGATATTTATTTGAAGAAAATAAAACACTAATTTGAAAAGCTATATGCACCCCCATATTCACTGCATTATTATTTAAAATGCCAAGACATGGAAACACCTTAAGTGTACATGTATGTATAAATGGATAAAGAAATTGTGGTATATATCTATGACAGAATATTATTCAGCCATAAAAAAGAATGAAATATTGCTATTTTGACATGGATGGACTTCAAGGGCATTATAGTAAGTGAAATAAATCAGGAAGACAAATACCATATGGTCTCTCTCATGTGTGGAATCAAAACAACAACAACACAAAAAACAAGCTCACAGACACAGGGAAGAGACTGGTGGCTCCCCAAGGGGGGACACATGAGTAATTTTTTTTTTAGTTTAAATGAATTGAAGAAAGAAAAGTCTCGTGGAAGATTTATATTTGTCTTATCATGTATGTGCCTATTTGACTCTAGAAGCAGTAAGGGTGACATTGAAGCACCACACAGATCTACCTAATAAAAGAGGAGATGAATCTATAGGATCAGAATGTAGAAGAACTGTTCCAATTCTAATCACTACTTTTAAGTCCTCAGTTACATAAGAATTACTACACACTCTTACAACCACTGAACCTTTGAACTAAAAGTCCTCTTTCTCCTTTGCGATGGTACTTCAAGTATCTGTCTGTACTCTCTGGACCTGTGTTACGTATATAACTGTAGGGAACTGAAAGATTCATTGTTTTAGTTGGTCCAGTTTTCCCACTGGTCTGCTACCAGAGCTAAAGCTGTCCTTGGTAATATAGCTGTTTTTGTTTCCTAGTATGTTGTTTTTCATTCTCAAAAATAATACCTGTTACCTATGTGAACTATTGCCTCTTGGAAGCTAGTTTTGTCCACGGGAAAGAACAAATGCCTGGAGGAAGGGAGCCTTTGGGACCTGCCACCCTGATCTATGAAGAAAACCATGTGGCCAAGGTGGCTGCAGCAGAGTGGCAGGAGGGAGGGCAGAGTACAGGGGCGGCAGTCAGACAGGAATCCACTATTAATCTCCACGTCTATGTCCTGAATACCTCTGGGGGAGACCCACCTGCTAGTAACACGAATGCCTCTGGGGGAGACCCACCTGCTAGTAACACGAATGCCTCTGGGGGAGACCCACCTGCTAGTAACACGAATGCCTCTGGGGGAGACCCACCTGCTAGTAACACTCGTTGCTGCTGGGGAGGTGAGGCTAGGAAGGAGACTTTTCCCTGAATTCCCCTTTGAACTTTTAGAACCTTGAATCATGTGTTAGTTTCTTAAAATTTTTAATTTAATACATTTTTCACCTCATGAAAAAAAATTGCTAGGCATGTAAAAAAATTAAAAAAACCAGATATAAATCAAAATTTTTGACAAAGACACCAAAATAATACGATGATGAAAAAAGCTTTAACAAATGTTGATGGAACAACTGAATATTTATATTAAAAACTGAACTCGTCCTCTAATTCATATCATTCATAAAAGTCAATTTGATATGGATCACAGAACCAAACGTAAAAACTAAAAATACAAAACTTCTATAAGAAAGCACAAAAGCATGGAAAATTATCTTCTCAATCTGGAGATGGGGAAATATTACAAAGTACACAGAGAACAATAACTATTAAAAAATGATAAAATGAACTTTGACCAAAATTTAAAATTCTGCCCATCTAAAGATACCATTACTAAAGAGGTAAAAGAGAGACTGGGAGAAAATATTTACAAAACATATATCTGACAAAGAATTTCATCCAGAATATATAAGAAACTTATACAAGTCAATAAGAAAAAGGCAAATAACCAAATTTTTTAAATGGTGAGATACTGAATAGACACAAAAGACATGGAAATCATCAATAAATGCCTGTAAATAGGCTCAATATCATTATTTATCAAGGAAATGCAAACTGAAATCATAATGAGTTAACAGTGGAATACTAAATGAACACTCTTTAGAACAGAGCAACTTAAACTTTGGTACATTGCTGGTGGGGGTATAAAAAGTTATAGCTATTTTGGAAAACAGTTTTTTTTTAGTTTTTTTCATTACATTAAATAATACACTTATTCTATTATCCAGCAATAACACTCCTATATATTAACCCAAGAGAACTTGCAAGCAAGTCTCACAAAAGGATTTGTACAAGAACTTCATAAGAAATTCCATTGTAGCCTCAAACTGTGAACAATTACAATATTGATCAACAGGACAATGGACAACTTGTGATAAATTTATACAATGGACTAAATATCAGCAAAAAAAGAAAAAGAAAAAGAACAAGCCACTGATAGAAACAACCGGTATGGTAGAAGGTCACTTGAAAGCTCAGTAAAAGAAGCTGGAGACAAAAGGTAACATTCTGTTTGATGATTACAATACAAAGATGTAGAATAGTAAAAATTAAACCTATGGTGACAAATTTAGAATGTGGTGTTCTTCATGAAGGGATTGACTTGGAATGGGATGGGGAATTTTTAGGGAGGATTAGTTGACCAAATCAATTCATCGCTGTTTAATTTAATAAACTTATAGTGGGTGTTTACACTATACCTGTTAGAAGTCAACAAATTAGACAAGTTTTTTACTCAACTTCTTAAATTACACCGTTTCACAGATAAACATATATGAATTTCTAATAAAAATATAATTGTGACATTTGCCCAGGTTTACCAAAAAGACATGGAAGTGACAGTTTTAAAAGTGGGAAGAAAATTTAACTGTATTATTTCACCATGCCTTTGAACATGTTCACAACATACCACCCCATATGCATTCTAGTATATCGACTATTTTGAGTTAAAGGTACTTAAAAAACAGCAGATCCAAGGACACTCTGAAGTTCCTTCTTTTTCTTAAAAGCAGGAGGTGAAATTGCTATGTGAAAGATGCCTTTCCCAAACCAGAAAGAAAGAGATATTCTTATGCCAAGGATGGGAAGTAGAGGCTAAGAAAGGTGTGTACAAACTTGTAAACTGACCCTTACTTCCTAGCCACCTTTCCATCCAGTTGACCACCCTAGCCCAAGCCCCTTTGACTTACCACTAGTTCACAATTCACTACTCTGCCCAACTTACTATATAAGTGTTCAACTCTTGGGGTCTTTTTTCTTGTAAGAACTCTCCTGTACATGTAAAAAAAATTAAAACTTGTATTCTTTTGTTCTGTTCATCTATCTTGAGTCAGCTTAATCTTAGACCCTAAAAGGGTAGAGGTTCAAGTGTTTTTCCTCTATCCACAGATACGTTACTTGTAAATGTCATTAACACCTCTAGTCAAAGCAACTCCTTACCATATTTGTAACTAAAGCTCAATAAATTATTATTTAAAAATATTATCTATTATTCTAAACTTACCAGAAAGACAATTGTTGCTGACATCTAGTTTTTCCAAAGAAACAAAATGAAAAAGTGGTATGATTTTTGTCAAGCTGAAAACAAAAAAAGAATTCATAAAAATTTTATATTGAAATGTCTTTAATATTAATGTAACTATATAATAATACATTTATACAACACATTATACAATGATATGCAATTGTATATACAACTGTATGTTCAATAAAATACAATTACAACATTGACCAACAGTACTTATTAAAATATACTAATTATAAAATTCTAAGTATTTCATAATAGAAGGTATGTTTCACTTGTAAAGAGAAGTTTTCATGAAATGGTCAATTTTAATCACAAATGTCATGGACTTTAATGTGAATTTGGTATTTAAATGAAAATAAGTTTTTGTTTCTGTTGTTACTGGTTCATCTTGTTTTTAAAGTCAAATTTACAGGGAATTTAGACTATCCATATATTTTTCCTGATTTAAACACATAACAAATCATTAAGAGTTAAAACATAAAAAAATACTCATTTTCACTTTTCAATGGATTAGTCACTAGTTTGTTTTAATTTTTAAAAAGTTTTGGTTAAAAGATTGAAAGTATTTTAAGTATTGTAAGCATCCAGAGTTATTTCTAAACTGGAAATACATATCATACAAACACAGTAATAGAAAATGTTTTATGTAAATAGGATGGACTTTATTTTGGCAGAAATATCTCAATATTTAAAATTAATACTTTTATTAATGCATAATTACTCAAATTTTAATAATAATGAACTTCCACTTATTTTGAAAGTTTCTATCATTTTCTAAGATATAATTTTCATTAAGAACCCATATTCAAGCCTGGAATATAAATGATATTCACAATATTCACATTATTGGAAATAAAGCCTGTGAAAGGAAAATTACTTCAGTTTGATTTGCATTTCCAACTAAAACAAGTCTACCCTTACTCTGTAACATAATATCACATTACTTTAACTATTTGGAAATAAAAATTAAGTAAGCTCATCTAAATCTTTAAACAAGAAACAAACTTCTTTGCATAAAATATATTCATATT
Source organism: Manis javanica (assembly GCF_040802235.1). Lineage (NCBI taxonomy): Eukaryota > Metazoa > Chordata > Mammalia > Pholidota > Manidae > Manis > Manis javanica. The sequence goes on from NC_133165.1 coordinate 11,853,111, forward strand.
ATAAATACAAGACACCTGAACCAATTCCCCTATAAATGTTGGAACTCTATAACTGTTCAAAATAATTCTTCAAATAACTGAATATTTCTGGTACAAAAAAAAAGGATGCATCAATTTACACCTATTTTGCTTTTTTTTATTTATCTACTTTTTGTTCTATTTCTGCTATTGTCCTAGCAGAAATTTTTATATCTTTATTCTACCAACTCCTTTTCATGGAAAAAATAATGAAATTAAAAATAAGGTCAGAAGCTTACAGAATAATACTGTGGCTGGAAGCCTCATGGGGTCTGGCACAAAACTAACCTTTATATTGACCTTGACTCCCCTTTTGTACTATCCTGTTCTGCATTAGCAGAGATAGAAGATACTACTGATGAAAAAAATAGTCTAAATAATGGAGCTGGAAGATCTTTGACTGTAGTTCCTAAGTACAATATTAATATTTATATGAAACCTATACAACACTACTTCTTCAAATATAATTTCCACGGGAAAAAAATCTAAGGTAATAAAAAGTCATAAAATATTGGCTATTACATGTATATATGCATGCCGTTATTTGTACATACACTCTTTAGTAAAATTTATTGAAATGTCACATGTACATGGAAAAAGGAAGGAAGAAAAGAAGGAAGGAAGGAAGGGAGGGAGGGAGAGAGAAAGAGAGAGAGAAAGAAAGAGGGAGGGAGGGAGAGAAGAAGGGGAGAAAGGAAGAAGAAAAGAAAGAGACAACTTTGTTGATACTTATTTAATGGATTTAAGTCCTAGTTTTATGACTTTCTTACACATGCATGTTTTGGATCATTATTATTAGAAGTGAGAAAATTATATTTTGGAAGTGAAAATATAATTCTAATAAATGTATTTATGAACAAGAAAATTCTTATTTGTTTTGTATCTTTAATAAATTTCTAATACTAAATCTTTAATCTTCTAAAAAGATTTTGAAAGCTTACTAGATAATGAGTCTTTCCTTTTCCAGAATATCCATGTTTTTAAAAAATAAATTTATCACAACAAATAGGTAACATATGAGTTATATGAGGCATCAAGTAAAAATAACCAATAATATTTTATAATTAAAAATACAAATTTACTTTGCAAAAATCAATACAGATAAATATTTGACCAAATACTTTAATAATACTCAGATTTTAACATTTCAGATAACCATACTTTAAGAATCATGTTCTTTTTCTTTTTTAGAAATTTTAATAAAGAAACTGGCTATTCATTCACCTTTATGACTATTCATTAGGATGATAGAAACCTAATAGAATTCTTTAAAAAAATAAAAAACCTCTAGAACTTTGTCTTTCACTGACATTCTGTGTATATTTTTTTTCCAAGAAAATTCAAACCAGAAAGACAAAGGACATTACCGAAAACCTAATACCATTTGACCTTGTCACATTAGCCCTGGGCATAAAAAAGATATAAATTTCAAAGACGACAAAAAGCAAAAGATTTGTACAATGAGAAGCCAATGGGTAAGTTTCCACTTTCCGCTCCTATTTAGAGTCGCACTGGAGGTAGAAAGGCTTATGAAGCGGAGTCTTCCAGTTAGAACTCCACTGAGTCAAACTTAAAACAGTCACATGTCCTCAAGAAAACTTAAAACAGAAGTCAAGATGAAACAAGTATCTCAAACAATATGTACTTAGCATTATTCTTTATTATATTTCATTTGTTGGGGAAAAAAAGCAAATGGACGCAATTTCTTCCTTGTGACAAAAATATCAAAAATTAAGAGAAAAATATATACAATTTAAAAAACGTCCCAACCACAAATCCAAACGTCACATTTATAAAACTCTTCTCAAGTTTGTAAAACATATTGACATATGTATTTCTTTGGGATCATCATTAAAATCTCATGAAATAGGCAAGGTTGGTATCATTATCCCTTTTATTAGTGAAAAAATAACTAAGATTCAGGTAGTGAGAAGAGAGCTGCTCATATGTCAGCTGACAAGTCTTAGATTCAGAATTTCGCAGATCTGCTGACACTGAGTTTTACAAAATCTGGTACGGTTCTGAAAAAGTCAACGCACATTTAAAAGCTTAACGTAAGATGGATAATGTCTACAGTTACTAGTGTTAGCTTATTGTGAAAAATCCTAAAATTGAAGATTATTTTTACACTACGATTTTAGAAATAATTCACCACTCTGTAAGTTCCTATCTGGCAATCACATTGCCCTGGTGCCTACCGGCCTTCCCTTCTCTCTTCCTTTCAGAAATGGTAGAAGGTTACATGTGCCAAGAGCTTTGAGAGACCAACAAAGAATATGTTCAAACAGAAGTGACAGCATTACTAAAAAATTCAAAACAGCAGAATACTATATAATAATTTTATCTCTTTTTTTTATATAGTTAAGCTCAAAAGACTACATTTTATTCTTCAGAGTTTGTTTTAGGGTAAAGACATATATTAGTTTTGTATCCCCCAAAATTTCAACCACCACCTCAATATTCCAGTGGTATAAGGCTAAGCAAAGACAATTATAGATAAGGATTACTGTTATTAACTTTAAAAAGAATTAATGATCTAGTTTATGTAATTCCTAGTCATATCAGATTCAAATGAGAAACAAGTCATATCAGATTGATAGGGCAAAAGTCTATCAGCTTGTATTAATTTTATCTTTTAAAAATAGAAAATCTTGTTGATGATTTAAATTGTCCAAAGAAATTAAAGGCATTATTTCTCAAAAATGTCCTTCATTTAAATATTTTCTAATCTCCTTTAATATTATTAAGCTCATTAATGAGAGATCCACTTTTATAAAGTATGCTAAGTATATCAATTACAGAATGATTTACTGCATATGTCCAAAGCATAGCTGAGTATTTCTACTGAAATTGTGTTTTTTACCTGGAAAACATTGTGAAAAGATCCAGTGGGTTAGTAGATGGCCCAAATTACTTAAACAGTGTTATCTGATAAAGCTGGCTCTAGAATAAATGTCTTTTAAAAGCCAAATCAACTTTCATATAGATCTGATTAAAACAATTTGAAAGAGTGTTTGAATACAGAATCAGTTTTTGATTTGTCAAATAGTGGAATAGTTTAATAGATGAATGTTAAATCATTAGGGACATATATATTCAATAGTGGGATGAGCATTACTGTGGCAAAGATTGTGAGAAAATTTTATTTGGGATATATATATATATATACATATTAAAATTGGGTTGCCCTTGCTCATTTGTTTTGCAAGAATTATATAGCTCAAAGAAGCAATTTCTTGTTAAAGGTAGATTCTTTCCCCTACAGCATGTGCCTTTGATGAACAAAATAATCGTATTAGAATAAATAGGTCTCAATGAAATATTAAGCACAAGGAGAAATACAATATTATGCTCCTGTTTTGGTTTTAGACAGTTATTCTCTGCAAAGATCCAGATGTTTGGTGGTTTCAAATGGATCTTCTGTGGCAGGTACCCATCTCAATTTAATAGTGAAGTCTTTTTTTAAGTGTTACTTTATATCCTTAGGGAAATCAAATTTAAATCAATCTTAACAGTTACAAAAAGACATGCAAGTTGAGAGCAGATTAAAAATCGTTCTTCCAGGACTTAATAAGTACCACTTGAGAGAATGAGACATCCTTCTGAATTAAATTAACCACCTTCTGCATTTTCCAAGGACTATATTCTTTACAAATATAAACAAACTTGCCCTAAGAGAGTTCTACAAGTATGTCTTTGACAAGAAACAAAAAGTAAGATAACTTAGAAAATTCTACTAAAATTAAAGAGTATGTCAATACGTTAATTTTTAAATTTTGTAGTTGTATTTATAATTTATGCATTAATTTGTTGTGATGCATTTTCACTGAATTATTGGAAAAACCTAATAGCCTTTTTACTTATTGTAAAGATCACACATTTACTTTAAGCAAGCATTCACTGCACTTTTGCTTAAGCAAAGTTTGTTTTTACCTGTTTTGAGAGAGAGTCAGGTTTTGTAGTAAGGGCAGCCAATATGAAGAAAATGCATCCATAGCTGAAATGCTGTTATCATCCAAGTATAATTCCCTTAGTAGAACATGATTCTCTAAGGATGGAGGCTGTATTTAAATTTAGGTCATTAGTTTATATTAAGTAAAATATTTTTGTCATTTAACCAAATTATATTCCAGTAAACCACATGTCATAAATCAAAGCATAATGTGATGAGAATTTTAGTATGAATAACATTTCTAAGATTAACTTCATAACTAGACAATTTTTTTTGCCAGTAAGATATTTAATGACAAATTTTAACTAGAATTTCATGACAGATAAATTTGGTCCCACTAATATACTGAAATATAACTGAAAAGTTACAATTTATAATATTTTAGTTTTATGGAAAACTAATGGCAAATCAGACCTTTATAATATTCTATGTTGAACATTTTCAAATACAGAAAAATATGTAAGAGTTAAAACTGGAAATCAAATACACCCAATCAGAAAAAAAACAAAAAAATTCATCAAAATTTCTTTTATGTGTTTCATATCAACTATACTTCAATTTTTTTAATCAAAAATAAACAAATTAATGATCCTTTTCCCTGATCAAAAAAAATAAAATGTGTGGTTGATATTTCCATCAAAAGAAAAACATTTTAATCACAGAAATCAATTACTTCAAGGCAATTACCTCACTTAGATAATTTCCCTGTAACTTCAGTATTTGGAGCAATCCACAGTTTTCAATACCCTCAACTTCAGTAAGATGATTATGAGAGCAATCTAAGTATATGACAGCAGGAGCATCACCAAGACCTTTTGTACTGATTAGCTGATTGTGGTCCACAACTAGTCGCTGAAGATTTTTCAAAGATTCTAAACCACCTGAAAGAAAAAATTCCCCAAATCACTAGTATTATACATTCTTCCAGACTTTAAAGAGTTGTTGCCATTTTTTTCTAAATAATTGTACCTTACTATTTCTCAATATTTCTAATTAAAAATGAAGGCTTAGTCTAACTTTCTCTTGTTACTATTTAAATTACCTGGGAGATATATTTTTGAATGATATAATTATATACTAATTGAAAACTGTATGAAATACTAAAAGGCATACAGGGTGGCACTGCATGTTATATTTTCAAGTAACAGTCAAACAAAGGAAAGACAGAAGGATTCAATTTAATAAGTTTTCAACTCACTCTTAGAACCTTTGAATTTCGAATCCTGACTCAAGTTTGAATATAACAGTAGAATGATTTTTTTCCTAGTATTGCGGTATCTACCTTAGATTCCTGAATGAAGTAGGTACAACTCAATTAAAACCAATGAAGAGATGCTAAGGAGGTCTGTAAAAGTTTAATGGAAGATATTAAAAATCGAGAAAATGTTATTTAAATTGAATATTGGACTATATGTGTTACTTGTAGGTACTGTCATGTTATGTGAAATTAGCAGTTTTACAAACTGGAAATATCACTTAAAATCTAGAGCAGGTACTGGTAAGGAGAATGTCTTCAGTGAGTACTATACACATGGGAGTCATTGAGGCTAAACCTTGGAGAATCAAACTGCATTCTGATTCTCCTGTCAAACCCCCATAAAATATTTTCTTCAATTATTGGAGTAGACATGAGTTTTTCTACTAAATAAAGGTATTTTGGTAATAAACTGAAAGATAATCTTAAAAGAAATATAATTATGTATAACAACTAATATCTGGAATTCATGAAATAAATTTATTCTGGAGGAATTTAAAGCATTTAACTCAATTTGCACTTTTGATTATAAATTGTGGTTTACAAAAAGGGCAGATAGCCTACTTGTAACAAAAATGGAGAAATAAAAGAAAGAACTAAGTATAATTACTATGATCTCACAAGACAAGTTAAATCTGCATTATATTCAAAAAATTCAGATAATGCAATAAAATTATGAGTGTATTGTAAAAACACTTCATAGAGATAACATTTCAAGAAAAATTTTATTTCAAAGTTGCACAATCTATAATCACTTCAGTCACAAATTAATGTTATGGATGTTGATTTTGCATAAGAAATAATACATTTTTATACTAAAAAGTAAGTTTTCTCTTAATGACAAAAAAATTTTGTACTATTTAAGAGAAGCAGGGAAATGCATAGAAGACCCATAGTAAAAAAAGAGACTGACATTCAATTTCAGGCAGTAATCCTTACATTTTTAAGTTCTTACCTAGGATTAATGTATTCACTATTTTCCATAATTTGGCAATTATAACTTAGAATTGTTATCTGATATTATTCAGTGTTAATTGTTCTGTCTTATAAGATACTTGACTAAGTTTAAAAAAATAGACCTATATATTATCAATACCAAGGGATTAGAAATAATGTTATTTATAATAATAAATATACATTAGCGGCATTAGTAATTTAAACTCTGCTAAAACAGAAATACTTTGGAGTTCAGTATGTCTCATGATCACATCCAATGAGCATCAGTAAACACACTGAAGCAGATAAAAGGCATCACAAGCAGAAGGAAATAATAAATAAATATTAAGTTCGCAGTTGTATAAATAAAATGTCCTTTATCAAATATTTAAACATCTTAAGCAATCTACTTTCATAAACTTAGTATTTTCAAAAGCCATGCAAATTGCTTATAACTTTTTCAGAGCATATCAGAAATAGAATTTCTATTAACTTATTTAGAGTGGAGAAAACATCCGTGAAACTTCTCAAAGTTCACCTAAGAAGAGAACCAAGAATGAAACATTAGATTACACACTGAGTAAAGTTGAAGGACTTGGCGTAAGAAGCTGAAAAGAAATAAAAGAGCAGAACAATTGGGAGAGGAAAAGAGGAAAAGTCAAATAGAATTCTGTGATGATAGTGGCTAGTAAATATAAAAATAAAAATACATATTTTATCATTATAAAGGGCATTTTTTATTCATACTAAATCATATACTGTTAATATATATCTTACGTCTGGTTAGACAGTGTGGGCAAAGCGGTATGAAGAGGCCACTGCTTTGGCCGTAATGAAGCACTGAAGACCTTTGCTTGGGGCATCTAGGCAGCAGTTAAATCAGGATGGAAGCCACAGTGCGATGGAAGTGGAGACAGAGTGTAGACTATCTTTTTAGATATTTGATAATGGAGAGAAAGTCCTCCAAAGTTCTTTAAGTGACCCACAGCACTCTGTCTTTGAACTTGTCCTCTTCTACTGTCCCCTTCTCTTGGTTCATTCTGACATGCTGACCTCCTTGCTGTTTCTTGAATGTGCTGTACAAACTTCCACCTTAATACTGACTGTATATTTAAGAACTACCAATGTGTGAAACATTAGGCTAGGAAGAATTAAATAATGCTTAGCAGATAATATCAAATACTAAAACACCATGATTTTGAGTCAATATAGAGAGAAGATATAATTAATCTATTCAACAATTGGCGAGAGATTCCAATCTGGTGGAATTACCATGATTTCAAGTCTCAGATATTGAGGAATATTTGAGTGAGCATTCCTACTTCTAGAAATTCATTGTACAGTAATATATGCACAACTATCATGTAATATATAGAGATTCCTTGCCATATTATTTTCAAAAAGAAATGAAGATATAAATGTCTATCATAAGGGTACAGTAAACAAATTATACATTATCTGTAAAATGAATACACATAATCTTCAATATGAAGTAGCCTGACATGGAAGGATATCGATGATATATTTCTATATATAAAACCTAAGTAGTATAATAGGCTTTTAGCTATTGAATATACCAGAATCTAAATCTAAACATCTATAATTGTATTGTACAGGACAAGATCTTGATTGATTCTTAAGCAACTGTGAACAGTTACTCATAAAAAATAAGAAAGAGAAGGGGTAGGCAGAGAAAGTTTCATTGCTTATATTTTTATATTTATCTATCTTAAAAATTTTAAATGAATATGAACTTTTTATTTAATATTTTAAATGATACATTTGAAAAAAAATAAGAGCAAGTATTGAGCAGAACTGTTATTCTGAATTTAATACTAATCACCACCACCACCAACAAATGGTCGTCGAGCTGAAGAAAAACTTGGAGAAACCTGATGCTGTTATCCGAAAGGGTGTGTTATATAGCCAAAGTAGGGGAACTCTACACAGGCAGGAAAGCTTACCTCTTAGATTTTTAGGTGAGAGTCTTAAAGGAAATACAGTGAAATGGCAAAAAGGAGATGAGTAGGGTCTCTCAAACATTAGCCTAACAACAAGAGTGAGAGAGGATGTGTGTGGGTGTCTATGTATGTGCGTGTAGATGACCGAAAATTAGCCTAGAGAGGAAAAGAAAAGGAAATCATCTAAAAATATGTGGGACTGAGGTCTCCCACAATCATATGAGTGATTTGGGGGGTAGGTCTTTCACCTTCATTAAGCCTTGAGATGTCCTGTGTGACAGTTTGACTGCAGCTTCGTGAGAGACCCTGAGCCACCACCTAACAAACCACTCCCAGATTCCCGATTCACAGAGAACATGAGGTAATAAAAAAAAGAAAGATAAGAGAACTACAAGAGTATATTTATAAGACTATAAAGCGATTATAGGGTATAGGAGGAATATGTATATATCTAGACAGACATTTGATAGATATAGATATATAGATATATGATACATGATAGATATAAAGAAATGATGGTTCAAAATTTTTCATTACTGAATAAAGATGCTAAGCCACAGATTTAAGAGGCACAGTGGATTGAAGCAGGGTGAGTACTAAGATAACCACAAGTAGGAACCTCAGAGTAAACTGATAAAAGCCATGGTGAGAAAGGAACATCTTAAAAAGGAAAAAATAAATTATCTTCTTTTGGATCAACAATTAGGTTAATGCATATCAACCTAAGCAAGGAAAGCTAGAATAAAATGGAATATATTCACAATTCAGAAAATGAATGCAAATGGTTAAGTCTACATCTGAAAACATATACACATGTGTGTGTTTGTGTGGAGCATGTGGGTGTACGTGTATGCTAAAACCATACTTAACAAAATGAAATCCTAAAGAATTCATCCCCGCAGACCTGAAACAAAATAAATACTAATTCATATTCTTCAGGTAGAAGGAAATTGTAGTTGAAAAACAAAGAATGATGGATAGGAAACATCAGCTTAAATGAGACATTGGACCAGATAGATTTGATAGATACAACAGAATATTCCATCCAAAAGCAGTAGATAACATATTTTTCTCAAATGCTCAAGGAACATTCTCTGAGATAAATGACATGTTAGGCCACAAAACAAGTATCAGTAATTTAACAATATTGATATTATATCAGTCATCTTTTCTGACTACAGGATTATGAAACTATAAATCAATTACAAGAAGAAAACTGGAAAGACGACAAATACATGGAGATTAAACAACATGCTACTGAACAATCAATAGGTCAATGAAGAAATCAAAGGGAAACAAAAAAATACTTTGGGAAAAATGAAAGTGGAAATACACAATTTCAAAAGTATGGGATGCAGCAAAAGTAGTTGTAAGAAGGAGCTCACAGCAAATACAAGCCTACCTCAGAAAAACAAGAAAAAATTCTCAAACAGTTTCACTTCACACCTAAAGGAACTAGAAATAAAGAACCAACAAATCTCAAAGTGAGTAGATGGAAGGAAATAATAAAGATCAGAGTAAAAATAAATTACATAGAGATTAAAAGAAACAATAGAAAAGATCAATGAATCTATGAGCTGGTTCTTTGAAAATACAAACAAAATTGACAAACTTTTGACTATATTCATTAAGAAAAAAAAAAGACTCAAATAAGTTGAATTAGAAATGTAAGCCTATACCATAAAAAAACAAAGGATCATAAGAGACTATTGTGAATAATTATATGCCAACAAATTGGATAATATAAAAGAGATGGATAAATTCCTAAAAAATAAATTCCTACCAAGATTGAATCATGATGACATAGAAAATCTGAATCTGAACACACCAATTACTAGTAAGGAGATTGAATCAGTAATCAAAAACCTTGCAACAAACAAAAGTACCATACCAGGTGACTTTACTGGTGAATTCTATAAAACATTCAAATAAGGAATTAATACCAATCCTTCTCAAACTCTTCCAAAAAAAACAGAAGAGGAGGGAAGTCTTACAAACTCTTTTTATGAGGCTAGCATAACCCTGATACCAAAACTAGACAAGAATGCTACAAGAAAAGAAAATTATAGGCCAATATACCTAATATTGGAAAGGAAGATATGCAATTGTGATTATTTGCAGATGACATGATACTGTATATATAGAAAACCATAAGGCTTCACCAAAAACTGTTAGAACTAATAAGTTAATTCAGTAAAGTAGTATGCTACAAGATCAATATTCAGACATCTGTTGCATGTCTATACCCAAATAATCAATCAGAAAAAAGAAAATAATCCCACTTACAATTGAATCCAAAATAATAAAATACCTTGGAATAAGTTTAACCAAGGACATGTACACTGAAAATTAGAAGGCATTATTTTAATGAAAGAACTTGAAGATAGAAATAAATGAAAAGATATTCCATGTACACAGACTGGAAGAATAATGTTGTTAAATGTCCATACTACCGAAAGTAATCTACAGATACAATGAAATCCTTATCAAAATCCCAATAGCATTTTTCACAGAAATAGAATTAACAATCCTAAAATTTGGATGGAGCCAAAAAAGAACCCAAATAGCCAGTCACCTTAAGAAGAACAAAGTTAAAGATATCATGCTCCCTGATTTCAAGCTATACACAAAGCTGTAATAGTTAAAACAATGTGGTACTGGCATAAAAAGACATATAAATCAATGGAACACAACTGAGACCTAGATATAAACCCATGCATATGTGGTCAATTAACTTATGACAGATGAACCAAGAATATACAATGGGAAAGGGACAGTCTCTTCAATAAATGGTGTTAGAAAAACTGGACAGCCACATGCAAAAGAATGAAACTTGATTATTATCATACATCACATACAAACATAAACTCAAAATGGATTAAAGACTTGAATTTAAGACCTGAAACCATAAACACCCTAGAGGAAAACACAGATGGTAAGCTCCCTGACATAGTTCTTGGTGATGGTTTTTAAATCTGACACCAAAAGCAAAAAAACAAAGTGGGACTACATCAGTCTACAAGGCTTCTACACAGCAAAGGAAACCATCAACAAAGAAAAGGCAACTTACTGAATGGGAAAAATTGTTTACAAATCATACATTTGATAAGGGGATAATATCCAAAATATATAAAGAACTCATATAACTCAATAGAAAAAAAACAAGCAATCCAATGAACAAATGGGCAGAGGATGTGAACAGACATTTTTCTAAAGAAGACATACAGATGGCCAATAGGTACATGAAAAGATGCTCCACATTACGAATCATCAAGGAAATGCAAATCAAAACCACAATGGGATATCATCTCATACCTGTTAGAATAGCTGTTATCAAAAGACAAGAAATAGCAGGTGTTGGAGGAGTGTGGAGGAAAGGGAACCATGCACAATGCACTATTGATGGGAATGTAAATTGGTATAGCCACTATGGGAAACAGTACGGAGGTTCCTCAAAGAATTAAAAATAGAAATAACTTATGATACAGCTATTTCACTTTGGCTATTTATCCAAATAAAAAAACCCACTTATTTGCAAAGATAAATGCACCCTTACACTCATTTCAGCATTATTTACAATGGCTCAAATATGGAAGCAACCTAAGGGCACCTTGATGAATGAATGGATAAATGTGTACATATACAATGTAACTCCTCTCAGCCATATAAAAGAAGGGAATATGCTATTTGGGACAACATGGATGGATCTTGAAGATATTATATTAAGTTAAATTAATTAAAGACAAATATTGTATGATTTTACTTATATAGGGAATCTAAAAAACAAAACGAACAAATAAAAACAAAACTCACAGAGAACAGATTTGTTGTTATCAGAGAGGAAGGCAGGGCAAAATAGGTGAAGCGGGTGAACTGTACAGTGACATATGGTAACTAGACTTAGTATTGTGGTGACTGCTTGGTAGTGTATAAAAATATTAAACTATTATGTTGTATACTTAAAACTAAAATAATGTCATATACCACTTTTACCTCAATTTTTAATTTAAAGTAGGTTTACCTACTTCAAAAGAAAAGAACAGGGTAAAGGTTTTAAAAAGTGGGTGAATCCAAAGGATACTTACTTTATGTAATAATAATGTATTAAAACATTCCAAACACACACAAACACACACACAAACGCACAATTAAAATACTCAACAACAATAGCACATTGTTGGGAGGGAGTAAACAAAGTTTAAACTGTCTAAGACCCTAGCATTGCCTTGGAAAAAAAAAAAAGAATACCAAATAAATTTAAGTATGGTGTATCAAGAAGGCATGATGTCATAACCTAATGTAAACCAAAAGAATAGTTTTAATTGGTGATACAGAAAGGAAAACTGGAATACTTTCAAACCTCAGCCAAACCAAAAGAAGGTAAGAGAAGAGATAATCAGGACAGAAAAAAGAGAATCAAATAGTAAGACAGATTTAAACTCAAATACATAAATCATTTTACTTAATTATCAATTAAACTTAATTACAAGTAACTAAAGTATACAAATCAAAGCTAGTATTTTTCAGGCACCATAGAAAAAACTATAACAAAAAAATTCACATTACATGAAAGAGATACACTGAAAATAGAACTTGTAGAAATACCGTAAGTAAACAGATAGTAAAAGATACATAAACACTAAACCAATGATTCTCAAGGTGTGGTCCAGAGACCTCCCCTCCTAGAGATCCTTTCAAAGGTTCCACGGCATCAAAACTATTTTCATAATAATTATAAGATGTTATTTGCCTTTTTCACTGTCATTTACTCAACCTATAGCGGCGGTACCCAGAGGCTACATGAGGTGTGATATTGTAGCAAATTGAATGCAGAAGGACATATGGAAATCCAGCTGTCTTGTGTTAAGCCAGACATTAAGGAGATTTGCAAATATATGTAACAATGACCTTCTTTCTCAGTAAATCATTTTGTTTAAACTATGGCTATTATTTATAAAACATGAATTCAAAGGCTTAATTATCTTAATATCTGAATGAATTAATAAATAAAAACAAAACTTTCCTTTTTTTATAATACATTATATTGATAGATATAATCCAATAAAAAAAAGCTGTTTGAAAGAGGTCCTCAATAATTTTTAAGTATAAAAGGGTCCTGAGTCCAAAAGAGAGCTATTTTGGTTACATCAGACAAAGAAGACTAAGGCAGAAGGCTTTACTAGAGATAAAAAGGGATATTTAAAAGTGATAAAATCAGTCAATTCAATAGAAATATATGAGTTTTAAATTTGCACTAATAGCATGGCCTCAAAAATATTTAAAGCAAAAAAAATTGTAATTAAGAATAAAGATCTACAGTCTACAATTATTATGGGAGTCATGTACGTAACTTTTTGTCCCTGATTATGCTAACACAATTAGTATCCCATTTAATCTACAGACAGTATGTCATAATAAAAAATGAATAGGCTCTGAGGCAGGCAGTCCTGAATTTCAATAAAATATGCCTATTCCAAAACTAGCTGTATGAATATAAACTAGTTACTTAACTTCTCTGAGCCTCTGTTCCTTTATCTGTGGAATGGTGATGATTTCATGGTATTAAAGGGATTCAAAATAGTATTTCAAAGAAGCCTGTGCAACACTTTCACATGCTGAGTACTAAAAATGATAGCTATTATTGTTTCTTAACAATTATCCTCAGAAAACAAGTTGTTAAAAAACTATAACCATGGTGATCAAATGAGGATTCAAAGAGAAATGTTTGTCCCAAACCTTAAGAAGGAAAGGGATAGTAATACACAGTCAAAATTTGTCTGTACTCGTTGATTAAACAGTAATCTGTTCCAGTCAATGCATATGGATCAAAAGGGGGAATCTAGATGGGAAGGATGTTAGAATAAGTTGCCAACCTCCCTCTTTTAATCGTACAAATTCTTTGCTGTCAATTGACAGATAAGAACTGAGTCAAACAGACTCACAGCAAGCCTTACTTTAGAATTCCATTACTTCCTCAAAATCTCTAAGAAAATGATTCTCTCCCAGTAAAAAGTGCTGCTATTTTTTCCACTCCCCATCCCAAACAGAACAAACAATAGCCATAAAAATATTCAAGAGCCTCTTTCAAAAGATGTAAATATAATATAATAAATATACTATAACATACATACATATATATATATATATATATATATATATAAGGATTGCTCAAATATTCTTGAGTTTATTGCTTCAATATATTCTTTATTAGCTCTTTAAAAAGTTTCCTAGGTCCACAAAATAAAACCAAAGCCAAGTGTGTTTATCCCTCAAAGGGCCCTTTGCCCATGGCAAAATTAGCATTTGGCTATACTTGCTACAAATATCTATTTCAAAGAAATCCTCCTACAGAAATGAGCCAACGGTCTAATAAAACATTCCTGCCACGGGGAAAAAAAAAAAAAAACTCTCCTCTAAGGAACAGCAAAACTGAAGATGTTAAATTCGGCTGAAGGTTTTCACTAAATAAGTGTTTGGTAAAGGTTTACCTCTTTTAGCTACTCAATGAATGCTATGTCTGACAGTTATGTATAAATATGCTAAACTGCACTTGAGATTTTTCCTTTAAGTGCAAAGTCCTTCAGGATCATACATGTATGGAAACAAGAATACTGAAAAAGGAATCAGGAACTTGGATTCTAGCCCCACCTCTGCCAGGAGTAAGATGAAAATTATGTGGGTATGTTTTTTCATCTGTAAACGAATAAGCCTAGACTGGCAAATCTGTAAAATCCCTTTCAGCTTTGCACTAGACATTGTGTTGTATTTTAGAACTAAAGAGTAAGCTAGCACCATCTAGTGGAATCCAAATAATTCACTAAGTATATAATAGGAAACAACCTTTCTACAAGCGAAATATCCAGAGCTTTGTTTTATTTTATCTACCTTATTACTTTTTTCTAATATTCCAAAGACAACATGTGGGAGAAAGAATTACCCTAGGCACATTACCCCTATAAGCCATGACACAGTAATCAAGCTTATGTGAAAATACTGAATTATTTTAATATCTTTCACATTTATAATACGAATATCACTTTTCCAGAAAGTACTAGTATCTGAAAATAAGACAGAAGGAAAAAAAAATCTAGTATTTTTATCTACTTACAATGACATTTTCTAGGAATGAGTTACCTGAAATTTATATATTAACAA
This sequence comes from Manis javanica, assembly GCF_040802235.1. Taxonomy (NCBI): domain Eukaryota; kingdom Metazoa; phylum Chordata; class Mammalia; order Pholidota; family Manidae; genus Manis; species Manis javanica. The sequence goes on from NC_133165.1 coordinate 11,868,388, forward strand.
ATTGCTGTCATTAAAGGAAACTTTTTTCCAGATCAAAGATTTCCTAAAACAGCAAAACAGAAACTTCATGAATGAGAAAACAAAAATTATTTGCTTGTACATATTAATATCATACTTATTTTCATTTTTACCCAATATTCAGTGAATGAAATATAACAATTTACCCCATTCTCTATGTAAATATTTATCATTCAGATAATCTTATTAAAGTCCTTTATTTATTGCTGCATCCTCAGGAATATTCCAGTCCTGTGTTTTAGTGCCTGGAAAAATGTGTATACATAGAGGGTTCTCAATGAATTTGTTCACTAACACGTTTATTAATGAATGAACCTTAAAATGGTTACATTTTTTCAGCATAAAAAGTTATAACAGAATAATCTTAAATATTAAAGGCTTATTTATTAGAGAGGCAGTAGAATGAGACAATTAAAAAATTAGGTACTAGGTCTAGACTGCTTAACTTCAAATTCTGCTCTATCATTTACTAGCTGCATGATCTTAGACAATTTTACTTAACTCTCTGTGTCTTAGTTTTCTTACCTGGAAAAAAAACAGATATAATAGCACCTAACTCATAGTACTTATGCAAAAAAGCAAATGCATTAGTACATATAAAGCACATTAAGTATCTAATGGTTAAAAAAGTAACCTATTACTGTGTTTATTATATTAAGTTGTATTTTTGCTGCAAATAAGATTTATGAAAGTTTTATTATAGAGCATAATTTTTTTAATTTGTTTCAAAATGTTTCTCCTAGAATGTAAAAGAAAACCAACATAAAAATTGGAAGAACAAAGAAAACGATTATAAACTATAATTATAAATTATCAATACATAATTATAATTGCCTATTTTTCATTTGTTCTGGTTTTTCAAAAAAAGAAACTAAACCAAAAATACTAACTGAAAAAAAAAGATTTCCCAAAGATAAATTATATAAACTTTAATGATCATTGGGTCAACATCTTTTCAATAAATGTTTTTTCCACATTACTTGTAGAAAAAAATGTTTGGACATGTTGCCTGAAATTTCCCATAAGTAAATTTACTCATATTTAGTAGGAAATATACTAATGATATAACCCTTAAAATTTAAACTTCAAGCCACCCAAATTGAACCAAATTATAAGAAATGAAGAATAATGGAACTTCTAGTAAAAAATTTTTAATAAGAAGTATAATAAAATCTTTGTCTGATTAAAATAAATCTGTCTTTAAAATCATCAACCTAAACTGATCTTAATGAATTTATACTAAAGCAATTATTTTCTGTATTCAAAACATGGAAGTATAAGTCCAGATCAATTCAAAATATCCTATAATCAAAAACTTGCTACCAGGGTAGAATCAATTATAGAAAATATCATACAAAGGGACATGGTATTCTTTAAATTATTATAAAATTTTTATAAATGTGTTTACCCCAGTATGATAGCTTATTTTTTACTATATTTGGCCCAAAATAGATTGTACTTCAATATTTCCTATGTCTTAGAAATACTGTTTTGAATTATAATTTATATTTCAGTATATTATTATTATTGATAATAATAATTAAAAGCATCTCTTTCCATAGCCACACCATACAATATGTTTAAACATTAAAGGCAATAACAAAAATGTTAAATTTGTAACTTTCAATTAACAGAATTAAATTTTAAAGTATTACTTTAAAAAAGTATATTTCATACTGTGTTTCTATTTCTATAACTAAACACTTTAATTAGAATGAAAAACATTCATTTAAATAAGGAATTTTCAAATGAATTGCCTTAAAGAGATTGATGCAATTCCTGTTCTCATCCACTTATATGCAAAGAAAGTTAAAGAAAAATGTGTTAATGTTTCCTAATAAAAAGAGAAATTAGAGCTAACATTACAACTATTGCAGTAACTGTAGCTTTGTGAAAATTAGGAACAAATTAAACTTGAAACTACAAATGCAGAATATGTGGTATTGCTTCCAATTTTATTTCACCTCCTTAAGAAATATTATAGCATGGGATAGTAACATATTAACTTATAAACACAAATCTGTCTTTGGGCCCTTTCATAAGAGTTCTTAGCATCACTACATCATTCAAAGACAAAATCTATGCTTTTCACTTAGCTCAACCAGAGTCTCTGTAAGCAGTTCCTGAAGATGAAAAACAGACTCAAACTGGTCTTCAGAAAATCTACTTTCTCATGCACACTCTTCTCACACTCAATAAATAGTGTTTTCATTGTACCTAACAGACAGCAAGATGTCTTTACCTTGTTTGCTCTGTACTACATAGAGATACCTCAGGTACATCAATTAATACTATGGCAGTTTTCACATAAATCTTTTAGATATCCGATCCCAAGAAACCCACTGGCTACAAGAAATACCTTCCAGGACTGCTGGCATGAAAATGAAATGAATGGGAGTTCAAGCGTTTCTTCTTACAAATAGCATTTTCCTTTTCTTTTAAGCTTGCTTCAGTATGTGCCAGTAGAGAACATACAATAACAATGCACTTGACTTTATTCCAATAATAATAACAAAACTATTTCTATATTCATTTTAAACTAAAATTCTAAAATAAAAAATTTGTATCAAAAGTCAGTATTTCCCTAGGAATAGGAGAAATCTTAACAGGTTCCAAAGCAGGCAACAGACACACAGGCAAATAAACACATTAAAGAATAATAAGTTATGTTTTCAAAACTGTGCCTTGAAATGTTTGCAAAACAAAAGTTCCTTTGTGAAAACAACTCTATTTTACCTACATTAAAAAAAAAGGGAGATTATAGTGACTGCAGATCCAACTCTCCTCGTACCTCCTCCAGAAATTCATAAAGAGCAACAAAGAAATAAAAATACCCACGATCTCTAAAACACAGTAATAGATAACTTTTTTAACCATTAGATACTTATGTGCTTTATATGTATTAAATAAAGAAATAAAAATAGCCACGAATTCTACAAAAAAATTCCAAAAAAAATGGGAGATAAAGAAATCACAAGCTGCATTTTTTCCCTAAGTGGGGTAATAAGTAAGTATCCAGGACCAACACAATCCAGGCTGAATCTACCCTGGTACAGAGGGAATCCTACGGAAATTGAATGGGTAAGTAAAAAGTAGAGGTGCCCTAGTGGTGAAGGAACCCATGTATTATCAACAAGGCTTCTCTCCAGAGAGACCATCACCCTAAGGAGGATGATAGTGCTGAGACAAAGTACCCATGTTGAATTCATAAATGCAAATGCCCATGATCTATATGAAAGAAAAACATGAAAGCTTGAATAAAAAAATAAAACCCAAATCTATGCTCTATACAAGTACACACCTGTAACACAGTGATTCAGAAAGTTTGTTTTTTTTAAATGGCCAAATAGGCAAATGCAAACAAAAAAGAAGACATATCAGATAAGGTAGAATTTAGTCTGAAAAGCATGACAAAGAGAGGAACTAATATTTTTTGAGGCTAAAATTCACAATAAAGATAACATAATTAAAAATATCAGTAAAACAGCACAGAACAACATTCATAAACCAGAAACCAAGGAAAATAACAAAAAGAAATAGGCTGATTAATAAAAGACATATTTAAACTAGCTCAACTTCCTCAGTCCAATGTAGATCAAGCAGACATAGGATACCTGAGACAAATGATCACTAAGACAGATCTTAAAGATGAAAATATAAACTCTATATTCTGGTAAAAAACAATGACCTCCTTTTTAAGAACATATGAAACACTCCTGAAAACTGACCACAAATTAACAATCACAGTAAGTTCCAAAATGAATAAATGGCGCTGTAGCTCTGCGGGGGGAAGGGTCTTCCATGCCCAGGGCAAGTCCCCCCCAACCTATGAAGCTGGGAAAACCAAAATTAAGTCAAGGGAAAAAGCAGGTTGGAAGAAAGGCTTTTATTCATTACAGTCACTAGCCAGGCTTGGTCCTGTCCATCTCTTTCAGCCCTGGCTTGCACTCTGCAGCCTCAGTGCACTCTATCCTTCCCCTGCCTGCCTCTTACAGGAGGAACTCCATGGACGGGTCCTTGGTGACTGGCAGGTACCAGACCAATTCAGTACCAGGAATGGAGGGAAGGAGAGAATGGCTGTTTTCTCTCCACCCCTTGCCCTAGGTCAATGGGAGGCTCTGCAGTGGTAAACACCTATTGATATGTAAATGGACTAAGGCCAGGCGGGAGATTCTGGAAATTATGCCATTTACCCTACAGACACAAAATTCATGGAGTCACATTCTCTGACTATCGTGCAATAAAACTAGAAACAATTAAAGATGTTCTTTCTGCATGGAAATTTAAAATCTCAGGTAAAAGACAAAATACATCAGAATTGTTGAACTGATGAAAATACCACTTTATCAGAAGTTATGGACTAAGCAGTGCTCAGAGGAAAATTTATAAACATAAGTATTATGTCAACAAGAGTGAAAAAGGATAAAAATAATTGAATTAAATATTTAAATCAAAAGATAGAACAACATAAGAAATAGAATACAAGCAGGATAAACTGGTATTAATATATAGGAGTATAAAATGGAGTACAACCCATAAAGCACATCTAACACTATCTTCCGGAATTACAGATGTCTTTGGCTCCAACAATATATACTGCTGAAAATTAACCTAAAGATATATCTGATAGAGTGTGAAATGACACAGGTTCAGGTTAGTCATTATGGCAACATGGAAGATTGGAGACCACCCAATGTTCATCAAGAGGGAACAGTGTAATAAACTCTGTCCTTTCACACAATCAAATACTATGAAGCCATGGAAAATGAGTGCTATGAATTCTACAATATATTTTTAAGTGAAAAAAGCAAGATAAAGAACAGTACTTAAAATATTCTATAAAATATGAAAGGATTAACACATATACAGCTATTTCTTAGATATATGCATGTTTGTACATATATTTATATACACACATATATACACACATGTGATATGCAAATATTATATACATACACACGTTACATATGCATATATAAAAAACATCTCTATATAAAAGTAGATGAGAGCATAAAGGACAGAGATGAAAGCACAGTCTCTTTGAGCATGCCTTCTTTTTAATGTAGTTGGACTTTGAAAACGCATCTATTTTACATATCAAAAATAAAATAGAAGGAAGTTGGAAAAGAGAACTAATTATATTTCAATGATAACATAATCACAAAGATAAAATACTTCAGGTGATAACATCACTTTGGGGGACAAAAAGAAATGCAAAGAAATCTTAAAATTAGTACTTTTATTCATGTTGTTTTGAAACTACTTTATGGATACAAGAGGTAGCAAATAGTTACGTTAATGTTATCAACCAAGTACGGTAATGAAAGAGAAAGAGAACACAATGTTCAGGTGAAAAAAGGTAAACTTAAACTGGAGATATCAGTATTTGATATATCCAAATTCATATGACAGGATAATTTGACTACCAGGAAGTATAAGGTAGCTGACTGAAATACTCCGTATTATAAAAAAACCTATGAGTTCGTAAGAATACTAAAAAAGAGAGAGAAAACAAGGGCAAAAACAAAATACTAAAACCAAAAAAAAATTCATTTGGACCACTGAAAATAACAAGGGCCACTAAGACCTTACTGCAAAAATTTGTCAGTACAAAGGGAGGCATTTATCCCTGCCTTTCCTCTACTACCGATTTCAAGATACCCAAATAGCTCTTATTAAATAAAGGATTGCAGCTTTAAAAATGTGGAAGGAACGATAATTTAGAAAACTTACTCTGGATCCCCCATTGCATTGATTCAGGCCACATTCATCAATGGGTGAAAGCACTGGATGAAAGGTGGTGGAGAACTTTCTAACGGAGGGCCCATGCTATCACTGGCTGTACCCAATACTCGGTTGTGCTATCATTAAAAGCAAACAAACACTGCATGACTCCTGATGTCGGGCACCACCTATGAAAAAGTCCTTCCAAAATGACTGAATTTGAATCTGATCAAGCCCATTGAGCTACTTCCATATACAGGAAATGCAGGTCTTAGTACAACAACTTCAATGCTACTAAAAGGAAGTAAAGGGACAAACTCAGAATGTGGGACATTGCATAAGTTTTACAACAAATCAGCAGCATAGGGGACAATTTTTAATCTGCTACACATTTAAGAGACTTCAAAGATTTTTGTAAATATGTGGTCATTGTGTTACAATTCAAAAAAAAACCCCAGATAATTTTGAGAAAATAAGGAAAACTGGATGATGCACTATTGGTTGATACAAAGAATCACTATTCATTTTATTAGGTGTCATAAGGCATTGTTGATTAAGTGAGAAAATACCTTATATTTTGAAAACCATCTCATGAAGTATGAAAGAACGAACATATGTGATTTGGGGATATGCTTCCAAGAAGAAAAAATAAAACTAAGAACAAAAAAGTAATGATGAAGCAAATGTTGAATATGTCTATGTGAAATCTCCATATATTTATTATGTTTAAATGTTTGAAATTTTTAACAATTAAGAAAATTAAAAAGATAAAACATAAAAATTAATATCAAGAAGGTCTAAGGAGAATGAGGTCTAAAAACAGAAAATAGTCTTATTTCTACTCCCCCATCTACTCCCATCCCACTCCCTGTACGTCAGTACAGATCACCTTTCCCAAGGATTGCAGAATGGAGGAGGTGGGAAGGATGAGACCTTTTGGGGGTTCAACAATTTAAGACATTAGTATTGTACCAGAGTACAGTTCTTAAATAGTTCCTGATTTTTAGGCAATCATTGACTATTTATTAACCAGTGTTAAAGCACCTATCAAGTTCCTTGAAAATCTCACAAATTAAATGCCAAAAAATAAGAGAATTTTAGCCAGGTAGTGAAAAATATAATGAAATTTTGGGTTTGAAATTATCACACTGGCAACAGTATAGAAGTAAGCTGAAGTCAAATTTAGGTAGAAAAGGGAGGTTGGGTAGTGGGAAGTGAGAGCAAGAACAGAAAACACTCTGTCACAAAATGACAACAAAAAGGTAACAGATGAGGCAATGGTAGAAGCTGAACGGCGATAGGAAGAATTTGGCATAAGGCAGATGACAAGTGATGGGATAAGGTACCTGAGGCCATTGACAGGTTTATTTATAGAAAATGGAAACACTGGCCTTAAACAAGAACAAACATTTTCATTGCTGAATTATATGGATTACAAAGTATGACAGTGGAAAAAGATATAGATATATAGGTACACAGATGTACAGATGGAGGGATGAGAAAGATTAGGGAGACTCAAATTGACGAATTCTTTCTTTTATGTGGAATTAGCCTTTTCTAAAGAAGGAAAGGTTAGTACAGATTATGTATACAGGCAGGGAGAGTAGTGATGAAAGGGTTTCCTATGGAACAGTTATGACAGTTGCTGAGAAGTACAGAAAGCAAAGGATCTGTAAAAATATGACGGCACCAAAGTGGGGTATTATACACCCTAGTAGAGCTCAGATGGGGGAAACATACTAAGTTAAGGAGCTACTATCAACTACCCATTTGTTGGTGGTAGCAGCATATTCCTTTTATATACACTAAAAATATTTTTAATCCCTTAATAGATCTGGATAAAAGATTAAATAAATATTGCATGAATAAAAGAGCAAATATCAAATAAACTACAAATAAAATAAACAAAATGGTCTATTCTTAAAATAGTAATAAATGAAACAATATAATCATGAGAAATAAATGTCTACATATTCAAATTCTACTGTTCTCACCAATTCGTGTGATTTTATTATGTGAAAGTTCAAGATTTTGGATATTAGTGCAGCCATCCAAACCATGAAAAGAAGTCAGTTGATTTTGATTAAGAAGAACAACACAGAGATTTTCCAGATTTTCACAATTGATGGTCTCAATATGGTTTTCCTAAAACAAAGAACAAATGTAATTAGTTTTGTTTCAGTGACTTATTAATGAAACATTTAAAGCTTGTAAAAATAGGAAGGATAAGGTATGATCCCCAAATAAATGTGACTCAATGTTTAAAATAACTATGCAGAATGTGATGCTATCTCGATGAAAATATTAACTAAAGAAATAATTAACTAATTATGTATTGTTAATAATCTTAAAATATAGAAAATACAAGAAAACATAGAGGATTGTGTAACAAAATATTTCAAACAAAATATTCCAACAGGGTGTAGATTATGGTAGACTTAACAGTCCTCAATTAAGTGGCTATTGAAAAACTGCACATTTGGTCACAGTTCCTATAAAACTGTTACATGAGTAACAGTTTATAAAACATGGACATGAGCGCATTTTGCATGTGTGAAGGATGTGACCCATTACGAGCCAGAGGGTAGACCGTGGTAGACTGTTACTTCGGTAGCCCCTGATAAACCTCACAGGCCAATACCCACTCATCCATAGTCCCCTCCCACACAAACTCAGAGCTTAGCCCACAGACCACCAGCGGGCATGATGCCGGCGGATACTTGCTAAGCACCTGCATATTAGAGCTTGTCTTTCTGGCACACTTACTCTTGGGTTTGAGCCATCCTATAAAGAAACCCAACACAGCTGACAGAGAGAGAGATTGAAATTCCCAGCCCCCAAAGCATCAGGCATATAAAGGAAGGCATTTTTGGACATTCCAGTCCCAGCTGCAAATTACATAAGAGACCCAATCAACACAATACAAAGCAGAAGAAATGCTCAGACAAGTGAGTCTGTCTGGTCTCAGTTCATGGCCCACAAAACCATGTGCAAATAAAATGGTTGTTTTAATTTACTATGTAATGTAAACATTTGTTATGCAGCAAAAAGTAAAAATCACTACATCATCTGCTAACAGAAGAGTAGTCTCTGGGCCATACCACCAAATCATCTTCCTACGACTCTCACAAATGTTGACCCTTGAGCTCTTTAGACCCTGAATTGCAAGTTATTTTAGTAAATTTTCTTCAAAATTGTGATTTCTGAAATATAAATATGAATCCATTTTACATTTTAAAATAAATAAGACATATTTTATTATAAGATAAATTTAAAAAAGAGGACACACCTGTACATCAATGTACTTCAGTTTTTTGCAGTTACTCAGGCTGTGCAAAGACATTAATCCACAGCGCCGAAGAGACAGAAACTGAAGGTTTGTACACTCTGCCAGTGTGGAGAGACTGCAACCTGGCAAATCTTGAAATGTAACTGTTGTAACCTAGACAATTTAAGAAAATTGGAGTGCATGAAATTATCTAACAATAATGAATATAGATTATCTTGGCCTTGCAAGCTGTTTTTAAAAATTCATCTAAAAAATTAATATTTTATTTGAAACACCCATTTGTTAACAACTCAATTTCACTTAAGTGGGCTTCTTGTGATCCCCACATAGAGAAATCAAAATAATGCAATCATCCATGACCAAGTCCATAAGGAATATGCATAGAATCATTAATACAATAATTTACTAGTCTCTGATTTTTCACTGAATTCCCTTTCCTTGTTTTCCATGTCTGTGGTTATTATTTTCAGGGTTGTCCTACATAAATGTTTAATATCTGAATTTGACAGTATCTTAGGAATACCTGGATAATAATAGGAGCCACAACAGTTCAGAGGATATATTTTGTGTCCCACCTGCCATGCTTCAACTAGAATGGCTCAGCTATCTTCCAAAAAAGAAGAAAGTTTGAGAAATTTTATAACCTGCAATAAGTAGAGCCATGCAATAATAACTGAATCATGTTATACAAACAACATTCTATTACAAGTCATCTGTATTATAAATGTATGAATCATTCCTTGCTACGGACGAAAGTAATACAACCAGCGCATATAGAATCTGTAGTATAACAAACCATAAATAGTAATTTTTTCCTGCACTTTTCAAACATTTTGAAGACCATGCATTTACAACATCTCATATAATTGAAATATTACTGCGAATGCAATATTTAGTAAAGCTTTTTTTCTTGCAGAATTTTCCTATCTTTTTGGTTTTAGTCTTTTTAGCTAAAGAAAATTCCATATCAAAGAATCAATTCAACTTTATGCTACGTATATTAAGGACTACACTCAGAGTTCTAAAAGAGTATGTCAGGAGCGGGAGCCAAGATGGCGGCGTGAGTAGAGCAGTGGAAATCTCCTCCCAAAAACACATAGAGCTATGAAAATATAACAAAGAAAAATCTTCCTAAAATAGAGACCACAGGACACAGGACAACATCCAGACCACATCCACACCTGCAAGAACCCAGCGCCTTGTGAAGGGGGTAAGATACAAGCCCCAGCCCGGCGGGACCCGAGCGCCCCTCCCCCCGGCTCCCGGCGGGTGGAGAGAAACCGGAGCAGTTTTTTTTTTGGCGAGCGCTTTTTGGAAGCCTTAGAGGGACGGGCCCCCGTTGCTGGGGAGGCAGGGTGGCGGGACCGGTGAGGAGGTGCCTGGGAACAGCGCCGGAGGACAAAGAATATCCCGCGTTTCTCCCTGCGAGACCTGGGGGCGGGTGCCTGAGACCGGTGCCTGAGGACGGAGGAGGTCGCGCGTTTTTCCCCTTTTTTTTTTTTTCTCTTTTTGGCAAGCGCTTTTTGGAAGCCTTGAAGGGACGGGGACCCCAGTGCTAGGGAGGCACGGTGGCGGGACTGGTGAGCGGGTGGCTGGGACCGGCGCCTGAGGACAAAGAATATCCCCCGTTTTTCCCTGCGGGACCGGTGGGCGGGTGCCTGAGACCGGCACTTGAGGACAGAGGAAATCGCGCGTTTTTCCCCTTTTTTTTTTCTCTTTTCTGCGAGTGCTTTTTGGAAGCCTAAAAGGGACAGGGACCCCGGTGCTAGGGAGGCAGGGCGGCGGGACTGGTGAGCGGGTGCCTGGGACCGGCACCTGAGGACAAAGAATATCCCGCATTTTTCCCTGTGGGACCGGTGGGTGGGTGCCTGAGACCAGCACCTGAGGACGGAAGAAATCGCGCGTTTTTCCCCTTTTTTTTCTCTCTTTTTGCCAAGTGCTTTTTGGAAGCCTTGAAGGGACAGGGACCCCGGTGCTAGGGAGGCAGGGCGGCAGGACTGGTGAGCGGGTGCGTGGGACCAGTGCCTGAGGACAAAGAATATTGAGCGTTCCTTCCCTGCGGGACCGGTGGGTGGGTGCTTTTTGGAAGCCTTGAAAGGACAGGGACCCTGGTGCTAGGGAGACAGGGCAGCAGGACCAGTGCGCGGGTGCCTGGGACCGGCACCTGAGGAAAAAAAAAAAAAATCGCGTGTTTTTTCTTTTTTTTTTCCTTTCTGTTCCCTCTCTCATTGTTGCTGTTGTTGTTTTGGTTTGGAGAGTGCTTTTTGGAAATCTTAAAGGGGCAGGACAGGTCACTTAGACCAGAAGCAGGGAATCTGGGGATCTCTGGGCACTCTAACCCCCTGGGCAGCAGGGAGCACAGAGGCCCCTTACGGAGATAAATAGTCTCCTGGCTGCTCCCCCTCTAACGGGGCTCCACCATTTTGGAGGAACAGCCCCAGCCAGGCCAAGCCCACAGCAACAGCGGAGATAAACCCCAAAGCAACTGGGCAGGAAGCAGAAGCCCTGTCTGCGCACAGCTGCCCAGCACAAGCCACTAGAGGTCGCTATTCTCCCAGGAAAAGGCTACAAACCAACAAGAAGGGAAGCTCTTCCAGCGGTCACTTGTACCAGCTCTGCAGACTATCTCTATCACCATGAAAAGGCAAAACTACAGGCAGACAAAGATCACAGAGACAACACCTGAGAAGGAGACAGACCTAACTAGTCCTCCTGAAAAAGAATTCAAAATAAAAATCATGAACATGCTGACAGAGATGCAGAAAAAAATGCAAGAGCAATGGGATGAGATGCAGAGAAAAATGCAAGAGCAGTGGGATGAGATGCAGAGAAAAATGCAAGAGCAGTGGGATGAAGTCCGGAAGGAGATCACAGATGTCAGGAAAGAGATCACAGAAGTGAAACAATCCCTGGAAGGATTTATAAGCAGAATGGATAAGATGCAAGAGGCCATTGAAGGAATAGAAGCCAGAGAACAGGAACGTATAGAAGCTGACATAGAGAGAGATAAAAGGATCTCCAGGAATGAAACAACACTAAGAGAAATATGTGACCAATACAAAAGGAAAAACATTCGTATTATAGGGATACCAGAAGAGGAAGAAAGAGGAAAAGGGATAGAAAGGGTCTTTGAAGAAATAATTGCTGAAAACTTCCCCAAACTGGGGGAGGAAATAATCGAACAGACCATGGAATTATACAGAACCCCCAACAGAAAGGATCCAAGGAGGACAACACCAAGACACATAATAATTAAAATGGCAAGGATCAAGGACAAGGAAAGAGTTTTAAAGGCAGCTAGAGAGAAAAAGGTCACCTATAAAGGAAAACCAATCAGGCTAACATCAGACTTCTCAACAGAAACCCTACAGGCCAGAAGAGAATGGCATGATATACTTAATGCAATGAAACAGAAGGGCCTTGAACCAAGGATACTGTATCCAGCACGACTATCATTTAAATATGATGGTGGGATCAAACAATTCCCAGACAAGCAAAAGCTGAGGGAATTTGCTTCCCACAAACCACCTCTACAGGGCATCCTACAGGGACTGCTCTAGATGGGAGCACCCCTAAAAAGAGCACAGAACAAAACACACAACATATGAAGAAGGGAGGAGGAGGAATAAGAAGGGAGAGAAGAAAAGACTCTCCAGACAGTGTATATAACAGCTCAATAAGCGAGCTAAGTTAGGCAGTAAGATACTAAAGAAGCTAACCTTGAACCTTTGGTAACCACGAATCTAAAGCCTGCAATGGCAATAAGTACATATCTTTCAATAGTCACCCTAAATGTAAACGGACTTAATGCACCAATCAAAAGACATAGAGTAATAGAATGGATAAAAAAGCAAGACCCATCTATATGCTGCTTACAAGAAACTCACCTTAAACCCAAAGATAAGCATAGACTAAAAGTCAAGGGATGGAAAAACATATTTCAGGCAAACAACAGTGAGAAGAAAGCAGGGGTTGCAGTACTAATATCAGACAAAATAGACTTCAAAACAAAGAAAGTAACAAGAGATAAAGAAGGCCACTACATAATGATAAAGGGCTTAGTCCAACAAGAGGATATAACCATTCTAAATATATATGCACCCAATACAGGAGCACCAGCATATGTGAAGCAAATACTAACAGAACTAAAGAGGGAAATAGACTGCAATGCATTCATTGTAGGAGACTTCAACACACCACTCACCCCAAAGGATAGATCCACCGGGCAGAAAATAAGTAAAGACACACAGGCACTGAACAACACACTAGAACAGATGGACCTAATAGACATCTATAGAACTTTACATCCAAAAGCAACAGGATATACATTCTTCTCAAGTGCACATGGAACATTCTCTAGAATAGACCACATACTAGCTCACAAAAAGAGCCTCAGTAAATTCCACAATATTGAAATTCTACCAACCAATTTTTCAGACCACAAAGGTATGAAAGTAGAAATAAATTCTACAAAGAAAACAAAAAGGCTCACAAACACATGGAGGCTTAACAACATGCTACTAAATAATCAATGGATCAATGAACAAATCAAAATAGAGATCAAGGAATATATAGAAACAAATGACAACAACAACACTAAGCCCCAACTTCTGTGGGATGCAGCGAAAGCAGTCTTAAGAGGAAAGTATATAGCAATCCAGGCACACTTGAAGAAGGAAGAACAATCCCAAATGAATAGTCTAACATCACAATTATTAAAACTGGAAAAAGAAGAACAAATGAGGCCTAAAGTCAGCAGAAGGAGGGACATAATAAAGATCAGAGAAGAAATAAACAAAATTGAGAAGAATAAAACAATAGCAAAAATCAACGAAACCAAGAGCTGGTTCTTTGAGAAAATAAACAAAATAGATAAGCCTCTAGCCCAACTTATTAAGAGAAAAAGAGAGTCAACACAAATCAACATAATCAGAAATGAGAATGGAAAAATCACGACAGACTCCACAGAAATACAAAGAATTATTAAAGACTACTATGAAAACCTATATGCCAACAAGCTGGAAAACCTAGAAGAAATGGACAACTTCCTAGAAAAATACAACCTCCCAAGACTGACCAAGGAAGAAACACAAAAGTTAAACAAACCAATTACAAGCAAAGAAATTGAAACAGTAATCAAAAAACTACCCAAGAACAAAACCCCGGGGCCGGACGGATTTACCTCGGAATTTTATCAGACACACAGAGAAGACATAATACCCATTCTCCTTAAAGTGTTCCACAAAATAGAAGAAGAGGGAATACTCCCAAACTCATTCTATGAAGCCAACATCACCCTAATACCAAAACCAGGCAAAGACCCCACCAAAAAAGAAAATTACAGACCAATATCCCTGATGAACGTAGATGCAAAAATACTCAATAAAATATTAGCAAACAGAATTCAACAGTATATCAAAAGGATCATACACCATGACCAAGTGGGGTTCATCCCAGGGATGCAAGGATGGTACAACATTCGAAAATCCATCAACATCATCCACCACATCAACAAAAAGAAAGACAAAAACCACATGATCATCTCCATAGATGCTGAAAAAGCATTTGACAAAATTCAACATCCATTCATGATAAAAACTCTCAGCAAAATGGGAATAGAGGGCAAGTACCTCAACATAATAAAGGCCATATATGATAAACCCACAGCCAGCATTATACTGAACAGCGAGAAGCTGAAAGCATTTCCACTGAGATCGGGAACCAGACAGGGATGCCCACTCTCCCCACTGTTATTTAACATAGTACTGGAGGTCCTAGCCACGGCAATCAGACAAAACAAAGAAATACAAGGAATCCAGATTGGTAAAGAAGAAGTTAAACTGTCACTATTTGCAGATGATATGATACTGTACATAAAAAACCCTAAAGACTCCACTCCAAAACTACTAGAACTGATATCGGAATACAGCAAAGTTGCAGGATACAAAATCAACACACAGAAATCCGTAGCTTTCCTATACACTAACAACGAATCAATAGAAAGAGAAATCAGGAAAACAATTCCATTCACCATTGCATCAAAAAGAATAAAATACCTAGGAATAAACCTAACCAAGGAAGTGAAAGACTTATACTCTGAAAACTACAAGTCACTCTTAAGAGAAATTAAAGGGGACACTAATAAATGGAAACTCATCCCATGCTCATGGCTAGGAAGAATTAATATCGTCAAAATGGCCATCCTGCCGAAAGCAATATACAAATTTGATGCAATCCCTCTCAAATTACCAGCAACATTCTTCAATGAATTGGAACAAATAATTCAAAAATTCATATGGAAACACCAAAGACCCCGAATAGCCAAAGCAATCCTGAAAAAGAAGAATAAAGTAGGGGGGATCTCACTCCCCAACTTCAAGCTCTACTACAAAGCCATAGTAATCAAGACAATTTGGTACTGGCACAAGAACAGAGCCACAGACCAGTGGAACAGATTAGAGACCCCAGAAATTAACCCAAACATATATGGTCAATTAATATTTGATAAAGGAGCCATGGACATACAATGGCAAAATGACAGTCTCTTCAACAGATGGTGCTGGCAAAACTGGACAGCTACATGTAGGAGAATGAAACTGGACCATTGTCTAACCCCATATACAAAGGTAAACTCAAAATGGATCAAAGACCTGAATGTAAGTCACGAAACCATTAAACTCTTGGAAAAAAACATAGGCAAAAACCTCTTAGACATAAACATGAGTGATCTCTTCTTGAACATATCTCCCCGGGCAAGGAAAACAACAGCAAAAATGAGCAAGTGGGACTACATTAAGCTGAAAAGCTTCTGTACAGCGAAAGACACCATCAATAGAACAAAAAGGAACCCTACAGTATGGGAGAATATATTTGAAAATGACAGATCTGATAAAGGCTTGACGTCCAGAATATATAAAGAGCTCACACGCCTCAACAAACAAAAAACAAATAACCCAATTAAAAAATGGGCAGAGGAACTGAACAGACAGTTCTCCAAAAAAGAAATACAGATGGCCAAGAGACACATGAAAAGATGCTCCACATCGCTAATTATCAGAGAAATGCAAATTAAAACTACAATGAGGTATCACCTCACACCAGTAAGGATAGCTGCCATCCAAAAGACAAACAACAACAAATGTTGGCGAGGCTGTGGAGAAAGGGGAACCCTCCTACACTGCTGGTGGGAATGTAAATTAGTTCAACCATTGTGGAAAGCAGTATGGAGGTGCATCAAAATGCTCAAAACAGACCTACCATTTGACCCAGGAATTCCACTCCTAGGAATTTACCCTAAGAACGCAGCAATCAAGTTTGAGAAAGACAGATGCACTCCTATGTTTATCGCAGCACTATTTACAATAGCCAAGAATTGGAAGCAACCTAAATGTCCATCTGTAGATGAATGGATAAAGAAGATGTGGTACATATACACAATGGAATACTACTCAGCCATAAGAAGTGGAAAAATCCAACCATTTGCAGCAACATGGATGGAGCTGGAGAGTATTATGCTCAGTGAAATAAGCCAAGCGGAGAAAGAGAAATACCAAATGATTTCACTCATCTGAGGAGTATAGGAACAAAGGAAAAACTGAAGGAACAAAACAGCAGCAGAATTACAGAACCCAAAAATGGACTAACAGGTACCAAAGGGAAAGGAACTGGGGAGGATGGGTGGGCAGGGAGGGATAAGGGGGGGGAAGAAGAAGGGGGGTATTAAGATTAGCATGCATGGGGGGGAGGGAGAAAGGGGAGGGTGGGCTGCACAACACAGAGAGGACAAGTAGTGACTCTACAACATTTTGCTAAGCTGATGGACAGTAACCGTAATGTGGTTGTTAGGGGGGACCTGATATAGGGGAGAGCATAGTAAACATAGTATTCTTCAGGTAAGTGTAGATTAAAAATTTAAAAAAAAAAAAAAAGAAAGAAAGAAAGAAAAGGGGGATTACTCCTTAACAGGATAAAACTATTGGTAAATCAAAGATCAACGCATGCTTTAAATATCCTTAATGTTGATCACTTAAAGGGTGTCAGATGATCAGCTATGGAGGTACTCTTTTCTGATAATATTCCTTTCTCTTAATTAAAAAAAAAAAAAAAAAAGCAGTTACTGTGTGCTGACCTCCAATGAGTTCTGCACAGTGGTATAGAGGGCATGTCAAAGTGTGGGCAAAGGGTCTGTTTGTTTCTACGCAGAAGATCAAGGCCTAGCTTGGATACCCAGAAAATGAACTAAGATACGATATGAGGAGGAGCTTCCGGCATCAGCACTCTCTGGAGGACTCGTGCCGGGGGATGATCATCAAAAAGCCTCCACAGGGATCCGGACGATGCTGCGGTTGTGGCTGCATCCAGCCCACCATCTCCTGGACTTGCCATGAGAAGGAGGAGGGAGATGTCTAGGCTGGCATGTGCATACAGTGAGACAACGAATTTGACTGGATCTGTACTGTTGGAACTCAACCAGGAGTTGGGAGGGGTGCAAGTTGTAGCACCCCAAAATCTCATGACTATAGACTATCTATGGTTAAAAGAACATATGGGATGTGAACAGATCCCAGAAATGGGCTGCTTTAATTTGTCTGATGGTTCAAGTACAGTTGGAAAATATCCATCATATCATAGATAAATTTTCACAAATGCCTAGGGTGCCTAAATGGTTTTCTTGGCTTCACTGGAGATGGCTGGTAATTATAGATTTGCTTTGTTTATGTCACCGTATTCCTATTATGTCAATATGTGTGTGCAAATTAGTTAGTAGTTTAAAACCTATACATACTTAAGGTACTATACAAGAAGATATGTCAAAGAAATAATCAATCCTCCCAAGTTTCCTTCATATGCTACATCTATAGCTTTTCTTCTTCCTTCCTAATTACAAACTTTAAATAGAATTCGTGCCTCATATCGAATTTACCGAGTATCATAATTCCTCCAGGTGGTAAAGATACCTCGAGACAAGTGCTGGGCATAGAAGCCACAGGGCATAAATCTGCAAAGAAGTAAAAAGCTAACCTTTGCAAACAATATGGCTTCTCTCTCACTTACCAACTTTACATTTCCCTGTATGGCCCCGGAAGATGACTGGTTAGCCAGAGACGGGTAAGATTCCTCAAGGGAGGAACAACCTAAGACAGGCACAGTCGCAGGGGGGCCATCAGGTGAGAATTTGGGGATCAACAGAGGTGAGGCTCAGAACCTCACCCCCCCTGCTTTGAGAGAAATCTTCTGCATCCGTGGATGTTTTGCTGCCCTTGTCTAGCCTGGATTAATACTTAGTCCATAGGCACACACCTGATCATCTGATCATCTACATTTGCCTTCTTACAGCACTAAACTATGTTTTCTACCTTTATCTTGCATCTACCTACCACTTCAGCATTTTATTAAAAATAAAAATAATAATAATAATAGGAGAAATGTGGGATCAACATATAAATCAAGTACAAAAATCAAATGAATATTCATATTTGACCTGATGGTTTATAGGTCATATTGCATGATCAAAACCGAAAGTTTCTGTGATGACTGCCCTTGTACTGTTCACCATGTAAGAATTTATTCACTCTGTAAGAATTCGTTCACCATGTAAGAACTTGTTCGTTATGCTTCAGAAGATTGGAGACTGACGAGAATTAGGCTTGAGATGGATTAATGATTGTACATTGAGCATTGACCCCCCTATACTGAATTTTATTGTTGTTAACAACCATTTGATCAATAAATATGAGAGATGCCCTCTCAAAAAAAAAAACAAAAAAAAAAAAACACAATGTTGAACAAAAGAAGCCAGATACAAAAAAAGTACATACTGTATGATTTTATGCACATGAAGTCTAAAAGTTGCTAAAAATAATCTTATGTTGTTTTGTGATTACCCATGGAGAGGGTAGTAACTAAGGGGGGCCTCTAGGGTCTGGGGAACCAGAACATTCTGTTTCTTGTCCTCAGTGGTGGTTAGATGGGGATCATAACATATTGAGCTGTATGATTTGTACACTTTTCTGTATACGTGTTATAGCTCAAGAAAATGCTTACTTAAAAAAAGACTTTAAAAGTTCATCTCTTTTGTTGTTAAATATTGCCACTTTTTCTTTAGCTATTGAGGTGCTATTGTTTTTCTATCCCTTATCTGTTAATTCAACAAATTTTTTTTTGTTGACAAACTACATACAAGGTACTGTGCTAGGCAAAGGACTCCACTATACTGTTAGGAAGATGACTAGTCATATTTTGAAAGCTTGAAAAACTCTTCTAGAAGCTGCTGTCAAAACTTTCTATTAATCTTCAAGATTCTTTCCTATCAGAACTTCATATTCCCTCTTTGGCTTCTGCATAAAACTGTTTTGACATAGTGGTCACCTCCCAGCTGGTGTTTTTGGCTTTTGCCCAAGAAAATCCTGCTTTCTGATGTCTGGTCTCTTGTTTTCCCCAGCTGTTCCTAATCTTTGAACTCAATCTGCCATCTTGGATACATCAGATTCTTCCTGGCTCCTCTCTCCCATCATTTCTTTTAAGAATTTAAGGAATGAGAAATTCGTTCAAAACTCTATTTCTATCCTGTGGAGACTCAAGCTTACTCTGCTCTCAGGGAATTATTCACTATTATATAGCTGAGATAAAGTTGTTGCTATATCCCAAAGGACAGTTTCCTTTCCTGTTTTGTATTAAAGTTTGTATTGGCTAAAAAAAAAAAAAAAAAAAAAAAAGAGTATGTCAGATACAGAAATATTTTTGGATTAGTGAAAAGCTTATTAAACTCAAAAGCTCTTACCTAATTAAGATGGCAGACAAATAATGTAATCATATCTTGGCTCTTCACTATAATTGAGTTCATGCACAGAAATAACTATATAAGCTAAGTCACTTTGTAGTAAGAATACTTTCATATTTTCATATAAAAAATCCTAAGGCCAGGTTTCTCATGTACTGAACAACAATTTTAAAATTATTAGATTAATAGGAAGAGTCTAGTGTATATCATATTCAAAACAAATTTAAAAATGCTATCAAAATTGAAAGCATATTGCTTCAAAAAAAAAGCTGGAAAATGTATAAAATTCTTAAGTGCAGTAACTCCTTTTCATATGCAACATTTCTTGTGCATTAAATTAAACTAAAAGTTTTAAATTTATATATTTACGTGAGTAGGAAGACCATATGTTCATAGAGATATAAAGAAGGGATTAAGTCTACTCCCTGCTTTAAGTAGCAAAAGCAATCACTGACATTTTTAAAACTTCAGGTGAATGTTTCTAGGTTTATAATTTTTTATAAAATTTCTGAATTATTCATAATTTAACAACTTTTGAAACAAAATTCTGTTATGATTTTTCAGAAAGAAAAATTTTCATTCATTTGTGACAAGGTAACTGCTGTGTAATGCTTGTTTAATTAGCCCACAAAGAGATCCTCTAAATTCTGTCATTGGAAAATTCACTCTATACTAAAAAATGGAGACACACTATTTAAAATTGAGTACTTAAAAACTGAAAACTATGACTGCAGCTTTTTTAGTTAACAAAGCTACTCTACCTTATAGTTTATATTATTCTGCCTAATTTATTAACACGCTGCTTACAATCTGCTACATAAATTCTATTAAGTTCTAGTAGTGATGTAGCAATTTATTGAGTTTAATTTAATTACAGTACAGAAATGACATTGCTACAGTATCCTTGTTAATGGTATCTACTTTTGAATATAAGACATTTCATATTTCCTCCTACCTGTTACTGAGATTTTAAAAATTTCCTTATGATACAGCAATTTATTCTATACCCTGTTCTGGACTTTTCCAAACATACAAGATCAAAATAAATTTTTAGATTAATCATTTATTGGTACACGCAAGACAATAATCACATAAATAAAACTGCTTATGCTCCAAAAATAAAGATTGACATAGAATTCACACTTGTGTTCCTCACTGTATAATCCACCTGGAAAAAAAGAGCAAGTGGATGCTCATTAAATATTTCTTATATAAACAAATGAATAAACCACTCTAGCCCTATGGCCAAACCAAAATATATTTATAGTATTCATGGCTTGTTTTGCTTATATAGGGTAATATAAAAATAATTGAAAATTAGTATTTTGGGGCTTTCATGACTTGGAAATGAATTGTTCCTCCTAAAGAACCTATGACTCATTCATTATATTTTTAATTTAAAAACATCACAGATCAGTTTTCCTCTTAGTCATCCATATTTCCCCAAATCGTTGGCAGCCTGGGGTACATAAAATGACTTGAAGCAGCTTTTTGTACTTAAGAGAGTTCGTTCAGTTGTTCTTGGTTCAACACAGTGAGTGTAAGACATCCATAGGAAACCATAAGTACAAAAGTAAGGAAAGTAATGCCTGTATGTTTTGCTTTTCACAGAACATCCGTTCAGTGCCAGAACCTCAAATCTATTGAACCTGGAGAAACAATATTGTTTAAAAACTCAGCTGCAAAGAGATTAAATCCAAGGTAAGATTAGTAACTTATATGAAATAAAATCTAATTTTTAGTATTTCATGCACCGTTACAGCACCAACATATTACAATTTGCTTTTTATAAGGGATGTGAGATGTTCTGATTTAAGTTAATCAGAAGCTAAAATGTTATCCTGCCATGTTATAAACTTAGCATTCTTTTCTGTGGTTGTTAGTTAAAGCACGTTGTCATTAGCAGCAAAATATCAAATAAAGATAAATGAATTAGTTAAAACACTAAAAGCAGGAAAAATAAAAATACATTAGTTGCCAATAATCATTGCTCTTCAGTCATATCCTTTAGGTATGTCACTGTGGGTGGTCCAGCATTTTCAACTTTGAATTTCTTTGGTGAAACATACTATGAAGCAGCCCTCAAAAATCCAATTGCCTTTCTCTTCAGATGCTTAGAACCATGTTTGAAAATGATTATTATGTATTTTAGAAATCATGGGTTATGTTGCTCATATATGGTATATTAAAATCCATTAATCCTATAAAATAGGTATTGCTCTTCCCAGTTTATAGGAGACAAAAACTAAGGTTCAGAAAGTTTAAGCACCTTGCAAAAGGTGCCACAGTCAGTATATGGCATAAATAAAATTAGATTCTGGATCTTACTTAATAACAAGGTTTGATAGTACTTTATGAAATCATGCTCAAATAATTTTACATCAATTTCCTTTTTAGTCAATACACTCTTTCTAAATTGTAAATTTTGAGATAAGATTAACACTCAGTGGGACTTATTTATCCATCCTCCCACTCATCAATCCCACAGTTAAGTAATGAAAGCCACTATTTGTCTGGCAATACATAAAGCGGCATAAACGGACAAGAGGCAGCCCTGATTTGTGTCTTTCAGGCTCAAAGTGAGAGATTAATATAAGCAAAATGAACTCATTACTTGGTGAAATTCTAGAAGAGCAAACTTTTTTTCTTCTGAAGATCCTCTCCAGAAGGACCTTTCAAGGATAGTATTGGGTGATCAAGATAAGGAAACAGATGTGAAGCTAAGAGATTAGGAAACCAGAGTAAGAAAGTGAGTCGTGGGTCGGTAGCAACAGTGAATGAAGACAGTACAATAAGCCATCTGCCAGAGTCATTACAATATGACATTCTATGACGGTTCAACATTTATATGGCACTTCACATATATTTTTCTTCCTTTTACTATATATTTGATGCTTCAAAGTAAAATTAAGTGCTTGAAATAGTTTCTTGGAATAGTGGTCTGAGGAGTACAGTGTCCTTTAGAACACTGCTACTCAAATGAGTCCACGGACCAGAACCAGTAGAACCACCTGGGGCACTGCAAAAATGCAGGACTTTGGGGTGATCACCAGATCCCCTCAGTTCTCAGTTCTCTTTGCGTTGGACAAAACACAGACCACCAATGAAAGAGTAGAGCGCTACTATCTCTAACTTTAGTTTTACTTTTTCAGTTTTCACTGTAGGCATGAAACTGTCACTCATGCCTAACCCAGACAGGTATTCGTTAAGGACAATTACCTTACATAATGTAGTGGCTAATGACATCAATTCAGACAGCCTGCATCAACATCTTTGGGAAAACAGAAAAAGAATGTTTCCAGAGATAATGTAGCCAAAGGGGAGGGAAAAAAAGTAATACAAGAACTAATGAGAGATTCTATATATATAGTTCTCTAGATCTCATGGATATGGCAAATACATTGCCTAGGAAATAGACGAACTTCAAATTAGTTCTTGTTCCTTATACTGCTCTTTCATATCCCAGAGATCTCCTGAAACCCCACCACTTATTATCATCTCCGTAGAATATTCTGAAATCATATTTACAGCAATTATCAAGATCTGCAGTCACGTATTTATTTGTGTATTTATGTGTTTAATACCTTTTTGTCCACCAAAGTCACTCCACGAGGGCAAGGACTGAGGTTTGCTTTTGTCTTTTTAGTCCAACAATAAATACTGATCAATCATTTGGATAGATGAATATTTGGTGAGTGAATGTATAAAATAAGTGTATATATGTTAATACAAATGTTTTCTTTCTTAGGTCTCTGTCTCTACCAAAAATCTAAGTAAATTTTATTGACTATCACATCTGACATTAAGGTCCCAGATAAATTTATATATTTTGATCATAAGGTCCTTTCTAATATTACCATATTTCAGTTTTTACTATTTTTCTATACATTTGTTAGTTTCTCTCTCAATTTTGGTTGAAAATGTTCTATAAACATTGATAATTAGTAGCACTTAGTGACAATTATTTTAGATTTCAGGCATATATGCACCATGCTTATATAGCACAGGACTAAATAATTACGTTTCTATACAGACATTCTACAGTCATCTATTGTAAGCCCTTCTTTCCCAGCACTCAAGTATAGAGCAATCTACTTCATCCCCAAAGGAGCCACTAGGTGGTGCTGTGCCCAAGCCAAAGGGACACTTCCCATTGAACACCAAGTTAATAGTTTTCCTATTCTAATTCAACCCTAAATTCCTAGATGCCTCCACTCATCGAAGCTTGACAATGACTAGCGGCAGGTGCTTAAACAGTCTTCAAGACAGAAATCAAATCTTTGTACGGTGCTTCACTGAGGGAGAAGATCCCCTGAATAATTTTGACAGGTCTTTAAAATACATCCCCCCTGAAATGGGGCAGTATTTCATCAGCAACTTCACCAATTAAGAGACAAAAGTCTTGGATACAAAACATGCCTTCTACTCATATTTTTAAAGTAACATTTTAGAGAACCAATTGCAATTCAATATGAAAAAGTGCTATAAAATTATAAAATACCTGCTGTAAAGAATCCCAAGGGCCACCCTGAAGAATTTCTAATGTATTCAAAGGGGGCATCGTGTTCGCTGGGCATTTTACAGGTCTCTTTCTTTTAACAACTTTCTTCTGATGATTTTGATTGAAAATTTCAAACCAAGGTTTAAATGATTTTATCCAAGCTAGCCTCTTCTCTTCTATAGAAGACACAAGTGATAGCTCTGGTAAAGAGCCGGCCACAGCACTGTCACTTTCAGCTCCATTTCCATGACATTCTTCTGGAATTTCTGTAATCTGAGACTTAAGAGAGTTTACTTCTTTAAAAACTGAGGAGTTCTTTGCATTACAGCCACCTAAGTCTTCACGACGAGCATTTCCATCTGAAGTAAAATCTTGGGTGTTTATTTTGCCTTCTGCATTTATCATGGCATCACTGCTGTTAAAAATTATATCACTATTGCCTTTTGGATTCTCCTCAGTTTCTTTGGATTTTAAATCAATTCTGTTGTCTTGTAGTAGTACATTTCCCCCTGTATCTTCAAAATTTTCTGATTTTAGTGTTAGTAGTTTCTGTTTCATTGAAATCACTGAAATATCACTCTCTTCACACAATGTTCCATTCTGTTCGGATATCTCTTCTCTCTCTACTTTTTGTATCTTATCCTGATGACTATCTTTGATTATTTTCTGTGCTTCATTGTTTTTCACCACATTAATTTCTTGATTATGTCCTAATATTATTACTTGGGTTTCTTGTGTCATATTCTCATTGAAGGCAGGCTTCACATTTTCCTCTTTTTGTATTAGAGACTTTAATTCTTGCAGCTGAAACTGTTCTTTCACATTCTCTTTTAGATCGGGGTTTCCCAGTTTAGTCTTGTCTATATTTTCATATTTTCTTGCTTGCTTGACCACTTTTTCTGAACATTGTTGTCTCGTTAGGTGTTCGATTTTTCCTTCCATTTTAAATGCTGCCAAAATTTCTTGGTTTGAAGCAGATTCTTTTAATTGCACTTGTATTGATTCTTTCAATGTAAGACATCTATTTACATTTTCTCTCTTATTCAATTCTTCAAATAGCCAAAGGGGAACATCTTCCCACATCTTTGAAGTTTTATCCCTTAGCTTTTTGGCTATATCACCCTTATTCTCAGATGTGCCTTCAACAGCTAAATGTTTAGCAGTATATTCCCTGTTCTTTGATGTTCTACTTATTATTAGCTGTTTGCTTGCATCTTCTCTTAATTTTTCTTTGATTAGTAGTTGCTCTTTTTCTTTTCTCAGGATGCTCTTTTTTTCTTCATATTCTTTTTCTCTCCTTTTCCTTTCCTCTTGCTTTTGCTTTTTGATCTCTTCTTCTAGCCTTTGCTTTTCTTCAAATCTTTTTCGGTTTTCTTCTTCTATATGTCGTATTTTTGCTTCTTTTTCTTTCCACTCTTGTGCTTTCCTTTTTTTACTTTCTATTTGTTCTTTTATGATTGGGCCATACTTTCGGTAGACCACAAGTGCTTTATATTTAGCTTGAATTTTTACAGCTGCATTATGCTGCAGTTCTAACAAACGCATCTTTTCTTGTTCCTGTAGGTCTTTAAATCTGGTTCTTTCTTCTTCCATTTGTAAATGCAAGTTTCTGATAAACTCCTAAAGTAAAGTAACATAAAGTAAGCATAAACTAAATGTGTGATGTTATTAAAATATCATCAATACAGATTGAAAACAAGTGTAAAACTGAATAATGCAGTTACTATAAAATTCACTTCAAAGAACTAAAGTCATTTATTTTAAAGTGTATTAATTTTTTAAGTACTGAGGAATTTCAATCAAGTTAGTAAGTTGATACTCTGATATTATGTCTATACTAAGCCACTCAAACATTAGGAATTCTTTGAAGATGGATAGAAAGCATATGAAATCAGAATGACAGAGAAAATGTAAGAGAAACCACAAGCTGAAAGTTGTGTAGGAGAAAAGAACTGTCAGTCAGTCTTTCTGAGACGGGAGTTCTGGTGAAGGAGACTCCCAGGGCTACAACAGAGACTGCAGAGGCAGGGACTTACTCTGTGACACTAATACCAGGAAGGCGGGGTAGGACACACACGTAAGCAATATGAAGAACTAGCCTAGTCACACACCTTATTCTTTCTCAACTATTAAGAAAGTTTGAGATCGTTTGGATAAGGGAAGAAAATATCATTAACGCTAGACTCCTCAAACAAAAGTAAACAGATCAACAAAATTCAGCAAATATTTGAGGAAAACTAGCAACACTGATGGGAGGCAATGAAAATATTGAAGTTAACAGAAAGAAGAGCCAATTTCTAAGAATTAACAGCTATTAAACTAAATAAAAATTTAAACAATGAAAAGCATATTAAAGAAAAACATTTAAATAAGAATAACCCCATATAAAAATGAAATGCAAGTACTCAAAAAAGGACTCACTTAAACAAAAAAATCAAAATATAATTAGTGCTAAACAGCTAATTTCTTGAAGAAAAACTTCAAAATCAGGTGTTTTCCCAAAACAACATATAAAATAACAAAACGTGAAATATATGACATAGATATTCAGGTGTAAAGAGATCAACACAAAAACCTCACTTGACTAGGGGAAAGTACAGATAAAGAACTGAGAAAAATTGAAGGGAAGAGAATAATAGAAAAATATCATTTAAACTAAAAATATTTTGACTTCTCTCTCGTTTGCACACACACACATACACACATGAAACACTAGATTCTAGCAATATTCAGAACCCTGATGAATGTAACCTCCCTGAAGGCACGGATTATTTTCTGTTTTGTTCACTGCTGTATTTTGAACACTTAGAGAAGTGACTGGCATACAAGAGAAAGCCAATAAATATGTATAGATACATGCAAAAATTGAAAAATCCTAAAGTTTCAAAAGGATATAAGATATGAGTATCTAATTTGCAATCATAGCAGAGGCAAAAATAAGTAAATATGCAATGGAGTTGTACTTTTAAATTGCTAAAACTACATGATAATAAATCTGGATTCTATACCTAAGGAAATATCATTCCATTTTAAAAGCAAAGTAAAAATATTTTCAAGTGCAAAGGCTGAGAAAATCTGCCCTCCAAAAATGTTTTTTGCGAAGTATCTAGGTAGGTATTCCAAGAAGGAAAACCAAGTCCAGAAGGCAAGGGAAAACTCAGGACTCAAAAACACTAATCATCAAAGAAACTGTTAATACTTAGCACTTAAATTGTTTTGTTCTAGAGCCTTCTTCCTTCCAGCACTTCACGTAAGAGGCTAAGCTATTAGCTCACTCTTGCTTCTTTTCAGGTAATGTGCCTTCTTTCTTTGGCTGCTTTTAAGACTTTTTCCCCGTTGTCTCGAATTTCAGTAGTTACTGAATTCGAATTCCCAGGTGTGATATTCTCTGTATTGATTCAATGCTTTTGCTCCATTCTCCCTTCCTTCCAAGATTACTATTATATACAGTGTTTATCGTTACACTATATGTCACATATTTTTTAGCTCTTTTCTTCTTTTCCTTTTTTTTGTCCTCTTTGTGCTTTAATTTGGATATTTTATATGGACCTCACTTCAGTTTTACTAATGCTTCTCAAATGTGTTGTCAAACCTATCCACCAAATTTTTTATTTTATATACTGACCTTTTCAACTCTGAAGTGTACACTTGATACTTCATTATAGATTCTAATTCTCTTTTCATATTGCCTATCTTTTCAACTATTTTGCTACTGCGTGATAGTTACAGGTATTTTAATGGCTCTCCTAACCCCAACATTTGGGTTACTCACAGGTGAGTTACTGTTGTCTTTTTTTTGCCTTGCCGTTCATATGAAACAGTCTCTTCACATGCCTACCCAACTTTTTTATTTAAAGATGGACAGTAGAGACAATATTGCAATATATATCTCTATCAAGTCAACATAGTGACATAGTGTTACATGTCAAATATATTTTTTATAAAATGGACAGTTGGAAATCTACTTGGTGACCAAAAAGAAAAATGTACATTTTAAGGAGTGTTTTTGTATAAATAAAGAAAAGACTCAAAGGAAAGATATTGCAAAGAAAGGTAATATATTTGGCTGGGTAGCAGAATTATGTGAATTTTATCTATTTTATGCTTGTAACTGAAATAGTTTTATATAAAAACTATAGGGTACATAAAAGTTAAAACAATAAAAATGTCATCAGAATCATCTTAAATTCAAAGGGGTTATTTAACACATTTAATTAACTGTATTCAAGAAATGCAGTAACCTTTCATAACTACCTTCAATCATAATGAAATGTTTATAATTATATGCTTCCTCAAATCTTTAAAGAAATTTTAGAATTACTCTAAAAAAGAAATTTTAGAATTACTACTTTATACAGACATATTCACTCACTGATCCAGTTTATTTTCATTTTTAGGACATTCCATTGCAAGGAAAGTTTCTGATGATTAATGAATTTCAAAAGCTCTTATAAATTAAATCCCATAACAGCAGCATAAAATGTCCATTTTAAGCAGAGTAATTTATTTCTAATGAAGAATGATTATTGCATTGATTGAAAACAACAAATAGATACCTCATGCTGTTTAAACTTCTCTTTCCACATTTTCTCTTCTTTATGGAGTTCATCATTCATCTTGTCCTGTTCTTGCTGAACATAAATAACAGTGAAATATTATATCCAAGTATCAAAGAATTTAATGTCATTATATATGATTCTCACAAGATATGTTTATAAACAATGATTAAAAATAACAACTTGCCCAATGCTTCTTGGTTTTAGTACTGGAATAACAACTTCAATTTTAACCTAAAGTATCATTTAAATAACACCTATGGTACACCCATTTCAAGTACATCAAGATGTTTGTAACCTGAGAAAGTTGTTTTATTTATTTAAGTATGTTTATTCAAATAATAAAATGCATTGGCTATCAATACTGTTTGGCAATGCAAAAATTACAAATAATGTCTTTGCAAGGTGAGTTTCGCATTACAACTTTTCTTTCCACACCATCCCAAAATAAATCAGTTTAGTGGGTAATGATTTTCTTTTAATTACTCTTTACTCAGCACCTATTTTGTTCAGGCTCTGCAGAATAAGCAAAGATCAGGAAAATATAATCCCCTTCCTCTAAAACTTTACCTTTAATATGGGAACACTATCATAAGCTCACACATTACCCCAAATTTAGCAGAATAAATTTATCACAAGAAAGGCTATAAAAGATCACAGTAGAACTAGATGTTATAACTAGAAAATCAAAAAAGGTATCATGCAGAAGATTGTATTTGAAATGACTAGGCTTTCAAAAGGTTAAACAGACATTTTAGGCATTTACTAAATATTTTTTAACTCGAAAGATAATAACATTAATTTTTTAAGAAAAATCATAAAGTTATGTTTGATAAAGTTAGAGACAGAAAGCCAAGGAGTGAGGTAGGTATTAGAGAGGTCCATGCGAAATCAACCAGGACCTTCTGTAGGTAGGATGGCAGGAGTGAGAACAGATACAAAGACAAGGTAAACATGAAATTGCCACAAACTGAAATTGCCAGTTGACCATATACAAAGGACATGGGAAAATTTCTTTGGACATTATCATATATGAGCTGTGGGACCTTTTGATGGGGTTTAAGCAGAGTAATAATAACTTTTTTAAAAAGTTAATATCTTTCTGAGAGCACTATGGTTGATGATTTTGTAGAATACAAGACCAAAAACAGGGAGATCAGTTAGAGAAAACAGTAAATATTCCAAGCTAGATATTAGGATACCCTGAACTATGGAGTAGTGGTAAATATATGGTTGAGAAGATAGATAATATAACTGTTAGAGGGAAGAGGATAATAAAAGAGAGGGAAGAGTAAAAAATGGTCCTTATCTTTTTGTTTTGGACTATGATAATAGTGTGGCTCATCAAAATAAAGAATACCAGGGGGGAGCCTGACTCAGAGAGAAAGATAAGGCATTCAGTTTTAGAATCACATGTTCTGAGTGTGAATTATCTGTTCAAGAGTTATGTAGTTCACTTTTTTGTTATAAATACAGATTTGATTCTGAATAGCCATGGCTGCAGATGAGATTACTGAGAAAGAAAGTATATGGAATATGAAAAATAAGGACCAAAGAAGTCCTTGGTAGTACCACATTCAAGGAGAGAGGGAAAAAACAAGCCTAAAATGGTTATCAAAGAGCAATTTCCAAACATGTAAGAAGAGAATCAAGGCAGTGCCATACAAGTCGAAGGAAAAAGAAATGGTCAACAATCAAATTTTCACTGGCATAAAATGCTAGAGACCAAAATAAGAACTGAAAAAGAACCTGTGAGTATAGTAACTTAGAAGTCATTGGTTATTCTCTTCAAGGGCAGTTTCATTCAGTGGGGTGGTGGTGGTAGAAATCTAGCAGGTTTAGAAATGAACAACAGAGAAGGACATGGATTTAGCAAAAATAACTATTCTTCAAGAAGCCTTACTACGCTAAGCAGAGCTAAAGAGCAGCTAACATGAGACATATGAGCAAAGGTGAGCTCATGATTTTTGTTTTGTTTCTAGGAGATACATGAACATGCTTATGAATAATAAGAAAGGAGGAAGTTGATAGGGATGTTTTAAACTATAGGAAAAAGCAGGAGCAAAGTGGAAAATGACAGAATACAGAGCAGAAGTGGAAAAGTTAACCTGTGGGAGAAGAAACCTTTCTTACTGAGATTGGAGTGAATGCAAAAAAAAAAAAGGGCCGATGTAGAGGTTGATGCTAACTAGATACAGGATTAGAGAAGAGAGGAAGTTGTAATTGATGCAAAAATGTTATGTGACCATTTAGTAATAATGAGGAAGGAGGAGTTGGGGAGAATTCTTAAGGAAAGGGATTTATAATAGCTGCTTTGGGGAATAGGAAACGAATAAAGGACACAAAAAAGAATTAACAAAATAAGTAAGTTACAACTTTAGGATTCATTGTTGTAAAATTATGTGATGGTCTCACTGGAAAACTTTTAAGCCCCAAGGTAAAACAAAGCACACATTAAGGAATTCATGAAAGCTACTGGTATAAATAAATTAAAAAATAATAAATCGGTATATGTATATATTTAAAATCAAAGTTTTATGATAAAGCACAAATTACTTTCAAAAAGTAAGTCGCAATTCTTTCAGGGTAGAGCCCAGGTGTTAGATTTCTTTTGCATGTCTAAGCACATAGCTGAATGCTTTGCCATGGAGGAGGTAAATAAATATTTGTTATAATCCAAATAAAAATTACAAATTAGACAAACAGGATTTAAAAATCGTATGTTTCCTAAATTTGAAAATAACACTAATAATAACAATGATGCCTTTCAGTGCAAGACAGAAAACACTGCTCCAAAAGTCTATATTATAGTCAATCTGTCCTGGAATTTTAAAAAGGCTTCTGACTTTGGGAAATGACCACATTAATCTGGTCTGTGGGAAGGAAAATATAATTAAGAGAATGCTGAAGATTCATAGTTTACTACTGATTCTACAATATTAGAATTTCATTTAATTTACTTATTTTCTGTATAATCAGGAAATGCAATATACTCAACATGGAGGGCTAGAATCCCCTGAACTACTTAGGTGACCACAAGTTAATGTTCTTTATATGGAATACTCAAAAACAAGTTAAGTTGTGGTTAATATATAAATCACCTTTAGTAGTGTAAGAGAGAGACGTCAGCTTTGCCTTTTATCCACACATTCTAAGGATTCGGATCACCCACAAGTAGGGCCCTAAAAATCCACCAGTTTCGCCATAGGCCACTACCATGACCTGAGGGTATGGGCCTCTTGGAACGGGCTTGAGAGGAAACAAATAAAAACAACACAAAATTCCTTCACACAAATGAATTTCTAGTGATAGAGAAGCAAGGGTAGACCATCAGCTGCAGTCCAACCACTTCGACCAAATATGTTTCACCTAATTGCTGTAAGTACACCACAGAGCAGAAACACTGCATGATAAAGAAAATTCTGTGGCTTTTTTCTATGATTAGAAGGGTATAAAAAAGCAACCGTTTAAGCTGTGAATATCAGCCTTTCAAAGACAGTCTTTAAAACTTCATAGACTTCAGAGGCCACCAAGACCCAAAGCAGTATTCAAAAAATGTATGAAAAACAAAAGCAAAAATAAGAAATGTTACCTTCTGAATATTCTCCAATTTCTTCTTTTCAATTTCAAATTGTTTTATCCAGCAATGTCTCTTTTCTTCTTCTTCTTGAAATTGTTTTTCTTCTCTATCCCTCTGAGCTTTGAGAGTTTCTTTCTCTTGGTCTTCTAGTTCTTTCTGTTTGTCTTGCCAAGCCTCAAAGGACTTCCTACATCTTTCTTCCACTTCACAGTATCCAAAATTTATATCAGCATCATCTGTATTCATGATGAGAGATATTATTCTTAAAATTAAACCTGTCAAAACTGATCCAATGTAAAGTACAAAAGTAATTTTGTGGTGAAGAAATAATGTAAACATATTACCAAAATAAAAGTGATAATATGCAAAAAGAAAATACATTCTTAAATGTACATGGAAATTCTGTCACATGGAAATCCCACTGAAGTCAATATAGAAATCACATAAGTAGCCTTGAACTGTTCCACAGAATTGAATATGAAAATACCAGGTGTATGTGTGCACGTGTGTGTAGCTAAGGGATACTTAAGGAACACAGTTAAGGGATACTTACTAATTCAAGGCTGGGTAGAGCTACTGCAATCAGCTATATATGTGGGAAATTTTTAATATATTTAAATCAAGTTAACTTATGAGGCACAAAGAAAACTATGAGAAAATGTAATTAAATAAGTACAGTAAAGATATGGCACTTTTCAGATATCATGATTGTAATTTTCTAAATGTCATAAGAAAACTAAATTTTTTTTCAGGTAACTGGTCAATCACATAAAAATTATCTAAAGTATCATTGAGCAGTTTTGGCTGACCTGGTAAAGCATGTTCATCCCCAGGCACATAGAGAGGACCCGGCTCAGGAACAGAACAGGAACTGCCACAGTGGGTTTTACTTCTCAGAAATTCTTCCTTTTCTATTTCAGATAACATCTACGAGGTTAAAAGAGTTCCAATGATTAAAGAAAACCAAAATAGAGAATAAAGCTATAATTTTAATTATATATTAAGTAAGTATGTACATATACCTAGACCTTTATATACTTGAAATCTCTCTTAAATACGATTCTGTAGCCTAATATTAACAATTATTCTCGTTATGGTGAATAAAAGTGTTTTTGCCCATGCAAGCAGACTGTATTTTACCCTTAAGCTTTTCTGAATCCTAATCACTAATATTTATATACTCACTATATTCAATTAAGCTACTTTAAAATCATTTCAAAATGTTTCCACTAATGTTTGTGTTCCTCCTAATACATTTCTGTATTTCTTACCTGCAGTGATTGTTCACATACACAAACTGCTAATGTGTTAAATGTTTAAAAAACAGAACTAATCTCTACTTTAACCTAAATTCCGCACAAGTCATAATTTTGATTAATACTTTTTCATAATTAGACTTCTACCATACTCTAGTTGGAAAGATATAGGATATTTATTACAATAAAGTAGAAGTTTAAAATTCAAAACTAGTATTTCAAGATTCAGTGCCATCAAAAAAGAAAGTAAGATACATACATATAAGTCATTTTCAAAAGATGTTAAACATGTTAGAGAACAAGAATAGAGGAAAGTAAAATTAGAGAGAGTTAGATAAAATAAGGAGTAAAACTGAGTCCAAGATGCTGAACCTATACGAGAGACTTTCTCATAAACACATTTCTGGAAATTTTAATAAAAAATGCTAGCTTTCCTTTACTTCTCTTTAGGAATCTTTTATTCTTTTTTAAAACCACTAACATAAGGTGTTCTCCATTTAAAGTTTCCATACAGTACTTAAGGTATTTTCTGAAATACAGCAAATTCCTAAGCAACGTAATAAACATTAAAGTATATTCATTGTTTTTCCTGGAGTTTTTAGGATAAAATACCATGCAATTCAGTTCTACTGTTGTATCTACATTCACATTACCTTCCCAAGTATTAATGGTTCATATCAGTATTTTTATATTTTTAAAGATTGACATTTGAGTCGTTTTATATTTTACATTCCAAAGGAAAACGTAAAACCAAAAATTACGCTTAAAAATTTTTTTTTAACTTTTTAAATCAGTGAACTCTTATCCTACAAAAGATGGAAAGGTAATTGTAATATAAGCACTTTCAGTCAAATGTTGAACATATACCTTCATTAACTGCTTTGGATTTTCTTTACATTCAGTTGATAATTCTATCCTTAAATGAATATGATTATTAGACACTGCTCCATAACTGTTACCTAAGGAAAAAATACATAGAACTTCAAATATTGGAGCAGGGCACAGCATATTAAAATCCCAAACCCTATCATTATCTTTTAATCTCAAATTCTATCACAGTATATTCCTGATCAGTAAATCATAACAGAAAAATAATGAAGACTAAAGAACAGAAAATCTGTCATCTTTCTTCCAAAAATAAAAATAACATTTTAAAAACACTTTATCACTTTCAGATTCTAGATTGAAGTTTATTTTCCATCCACAGAGAATAGTGCTGGGTTTGAAATTGCAATGACACCTTACTCAGAAATCAGCAAAGATTTAATTCCTGTCACAAACTAGTAATACCATCTTGCACACAATATTGAAAACACTTCAATAAATGTATCAGTTTAAAAGATCACTAACATGTGAATGACACGAGCTTTCATTCTGATTTTTAAGTTTGTGTTGAATTTCATTGTCTTTTTATCATCCGTGCAGATGTAGTTATTCTTCCTTATTGAGTGATCTCTATTTATGGTAATGTTATATCAGGGTAATATTGCCTAACAGGAAACTCTGTTGTACAGGTGACCATTCTGCTGGTTGACTATTCAAAACTATTTGCCAGATATTAAAAATGTTCTTCTTCAACACCTATTCACAACCTCTCTGGCATGCTTTCTTACGTGAGAGGCTAAGAAGCAAAAAGAAACATTCCCCAGATTCCTTTGAAGGTAGGTGGCTGAGGCTGATTTATGTTCTGCCAATTGATAAATGCATGCAAATACTTTAATGAAAATGTTATGTGTGAAGAAAGGCAGGGAGCAATTTGTAAGAGTCCAGTATGATCTGACCTCTTGTTTCCTTGGAAGCAACCAGAAAGTCTTACTGTTCTTCAAACATAAAAGCCCACTCAAGGGATGCCTTGGTCTTTACAGTCCCTCTTTCTGGAACACTGGCTCTAGATATCCATTCTCATTCATTGAGAACTCCATGAGGCTTCTCAGTCATTAAATATCACCTCCTCGGAGAGGCCTTCTCTGACTTACCCTATCTAAAACAGCAACTTCCAATCTCTATCACCTTTCTTTGAAATTTTTCCTTCACAGAAGTCATCATTATTGAAAAATTACATATGTATTTGTTTATTGTCTATCTCATCACACTGGAACATTAGGAGAGCATGACCTTGGCCTATTTTGTTCTCTACTGTATTCTCAGTAACTAGAACAGATCCTTTCACACAGTAATATTTGTTGAATGAATTTCTATGAACATCCACATTATAATTTATACTCATTTGCATAGATAGCAGTGACATGTACAATTTTTTAATAATATGTCATGAGCATTTGTATGCCATTAAATATCAAGTCATCTTTTTTTAATGGGTGTATTGTTGGACACACCAACACCTTGTTGAACATAGACATAAAGGTTATTGCCATTTTTCATTATGAACCAAGCTGTGATTAATTCTAGGAAAATCTTTGATCATTCTATTATTTTTGAAATAATTCCAAGAAGTAAATCTACTCAGTTGAAATAAAGATTGTTAGGCTTTTGATATAAATTATATTTTTCTCCAAAGAAATGTATAGACTGATACTGCTAAAATATTAATGTGATTAGTTTTCTTTTCCTTAATGTGAAGTAATAGAATGCCAGGTATTAATTAGGACTGTTAAAATAAACTGGTGGCAGCTAGCATTTACTGGAGATATAAGGGAGGTAGCAGGGAAAACAAATAAATGAACTAAATTTAACAGTCCACTATTCTACAGATATTATTTAAGAGATAAATGCACATATGTATATGAGACAAGAACTTCAGGCAGTTTTTCTTAATTATATGTATTATTTATACTTTCAGAAAACTTATGTGCAAGCAGATGAAAACTGTACATACTTAAAACATCAGTGTCTTCCAAGTCCTGAAGTATAAGCTCTTCAACAGTTTTACTCTTGTTCTTTATGATGTTAATACAGTGAAGAACAGACTCAGGTAATTCATCCAAATCCTAAAAATGTGAATAATGAAAGAAACTTATGAAGTTGTTTATTAAAATTATGCATTAGAAATTCCGATATACCAAAAATTTGAGCAAATAAATGAGATAAAAGTTCTTCATATAAAGAGCATAGTCCAAAGAAATACATTTAGTTAAAATTTGCTTTTCATAGTCAGATGGTTATGAATTACATCCATGATCCTGTTTGATTTCATGTTCAAATGAAGAATTTCATAATTCTTTTTCTCACTTAAGTTAGCTGAGGATAAAAAGACAATAATGTAAAAATATTAATTTTCTAAAAGTAATATATAGGTTATAATTACAACCATAATTAAAAATCAAAATGTAATTATATTTTGAAACTTGACATATGAGTTTTTTACAAGAAAAAGCATAGCTGAGAAGATTTTGAAATAGCTTAACAACTAAAGGAATTTGATCCATTTGATATTTAAAAATATAAAACTTCAATAGGGCAAAATAATGGAAAAGGATAGAGACTTGATTATCTGTAAAGCTAAATATATACAAAAGATGTGACAAATCAGTTGAGAAGAGGTGAATTATTCAACAAGTGACAGTGGGAATGTTAGCTAAAAATTTTAAGGAAAACTTCGAAGTAGATCTTTATTTTAACATACCTGAAAATAAATTCCACTGGATTAAGGATTTCGATGTAAAAGAATGAATCCATGAATAAATTTTCTAAGCATATAAACATTGGGGAAAATACACAAATGAAAAGATAGTGCTTCATTTCCAAAGTAATAACTAATTCTATAGATCTAAAATTTTCACGTAAATTTTGCTTTTCATGTATGTCTAATCATATTAGAATGCTCATGACTAAGGAAAAAGAAAGCAGGATATAAATATATATGTGTAATACATTATTATATGAACAGTATAATCCCAATTTTGCAAAAAATGTGTATACATGTGAAATTATAGGTGATTTCTATCTTGAACATACTTTCTATATTTAGTATTTATCATATACATTGTCTAAAGGTGATCTTAAGGTAAAAGAAAAATGAGATAAGTATACAAAATCCACTGAGAAAAGTAGTATTTTTCCTGAAAAGT
This sequence comes from Manis javanica, assembly GCF_040802235.1. Classification (NCBI taxonomy): domain Eukaryota; kingdom Metazoa; phylum Chordata; class Mammalia; order Pholidota; family Manidae; genus Manis; species Manis javanica. The sequence continues at coordinate 11,906,120 of NC_133165.1, forward strand.
TTACTTCAGTTAAAAGGCTCAAAAGTCCAACACTTAACACTTACTGTATCACTATCATCGGTCAGAATTTCTGATTTTGAGTCACTATCAACATCCTCTTTGTCCAGGGAAGTAATGCTGATTCTATCCAATTCAGCTTCTATTTCTTTCTTGAGGTTTGTATCATCATCATCTTCCATCATCCTTCATAATGGAATGCATATCGTTTAAAGAAAATTTAAGAGACTAACATGCAAGTCAGAACTGTGTTTTCTTAAGGTGTCATACCAATCCAATATGTTCTATGTAAACACGTTTTAGTCTGACAAACTTCTATCACACTGTAATATGGCTGTACCCTATATGAAAGAACATTGTTTTCTCTCTCCATTCATTCATTATTTCCGTAGTGTTTGAATACAAAATGGCCAACTCTAATGCTACTCTTTTAATTCTCTAAGGGAAAAGTTACATTGAATGGACTGGCTTACCATCTTGAACCAAGAAACTTCCCAGTAAAATTCATCTTCATGGGAATAATTGATGACAAAATAATACCCTTGAACAGCTTGAATATTCAGATTAAAATACTCGTAAGAGAACAACCTAAGTCTATATAGGCTGGTTTCTACTCAATGCTTCAGAGTTGTTCATTTTACCAGAGACAGCCACATTTTTACCAACAACATGTAATAATGGATAATATGTGGCTTATAAATCAATATTTAACTCATTTAGATATTTAATGCTTGTAATGGATATGGGTCAAGCAGCACATTACAATATATCTTCACATAATCATTACCATTGTCAACCACCATCATTAGCTTCCATGTATTGAGTACTTATGACAAGGCAGGCATTAGAAGACACTGTGCAATTGATAATCTTCAGAGTTATTTAACAGGTTAAAGATCATTATGGTTATTGTGGAGATGAGAAAGCCAAAGTTTGAAGAGTCCACCTAACTTCCCATAGTTATGATACTAATAAATAAAGGAGATAGGATCCTAATACAGAATTCCTGAATCCAAAATCCGTGCTCTTCCCACTAGCCAATGGTCTCCAAACTCAGTAAAGCTCTTCATCTGTCCAACAACCCTTCTGCACACCCCCTGGTCCACTAGTTTTCAAATTGCAGAGGATAACCCATTAGAGGATCCAAAAATTAACTCAGTGGTTCTTGATCACCAAATTTTAATGATAGGATAGGAGAGGATGAGTTAGAACAGGTCAGAAAAGAAACAATTAAGTTCAATAAGGATTTTGTTTAAAGAAACTTTTGTTTCAATTTTTCTACGTGTATTTTACTGTGGGTCTTGGTTTAAAGAAGAGTTTGAAAAATACTGTACTAGTGAGCTATTATTTTACTTCCCAGCCTATTTCAAACTTACATTCTTTCCTCATGTCCCTGGCCTTTCCACTACTCTCACCTTCTTGGCCCTTCCTTCCTTCCTCCTCAATTCTCTCCCTTCCTCTTTCTTTTCCATGTTTTACTTCAATATTCATTTCAAAATTAACCACATTGCATTCATAGCATGCTAGGTGCTACACTAATTAAATAAAACAAATAATTTGTTTTTATAGATTTTATCTTGTTAACAAAGAAAATGAAACACCTTCATTCTCCTATTTTTTTTCCTGAAATGTCTTCTTATTCATCTTAGGAGCCCCTCTTCCTAATAAAATATAATGCTCTACCTAGGCTTCAAATCTGATTTCTCACCTACTGAATTTCATCCACTATTCCTTGTTTACTGCCTTGCTATGTTTTATTCCACTGCCCCTGCTCTCCACATAAACACAATCAATTCACTCTTGTCCAAAAAAACAATACCTTTCCCTGCCTTTCCTCTAGCTATAGGTATCGCATGTATTTCTTTCACACACAAATGATTTAATTGGATTGATCTTCATGAATTGCCTACACTCTTGGACATTTATTCTAGAGAAATTAAAATTTATGTTCACACCAAAGTTTGTACATGAATGTTCACAACAGTTTTATTCATAATAGTCCCAAACTGGAAACAATCAAAGTGTTCCTCAATAGGTGAATGGTTAGACCAACTCAAGTACATCCATACCATGGAATACTTACTACTCAGCAATCAAAGGAATGAACTACTGATGCATATCACAATACCAACGAATCTCTATGAGTCTACAGGGAACTATGCTGAGTTAAAAGCTCAAACCAAAGGGTAACATACCCTATGATTCCATACATATAATATTTTGAAATGACAACATTTTATAAATGAAGGACAGATAAGTGACTGTCAGAACTTGCAGGTAGATGGGGTTGATAGAAGGTGGCTATGGTGATAAGAGGGCAACAGAGATCCCTGTAGTTTTGGTACTGTTCAGTATTTTGATTGTGGTAGTGGAAGAGTGAGCAAATTTAGATGATAAAAACTGTATATAACATACTTCATACATAACTAGAAGTAAAATGGAGGAAACCTGAGTAAGATCAGCAGATTGTATCAATATTAAAATCCTGGTTGTGATGTTTACTACAGTTGACAAAATATTTCCACTGGGAGACACTGAACAGAGTGTACAAGGGATATTTCTGCATTACTTCCTAAAACTGGATTTGAATCTCAGTAAAAAATTTCAAATATCCTAAGTGCTAAGAGAACAGTTAAGTAAATGATGACGGATCCATAAAATGGAGTACTATACAAGCCCTTTTAAAAATGGGTACATTTACTGTAATCCTGTGGAAAGGTAGCCAAGAAGGAATAATTTAAACAAGACAAGTGGCAAAAATATGTATAGTAGTATTTCTTTTCTGCAACTACACACACTATTTTTAGACACAGAAACTTTCTGGAAAAAATTGGGACACTTGATAATGTTTGAATCAAGAATATGTACTCCTGATACAATTTTAAAAAGCTAGTTTTAAATACTCAGTTTTTTTTACCTATAACCTCCCTCCTCCAAAGGAAAAGTAGGAAAGAAAGAGGGAATGGAAGGTGGGAGGGAGGGAGGAGGGATCTATCACTTACGGTGGGGAAAAATAATTGGAAGCGTTGATCTCCCAGTTTTGAGTGAGCTACAAAATCTCCACAATTAACGGGAGCCTCGAGCCCCTCATACCCGCCAGCCTCCCCAGCCCGCCGTCCCCGCTTTGCCCCACGGCCTGGCCTGGGCAGGGCGAGCCCCACTCGGCCGGCGCTCGCGGGGCTCTGCCTGGTGCCCCGCGACCCCGACCCCGGCCTCGGGGCTTCTCCTCACCCACCAGGCGCTAAATCCACCCGCTGGTTGTAAAACGGCGCCCAGAGCCTCCAAACAAAGTGTAACCACGGTAACAGCCAATCCCAAAGAAGACGGGGCGGCCTTTCCGTACGGTGCCCCAGTAGGGCAAACTACCTCGAGTCGAAATTAAACGCTGAATCTCCGGACCCGGGTGAGGAACAGAATTTCCTCCAGGTAGGTTTTTAAGATTTAAATAACTTTGGAAAGCACTTAACAGAGAAATCACATTTTGTTACAGTTACCCAAGGAAAGGTAACCTGATCTTTAAATTGTTTTTGATTTGTCTATATTTATTACTTGCATCTAGTGAATGTTAAATTCATGTATAAATTGTTTATTCCACAAAACCTTAATTAATCCTAAGAGTGATTTCTGGGTCTGTAAGTATGGAAGGAAAGCCAACAAACGTTTTTCCTTCCATGACAACAGTTTCTTTTAAGAAAGAAAATAATCAGTCAAATGTTACTCAATGACTATCAAAAACCTGAGTGAGTGGGTTTGTGGGGTGAGAAATTTGAAAAATTACTTTCTGGAATATGTGTTACTATAAAATCTTGACGGTGACATCCACTATTTTAATGTAAAATTTTAAGTTTAAGCACACATCATGCTATTTAATTTTCACTTAACAATTCATTAAAGTTTTTTTGTTGAAGCAAATATATAAATATATAGTGTATGAAATGTGAAATTTCATTTAGTTAATAACTAAATTTCATTTTACTTTAGTATTACTGCTTTTAACTTTCTTAAACTTTGCAAACAAAGCATTAAATTCCACAAGGAAGTGGCTAAAAATAATTGTAAAAGGTACATGACATACAATAGGCTAAAAGCAAACATTTCAGTGAGCTTTGAAAAAAATAGACTATTTCCTGGTAACAATAAGAATTAATAATATGGAGTTCTCAGTAGACTTTTGTCATTAAAAAATAGATATTAGTACTTCATTCAAAAAAGATGATTTTCAAAAATAAACTACTTCTGGTTTCAGATCTAATTATATTTAGATCTAACTTAAATTTAAAGTCTATCTCAGGTGGCATTTTTTTCTTTTTTTAGTTTAGTATTGTTGACTCATTCAAACTCTTTATTTGAAGTGTTCAGGTTACCATATTATGTTAAAATTCGTATTTAAAAATCTTAAGGATGATTTTATTTGTAATTATAAAACTATTCAAGATTTTCCTAAAGAATATCAAATCTATTAGTAATCAGTTAATTTATAAAACTAAGTTTAAGAAGCTAATTTAGTAATCAAATAATTTGAAGATGATGTCTAAATTGCTTTCCTTCTAAAACTTTACTTTGTTAAACAAACTGATAGCAAAAAAGAAAAATATTGAAAGTTCTTCTGAAGATAAATTAATCCATGGTTACTACATGTTATAGTCTCATGTTATTTTTTACTTTTGAAGAAAACTATCAGTTAGTCATAACATAGCTATCACTAATTAATATCACAGATTAAGGAAAAAAACAACAATGATCTCAAATAATTATATGTCAATTTAACTAGAAACTGTTATAACTATGCAGCATTTAGCAGAAATCTATTTAATTGTAATCTTCCTAGGAATTATAGCCCAAAATTGAGTATGTTAGTTTGTCCCTAACCTTTCAACTTGAGTAGGGTTTTTCTTTCTTGTTTTTCATAAATAACTTTCTTTTCATTAAATTTGCTCTTGTTTGGAAATCATCTACAAGACTGGTTGGCTTATACCTATTGGCCTATTACAACATCTTTCTCTTAGAGAGCCCATAATCAATGTTTATGGCGGAAATAAAAGGATGAAAGATAACTATTTGTTCCTCAGCTATCTGGCTAGGATAAGATTTCTTTGAAAATGTTAATTGAGTGGTGTGATTAGTTTAATAACATTCTTCAACAGCTGTCTTGGTTTCATATGACCATGATATAATTTAAATATCTCAGAATATCATGGCAGTACTTAAATAGCTGCATAGCAGGTGGTTGTTTGCTTTATTTTCTTGAGAGTGATTATTGGATAATAATATTTTTAGTATGTGACCTATAGTGTTGGATTCTTAGACCTCTGCTTCTCTTTTTCTGTTTAAAGACTATCCCAAACTCTCAAGTTCCTTCTCTAATGCTCTGTGTTCTCTCCCTGCAGCTGACATCACCACCTATTTGAGTCCATCACTTTCCCATAGTTCTCATCTCATTTCCCAACCTCAGGCATACCTCCTTTGTATAATCTTAGTATTTCTATACTAAAATGTGGTATGGTGAGATGCATAGGTAACATTTAGCCAGGTCCTGGACTAAATACTTTACAAACAATCTCCTTTAACTTTCACAATATCCCTTTGAAGTGTGTACTGTTATAATCTATATTTACAGATGGTGACATTGGAGCTGGAAAGAGTAGCAAGAGCATGGTTTGTATCTCTGGGTTTGAATCTCAGTCTTGCCACACATTAACTACATGGATTCAAGGAAGTTATTTTACAACTGAGTCTCTTTCCTCATTGGTAATACTGGTGATAGCAGCATAATAGTTCCTAAGAGGCAAAATGTGATGGTCTGGGCAAACAATACAAATAACATTGTAGAATATGGGAAAATGTTACTAGCTTAAGTATTTAAACGCTATAGACCTGGGTTCAAGCTTCATCTCTGCCTCTTTGCAACATCCCAATGCTGGCAATTCTACTTCCTACTATATCTCTTATTTCCTGGTACTCTTCTCCGTCCCCACAGCTACCTTGCAATTTAGACCACATTAATTTCTTATGACCTAGTGCATTCGCTTTGTAAAGTATTTCTCTGAGTTAGGTTTTTTTTCTGATTTGACTTTCACACAAATGATAGAATTATGGTTCCCCACTATCTTCAGAAAAGTAAAAATGATTTCTTAGGAAAGCATACGTACATGATCCTTCACCATCTTTTCTGAGTCTATTTCTCTAGCCTTATCTTAACATCTCCTTCCACTCAGACTTCTGCCCTCATGCACTTCACTATAAATGGGGAACACTGTGTTCCATCTGTTTTGAAATCTTCCTACCTCTACCCCATTTTTTGTCTGACTGGGACCTTCTTAATCAGCCTTCAAGGGGCATTTCAGGTTACCTCCTCTCTGAAACCTCCCAGCTCCTTTTATTCCCTGCCCCTCTCCAACCCCAACACCTAAGTCAGAGTTGGCCACGGGTTTTAATATTTGACTCCTTCAGAGTCTGTCTTATCTATTCACTTTTCTGTTCCCATTTTCTAGTGCTTAGAAGGAACTTAAAAACAACAAAAAGTAATTAGAGTTTAAATCAACTAGTGAAAAATGAATAGGTGAACTGTTGTAAATTGTCCTTACCTATAACATTTACACGATTTAAAAAAATTTTCTGCTGTTGGACCATTAACTAATCTGGAAATGAACAAAATAAATATACCACTAGAATCTTATTTGATTAAGTTGAAAACAAATTATTTGTCTACAGCAAAAAAAAATAGAGATCTCTCACATTACAGGTATTTAAATAGAAATTGCACTAACTTGTATACCTTTGTGTTAACACATCTTTATTTTCATTGGTGTGGTTTTCAGCATGTGGCTTGAGGCTGAGAAGTTCCACACGTGAGCATCTCCTCTTACCATTCGGTGCAAACATGGCTGTGGGCTTCCTTGACTAGTTGCTTAGACACCCTGTTTATTGTATTCTAACTCTTTAACGTGCACTGCTTGCTATGGTCTGAATGTTTGTCTCTCAAAATTCACATATTGGGATCTTTACACCCAATGTGATGGTGTGAGAAGATGCGACCTTTAAGAGGTGGGTGATTAGGTCATGAGGATGGATCCTGCATAAACGAGATTTATGCTCTTATAAGATCCCACAGAGTTCTCCAGCGCCATCCAGTCCCTTTCACCATCTAAGGATTCAACAAGTTTGAAACCCGGAAAAAGACCTTTCCCCAGCCATGCTGACACCCTGATCTCAGACTTCCAGCTTTCAGAATGGTAAGAAATAAGCATCTGTTGTTTTTAAGCCCCCTAGTCTGTGGTATTTCATTTTAGCAGCCCAATCGGACAAGAACACAGCTGTTTTGAAGTTCCCATGACATCCTCCTTGCCACGTTTGCCAGCCTTCTCACTGTTTTGAACTCTGTGTCACGGAGCACCACTTTAGAAAGTTCTTCCTCTGTTGGTTTCCCTAAGATCATGATTTTGTAAGTCTGCTTTAAAAAAATCCAAATTCCTAATGATATCATTCTCTCCCATCCAACCTCTACTTATTTTTACCTGTAGCCAATCCCTCTTCTTTCATTAGTTCCCATGAAATGGATGGGTGCACTCACATGCATCTCTATGGGTGACTCCCAAGTCTGTATGGCCTCTGCTATCCATTTGCCTGCACTCCGTTTCCAGAGATTAACCACAAAGAGATCTTCTACCAATCCAAGCTCAATTATTATATATTAAATTCATGAAATTTATTAATTCTTTTCCAAAACATTTTCTTTCCCAATTTCCTATCCCCAGTGATTCTCAGTATCCTTTTATTTTTCCATCCTACAGGAATCCTCCAGATCCTCTTTGGGTCTTTTTTTTCCACAGTAAAACATATTAACACCGTCTCCAAGTCCTCTTTTCCTTCTGTCTCTTATAAAACCCTTTCCTAACTGCCAGGCGCTTTGTTGGGCTCCTCCCATTTTTAATTCACTCCTTCTCTTCATCTTGGGCACATAGTTGCCTCCGCCTCCAGCTGAGAAGTGCCCCATGACTAAGTAGGTGCCAGTGCCACGTGAGCAGAAGAAAAGTGTGCGATTTCCACCTCAGTTGCTTACAAGATGCTTGTCTGAGTTTACACATCTTCTTTCCCTTTCTGCTGCCTGTAAAGGAGGACACCCTGAGCAAATGTGGAAGTCATATATTGAACAACTAAGGCAAGCCCCAAGTTCCTAAGATGATTTCCTAGGAAAGACCCAATTACCAACTTGGGCTGAGAGAACAATAAACTTCAGTTTATTTTTGTATTTGGGTCTTTTGATAAAGCATTTTAGCCTAGACTCTAGTATGCTAATTATCACCAAATCAGCTGCCAGCTTATGCCTTCAACATTTCACATCAGTTACTATAGAGCAATCCTGATCACGAGTCATCTTTCTCTTTCTTATTCACAGACAGAGGCCAGGACTTTGGGCCTAAGAACATGTTCAGGTTGTAGGAGATCACAGCTTTCTCATATGCTACGATAAATATTATTGAAGCCAAATAAATAGAATTGAGGCCTTCCCAAGGCCTACACATCTTGGGAAGAAACTGAAATAAAAGTCAGGCAGTCTTTCCAGCTCAATGCCCCATCCAAATAGGCCAGACACTGCAGGTGCCTAAGAATGAGACTACAGGACAGAAACTAGAGAAACCAAATGACAGCAGGAGAGTTCAAAGCAGAGGTTGGGTGACAAAGCCTGGAGAGACTCCTTAGCTGGGAAGAAGAACCTTGGGAGCTTTAGGGAGGCACGTCACCTCCGGTCAAAGTAGAGAAGGAAGTGCTGGGACTCTAACTGAGACATCTTAATTCTCCACTTTCCAAGGCATCCTTCAGTTCAACAAACAGATTGGTTTCTTCCTACCTAGAGGCAAACAGCTCCAAATTGGTCTTATTAAATCTGAGTTCAGTATGTCAATCATGCACTGCATGTACCACAACACTGTAAAGTGCACTTTGTAAAGTACGGTGCTAGCGAGAATTGAAATGATGAAGGAAAAGAGAAAACCCAGAAACATACCCAGGGAAATTTTGAAACTTCATATTGAACAAAGCACTAAAAACCAATGGGTTAAATGTTGGTTTTTCCATAAAAGTTCGAGGAAATTTGGCTCTTCGGAAAATAATTTTTAATTCACACAATCTTAAATAAGTTAGCTCTTTTTCTTACATTGTATACCAAACTAAATTACGGACTGATTAAATAGTTTAATTCATCCTCTCATTAATTCATTCAACAGACATCCATTAAGTACTTGCTGTGTGAAAGACTCTGGGAATATAATGATATGCAAGACCTACTCTTTCCGCTTAAGGATCTCAGAGTCTATGTGGGAAGAAAGACAAGTAAAGGAAAATATCAAGACGTAACAAATGGAGGTTAGACAGAACTTCTAAAGCAAGACCTCAATGAGACGCTGACATTATTTGGGGAAAGAAAAGGGACAGGAAGAATTAAAAGAAAGCTTTCCAGCAAGGAGAACAAGGTGTGCTAAACCCAGAAACAAAATATTTTACTTCCTGAAAACAAAGAAGTTCAGTAAGGTGGCTATTGACATGTTATATAAATGTCGTTTTGGTCTCAGCTGCCTAGGTAGAGAAGACAAGTCCAATTTTCAAGATATCTTCAACATGTCCTTATATTCAGGAGGGCAAACAGGAATGTTACACAACTGGTGTGAAGAAAAATGTGCAGCTGACATGAGTAGGCAGAATTATTTAAAGTTGTTACCGTGCTGAGAGCTTATAGTAAAAGTTGTTATCTTTTCAGAATCATCAATACCTGAAGAGAAACAAGAATGTTAAGAAAAAACAAAACATTAATTTTTAAATACTTTCTTAATCTCATTAATGGCGCTTTCTTGGTAAGAATCTTCATAATTATTTAGTAAAGAAAATGCAATATGTTTTATTGGCAGTTACTAAAAAATTATCACTGTCTTTTCTGTAGGTTCTTGGACTCTTACTCATGGCATTTGGTGCATGGCTTTTATTAGATAGAAATAATTTTTTCACAGTTTTGGGTATGTATCTATTTTTCTTCTGCTCTCTGAATGAAACCAGACATTCCGTTTTAAATAATTGCATACATGATTTATTCAGCAGGTGGCAGCATTTCTCAAAAATTCATTAGTATGGTCCAATTTTCCCCTCCGAAGGTCTTTGTCAATTAGTTTTAGAAACATCATTAAATAGTAAGACTTAAATCCCAGGCCAAAATAAAGAGAAAATTTGGGGAAACAGAGATAGGAACATTTGCTGGAGAAGAGCTAATGGAAGACTTGATTATTCGGCTAAACTCCAGACCTTCACAGATCCGTAGAATTGAAAAGATAATGGAGACGAATTGGTTCACTGCCCAAGTTAGAAAATGTCTTTTAAAGCTCAGTTACCATCTACTCTCGCCACCACATGGTTAAAAATAAAATATAATGTTCCCTAAATATGCACAAAATAATTGAATTTATTTAACTTACTAAAAAAAACTTTAGATTTTTTTATGGCCTTTATTTTTTGCTATTTTGTAGTATGCCGTGATGGCTATGAACTAATGTTTAATGGGCTAAGTGTTCTTTTCATATACATATCCTTGGTTGGAGGCAAGGAAGCCACATTTGAAGTACTTACTAGCCATGTGAGGCTATTGGGTATTGGCTACCTTATTGCATAGCACAGATAAAGAACATACCCATTATTTCAGTAAGTACGATTAAACAGCATTGTTAATCATTACATATGTGACCCAAAAAAGAAAAGGTAGAAAAAAGAAAGCTAAATAAAAAGCTAAGTTTAATGGGTGATAAAGTGCTGCAAAGTGTATTGAGTAATTTAGCTAAACTCCTATACCTAAATATCTGGTATCTTTCTTCTGTTTGTATAATTTGATCTGGAAACGTATTCACGATGACTGCATGCATTAACAATTTGCACGGAGTAAATGGGTGTGTGGAGATGTTATGACCACTTTTCTGTTTCTCCTTTCCTTCCCCAGAATAATGGCAGTAGTAGCTTCCACTTACGTAGTGTTGACTACGCCAGACACTGGGCTAAGTACTTCCTGTACAGTATCTAATTTAATAATGTAGTAATTAAGCCGAAGTAAAAGTCATTTTCTTTTCTTTTTTCTTTCCTTCCACTATGCCACTGAAAGATAATTATCATTAACCTTAATATACTTAGTTGTGAAAAAATTTCTGCAAAGGTAGTCAGAAACTCACTTTTTAAGTTCTGTTTCTTTAAAATCACATATTTAAAACAGTGAAACCTCATGGTTTCAAGACACGGAATTGAAAATAACCAGTTTGAGACAAGAAACATTGGGTTCTCCTCTCCCCATTATCTGCACCTTCCAATTAATTCATCTCCTCCAAAATTATTCTGCCTTCACCTCTCTTTTTGTAATAACACTATGCCACCCAAAGCCCCATCTACCTTCTGCCTCAGTAACAGCTTCCAACAGCCTTGTGCTCTGATCTCCTTTCTCAGCCATCTTCCAAATATCACTCAAGTCCTTTAAAGTGCAAACTTAACCATCTAGCATTAAAAGCTTTCCTCTGCCTCCCCTTTGCCATTTTATGCTCATGTGACAAACATTTATAGAGTATCTTCTGCATGTTAGGCACTATGCCGTGAGCTGAGGGTACAGTGGTGGACAAGAAACGTAAAGGTCCTGTTGTCATGGAGCTTAATTCCAGTGAGAAAGACTGACAACAGCACACAAAGTGTGCAGTTTGGCCCCTACAAACCTTCCCGGTCTCACCTGCCTTTAACTGTAAGTGCCAGCCAAGTTGAGTTTCCTACCCAAACTCCACTCTTCCGTGTCTCAGAATGCTTCCACTATTCCAACCAAGATATTTCCAATTAATCATTTAAAGCCCAAACTCGGGTATTGCCTTCGGTTATATTGCCCCCTACTGGCTGGATTAGGTGTGCTTGTACCCAGTCGTTTAACAACTGGTTTTGGAGTGGAGTCTTGATTAATGATATTTGCTGTTTCTGTGGTTTAAATAATCCCACGATGGCTGATGTCACGGTGCCCATGTGAACTGAGTTGGCTTACAAGTTTCATGAAGATTTAACAGTTGGCTTTTATGAGCCAGAGCAAGCTGGCTCCAGCACACCACTGCCTCTGCTGTCTTCCCATAAAACCTAGGGTGTATTTAATTTAGTTATTCTTCCTTTTTTAAAGCAAATACTTGTTAAGGGCTTAACGTTCTACAGTCTGTGTCATAGCATAAACATTTAACCGTCTGTTGAGTATATAAGTATACATAGTCTGCAGCACAGAGAGCTTGGTCTTGGTCAGGAGAGGATAAAATACAGTTTTAACAGGCCCTACTACCAATAAACTCAGGGTCTCATAGAAGGGAGACTTAACCCACACATGATAGGTACTCAAAACATTTTGATGAATGAATGAATGAATAAATACATAAAATTTTGGATGTACATGAAACATAGAAGAGTTCACCCTAGGAAAAAAAATGTCATTTTATGAAACTGTTTTTGTAGAAAACAGTGAAGATAGGGGAAAGGTAAAGAGAGCCACTGAGACTGAAGAACTTCTCTATCATGCCATTAAAGGAAGAAGAATTGTTGCTAAGAGTAAGTGAGAAGTGGTAGAATGAGGTTTAAAAAAAGAGAGAAAGGGACTCCTAGTGGTTTGGCAGCAGCTGTTTAGGGAAATCATGGGCTGCTGCATTTATTATTAAAGAGAAAATAAGCATCACTTAATAATAAATTATTTTTTTGGTTTCCACAGATGAGAATAATCAGTTGATAATACCTGTTTTTCAAGTGTTGATTGGAACTGGATCTGCTACTGTTCTCCTTTGTCTCTTGGGTTTTTTGGGAATTCACAATGAAATCAGATGGCTCCTAATTCTGGTACGTATTTCATTTCAATGACCTGAATTAATTTGTAACTTCAATTTTGAGTGTACAAGCCACACAAATGAGCAATAATGATTTATGTGGCCGTAACATTGCACAAGTGCGCCCTTGGGAGTAAAGCAAATGTAGCACCTCCTCCAAGAAACTTTTCTAGGTAGAATTTTCTTGGTGAGTTTTCCACGGATCAAATATGGACTTCAGCACATGTACACTTAGATACTAATTTTCAACAGAGAGTCAGTGGGAATCTGCCTCCTAGGGTAAGCTAGAATGAACCAAATAAAGGGCATTAAAGTCAGTAAGCAAAGTAGTTTAGCAAGGCAAAGAAAACATGTCCTTAGTCAGCACGTTTTCTCCCTGTGGGCATGCCATGTGGGAAGCTAACTTAAAACTGAGATCAGAATTTATTATTTAAAAAAGAGAAAATATAACTGCTGAGTAGACCAGACTCTGGCATCTGGCTAGCACACTGTCTCTCCTTCAGCAGGTAAAATGAAAAGATAAATTAAGATCAGGAATATAGACCTGAACATAAGCCAGTAACCAGGGATGGATCACAATTCACAGATACAGGTGAAATATGCTTTTCTTTTCACATTTTCTGTAAATCAAATCAGGTTCAATTCACAGGCAGTCTCCAATCAAGCAGATGGAAACTTTGACTGCAGCTGTAGTGTCTCTTGCCTGGAAGAATGCAGACATCCTTAGTTTTTATGTACCACTGGGCATCTGGGTGGTCACCCTGGACACTGGCTGTTGGTCTCCACAGGTTACCATGAAAGTTCCCATTTCCCCAGGTCACCTAGTCCCTTCAGATCTCTTCATTCGAAGGATTTGTCCAGAGCCACCACTGCAGCTCCTTCTCTGCCGTGCCCCTCCCCTGAGACAGATGAGATCCCATGGCAGTCAAAGGACTCATGCCCAAAATAGGGACCAGTGGCTGTTTGTTATTGATGACCGTTACCTGTTTTTCATCTGAATATGACCCGCTGGCAGAGACATTGTAGGCAGAGCGGGAAGCCACACTGTCATTTCACCCTGGGGTCTCGCCACCTCACAACAAATCACCCTCATGTATATTTCAGTCAGTAAAATATTCAGACTGCTAACTTTTGAAATTATTGTGAACTCTAGGTAGTATCTATCATTATGTGCTGCTATAATGAAGAAAACTGCAGTGGCCATAAGTTTTAAAAAATACATGAATACATGAGAAAATCATTTTATTTGACTTTGGATAGAAATATTTCAAGTTTTCAAAGGAATAGTCCAAATGTACATACAGACTTGACTTCACTGTTACAGTTGCTTTTGTTACTTCCTGGGTTCTTGTTATTTTGTATTTGATGGAACATTATACATAGTAAGTCACAATTTAGGGAGTTCCTTAGTGTTAACAGAATGGTGTGTTAAGTGGAGGTCCAGATAGCTGAGTTCCCCTCTATGACGGGTTTAGGTCTGAATGAAGACGGTATCATCAGCAACCTCATGAGACCAACTAGTCTGGTTAGGCTTCTCAGGAAACACTATCATGTCTCTCTTTCTACCAAATGTGCAATGATTATTTTTCTTTGCCTTTTTGTTTGAATAATTTCAATCTTTGATATGAAGGCAGGAAAATTCACCAATGTGTGTGTGTGTGTGTATACATATATATATATATAAAGACTGTATATTTCATATGATTTTCCCACCATTGTAGCAACTAGAAACTGTATTAGAAGCATAGTGTCATCTCTCTTCTCCCTCTGTTTAGTATGCAGCACTGTTAATGTGGGCCGTTGGAGGTCAGGTTGTACTATCAGCATTCATCTTCACAAAAAAAAAGGAGGTATGGAAAGATCATCCTTTTATTTGGTATCTAAAGAAAATGATATTTTAAATGATTGAGACCAGTGAGCCTATATTAATTGCTAATGGTAAATGTCTTTGGAGGGAAAAAGGATTCAGTGGAAGTATTAGAATTCTATATAGGAAGGGGTCAAGGGTCAGATAAGAAAGGTGGGCTGGAGGAACTTGTCCTACTCTGCATAATATGGAAAGGTCGTAAATAATAAAGAATGAGGAGGCGGCAGGGACGAGGTGATGCTGAGTGTGGGGAATCCAAAATTGGCCCCCCAGGGCAACCCTGGCTACCACTACAAATGCAGTCACTGTATTATATTCCGTTTTTATAAAGATATATCTTTTGTCTTGTACTAATTTGAAGTTTAACCATTTCATTTAAATAAGATGGACTGAATAATTAATATATTTTGCACTGGTATGGTCATGAGCGATATAATTAATTTGAGCAAAATTTATATTCATCAAATTAAATTCAAGAAAAGCACATAATAAGTTGCCTAAAAGAAGTTTTGGTAACAGAACTTACCTTAATAGGTAGGTTATTTTTAATTGCTTAAGAACTTCAGTGTTTGGGGGCACTCAAGGTCTGTCTTTGCATCACAGAAGACTTGAAGTCGTACAGATCTGTGGATGATGAGAGATCAATTATTACTCCACAGCCTTAAGCCAGTATCTTCAACTGTAAAGTATGGTTAAGACCTTCCTACTTTAATACAATTATCATTAACTGATGGCTTATAAAGTTCCTGTCATAAAGTAGCTACTGAAGAGCACTTTTTCTCCCTCTAATTAATTTTGAAGGAGCCCGTGATTAATTCCTATGTGTCCTAGCCTTCAAATTCTCTTTTTATATAGACTCCTAAGTAATACGCAAATCCCAACAAAATCTTCTGTATATAACAGCATTGCCCTCCAATTTCATTTACTCTCTTGTGCTTGGAATCTCCCCTGGATATCTAATCACCCAGGGCCTATTGTTAATGGCCTGAATTTCTTCTCTCCACAGCCAAAAATGTGTGTGTGTGTGTGGCGCGCGCGCGAGCATATGTGTCTGTATACAGCAAGTGAGTCCTGTAAAGCTATTTTGGTGGCAAAGCACCAGATCCCTTCTCATCAGGCCCTAAGTTTAGGACCTGGAGAAAGAACCTAAAAATGACGATTACAGACTCTTAACACATAAATATAGTTTATCAGTGTCATCCAGATTCACGTAAGTATTAGTCACATCCTCCTTTCCACCTATTTTAAGGATAGTAAGAGCTATCATTTAATAATAGTTACCATGTGCCAGAGTCTGTGATAAGCACTTTATAGGTATTATATTATCAACCCTCACAACAAGCCCTGGAGATGCATTTGTTTGTTCCTATTTCTAAAGCAAGGAACGGAGGCTTTTAGAGGAGAAACACTTGCTAAAATATATCACGGCCCAATCACAGAGCCTGGATTCAAACACTTATTAACTGATCCCAGAGCTAACAGCTTTATTTACACTGATTTGTCTTCTATATTCAAACTGAACTAAGCTCTTACGAGCCTCTAAATCTTTTAGGCCATTTACGGTTGCTAACTTAGTGTGCTTCAAAGGATGTTTGTCAAATCAAATATATATGAGAGAATTTTATTTATAAAGTACTCATAGATTATATATGAAACCCATTTATATACTAAGGTAATTCAAGTGCACTATAGATCTCTCAAATAATGTTTCAGAGAGTGAGTGAGAGCAAGTCAGTCCCCTCCCTACAACAATATCAAATGGGAAAACATCATATTCTATTCTGAATACAAATAATTAGAATTTAGACAATAAGTTAGATAACTTATCGATTTAAATAACAATACATCATTCTAATCATAGATGTATTAAATAAAGCATAGATGTATAAGTAACTGTGTAAGAGTTTAACCTGCACACATATTTTAATTACTGTAGTATTCCCACCAGTTTAGTTTTCATAATTCGAAGACAGTGTAATACAATGGGAAACCATTAGATTAGAATTCAAGTGAACCATATTTGAAAGCCTTAGCTCCTTTTCCTTATTCATGTAAACAGAGCAAATAATTAAATCCTCCTATTATCTATCTCCTTGTTCATAAAATAGGGATAGTAGCTGTCCTTTCTACCTTTTGGTATTTTTGAGGACCAAATTAGGAATTAGTTATGAAAGTCATATAAACTTTTAAATGCTTAAATAAGTTACTATTAAAACTTAGCTCTGCAATATCTACATTTTGAAAGTCTTCTCCAAAACTTTCAGCTCTGATTGTTTTTTGTTTTAATATTGGCAAAGGATTTTTTAAATTAAAAATCTTAATTCTTATAAAATATATAATAGACACAGGTCAATTATTTTACTTAACATCTTGATTAATGCGGGAACCAGTACGATATAAAAACCCATTCAAAGGAGAGTCCAAAGAGAAGACACTTATAAACGCCATCACTTAATAGATGGAATGAACAGAGTTGGAAAGGGGACGGATAAATTGCACCCCCACTAAGAAAAACTCACTTGTAATTTCCTGACAAAATAAAATCATTTGCCTAACAGTAGTTTTCTACAAATTACTAAGTTTTAAAGTAAGTTTAAAACTATGAAAGGTACAGACCCTCACAGAATCGGAGGACATTGAGGGTGTGCTAGAGAAAGCCTAGCTTCCAAAGAAAAGATAGTAAACTTTTTTGTCCATTCCAAAGGTTTTCACAATTTTTCCTAAGGGTACAGGAAGAAATGTGGAACCCCTAGATATTCAAGAGAACAGCACATAACTTTCTTCCTAATTATAAAATAAGTCTAGTATATTGTTCCAGTAGATCATGATGAGAAAGAACAAAAGTCTCAACACTCAGACTGCTAAAAATAATTGAAGAAAAAAAAAACACTTAGAAATAAGCAGAAAACTTCCTTTAAATACTCTTTTTATGAGGAACAGTAGGGAACATTGCTATCAAATTTTCACTTTTTTTTTCTGTCTCCATTGATTTGCCTATTTTTTTTTCATTTTTTTTTTTGAGAGGGCATTTCTCATATTTATTGATCAAATGGTTGTTAACAACAATAAAATTCTGTATAGGGGAGTCAATGCACAATCATTCATCAACCCCAAGCCTAATTCTCAACAGTCTCCAATCTTCTGAAGCATAATGAACAAGTTCTTATATGGTGAACAGTGCAAGAGCAGTCATATCACAGAAACTTTCAGTTTTGATCACACATGCAATTTAATTAGTAGTTTGTTAAAACCTATACATCCTTATGTTACTCTACAAATTTTCACTTTTAATACAACTTTCAACAGGTTCAGCAAGTATGGCATGATGAAATTGATTTAGTCATTTCCAAGTATGGAGCTCAAGATATGCCTGAAGACATACCCAAGTGGACTATTCTGAATACTTTACAGAAAACAGTAAGAAAAACATAGCATAAAACTAAAAATTGGAGGTCAAACGTGAACAAAATTGGACAGGGAGAGACAGGAAGGGCAGGGGACAGCGGCAGAGGAATGAGCAGTTCTTGTATTACTTTCAGACAAACCGGGTGGAATAGCATTGTTCCCACTTATCCTCCTTTAGTAACGTCATTATATCGCCTTTTCTAGGTTGATGTGCATTTTCACGTGGTTTCGCCTGTGAAAGTGCTGTTGGTCTTCTGTCCAGTGGGCTGATCTTCACTGGCACACCCGGGGCGGGCGGTGGGGGGGAGCCAGAGCACAGCCCCTGCAGGCTGCAGAGAGGCATGTGGTTTTCCGATCCTGAATGCCAGGTTTGCCAGGTAGTAGCTCTGTGACCCTGGACAAGTAACCTTCCTAACTTCAGATTCTGTATTAGTAAAAGGAGCAGAATAATCCTTACTCTGGTTGGCAAGAATACATGAACTGACTTGCAAATGTATAGAAAGTCTTGGATCTGGGACATAGTAAGCAACTAATACTTGGGAGAGCTAATGTTGTGAGGATGATTATTTCACAGTTCAGATGTTTCTGGGCAGGCCCAGGAATGGATATTGTCAGCCAAATAGTTTACAGGAATAGATCAGCAGTTGGAACGTAGTAAGTGCCTGATAAAGAAAATAGCAGCCGTTTACATAGTTGCCAGACCTTTTTGTGAGCGCTTCTATTAACTCACTTAATCCTCCCAACCCAAGGAGGCAAAGCTGTTATCCTCATTGTTCAGATGAGGGACAGTGAAATTTAGTCACTTTACCCAGGGCCACAAAGCTAATTAGTGGCAAGACTCACTGCCAGACAGTCTGGCACTAGGTTTCATTCTCTTCCCTGCAAACTTAGGTGCCTCACATAATTAATTATTTTTAGTACACGTAATAACAGATACGCATTTTAGGAGAATCAAAATCTAGTTAAAAGTGCTTTTACTTATCTTGCTTTTCCTCTAATATACGTGATCTGGACATGTACTGCATTTTCACATTGCACTGTGACTAATAGCAGGGGATTGAACCTTCCCATGGTTGGAAGCTGAGACACAGGAAAACAGGTCTATGGATGACATCACTTCCGTTAATGAGAATCAAGCTTACAGTTTTAGCTACTAATATAATTGAGATAGTACATGTAGGTTTGACTGGTCAAACTTATTTTCATTACCCAAACTCTAGAGCACCATTTTCAGCATTCCAAGATTGTTCCAAAATTGCTGGGACAAATTGTGGCATCGGTGGTACTGATGTTACAACTTCCAGTAACAAGTTTAGAAATACTTACTTTAACTTTCTCTTATTTTCTAAATGACAAAAACATAAGCTGATTCTTTCATATCCTCCCAACTCAAACCAATAGGATTAGAAATGAGACAATGCTTAGATGTTTGATCATCTCTGTGACTATTGTCCTTATCATCTTTTTTGTTTTTTTTGTGGCAGCTTTTTGCACAATACAAAATTGAAAGTTAACATCCCATATAAATCCTAAGAAAGTAAAAATAACCATAAATCTCCCTACGTACACTAAACACATACAGCAACACATTCTGGATAAATATAAAGAGAACTGCTATAGGTGAAAGGAGGATATGGCTAAGGTGATTCTTTCTTCTATGTACTGGCCCTAAACATAATTTATAGTTTGTAAATCAAGATTATCTTCATCCTGGGCTCCTGTAAGATAAATTCAGATACAACAATTTCTTCCAAACATAGCCCACTTACATGAGGAGAGATCTTTAGCTGTGATTAACAGCAATACCAGCAACGTAGTAATGCATTAAATGAACAAACAAAACTGTTTAACTCACTATATTTCAGTGGGAAATAAATTAACAAATAATCTTCATCACAAAAAATACTTTATTATGCATGAAAATCATGATTAACTGCATTTTGAGTAATTTACAGGAATATTCATAGAATCTTTTTCCTAGTTACAGTGTTGTGGCCAACACAATTACACAGACTGGATAAAGAATAAGAATAAAGAAAATTCAGAACAGGTGCCATGTTCTTGCACAAATTCTACATTAAGAGAGTGGTTTTGTGATGAGCCACTGAATGCAACTTACTTAGAGGTAAAGATAAGCCTTCTCTGAGTGTTTACAATGCCTTTTTTTTTGCAAGTCAATTTAGAATTCAGAACAATTTTTTAATATAAAAGCAATGTGATTCAAGTTGTTCTTAAGCTACTTCATCAAACTGAACCTATAATTTGGTGAATTGTAGTATCATTTCAGGTATATAGTAAACTAAATAACCTTTATGGGAGTATGTGATCCAAGTGCTCCTAGAACTTGGGATACCAAAGTCTTTTTCTGCAACCCTCCTTCCAAAATCCCTGCAGAGATAGGAGACATTTTTGGCAAATCCCTGGTGTATAGGTTTGGTAAGGGAGAGGTAATGCCAAAAGTAAAGAAGTATGAGGATTGGCAAAACTGAAGGGAGGGGACCCTGGCAGTGACAAAAGTAGTCTTCAGATAAATGCGGCAGAAGGAAGGGTCAAGGTTCATCTGGAGCAATTCCTATTTACAGGTATGGGATGTTGATAAACTAAGGGTTTCCATCCCCCCCAAATTTTGATACTTTATATAGTTTATATGTTGCAGTTACTCTGATTTTATATATCTTTCAGTTACATAATTCACTCATAGATAAGTAGAGTATTATGTTTTTTAAAAGCTTCTTTGGGAAAAAAATTATGTTAGGGGGTAGTATATACCCTATTGAATTATAGTATTCAGAAAATAAGATCCCTGTCAAAACTTAATACATTTCTGGTTCAGTTACACAGCAACATATTCGCAACTTTACAAGTAGCAGCTGAGGAGTCCTCCTGTCATAGGAAGCTCCCTGGGCTAAAAAGGTCAGGGTCAGGTTAGTCATTGACTTGCTTTTACACTTTGGTAAATGACTAATCCATGTATCTCTTCTTCTTTGTAATAGAATTATGTATAAACCATTTCTCTCTCCAAATCAATGTAAGTATCTTCTTTTTTCTTAGGGTTGTGAAAATAAAATCAGCACATGGTTTCATGCTAATGCTTTCACATTAATTGGAATTAACTTCGGGCTTTTGGCTTCAGAGGTAAGCTTTTGTTCATACGTTTAAAAGAAAAAAAAAATATTAGGCATAAAATATACAGAATAAATGGCAGAACAACCAGGTAGAGACCTAATCTGACAAATTAATCTGATTGGAGTCTGGACCTTAAGACTATTTACAACCAGGAGAGGTGTAGATCTTAGCTGAAGGTGATACCCTTAAATCAGCCGAGTGGGGAGAGCCTGTTAGTAGGTGGTCATCCTGATGGATAGTGATTTCATTGCTTTGTGATGTCAAATAATAATAATAGTTCATATCTCAGCAGTGAGAGCACCATGTTGGGTAATCTGCAAGGTGGCAAACTTGTGAAATCTTAGCAGATATTTGACATTAGGAAATCTATTCAAGCACATACTCATGCATTCATTGGTTCATTCAGTAACTTTGGATGGGGGAGAACATCTACTGTGTGTCAGAGGCAGTTTTATAGGATTGATGACATAGTTAGATGATGAAATAAAAAGTAGATCAGCCATTCATCAGGACCTCTACCCCACTGACAGCCCATGTAATTGACATTGAACAATCTATTCCTTAGTCCCCTCTATAAATGAACTTAGTGAGAGCTGGGTTACTCTAGACGACTCACTCTGAAGACTTCTAACTCACAACCATATGTGCCTTACTATGTAATTTTCATCTTTTCCCTTTTTGGTTTTGATCTTTTTTCTTTTACAGCATGCATTTTGGTGATTATATAGTAAGTGTTAACTTTACAAATTATTCTTATTGATTACATTTTGATATCTTATTATTTCCTTTTCTTCCAGGTTTTGCAAGTCTCGTTAACTGTTTCTTTCTTCAGACACATCAAGAATAGGATATATGCAGAAATGTGATCTTTGAATTTTAATTTTCCCAGAAGAAGCCAGTTAATTCTCAAAATAATCACATCACATTCTTTTATTCCAAAAAAACTTTTGAATTTTATCAAGTGTAGGGCTTTTTCAAGTTATTGGTTATATGTAACACAGAATTCCTGAATACTATAAAAGTAACTCCAAAAATTTTTATTAATTTGGTTTTTCAAAATATCAAATTTGGCAGTTCAGAACTTGACCTTGAGTTATTCTCTGAATTCAGAGCATAGCATCGTATACAGTGAATTCAAAATGTGATGAAGTTGTTTTGAGTTTCTTGGATAGAAAAAATACCTGTATGTTCAGAAAACAGCAGTTACGATAGTTAATAATAACAACACGCAGTTATAACATGTACCTTGCATTTGTAAATTTTAAGAAAATAATACTAGTTTATGAGAGATTTAAAAGATGGAAAATCTTCATGATACTGACCTTTATACTGAATTAATCATTTATTTCTGTCTTCTGATAATGCTTGTAAGGGACTAATAAACTTAAAACTGTATAGATTTGGATATAATTTAGTGACAGTAATAAAATGTTAAAACTACAATAAATTTTTACAGTAGCAAAAATAATCTATTCTAAGTGATCACTGAATTCTCATACTCTTTACTTGGTCCTCATTTTCTTCTCTTTTTGCTTAATTTTTTTTTTCAGTGTGCACATGCACAATTCTCTGAGGGATATAAAAATAACTTAGCTGTTCTATTTTCCTAACAATGTTATTGTGATAACAGAAAAAAAGTCCCTTGAAAAATAAAAAGTGCTATACAGATGTGAGGTATTACCATACCATTGTTGTCCTTTATAGCAAAATGCTGCCTTAACTTTTAGGAAATGAAAAAGGATAGATTACCTGAAGATTCTGTGTTGCTCTCTCTCCTACAAAAGGCTCACTCTCATTTACTAATTCAATCATATCTCTTTTTATCCATGTATTCAGTATATTGCAGATTTCAGAGACCTGTGGGCTTTTTTTAAGTTGGCACAGAAAATAGAATCACCATTTTCTCTAAAATAGCCTGTAAATAGGCATGCCTTCTACACTTGAAAGAAAATCCTCTTGGGATTTAAAGTTCATTTGCAAATTCTCATTCTCTTTAAAATATGCCACTGATGTAAAAAAATTCTGCACTGCTTATAAGTTGAAAAGTAGCTTATTGTTAACCGAATAAATATTATAGGTGATTTGATTATATATGTTTGTTTTTGCTTCAAGGAAACAAAAAGGATCACTAGATATTAAGCTATTTTCAGTTAATACTTTCAATCCACAAAATATATGCACCACTAATTGAATCTATTGCCTTTATGATTCTATGGAAAACTGTCTTGAAGGACATTACTTTATACCTTGAAAAAAATAAAAGACTTATTTGATAAGGTAAAACATGTCCCTCTATTAATCTTGTTTTTCTAATTAATTAGAAGGAAACCTTAGAAAGTACTGAAAATCAATGTGGGTCAGAAGTGAAACAATGAGTTAGAATTTAGGGCAACACCTAATCCTGCCTTCCCCTTCAAACTATCTTATTACATACAAAATACATGGAACTTGCTGCAGACTCCCCATTTTAACAATGTTTCCAAAAGTTAGGGCTATTTTGTAATGGTACTAAGCAGGTGGAATACTTGCAAATCCTCCTAGATAAGGATACAGGCACTCAAACAACAAGCCTTTATAAAGCACCTACTCTGCACCAGGAGCATCGCTATCTGTTGGGATATGGAGAGGAAGAGATACATACATACTTCCCATACAGGGTTGGCTTCAGGGGCATATAACCTGTCCTTGGAAGAGTCCCAGACTTGGTTAGATACTTGGCAATTGCCAACTTGAAATTTTGGCAATTGCCAACTTGAAATTCTTAATAATTTTTGAGAAAGGGACATTATGTTCATATTTTTTCCTGGGCTCTGTAAATTAGGTAGCCAGCCCCATCCCTGTAGTCAAACTCAAAGTCAGCACACCTCCTGACATGTGAGCAAATGTCATATATGTGCTACTTTTTATGGACACCCAGAAAGAGAATGCCTACGTTTGCCTTAGAGGATCAGAGAGCACATCAAAAAGGAGAGTCATTCATTCAACAACTACTTACTGAGGAACTGCTATGAGTTGAGCACTGTTCCAAGTACTGGAGAAAAAGTAGTGAGTATAATAAAACAAAACAAAATCATTGCCCTCATGGAGGCTACATGCAAGTCAGGGGAGCCAAACAACAAAGCATAAACAACTATTGTGTCAGATGGTGGGAGATTAGGTCAGGCAGTAGAATAAAGATGTGGATTTAGGAGGATTGCTGTTTAAAATAGGATGTACAAAGGCCTCAGGGAGAAAATGACTTCTGAGGAAAGATGAGAAAATAAGGAAAGAACACTGCAAGGAAGAGGGTTGCAGGTAGGAGGGAATGAGGACCGGAGACAAAAGTGAACATTCTGAGTTCAAAAGAGAAGGAGGCTGCATGGCTAGAGTGGAGTGAGTGGGGAACGGGGAGGCTGGGGAGGAACGCCAAAGGGGTCAGAAGGGGAAAAAGGTCTTGTAGGGGCTTTTAGCCACACTCAGGGCGTTGGATTTTACTGAGTGAAATGGGAAGCAATCGGCAGGGTTTTGTGCAAGTGACATTATTAGACTTGTGTTGCATTAGAAGCAGTCTAATTTTTTAGAAATGATTTACAAGGCATAAAAGTGGAAGCATTGGTCTTTATTTAATTATCCAGGTAAGAGCTGGTGGTTAGCTTGGCCAGAGAGTAGTGAGAGAGTTGGTGAGAAGCCATTAGATTCTGTGTATATTTTATGGTGGAGTCATCAGAAATTGCCCAGAGTTTGAAATGAGAAAAATAATAGTCAAAGATGACTGATGACCTGAGTAACTAGAAGGATTGAGTAGCCATTTACAGAGTTGGGAAAGACTGTAGGAGAAGCATGGTGATGTTAACTTATTTCCCACTAACTCTTTAAAAATCTTACTGAAGTGATTTATGTGTTTGCATCCCCCACTAGCCTACAAGAAATTCAAGGCTAGGGATATTTTGAGTCATCTTGCAATTCCAAAGCCTTGCTTAGTACTTGACAGTGTATGTGGCCAAAAAGTGTTAATGAATTTTAATAAATCAGATTACTCAATATGTCATATAAAACCCAATTGCCTTCCTCAGTTGTCTGAATCTGTACTCAATGTCTTTGATTTCATGAGGCTATCATAAATATAATCTGTCTAAACTTGCATGGTAAATAGTAGCTGCTATTTCAGTTAGTCACTACCACCCACATCTCCTTTTTTCAAAATCTGAATGAGAGATGTTGGCAGAATATAAACGTCTTTAAAAGGATTTCACTTATTTTTTAAAGAATACTAAAATTGAAATATAGTCAGCCCTAAGTGTGCATTTAATGTTTACAACCTGTGCTCACTATTTGTATACCTTAATTTTCTTTTTCTGACCTTAGGAGAGTAATTATTTAGGGGCATAAGAGTTTCTGGCAAAAGGCAAACAGAAAAAATCTAATGTTTTTGCTGCAAATGAAAAAACACCTTATTTTACACCACCTGTTATCTGTCATTGTTTACCCTCTTAAATTTATTTTTCTTCTCTATTCCTTTTTATTTTTGAAGTTGCCCATTAGATGAAAGAAGACAATGACATATTTCCAGTAAATCTATAAATATTTTGAATAATAGATCTTAACATTATACAAATGATAAAACCAGGGAGAGCAGAAGCTATTCCTTAACAAATTGAGTTACAGAGATGAAACCTTTGGTAGTGTTCTGGGTGTTTGGAACAAAATAAAAGGAAATATTTTTGTACAAGAGTATGTGTACTGTGAAAACTGAGTATCTTATTGTTGAAAATTGTTAAAGCTTATGACCCACTGCATTCAAGTATAGTAGACATTCTCTTGAATGTCTGAAAAGATTTATGGAATGAAACATACATGATTGCTGATTTCTTTAATTAATAGTTCATTGCAGTTGCATATTTTCAGAGGAAAACTGTAAAAGCTACGTCTTTAAGAATCTCTACAGCTTTTTTAGAAAATTCAGAAGTGCATTTAGTATGTGTGTAAATATACGGGTAAAATAACCTTTAAATTATCATATGCATTTCAATTAAATATATGAAAAAACAAGTTATTTCATGATTAATTTTATAGGGTATAGACACATTAAATCATGGGTAAATCCAGTTTCATAACTGATATTCCAACATAAGTTGTCTGCTATTCATTTATTTTATTTAACATGAGGAAAATGCTAATGTCTTTTTATTTTGTAATGTATTGTTATCACTATTGAAATTATAGAAAACAAAGTATTAGGAAGTATTTAAATAAGAAAATCAGATTTAGCAAAATCAGTAGTTTTCATATTAAGTATATCATGGTCTAGTGTGTCTAAATACTAGTAAATGAAAAGTGGCTAGTATGTTATGGGCCACAAATTTAAACCAATTGAGATAATAATAATTTCTTCTGTGTTAAAAAATACATGTTTTGCAGCAGCAGAATCACAGAACCCAAGAATGAACTAACAGTTACCAAAGGGAAAGGGACTGGGAAGGATGGGTGGGAAGGGAGGGAGAAGGGGAGGGAGAAAGGGGGCCTTACGATTAGCATGTATAATGTTGGGGGAGGCACGGGGAGGGCTGTGCAACACAGAGAAGACAAGTAGTGCTTCTACAGCATCTTACTATGCTGATGGACAGTGACTGTAATGGGGGTTGTGGGGGGGACTTGGTGAAGGGGGGAACCTAGTAAACATAATGTTCTTCATGTAATTGTAGATTAATGATACCAAAATAAAAAAAATACATGTTTTGAAAGGTCTAGAATAATTCTACAAGAAAACTTGGGAACTATTACCAACAACCTCAAACTGAATTATAAACAAAACAGTCCCAACATTGGAAAAGTTATCTTTCAAGTCTGTTTGGTATGACATAAAGATACTGAGTTTCACTGTTTACTTGTATGTCTACTGGCATTTGACTTTCAGGTATAAAACTTTTCATTGAAATCCAATCTGCCTGGACTATTACTGGATATGTGAAAAATGTGTGTTTAATTAATAATTCTTACCAAACACAAGAAACAGATGCCCCTGCATCCCATCATACCAATTTATTATACACATATATTTTATAGCATCATACATTCATCCATATTCATTAAAAATAATACCAATATCATTTTTCCATCCTTCAGTTTTAGTATATTTTAAAGTCAACCAATCCTTTTTTGATAATAGATGTGATATTTCTCTTCAATCCTAAGGCACTGTACCAGATACGGATTTGTCCTAAGAAAATTCAGGTTTTTCAGAAACATTACCTGTCTTTATTATCTCTACATTAAATCTATGAGCCTCTTGCTGGTTGGACCCTTTCTTTCCCTAGGCTTCTACAGGGAGATTCATGTGTTGCCCAAAGGATGAAAAAGTTCCTCTCATCTTCTCAGCATCCAGGTCTCATTAAGCCCTCCACCACCACCACCCCAGAAACCCCTGAGGTGAGGACAGATGAAGGTGTGCGCAGTTCACTAGGGCCACCCTTTCTGCAAGACTTGCATGAGTGCCTTGAACTGTGTCTTAGAATGTGAGGGTGTTTTGCCACTCTTTGTTCTCCCAGCCTGAGGCCTCAACCCCAGTCTACACAAAAGGCCAGCTTTGAGCATGTTGTAATTTAGTGTCTCCATCTTATCACAAACATGCATCAAATACTTTATTAACAAAAACATGGATCCTCTTTCACACGGGATCGCTGCTCAGAAGAAAAGGCAATGTCCTTTAACTTGTAAAGATCGTTTTTCTGGACACCGCCTGTGCAGGAAACATTTAGCATCACAGCCCTGAGCAACTGTCTACTTTTAGAAATCCTGCCTGCAAGGTGGACCCTTGGCTTGCACCTTGGAACTCAGCTGAGGAACAGTTCCCAACACTGATACAAAGCTTTCCTTAGATGATGAGCGCCTCATTGTGCCTCAACTGTACAAATAATGTGGTTTATGCTGAACTCCTGCTTTCCCTTTGGGAGTCAGGAATTTGAGTATGTGCTAGGCAGGGGGTGCCTATGTATAGTCCCCAACAAAAACCTTGGGTTCTGAGCATCTGATGGGCCTCCCTGGAAGAAAATACTTCAATGTTGTCACAGCTCATTGCTAGAAGAATTAGATGTGTTCTGTGTGAGTCCAGAGGTAGGAGACTCAAAAATCGGTGCCTGGTTTCCTTCTTATTTATGTCCCATGAGCCTTTACCCTTTGTTAATTTTTTTTTATAATTTCACTGTAATAAATATTAAATGAGTAAAATCATATGCTGAGTCTTAGAGTCTTTCTAATGAATTACTGAACATAGAGTGGTCATGGGGACCCTCAACACACTCCCTGAAAAAAATTCTATTTTAGCAAAGGGCTTGAGGCCATCTGAGATTCAGGAATGATGCTGTCAATACACAGAAATACATTACTTTAATGGGAAATATTTGCTTTGTTTATTCTGGTAGTTAAGGTCATTACTAACATAACTACTTTTAAATGCCACTGCCATTTCATTTCACCATCGATGAAGCCACTAAATAAGTCTAAGGTCACTGAGTTTTTCAAATTCTTTCTCCAGGTCCTCTCCCTATCTTTCCTAATTCTGTTTCCGTTTGCGTGAATGCCTCCTCCCACTCTCCCACTGGCAGAACCACCGAAAGGCAGGAAAGTGGAGTGGCTGATGCATTGTTTCGAAGTAGGATGGTCTAGGCTCCAATCATGCCAATTACTAGCTACAACCTTGAGCAAGTTATTTATCCTTTCTGTAGCTGTTTCCTTATTTGAAAAAAAAAAGCATATAATAAAAAAAATAAACCTACAAAGAAGGCCCAAGTATTTTAGGATCAAATGATTCAATATTTATAAAGCATTTAAAACTACATAGCACATTGTAAATGAGCAATATGTATTTATATAATAAACAAATTAGACTAGCTCCGTAAGTGCTGTGAAGAACATTTTACAATGGCTAATTGTTCTAAAGAAAAACATGCTGTGCCTCTGGCTGAGATCCTTGGAGCAGGGCTAACAGTATATTTGGAGAGAGAGGAACGTTTTTAAGTCAATAAGCTAAACTGCCTCCTGCTTTCCTGGAACATCAAGTAGAATGGGCTGATTTCAGGAATGCTTCAGGGGGGCACTATCTTTTAAGTATAGCTAATATGCAATCTCGGGAGGCATTTTTAAAAGGCGTCTAGAATAATTTCACTTGAAAATCTGTCAGACGCTACCAATAACTTCAAAATAAATTGTGAACAAAACAGCCATACGATTGGGAATTTTGATTTTCTGGTTTGTAGGATATTGAAAATAAACTGACTTTTTGCCTTCACTCTTGGGTCTACCACTGTTTTGATTTTGAGTTATAAATCTTTTCTTCCAAATGCAACCAGCAAAGGTGGTTGGGCCTCTTGGCCCTCTGAACCCAGAAGACTTATGGGGAGACAAGATAAATATCTTGGCATCTGTCCACATTTCCTGCCACTCTGCCCACAAGTCCCCCATAAAACCCGTTCTTTTATGTTCACAGCCCTCTAGTCTAATGGCCCCTCCATATCCTCACCATTCTCACCCACGTCTGTCTTCACCTCCTTTTTATTTAATTAGATTTATGATTCATCTTTATCGCTCCCTTAATCTTAGTGGCCAAGTCTATGCTGGCTCAGCACAGTTGCAGTTTGCTGGAGAAAACACTGGGAATGCACGGAATGCTATAAAATCATGATCATTGACATTACGTCAGCATTCAGTACTTCCTAGCAATGGTAGCGGTTTTCTGGTAAACTCCCTCTCTCAGGGGGAATAAGATTTTGTGCAGGGTATTATGGAGTGGAGAAGTGAGGAAGTACTCTTTCAGGAACTATAAAAATGATCATAAATAATGAATATGTAAATACATTCCCTGTTTATGGATTTAGCAAAAGCCCTTTTAATCCTCAGACCAGCATCTTATGGCAGAAAAAGCACAGAGGTGGGAATGAAATAACCTGAAGTTGAGCTCTGGGTCCGTCCACCTAGGCTCTTACGTCACGTAACCACTGGAGCCTCAGAAGCTCCTTCCCACGTCCCTACAGAATGGGCTGCAGAAGGGACTTCATATCTGGCTATGTCCGTGTGAAACCCTAATTCTTCTGTTTGTCTCTCATCCTCCAACTAAGAGGTGTAAACATCAGTAACTCTAATTTAGAAGCTGTTGAAAAACAGCCCTCTTTACAAGTCTTTTTATCAAATTGTCTCTCAGGAGCTCCAGGCATTCCCTAGGTCTCTTCTGGAACATTAGCTCTGCCTTATTGGAGAAAAGACTAAGGGAACATTTAGTTTTTCTTTGAATACCATGGTGTTACCCTCAGATTTGAAGTACAATATTTTCTTTGGTTTTGAAAAGGTCCTAAAATTTCATTATGGTATGATATCATTATCCCATTTTAACCCAGTTGGTTTGAACAGAGTGTACCACAATTCAGTTGTGGCACCAGCCACCTGGAGTTAGTAAAGACCAACCAGTTAAAGGGCACAGTCCCCAGAAAGACTGATCTTACGTCAGAGGCCAGTCATGCTTAGGAGATCAGTAGGGGCCACCTGTACTTCTGACTGACTGGCTATACATTTGGAGGTTCCCACAACCTTCTCAGGTTTGATAATTTACTAGAGGATTCACAGAACTCAAGAAAAGTGCTATATTCATCATTACTATGTTTTATTATGAAGGACAGAAATCAGGAGAACTGGTCAAATGAAAAGTCACAGAGGGGGAGGGTAAGGCAAGAAGAGGGAGCACCTGGGTCTCCGCTGTGGAATCAGGGTGCAGTCCCCCTCCCAGCCCACCAGTGTGCTCACCAACGGGAGGCTCCATGAGTTTCACTAAGTATGCACGATTGAGTGAATCACTGGCCGCATGATGGAACTCAAACCCCAGCTTCCCTGTGTTCCCTGGAGATCAGAACTTTGGCTGGTAACATGTGGCTCAAAGCTCCAACCCTGTAAAGTCATAGCTGATCTTTCTGTAGGGTGGCCTACCCCATCCTAAATGACCTTGTCAGCATAAGCTAACTAGGGACCCACCATGGGTCACCTCATTAGCAGAAACTACCAGGGCCCTCTGTGAATAACAAAGAAATCCCATCACTGAGGAAATCTCAGGAGTTCGGTTTTCCTCCTAGGACCCAGGGACAAAGGCCAATCAAATTCTTTATAACAACAGTTATGTTGTTTTTATTACTAATAGATATATCATAAACCAGTGGACTATGTGGGTACATGAGTTTCAAACGGGCGGCACATAATACTACTCTTGACTTGCTGGCAGTGTGTAAAAATCAAAGTACCTTGGTTCGCAACTCTATTCCTCATTCGTTCTGTCACCACTTGAGACAGTTACTTAAACTCAGCACCTCAGTTTTCTGATTTATAAAAGGTAGAAAATAAAATATCTACCTCATTGCTGATTATTTGTTATCTGTCCTAGCCCCCTCTCATTTCCATGCTCTTAATGTACCAGGCTTTGTCTTGGTCATTTTTGTCCCTCCAGTGTCTTGCACATGGGAGGTCACAAATACATGTTCCAAGGATTTTCATGGACTCGGAACCCAAGACACAACCATTACTTTTGTGCTTCCTTTACTTCAGTTATCTTCATTTGGCTCAAAGGAATGGGAAGATTTTGGAATTTAGGGGAATTTTGTCGAATTCTTCCCGAAAAGCAAGAGATGGAACACCCAATTCAAACTGGCTTAGGCAAAATCAAGACTGTAACTGCCCCTGCACCTGAGTAGCCCGTGGATCGTTCTGCCTTCTGGTGTGGTTTGGTTCAAGGTTGAAATGTCACTGGACCCATGTCTTGGTTCATCATCCCCTGGGGTATTTCTGTCCCCTAGCTTCTGCTGATGATTTCCACTAGCTTTAAGGTTTTCCCTGGTGGTACCAAGATGGCAACAGAGAGACTATGAAATCTGCACATTACCACACCAGGAGATTGATAGAAATTTTCTTTTTTAGATGCTCCAAGAACATGTAACTACTGGCTCTGATTAGCTCATCTGCTCATCCCTAAATCAATCACTTTGTCCAGTGGAGAATGGAATCCATATTAGTTTAAGCCAATCAGATACCACCCTGAGAGCCTGGCTTCCAGTTAACGCTATCCAAACCGAGTTGAATAAAAATGCAGTGTGAATTCCCCAGATGAGAAAAATGACAGTTGTCTGATGGTGTGGGGACTGATGGGTGAAGCGAAAGCAACCGACATATTTCCATTTCAGCTGCTATCTTGCAAATGTCCTCTTCATTCTTCTGTCAGGGAGACTTAGACACTTCCCAGTCTTTTTTGATACTTTCTAGGTCTCTTCTTCCATCCTTCTGTCCTTCCTACTTGTGTTACTTCTTTCCTTCAGTCTTTCTGCTCCTAGGCGATCAGCTAACTTTACTCTTGCTTCAACGGCATTTCAAAATTTTGGTCATTATCAAGGCACAGAATGAAAAACCAACAGATATTTAGTGATCATGGAGTTGATTCTTCTTGCTAGGAGTCATTGTGAGATTCTTCTGGGAGAATTCTTCAACTGAATATGTCTCTATTTCAAGGAATGCAGATGAAGCCAGTAGGAAAAATTTTAGCATAGCCCCAGGTTTTTTTTTTTTAACTGAACTGCCAATACTCATGGGAATGATTATTCTTGACATTGAACGCCCCAGTCTCACAGTGCAGCTTGCTACTTCATCCCAAAATGAATCAGTCTGTATTTAACAGCCTGAAACTAGGATTCACAATTCTCATTTGGAAAATGTTCACAAAAGCATTTGATTTTTATATGCAGTTGTTTTTCATTGTAAACACTTTTTGACCTATATTTTTTCTTCTGCCTAGCTTCCTCAGCTAGGGAGGAAATGCTACCATGGCAACATGTCAGCTGTAGCCACCTCTGCATAATTTCAATTGTCCAAGAGCAATTAAAATTTTCAAGCCAACTTACAGTGAAGTTTAATGGCAGTACAAGTGACTTCAGCATCTTGTTGTCTCAAGAAATTATTTGTAGAAACTCTTGAATTTTAAATTTAATTGTAGCCTCACATGGAAAGTTAAACCACATTTTAAATTTCACTGAAGTTCTGTCTTTTAGTTGAAGGACATTTGTTTCAAGGAAGGAAACCCCCTCTGAAGCAGTTTCATGAATCTAGTCCAAATGGAGTGGTATTTCGTGTGCCATTTCTTAAATTTATATTTTCTAGCTAAAAAGCATCAATTCCATTGCCTGACATTTTATACTTACCATTAATCTTGGGAATTGTCTTCTTTTCTTGTTCATTTTTTTTTCAGAAAGAAGCGCAGTTTTATAACTTCACAAAAATTTAAGTATACTCTTGAGATATGTTTAGATGTGGTTAGCTTGCCTGCTCATATAATAAATGATTCATGCATACTATATCCCATACTTCTATTTCTATCCTCTATGTCTTTTAGGGGTTTTTTTAAAGTAATTTTTCAAAACATTACACTATTCCTTACTGCCTTCTGAAATAATTCTTCAATCTGACATTCCAGCTAATTCCTTCTTGAGTTGCATCCTTTCCCTTATTTTTCACACTGTGTTTCTTATTTTGATTACTAGTTCTATTCTTCCCTATGCCCACATTTCCTTCAAACAATCAGGATCTTCCCTTTTGCCACAGAAATTGGAAGCAATGACCTAGACCACAGATTGTCTAGGGTGGTAAATTGGGTAACACAACAGATTTGCTGCATAGAGTATCAAGAACTTGGAATACACAACAGCTGTCCATGCGTTCTAGTCTAGGGGTCATCCACTTTAATCTCCTTAAACTCACCAGGGCAGACACAGGCTAGGACCTGGCTTTGGGCCCTTTCCCATATCCATTAGCAAACAGAATAACTGATGCCTTCTTATGCATGATTTCAAAGACAAAAATAACCAGAAGCTAAAGGAGTAAAATTACTACAACAAAAGGAAGAAAAAAGCTGAGCAATATTTATCATTTGAGACAGCAGTATCAGAAAAGACAAAGCAAGAATTTAAAATAAGCTTGGCAAAGAAACTTGAGATAAAAAAGACAGAAACAACTTGAAACTATAATAAAATGTCCCCCGAAATCACAAGTTAAGATATAGTACGTATGAAAAACACAGTGTTTGAAATAAGTAAATCAATGGAAGGAAAAGCAAAATAGATGCTGCTAAAGAATGAAACTGTAAATTGGAAAGTTCATATTGAAAACCTCTCCCAGGGAAGAACAGGGAAAGATATGTTGGGGGTGTTGTGTATTTTCAGTCCTTGTCCCTACCGCAACAAAGAATTGAAGGGCAGAGACATGGCAGTGAAGCAGAATAAAAGTTTTATTTAAAGTTACTTAAAGAGAGAAAAAGTACAGGAGACCTCAGCAAAGGAGAGGCACCCTGAAATGTTGGAGAAAATTTAAGATTAAAAGGTTACACACTTAGAAAGTGTGGGCAACCTCAGAGAGAGGAGCGCCCCGAAACATTGGGTGTTCCCTCTTTTATGGATTCTTCAGAAATGTGACTAAGGGCTGAGGGTGCAGACTTGTTAATTGGTCTTTGAAGACTTAAAATTAACTTAACACAAGAAACTTCCTGCTCTGATTTCTCCCTGGGAGTCCAGCATCTTGGTCTGGGAGCATATCAAACAAGACTGCCTGCCCAGCCCCCAAGGTGGGTTGAGTTATTGTCTGTTTGCTAAAGAGAAAGTTAAGAATCTTAATTCTTAACTTCCTGCCTTTTACTATGTTGTTTACAGCTGGGCCTGCATGTTAAATTAGTTGCCTAGGTTGCAAACTACTTGATTAGTGTCAAAGGAGGGAAAAAACAGCATATAGGTAAAGGTAAAAAATAAGCTGGGCCTTCATGATTAACACAATAAAGACATGGGCTATGCTGAGGTTCCCTCCTTTATTTGGGGAACATTCAAACATTCCAGGCCAAGTTACTCCTGGCTTTTTGAGCTTTGAGTAACTCTGGGTCTTTTTTTAGTGGACATTTTCCTGGCCTTATTCTCTCTCCACTCCACTCATGTTTATTTTCCTGCCTAAAAGATACACATGAGAGAAGACCTGAGGGACATGGAAGGTGAAACTAGAAATACCAACATCAGAAAATAAAGAGCCCAGAGAAACCAAAGGACAAGAAACCAAAGACAGTAAGATATCTCAAACTGGAAGTGTTCACTGGGTGCCAAACAGAAATGTGACAGTTGCAAGGGTTGAGATAAATTTATAATTTGCAGATGATCATCTACTTAAAAAATAAAAACAAGAGACCAAAGACCAAATAGTAATACTTTTAGAACTATTAAGATAGAGTAATTTTCTAGATGTAAAATCTACACTATTTGCTTTGATAAGGAAAATATTCAACACAGCCATCAAGGTCAGCAAACCGCTTTTTTCCTCACTCCAGTTGGCACAGTCAGCAGGGCACTCCCAGCTCCCTCCTCCCCTCCTTCTCTGGGCTCCTCTTTCGCCCTGCGCATGCCAAAATGCCACATATCAAAATGATATAAATTGCTCCCCTTGCTTGTGTTCGGGGCTCAGACCTTTGGAGATTTACTCCCCTTTGAGCCCGCTGGTGTAAAATAAAACCTCAACCCTCCACGGCCTCCAAGTGCCGCTTCGTTCTTCCATCAGTGATCCAGTCCAGGTTTTCTAGTTTTTCCATAACAGCTTCGCTATGATAATGAATTTAAAAAGCTAATAAAAATGAGATACTATTTATAATAGCAAAAATAACTATAAAGTGTATTTCAAATGAAACACTTCAGATTGCACAAAACCCTACTGAGAAAACTTAACACTTATTAAAAATGGACAAAGAAGATGACATAAAAATTAGGCTAGAATAACATAATTGTTCTTCACAATCTAATTAATCAATTTAATACAATTCCAATAAAAGTTCCAGTTGAATATTTTGAAAAATAAAATTAGCTTATTCAAAAATTTATATGTAGGAATAAGGGTTAATGAATGTTTAAGTCAACCACAAAAAAGAAAAGGATTGAGGATATACTCTTCCAGATACTGAAATCCTTAAAAAACCAAAATAGTAAGAACAGATAGCATGATCACAAAAATAACACTTTAACAAACAAGAGTGCTAAAAACAGATATATATATATACATAAAGTATAATAGTGTATATATTACATATATATATTAAGTAAGTGATACATTTAACATTGCAAACAATGGCAAATACAGGAATACTTAGTACAGACACTGGAAAAAATGACTTGCTATATGGAGAAAAATAAAATAGGATCCCTAATTAACTCTACATAAAAGCTGAAAGTCACTGAAGTAAAATCCTAGTTTAAAGGTAAATCTATAAAATTAATAGACTAAAATAAAAGAGAATATCTTTGTGACCTAGGAGATAGGGAAGACTTCTTAAAATCTTAAGAGCACAAATCATATGGAAAAAAATGAATACATTAAAATTAAGACTTTCTGAACAACAGAGGTTCTAACAAACTTAACAGACATACAACACTTGGAAGAAGATATTTGTAATGTTTAAAACCAATAAAGGTCTAATAGCTATAAAGAAACTCATATAAATTTACAATAAAAAAAGAGAAATCCCAGTGGAAAACAATGGACCAAGATATGTTTAGGAAATTTACAGACAGGGAAACCCTAAGAGTCATCAGTGTATGTAGAGATATTCAAATTCATTAGTAAACAAAACAAAACAAAACTCAGTATATGTCATTAAAAAGACGCATGTAAGAATAAACCCCCAAAAAATATTTCTTGGAGTCATAATTCATCATTCCTTGCATGAACGCATAGTTTTCAGAGTAAGTAAGGGAAGGTGGCAAATAGCTACAGGTTGTCAGCAACATTTTTGCCTGTGGATTCAAATGCATTGGGTTTTGACAAATTGTGGTAGAGAACAATGCTGGTACTACGGATTCCTTTCCTCCACTATGTAAGTCTTGCCTGGACTTTGTCCCCCCAGCTAACCCTAACTTCTCTTGCAGCCAAGGTGGTGATATGACTAGTTTTTCGTCAATGAATACGAATGGAAGTAATGTTTTCAACAACTGATGGAAAAAGTGTAAGCCCATGCCTTCCCTATCTCCCTTTCCCCTTCTCAGGGCTGAAGGGTGGATGTGATGGTGAACTACCTTTTGCTTTGTGGATGACGGTAATATTTTAGGGCTGGCAGAGCAACAGGATGGAAGATAACTGAGTCTCTAACACAGTGGATAAGGCATGCCAGCCTGGATCATGGACCCAGACTACCAATTAAAATAGAAATAAAGTGCCTTTTTAAACAATTGCACGTTTTAGTCTTTTGTTTCAGAACTTAGTCTTTATCACCCATAACTTAACCCCAAAATTTGGTGTGTTAAGGTTTGTCTGGGGAAAATGAAGTAAGCTCTGTTTCTTTCACACCTACAACAGTAATAAATAGTATCGATGGACATAATTGGGCATGAAACTAGAATTTCAATTTTATGCTTATGTGTGTAGGTGTATGTATATTTACATTTCTTAGAATTATTATTTTAAAAGTTTAAGCTGTGATGAAGATAACCCTAGTGCTAAAGTCTAATATAGGAATGTCATTTTATATGCTTTCAACTTTCAACACATTTTAAAATATGTATCAAAGGTTTTACAATTGTTACTACATATTTACAAAGGTGTTCTTAAGGGTGCTTTCTAATTTATGAATTTTGTTATTAGCAAGGTAGTACAATTTAGCTAGTATGTATTTTCAAGGGAAAAACAAACACCTAGATTGAGTATATGTAAATAAGGTACACAAGTTTAGGATATTTTTTATCAGTCTATTTCTTGATATTCTCCAACTACCACAATAAATCATCTCATTAAAACTTCATAACAAACTTTTCTGGTAGAAACCCTATCCCCAGATGAGGAAACTGAGGCAGAAAGCCATGACATAACTTGCACAATCACCTGCAATTAGGAAGTGAAAAGATCTGAGATTTGAACAGGCAGCTGGCTACACAGTAAACTGTTTGCTTCTTCTATGGTCTGAGGACGCACCTAGCCAGGCACTGGTCATGGCACTTGCTGCCAAAGAATTTTTGAGGAACACTGGAACAAACGGTCAAGTGTACAAAAGCTCCTCTTCTTAGGAACAGAGTAAATTATAAAAGGTTGTATCTAAATTTGTAATGCCATAGAAATATTTTAGTAGTGAATGCTAATGCCCATTTATTGAGGGCAGGGAGAGATGACATATTTTTATTCTGATATGTATGTTCAAATTTTGCAAGTTGGAGAAGTTTGCATAAAGAGAAGCTTCTTATTTTGAACTTTTTAAAGAAAATACAGTAGAGGCTGATGGCTAGGGAAACACGTCAAGCAAATAAAGGCAATTAGATTTAGGACTTGGACTTAAGGCAGGAGCATATTTAATTAGAATTTCCCTTACTCTCAAGCATGAAATAGAATAAGCAATTCTTTTTAAACTGGCATTCCATTAATACATTCCTTTAAACTAGTTCTTGATAGTATATTAGATAGTTGAGTTGGAAAGATAGGTACTTAAGGAGATAGACATGTGGATTAGTATTAATATTGGAATTCAATTACCTTAATAATTTTTCAATTAAGATTAAACTTTAAATATTTTGCTAATTCTTATCAAGAATCTCATTTATGAGGGGATGCAATCATCTATATCTCTAAATATTCCCACCACATGTCAAATCAAGTCAGACTTTCAAGGATCTATATATAACTTTATTAACTTGGAACCTCATAGAATCCTATCTATTACATATGGGTCGACATCAGTTCATATACAGGCACTGAGGAATGATAAACTAAGCACTTGTGTAAAATGTAGTATGTGTATTTTAGAATGTTCTTGAATATATCTTAATGATATAAGGAACTCAAGTGAAATTTCTCTCAAGAAAGATATATATTTATACACACACACATATATCTTTTATTTTATACATGTATCATACTCATATGTAATATACAGTGCCACTGTTAGTTCTTAATTCTTACAACTTCTTATGAATTTTATCTATTATTTTTACTATGGTCTCAACTTCCCCCTCTCCACTGGATCTTCCAAGTAGTAGTGAAAGTATAAGGCAAGCATCTAGAAATAAGAGGCTTCAAACTAAAGAATCATAAGATAAATGCTTATTTCTCTCTTACCTAATTTATCTGGGGTGAGCTGCAGGGTCTTTTGGTCCATTCACAGACCCAGGTTTCCTTCATCTTGCTGTCCTATGACCTGGTTGAATCAAGCCACTACAGCTTCCATATTCCAGCTTGTAAGGAAAGGAAATAACATAAATTGAGAGCACACAATTCCATTTTAAGTAAGACTTGTGGAGGTTGCAAAGCTCACTTCACAAAAACCATTGGCTGGAGCTTAGACATGTTGCCACACTTAACTACTGCAAGGGAAGTTGAGAAATGTTGTCTCCAGCTGAGTGGCCATGTGTCCATCTAAAATTCTATTTTCTGTAGAAAAAGAGAGTAACTTTCAGGGGCCTATTATCAGTCTGCCACATTTCCACCAATGCTTAAAACTGTTCAAGTTTCCTTTACCTTAAAAAAACATAACAAAGCAAAATTAAACAAATACATTGAAACTCTTGCCTTGTCTCTACTTTACTTTCTAGCAATTATCGTACCTTATTGGTCTTTCCATCTGTAAGCAAACTTCTCCATTGTTTCCAATCAGTCTATTTTCATAACTCTCCCTCATTCCTAAGGCTGTCTGCCATTCTGACTTTCCTCTACTTTATAAAATCAAAATATCTTCTTCCATAGTTTATATATTTAGGTGTGATTACTTTAATCATTCACTGAAATGCAATTACAGAGTCAGACACAGTTCTAGGTGGTGAATTACAGCAGTTGGTATTCTTACTGGGGAGATAGAATAAATACATTTGATTCATGTTTTATTTCACCATTTTAATGGAGATTCTCCGAGAGGGCAGGGCATGGTAATTCCATGACACTGTGAGCGGGAGGCGAGACAAGAACACAAAAGATGTGATGATTAATTGAATCTTTCAATTTGACTGGGCCATGGGATTTTAGAAATTGTTAAACATTATTTCTGGGCATGTCTGTTTCTGAAAGGGATCAGCATTTGAATTGGTGAACTGAATAAAGTAGGTGCCCCTCCTTTCCCAATGTGAGTGGGCATCCTGCAATCCTCTGAGGGCCTAAACAGAACAAAAATGAGACGGGCTGAATTTGCTTTCTGCCTGACTTCTGAGCTGAGACATCATGACGGACGGCCCTCAGCCCCCCTGGTTCTCAGGCCTTCTGTTCCAAGTGTGGCATTTACATGGCCAGCCTTCCTGCCACTCCAGTTTGCAGAGGGCAGACTAGGGGACAGCTCAGCCTTTATCATCATGTGAGCCAGTTCTTTATAATAAATCTCATTTATATCATATTCATTCTGTTTCTCTGGAAAGTCATGAGTCATAGATAAGGCAAGATCTGTTTTCCTTCCATTGTATTTCTAGTGCCACGGACCATGTCTGTACACAGAGGGGAGGTACTAAACAAATATCTGTTAAAAATTAGAGAATGAAAACTGGTCATGTATTTTTTTTTTTTTTTTGGTGTGACTCTTTGGAAGCTGAGAGCTAAAATGTTCCGCCCATTGTGTAAGACCTTATGATACTGAATGTGCAGGCACACGGACTCCCTTTTCAGTGGCTTAGTGGCGAATAAGGGTATGGCGTAAGACTTTGGTGCAAATACAGAGTCAATTTTGAATAGCTTTGGGAGATTCATTGACACTATTAAAGTTTCAAGCTTCTCATCTATGAAGTGGGTGTAACACCATGCACTTCATACTGTTTTTGCAATGAGACCACATAAAGGAACTTAAATATCCCAAGTGCTCGGTAGTTATTGATTCCCCCAGCAGGTGAACTATTTGATAAGTGTAAAGATCAAATATTTCTTCTCCTCTTTACAAGTGTAAACACAAGGTAATAAAAGGGAACGTATTCTCCCTTTTGAGAGTTGTTCTCTTCACTGCAGTTCTCTTCGCAGTATCATTCTAGACTATGAAATGCGTTGCAACCGTACACACTGCACAGAAGCATATTTGTCTACATGATATCACCTTATGCTGGTTCTTGGTTGTTACATTTGAATTTTTCTCTTTCTGATAGAAGCTCTATAACCACAGTTTCTTAATAGTATGAGTAAATTGGGTTTGTTTATAATGTGCTCTAGAGGATCCTCCCACTTAGTTTTATTAGTAAGCTTTTCAAATTAAAAAAAAAGATTATATTTGAAAAAATAGTATGGTTTTGCAGTAGGCATGATTACATAATGTTATCCCATATATGTAATCTCACAATTCTATTCAATTTGAGCTGTTCTATGAAATCCAGAGAAAGAATCTCCTCTGAATATATATTCCTCCAGTTTTCTTTAAATGAGCATGGTAAT
This sequence comes from Manis javanica, assembly GCF_040802235.1. Classification (NCBI taxonomy): domain Eukaryota; kingdom Metazoa; phylum Chordata; class Mammalia; order Pholidota; family Manidae; genus Manis; species Manis javanica. The sequence goes on from NC_133165.1 coordinate 11,947,763, forward strand.
TGTTAATAGAATCCTCAATCTTGTTCTTCATTGAGATGGTAACAGAGGAAGGTATTTTTGATTCTAGAACTACTACTTTTCACATCAAGCAACAAAATGAGGTTCAGCCACATTTACTAAATATAAAGCATACAATGATGGAGACAAAGGAATAAAATGATCGCATTTGTTCTACATGTACATCATTTAAATTCAACTTTACAATGATCTCTGGAAAACACGACCCTTTATGTTACCATGGTCTCTCACTTCAGTTTTCTGTTTTCCTTGCTCTTTATTTTTCTTTTCTTAACAAGTGCATTATCATTGCAGTACACTGAAAACTCCAGTTGTCTGGATCAATATTTCTGGCTGTTTCATTTTGCTTAAATCCTTTACACACTGTTTCAGGCCAGCAGCCACATAAGCACTGTCACATGCTTTCCTGTTGCTATGGGCAACACTACAGATGGCAAAAACTGGCTACTGTACATCACATGTTACACACAAAAACACATGATGGTGTGAAACGGCTTAAACCATTCAAGGGCAGTTTGCCTCTAAGGGTTAGGATTTTATGGGCTATGTGATTACGTGACCTTTAAATACTGTTCTGAGTCCAGTTAAACAAAATGATTTAATCCCTTGTTATTATGAACTCAACTAATTGCCCTTGTGACGAGGCCAAACCTAATTTCAAAGACAATAAGAAATATGTAAAATACATGAAATGCAAGGCATGTATACAAAAGGATATGGTCAAGTTTACATTGCATTTGAATTTCTAATACTGTACCCCCACAGTCTATTGTGATGCTATCTTTTACCTGATTTTACTTCAAACAAATGTGTTTCAGACTTGAGAAGCCTACTTATCTTAAAAAAAAAATACTAATTAAGATCCAGAAATAGATGTATAAAAAATATAAATATAGACACGTATATGACCTTTATGATATAAGTAAATAAATATGAAATACTATTTAATTTTAAATCCAGGGTGATTTTCTAGAGTAAAAGACGTTCTTTCAGGGATCAGCAATTCTCAGTGCTTGGCGTTGTCCGGATTTTGTTCTTTCTGAACAACTGTCAATCATTTTGGTGAACAGAATTGAACAGATTATCTTGGCAAAATCTGAATGTGAATTTCGTGCAATAAAAGTTGAGTCTCAAGTCTCTATGGACAATGAAGAGAAAAACTGAAGACATGATTCAGCTAATCAAAATGAGAGTGATGGAGCACTTGGCCTAATCTCACTGAGGTATTATTTGGTTTTCACACTGCTATTGCAGATATGAATCAATAATGCTATTAAAAATCATATCATCTGAAATATCTAAATATTTGGGGGCACAAAAACATGATTTTAGCTTTTGGGTGCTATTTATCTATATCTATTTTATCTTTGTGTTCTACATTTTTTGAGTCTCAGTTTCCTCTTATGTAAAATAAGTAAAACAATGATATATGGGTTTGGAGCATTTATGCATAAATGTATTTTTAAATGATCCATTTTCACATAAATGTGTGTTATTGTTAGGTACTGGCTTATCATTGAAGCATTTTATATGGTTTTACCATTACCAAAGGCAGTGCCATTCAGAAAAAAATGACTTCAGATCAAAATGAAAAAACAAAAATAAATAAACAGAAAACCACAAATGAACATTATCTGAGTTTTGAATTAAAAATATTGCCTAATATCATAATTTGAAATATGTTATGTAACAGATAGATGTGCACATTTGTATCTATGTACAGTTTAAGGATCTGTCTCGAAATAGAAATAAAGGTATTTAAAATAAGGATAGAATAAAACTCAATTATTTACTTATTATATACTGTATCACTTAGAATTCTCTTAAAGACAAGCTTTTATTTTACCTTGCTTACCCAAATACCATTTTCCATAAGAATCCTTTACTAAAATTAAGAAAATTGAGCTACTTAATGATATCCATTTTGCTAACCAGTATGTGCTTGTTTTAGCTAGTTGAATTGCAAGTAATAGGAACAAAATATATATTTCAATGTTCTGTTCAGTTATGCAGACAGGGAATCATATTTCTGAGAGATATAATGGTCTCAGGAGATCATCCAGGCCTGTGACATGCTGCAAATATTATCAATCACATGTTATAAATAAGATAGTCTGAACAAGATTGTAAAATGACTTGGTTCAATGTAAAATTTCAGTGGAAGAAGTAGATTTATAAATCATATTTTTATAATTTAGGTACTATTTCAAATAAGAACTAATTTAAATTATAGGATTGTTTTCCTTGGAAATAATTTAGATGATTATAACTTGCAACCTATTATTTGAGCTAACTTACCAATCATATCACTGAATTTTGCTGTCTTCTCTTTAAGAAATGTCGTTTTCTCTCAAAGGAGATGAAACAGATTTTAGTTGGAGATGCTAGTTTTAGATACCTGGCCCTCGTGTGGCCCCTTAAGCAGTATAAATTGTGGACATTCAGATCTTTCCACGCTCTCTTCTTTGGGAATCAACTCGTTAGATTCCTGCTTCTGCCAGGGACCTTATCTCTTTCAGGCTAACTTAGACATGAATTTCAGCTCCTTCAATAGTTGGCATAAGCAGTCCACTTGGACTACATATTTTATGGGCTCACCACTATCAACTGGAGATTTGGGAAAAGGAATCATGCACTCTCTCTCTCTCTCTGCCATGCCTACTCCTTGGTTGGGCACTGTCTCTTAACCCACAAAGTTCCTTCCTAAAATGCTTAATTCTTCTTCAACCCTGCAAGAGCAAGTCGGTTTCCTTTGGCCCTTCAATTCAAATTTGCATTCTGAACCCACCAAGGAATTCAACACCTGGGACCAGGGATTCTCATAACTATACGGCTTCAGGAGAAATATTTACACTGTGCCCATATTTTAGGACAAACTCTTGCTCATGAGACAGGTGTGGATGGCAAGAAGAAAGAGTGAGTTCTGATCTGAGACACAGTAGAACCTGGGAAAACCACATACCCAAAGATACTGAATAATGTGGAGGTGGTTAACTGATGCTGATTTTAGGCTCTATTCAGGGTCTGAGGAGAGGCTAGCCCCTGGTATTTCTGCTCTAGATGAAAGATAATGTTCTGGGCTTCACTGCCTTTGAAGACCTCTCACTGGCTACATCTCCACTGCAATTACAAAGCTAGATTGTTCTCTCCACCCTGGGTTGTGGAGTGTTGCCTGTCAAGATTTGTTGGCTGCTGCCTATGCTTAATTATGGCAGCGAGAAAGTACTGGATCTGACCTATGCCCTAGCTGGGTTAAGTTGCCACCAAATAAATCACACCGAACTTCAGTTATTTGAATTTGATTTTGTATTCTCCTTAACCTCATCAGTCACTTCCCGATGACTGTTTACCTCCTTGAACTGATCCTTCAAAGAATCAGCTGATGAGATGATTAAAAAAAAAACAGCTAATACTTATCATGTAAGAGAAAACAGCAACTTTTTAATGAATTCAACCTCTTCTTTAAATTGCTTTCAAGCAAATTAAATTTTCTGCATTAACAGATTTCCTCATGTTAAGAGAAAAAGAAGCATAAAGGAAGGGGAAACTAAGAACATCATCAATACTTATAATTTGATTGAACCCCCAGATGTTTTTATACCTTTTCTGTTATCCTTCAGTCCCAAATTTTGTTTTGACCACCCATTCCTCAATTTCTTTTTAAAAGGTCAGTGTTGTGACTATTTAAGTATGCATTTATCTCAACTTCTATGTATTTAATATCTGCTGTCTTGCAGAACTGTTTTTTGCTATGGAAATTATAAAGAAAGTGTAGAACATGTGTCTTTGACTTGAAAAAGATGAAATATGCTTGGGTAAATAAAACTTAATCACAGGAAGAATTTGGAGAACAGGAAGTTAGTATGGTATCCATAGGGTAAACTAGGCCTTAATTTTTTCCCAGGCAACAACATTTTATGAGACTCCAGTGTTTGCAGTCCATCCTGCTTGATACTTGGCATAGAATGCTGAAAAATACAGACATGGTCTTTGCTCTTGGGAGAGGCAGCAAATATTAAATGAATAACTGCAAGAATTGGGCAATGATTAAAATTATAAGCACTACTGGAACAACAAATGCTCATGAGGATGCAGAGAAATGGGAACCCTCCTACACTGTTGGTAGGAATATAAATTAGTTCAACCATTGTAGAAAGCAATACGGAGATTCCTCAAAAAACTAAAAATAGAAATATCATTTGACCTAGGAATTACATTCCTAGGAATATAACCTAAGAAAACAGGATCACAGATTCAAAAAGACACATGCACCCCTATGTTTATCGCAGCACTATTCATAATAGCCAAGATATGGAAACAACCTAAGTGCCCATCAGTAGATGAATGGATAAAGAAGATGTGGTACATATACACAATGGAATATTATTCAGCCATGAGAAGAAAACAAATCCTACCATTTGCAACAACATGGATGGAGCTGGAGGGTATTATGCTCAGTGAAATAAGCCAGGCGGAGAAAGACAAATACCCAATGATTTCCCTCATTTGTGGAGTATAAGAACAAAGCAAAACTGAAGGAACAAAACGGCAGCAGACTCACAGACTCCAAGAAGGGACTGGTGGTTACCAAAGGGGAGGGGTATGGGAGTGTGGGTCAGGGGGAGGAAGAAGGGGATGGAGGGGTATTATGATTGGTACACATGGTGTATGAGGGGGTCACAGGGAAGACAGTGTAGCACAGAGAAGACAAGTAGTGACTCTGTGGCATCTTACTAACACTGATGAACAGTAACTTCAAAAGGGTATGGGGGGGGGACTTGATAATATGGGTGAATGTAGTAACCAAGATGTTTTTCGGTGAAACCTTCAAAAGAGTATATATCAATGACACCTTAATTTAAAAAATTATAAGCACTGCTGAGAAAAAGTATAATTTGCTGTAAGCCTCAGTAGTGAAGGAACCTACCCTAGTCCGCAGAGTTGAGAAAAATGCCATGAGGATGCTACATTTAAGCTGTAACTGCAGAAGGAAGAGGATGTGGGTGCACAGAAAGAAGAGAGTAATACAGAGGAGGAAGGATATAGCAAGTACTGGCTGGAAAAGGGGTTAGGGTATTTGGGGATGATTGTGAGTGGGCTGAGGGAAAGGGAAGTCTTAAAGATGATAATGAAGAGCAGCCAGACACTGCAGGGTATCACAGGCCAGGTGGAGGGGTTGGGATTCTATCCTAAGTGCAATAAAAACCTATTGACAAGAGTTTAAAGCAGGAGACCAAGTACTGTGATCAAATTTGCCTTTTAAAAATGTCACTCTATCTACTAAGAGAGAATGAATTACAGGCAGCGGAGGGGGCTATCCACAGCCTAGGTAGTCTAGGATTAAGATGTGTCTGGGACGGCAGCCGTGCTGGTGGAGATAAGGCAGAGATTTTAACTGGTATTTATGAAGCAGAATTTATAATATTTGGTTGTGGGTTGAATATGTGAGGGTAAAGGAGAGGAAATGTTAGCAAAGGCACCCCGATTTCTAGCAGGAGCCCATAGGTAGAGCAATGGAAGAGTAAACAGAAATTCCACCAGGAAAGGTTCATGTGAGACGGAGTGACCTGAGAAGTTTTCTGCAGGGTGTGAGGCAGAAGGAGAGAGAGGACAAAGGTGGAGAAGAGACGGAGGAGCCATTAGGAAAGGGTATCTTTGCAAGACTTGGGAAGGGTGGACACATGATTGGTGTTGAGGATCGTGATACGTACTGACAGGCTTAAGGAGACAGAGAAATTAGAATCCTTGACTGTTAAGGTCTTGATTCTATCTATAGAAGAATGAAGAGCCATTTATGGTTTGGACAAGCAAATGGTTTGGACAAGTAAATGGAGTATTAGTGGAAATGAATTTCTTGAATGAAATGAAGCACAGAACATATTGAAATTGGGAGGAGCTAGAGACATACTGTTATAAAACTGTGGGAAAATGAATAAACAAAGGACAAAGCCTCCCGTAAGAAAATAGACTAAAGACAAGAGCTGGCAATTCACAAAAAGAAGTATAAATGGCCAATAAACTTATGAAAAAATAATTAACTGTCTCAGTGATCAATAGGGCAGAGAATTAAAATATAATTTTAAGCTATAAAATTGGTATTTTTTTAAATGACTGTGCTGTTTTTGTTGAAAGGTGACAAATCAGATCATAATGCTGGAGGTAGGTTTGGAAGGAAATTTGGAGAGATTATTTTTAAATTATTGATAATTCATTCTATTTAATTCATTATTTCCACCTCCTGGCATTTATCTTTAGGAAATAATCAGAGATTCACATGCATGCATATACATAGATGTCCACAGCAGCATTATTTATAATAAGAAATCAGCAATGAAATGCATATGCAAATGTTGGTATTAAATATGTAAATTTTGGAGCATTTGTGAGAGAGTAATATGCATAATTTAACATCACGCCTTCAAGAAAAGTGAGAAGCAACTAAAAACATATACAACAACACAGAGTAGTTCCTTTAACTAGCTCATAGCAACACCAAAAATTATGCTTTAAATTCTTTTTAATTTTCATGTTTTCTGATTTTTTTTTTAATGATCAGAGAAAGAATAAGCAATACAGTCTACATTGAAGAGCTATTGCAATGGTTCAGTATGAGATCATTGAAGTGGGCTGGTGGCAATGAGAATAAAGAGAAAAAGGTATGAGAAACATTTTTTGAGGGTAAAACGAACAAAATTCAGGGGCTTAATATACTAGATTAAGAGAAGAATGGCTCAACTTTAACATCTGGATGATGAGAAAATAGGAAACCGATGATTAAAATAAGTTGCATGACTCTCTTGGGAGGAAGATGAAAAAATCAGTGTTAGAAATACTTAAAGAAAATATTTAATATTTCAAAGGAGAAATAAGACTATAGCTAAGAGAATAGGGCAGGTGGGTAAATTCATAGAAGAAAGGAATATTAAAAGGAGAAGACTGAAGACTGGATGTAAGGTCCATTGGTCCAAAGCTTGGTTTTAGCATTTCAGTAATAGAGATAATAGGATTTCTATTTAAAGTCAGTAACTAGGAGAATAATGTTTTCTGACAGCTGCATATACACTCATTGGATGAGATTAGAAATTAACATGGTTAGAGTTATTGACTTCAGTTATGTCTGGGCACTGCAGCTTTAGTAAGGAGACATGCCAGATCTAATTTATATTACATAGGTATTGAAGACAAATCTTGAGATGTTGCTGGCTTATGCTGCAGTAAAAAAAAAAAAGAATTGTTTGAATTTTTTAAAAGTTACTTATTCAGCTAGTTTCATTTTTGATTAATTCATATCAGAAAATAATAACATGTCCACACTTTACATGAAAGACATGAAAAATATTAATTGAAGATCATTTGCTAGCTCTTGATTCATAAAACCTATTTCTAGAACTTGTTTCCATAATAATTCATTATTCCTTATTGAAATATTCAAGTCAACTACAAGTAAAATATTCAGGCAGTGTTGGGGACTTTAAAGGAAAATTATGTTGTTTAAAATTATTGTCATAATAAATGGTATATTGTTTATTAGTAGAATAGTTATAAAATAAAGACCTTTCTTCCTCCAAAAAGAAATTACCCTACCATATAATCTGGAAATTCTAAGTATATGTCCAAAGAAAGTAAAAATGCTAACTCAAAGAGACATGTACAACCTTACATTCATTGCATTATTATTTGCAACAGCCAAGTTGGAAGCAACCTAAATACACACACACACACACACACATGCCAGATATAGAAAGAAGATACAGGTAAAGAAGATATGGTATACATGCATACAGACATACACACTAGAATATTACTTGGTCATTGAAAAGGATGAAATCTTGCCATTTGTGACAACATGGATGGCCCAAGAGGGTATTATGCTAAGTGAAATAAGTCAAACAGAAGAAGACAAATGCTGTATGATTTGACTTACAGTGTAATCTAAAAACCAAAACAAATGAACAAATAGAAGCAAACTCAGTTACAGAGAACAATCTGTTGGTTACTAGAGGGGTGTGGGAGGGAAGAAGGACAAAATAAGTGAAGGGGACCAAGAGATGCAATCTTCCAATTATAAAGTAAATAAGGAACATGGATGGAAACTACAACATAGGAAATATAGCTAATGCAGTAATGGCTTACTGTGGTAATAATCATTGAATAATGTATATAAATATCAACTTGTTATGTTGCACATTAATGTTGTATATGAATACAATATTGTATGTCAATTATTCTTCAATTAAAAAAGAAGAGAACAAAGTACATATTTAGGATAAAATATCACAAAAAGACTTCAAAAACTGGGGGAGATATATGGACAGGAACAGACTCTTGTGCCTTTCCTTATTGGAGATTGATAATGAGTTGCTCAAGAAATAATTGTTGAGTGTATGAGCACATCTTTATCATCATTATTATCTCAATAAGAGGTATGAAACAAAGCTTTGAGATATTCATGTTTGAATCTTTATGGTACATGAGGCATGATAATAAAATGCATTACCACTTCAAACTAGACTTTTTTCCCTAAAACTCAGTATTGAAAGTTATCAAGCTTAAAGGAAAAGAATTTTATAGTAAACAAAAATGTACCAACTATCTAGATTCTAAAATGTTTACTATACTTGCTTGATCACATGATTATCTATCCATTTCACTCCTCATTTATCAATCCACTTATTTTTTATGCCTTTTCAAATAACTTGCAGATATCATACACTCCTCCAAATGTTTAAAGTTTAGTATTTTACAGTATTAGTTTGTCTTTTGAGGTAAACATTTATATACAGTGAAACACAAAAGCTGTAAGTGTTCCATTCCATAAGTTCAGGTACCATTCATAGTACATACACTTGTGCAATTCCAAATTCCTGTCAAGATACAGAAGATTACGATAACCCCAGAAATTTCCTTCATGCTCCTTTTCAATCCATCCTTCTCCTGCCACCAGCCACAATTGTTTTCAAAGATTATGTTTTCCTGTTCCAGAACTTCATAAAGATCATACAGCATGTACTCTTTTGTGTAAAATTTCTTCCACTCAGCATTACGTGCTTGAGGTTCTTCCATGTCACTGAATTCCTTTTTATTGCTGAGCAGTATACCATTGTATGAATAAGCTACAATTTATTTATCTATTCTCCTACTGGTGGGCATGTGTATTATTTCTAGTTTTGAGCTATCATAAATAAATTGCTATTAACGTTCTTGTATTTTTTTGTGGGTGTGACCCATGTTTTCGTTGCTCTGGAGTAAATTCTGGGCCACAGTGTAGGTGTATGCTTAATTTTATAAATATTGCTCCACCTTTTTTTCAAAGAGTTTGCACCACTTTTCACTCTGACCAATAGTGAATGAGAAAAGCAAGCTCACGTGTTATTAAGGGACCTACCTTAGTTCACACAAGTTACTCAGAGCAGTACTGAATCTCTGGATAACTGGGTCTGAGTTTCAAAGCTGGAATACCCTTAGACATTTACCTTCCTACCCCATGTAGAGCTAACTGTCCTACTGTGTTTGACATTCCAGCTCCTGACTGACATTTCCAGGAGTCATGAGCATGTTAACAGGACGTTAAAATAAGATTTTTCTTGTTTTGACTTCTGGGCCACTCTTTTCAATGTCCTATATTATTAACTTATCTAAACAGCACAATGAACTTAAGAAGTAGGCAATATTAACATTGGTCAGATAAGAACATTTTGCAGAAGAGGAAACCAAAGCAAGCATGGTGAAGTCAGCTGGAATTTAAAGCTGGGGAATCTAGCTCCAGAATCTGTGCTTTTAACGATTACAGTCTTCCGCTTCTCAGAATACCAAAGACATACAGACAAAGCTGAAAAACTCCAAAGGAGATGTACACAAAAATCAGTTCTGTGAGTCATGGACTCCTTCACTCTACTGAGCACATAAATGGAAAAGGACTGGGGTACTAGTTCTTGACTATAGCCATTCCCAGGGGAGTAAGGTGGGATGTGGCCTTTTCTTCTTAAGTCAAAGCAATGAGGCTTCAATGGGTCTCTCAGAATACTTAATATCTGCTCCCTAATGTCAGAAAAGTAAAGTGGATTTGTTCCAGACTCTGGTGTGAACCTAAGTGCCAGAGATGGGCTGGGCAGCTGCTCCGAAGGCAGGAGTTAAAGGCTTTTGCCACTTTGCTGGGACTAACTTTCCTTCCCACTATTTCTGGGAGCAGAAGATGTGTGAGTGTTTCTGAAGGGCCACATGTGGACTGCATGTAAGAGAGACTACCCTGAGGGTATCTTAGGCCTTGGCCAGTAGGATAGTTTTAGAGGAGCAAAGGAACCTCAGCATTAAGTGGTAAGTATTACTATATCCTTAGGGGTTACAAGATTAAGCAAGAAGCCACAAGAGAAAGGAGGACAGAATTGCCAATGAATAAGGGAGTCTCTGAAGAATGTACAAACACCGCTAAAAGGGATGTTGTCAGCTTTAAATACCTGGTATGCAATAAAGAATGAAGCCAGGATTCAAGAATACCAGTCCAGTAAGACTTGGCTTTCACCCTTCACTCTCCGGCCTCCCTCTGTTCCGACTCTGAAGAATCAGAGCCGTAATTAAAAGGAGAGCCGGAAGCCTAGGGCAAAAGGAAATTGGCATGACCTTGAATGAAACCAACAGACTCCTACATAAGACCAGCTATTCTAAATATTCAACTGATGCTCTTTTGTGATTTACAGAGGCCAGGTAGAATTTAATTACCTAAGAATAAGGTGTAAAATTATGAGAACGCCCATGTCTTCGAAGAGCAAGAAAGAATTACCCCACAGAGGCAAAAGCAAATGTGCTTTCCGATCACATTCCGTGATACCCAGTTGTTCAATGTACTGGTTACAGGAAGGACCTGTGAAATCCAGGGATTTACAAGGTCATGATCCAGTCCTTTATCCTGCTCAGGAGGTGGAGCTCTATCATAACATCAGGATTTCAGAGCAGACTGGGAGACTTTTTTTTACCTTTTTACCATAGAAATACAAGTGTGCTATTTTCTTCTTTTCTATGATTCACAGAAAGGATTACACTTAGGTACATGTGTACTTGACACCACGTATCTTTAGTAATTTGGGGGTTATGTATTCTTGATGGTCAGGATTTTTTTTTTAAGTAGAGCAGTTGTCAGCCTGTTCTTTAAGGATTTTTTTATTCTAAAAATACTTGTTATAAAGTTTTATATTAATATATTAGATAACGAATATGATTTGCTTCAAAATGCGTTTTAAATCAGACAGTTTGGTCAACTAAACAGCACCAGGTGATGGTTCTGATTCATTAAATTTACCTCCTTGTCTATGAAGAGTTGAGAAAATAAAAAATATATAGAGCATCTCCAAACTGATCTCAGGAAGAAGTAAACCTATGAAAGACATATAGGTAGATACAAAGATATTCACTTTCTAATGGCACAGCCTTGATCATTTAGAGGAGTTAGAGATCATTTAGAGTAGTTTTGATCTAACAAGAACTGCTTGGAAATGGGGGAGAATTCTTAAAGTATATAACTTCCCATCACAAATTAGGGCTGTTTTGGTTGGTCTTCCATTTAAGATGGATTATGTCTTCATCTCTACGCTATCCTCTAACTCTCCCAAGGATGAAAAAGATCATGACCTGGGTAGGCTTTCCTTTCACATCACATCTCTGTCTGGCATGTCAGTTCAGAGAGGAAGAATGGCTGTACCCAGAAGAATCTTCCACTGTGGGATCAAGCAAGATTCGCAAGGGTCGGGGTTTGTTATGTGGATGATAATAGGATTCTTAACTTTCCTTCTTTGTCTTCTCCACACAACCAGTGAATGTTCTTCTATATTTTTCTTAAAAGAAACAGGATAGTATTGTTTCACCATATAAGTGGGCCAGGGAGAGTTGCAATAGCCCATTTAAAAAAAATCACAGAAATACTTTCAGTAAGCATTCAACAACTATCCCCAGAGATCACAACCATCAATTATCTGGATATACCAATATTTAGCTAGAAGGACAATGAGTGCAGCAGCTAGTTTGCAAGGATGGCACAAAACAATTCCACTCATCTCTTCTCCTTCACGCTGCTCCTCCCATCAGGAGGTGATGGCTATGTCTGGGCTGGGCTTGTCACCACTTTGACCAGAAAGTGAAGGAAAGAATACTCTAGGATTTATGAACCTCAGAACTTAATAAGCTTGCCTTGCAACTTCCTCTTCTTTCTCTCAGGGCCACTGGTCCCCACATGAAGAGTGTAGACCTGCTGGACGGACAGAGGACGCAAGGAAAAGGAATGAAGAGCCAGATGGCCGGCCAGAGCCAACACCGGACTGAACTGTGTGATGAGTCCAAGCAAGACCAGTTAGGAAACTGCAAATCTGGGCCCAACCAACGCACAGAAGCTGAGATACAACAAAACGGTCATTTTATGCCACTGTACTTTGGGGTAGTTGTTACACAGTAATAGATAACTGAAACAGTAAGTGTTCTCTAAATCTTGCCTCCTTTCGAATGTTGAATTTGTTTCTTTTTCAAACAAATCAGTCTACCTCTCCTAAGGTCTTATGCATTACATTTCAAACTGGCTTTCGACTTTTTTACCTCACATATGGTATCTCCTCCACCTAAAGTATATCATATGAAAGATCACATCCCCTATATAAAGTATCTCAAAATAGACTACAATATCTCCTTTTCTCAGGGTCAAATGACTAAATTCATCACCAAAGTATTCACTCAAGTTACATTGTTGCTATCAAATAAGACTTTGTTACAATATGATTTCATTTATTTGTGGAATCTAAAAACAAAATAAAATGAACAAAACAGCACTAGAATAATAGACACTGAGAAGTGATTGGTGGTTACAATGGGTGAGGAGTTGAACAGGTGGGTGGGGTGAGGGAGGGTAACAAAAAGGCACAAAAATCTCAAACTTAGTACAATTTGGTCACAGTGATTGAAGTGCGACATGGAGAATATAGTCAATGGTTCTATAACATCTTCCTGTGTTGACAGATAGTAACTGCACTATTTGGGGTGAGGATTTAATAATGTATTTTTGAACCACTGTGTTATAGACTTGAAACCAATATAATACTGTATATCAACTACACTTCAATAAAAAAATAATAAAAAGTAAAATAAAACTAGTAGAGTGACAAGAGATAGCTAAGATACCCATTTGTTTTGAGAATCTGTGGCATACTTACAATGACGATACTCTGGTTGCATTTTCTGCAGATTTGAATCACACAAATTTGAGCTGGTGTGATAAAAAAGACCTTGTCTCACTTTATCATGCAAATGCCACAAATAAAAAGAACTCTTAAGAATCACATGATTTTAGGGTTAAGATTCAAGATAGTGGCACGAGTCATGAGAGGTGAGACAGAGAATTCCTCCGAAAAACACATATATTACAAAAATACAGTTAATACAACTAATCCCAAAAGAGCAACAGGAAAGAAGATTGCACCAGACTGCATACACCTGGAGAACAGAGCAGACCTCACGAAACAGGGTAACGTACCAAAGCCTTGATCTGGTGCGACAGATGCGCTCCCCTGCCAGCTCACCAGTGGGAGGAAGAGAAATGGAGCAGGGAGGGGGTGGAAGCCTAGGACTGCTGAACACCCAGCCCTGGAGATCTGCTTTGGGGGCACAAACCTACATTGCATGGTGCTCTGGAGATCAGTGGGGTTGGAAAGCTAAGACTGGTGGAATAACTGGAGACACTGAGATTCCAGCCATTTGTGGAGGATAGGGATCCACATCTGGCCACTCTGGGACAAAGGAAAGGAGGGCAGTATGACAGGCTTCCTAACAGCTAGAGGGCTTTTGCAGGGGTGGGGTTTGCATGGAGCTTGCTGCGCGAGACAAGGGATAGATGGACAAGGTTGTCTGGGCACTCTCTGCCCAGCAAGATGGGAACTTTCAAGAGCTCCAGGGGCTCTATCCCCCCCGGTTAGCTACTCAGCTGTGAGGCCCCCAACATGATACACAGCCTGCTGCACCTTCCTCCTGGTGTGCCATCACAAGCTCGCAAACCGGCAGTCCCTGCCCTGGCGTCAGGCGAGCCAGAGGGAAGCCCTGCCTGCAGCAGCTACAGATGCAAAGCACAGAGGTTTAGACCTGTGTACGGGCCCACTGGTTCTGACAGTGGAGACAAGCACTGCAGCCAGAAGCAGGAAACAGCTCTTTCCTCCACCCAGGCACCAGCACCACTCCCCTGAGAACCCCAACATAACTCCAGGGGCTGAGCAGCTCCAGAGACTAGAACTTCTGGGCACTACAGGGCGCCACATACAAATATGAAACATCAAAGGATCCTGGTTCAAACAAAAAATCTCACAAACACCAGAAAAAGATTGAAATGAAAACTGAATTTACCAATCTTCCTGAAACAGAGTTCAAAATAAAAATCATAAACATGCTCATAGAGGTACAGAAAAATATTCAAGAACTCAGGGACGAATTTAGGATGGAGATTCAATCATTAAGAAATTCCATATCTGAAATTAAACTTACAAGGGAGGGATTTAAAAGCAGATTAGATGTTGTAGAAGAGACGGTAAATTGCTGAAAACCTCCCCAATCTGGGAAAGGCAATAGTCTGTCAGGCCATGGAAGTGCACAGATCTCCCAACACAAGGGATCAAAGGAAGCAACACCAACAAATATAATAATAAAAATGGCAAAGATCAAGGATAAGGAGAGACTATTAAAAGCAGCTAGAGAGAGAAAAAAGATGACATACAAAGGAAAACCCATCAAGCTATCATCAGACTTCTTAATTGAAACCTTACAGGCCAGAAGGTAGTGGCATGATGTATTGAATACCATGAAGCAGAAGGGCCTTGAGCTAAGATTACTCTACCTGGGAAGATTATCATTTAATTTGAAGGAAAACTAAAGCAATTTTTGGATAAGCAAAAGCTGAGAGAATTTATCTCCCACAAACCACCTCTACAGTGCATTTTGGAGCTACTGCTATAGACGGAAGTATTCCTAAGGCTAAATAGCTGTCACCAGGGGAGATAAAACCACAACAAAGTAAAACAATTAATAACTAAGCAGATGCAAAACCAAATCAACTACCCCAAACTCAATCAAGTGAAAAACTAAGAGTACAGAATATGTTACCTAATATATAAAGAATGGAGGAGGAAGAAAAAGGAGAAAAGAAAAAAGAAACAAAAGAACCTTTAGGTTGTGTTTGTAATAGCATACTATTGTATTGTAATAGCATAACTAAGTGAGTTAAATTAGATTGTTAGATAGTAAGGGAATTATCCTTGAACATTTGGTAACCACGAATCTAAAGCCTGCAATAGCAATAAGTACATACCTACTGATAATCACCCTAAATGTAAATGGTCTGAATGCACCAATAAGAGGACAAAGAGTCACTGAATGGATAAAAAAACAAGACTAGCTATATGCTGCCTACAAGAGACTCACTCCAAACCCAAGACATACACAGACTGAAAGTAAAGGGATGGAAAAAGTTATTTCATGCAACTAATGGGGAGAAAAAACCAGGTGTTGCAGTACTTGTATCAGACAAAATAGACTTCAAAACAAAGAAAGTCACAAGAGACAAGGAAGGACATTATATAATGATAAAAGGGTCAGTCTAAGAAAAGGATATGACTATTCTAAATATCTATGCATCCAACACAGGATCACCTACATATGTGAAACAAACACTAACAGAATTAAAGGGGGTAATAGAATGCAGTGCATTCATTTTAGAAGACTTCAGCATACCCCTCACTACAAAGGACAGATCAACCAGACAGAAAATAAGTAAGGACACAGAGGCACTCAACAACCCATCAGAACAGATGGACCTAACAGACATCTATAGAATACTCCATCCAAAAGCAGAAAGATACACATGGAACATTTTGAATAATAGACCATATACTAGGCCACAAAAAGAGCCTCAGTAAACTCAAAAAGATTGAAATTATACCAACCAGCTTCTCAGATTACAAAGGTATAAAACTAAAAATAAATTACACAAAGAAAACAAAAAATCCCACAAACACATGGAGGCTTCATAACATGTTCCTACATAATCAATGGATTAATGACCAAATAAAAACAGAGATCAAGCAATATATGGAGACAAATGACAATAATAATTCAACACCACAAAATCTGTGGGAAGCAGCAAAAGCCATGATAAGAGGGAAGTATACTGCAATACAAACCTACCTCTGGAAAGAAGAACAATCCCATATGAACAGTCTAAATTCACAATTAATGAAACTAGAAAAATAAGAACAAATGAGGCCCAAAGTCAATAGAAGGAGGGACATAATAAAGGTTAGAACAGAAATAAACAAAATCAAGAAGAATAAAAGAATAGAAAGAATCAATGAAAGCAGGAGCTGGTTCTTCAAGAAAATACACAAAATAGATAAACCACTAGCCAGACTTATCAAGAAAAAAAGAGTCTACACACATAAACAGAATCAGAAATAAGAAAGAAAAAATCATTATGGACATCACAGAAATACAAAGAATTATTAGAGAACACTATGAAAAATTATATGCTAGCAAACTGGATAACCTAGAAGAAATAGACAACTTTCTAGAAAAACATAACCTTCCAAGGCTGACCCAGAAAGAAACAGAAAATCTGAATCGACCAATTACCAGCAAGGAAATTGAATTGGTAATCAAAAAACTACCCAAGGACAAACCCCTGGATAAGATGGTTTCACTGCTGAATTTTATCAAACATTTAGTGAAAACCTAATACCCATCCTCCTTAAAGTTTTCCAAAAAGTAGAAGAGGAGGGAATACTCCCAAACTCATTCTATGAGGCCAGCATCACTCTAATACCAAAATCAGACAAAGACACCACAAAAAAAGAAAATTACAGAGCAATATCCCTGATGAACATAGATGTAAATATACTCAACAAAATATTAGCAAACCAAATTCAAAAATACATCAAAAAGATCATTCATCATGATCAAGTAGCATTTATTCCAGGGATTCAAGGATAGTGCAACATTAAAAAAATCCATCAACATTATCCACCACATCAACAAAAAGAAGGACAAAAACCATCTGATCATCTCCATAGATGCATTCGACCAAATTCAACATCCATTCATGATAAAAACTCTTAACAAAATGGATATAGAGGGCAAGTACCTCAACATAATAATGGCCATACATGACAAACCCACAGCCAACATTATACTTAACAGTGAGAAGCTGAAAGATTTTCTTTTAAGATTGGGAACAGGACAAGGATGCCCACTCTCCCTACTTCTATTCAACATAGTACTGGAGGTCCCAGCCACAGCAATCAGACAACACAAAGAAATAAAAGGCATCCAGACTGGCAAGGAAGAAGTTAAACTGTCACTGGTTGCAGATGACATGATATTGTACATAAAAAACCCTAAAGAATCCACTCCAAAACTACTAGATCTAATATCTTAATTGAGCTAAGTTGCAGGATACAAAATTAATACATGGAAATCTGTGGCACTCCTATACACTAACAATGAACTAGCAGAAAGAGAAATCAGGTAAACAATTCAATTCACAACTGCATCAAAAAAAATAAAATACCTAGGAATAAACCTAACCAAGGAAGTGAAAGACCTATACTCTCAAAACTATAAGACATTCAAGAGAAAAATTAAAGAAGATACCAATAAATGGAAACACATCGTGTGCTCATGGATAGGAAGAATTAATATTGTCAAAATGGCCATCCTGCCTAAAGCAATCTACAGATTCAATAGAATCCCTATCAAAATACCAACAGCATTCTTCAATGAACTAGAGCACATAGTTCTAAAATTCATATGGAACCACAAAAGACCCCGAATAGCCAAAGCAATCCTGAGAAGGAAGAATAAAGCTGGGGGCATTATGCTCCCCAACTTCAAGCTCTACTACAAAGCCACAGTAATCAAAACAATTTGGTACTGGCACAAGAACAGACCCATAGGCCAATGGAACAGACTAGAGAGTCCTGATATAAACCCAACCATTAATATATGATAAAGGAGCCAGGAACATACAATGGGGAAATGACAGCCTCTTCAACAACTGCTGTTGGCAAAACTGGACAGCTACATGCAAGGGAATGAAACTGGATTATTGTCTAACCCCATGCACAAAAGTAAACTCAAAATGAGTCAAAGACGTGAACATAAGTCATGAAACCATAAAACCCTTAGAAGAAAACATAGGCAAAAATCTCTTGAATATAAACATGAGCAACTTTTTCCTGAACGCTTCTCGTTGGTCAGCGAAAACAGAAACAAAAATGAACAAATGGGACTACATCATGCTACAAGGCTTCTGTGCAGCAAAGGACACCATCAACAGAACAAAAAGGCATCCTACAGTATGGGAGAATATATTTGTAAATGACATATCCGACAAGGGGTTAACATCCAAAATATATAAAGAACTCACATGCCTTAAGACCCAAAAAGCAAATAACCCAATTAAAAAATGTGTGGAGGATATGAGCAGACACTTCTCCAAAGAAGAAATTCAGATGGCCAACAGACACATGAAAAGATGCTCCCCATTGGTAATTATCAGGGAAATGCAAATTAAAACCACAATGATATATCACCTCACACCAGTTAGGATGGCCACCATAGAAAAGACTAGAAACAACAAATGCTGGTGAGGATGTGGAGAAAGGGGAACCCTCCTACACTGCTGGTGGGAATGTAAACTAGTTCAACCATGTATGCAGGTTCCTCAAAAAACTCAAAATAGAAATACCATTTTACCTAGGAATTCCACTCCTAGGGATTTACCTTAAGAATGCAGGATCCCAATTTCAGAAGGGCATATGCACTCCTATGTTTATCACAGCACTATTTACAGTAACCAAGAAATGGAAGCAACCTAAGTGTCCTTCAGTAGATGAATGGATAAAGAGGATGTGGTACATATACACAATGGAATATTATTCAGCCATAAGAAGAAAACAAATCCTACCATTTGCAACAACGTGGATGGAGCTAGAGTTTTATCCTCAGTGAAATATGCCAGGAGGAGAAAGACAAGTACCAAATGATTTCACTCATGTGTGGAGCATAAGAACAAAACAAAAACTGAAGGTACAAAACAGCCGCAGACACACAGAACCCAAGAATGGACTAATAGTTACTAAAAAGGAAAGTGGCTGGGGTGGGTGGGTAGGGAGGGAGAAGGGAATATGGGGCATTACACTTTGCACGCATAACGTGGGTGGGGGACACAAGGAAGGCAGTATAGCACAGAGAAGACAAGTAGTGACTCTATAGCATCTTACTACGCTGATGGACAGTGACTGTAATGGGGTATGTGGTGGAGACTTGATAATGCAGGGAATCCAGTAACCACAATGTTGCTCATGTGATTGTATATTAATGATACCAAAATAAAAGTAAATAAATAAATAAATAAAAGGAAAAATAAAAGAAAAAAGAAGGAAAAAGCTAAAAAAAAAAAAGAATCACAAGATTTCAGAGGTCACTGAGTTTATGTTATGGCCACATGTTGGGGTTGCATTAGTTGATAAACCAAAAGCCCTGTTATGTCAGAAAGAAAGAAAGAATCATCTGGAATTATTGGGGTTTTCAATTATGCAGGATCTAAAGAGCAAGATTTCTTATATAAAACGTCATTACTCCAAGTGCTTCATGTTGTGTAGCCTAAGGTTGGAGTAGAGATGAATGAAGAGGAGAAGCAGCTTTCAACACTTCTTTTTGAAGACTTAAGAGCTCTTTGTCTGTAGAAGCCCAGCACAAGTGTTTAAAGGTCTCTTTTAGGATTCAGAAGATCTGAATGAAGTCTAAACCTAAATCTGCCACTTACCAAATGAGTGATGTTAGTTGTCTTACTTACCTTTTCTGCAAGTACTTAAGTGATGGGTTTCATTAATTTTATTCCATTCATTTATTCACTCATTCACTACTGAATTTTTTTGAATGTCTTCAATGAGCCAGGCACTATGCAATGAGAATGCAAACATGAACACGTCATGATTGTTGGTATAATAGGGCTGATGACACCCTACAGGAAACAGAAATGTGCCTAATAATCTCTAGGGTATATTTAAGCTCTGAACCTTTGTAATTTCAATTCCTCTTAATGCTTCAACACAAACTGAAATTTAAAATGAAAATGACAAGCTATATATCAATTTTATTTCTATTATAATGAAGCTATTAAGAGATCAGCACCTTTTTAAAAAAGTCTGCTTGCTTTGAGAGCATAATAGCTTTCCTGTATAGTTCTGTAATATTCAATTGAGTGTTCCATAAACTGCCTATAATCACTCTGCGAAGATATATTTCTCTTACGATATTCCATTGACTTGTAGAATGGCTTCCACATGGGTATTAAAAAACTGAATGGATGAATTGAAACAGTTCAATAGCTTTGAAAATACTTGTAGTTCACCTTTGTAAGCCATAAAAACCAGTTTGCATTCTTTTATGGAATCTAAAAGAAACAACATCTTGGGGTCTTATGAAAGGTGGGATGAACCGTAGGGAGAACTTGTCATATTTTCAGGGTCTCACAGTGGGGTCTGCAGACTACTTGCTCCCAAATTCTCTAGGGGCTTGTTGAAAAAGCAAATTCAGAGGCTCACTCCATCCCTGTGAGTGAGAATTTTTGAGGCAGATATTGGTTCACATTCCCCAGAGTTTGTGGGTCACACATTCTAATCCTACAAACTTATTTTGCAGATGAGAAAATGGAAGAACTGAGAGGTTAAGGGATGTAAGTAGTCAAATAAGTTCTCCCTAAAAACAAAAAAACAGAGCAAAAGTGGTATTTTTGAGTAGGTTCTAAAGTGGAAAAGAAGAAAAAGAAAAAGGCAAGAGAACATTTTTCACAGCTTGCTTTTACCACATTTGCATCTCTGATGCAGATGTTCATTCTTTTCCATCTTCCTTGGGAAATTCCTTCTGCTGTTTACTATTCAACTGGAATTTTAAATGCTGTAGACCTAAAATCTCCTGTAAATCATTTGACAAGTAAGACAAGTCACAAAAACTCTATTCTCTCATTTCATCTCAGGCTGATAATACACATTCAAAACGGAGTAGAAGGGAGAAAAACACTTCGGTGTGAACACCGTAATATATTTTAAAATTACCTGTCTTGTGCATAGTCTGGATGACACAGTATGCATATATTAATATCAAACTGACACCAAAATAATAATTATGTCATTACAAAAATAATAAAATTAAATTAAAAAATAATTATATCATTGAGTAAAATCCCCTTGTTTTTAAATCACTATCTATAATAAATAAACTCTGCTTTAGTCTGTACTATCCTTAATTTTGATTAATAAGAAAGTAATATGCACTTCACATACTAGATACAGAACTGTGTTTAATGGCTGTCTAAGCCATAAGCCATGCTTTGTTCAAGGAGACTTAACACAGGTACTAAATGTATATAAATGAAAAAAAATTTCAATATTGCGGATATATTTATTTTTACATTCCTACTGCTAAGTTATGAAGCGCTAAAAGTATTTTGTAGCTACTTATGCACATGTTTTACATCTTGCATCCTTTAGTTTCTAGGAGAATAGAATTTTAAGTCTTGTCCTTTGGAAAACAATTTCTTGAGAATGTGGTACCAGTAATTTATAATTTCTTCAAGGGGAATGAAGAAAACAGAAACACATTTTAAAATTAGTTTACGGGCCATTGAGACTTGGACAAAGAATGTAGGTGTGAGTAATATCATCACGTCTGGATTAGAGTCTCCTAAAACACTGCTGGTAGAAATTAATTTTTATTTGATGTTGAATTCTTGATGAAGTTTTAACTTGTCAAGAGATGTAAGCTTATAAATGTGTGTATATGGTGAAGTTTTATTCAATTAAGCCTCATAATACTCTAGGTATTTTATTATTCTGAAAAGGAGATCTCTTGAACATGTTGTTTCCTGTACCCACAGGCTAATCCTCAAACTGTACATTCATAATTGAACTAGCTAAAAATGTATTATTTTCCTGCACAACACAGCTTTTTCTGTTGACATTTTTTGGAGTATAAAATGGAATTAAGAGCTTTTTATATCCTTTTTCTTGATTTAAGGATCTAAAGAAATCTGACATTAAATAAGATTATTAATGGAAATAAAACTAGAAGTGCACTATTGATGCATACGTAATTTTAAAGAGCCAATGTAATGATCCACCCAACATTATGCATTCATGTACGTATTTTACATTTTAAGACGAATTTAGAGGCTTTTATTCATTTCCCTTGAAATAAAAGTATATCACTTCAGTTAAATAATAAAGCAATAGGTAATCATTTTATGCTACCCATTTGTTTAACCATGAGATTTAACAACAGGTTTCAGGAGAGTGAACCACGAACCTTAACTAAATATGGGAGGCTATCTGGAACAAACATTTCAAAAAGAGTAATTACATTATAATTCATATGGGAATGGATATTATATCATGCTGGGGATCACTTCCCCCCTACCTAGTGTTGTAAAACCAATCCCTGTTGATGAAGTTCTAAGGAGGTATTAGTACTACTTATATTTATTGAAAGACTGCCATATTTCACACACTGTGCTAATACTTTAAAATAGTTTTGTTTGTCTTATTTAACTTTACAGCAGCCCTGAAAGTGAGCTATGTCACAGATGAAGAAAGATGTGTTTAAAGAGGTAAAAATAAGTAACTTACTGAAAAGAGAATACTTGATATGAGGCAAATCTAAAATTTGAGTCTGAGCTTGGTTCCAAATTTGTAGAAGGAAAATAATAACTTTAATATATAGTCATTAACTTTTCAGACAATCAACTTTAAATATAAACATCAGTTATTTATATTTATAGTATCTCTTAAAGGAAAGCTCCTTTTTACACCAATGGGAGTTATGGTGACTGAAAGTAAATCATAGTTTTAATAATAGCATAATAGCAAGGCAGCATGAAAGTGGCTAGAATGCTATTAGAATACACCGTCTGGAGCCTGCCAGGCTAAATTAAAATTCCCAGCTGCACTGTTTACTAGCTGTATGATGTTGGGTATATAACTAGTGTCTAGGTATTTCAGTTTCATTATCTATTAAATGAACATGTCAAGAATATTCAATCCTGATATGGAGAATAGAGTTCACTCATGTCAAGTTAAGGGTCTACAGATAGTAAGTGGGGTGTGCATGTGAGCTACTGCTATATCCACAGAATATTTGTGGTTTATGATCATAACATTTTAGAGATGCATGAGAGTCTCAGATTAGGAGAAAAGGTTAAGGCAATTTGGAGTTGGATAATGACTATATGTACAGTTAGCTAATTAGTGGGTAAGAAGTGAACAATGACTCATAGAAGTAGTAGTGTGGATTTTGCTATTCATATTTAATCTAGCATAAATTAATTTATTCAACAAGTATTTACAGAATGTATTTTGCATGCCAGACACCATGTTAAATAAAAGAAACTTTAGACTGAGGGAAAGAGGCACTCATCCTAAAAAAGAAGAAAATCCTGCCATATGCAGCAACATGAATGACCCTGGAGGACATAATGCTGAGTGAAATAAACCAGTCACAGTAGGACAAATCTGCATGATTCCATTTACATAAGGGATCTGGAATAGTCAAACTATAGATAAAAAAAAAAAGAATGGGGAGCTGCTGTCAAAGATAATAAACTTTCAGTTATATAAGATGAATAAATTTCAGACATCTGTGGCATGGCATTTTTGTACATTGCAGTACTGTATTGTGAACCTAAGTTTCTTAAGAGGGTGGATCTCATGTTAACTGTTCTTATCCTAATTTAAAAATAGAAAAGAATTTAAGAACAGGCACTATCCCTGTCCTTTTAAGGCCTACAATCCAGACTTGTGTCAATAACAAAATTAAGCTCAAGTCAAAAAAACCCTTCTTAGTGCAGCTATGAAATTGAGACTCACTGGAGTCCGCAGCATGTGTTTGACATAAAGGGTCAATGTCTGTTGAAGTTACTTATTACTGTGGTATAATGTAAATAAAAACCATCTTCCAAATAAGCCTGAATCTCAGTGAATGTACCACAGATTTACCTGAATTATAAATCACCCATTAGATTTTAGGAGCGTAAGAAAGAGTAAAATGTATGTGTCAAGTGTGGAGTTAATCAATTAGCAACTGACAATGAGATAATAAATATTGTAAAGGGAATGATCAAATGCCTAGAGTGTTATTTTACTTTCATCCTTAAAATGGTATCTAGTTTGCCTTAACTTTTCTTGTGGAGTAAAATTGGATATATGCATGATCATTTGAACATTTATATAGAAGAAAACCAAGCTGTTTTAAGTGAATATTTTGAAGTATTCAACAATTAGAAAGTGAGAAAAAAAAAACCAGAAGAAAACTAACCCTAACCCTAACTGATAGACATGACATGACAAGGGGAGGGTGGAACCATCAAAATAGACCTGAAAAGACAAAGAGAAATAGGAAATACAATCAAACAGGAAGACAAATTGCCTCTTCCAGCTCCATGGCAGCCTTGAAAACAAGCAACCTCTCAGTTATTACAGCTCTTAAAACCAACAGCCTTACAAACTGCAAGTGGGGAGACTAGGTTTGGAGCATCTCAAAAATCCTCATCCGCTGAGAATACTCATTCTATGACCTGTCTGGAAAGGTCAATTTTGTAGCTCCCTGGAAAAGCTCAATTCATGAAACACTGGGGAGAAACCTTAAAATTTATAACCTCTCATCTCAAATTAGGACTGCTCTAGGTAGTCACGCATCTAACTAAGATGTGTCTTAAACTCCACCCTATTCCTTTTCCTCTCCCTAGGATGCAAAAGATCATGGCCTGGGTAAGCATTTCTTTCACATCACATGCCAGGCGTGTAAATTCAGAGCACAAGAATGCCTGTAACCACCAGGGACACCAGCTGGGATATGTGATTAGTGATGTTTGCTAGTTTTTCCAGTCACTGGGGGCAGTAGTACTGTCTGTTCTTTCAGGTATTAGGAAGTCCTGAGGCTGGGCCTACAAAGTCACATCCTCACCCTGAAGTGTTACGGAAAACTGGAAAACCTGGACTGGATCACTGACAGAAGAATCAAGCGGCACTCGGAGGTCTTGGAAGGTGGAGGTTTATTTTACTCCGGTGGGCTCAGAGGAGAGTGATCTCCAAAGGTCTGAGCCCGGAGTAAAGCAGGGTCATGCCTTTTACACATTTACTACAAAGCTAAGGTGGGGTGGGGGTCAGCACCCAGAAACTGTTGCAGTAGGAGCTTTTAGGTCACTATAGGTGTATTCAGGATGCTAGTTATATTTTAATCCATTTCTGTAAGGTTGCCCGGACACCGTATTACAAACTAATGGGGGGTGGTGGTGCGGTGGATACATTGTTACATTGTTTCAATCTCAAGCACCCAAGCACCTTGTGATTCCTTTATATTCTGGAACCCTTAACAGAAACTTTGCTTCCTTGGCTCTCTTAGCCTCTTAGCTTTCCTGGCTTCCTACCAAACCCGGAGTGGGGCAGGGATTTGAGAACTTGCTGTATATTTCCTTATCAGAAGCTCTCCTGTACTCACAGTTTCCAGATTCTGGCTCCAGACTTATGGCTCCAATAAGCCATGTCATTTGCATCTAAAATGTTAATTTCAGACGAGTTTTCTTAAAATGTAACTAGAGCCATTTTGTTACATTTTACACAGGTTTTATGACAGTCACTAGGTATCAGCCATGGGCAACGCATTATAGCTTTCACCTGTCTGTGGGCATCTACGTGTTTTAATTTGCCCAAAGAGAACAAAGACAACAATCTGACCAGGACCTTTAAATCGTTACCAGATCTGAACCAATACTGATTCCTAAAACCCTCACTGGACAGACACATGTAATATTGTGATTAACTTGGACCAGCGACTCTCAGTTAAGGCTGCATAGTAAAATGACCCGAAAAGCAAAAAGCACTAATCAGAGGCTATGGAAGTGAGACTATAGCATCAGTAGTTTAAAGAAACCTTCCTGCTCCTCTTAATGTGCCTCCAGCTTTGAGAATGATTGGCTTAGACTATTCATAGCACCTAACTAAAGCTGAGATCAATCTTACAAACCACTGGGCTAATATTTTGGAAAGAAAGTTACAGATAATTATCAGTAATCACAATGTCCAATAGGGTAATATTGCTTAAAAAAAATCCTTGATTTAATAGTATGCATTTGCCCAGAGAAATATTTGAATATAAAATTCAAATAAAATGCTTTTCATTTCTTTCTCATTAAAAATTCCTACTACATTTTGTTCAATTCAACTGCATTGTTCTCAGATTTTCATGTTTTTATCTTATGTTCTCTGAGTAGCCTTAATATAGTATTAATGTTCTAGGACATGACTTTTGGCCAAATAAACATTTATGAGATAATCTAGGAAAGGCGCCACCATTTTCCCTTTCTGGAATGGTATCTTCTCATAAGTATTTGGAAAAGCTTGTGTTTTTAATCTGGGAACTGCTTATATATGTAAAATTATGTGCACAGCATTGAACACTGGAATAATGCCTATTTCTGTTGTAATCAAACATGATTTTTATCCTATATTTTTATAGAAAATAACCCAGTTCAAACTTGACAAAAATTCCATTACCGAAATACCTAAACAATATAAAGTGTGAAGCAGACATCTGGTAGAATAGTACTGTGCAAATTCTGTGTTAAATGAAATGAATAATTACAAACTTTTCATTTTACTGTCCTCATTTAATTTAGGTAATTTAAACAATTAGAGTAATTTATGTAGAAATTTTTGCAATTTTAATAGAGGCAGAAGTTATTAAATACATATTTAAGAGCATAGTTTATAATAAAAAATACTTTTGGTTGTAGCTCAATATCAAATTGGGAAAAAAACCATAGCATATTGAAAAGAAATAACTTTGGCTATCTAAATCTTAATGACAATCTTAAAGAGTTATGAAATTAACATTTTTTTGTTATCTGTCGGCAATATTTTCTGGCTATAAAACACAAGCAGTTTCATAGTTGGCAATATAAAAGAAAGATTCCACTTTTTTGAAGAAGTCTTATTTTAAAGAAGAGATTTATTTCTTAGAATTATTAAAACAAATTGAAAAATATAAATAATTATATTTATTATCCTTCTGTCCTTTCTTCATCAAGTTAACCACTTTTGGAAATGAAATGTCTATTTGATTTTGTACCCACAAGTTTCACCTGATAATTATTTAAGACATATGAAACATGACCAGCAATGCAGTTTTTAAATAAAGTTCTGAAACCATTATTTACAAGATGCGTATCATATAGCACAGCGGTAGTCAGAAAGGCTTTAATATTTATCAATTGTATTATACAGTTTCCAAGACATTTACATATTTCATGTAAAGACAACTCATTTATCTTCTGATTCTTATCTAAATTTTCATATTTTATATGGACTTAGGGCAGTTAATAATGTATGTTTTCAACATATCTCAAGGATTTAAAACCATCTTTTAAAAGTACACAAAAGTATTCTTTTAAAAATATATACATTTCTATTTCTAGAATTGCCCTATTATCTGAATTCTAAAAGGGACAGAGAGAAATTATTTGCATAAATCATTTCATTTCCATCAAACAAATATGAAGGTATGGCACTTTGACCAGAACGTACCTACAGGACAGGGACTCTATTACTATTTTTTATTCTCAATATCTATTATGCTTTATAGTTGTCCACAAAATGCTTAAAGTAGGAATAAAGGAAGGGAGAGATGAGAGGGATGGAGAAGAGAGGAAGGGAGGGAAGGAAGAAGAGAGTTACCCCTCCAAATGCATCTCTGCTTCCCCAGGCCTGAGCTGTCTGTCACTCTCATCTCTCTCGTACTGTTGGTGTCCCGTCCATTGTTTGAGATTAGGCTCCAATTTTCTGTGATTCCTCTGATGATTCTCAAGTGAGCATAACTACTTCTTGCACATCTTGTCTAAACTTACCTCTGTGTAGACTTCATTCCCAGGCAGCTTCTCTCAGCTAAAACACTCCACGTTTACATCTATGAAGCTTACATTCCTAGAGAGAGAGAGAGAGAGGTACTTACACCAAATGCTAAAAGGACACCAATTGGCTAGAGGAATGAAATCTTTCTGTTGTTGGCCTGGATCATGTGCTCACTTCCGTAGTGGAGGAGGTAGGGCTTCTTAATGGCCAACTTCACCAGAATCCCATGATGTAAAAAATGGACATTTCTCTCAAAGGAATTTATGCTGGCCAGCGAAAAAATAATCAGACACTCAGTATATATTGCACTTCTTAAAAATTTGATGTATGGCATATAGAAGGCAATGACTAAATATAAGTTTTATAGATAAATTAAGGAATTCATTTCTATTTCTATAAAGGATTGTTTTATAATATCAAGCATACACTAAGCTGAGGAGGCATGTCTTAGATGAAAGTAAACCATACTTCAGTAAGAATGAACACATCAATTCATTTAGAAATCTTAATTTTGTTTCATACAAGGGCTTTATAATAGGAAATAGTGATTAAATTAATTCTACCCAACCATTCCTAAAATTTGTTTAAACTTTTTTAGCTTGTACAAATTTGTCTGGAAGCATATTTGTATTTTGAAATTCATTTGTTGAGTTGGGCTATAGCTTAATTAAAACTGAAAGATATTATAAAATAAAAAAGCATTAGCACAATCTGACACAGTATGTCAACAATATGGCTCCAGTTTATGTCTCACTTCAAATGTAATGTGATAGAATATGGATGATAGAAATATGGAAAATCACTGTATGGATAAAACTATTTCATTTGGTTTTATATATGATCAGTGTGCATTTTTTTATTATGCAAAGTATTTTATAAACACTAACATCTAGAGCAATAGGCTTTTAATTCAAGTTATTAGAGTGGTGGCCTAATTTTCAAAATGAAAATTATAACTATATTTGTACAATTTTTTGAGGTAGTATAAGGAAGGATATTACACTTCCACTGTGTTTCTAATTCTTCTGATTATGCCCAGAATCTGTTTATAGACACAACACACTGGCTGCTAAAAAAGCACAAACCTGGATTAGGCTGCCAACAATTGGTCATTTAAATATGCTTGGAGAGCTTGGCTACAGATAATTGTGGCAAAAAGCACTAGGTAGTATTATTAATAAATCCATCCTTTTTGGGGGATCTGGACTTGGCAAGAAATTTGTAGCAGTATTTTCCCCCTATGCCCTGCCTCTAGGTAGTGATCAATCACTTAATTTGCTTTCACTAAACATCATTTACAGGGGTTTATATCTAATGGACAACACATACTCCTACCAGAATGGCATCTATGTATTTGCAACAATGTATGCACAGAACTATGCTGGATATATGAAAACATATGTGCATTTTCCAATACTGACTTTAAGGTTGATAAAAAGTCAGATTTTATAATGCAACTTTTTCATTATTGTATTGCTCAGATATATAACATCTTATGTTGTTAGCTTCTCCTTTTAATACTATTTACAAATATCTGTCATACTCAGTGTCCCATTAAACCAGGGTAATAATTAAAACAGGCAGTAATACTGTTGGGAATGTGATCATAAAATGATTCCAGCAGCTGGATTTAGAACACAAGGACACAGAATATGTGGAACTTAATTTTGGAATTGGGTAGTGGTTGAGGTGAAAATTACAGGGCAAATGCATGAGATTTTAGAGATCATGATAGCAGCATAGCAAAGGAAACAAAATCACAGAATTCATATGCTGTTTAGTACTACTACACTGATTAATGTACCTGTGTGCTGAATTTCAGTAAATCTGGCCCTTCAGCTTCAGAGGGTAGAAATTTTCGTTCTATTTATTCTGTGGAATTTTTGCTTACATTTGGCTGCCTTGGGAAATTAGTATATTGTACTCTAATTTTATTTTTATCTCTACCTCTCCTGTTAGTCAATGACTTTTTCCTATTGTAAGGACCATGTCTTATATTTGCAGTGTTTTGCAATATACTGTCGTGGGATTCAATAGCTGTTGAACAGATGCACGAATGAACCAATGAATCAACGAAAGTTCTAGTCAGCTGCCAGGATGTAGCAGTTGAACCCAACACCTCTCTCTATTCTTCTGAAAAGCATCCACATAATTTGACCAAGTAGTGATTCTTTACTCCACGTCAAGACTCTCTGTTGCTCTTTTATCTGTTCTCTACCCCCATCTTGTATTTGTAAGTAGGCAAAGAATGTTTTTAAATGTATAAATATTTGTATGAAAACAAATGAGATTAGACATAAAATTATTTACATGCATTCTGATATGCTTTTTCTGGTAGAAAAGAAAAAAAGCAAAGCTTTAGTTAACATAGGGATGAGTTTCACACAATGAAGTTTATACTCTTAAGCATATATCCATGATGTATGTCCACACTGGGGGAAAAAGTGCCAGCACCAATAAAAGGAGAATAGGAACAAAACATTATTCAAAAGCCTGTTTTCACCAACGGGAAAGCTATTCAGTTGGTCCTTTCTATAAACTTACATAAGGTATCTCCCTGCTGAAAATGGCCTAAAACTCAGACTTTGCTCTGCCTGTTGGCAGATCAGACTAATAAGTTCTCTAATGTCTCATCACAAGAGATGTTCCCTTTTGAATAGTCAATAGCAAAATAATTAGACTTTACCTTTGAACTTATATAGTTGATCAATAATAGTGAAGAGATGCTTGTTAATAATTTTTCTATTATTTCTTGTTCCTTCTATATGCATTGAGAGTATTTCAGTCTTTCTAGCAAGAACTCTGGTTGGAAATGAAAGAAAAATTAAAATTAAAAAAAAAAAACCAAACACAATATAGGTAGCTCCAATTTAATAGAAATTGACCTTCTTAAAAGGGAAAAAAAAACCCTAGTATTTGCTATTTGTTCATATAGTCACTTGTTTATTGACCCCACACAATTCTTATTAAGTGCCCACTGTGAATCCTGTATTGCTCTGTGTGCTTGAGATATATTAGCAGGCAATACAAAGAATTAGTTTCATGAGTTTTAAAACAAAAATCTCTAAACATAACAAATAACCAAATAATTATAGTTTAGTAGACCACAACAGGTGCTATAAGAAAACACTAATTAGTATAGGGTAGGTAGTACTGAGAGGGCCGTGGCTGAAGAGTGAGCCCTGAGATGCAATTTAAAAGAGGATGGCCAAAGACACAAGAAAAGAGTTGGAGATGCGGACATGTGACCTGCAGATATTTGGAGTGAGAGTGTTCCAGCAGAGGGAACAGCTGCTGCAAAGTTTCTACTAAGGGTGGAGAACCGGAAGGAAGCCAACAGAGCAGGAGCTGAGGGAGCAAAGGGGACGAGCACGGGAGAACTGCACATACACTTGGGCGGGTTATGCAGGACTGGAGGGCAGAGCGTGGAGGACCTGGAAGGTCATTTTATGGGACATGATTGTACCTGGAATGAAATGGAAAGCAACTGCAGCTTTTTAAGCATGGAAGTGACAAAATATGACTTCTATTTTCAAAGTATTGTTCTGGCAGCTCCTAGAAATGAAGTGTAGAGGGACAAGGCAGAATTAGGTCGACCAGTTAGGCTAAGGCTGTCGGAGTAACATAGGTGGGATACAGATGGTGGTTCACGTGAGTGGTGGAAGGAGAGGAAACAGAGGTAGTCAGTTTCTGTATGTATTTTGAAGATTTATCAATATTTTGATTTGGTTCAATTTGTTTAATTTGTTCTTAAAGGAACTCAGGTAGAGATGACAGTCTTAAAATGGTCTTCTAATGCTAAAACACTCTCTCAAAACATTGCATGTATTGTTTCTTTCAAGTATATTTGTTGTATCTCACATGTGGATGGTGATTTGCTTGAGGTTAAGGAGCAAATTTTATGCATCTCCCTGTTTTTTCTGTACAAACTACTCAATAAATATTCTTGGATTAAGTTTCTTAAATGAAGATTTGAGAAAGCATTCTGAAAATTTCCAATTTTGTTTAGTTATCTCGTTTATTAAGTCTTCTGTGACTAAAAACTATGTGATATCTAAGGATATGTTTTAGGACAATAGTCATAATTATTTTAATAAAATAGTTTAATTACAAAAGTAAATTCACTTAACGCTTTCATCAATTATAATGCTATAACATTATGATGAGAGGATATTCTTTGTATTATTCTTGATGCAAATAGAAATCAAGAGATACTACCAGTGAAAGAGAAACATGAGAAAAGAAAGAGTGAAATATTAGTGAGAAAAAGAAGGAAAGAGTAAAATATTAGTTTAAGTCTAGATTTGCCCCATGGAAGAGATGTGAATTTAAGTTAATGAGATATTCTTGGGAACAATTAACACAGTATGACTGGATATTGTTCTTTTCATAAAGTCATGAAAATTAATGCAATAAATTACCTTTAGTTTTTACAGTTCTTAGAGTTATGTTAATCTTTAGAACTACATGAACAGAAATGTCCAATAACCTCTATAATTTAACCTACATAGTAAGACAAACCAAATAATATACCTCCCAAATCTGACAAAAAATGGAAAATATGTACTCTGCTCTTACGTTCTATAGAGGGCAATATGCATTTCAACCTTGATCAGGGGGAAGGCACTTTGTCCTAAAGTTAAAAATATTCAACACAAATTATGATTTGAATTTATAAGGGTAGAATTCATTTAATT
The DNA here is from genome assembly GCF_040802235.1 of Manis javanica. Classification (NCBI taxonomy): domain Eukaryota; kingdom Metazoa; phylum Chordata; class Mammalia; order Pholidota; family Manidae; genus Manis; species Manis javanica. The sequence continues at coordinate 11,980,449 of NC_133165.1, forward strand.
AGGTTACCCTAATTTTTTTGTGTTATTTTAATCTGAAGTTCATAATTTTAGTGAGAGTAACTAATGCAGGAAATTGAAGGAGATAAGGAATTATGCAGAAAATACATGGACATAAAATGTCTAATCAATAGAGAAGCACAGAACCTCACTTGCATTATTGGAATAACAATACTTTGCCTATATAAATGAAGCAAACATGTGCCTTTAAGTTAATATTTGAATTTCCATGTGATTGAAACCAATGTTTTTCTGGTTAAAAAAACAAGCACAATATTAGTAACTATAAATGACAGTGTGGAGGTATTTAGGACATAGGACAAAATGATTAGTGATACATTTTTGTAGAACTTCATGTAACACAAGTTCAGTTTAAAAATACCTTTGAAGCATCTGCTCTTTCAAAATCTGAGTTTATTGGATAATTTTACAATTTTTTGTTCTAAAACAAATGCCTTTAGCAGTCTCCATAGAATGGATAGCAATATTATACAAACCACAGAATTATTTTAGCAGCATCTTTGAGGGTTTATTTATTTATGGCCTTTCAAAATTTGGAAGCAAAGAGAAAAAAAATCAGAGAAGTTTTAAAAGGTATTTTAATCTTTGGCTATTTTACTATCTAGTGGGAATAATTCAAGTGAAACTACATGGAGGTGTTTCAAAATTCTTAACTTTCTAGAATTAAAGAATATAAAGACAAAATCTGAAACCACTGATTCCACTCTATTATGAAAAGGGTTAAATGCTCATCAACATCTGGTAGCATTTAATTTTATTCAGCTTCTATGATGCTGTGCCCTTATCTATATTAATTTCATCTGAGAATATGTCAATTTGGTTGCAGGATGTCTACTTTTGTCAGGTAACCTTTCCTTATAACTTCCTATCTTCACTGAGAATGAAAATCATCCACCAGAGAAATCCTCAGATATTTGGGTTTGTATTTCTTCTCTAATTGTATGGAACATCTTTCATGTCTGCAGATATTTTTACATTGAAAACAGCCTGCATTTCTGCTTGCCAACATGAAACTTGTTTCACAAATTTTTCAGCAGCTGGTATGATAAGGAGCCAGTTTTTATGCAAATTAGTGATTTTTCTAATCAATTTTTAACTACAAAAATAATTTTTTAATTTTTGAGTAATTTTTTAAAGAAAATGGTAAAATGCCTTATCAAATCTATTTATTTAGCTCACTTCCCATTAAGTCCCTGATTTTAAGGACTATTTCTGTGAAGCAGAAAAGAGTTTTCTGCTGGAACTGTAATTTTTAAAGGTGTGATATATTGAAAGGTACATTGTACTTTTCCTTTTAACTAATAGTATTATACAGTAACACATTTTTACTAAATAAATATATTGAGGTTGACATACTTTTGCACTATCACTTTAAATGCAGTATATTTACATCAATCATTTTTTAGGAAGACAAAGTACCACAAAATAAAAATGCTACTTTTGATGCTATAGCTAATTATTCCTATTGGTTGCCCCAGCCAACCTTTTTCAAACCACAAACCAACTAACTATTAAGTGTATCCAATTATTTACAGAGCTCAAGTTACTTTATTATTATTCTGTGAAATGACCATTCTTTTCAGAGTAAAGGGTATTGCTTATTATTCTATGACTATATTTATGTATTTATGGACTTACCTACCCAATTTTGCCATGTAGTATTGTAATGTCCTCAGGATGAAAAGAAAAATGTACTCAACCTTTACCACAAAACAGGGAATAAAGTTTATTGTTATATGTACATGTTATCTGAACAGTATACAGCTTTCTGTAAATTGCACCTTTGAATTCAGTTATTTCTAAAGTAATTAGAGATAACTTTTGATATTAAAATTCAAAGATAATGTAAGATTCATTGATAACTCAATATAATAGACATTTCAAATGTGCATTGAGCATATTATAGAAACAACAATATTCTAAGTTAAAATGCATAGGGACATTTTATTCTCATCAATTTTGTTCAATGAAATGAATCTTTACTATTCAAAGACAAGGGTTTTTTTTTAAAGCATAGATTTGACTGATATTTTAGGTAGGTATTATGTTTTAAATCTGCATTTTGACTTTATAGACTTGGATATGAAACAACATATATCTTGCTGCAGAGCATGTTAGACTTGAAAACCAAAACAAATAATTATTTTACTATTGACACTACCATTTGTTTTTCCTTTTGTTCCCAGATTCACAGTCCACTTATTGTCTAAATGTTTGTTCTTAGCCTTTTGAAATCTAGAATTTAGAAGACTGCTTTGCGCAAGCTAGATTCTCAATTCATATTCACTGATTAAGTCAATGAGAATGCAAATGGTTTCTTGTCATTGTACTAATAATCCAATCTTTATTTTTCATTGATTTGTATTTTTTATGTTGTTTTGGTGTATAGAAATGTACATATTTATTTTTTTCAGCTTTGTTCAGACCAATATCCCTGATGAACATAGGTGCAAAAATCTTCAACAAAATACCAACAAACTGAATACAGCAGCACAGTAAAAAGATCATATCCCATAATCAACTGTGATTTATCCCTGTGACAAAGGATGTTTCAAAATCCATCAATGTAGATGATACACTACATTAACAGAATGAAGGATTAAAATAATATGATCATCTCAATAGATGCAGAAAAGGATCTGACAAAATTGTATACCCATTCATGATAAAATCTCTCACAAATTATTTACAGAAGGAATGTACCACAACATAATAAAGATCATCTATGACAAACTAATAGTTAACATCATTTTCAATGGTAAAAAGCTGAAAGCTTTTCCTCTAAGCTCGGGAATGAAACAAAGATACCCTCTCTTACCACTCCTATTCAATATAGTACTGGAAGTTCAGATGAGAGCCAATAAGCAAGAAAAAGAAATAAAAGGCATCCAAATAGGAAAGGAAGAAGTTATCTATCAAAAAAAATCAAAACTAATCAACTACTTCAGTAAAGTTGCAGGATACAAAATCACTATGCAAAAACCAGTTGCATTTATATACAGTAACAAATTATCCATAAAAGAAATTAAGGAAAAATCCCATTTGCAATAGCATCAAAAAGAATAAAATGCTTAGGAATGAATTAAACCAAGGAGGTGAAAGTTCTTGTGCACTGAAAACTATAAGACATTGAAAGAAATGGAGGAGCCATAAATAAATGAAAAGATACTTTGTGTTCATGTACTGCAATTGGAATTAATATTGTCAAAATACCTATACTATACAATGCATTCTTTAAAATAAATAATTTCTACCTTCTTTTTTGGCATTTAGGAAATTGATGCAGAATCCTAGTTTAAAAACCAACTACCTCCTTGCAAATATTTCCTAGAGAAAAAGACATTGGTACTCAGCAAGCCTAAAGGTCCCATCCCAGGCATGGTGATACATAGTTTCTACAGCAAGACTTAATAGAAATGGAATGACTAATAAATTGCTTTCTTCATTATTGATGACTCAGGGACTGGGTGAGGCTGCATATACAACTGGAAGGTCATTAAAACATGCCATTAGGCAAGATTGGAATTGCCAAGGCCTGAGAAGTTGAGGTACCTGGGGGATAGCTATAATCTCAAGAAGGGGAAGGATAGTTACAGAAAATATTTGATTGCTTATGTGCTTGGGTTGTATTAGATTATTGTTCATAATATTTAGTCCTTTCCACAACCTAATGGGAGAAATATACTTGCTTGTCCTATTATATGAGGTTGGCCAAGTGACTTGCTTTGGCTGATAGAATGCAGGCATTTGTGAAAGGGTGCCAGTTCTAATTCTGGCCTTGAGGCATCATGATTCTACTGGCCCTTTCTGAACTCCTGCCTTTTGCCATGAGAACATGTTTTGGAAGTTAATAGCCTAGGATGGGTGAGAGATATGTCAAACAGCCCTGAATGGAGTTCAGAGCCAATAGAGACAGGCCAGTCTAGATAAGGTTATCCCCGACCACCCCATAGAGATGTGATGAGGATGATAACTGTAGTTTTAAGCTACTGGGTTTGAGAATGATTTGCCTTAGCAGCATTATTGTGGCAATAACTTATTCAGTGTTCCACACTTTAGTCATAAATTAGCACTATCTTCTAATTGAATCTCTCCAGTCCCTCCCACTTACTTCTGTCATGCTATTATTTTGAATTGTGACTTTTATTATAGCTTTCACAATCAGAAATTAACAGAGCTGGCAGATTGGTAGAGAGAGACCATGAAATGGTGGTCCCCAGCTTTATCAAATAGAGAGAGAATCTAAATGATGAAAAAAAAAGAAATTTAATTTAACAGAAGAATCCATTTAGTTGAGCAAATAAAATGCTTAAGTATTACTCATAAGAGAAGCATGTGCAAATAACTAAGAGATTACAATATGACATACTCAGGGTAAGGGTGTGTGGAAATAATGGAGGAGAAAAGCTGCTGGTAGAGCTTTTATTAAACTATAGATTATATTCTGACTCACTCTGAATTATTATGTTTTACTCATATCTTCAAATCCCTTACAGATATAACATTAAAGTAACTTGTAGTATTAAATCTGATTGCACACTGTTGTTTCTTGAAAGATGCTATTATATTCCCCTCCACCTTTAAATTCTGCAGATTAGTTTGGCTTAAGCATAAAAAAGCACCCATAATTATGCATTATTAAATTTAAAAAGCCTGGAAATCAATTTTTAAATTCCTGAATATTGTTATTTTCAAGGGAAATATGATCTTCTTGGCTATATTTCCTACAACAAAACAGAACTATTCCAAGAAATTATTTGACAGAAATTACAAATATTGAACTGTGGCATACCAGCTTAGAATTAAAATTGCCCTATGTTTATTACAGAGCAAGTTTGTTTTTATGTAAAAACTTGGAACACTTGAACTGTGTTACACTTTGAACTTTTTATTATAAGGTACTGGTATTGTAACAGATCTTCTGTGTTCCCTAGAAGGTATGTCTTCAAAAACATAATCTGCTTCCAGTTTTCTAGCCCTAACTTGATTGTCTTTTGAATTTTCTATTGTGATTAAGGGCACTATCAATTTCCCAATTATTTAAGCTCTGGCTAGTAGGAAGCCCCCTACTCTGTTTCAGACACTAAACCTAAGTTACCACAAAATCCTTTAGAATTGTACTTTCCAGTGCTTCTTAGAAACGTTCTTTCCTTTCCTGATCTTGGGCTATCTCAGATCTTTAGCACCTCTTCTTAAACACTTCAAAGATCACAGTGGTGCTTGCATATCATTAGCATCCTGCAACTGTTTACTGTAGAGAATAAATGAATGAATGAATGATTACTCCTTACTCCCCAAACTACGATTTTCCATTTTTTTATGGCATTGAGCCATAAATCTTTAGCATTGTGATCAAGAAAATCTCCAGGATATGACAACTATTTTTGCAGACTCATTTTGTATTATGTCAAACATGTATCTCATTTCCCTTTCAGGAGTAGAATTCATTCCCACAAGTATATGCATTTGTTAATATTGTTCTCTCAATTGGAAAAAATTTTCCCTAAATTTTCTATTTAGAAAAATCCCATTTTTTTCTGTAAGACCCATTTCAACTCTATAGCTTAATACTTAAGAACACAAACTTTGAAGTCAAATTCCTTTGGAAAACTTTTCTCAGTGTCCTATTCAACTAAGCATATACCTACTGTATGGCACAGAAATTCTACTCCTCGGATTTACCCAAGAGAAATGAAAATATATGTCAACAAAAAGAAGTCACAAAAAGAATGAATGTATCTAGCAAATAGATTCACAATAGCCAAAACTGGAAATAGCCCAGGTACTCACCTAAAAGAGTACAGAAAATCATTGTGTTATTTATATTCATAGAAAAGAACACTGCTCAGTAATAATAGGGAACGAACTAACTACAACATGGATGGCTTCAAAATGTATTATTCCCAGTGAAAGAAGTCTTAACAAAAGAGCACTACTGTATGATTTCATTCATGTGAAGTTTCAGGGAAGTAGAAATTGAGCAAACTGCAGATGTTGAAGTGTAGGATGAGTGAAAAATTGCTGCTTGTTGGTGGAAGCAACTGAGGTTCTGGGGTGGCTAGTCGCGGCTGACTAACGCAGGCATAGCTCAGAAACAGGTTTTTTAAAATATAATACTACAGACAACTCTAGTTTGAAATTTGGCTGACATAAAAAAAATTCTACGAACAATGAACTCCAAAATGACAAAAGAGGAAGAAGAAAATCTAAATACACAGGGTTTTCAGCAGCTCTTAGAATTACATCTGAATGATTGCTAGGTCCAGATGGTCTTACAAGCTAATTCATTTCAATCTTTCAAAGAAGAGGTATTTCCAAAGAAATACATACACACTATTCAACAACTTAGGAAAACATAGACTCTGCCCAACTCATTCTGTAAAATCAGCATAGCCATAATGGAAACACTTCAAAATATCACAGACAAAAGGAAACTCGTTTAGAGAAACTCAGTTGTGGACAGAGATGCTGTACGTCAGATTGGCTGTTGTTGGCTTGATAGCACCACAGTGTCCCTCTAAGGTGGGCTCTACATATCCCACGATCCCCTTCTTTGTAGACTCCTGGGTTTGCCACTAAGAGGAACACACATGCAATTTGGGAGAAGTGAAGTGGAAGCCACCACTCTCTGAAGGGCAGACACAGTGGCTTCTTGGAATTCCCTATGAGCTTGGGAATTCCCACCTACGACATTGCTTGAGACTCAATTGTCGGTGAGTATTTCTGATTCTCTGGCTGTGGTGTTCCCCTATCATTCCCCTGTCCCAATCCCCTGTCCCAATCCATTCCTCAATTTTTTAAACTTTTATTTCCTATACTAAATTCTTATTCATGTAACATTTATGGCTCTGTCCTGCTGACCAAATCAAGACTGCTACAGATGTTCATGTCACAGTATAAGGGGGAGCAGATTTCCTATACTAAATTCTTATTCATGTAACATTTATGGCTCTGTCCTGCTGACCGAATCAAGACCGCTACAGATGTTCGTGTCACAGTATAAGGGGGAGCAGAGTTTTAAGGAAGGGAGGCTGGAATTGCTTATGTTTCAAGGCTTTGTTGAAACCCATGCAATGGTTAAAGAGATTCTGACAGTCTCTCTAATCTCTCCAATACCCAATATATTCAAATATGAGATAGTCTATCCAAAATTTGCCACAAAGGAACAGTTGCAAAACTGACAAGTATGAATTCAGAGTATGAACTCAAGCAGTGGGTTTACAAATTCACAATATTTGAACCTCAAATGTAGATATTTGCTCTAGACTTAAATTTCTTCTGCCCTTTACTTAGTTGCCCATGAATGATGTAGCCCCTTTTTCACTAAAACAAGCTTCCCCTTCTTTATCTTTCATTCTCTTACGAATGAGTAACTTCACCTTTATTTTTAGGATCCTCATACAAAAGACATTACCATTAACTATTTTATTAATTTAAAATGTTGCCACTGGAAGGCTTGCACAATTTTCTTTAGAAGATTGTTATAACTTTATTTACTTTTATTACTTCCTGTTAGGGAGTAGTTGGGGGCATCAAGGAATCTTTCCCAGAGGTTTTGATTCTCTAGGTGTCATTATTTTGTGTGTGCTTTCCTATGAAAGACTATGGGATTTGAGGAGGGAGGGCCACATGGCAGCATTTGAGGGACTCTGAGGGACTGCACATAGGTGTTTATTTGATAGGTATCAAACTGCCCATGTAATATATCCTTAATAGCTGTTGGCTTGGCATTAGCATGTGCTGCTAAAGAAGAAACAGAGAATCAGGAAAAATTAACTTTAGGATTGGGAGAAAGCTAGGAATAAGATGTGCTGCCTTAGCAGATTCCAGTGCCCCACACTTGGAAGGGGATTATCGTAATTCAAAGAAATTTATGGAATCATGTGTGCAGGGACAATGTACCTCTTAGTGGTTATCTTTGTAGACAGATAACCCAATAATCAGAGGATACCATGGTAACAGTATGAAATCGAGGAAAGCTTGGGTTGGGCCAGATGCATTGTCCTGCACAGCCAAGGCATGTTTAAAACCCTCTTATGGAGGGAGGGGCCGATTAATAAATTTGCCAAGCCCTCACTAGTTAGGAACACCAGTGTATGCCCAAGATTCTTTTGGCAGCTGCCTGGGTGTTTTTTAGAATACACAGCATTATCCAAGATACTGTATTTCAAGGGCAGTCTGGCATCCTTGGTAGTGAGCCATCCCACCCAGGTGCCACTCTTCCTACGCATGCCATCTGATGTACCTGCTGAAGAGTTGGTTGCTAGAGCTGGTACCTGGGCTAGAGCATTTCTGATTCCAGGAAGTATTAGCACATTATGAGCCAGGATGCAGAAAAAAGTGAGAACTGCCTTAAGCTCTTTCAGGTGAAACCAAACGTCTTTCACATATCCCGATCCTACAAGGGCTTTTTCATGGTAGTCTACCCTGGATTGGAAGGGAAGTTCTTCCCACAATATATTGTTACTTAAAGCTGTCTGGTTATGCACATTCTCAAATATGACACTCCAGTTAAAGCCTTGATAATCTAACCAATGTTTCCCATTGTGTCCTGTTATAAGGAGAACAGATTCTTACTGAACTTATGCGAATAACTCTGTTGTCATGAAAATAAGAATATTCACTAAGTGTTTCTATATTCTAGAGGAAGCAGGTATAAAGAAAAAAGGTAAATGTTTCATCATTGTTCACAAAGGTGTACTTTAGCAAATTGCTGGTACTTCAAGAGAAAAAGGAAAAGCTTTTCTTAAATCTTAAAAACAAAACATAAAAGTGCCAATAATGTCTCAAACAAAAAGTCATAAGCATTATAATCATTCTCATCAGTTTCTTTAGTCCCATGTAATTAATTCTTATTTATCCTAATCTTGTGTTAGCAGTTGTTGAACGTATCAATTTTCCCATTAGAGTTTTGTAAATTCTTATGCAGTTCAGCGGTAAGACCTTAGTTCTCAGAAACCTGTACTTGTTAATTTTTTCCATTAGTCTTCTTGAAAATGGAGGAAGATTTAGTAAAAGCATCAGCGTAAAACAATAACTGTCTGTAATGACAAAAGACTTAAAAATGGCCATAGTTAAAGAACTGATAAGAGTTCATTATAATGTAGTTGACATAGGAATTTGATTATTTTTATGACACCCTTTTTAAAACAATTACTAGAATTATGACTGATAACCTTATATTAGGGCATAGTATTTTTAGGAATCTTCTATATTTCTGGAATATTTATTTTAATAATATATATTTATATAAACATAACCTAAAGAAATTTTAGCATTTATTGGATAATGCTTCCCATGTAATTTAACACATCAAATAAGCCCCATTAATTTAAAATCTCTATTTTATAAGGAGAAAGAAGAAATCTGAAATGTTCCAGGGACCCTCTGGAATATCCCCAAATAAGTTTGAGGTATAAAAGACTTCATTTAGAATTTGATTCTTGGGAAATTTATAAAAAATATTTAAAGGCTTTAAAACACTTGATTAAACAGGATAATAGGCCACTATGAAATAATAGTTATTCATTTAATGAAAGTGACAATTAAAGACTTCAAAGGCAAATATAGAAAGCCACATGGTTGTTAAAGAACTAGTTGTTAGTTCTTTTAATAAAGAAGACATTTTTCTTAAGTAATTAAAAGCCTGATAAAGGCAACATGAACCCTACTTGATTATTTTTATAAAACACATAGTATTTGTTTTCTAGGAAGATTACTTAAAAGGTAAAGAAAAACCTTTCATAACCATATCAAGAAGAGATCAATTGTCCAAGAAAACTTTATCCTTTCTATCAGATGAAAGAAAATTAAGTTTTAGTTTTATGTAAGTACACTATTGGTACTAAAGCAGATTTTTCTTGAAGCCAATTAGTGATCTTTTACAAATTAATTTTGGCAATATCATCTTGATAAAGAAAAACACCATATCTACATCACATACATTTATGGACATACATAAAGATACAAATAGAGACCTTGTTACTTACATTCCAAAATTTTAGCCATGAATCAGTCCAGCAATATAAAATTCACTAGTTCATGAATTATAGTTGAATTGAAATTGCATCTCTGGTGTTCATTATAGGGACAAGAAACCTGGTGCTGCACACAGCTCCCACATCTCTCTTTGGGTCCCTAGTGACTGCTCTTGCCCCCCACCTAGGGCAACCCGTAAGTGAGGCTACTCGTACTTCAGCAAATCTCGGAGAGGTTGAAGCAATAAGGGCACGGGGGGGAGTATGGGCCACGACTGAAAGGAGGAGTGCAAAAGGCCCCGTGAAGGTCTCCAGGACCCAGATGTGGGTTGATTTGATCAAGGCTGGGGTAGTGAAAGAAAAACTCGATGTGCAACCCAATAGAATATTGTTAGGACTGTGGCACCAATTAAAGCCAGAGCAGCAGTTCCAGCCACTGAGGTCCAGGACACAGAAACCAGAGTCAAGGCTTCATGCCTGGCCTGTGTCCCTGCAAAACTTCACGGGAGACAGTCCCTCACCCCCACAGGAGGATGACTGGGCATCGCGGTTTGACTGAGCGGGAGTCAAAGTCCCCACCTTGGGGGACATGGTGGTGACCAGAGGCCACAGTTGAATTAGCAATTCACTGGTCCCCTGTGAATGTACAACATGTCCTGGTTCTGGTGGACACAGGAGCTGAGTGTTCTTTGGTTCATGGTAACCCTGAGCGGTTTCCTGGGCCCCCTGCTGTGACAGATGGCTTTGGGGGTAAGGCAATTAGAGAGAGGAAAGCCCAAATCTCACTGGAGATATGGTGTTTACCCCCAAGGAGTATACCGTGTACATTCTCCCATCTCTGAATATATTTTGGTGGTAGATATCCTGCAGGGCCTGTGGTTACAGACCACGGCAGGTAAGTTCAGACTGAGGGTATGTGTGGTGAAGGCAGTTCTGAGGGGACATGCTAAGCACCCACCTGTAGCTCTGCCTGTACCTCAGTGGGTGATGAATACTAAGCAGTATTAATTACCTGGGGGGCACAAAGAAATTGGAGAAACTCTATAGGAGTTGGAGAGGGTGGGCATCATAAAGCCCACTCAAGAGTCCTTTTAATTCCCCAGTGCGGTGTGTGAGAATGCCAGATGGCTCCTGGCGTATGACTGTGAATTACAAGGAATTTCATAAAGTCAGACCCCCTTCACATGCTGCTGTCCCTTCGATAGCAGCCGTTATGGACACACTCAGCCATAAACTGGGAACATACCATTATGTAGTAGACCTTGCTAATGCTTTCTTCTCTATTGACATAGCACAGAAAAGCCAGGAACAATTTGCGTTCATGTGGGAAAGCCAGTAGTGGGCATTCACTGTCCTTCCACAGGGATACATTCACAGTCCCACCATTTATCACAGACTTGTAGCCCAGGACTTGGCCACATGGAAGAAACCGCAGTGTGGTTGTATCACTACATTGATGATATTATGCTCACGTCTGATTCTCTTACAGATTTAGAAGGGGCAGTTCCTAGACTGCTGCAACATCTACAGGAAAAAGGATGGGCTGTGAACAGCACCAAGGTTCAGGGACCTAGTTTGTTTGTGAAATTCTTGGGGGTTTGCTGCTCAGGCAAAACTTAAGTTGTTCCTGAAGCAGTTATAGACAAGGTCCAGGCTTTCCCCACCCATACCACTGTGGTATTACAAGAGTTTTTGGGTCTTTTGGGCTACTGGACAGTGATTATCCCACACTTGGCACAAATTCTGAAGCCAGTGGTATGAAAGGGCATCAGGTGGGACTGGGAAGAGACATGTGCAGCTGCTTTTACTGCTGCCAAGTGGGCAGTCAAGGTCATACAGGCCTTGAACGTAATGGACTCATCAAGGCCCTGTGAGTTAGATGTTTATGTAACTGAAGATGGTTATGGATGCGGTCTCTGGCAGTGGCTTGAATGGACACGTCAACTTTTTAAATTCTGGTCACAACTATGGAAAGGAGCAGAGGTCTGGTACACCTTGACAGAGAAGCAACTGGCTGCTATGTACCATGCCTTGCTGGCTACGGGGCCCATTGCTGGAACAGCTCCAACCAAGGTAGCAGCTCTTTCATCGCAGGGTGGGTGCAAGACTGGACCCAAAGGCCATGGAGTGGCGTGGCACAGATACCTACACTAGCCAAATGGTGAGCATATTTACAGTAGCCCTCTCTACTAGCCCCTTAAGTGGAGAACTCTAACATTTATCAGGATCAGTCACTTATACTAGTGGAAAGCAGGAAAACTTGCTTTTGAGCCATTGGCAGCCAAAACTTCTTATCAGGAGGGAAAAGCCCCTGTACCTGAAGATGCTTGGTACACAGACAGCTCTAATCATGGGCAGCCCCTAAAGTGGAGGGCTGTGGCTTTTCATCCTAAGACTGAGACAATATGGATGGAGGACAGAGAGGGGAAGATCAGCCAATGGGCTGAGTTGTGGGCAGTGTGGGTTGTGATCACCCAGGAGCCTTCCCCCATAGTTGTCTGCACTGACAGCTGGGGCGTCCATCAGGGCTTGACCCTGTGGCTACCAACATGGTATCATGCCAACTGGATGGTTGGTCACTGGCCCCTTTGAGGGCAAGAGTTGTGACAAGACCTATGGGCCTCTGGTCAGACTAAGACTGTTATTGTATATCATGTGACTGGCTATTTGCCTTTGGCATCCCCAGGGAATGATGAAGCAGACACATTGGCCCAGGTGTGCTGGCTAGAAGAAAAGCCTGCATCTGGGTTGGCCCAATGGCTACACCAGCATTTGTTGCACACGGGGCAAAAGACAATGTGGGCTGTAGCCCATAGGTGGGGGCTTGGCATTGACCTGTGAAGAAGTCAGCAAAGCCCAGAAGGAGTGCCTTGTGTGCTCTAAAAAGGACTTACATTGAGTCCCACAGCACCAAGGGACAATAGTCAGAGGGCCAATACCCCTTTTCAGGTGGCAAATAGACTATATCAGGCCTCTGCCCATATCAGAAGGATATCGGTATGCCATGACTTGTGTGGACATGGCTACTGGGCTATTGGTTGCTTTTCTTGTACCTTGTGCAGATCAGCAAACCACCAAGAGGGGCCTGGAGCATCTCTTTGCAGCCTATGTCTGGCCGCAGGTGATTGTGAGTGATCAAGGCACCCACTTTACTGGACATGTGTTACAAGAATGGGTGCAGCAACTAGGAATAAAGTGGAAATTTCATGTACCATATAATCCTACTGGGGCAGGCATGATAGAGGTACAACGGTTTGTTGAAATCTGGCCTTAAGTCGGGCACCAATAGTCTATGGGGTTGGTCAGTTTGCCTATGGACAGTGTTGCAGCATTTGAATGAGAAGCCAAGTAAAGCTTTGAGCTCTGCGGATATGCTAACACACATTGCTGCCTCTCCTATACAATTTTACATCCAAACCAAAGAAGAGTTATTGAAGCCAGGATATGGCCAGCAGAGCAACATCCTGCTGCCAGCCCCTACTGCATTAAGCCCTGGAGACACTGTTGAATGGACCTGGCCCTGGACATTTTGACACATGGACCAGTGATGGCTGGCCCTTCTGGTACCTTGAGGGAAAGGCCTGGAAGCTGGTCTCCTGTGTATTCCTGGAATAACAGCTGAATGGCCCCCAAAGGTCATGGTAGTGTATCCAAACGTCTAGGAGGTAAGAGCATCTTGCAGGGAAGTTTTGTCTTTATGGCCAGTGCATGTACCTCCTGTAACCCTATGTACTGACCCATCTGTAACTCCCACAGGGAGGGGGGCAAAAGTCTGGTATACTAGACCAGGATGAAATCCCATTCCTGCCACTGTTTTATCACAAGCCCACTCTCTTGCATGTATTCTACCTGATGGACAACATTTGCCTCTGCTGGTGTCATTAAAACATGTATCTTATCGCCCTTAAGATTATTTTGCTTCTATAGTCTTTGTGCCCTGGATATGCCCCGCTGGCTGCAGCTGCCACGTGATGGTTGGAGTGGAGGAGCTTTGGACTTAATCTGCGTGGGACATTGAACATAGCTGAACCCTCTGGCTTTGGAATGATTATGATTGTGTTGCTGTCGTCAAGAAAAAAATGCTTCAAGAGAGGCTTGATTTTGTCTAATGTTTGGTAACATGGTTGTTAGGAATGAGTAAACAAGTTGTAGAAACATATTTTGTGCTTTTAGGCTGAATCCTTTGACTTGAGGATTGTCATGATTTTATTGCTATTGTTATGTCATTAGTCTGCTCACAATGCTGCAGTTTTCTCACCCAGAGACCATTGCAGAAGAAGGGGAACGAATAGATTGTAAGGCGAGATTTCTGGAGGGGTGGCTTGTGGGTAAAATTATAATATTTCCAGAATATCTCGCCTGGTTTTAGTGCATTTGCATATCCTCCGGGGTGGAGAGAAGTTCATCTCCATGTCAGTGGGTAATTACCTGGGCAGGGTGTGTCTGAACCTGAGAGTTTAAGGGGAGGGGCTGGCTTGCCTGCTGGCTTGCTTCCTTCCGGATCAGAGGAAAGAGATGGCCCTGGAATGCAGTTTGTAAGCAATAAACGGGTTTTAAACTTGATTTCTCCCTTTGACTGATTTTGGTTTTTAGAGGTATTTTGGCCTGGGATTTCCTCTTCCCAGATGTAGAGAGGCGTTGTGTATTTTCCTTGGTTCTTGTCCCTGCTGCAACAAAGAACTGAAGGGCACAGACACAGTAGTGAAACAGAGTAAAAGTTTTATTTAAAGTTACATAGAGAGAAAGTATGGGTGACCTCAGGGACAGGAGTACCCTTAAGGTTTTAGGGTCTAGGGTTTTATACGCAGTTGAGGATTTTGCAAAGGGCTAGGGGTGTGGACTTGTTAAGTGGTCCCTGAATGTTCATCTTGGATGAGTCATTATATCTTTGATTGGTTTTCCAGGTAATTCTGCAAAATTTACTGATGATTTCTTTCCAGAATAACAGCTTTTTAGTTTGGGGGCATATCAGTTAAGACCATTTGCTCTACCCTCCAAGGTGGACAGAGTTATTTGTTTGTTGTTTGCTAAAGAGTATGTTAAGAATCTTTCTTCTTAACTTCCTGGGTTTTTTCAAAATACAATTTTGGCTTTAAGGTGGGATCTCCCGGTCTTTATTATGTTGTTTATAGTTGGGCCTTTTAGCAGGCTAGAGTAAATCTTAACAATGATTTAATTGACACAATGAAGACATGGGCTGTGCTCAGATACCTTTCCTTATCTGGGGAATATTCAAACATTCAAGGTCAAGTAGCTCCTGACCTTTTGAACTTTAATTTATTACCACATTGACTCTGAATCTTCTCTGGCTTTCTAGTTTTAACTGGTTAACTGAGTCCTTTCTGGGGTGCTTTACTGACCTTGTTCTCTTTTCACCCCGCTCATATCTATTTTCGTGCCTAACACTATGAAAGAGAATTTGATAAACTAGGATAGGAGTGTAATAATCCTGTAAAACAGAATCTTATTTTACAATGTTAGAATAACCTTGGAAAACAATGTCTGTAAGGGGACAAGCATTTGCTATGTCTGGGTATCCTCTCAGCTCCTCCAACATGCCAGGTGAACTTCTCTTAAGGTCTTTTCACTGACTGATCCCTCTGCCTGGAACATCCAGCTTCCAATATCTGCAAGGCGAACCCCGACAAGTCCTTCAAGTCATTGCTCCAATAAGATCTCAGCAAGACCCATCTTGACAAGTCTACTTAAAACTGAATTCCATCGTTCTTCCCCTGACCTTCCCAATTCCCTTAGCTTTTCAGTTCCTCTTTTTTATTCTATACCATTTATCATTTTTAAACATATTATATGATTTAATTATGTTTATTGTGAATTCTTTACTTATCCTTGCCCCACATGATTAGATTATAAATTTTATGAGGACAAGTATATTTGTTTTGCTTGCTTATGTATTCAAGCTCACAGGACTGTGACTACTATACAATAAGTGCCCACTAAATATTTGTTGTATGAAATAATTAATTTAAAACACTGCAAATTAGTAATGAAAAGGAGTTTCTTTATTATAAGAAATAGCAAATACCAAAAAAACAGTTCAATATGAGTAGTGATTTCCAGTCATCACACATTGTTCAGCTGTACTGGTTGAAGGAATATTAAAATATTTTAATACTTCTGGGAAAATATCTGTACTGAGTCCATTCTTTCTGCTACTTCAGTCACCCTGGACGTTTTTCTGGGACCCTGGTCTTTCCTGTCCTTCCTATCTATGATCAATTTCCTTTGGACAGTGAAAATTATATAAGTTAGAGAAAATTAAATATTTTTCATATTACCATCATTTGAATCAACATGAAAGAAAATGTAAGTGAATGAAATCACCTAAGGAAAGCAGGAGAGGAGAAAAAGATATAAGGACCAAGGACAGAGCCCTAAAGCCATCAACACTGAGAAAGCAGAGAATATGATGAAGATAGATAAGGAGTTAATAAAGATGTCAGATAAAACCGTAAGCATTTACTTTCATAAAAGTCAAAGAAAAAAGAACGTTTATCTGCCATGTTCTCTTCAAATGGTTGTTGAAATTGTTGAAATAGTATGGTGAGTTTGTAAACCATAGTGATTTGATTGCTTTGACATTTGCTAATTCCATTAACCCATCTTCTCTCTATAGACAAATCAGATAAACTCCTTTTGCTTTGCTTCTATACTCAGCTCTTGAAAATGAGTCATGAAAACACAGGATGAACAGAACATTCACTAAATATTTTGAGATTGTGCAGACTCTGGTTTCATAAAAATTTTGAAAGTATGCATCTCACACAATTTAGTATGGGAGATAATATAAAAAAATTCTTTAAAAAAAGAATTTCCACAATATACTGCTTAAATAATATTAAGAAAATGAGTTGATATGATCTCATGATATGAACTGATGTTAAAATTTTCCTTTAATATTGTGATTTTAAAATCTTTTTCTTTTTTGGTAAAACTTCGAATTGTTTTCTGAACTCTGGTGCTACATCTTTGGGAACTTTTGTTATAATACGGTCATTTTGAGGGATTTGTTGCTTAAAAGGTTACCAAATTCAGAAAGCGATTTAGGGATAGACATTTATTTACAGTATCTAACAGACGCCTCCTGATTATGTGAACCTGGACAACAGAGGCTGTTTTTTCTTCTTCAGTGTATGACTAATAACTACCTACATCACAGGGTTTGTGTAAGGCTTAAGAAAAATAAGGCATATAAATTATTCTGCACATCGCAAAGGCACATACTTAACACTGAATCAGTACTTGCTAATACAGTAAATACAGCTCGGCCCGAAGACTGGTCTCCCTTTACCTGTAGGTAGAAATGGTCTTCTAAGTTGTGCTTCCCCTTCTATGGGCTGCCTTTTCCACCCCGAGCAACACACTCCAGTCATTTTTTTTCACTGTGTGGCAGAAGCAGCAGCCAATAATCATTAACTAGAAGATACCAGCAACTAAACATTAAATCTTTGAGTGGTCTCTATTTTAAAAATTTTTAAATGGGCACTTATAAACTATGCACCTGGAGTTCCCAGGCTCTTTTTTTTGGATCTCTCCACCCCCACTCCACTTCTTACTGTCAAAGGTGCTTAGCCTTTTTGTTAATTCTACATGTTACTCTTGTTAAAATCCATATATTCACTAAAAGCTTACCAAATAGCATGAATTTTGAAGCCAGCAAAATCTGGGTTTAAAATCTCCATTGTTATTGAACTAGCTGTGTGACTTCTTGAATTTTTTTTTTCAGAGTATCACCTCTATCTAATCTCTAAGTTAGGAAAATCACCTCATTAGTTAATTGAGAATATTAAATAAGCTGTTTAAAAGCCCCAGCTACTTACTGAGAAACTCAATAGCGACTTTCCCTTATTTCTCCTTATTGGCTTAAAGACATAAACTAATGTCACTCATTTTTGAGAGTATCACTCCACAAATATTTTGACTTACTTTACACATGCATTTGAGATAAGTATCAAACATCAGTGAAAAAGTGTGGGGAGGAAATACTTGTCAAGTTGGCCTTCTTGAGTACGACCGACCGTAAACCATTCATGCAAGCTACAGAAAACTTTGTTTCCCACAGATAAACATAATCCTGGTTATGGAGGACATGGCTCTACTTATTTTCTTAAATTCTCAGTTGTTATTTGCATTGTTTGTTCTAAATTTCAATTTCAATATATATAACATGATACATAGCAACATAAATATTTGCCAGTCACCTATATATAAAGTAAATAGCAAATTATGCAAGATGTTATTTATATAAGAGGTTTATTATAACTTTCTATTGTTTTAATGGGGGGGGCACTGTTAAGAGTATTTTTATTTACCCATGGTAGGGGTGAGGCATCCATGGGATCAAGTCTAATTTATTTATCTTTTTTTTTTTTTTTTTTTATCTGAAAGGCTGGATTGGAAGACTGAGAAAAAGTTTTCTTGGCTGCATTAAAAGCTAAGGATTAGTAGAAATGTTCTGACCTGAAATTTAGGTCTTGTGATTTCTTTCCAGGAGATTTTTCACTGCATGAAAAACGTGTCTGCTATGGCCTTATAATTTAATTAAATCTTAATTGGATACAAACTGTCAAGATCTGAGGGATTGTTAGAAGTTCTAAAAGTGCACAGAAGTATTTTTTTTAATGGTACTATTAGTCATCCGCAAGTGAAAAACTCCCTTTACCCAGTCACTGATCCATTCCACTATATGTTTTAGGTTCATTTTGCATTCTTTCAAATTCTGCAAGTTTCAAGGACATAAAATTTAATGCCTACAGCATGTGCCCCGTTTAGGGGAGGATTCAGCCATTTTCAACACGGTGAGATTTGTGCACAGTGATGTATATTTTAGGGAGTCTCCACGTGGCTAAATTCTGACTACGTCCTGACTGTAAAAAGAGGTAAGTCAGCCTTCATCTTGTAAGGAGACCCCTTCGAGGAGAGGCGGATGCTAAGCGATCGACAGAGGGTGAGGACCAGCTCCCTAAAGCAGCCTTTCCTAACCTGGCCAGAATCACGAGCGCTGTCAGGCTACCTTTCGATGGAGGTAAAAGCCAAGAGTGCTTTTCTTTTGTAAGAGATGTAAATGGCCAGCGTGGGGGGAAAGCCAGAGGGAAGGGGTCTTTGGGTCACCCACTTCGTTTGGTGTTCTTACCTATTCTTTACAGAAGCTGCGAGGTAGGACCATTTCTATTGTTATCCTCCCCGAGACAAAGGCGAGGGGCGGGCAGCCGGTGCCTAGGCCTCCGAGTGGGTCGGGGAGGACAGGACGGCAGGGGGATCTGTTTGGGTTTGCTTTGGAGCGGGTGTCCGCGCGTCCCTCCCGCCCCCGGCGGGGGCGGCCCGGAGCGCCGTGGGGAGGAGGCGGCTGGGCAGCCGCAGTGGCCTCTGCGTCAGGGGCGGTGGGGCGGGAGGTGCGGCGCCCAGCCCGGCGACCGGGCTCCCTTCCCCCCGCCGCCCGCAGCCTCCCCGCTCCCCCCGCGGCCGGTCGGCGGCCGCAGCGCGGGCGGGCCGGGCACGTGGGCGCCTCCGTCACACCCTCGCTCACACCCTCACCCTCACCCTCACACACACACACACCCGCGCGCACGCACCCGCGCGCCTGCATCTCGTGCTCTTTCACCGGCCGACACAC
The DNA here is from genome assembly GCF_040802235.1 of Manis javanica. Lineage (NCBI taxonomy): Eukaryota > Metazoa > Chordata > Mammalia > Pholidota > Manidae > Manis > Manis javanica. The sequence goes on from NC_133165.1 coordinate 12,000,075, forward strand.
GGGCGCTCGCGAGTCTCTCCGTGCCAGCCCGCAGGCAGCGATCCCCTCATCCCAGCCCCAGCGCCCGCGCGAGGCAAGGAGCTGCGCCTCCCGTCAGCCCCGCGGTCCCCGGCAAAGCCCCCCGGCCCCGACCCTTTGGCCACCGCAGCTACCGCCGGGACGTGGAGGCAGCAGAAGGCGCCCGGTGGAGACACACGTACGGTAATGAGTCACTCCTGCTGCTAAGGGCACGGTGTAGGCAGGGTGGGGCTCACCGTTAGCCGCCCAGGAGCCCGGGAACAAGAGCGGAACTGATGGATGGATCCTAGGAAGGGCTCAGGCGGTGTCCTGAGGTGAGGGGTGGGCGTTGCGGGCTCAGCGGGCGACCCGCCAGGCTCTGCGTCCCGCACCTGTGCACAATCGGGGGGAGAGAAGCGGCCTGTAGGAGAAGCACGTGGGTCGAAACGTGCCGCCATCCTTCCTCCCTACTCGTGGGGGAAATTGCCTACAGCATCCCCAGGGGACGAGCCGGTTCCAAGTCCGCTCCGGGCTGGCGGAAGGGTGGGGTCGCACTGGGGCAAATGCGAGAGTGAGCTGGGTGGGGCGGGACGGAGCTTCCGAGGTTCTAGGTGAGATGGAAGCGCATCCCCGTGCGGGTGGGCGGTGGGGCGGGGAGAGCAGCCAGCCTCATTCCTCATTCGCTTCGGGGTGCTTTTGCAACCGCTGAAGGCGACCACCGGAGGCGGGGTACTTTCACGTGACCAATACCCGTTTGCCCGAGGCGTCCTGCGATAAGTGGTCCTGAAGTGGGTCTCGCTCCGGGCACAGGGCACGTGGCTGCCAAAGAAAGCGCAGCATGTGTCTCCACGCATCCAGGAATTTGCGAGTGTGCCGGCGAGGGGGTAGTGCTCGGATTTGAAGGAGAGGATAGAAAGAATTGGAAACCTAGACCGTTTCTCCGGTTCGTTCACTCGGCCGCTCTGTGCGTGGCCTGGCCAGGGGACCGTTCTGAGGATAAGGAGAACCTTTCAGTCGGGACACGCAGGGATAGCAGCCTTATAAATATTAATAAATAAAAAAGCCGGAGACGTCCGGGAACAGGCAGGACCCCCCCAGTCGCAGAAGTCGCGAGGCCGGGCATTCTGTTCCGTGGAGCAGAGGAGCGGCGCCGGCCGCGCACTGGGAGAGAGCAAAGCGCCGAAGCTCGCGCTCCCGTGTCCCGCGCCCCCTCCCCTGCGCGGCCGCTTCCCTCGCTGGGAAACGCGGAGTAGGGCGGGGCGGGGTCCGCATCCGGGCGTGGTGACGTCGGCAGTGTTTGGGTGCTTATGCAAATGAGACTGCGACCGATTCTGCCCGGCTGCCGTTTCCCTTCCAGGTCTTAAAGATAGACCTCAGCCTGAATCTGCGCTACTTGTACGGTACACAGCCCAGAAACGCCAGGGGACTGAAGAGTTTGTTTTGCCCACTGCATTTGGGCTACTCGTCAGTTTTTAAAACTGTATCTGGTTGCTTTCCTGGGATACCGGGAACAGTCAGTGTATTTGCTTTACGAAATGTCATTTTCTGGCGAAGCAACCCCATGTCGCTTAGCCTCATTTCTGCAAGAACGGTGCTGATATACAGACCTACTTCTGGGTTGGGCGCCCGGTACTGGGCTTGATTTGTGTAGGAGGTACTTAAGTACTTGAATGACTGAAATTTCCTAACATATTATGTGTATTTATTTTAATTATATTCAGAGTATTTGACCATGAGAATCGTTTATTTTTGTGAGTGCCTTTTCTATCCAGATGATCAATGGTATATATATATATTTATTTATTTTTGGACTAAAACGTATTAACAATATATTACTGAATGGCAGTTTTCCTCCAAATGAAACATTCAGTGTGCTGTTTTTCAAAAAGACAAGAGTTAACACTATTTTGAAAGAAAAATAATTGCTTACTGTTTGTTGACAAGTTTTCTTTTTTCTAACTGAAACTTACATACTTGATTAAAGAATTATTTCATACTTCCAAATATGTAACTCAAGATACAGGATTTTAATTGCACTAAGAAAGGGATTTATACGTGTTTCTAGGAAGTAAGTGCTCTGTCATTTAATTAGTAAAGCAAGAAATACTGTGGTTGTCCGGGCTGCTATAACAAAATACCTTCAACTGGGTGGTTTTTATTAAAAAAAACCCAGCATTTTATTTCTCATAGTTCGGGAGCCTGGGAATTCCAAGATCAAGTTGCTGGTAGATAGGTGTATGGTGAGAGTTTGCGTCCTGGTTCACGGATGGTGCCTTCTCACTGGTTGGAAGGGCTTGTTAGCTCAGGAGTCTCTTTTATGCACCAAAGGCTCCACTTCCTAATACCGTCATCATGGGGTTAGAATTACAACATACGAGTTTGGTGGAAAAGATGCAAACATTCAAGCCATAGCAAATACAAAGTATTTTTAAATTGGATAACTATTTGAAGTATCAATAATCAAATGAGCCGTCCTACTTGTTAATTGTTGAAAACTTCAGATGCTACTTACTTTTTACTTATTGAGAGTATTGACATCTCAGTTTACTAATCAACTTCCTCTGGGGAGTTGTCATTGCTCCATACATATGCATGACTGGATGTATTAATATATTCCTATGCAGAGTAGATTTTAAAATAGTTTCTGAGCAGATGGCATAACAAAAATCTATGGGCGTAGTCTTATGCATGAACGCATTCAAGGTTACATGGCAAAACCTGTAGATTTATTTCGAATTTGCCTTAGAACTGAAAATGAGTTCTAATTACTCCTATGAATGTACTTAGTAAAATTTATTTTAATTATTCGCGTAAATATTAACTTTGACCAATAGTGATTGTCTCATATCTCAGGGAATAACAAGCCCTGGAGACTGTGTACAGGGTAGTTCTTAATGCACAACGTCACTTGATAAAGGATAGAGCTGTTTCTCTTCCTTGAAGGTCACTTTATTTCCCTGTGATCAATGTGCTAAGGTATCCTTTCACATAAGACTGTTGTCTTTGAACAGAATGCTTACCCTGGGAGCTTTTTCACCTATCAAATTGGCCAAGATCAAAAAGATTACTCACTATATTGAAGAGGACAGAGGGAAACAGGCATTTTCATACATTGCTTGTGGTAGTGCTAATTGAAACAACCTTTATAAAGGGCCAGTTTGGCAACACTTATCTGACTTATGAAAGCATACACCCTTTGACTGGGTATATTTCTGGTAAAAAAAAAAAAAGTTTGGATTGGTGGGGAGAAAACATTGTGTTAGCTTGAATATACATATTAACTTGAATAAACACCAAATGTCTGTGCAAGATTTATAAGGAGGTAGGGGTGGAACTGGATAAAATGGGGGAAATGTGTGGTAGATATTTTTCATTCTATCCTCTTTAATTACTGTTATGTAATTACTGTATCCTCATATTACTGTATTATATATTCAAAATACAGATACAAATATTCTAAAGTGAAAAGAATAATAAACACTTTTGGGAGACCAGAACTCAGGCCTCAGATGTTTCAAGTGAGTAAAGTATAAATGTCAATGGGTATTTTGGCTTTATGATTTTTGTAGTTTCTGAATTTACAAGAAAGTTTCCTCTTTAAACATCCTTAGTAATAATATTAGAGCAGCAGATGAGATATAGTGGATTTACTAAATTTAGTCAGTTCTATCAGCATAAAAATGCAAACTTTTTTTTAGTGAGTTGACTAAGTTTTTTTTATAAAATTTATTTTGAAATGGCTGTAGAGTCACATCTAGTTAAGAAAAATAGAGTTCTTGGGTGTTCTTTACACAGTTTTTGCAAATGTGGGGTTTAGGTTGAGGTTATATTTTTGCCTAGGAATGTCCGGTTTGCCAGAACCATTTGTTAAAAGGGCTGTCATCCTTTCTCCATTGAAATTACTTTTGCACTTCTGTTGAAGATCAGATGGGCACATTGGTGCATTGGTGTGGGTCTGTTTATGAGTACTCTCTCCTGTTCCATTGATCTGTGTGCCATATCCTCATGCCAGCTTCACACTGTGGATGTATATTTTAAGTATTGAAATCATAATTATTCCTCCCACTTCATTCTTATATTTTGAGATTGTTGTAGCTATTTTAGTTTTTTGCCTTTTCATATACATTTGAGAATAATCTTATCTATACTACAAAAAAATTTGCTGGAATTTTATAGAAATTGCATTAAACCTGTTTTATCAGTTTAGGGAGAATTGACATATTTCAATGTTGAATTTTTCAGTCCATGAATATGGTATGTCTATCTATTTAGCTTTGATTTCTTTCAACAGCACTTTGTACAGTTTTCAGCATGGAAGTACTGTCCATATTTTGTAGAGATTCCTTGGGATTTTTAGCACAGACAGAATGTCTGCAAATATAGAATTATCCCTTTCCAGTCCATATGCCTTCTATTTCCTTTTCTTGCTTTATTGCACTGGCTAGAGCTTCCAAGTACTATGTTGAATGAAAGTATGAAAGTAGATATTCTTCTCTTATTTCTGATCTTAAGGGAAAAGCATTCAGTCTTTCATAGGTAAGTATAATGTCATCTGTACCATTTTTGCACATGGTATTAAGTTGAAAAAGTTCCCTTTTATTTCTATTTTTTTACAGTGTTTTATCTTGAATGCATATTTTTTCAAATGCCTTTTTTGTATTAATTGATATGATCATATGATGATTTTTCTTTAGCCTTTTACTATGGTATACTACATTATTGATTTTTAAATATTAAACCAGTCTTGTATACCTAGAATAAGCTCCACTTGATCATGGTATACAATTCTTATTATATATTAATGAAGTCTGTTTTCTTATATTGTATTAAGGTATTTTGTGTCTATATTCATGAAGTACATAGGTCTAGAGGGGTTTTTGCTTCTGATACTGTCTTTTTCTGGTTTTGGTAGTGGTAATAACTTGCATCATAAATGGATTGTGAGGTGTTCTCTCATCATCTATTGTCTGGAAGAGATTTTGCAGAGTTGTTAATCCTTCATAACTTTGTATCTTTACACAAAAGTAACCAGTGTGTCTTACAAAGTTAATGTTTATCTTGTGGTTAATAGAAAATCACAGCATAGATTTAGAAAAATTGAACTATATCCCTTTTACAGAGGTCTAGCTCCATTGTGAACAGTTCCTTGGACAATATTTTAAATGTCAATGGAGTTAATTTTTTAGACTTTAAGGTAAACTCAGTGAATGCTCAATTTATCTTTCCCAAAGGCAAATGTTTCAGTTATCCACTGCAACAAAACAATCTTTTCTTTTTTCTTCAGTAGGTTTGAAATAATGGCTTATAAATAATGGCCTGTTCATTCTCTGTTGCTTTCCTGGGATTGTTGTGACCTTAAAGGAGGAATGACTTATTATTTCTCATTTCTGTGTGTTGGCTGTGCTCAGCTGGGTGCTTCATCAGTTCCTATTGGTATTAGCTGGCAGTTCAACTGGGTCTAGAATGTCATTGCCTTTGTTCTTGGGCTTTGGGGTTTCAGATTAGATGGCTGAAACAACTGGTGCTAGAATCTCTCTCATTCCATCTGGGATTTCTGTCATGACAGATAGACATTTTTTTTACATTGTGTCTGTCTTCCAAAAGAGTGAAAACAGAAACCCCTATGCTTCTTCAAGCCTAGGCTTGGAACTTGCAGTGTCACTTCTTCATTCTACTGGTCAAAGCAAGTTCAAGACCAACCCAGAATTAAGAGAATGGATGTAGACTTATGCAAGCACATGCAGCACCAGGAAGAACTGTTAATGTTCATTTTTACAAACAATCTCCTGCAGGCCTAAGAAAGATCATACTTGACATTCTCTAATGGTAATAAACTAAATGTTAAATGTCTTCAAATTCATTTTTTCATAATACATGATAATACAGATATAAAAATACACGTAATATAGTAGTATGTGCCTATAGTAAGCTAATAATCGCTCCTAAAAATATGTGTCGACCTCCTGTTTCCTGGCACTTATGAATGTTACCTTATTTGGAAAATAAGAATGTTATTTGGATTGTTACCTCACATAGATTTGCAGATACAGTCTTCAGATGAGGAGATTATTCGAGCATATCCAGATAGGCCTGATATGCCATCACAAATATCCTTACATTTGTGAAAGAGAAAGGGGGAGATGGGACATAGTAGAAGAGGAAGCAATATGAACGTGGAGATAGAGATTGGAGTGATGTGGCCACAAGTGAAAGAATGCTGATAACCCCCGGGAAGCTGGGAGAGGCAAGGAACAGACTCTTCCTTAGGGCCTCTTGAAGCTTGATTTTGGCTTGTTAAAACTGATACAGGATCTCTGGCTTTCAGAGCTTTGAAAGAATGCATGTAGGTTGCTCAAAGCCACTAACTTTGAAGTAATTTGTTACAGCAGTCACAGGAAATTTTGCCTTTTCAGGCAAAAATTAAAAATTAAAAGTGTAAGTTGTGCCTTTGTATCGTCATTTGTAAAAAATGTGCCCCTCTTTTTGTTACCTCCGTTATTTTTGTTACCTTTTTGCTTAATGCAAACATTTTATGTAAAGAAGGATATAGTTTGCAAAAGAAATGTTTGGGTTGAATTCTATCTTGCTGAGAAATTTTTGTATTTGTCAAGATCATTACTTCAGTATATTATCAAATCTCATATTTTTTTTATTTTGCAGCTATTCTATAACTGTGAACTTCTTGATATATCATTTTTTTTTTTTGGCTGTTGCAATATGGCTCAACATTGTGTTTTTATTCAGATAGCCTTTACTTTTAACACTATTTATAACTAGAAAAATATAGTTTGTTTGAATCCACAATGAATTTCAGATTCAGTTTCACAATTGTTTTATATTTAAAGAATACTTTATTCAGTAAAATTTGAATTTGTCCAAGTCAGAAGGGTAATGTACTGTTGTCTTAATTCTTTATTATAGAACATTAAGCTCATAGCAAATGCCAGTAATTATCCAGTGAAGGCATGTCTGTTTGAGTCATCTCTCATCTCTAAGATGCAAGTGCCTGCCTGCCTACTATTTTGGGTCTTTGCATTTTTTGCTGGAAATGTACATTAAAATTTAATATACCAATTTCAGAAGAGGTTATAACAGTAGTTTAGGAGCTAAGATGTCTTGACCAATAGAGTAAGAAATGCACAATATTTTGAGTTAATTCTATAGTGAAAATATTAGCAAGACTGACCAAGACAGAAGTAGGGAAAATATGTATTACCAATATCAGGAATAAAAAATGTGATATGACTACAAATAGTACAGATATTTTAAAAACTATGGAATATTATGAATCACTTTATGCCAATATATTTGACAGCTTAGATGAAATGGACAAATTTCTCAAAAAAATAACTTGTCAAAAATAACAAAAAGAAATTTTAAGCTGTATGTCAATGAAATAAATTGAATTTTTAATTAAAAATATTCTCAACAAAGAAAACTCTAGGCCCAGATGGCTCTATTGGTGGGTGATGATAAACATTTAAGGGAGAAATAAAACCAATTCTACATATAGTCTCTCAGAAAATAAAGGAGAGACCATTTTAACACTGAGTTCACCAAAACCAGAGAAGCAAAATATAAGCAAAAACAATCCAGGTCTATGTTTTTATAAATATAGTTGAAAAAATTCTTACCACAATATTAGCAAAATGATTCCAGTGAGATATTAAAAAATACTACATCTAGACTAAGTAGAGTTTATTCCATAATGAAAGACTGGTTTAAGATACAAAATCAATTTAATATTATATGTTAACAGATTGAGAAGTTATGTGATTATCTTAATAAGCACAGGAAATTATGGGTCAAAATTCAACAGTTACCCATAAAAAACAAACAAACCCTCACTGAACCAGGAATGAAAGGAAACTTCTTGAAACTGATAAAAGGCATCTATAAAAAACAAAAATCCATAGTTAAAATTGTACTTAACAGTAAATATTGAGTGCTTTCCCACTAACATTGGAGCAGAGATGATGTCTGCCCTTAACACTTTTGTCCAAAATATTAGTGGATGTCCTAGACAAAATAGCAAGAAAAAGAAATTAAGGGTAAACAAAGAAAGCTAAATTGTCCTTATTTACCAAGAACATACTGTGTACTTAAAAATCCTAAGAGATCTTGAAAAAACAACTTGATTAGAATTGTTGCGGGATAGAAAACTTGTATTAAAAAAATCAAACGTTTTTTCCAGAGAGAAATTAAAGAAGATATAAATATGTGGAAAGGTGTGCCCATTTCATAGATTGAAAAACTCAATTTTTTAAAATGTCAGTGTTCCCCAAATGGGTCTATAGAATCAGTATAATAATATTCAAAATTCTGCAGGCTCTCTTTTTGGATAGAAATTGATGAGCTGATTTCAAAATATATGTGGAAAGGCAAGGAAACAGTCTTAAAGAAGAAAAGAGACAGGGTTGAGAATTACTGAGTTAGAAATTTATGATGATTTAAAACGGTTTGAATCTAGTTTGAAGTGCTTAATATAGATTTTCTTTCTGAAAAATTACATATTAAGGTAATTAGCACAATGCAAAAATGGGAGAATGAGAAAAATGTAAATATAAGTTCATATTTAAGTTATGTAACATTACCAACATTTTTCATTTATGTAAGTCCTTATAATAAATCAATGGAAACACATCAGTTTTTTCTTTTTTTACATTAAAATAGGTGTATTGCTTTGGGTTCTTTTCAAGCTGCTGGCTAAGAAGAAAAAGAAAAAAAATATTGGCAGGGCCATAGGGGCTCAAAGGAACAGTGAATGTGGTGCTTGGCAATGAGATGGAAAAGGGCAAGAATGAAAACAGTTCTGGACACTAGGAATCAGGACCCATGACTACAGTAGTGGTTATAGCCTGGGCATAATGCCTTTGGAATCGAATGAGATGCCAACCCCTTGATGTCTTTGTTGTTCTCCTCCAGATTCAAAGTCTTGGGAGAGGAAATCTAACTGGACAGATGTTGGAGATTATTTTCAAAGATGGTGGCAGTACTTTTCTCTTCCCTCTACTCATACGTTTTGCAATTTGACCCCTGTCGCTTCTTCTGTCAAGAAGTGGAGTTTATCCAGTCTTGCATCAATTTGGACTTAGTTGTGTGACTTGCTTTGGCCAGTGAGACATTAGCAAATGTTACCCAAACTTCCTTTGGCTAGAGCTGGAGCTCTGGGTTTACCATGTGAACACGCTGGAGCTAGCATTTTGGAGAGTCTGCACATAGGAGAACCAAGGTGCTCTGGCTGCAGGCCTGCTGCCGGCATTCACCCCGTAACTGCAGTGGAGAAGGGACCCGAGTCAACACCAGCAGAACAATCTGTCATCTGAGCCTAGCTCAGATTGCTAACCCTTAGTATCAAGCAAATAAAATTTTTGTTTGTTAAGACACTAAGATTTGAGGTAATTTGTTAAGCCGCAATAGAAAACTGGTATTTAAAAAGTGTCAACCAAAATACGTTGCATTGACTCTGGACTCATAATTACCCTTGAGAATAATACGCTAAAAATTAGTCGTAATGTCATACAACCATATGAGGGATATAAGAGGATAATCATAGTGATAAAAGAGAATATATAATGAGTCCTTTCAATGTACTGGCATTTATCTAAGTACTTTATTAGATAACTAAGCCACTTAACTCAGGTCATGAAGTCTTTATTTTTTAAGGTATTATTGATATACACTCCTACAAAGGTTTCACATGAAAAAACAATGTGGTTACTACATTTACCCATATTATCAAGTCCCTACCCACACCCCAATGCAGTCACTGTCCATCAGTGTAGTAAGATGCCACAGATTCACTATTTGCCTTCTCTGTGCTACACTGTTTCCCTGTGCAGATCATAAAGTCTTAAGCAATAGAGATAAGATTTCAACTCAGTCTGTTTCTAGAACCTAGATATAAACGTTTGGCACTAATACATGTCTCTTGACAGCGAGAAATATTAATACCTATGCATCCCACTAAAAGTAAATAAGGAGAATTATGTGTAAACATGAGGAGGTTGTAGTCATTAACTTTTATTGGACTATGAATTTCATGTTTAGACAGGATCCTAAGTTGTTTCTTGCTATGAAAGATGAGGACATTCTCACACTTTTATTTCTTTCTATAGCTTCCCATTTCAATTCCTGATTTTGTTAGTTGTAATATTTTAAATTTTAATTTATATTTTTCCCCTCGACATAATTCCTGTGGCTTTCAAACCTTATTTTCTTTTTAAAATTAATATGCACTTCTATCATTTGCCTTGACTTCTCTGTTACTGAGGTCTTTGTTTTCTTAGTTGGCTAAATTTTATGATCATGTAGCCCATCTCTCTCCCTCCCCAACAATGCTCATCAGATCTCTTATAAGTAAGAATATTTGCCTGTGTCCTTATAATTGGAATGCAAAGTAATTGAGTGTAAAAATTGGAGTTCGAGTATTTTTCTCTTCAGTTTTATAGAAGTTATTGAATATCCTGAGACGCTTTATTCCCTCTTCTGCTTGGAATCTTTATCCCAGTAATTCCTCAGTGTTGACGCTTCTATTTTACCATTATTTGAAAATAAAAGTCTAAGCCAAACCTCTGTTATTTTTTCCTTTCAGTATTTTGCGTCTTACTCTATTTTCTTGCCTGGGTACACCAGTTTTTAAAGTTTGTTGATTCACCTTTGTCAAACTCAGCCTCCATGAGCTTTTCTCTAAGTAACTTAAATATTTGACTCCTTTCATTCTTTTTGAGAAGTTTCCATAAACGTGTTGTCCGTGACTGTATGTGGTTGAAGTGGCACTTATTTTAGTTTTATTTATTTCTAATCCACCTAATTTTTTTCTTTCTGTTAATCTTTTGTATCTTTTCTTTGAGTTTTCTTTTTTGGAAACATTATCTTTCATTTGTTAAACCTGTGAGCTCTTCTTTCTTTGTAGTTTTTAAATTAATCTCTTCTAAACTTTGGAGCACTATTTCCTGATACAGTCTACATTTATCTTTTGCTTGTGTTTCTTCCCCTTTCAGCTGCTACCCCTTCATCTCTCTGTTTCTATGTAATACTCTCTCATTCTTAGTAATTACTCAGCTCTGAATGGGGAGAGTTCTATCTCATCGTACTACTTAATAAATTAGTGCCATACAATAGAGAATAGATAGGGGGATCTGGGGCACTCTACATCTTCAATTCATATTCATTATTTGGAAAAGTAGTTGTCAGATTTTTCCAATAGAGTCGGTAAGTGTTCTTTGCGGTCCGTACAGAGTGACTCTGCTATCGCAATACAAAGGTGGCCATAGAAAATATGTAAATGTGCAGGCTATGCTCCAGTAAAATTTTATTTACAAAACCAGATAGTGGTTTGCATTTGGCCCATGGCAATATTTTGTTGACCCCTGCTCTTGGATATGTGTTGCTCAGTTGTAGGTAAGAGGCCTTTACCAGGTAACGATGAATGCAGCTCATGTAACACCCAGTCCACATGAAGCGCAGTACATGATGGCTTGCCTCCGAGTTGACTCTGTTGCAGGAATGAATGATGCTGTGTTGGCGAAGAATCTGCAGTTACTTGACATTGATTATACTACTGCCCATGTGACTTGTAGAGCACCAAGAATATGTCACCCTCCGCTCCACTTCCTTCCTGGGTGTCCCTGCCTCATTTCTCCTACTCCCAGATGTAGCAACAGTGATACTCTTTCAGCAGTAGTCAGCCTTCCTTTTTATTCTCTTTTAAATCTATGTTTGTGACCTATTTTTATAGACTATGTTCTTCAGGCAGGCTTTTGGCATCATGAAAAAAATTCTGTGTTTCAAAAAAGTAAGGTCTTGAAGATGTGAAATTAATTTGGCTTCCAAACTGTGGTCTCAAATCCATTCAGAAACTCAATTTATTTCTTTACTTTTGGTCACATGCAGCTTCTTCATATAAGAAAGGAATGCCTCTGACTCAGTGAGTATAGAACCTTGGGATTAAAGAAAAAAATCAGTCAACCATGTAATAGTGCAAAATACTTGTTTTTATCAAATAATATTCTGTCATACTTCTTTCAGTTCATTCATTTGACAGACACGTTTAAACACTGATAATGTGCGATGAGTAAGATGAAGTCATTATACAGGCAAAGCTTATTGCCAAGTGAAGAAGAAAATACTTTTTTCCCAGACTTAGATGTAATTGTGGAAATTGCAATGGTAACTTCAACCCCAGCCCATACTTTTCTGCAACCAGAAAGAGCAAAAGTTGGGAGAGAGTAAGAAAGAGTGAAGACAGAGTGCTTAAAGTATTTTAGTTCTAATATCATTAACGTACTATCACTTTTTTATGTATTTGCTTATAATAGAAAAGGAGCTATAAATGCATGCAAATACATAATTAACATCTTGTAATATGTTAATTTTATAAAGGTTGCTTGGGATTATTGCTTTATACATCTAGTTTCCCTATTTTGGGGATTTATAAAGTTGCATTTAGATTTTGTTTACATTAGATATCGGCTTTCATAGAAAATAGGAATTTTGGACAATTTGATAGGAATATCTAAATGTAAACTTTGCCAAAAGGTACCCTATGTACATTGGTATGATTCATTGGATATATAAAAAGCATGCAGCAGTATCCAAAGGTGGTGTTTTTCACTTTGATATTTTGTTTGTGTATTCTTTCCTGTAAAAACTAGAAGTGTATGGAAAAAATACAATGATTTCTGAGATGGTTAATTTAGAGAGGTTCTGGAGTAACACTGTCTTCTAAATTTTTTCTTTATGAAGTGGTGGGTATTTTCACTGTAATAATGTCTCTAAATGTTGATACACTCCTTACTTTTCTCTTTGTTGGAAAAAAAAAGCAAAAGGATAAAGACCAATGCTTATTGAGGAAATTAAGGTTGTGATATAACTACTAGAAGTAGTACAACTGCTAAATTAAAGAGCTAGGACACTAACTACTCTGTTGATTGAAATCAACATGACAGTTATATTTAGGAAACACAGAGTTTATTCCTAGTCTCATTAAGGACCATTGCCCCAAAAGCAGCCTGTCAGTGGGCTATGAGAAATGTGTGTAAAGCCCCTGCATGTGAAGACATACAGCAGGGGATATGTGAAGACATACAGCAGGGGATATGTGCAGGAAAGAGTTACGTCTATCAATACATCAAGCAGTGTAGCATGTGTTCATTTAGTCAGTGTCCTAAAGGACCATGGTAGACACATTCCGACACTAAGTGTGTGAAAGGAGGCAAGGATAAAGGTCTCATGAGGTGGGTGGATCACCTCATTTTCCTTTGGGGATGGACAGAGGACATGTGACATTATGTTATCGATGCTGAACAGAAAATTCCTGACTAACTACATTCCTGGGAGAGGTTGAAACCACAGTTAGGTTAAGTGTTAGTCCTGGTTTGGGGACTTGGCCCTACAGAAGTGACAGTGTATTGGGCCTGTGTCTTTCTATTTTAACAATTTTCCCTTTTGATGAGACTGTCAGCTAAACTGAGAGATGTGATCAACATTTAAGACATCAGCGCCACTTTGGCATCACTACCACACTGTGTGGGTCCCACAGCTTTGACTGGTCCTTCTAGGTGTGTCCGTGGTCATGACATTTTCCCTTTATACCCCTGTAATAGTCACAGGTTTCACTTCAGGCTCACAGTCCTTTAGTCCGTCATTTTCTTCAATGCTCCCAGGTTCCAGTCTCAGGGAGATCATCTGCTTGGAAGTTAGCAGCTGCTTACTTGCATTTAAAAGTTTTTTTGAGAGGATACAATGTGCCAGGGAGATGATTATGATAACTATAAGTAGGATCATTCCGAGTGTTGGGCGTGCACTCCGAAGCCATGGTGTCCAAGACCCAAATCAATCGAAATAAAATAAGTAGTTATCCTTTCAATCCAGTGGCTTGCTCAGTGACCTTCTGTAACTGAGGTTCAAGCTTCCCAGAAGTGTTGAGCCAGGTGCAGCAGGTAGTGTTGGCCACAGCACGGACGCCTCCTTGCTCAGCTAAAGATAATCAAGGGCTATCATGTTATCAAGAATAACTTTGGCTAGAGAATCTAAAGGTTTTTGTTGGACAGCTGTTGTTTCAGCCACAGATTATTCTGCAATAACTGCCTCACTATTGCCTTATCTACATTTGTCCTCAGCCAGGGAAGCGGGGGCCTGTCAAGAAGGAATCATGAAAACCTACCAAAGGGCCTTTCTAACTTGACTCACTAGATTTTTGTGAATTTATCAAGAAGGTTTTAAAATACTTAGTTAAATACTATTATGGGTCACTGTGAAACAATACATGATTAACCAAAGTGGACAAAGGCTTCATAGACAAATACAAAAAATCACATAGTCGCTAGCAAAACTTAGCTCTTTTACTATTAAGAAGATTGTTTTCTTAAGTAATTTTCTTGAGTGATCATGAAACAGGAAATTATCTTGATAAAACACAGAATTTTGTCTTTGAGGTAATTTAAGTGCAAAGAGAAAACCTTCACAATCTCTAATTATCAAGAGCAGACCAATTGTCCAAGGTAACTTTTGTCTTGTAACAGAGAGAAAAAACAAATTTTAATTTTGCACCAGCTTACTTTTTGATACTACTAATTTTTAATTCAATTCATTTAAATTTTAGTCAGCTTGATCACACCTTAAAATTCTTTTCCCAATATTCCTTTTAATAAACCTTCTATAGCTTATTTTTACATTCAGATTTTGTCCTGTTTTCTTTCCCTCTTTAAATAATCAGATTTACCTAGGACAAAATATTTTCCCTCAATAAATAAATTAAATGTATTTCATTCCTCATATCTTCTTTTACTGAAAGCATACATTCTGCTTTTCATATTCTATTTGGCTTTAATTTTATTTCTTATTGGCTTATTTCTATTTGGCTTTAATTATGTTTATTAGAATTATTAACTTCTAGAAACCTTAATTTCTAGTGAAAATTAGCACTAAGGAATTGTAAACTATTGGACCAACATTCTTTAGATTGGCAAATTTATGCATGTCATATTTTCTAAAAACATGAACCTATTCATAGTACAGTCTTTTAATAAAACACAAACAAGTTTACCAACAGATCCAAAAATATCTTTAGTTCCTTTATAATAAGGAGATAAAAACAGGTAAACTTAGACTTGTTTAACAATTAAGGTTTCAGTTATGTTATCTTATTTGGAAGTGATCCAGATATTTAATAAATTCCCATCATTTAATTTAGCAAAACTTTGTTTCAGATTACCAAAAATTTTGAAAGCTAATTTTAAATAAAGGATTTGTCATACCAAGTTATTGTTGACAGTTTTGTAACAGAGATAACATGAGTTTATTTTTAGTAAACCTAGGTAGAATAAATGTATACCTAATGTTGATAACACTAAAGACATGTCTTTTATTAAACCAACAAACCTAAGCTAGTTTTTATTATTGAAAAGTATCAAAGGTCACAGGAACTTGAAAACATTTGGGTTAGTTTCTAATATTTTTCTGAGATTTAGAAATGCTTCATTAAGGACTTATTTTTAAAATCAATTAAACAGAGCTGTTTATGAATTATCTTTAGCAATACCACCGAGAGGTAGAAAAACACCACATCTACAACACAAAGCCATAAAAACAGATACAGAGGCTTTATAATTATTAAAAAAACAACTTTTAGCCAGGTGATAGGCATGATAATGCGAACTTCAGTAGTTAAAGGAACAGTTGGATCGAAACTGTTTTGTGGCAGATGAAATAAATTAAGGAAGAAATTAAAGCTATTTCTACTACTGTATGTGAAGACACTTAAGATTTATATCTGTCCTGGACAAATGCGCTGATGAAAGCTGTGGCCAGATTTTGGGCAAAAGTGCTTCTATAACCATTTGTATTTTTAAAAAGACCCTGTTTTCCAATTTTCCCCCCCTTCAGTCTTAAGAATTGAAGATGATCTAGGTAAGTGTCA
Source organism: Manis javanica (assembly GCF_040802235.1). Taxonomy (NCBI): domain Eukaryota; kingdom Metazoa; phylum Chordata; class Mammalia; order Pholidota; family Manidae; genus Manis; species Manis javanica. The sequence goes on from NC_133165.1 coordinate 12,015,994, forward strand.
TTGATGGAATTTAACCAGTGTCTAGAGCTGTATTTTTTACCAAGATTTGTAAAGACAGTTCTTTTAGGTTGTAATTTAAATGACATCATAGGTGGGTTCACTTATCTAACTAATTATTGTCAATTTACTTATTTCCCCGAGGCACATAGTTCTAATTTTACCTTAGGGAAGGAGACTTTTTTAAAAAAAGATTTTTATCCAGTTCTAAATATCAGCTTTCAATCTGGTCAGCTTTTGACTACAGAGCTCCTACAATTCTTTTTTTTTTTTTCTTTTTCCTTTTTAATGTGTTGTCAGTTTCAGCCAGGACAAACATTAAATATTTCTGGCAGTATTGAATGACAGCCTTTGGGTGTAAAAAGAGTTTCAGAAAGGATGTAGAGTACAGCTATTGCCTGTCTAAAATCCGAGAGCCACTCCCAAAGAGTTCAGGGAAAACCAGCAACCTCCAAGTCCCACGCAGGCAGAATCAGGATGTAGAACAGGACAAACAGGACAAACGAGAAGGCAATAGCTATTCCTTACCTAATGGTTCTGGATTTCGGAAGGAAGAGTCAATGTGAAATCTGACTTTTCAACTGGACATTACAGACAGAGATTCAGGGGGACTATTTTTGGTAAGAATTTTCACCCCTTGCAGGCGTCTGCCAGTTTTTCCAGGAGCCCGTCTATAGGTTTTGGTATCTGTCAGAGTTTCTCACTGTTTTAAAGTTTTTGCTTAGGTACCTCATATGTTTAATTTCTCATTAGTTTTTGCAATGCAATTTTATAAAGCTATTCTGGAATTTTGAAGATTTTGCTTTTAAGGGCACTTCTTAAATGATTTTATCTAATTGGAACACTCCTCCTAATGGCCATTTTTTTCTAGGTTTAATTCCTCTGAGGGCTGGCAGCAGTTTGGTAGAACTCCAGCTGCTTATCACAGGGTCCTCAGCTGATGGTTATTAAACCAAGTTTTCAGGACACAAAACAAGCTCAGTAAGATTTGCCATTTTTGCCACATATTCACAGCTTCCAGATTCATAATTTTTAGTCCTGGAAGATGGCATCCTTGACTTCTTAAAATTTGTTAAAGATTATTTCCTCTTCATCTCTTTGTAAATACCAATCAAGATGTGTGCTCCATTCAAGCTGTGCAGTCTTGTTGCTGGCTTTCTCTAATTGTGTATGCAAAAACATTAGCTTGGGCAGATGGGAAGTGCCCTGTTCTGGCCATTTTCAGAGTGAGATCTCTGTTAGTAAATTCTCCCATTTGGGGAGCCACTGCAAATAGAAGCTCTAACTGCAGGACAACTAGCCAGAAGTAGCTGTAGATGTTTTTGCTTAAAACACATGTCTGGTTTCCCATTTTGGTTCAGTGAAACATAACTGTGGTTTTAGAGATCAGGGGTCAGAATGTGTAGTGATTTTCCAGGTGTCATTTCCCAAAGGCCCTGAAGCACTCACGTTTCTCAGCCTCTCCACCGGCAGGCTAACGCTACCACGAGGCTCGGAGCGCTGGATGACCAGTCTGTATGTGTGCATCCCCTGACAAGCCATGGTTACTTTGCTGTGAATGGAATTCCCTATGGGATCCAGGCGCATTGTGAAGATTAGGTCTCTGACACCTCTGCCAAGAATGGCAGAGGGAGCTGTGTCCCTTGTCTTGGCATCACTGAGCACTGACTCCCGAGACCTCACTTTGGGTTTGTTTCACTGAATCTGCCTAGTAGACCTATGGAGATGGGAAAACACTGACCAGTTTTTCCTCTGTTAGTTTTTTTTTTCCCCTTTAATTCCTCCCAGTGTCTCCCAACTGAGACTTCAGAATTCCTTCTCCCACCACGTCTTGCTGGGGACACACATTCGAAGAGTGCAAACAACTACTTAAGAAACTGAAAGGCCATCAACCTAAACGAGGGAGGTTTGAGACCCAGGAAAGGCTCAGCCTCCGGATGGGCTCCTTGGGCCCTGCTCGTACCAAAGCACCAGGTCCACGCATTGTTCCAGGCGGTCTCAGGCCCTTCATGGTTGCCAAGAAGTGTCTGCTCAAATAAACATGACTGTTGTATCTAACAGAGAGGTTTATTCCTAGTCTTACTGAGGACCATCACCCCAAAAGCAGCCCGTCAGTGTGTTCTGAGGAGCAGCTGTGAAGTCCCTGCATTTGGAGACATACAGCAGGGGATACGTGCAGGAAAGAGGTTACATCTGTCAATACATTAAGCGGTGTGGCATGTGTCCATCTAGTCAGTGTCCTAAAGGACCATGCTAGACACATTCCGATACTATCTATGTGTGTGAAAGGAGGCAAGGATAAAGGTCTCATGAGGTGAATCACCTTATCTTCCTTTGGGGATGGACAGAGGGTGTGTAACGTTATGTTGTCAATGCTGAGCAGAAAATTCTTGACTGACTACATTCCTGGGAGAGGTTGAAACCACAGTTAGGTTAGGTGTTAGTCCTGGTTTGGGGACTTGGCCCTACAGAAGTGACAGCATATTGGACCTGTGTCTTTCTTTTGCAACTCCCAAGTTTGTCAGATTAAAACCAATGTTCTTATCTATGTATCAATTGTTACTATGTCAACAGCGTATCTTCAGGTAATTGAATAAGTGTACACCTTTAGATAACTCATGTCTCACAAATAGCAATTTCTTACATGTCAAGTTGTTTTCTTAAAGCAAAATTAATTGGAAAATGAGTTTATTTCAGTTTTTCAATGGTTATATTTATTCATTTATAAGTATTTAGTGAGCTCCAGGGGGAAATAATGCAAGTTAAACAGACACAATCCCTAACCTCATCAAACTATTTCCATATGAAAACTTTGTTGGCCTCTTTAAAATAGTCACCATGAGAAGTTTTTCAGTTAATCTGCAGATGTGTCTATTCAAAGTATTTTGGGAATGATTTTAGAATAAAGAGGGATAGCTCCTTTAGTAAATTCTCCCTTCAAAATCTTCCTCTCAAGCTTCACCAAATCCTAATGAGTGTCTGCTTGTAGAGTATATATCATTTTAATTTTGGAAACAACTAAACACCATCCAAATCGAAGCACAACAAATAAGTTACATTGTCAAGTTAAGTAATTAACTTTTTTTATTGGGTTACCCAGTATCCTGTCTTGTTCATTAATATTGCAAAGAATGACGAGCTGTGTCTCAGGTTCTTAATGTAAATGCAATTCCATCAAAGAATTCCATTTTTTCTAGCAATGAATGGCAGAATTCTTGGGCTATCATTTCTAAAGCCTCCTGATTCAGTTTTAAAGAGAAGTATTTTTATGTGTAGCCACTTTTAAAATAATCTCATTGGTTTATAGTCATGCTTTGTACACCTAAAGGGTCTGTGTCTGAACAGATAAAAGGATATAAGATACAACACAAAAAGAAATAGAAAAGGGGGAAAATGCCAAAGTGATGGCAGGTTTTTGTTTTTTAATTGAGCTCCTTCAAAGCAGATATTGTATGTTTCATTAATGTTTGTATCCCTTAAGGTCCCATGATAATTATTGTCAAATGAATGAATGGGTGAATACATGAGTTGAAAAGATTCTGTGTAAAACAAATTTACAGTGCAGTTGTGTATGGAATTCTATGCATAATAAAATAAGGAAAGAACTTTTAGCCAGATGGAAAAAGGGAAGAATTAAGAAAAGGAGTCACAAAATTTTAATTACTAATAAACAGAGTATACATTATGTTTTGTAGTATATCAGAAGTCAAAGTAGGTTTTTTTGCGAGAAGAAAGAATTTGGCAAAAAAAATGTGTGTGAAGTTCATATATACTTCACAATTCTTATACTTTTGCAAATGTTAAGCTCTGAAAGGCCAAGGACAATCATGTTTTATACTCTGTAAAAAGAGTTTCACTATAAAAATAAATAAGAAAGGGTCTTCAGTATTTTTAACATATTCTTCATTAAATCTTATCATTTTCAACTTAAAATTTTTCAGGTACCTACAGAATATTGGATATACAAATCCAGGACCCATAAGACTTTTATCACCTTGAATGAAGGGTTTGTTTGATGATAGCTTCCTCCGTCTTTCATTCACGTCAACGAATATATTTTTTAAAAAGATCTAGCGAATTTGCCATAAGGGAATTTTAAAAAATAATACCACCCACACTTTCCAATGCCTAAGAATAGCAAGGTGGTAAAAAGAGAATTAGACGATGAGGTTATCGAGTCTGTCAAAGACCTTCTTTCCAATGAAGACTCAGCTGATGATGCTTTTAAGAAGAGTGAACTAATTGTTGATGTTCAAGAAGAGAAAGATACAGATGTTGAAGAAGGGTCTGAAGTTGAAGATGAAAGACCAGCTTGGAACAGTAAGCTACAGTACATCCTGGCCCAAGTTGGATTTTCTGTAGGTTTAGGGAATGTGTGGCGATTCCCATACCTATGTCAGAAGAATGGCGGTGGTAAGTTTTGTTCTGTTTTGTGTTTTTCAATTGTACATTGCTGAGTAAATTGCAGTTGATCATCTTATGTAGCTCCTGTTGCAGCAGTATCATTATTTTAGGAACTGAATTTCCTTGTAAAGCCAGGGATTACTCCTTTGTTGGAACTGAGCTCAGCTGAATTTTCAGATTATGTTTCCATAAGAACAGAGGGCTTGGTGTGAATACTCAAGGATTGCTTAAGAGTTATAAATTCTTAAGTTCTTTCTGTGGATGCTATTAAACATCTTTAAATTACTGACTTCTAACAAATATTTCATCCCTTGTTCCTGTCAGTTATAAGTTATAAAGTTTTTGATAAAAGAGAATATTGATGAAAGAAGGCAGAGAATTTTCTATGATTTGTTAACTCTGAATTTTAATTTGTTTTACTCTTCAAAAATACAAAAATTACATGTCATTTAGAATGACTGTAGTCTTCAAATGCTGACCAGAACTTGATACATCCCAATAGAAAGAACTTATCCAGATAATTAATAAGATGCCAGACATTCTTCATCCTTAGATATTTTATGTATTTGGTTCCTAATTCTACACTGTTTGGGGACAAAGTTTAGTTTCAAAGAAAACTTGAAAGAAATTAGTTTGCTTAATTTTAAACACAAAATACCTGCATAAACATGGTATTCTAGTTTTCTGTTTTTGTACATGTAATTTGCAAAATTTTGTCTTTTTGCAAAAATTGTGTTAAAAAATCAAAAAGATATATTGTTCATGTGGGATACAACCTGTATAGTACACTGCAGTCAAACAATGTTAACTAAAATTTGGGTTGAAATTTTATTATCTATATACATGGAAAAATAAGTATTGCTAAAAACTGTTCTATGAGCCTCATTTCAACACACAAATGATAGAAAGAATATTTTGGTATTTGATTCCAGTTTATGATAGTTTTGTTAAGAGGACAAAAATATAGTTTTATTTTTGATGTCGTTGTAACCTACATATCAAAAGAAATAATATAACCACTCGTATATGAAATTTCTTAGCCACTAGGGATAAAAAGCTAAGGTGTTATGGTGATAAAATATGTTAAGATCTTGCTTAGTTAATTCAACCAGGCACAAAACAACAGGTTTGGAAAAAGTAGCCTATTTGACAAGTCTGAGAGGTAAAAATCAATCAGGAAGTGTAACATTGCACATCACTCTCCTCAAACTGTCAATTCCTTACCTGGTCACATCACATATGAATTCTAGAATCAACTAGAAAAATAGCGATGTACTACCATGTTTTATGTTTCTCTCAAATCATCCCATTTCTCGAGACTGGCAGAAGATCAATTCTGATTTTCAGACTTCTTCCCTTCCGGGCCATACTGTAAAGGAAGCCAGGTTGCCTTCCATGTAATACAATTTTTGTCTTGGTGGAGCACTCTAAAGAATTTCATATTTAGTAATTAGCTATTAGCAAAAATAGCTCCTCCTCCTTATTTTTGTATGTAAAAGGAGTCAAAATACCCCTCCTAGTATTTTTTCCCTGTCTTCTAATCGTGAAGTGTAAAATACCAATGGACTTTATTGTTTCAAGATGGCTGTTAAGATACAAAAGGTTGCACTCAACATGCAGCGCAGCATCTAGCTTTGCAGCCAGTATCTTCTGGCTGTTCAAACAGCCTCAGGCTAGCTAACTCTTACTCATTTATTCTTGAAGGTACTTTATGCATAATAGAACTAAAAAGCAATAGACTCAATTTAAGCTGATTTGTCTGAAGATATTATGCTTAAAGCACAGTGATCAAGCTTAGTAAGTTGTATAATATAGAAAATAGGCAGCTTAAGGTTTGAAGTCAATTTGAGTATGAAGCTTGACTCCTTCCCCCACTAGCCATGTGATCTTTCACAAATTAATCTGCTTCTTCAGGCTTACCCCCTACATGTGTAAGGTGACAATAATAATATATTTAACCCCATTGGATTCCTGTAAGGAATAAATGAGTAACCACACATAACATGCTTAGAAATGCTCCTGGCAAATATTAAATGGTCAGTGACTTATTTTTAATATGGGGACTAATGTTAGAGTAATTTGAGTTGGAAGAAAAGGCTAACTATCTAATAGCATGTCATGCACCCAAAACTGAGGAAAGATTCCCAGAATCTAGTCTTAATTCATTCTCTCTCTTTTTTCCTAGTCATTCACACATACGTAAATACATTTACACACTAGGATTTGATGCAGGGCTCAGACTGAACTTTCAGTCCTATGGGACATATTTTCAGATCATTAGTGCATGAATGTTACCAGTCATTTTAGAGTTAGAATTTTGATAATCCTGTTTTATAAGCTCATACATCCCTGCTTTACCCCTTTGTAGAATCAACCCAAGAACAGAAAGACTGAAATTCAGACATAAGAAAGTAGAGATTTTTTTCCTTCTACCCTAGGGGGAATTCTTGTATATGGGCATTATTTTAGAGATACATAGATCCTGAAACAAATAATCTGGAAAAAATTATTAATATTTACTTTTTCATCAGAATAACTACAGAACGATTTGAATAGCTTTCAAAATTTATTAAATACCACTCAACACTTTTTAAGAAATGGGAAATATAGTAAATGGCCTCCTATTTTAAAAGAGAACTATTAGCACCACCCATTATGACCCACTTGACAGTATTGGGTAGCACAAAACTCCAGATAAGAAATTTAAATGTAGCAAGTCCATCTTATGGGTTATATACATAAATGAGCACAGGTTTCACATTTAACTTTATCAATTAATAGAGCCTAATATTAACATGGTCAGACTATTTAAAATCATTAATCATGTCTCAATTTGAGATTTAAGTGTAAAAAAAAGTATTTTAAATATGGTTACTGTAAGGATAATAGCACATATTTTTTGTAATAGACATTAAATATCTTAGTTTCTCAGCTGATCTCATCAGAGATTAAAAAATTACTCATTTCCTGAAGTGTCCTTTTTATGTGAAGTATATGTGGGAAAGACATTTGTTTGTGGTGGAAGTTTCTTTACTTTTACGTTTTCCTTTCCTTTTCTTTTTTTTTCAGTCTAGGCAGTCATCTCTATTATTATCTAGGGGAAAAAGTCAGTCTTAATACCAGAAAATCTCAATCATTCCAATTTATCAGATTTGGAATGCCTGATGTAGATGAGTTTGAATACAGTTTAATAAATGACTTCATAAAAGTTGTGTGAATAAAATTTCCAGGAGTCTGTGAAACTTATTTGAGAAAATAATTAATTTTGAGGAATCCATTATTTTATGGAAAATGAAATTATTTTCCCTTTCAATAAAATGAAGCTAAATCTAAATTATTCATTGATATCATTACTTTTATTATAATGTTTTTGTCAGAAACTGTAGCAAATTCAGATTTCAAATATTAGAAAGTTTAAAGTAATGAACTTGAATTTTCTTCAAAGTTCTTTGTAATTATACTATATAGAAGTTCAAATAGCATTTTTCATGAGATAATGAGAATCAGTGTGTTCTCTACTGTAACTGTTGAAAATATAACCTATTTTATTTGTTTCTTCCATAGGTGCCTATCTTTTGCCATATTTAATACTGCTTCTGGTAATTGGTATTCCCCTTTTTTTCCTGGAACTTTCTGTGGGTCAAAGAATTCGGCGAGGAAGCATTGGTGTATGGAATTACATAAGCCCTAAACTGGGTGGGATTGGATTTGCAAGTTGTGTAGTAAGTTTCCTGGTGTGGTATATGCCATATAATTTTTACACGGTTTTTAATTATGTAGTTTGCACTTAAATAAAACCCTTGGGAATATATTTCTAACCAACACTTTAATCTTAAAAAATACACTAGAGCTTGCACTAGTATACAAAACAAGCTATAAATATTGGTATAGTTCAATCTTGTTAATTCCTGTTCTCAAGACCTATGATAGAGAACTTTTTAGAAAAGATAATGTTTCAAGTAAAAATAAAATGATTAAAAAAAATGTCTATGTGGGGTTTTATGTATTTCATCTCACTGTGTTATAGGCAGGTGCGTGAGAGGTTTGACATGATCCCATCATTTTATTTTGCAGGTGTGCTTTTTTGTGGCCCTCTACTACAATGTCATCATTGGCTGGAGTCTGTTTTATTTTTCCCAGTCTTTTCAGCAGCCTCTACCTTGGGATCAGTGTCCTTTGGTGAAAAATGCTTCACATACGTGTAAGACATGTACACTGTAGTATTTTTGTATTTAAAAATCGTAAAGATGGTACAAGCCCAAACTTTCAAGATTTTTTTCTTTTTAAGAATAATGTGGAAAATCTTTCAAAATTATTACTGTAGGAAACTTTCCTTATCCTCCAGTTAAGCATCTGCACATCTAATTTTGCTAGCTATTTCCAAGTTGTTTTATTGTGCCCTATGATATTAAGGTGAAATATTGTAAGCCTTCAGTTAATTTTGAGAATCTTTATTTTATACACCTTTCTTGTGACTAAAAGAGGAATTTGGATCAAAGTAACTGATTTTATATCTTTGACTCTGTTGTTTATTTTTATGTCCTAGAATATAAATAAAGAATAATTCCCTATAGAAGTGATGTCCAGTAATTATCGAATGCAGCTCACATATGTAGACCAAAATTTTTAAGTAGCCATATTTTAAAAAAGTAAATAGAAACAAGTGAAACATTTAATTTAATCCAACATATCCAAAGTATTAACATTTCAGCATATATTTAATATAAAAATTATTAAAATAATTGCATTATTTTTCTTATACTAAGTTTCCAAAATCCCCTGAACTAGCTCCGTTTAAAAGTTGCATGTGGCCAACACTTAGCACATTTGATAAGTCTGCCCCAAGCAGTCAATCAGATAATTCAGGGGGAGGATGCAACTGTATAAACCTCACATGTTTTAATTACTTTGACAAAAAGTTCATATATTCCTATTTCAGAAATGTGTAATAAGAAATATCAAAGAGAATACATGTCTGTTGATTTTTCACATTTGCACAGTTGAGTTTTCATTGTGAATGTAAATGTTTCTGTAGAATAGTAGTACTCTTTTAGGATATGTTAAGAACTGTTTTATAGGCTTACTGGAAAAAAAATCTCTTTACTCTTTATAGTCTGAAATGATTGTGTTACCTTTCTTTCTACAGTTGTGGAGCCAGAATGTGAAAAAAGTTCCGCCACCACCTATTATTGGTACAGAGAAGCACTGAATATTTCCAATTCCATTTCTGAAAGTGGGGGCTTAAACTGGAAGATGACTGTCTGCTTGCTGGCTGCCTGGGTCGTGGTTTGCTTGGCTATGATCAAAGGCATTCAGTCTTCAGGAAAAGTTAGTATGTCAGAGCCCCTCCTTATGTTACTCACCACCACTCCCGGTTACTGTGCCCCCCTGAAGCTCTGCTCTGTATCTCTGTGGGCAAACTTCAAGTAGCACTTCATTCTAGGTCGTTAATTAAAGATTGGTAGAAAGTGGTGCTTTTAAAAACAGGTTTAAGAAAAGGACATGAATAAAGATATAATTGTGTTTTATAGTGGAATCTAAAGTCATGTATAATCTTTCATTATTTCATGAAGATCATCTTTGACATTTTTTATCAATACCTAGAAGCCCTTTCTTTTTTGCTATTTATTCAGTTGACCCTAATGTTTTAGTTCTCAGATTACTAAGTAGTTCCAATCATGGAAACTGGGCAAAGTAATAGATTGAAGAATTTGTTCATTTTGTTTGTGTTATGTCCTTCATTTTTCTCTACTATATGTGTTCTAAGGAAGGAATAGATAGCTATGTAAAAGATTTAAAAATAATCTAGTGTGGAGTTTGATGCATTGAAATGTTTTAAGGATGCATTAGGAAAGTAATTACTATTCACTATTTTGCTTTCACACTGCACTTTTTTCCCTATTACTGTCATTGTTTTAAGGTTCTCCATATCTTTTGGAAGAACCATAGCAAGAATTTTTTATTGGTTTTTCTCTCTGTGCCTTAACAGTCCGTCTCTACTATTTTCTCTTTCCAAAGTATAGATCTGACTGTCTATCTTCCCAAGCTGGTAAACTGCCAGTCAACAGCATATACTAGTAGGAGTGTGGCTAACAGTAGCTGCAGTTGTAGCAGTAAATGATTTTGATGAAGATTATTCTGGCATGATCAGGGCAAGCACAATAACGGAAGCCACTATTTGCTGCATGTTTACTTTGCTTTAGGCACTGTGATAAGTGCTCTATATACTTTACCCCATTTAATTCTAAAGAAAACTCCAAGAAGTAATTGCTGCTCTTGGGCTTGTTTTACAGATAAAAAACAAGTTCAGGAAAATAGGTAACTTGCCCAAAGTGTCATGGCTTAGTCAATGCTAGTACTTGGATTCCAACTGGGTCTGTCCAGATCTAGAGCTCATGTTATTTAACTGTAACTCTATAATGTCTCTCACTGTCGTATTTTTTCCTCACTGAATAGTAAACTCATTTAGGGGAGAAGTCTGCCTTGATTCACCTTTTACTCCTCTTACTTCACATTTAATTAGAAATGTTTGATGATTTTTAAATTTGTAAATCACAGCCAATTTTACATTTACCTTCCTTCTGAAACTTCTACACCATATATCCCTTGAAGAAATGAATATGGTAGATAACATATCTGAACACTTTCAATCTTTTGTGAATGTTAGTGTGCTGTATGATTAGATAGGTTGAATTAATTGGTTCAGTTGGGTGTGTCTCCTGCTGTCTTCTACTAATGTAAGACCCTCATTACAGTCAGGTTATAAGTAAAGGAATGGATCCTTAAGCCAAATCTAACCACGTTTGTATGTTTCCTAACATAATGTTTGGTAGGAAGAGAACCACCTGTGGTCAGTGAGAGAAGTCCAAAAATCCTGTGCTCAAATCTTAACAGCCACATTTTGATTTTTCTTATTCAGAGTATGTATGTGTCTTATCATTTAAAGAAATGTTCATCCTTTTTTTTAATCACAGCATTTGGGATATTTTTCTTATGTAATATAACTTGAGAAAAATTTAATGTAACATATACTACATCCATTTTATTATTTCAGTGAGAAGGCTTCAGGGAGAGAGTGGCTTTGGGGCAGAATTTGAGGACAGAATTTAATAGATACAGGTGGGGAGAAAGCTCTAAGTAATGTGAACAAGGATGTGAAAGTCTAAATTCTCACAATTCCTCAGTCGGAAACAATGAGCTAAATATGATGACAAACTTATTCAGAATAAATGTAAGGCTCTGTTTGCCTGCCAAACAAGAAAAGCCTCCAAATAAGAAATAAACAAGCACGTAAGTGCAGTGTAGAGAAATATGTTATCAGGGTAGTCTGTGAAAAACCACTTAGGACATTTAGCAGCTCAAAGAATATGAGTCAGCTTGTGATATGCTTGACCAACACACACACACACACACACACACACACACACACACACAGTCACCAAAAATGCTGTTTTGGAAACGGCGTGAATTACAAGAGGACTATTATAATAATAGCATCATTCTCCTTTGGGCCTGGCAGGCACCCCTTAGCTAAGCCACAAGTATAGTATTGGATTTTCCTGAAGTCTTTGTTGTGGAGCAGAGAAATCTCAGCCCAATAATCACAGTCTTGAAGTAATTGAAGACAAAGAATAAAGCGTATTCTGTGTGGCTACAGAGAATGGAACAGTGATCAAATATTGGGGATGATGGAGAGTGGCATGGGGGGTAATATTCGAAGAAAGAAAGACCTTTCAGGAATCAAGCGTGGTAAGAATGCAGTTAGCTGTCTCTGTGGTACCGAGCTCTGCGCTGCTGGAGGTGGTCAAACAGAGTTTGCACGTCCGCCTCTATTAAAGGGGTGTTTGCCCCAAAAGGAAAAAGGAAATGGAACCTCTGAGCTTTTTTCTAGCTCTAAGGTATTATTTTTCACTAGCACTACTTTGCCACTGTTACTATTACTGCGCCGGGTGCTTTGCATACATTAGCTTATTTAATCTTTCTGTCAGCCAGGTGGTTTCCATGTTTTTATCCCCATTTTACTGCCAAGTCACTATACACTTAGGAAGCACAAGTAATTGGCCAGAATTGAACCATGATAAATGTTAAAATTACAATTAAACTATGAAGTCTTCACAGAGAATGACTCTTGAAGGTGTGTTTAAATGAACATTTTAATATGTAAGAAAAGGACACACCTAAATGATTTCATGTTTTCTGTTTTTCAGTAGTTGAGTAGAATGGAAAGATTTTCATATAATATTTTCATCAATAAACTTTCTGTGAAAGGCAGTTCAATTTTCAAGGCCCGTGGGGTCTTAAAATCAGCCAAAGAAACATATAATTCATTGTTTCATTTCCCAGTTTTTAAAAAAATGAACTTCTTGGACAACATAAAGGTCATTTATTTATTCATTTAGCAAATACTTACTGAGCATGTACTAGGCACTGATGTAGTTCTGGAGAGAGAGTAATAATGAACAAGGCAGACACAATACCTATCTTCATAGAATCTCTCCATTCTAGTGGTAGAGGCCGACAAGAAACAAATTCAAAAACTAATTTCAGATAGCAATGCAAAAAGTAAAGTTTTGTAAGGAAAAAATGGGAGGTAGCATTTTTCATACAGTCAGGTAGAATTTAACCTATTTTTAATAATAATATGCAGCTATTGTGGTATAATATGAGAGCCATATGATTAAATACAAAGAATTTGTGTTTAAAAATGCAATGTGGATGCCTCTGTAAGGTGATGATGATGACTGAATATACATTTTTAAATGTCAGGATTTAATAATTAAATATTTTGTCATTTTCCCTGGTTACAAAAGACAATTTGGGTGTGCCATGCTTGATAATACTTACATGTTTAAAAACTTACCAATTATTTTTCTCAATGATTTTTAAACATGAAATTTTCCTTTTTAGGAAGCTAGCTACAGTCTTACACAGAATACAAACCAGTGTCTTTAAGAATTCAAATACTTGCTGAATTAATAAATGAAATTTGAAATGAGTCTTATTTCAATTCAGTATATAATTTATGAAATATTGCAGAATAAAGTTTTTTTTTTTTTAGTGAATGTGTACAGAAATGAAAACTTCTTATAAAGTTGTCTTTGTGTGTAGTATTTCTGAGTATCTACTATATGTCAAGTGCTGGTGAATCTGAAGAAGTTAATATGCTAGTCTTTATCCTCATGCCCAGAGTAAGGGCAGTCATCGAAGTCTATGCAAAGTTCATGACAGTTTAGAGGCAGCCTCTAAAATTAACCTGGATTTGGGGGAACTCTTCACAAAGGGTTTTGGTCTAGAGTTTGCTGGTTGAACAGGAGTTCACCAGACAATGCAGAGAGTGAACACTGGAGGCATGGAAAACAGCATGTGCAAAGCCTCAAAATTGGTGCATAATTTTGGGGCTTTTACAAGCCCCCACATGGCTTTTACATACAATTTGTACAGCTTATAAGAGATGAAACTTGAAATGTAAGTTGATGGCAGATATTAATGGATCTGTGGACACTGGTAAAAAAAACAAAAAACGAACAAGTCAAAACTATTACCTAACAAACAGTGTGGATTATTTGAGGACTTTAACAGTTTATTGATAGCATCAGATTTTTGAAAGATCATTCTGGTAGTAGCATGAGTGATGGATTTCAGGGATGAAGGAGAGAGCTTGACAGGGACAATCTGGAGGCAAGATGATTAAGAAGCAGTGAAAGGTGACACGTCCTAGAGGATGGAAATGAAGGGATAGATGAGAGATTTTTGTGGTAAAATCCACTGGACTTGGTGATCAGTGGGCTATGGGACATGGGGGAGAGGAACATATCAGGGGATGTTAGCATTGTGTAGTCTGGGCAAACACAGGAAGAACAATTTTTTCCCTTAGTTTCTAATTTGAAATTATATTAAAAATATACTGAGGGCATGCCATATTTATCGGAAAAATCACTAGCAACCTATCCAGATTATTTCAGTGTGCGGTCTTCATTTTCACTTTTAAAACGAGTGGGATTAATTTAAATTACTTATAAGGCAGCAAATATCAGTCATGTTGAAAACAAAAAGATAAGCTATTATTGCACAAGATTTGTGAAGATAGGTTTAGGAATTTGTGAAGTAATAGCTTTAATTCAAGTGAGATCAAGGCCGCTTGAGTAGATACCTAGTAGACTGAGAGATTTTAAGAATGCTTAAAGTAGGCAGGAATAATGAAATGAAAGTACATCTGAAAACATTCTGATAAAAAAATCAAGGAATGTGGGTGAATTGATGTCATGAAAGAATTACACCATTCTGAAATGTTTGAAAAATTGTATTTCTTTAAAACTAATTAAATGACAATATAGTTATTTTTATTAAAATGTTCTTAACTGCTTTGACTTTATTCAGAATGTTAATTTTTTTTTCTTAGGGTGCTTAAATGTAATTAAGTAGATGGTGCAACAGAAATACAAATTACTGTGTTGACAAGTATGTTGTTTGTCTATAGTTATTATGGGAATCGGTATCTCTTACTGCCCTGAGCCATCTTCTGCTATGGCAGCTTTTCCTCCATTTTTTCTGGCGTCCCTCCAGTGCTCCCACCTATAGATCCATATCATATATGTACATGCCAGCAACTGTGTTAGGTGCTTGGCATAGGCCTATGCCCTCACAGCACTTATAATTCCTGTAAGGGACACTGAAAATTCACATGTAAGATAATTTCAATCATGCCAGCTGTTGTTAAAAAGACAAAACAAGGTCTTGGGCATAGGGGAGGACAGATGGGCGATACTGGATGGAAAAAGGCATAGCCGCCTTTGAGTGGTCCAGGGAGATTGAGAAGATGAAGAGACACAAACCACAGAGGCTCACACCACGTGCAGGGGTGGGAGGTGAGCGCCCCCATGTGAGGGGCGGCCTGCCTGTGGCCCTGAAGGGGAGGAGCTCAGTCTCCTGACGCACAGCCAGGGCCTGCAGGGCCAGAGCCCAGCTAGGGCAGGAGTGGTGGGGTGGGCAGGCGCTCGTGTAAGGTTTTGCTGGTGAGAGGGAGGAATTCGCATTTTATTCCATCTGTATTTAAAATCTCTGGAGTGTGTCAGGTACATAATGAGATAACTTGGAGTGGTAGCTTGGAATTAAAAGAATATTACAAATAGTGCCGGACTATTTCTGGCTGATTGATTTTAGCCACTAGGGAAATGGTGGGGCTGTTCACCGAGGTGGAGATGCATGCATGCGGCAGGGACAGCGCTGGGAAAAATTCAGAAGCCCCCTTCTGGACCTAAAAATTTGAGAGAGCTGTTAGTCTTCCACATGAGATGTCAATTTCTGGTTTGGACCATTGCTTTTTTACAGTATCTTTAATTTTAATGGTGAAAATTTCTGATTCAGAAAGTTAAACTTTACCTTTAATATTTGGATTCTGTATGAGACTTAGGAGGGATCACTCTCTACTTCAGAAGGTACACAGAATTATAATGGAACTTGGGTTAATGAAGAAAAAGGACCTTTTTTCTTTTTTCTTTTGCTACCTAAAACAATAATAAGTAAGGATTTGTTAGGGAGTTAGTGCCCATTCATTTCTCATAAATATTGCTTATTTTGTAAACTGTAAGAAATCAATGCTATGCAAGTTACATTATACCTATGGACTCTATTAGAGGAGATTAAATAAATTTCTTAATTTTCCTTATATCTCAAGTAGGAACTTAAATAAGTAACATTGAATCAAGACTAATAAAGTCATTCCAATATGACAGCTATCCAAGGTACTAATAAGTATTATTTTTTTAGCCCCTTTATTTCACCCATTCCCCAATCCCCTCCTCTCTGGCAACTACCAGTTTGTTCTCTGTATTTGAGTTTATTTCTGCTCCGTTTGTTCACTTTTTTTTTTTTATTCCACAAAGAAGTGAAATCATGGTATTGGTCTTATTTCTGACTTATTTCGCTTAACACAATACTCTCTAGGTCCATCCATGTTGTTGTTAGTGGCAAGATCTCATTCTTTTTTATGACTGAGCCATATTCCATTGTATGTACATACCACTTCTTTATCCATTCACCTATCAATGGACACTTAAGTTGTGTCCATATTTGGCTACTGTAGGAAGTGCTGCAATAAATGGGTGTAGATACCTTTATGAATTCATGTTTTCATTTTCTTTAAATAACAGAAAGTGGAATTACTGGGTTGTATGGCATTTCTACTTTTAATTTTTTGAGGAGTCACCGTACTGTTTTCCAAGTAGCTGCACCAATTTATATTCCCAACAGTGTAGAAGGGTTTCTTTTACTCCACATCCTCACCAACACTTGTTATTTATTGTCTTCTGGATAGTGGCCATTCTAACTGGTGTGAGGTGATACCTCACTGTGGTTTTTATTTGCATTTCCCTGATGATTAGTGATGTGGAGCATCTTTTCATGTGTCTGTTGGCCATCTGCATGTCCTCTTTGGAAAAATGTCTGTTCGGGTTCTCTGCCCGTTTTTTATCAGTTTTTTTTTGGTGTTGAATTGTATGAGTTCTTTATATATTTTGGATACTAACCTCTCATTGGATATATCATTTGCAAGTATATCTTCTCTCCTCGAATAGGTTGCCTTTTCATTTTTGTATTGGTTTCTTTTACTGTGAAGAAGCTTTTTAGTTTGATGTTGTCCCACTTGTTTACTTTTGCTCTTGTTTTCTTTGCCTGGGAGACATACCCAGAAAAGCATTATTAGTATGATTAATCTTAATTATAAATATGGGGACTGCCGAAGTATAGAACAGAACACATAACTATATAAAGAATATATTTGTTATGTTTATTTTTCTTTCTTTGCAGATAATGTATTTTAGTTCTCTGTTCCCATATGTGGTACTTATATGCTTCCTAATTAGAGCACTCCTTTTAAATGGTTCAATTGATGGTATCCGCCACATGTTCACCCCTAAGGTATGTACTGTATTTCTATTTAAGACTTTAAATAATGAAAGCATCATGTTTATTGTTAAAATGTTCCCACAGTTAGATTGAAGGGATAGTTGTTCTATCATATGTACAGTAGACTTTTAAATTACAGCTGTTACGTTAACCAGCCTAGAAAAATAGCTTTCATGTATCGTAATTATATCCATCTATCTCCAATTTTAAATCACGTGTTTTAGTTCTAGGGCAATACTATCATTATTTAAACTAACGTAAGTTGGTCATGTGAATCGTAGTACAACATGTAGAATACAGCCAGTGGTTCTGCAACATCTCATATTGACAGGTAATAACTGCACTAGTGGGGGTGAGGGTTTAATAATATGGGTAGCTGTCAATATAATATTATATCAACTATATAATATATAGTATATGTGAGCTATAGATGTTGGGAGGATGTGGAATAATTAGAATTATAAATAAATAAACAAATAAATAAACCTCAAAGATTCCTCTTATAGTAATTAACTTCCACTCTTGTGTCACACATCCCTGTGAAAGAACCGATAATAGAATCTTACCATAAAAAATAATGTACATATTAATTTGCTTAGTGTCTCAGGAGGTTGACAGATCATCTGAAAGTCCATAGACTCAGTTTAAGAATTCTAATGGTTTCTAAATCCTCTCTCAGAGAAAGCCATTGTTTTCTTGTTTCCTTTTGTTTTGAGGCTTAGTATCTCATAGAAAAATATTTCTAGTAGTGAATTTGGAAAGTTCTGTAACTTTTTGCAAATGCATATACATTTTAGGAAAATTATCATTAGGTTTCATAAAAGAATCAGGAACTGTTGCTCTGTCACTCCACTTAGAGCAGAATTAAACTGTGGGTACTCTGAACCTGATTAATCACCCTTGTGGACTTGTTATTACTGATTTAACAGAAAACAAAAACAGGTTTTGAGGTGTACAAACATTGTGGTTCTTCACTGAAATGAAGTTACACCTTACTATTTATTTGCTAACACTTTCTTAAGCAGACAGTGAAATATAAAGACCCAATTTCAAAATTAACTCAGAAACTGGAAGATATCTAAAGGAGGAATGTGCAGCCAGCACTAAGATTTGGGCAGAAGGTATTAGCTTTACTGGAATTCTTTGTCACCCCTGGCAGCTCCCTTAATGCTCTATCAAAGAGGCTGTGTTCTTTGGGGATCTAGTTTTAACTTGGCATTCACCCTTGGCAAAATGCTGACATTGGTATCTGATTTTCCTGAATACTTTAGAAGTCCTATTTGACATTTAGAGTTGTTGGGACTCAGTGAATAACTAGTTAAGATTTATAAATTTCGGCTGTATTATAATTTAAATCAGCTTCAAATGTGCCATACACAGTCACCAAAATATTTATAGTTGTAATATTAAACAGAAGTTTTCCAAGTGTAAAACATCTACCTTTTTGTATGAATTTTTGGAATATCACCTTTTCTAAGTTGGCAATTGCTTGTGATGCAATTATAGATATTTGATTTAAATAGACATTTTTAGAACTTAAATACTTTGATATGACTATTTTACATGCATTCTGTATTTAAAACTGCATCATTGTTAACATTTTAAACCAGGACAGGGATCGCTATGAAAATACCGTTCTTCAGCTCCCCTTTGACTGTTGATAAGATTCTGTATCGGGCCACTGCAGGATGTGATAGTTGATATAATAACTATAAGAAGTTGTCAATTACTTTTTAATTTACATTATTTATGTAAAGGAAAAGGTACCTAAGCACATGAAATACTCCCAAAGTTGAATGGAGATTTAGTTCCTGAGCTGGAAGTAAACTGAATAATCTCTAGTAAATAGGTCTTGTCTGCCATCTAGTGGGAAAACTAGAGATGGACAGTTGAGTGTATGTTGAGTAGATAATACTAACCACAGAATGGTAATGCAGCAGTAGACCAATAAATGATACGGATATGCATACCTTAGTTAATTGTAAATAAGTGGTGTATAAAATCATGATTATTGTTCGTGGGAATAGTGCATACATTTAGATAATAACCATTAAACTGAACTGAACAATAAATACTAATATTTGAGAGAATATGTATTTTGGAATCTACTTGTGTTCATATTTCAGCTCTTAACCAGAACTGCTGTGTTATCTTAGGCAGGTTACTTAACCTCTCTGAGGTTATTAATAAAGAGGTTATGCATGATTAATTAGAGATGCTGTTCATGATTATAATAATCATCTTAGGTTATGTAACCTCTGATAAAGTATAATAGCAACAATTTCATGGTTTGCTGTGAAGATTAAGTGAGATAATCCATTTAAAGTGCTTATTAGTGTGCTGATATAGTCCCTATATGTTTGTCCATACATGGTTGCAACTACTGGCCACTTTGAGTGTGGTAGCAATGTGTTAAGTAGTAAATGTCTTGTTACTCCTATCCAGTTGAAGGTGAAACTCAGGGCAGGCCAAACTTAACTGTTTATTGAAGTCTATGTCAGCTCATATTAATTGTTCCATTTGAAAGGTTTTATTGTATACAGCGATAATCTAAGAAGTAAAGCAGAGCCACTTGAAATACATGTTCAGCACAGTTTGAAAACTTTAGAACTTTGGATCTGAAAGGTTCTTAGAGATGATATAGTTCAAAGAAAAGATTTTCGGGAAACTATTGAATGAAGAGTAATACATATCTAGGTACGCAAAGTACAAATAGTTCAACTCTACCAAGATTGTAAAGCTATTATCTGCTTTGACTGTTAGATTTCCACCCGAAAACACAAAACTTATGGTATTAGTTAGGTAATTATATAACTTTTATTGATAATGGTTTTTATTTTTTTGCTTCGGAAAGAAAACAAAGACCAAAATCGGAAGTAATGAAAGATTAAATTCTCTTTCAAATAGTCCTTTGATGATTTGTTTGAAAGACAATTTAAAAATTCCCATGTAATTAGAAAATCTCCATGTAAATAAAATCTCCACATCTAAAGGCTTGATAGTCTGTAGTATTTCTTCGTCATATTCCTTAACGAAAACATTGTTATTTTTACTTAAAAACAGATCATCACCCTGACTTAAATATCTCTGGTGTATAAATATCATTGTAATACATTTAAGCAATAGAACTCATTCCATGTAGATTATTCTGAAATAGTGTTTCACAGCTAACTTCTGTTACGTTTCATTTTAAACAGCTTGAAATAATGCTGGAGCCCAAGGTCTGGAGAGAAGCTGCCACTCAGGTGTTCTTTGCCTTAGGGCTGGGGTTCGGTGGCGTCATTGCCTTTTCCAGCTACAACAAGAGAGACAACAACTGCCACTTTGATGCTGTCCTGGTGTCCTTCATCAATTTTTTTACTTCTGTCCTCGCAACACTGGTGGTGTTTGCGGTTCTGGGCTTCAAAGCAAACGTCATCAATGAGAAATGCATTGCAGAGTACGGATTTGGATTCTTTTACCTTTTGATAGCATAATTATATAACAAATGTCCCACCAAACACATGCGTATCTCTTAATATGTTGTTCTGTTTTTCAGGAATTCGAAAATGATCGTAACGTTTTTGAAGACAGGAAACATTAGTCAGGATATTATTCCCCATCACATCAACTTGTCAGCTGTTACCACGGAAGATTATCATTTAATTTATGACATCATTCAAAAAGTGAAAGAAGAAGAATTTCCTGCTCTTCATCTTAATTCCTGTCAAATTGAAGATGAGCTAAATAAAGTTAGTAGGCTATGTTTAAGCAATAAAATAATTATCATTCAGTTAAAATCTATTTTTTTTATTCTTACGTTATCTAGAAGACTCCTTTCAGGAAAATGACCTTTAAAATGCCTGTGGAAGAGTGTGCTGTTTCAAAATTCCCATTCTTTTTCAGAGAACATATTTTCTTCAATTGTAAAGGATTGCTTTAACTTTAAAAATTACACTGGTTTAGCTACAATAATTTGAAATATGAATATACGTCAAGAGATTTTCATCATAGAAAATGAAATTAGTCTGATAGCTTTCCTGTGTTCTATTCTATACAAAATTTGGTTATGATTATCATTTACGTATTATATGACTGTTCTGACACATGAATATATGGCCATTGTAATAATTTTGCTCCACAAATCACGATTAAGTCTTTTTTCTTAGCCACTATCATTTATTTTAATAAACTAGATAAGTGAACATTAATAAATATCCTTGTATTGGTTGTCAGCCTCTTCCTGCATTGACAAAAAAGGAAAACACAACGGAAAAATCTGCCATTAATCACTTGCTTTAAGATAACTAGCTATGCTTGTGACTAAACATAATCATAAGCAGGAAATTATGGATGAAGCCATCATTAATATAAAGATCTAAAGTACTGTAAGGAAGGATTTAATTACCAACTTAACCTGTAAAAGTTTCTTTTTTGTTTTGTTTTTGTTTTTCTTTAAATTCTGGTCTACTGGTTGTCTTAATGGAGTAACACAATCAACTGGAAGTTTGTTTAGAAGCACAGTTTCTTAGGCGACATGAGACTAGCATGTTGATTTCCAGTAACCCCCAGGTATTATTCCAGTTTGAGTCCCTCCTCTTTGAAACTGATGTGTGCAGACATCATCTAATACTGCTCTGCATTAATGTTATTGTTATAACAATGATGTTAATATTGCTATTACATAATGCAATTCTATGCTATCTTGCATATTTTACAGGCTGTTCAGGGGACTGGCTTAGCTTTTATTGCTTTTACAGAAGCAATGACACATTTCCCTGCGTCTCCCTTCTGGTCCGTGATGTTCTTCCTCATGCTGGTAAACCTAGGGCTTGGTAGCATGTTTGGGACCATTGAAGGGATCATTACACCTATTGTGGACACTTTCAAAGTGAGGAAAGAAATTCTTACTGGTGAGTTTTTATGTATTTGACCTCCTTTTGTCAAGCTGATACAGGGCATTTTACTCTTGGTAAGATATCAGGGATGGAAATAGGACAGGCTATTTACTAGCATATATTATGATTTATTCATATGTGTTACTAATTAAATATGACTTATTTTATATTTATTCATGTAATGTACAAATGATCGACTTAATACAGATTATATTCATTATTTAGTAGTAGTTATTTACTATATTGCTCTTTATTAATAGCACTGTCATTATCATGAATTACTGGCACTAGAACAAAGTCATAGACTGCTCATGTATAATTTTGTATACAAATCAAATAATTATAAAGAAGTAGTTCAGATCCAATACGCCTTTTCCAAAAAGTGTATAGCTGATGCTAATAAACCTAAAATTCAGTTCTCATATAAAATAGTAACTAGCCTACTAGTAGTTAATATCTCTAGGTAGGAAAGAAAGTAAAACAATATCAATATTGATGGTTATTAGTAAATCCAATCTGCAAACAAATATTGGAGTGACAGTTTTGTACTGCATCATCCTTGCAGTATTTGAAAGATAGGAAGGATGTAAGAGAAATTGTTAACAGAGAGAGAGAGAGAGATACAGGAGAACCTCATCTGCAAAAATAATGAAAATCAAGTTGGGTAGGTAAGACTTGTACCCTTTAATATATTGATAGCATAATAGAGACTTTACATCTTATAAGAATTAAGAAGAAGCAAAGCTCAGCTAAATACATGAAGTTATTGCCAGCAAAAGAGATGGAAGTTGAATTGAAAAGAGGAGTGCTCCGCAGGGTCAGAGGTGAAGGGGACGGCAAGGACACCAGCCAAAGCAGAGGAAGAAAGAGGGTTTGTTAAGCGATACACAAATAAATTGGAAAAAAATAATATGCAGATGATCTTGAATGTTGGGTTGTTGTGCCCAGCTCCCAAAGCTCTGTTTTTAGCTCTGATTTAGTAATGCTTTATGTGTAAATAACTCTCCAACACACCTTTATCACTTACTGCTCCACTGAGAGTGTGTGTGGGTGTGTATGTGTGTGTGAACTAATTTAGCAGTTTGTTAAATGTTTACATCTAAGTATCTTCAACTCAGCTAAACATAAATATTTATTTCTCCCAAAAGGCAGTCTCTACTTCTGAAGTGGCTATCTCACTTAAGGCTATCAATATCCTGCCTGACACATGCAGGCTAAATAAGTTATTTTTGCTGCTTTTCTCACCTTTGTCCCATATTCCAAACCCTCCTTTGGTGAGAGGGCTTGCAAAATTAAGGGAAAAGCAACACTGCAGCGGGAAAAACAAACAAGGTAGCATTTGCTGACTCCCACCGAAGTCCTGTTTGGCCAGAGCAAAGGAGAATGTTCTGTCTTTCCTCCCTATCTGTCTTTGGCATCGTACCTGTATCTCAAGTCATATTTTACCGAGATGAACTGTTCCCGCATCACCTTTGTCAGATGTGTTTTTGTCCTCTCTCTCATTACAGTAGGACTTCACTAAGTGAATCACTCGGTATCTTTTCCTCTCACATCTCCAGCAAAACTCCTACTGTCTGTATCACCTACAATAGGCTTTCTTCATGTCTGCTTTGTGCTCTGGTGTAATTAGGAAAGAGTGAAGGTGATACAGCTGTGGTTCCGATCTAAGCTCTGCTACTTCCGTCCTGAGACTTGGAGGACAATACACAGTGACAAGCATTTAAGAACTTCAATATACGATAGTCCCCAAGTAAATGTTACTTTGACTTTTCTACATTGTATGTTTATATATGATATTCATTGATATATGATGCAACTGATACCGCTGTTATAGTGCTTAAAAGATAGACCTGACGACTTAACTCACACTTCCTGAGATTGTTAGGGAACCCCATCTGATTGAGCCCAGGGATGTCTGTTTTCTCCCCTCCTGAACTGCCATTACTTGCTCTGCTCCTTTCACCCTTACTCACATCTGCTAAAAGGTAATTGAGAAATAGAATGCAGATATGTGATATTTTCCAGGGCTTCTCTACTAATGCATGAGAAAATAAACAGTAAGTTTTTATTTTGGTGGTAGCTGGCCAGGAGTTTTGGCATCTTTCTTAGATTCTGCTGTGAAAACTTCTTTTAGATGACTTAGTTACTTGAATAATCGGACTGCCCAACAGTTATAAATTGTATTCCCAACGAATCTGTTCCAGCGATATGAAGATACGGGTTTGGGTTGGTGCTAAGACAAGGTCTGGTCAGAGTTTTTCAGTTATACTTAAAAAAATATATATTTCAATCAAATATATAAATATATATGTGACTACAGTTTCACAAGGCATATTAGTCTCCTTATTAATTTAAAAATTCAACATAGCTTCCAAAACTATAAAACATTATTAGAAGTAGAAACTACCTATGAAAATTTGCTGCCTGAAAAGGTCACTTTGTTATTAATAAAGAGAAGAAGGGTATGGAGATACATGCTTTTAAAAGTTTTTGAGTTTTAACTCTTTCGTTATTTGTGCTTGATAAATAAATTCCCACAGACTCAGGGAGATGAACTGAGTTACCATCAATTCATATTACAGTGAACCACAATTTATGTTACAGTGAATTCATACTAAATTTGGGGCTAACCCAGGTAACTAACTCCCAGTATGTTAGGTTATATTCCACAGTATTAGGAAAGGTATTGCCTACTCATGTCACTGACAAGTTATAGGAGTGAAAATAAAGTTTTTCTTTGAATATAATAATTCATAATGAAGTCTAAAAGACTTGACACTAAGTAAGGGCTTAATTTTTCATTTATTCCTTCTGTCCAGTGATCTGTTGTCTTCTAGCATTTTGTATCGGCCTGATTTTTGTGCAACGCTCTGGAAATTACTTTGTTACCATGTTTGATGACTATTCGGCTACACTGCCTCTGCTGATTGTAGTCATTTTGGAGAATATTGCTGTATCCTTTGTTTATGGCATAGATAAGTAAGTATCTTTGCTTTTATGCATTCATTTTTCATCTCTATTTTGGAAAGACCATTATTAATATCTGTTTCATTTGGAAGAGAAGGGAAGTAACTAGGGGGAGAAATTCTTTGCCACATTAGCAAATCTTTTTGCAGGCTTTTCTTCATTCAGTGAATTTAATGAAGTGTATTCCCCTATTGGCTGATTAGATAGAGTCATGTGCATGGTAATAGCCCCGGATTCTGGAGTTTTTATTTAATTCTGGTGACTAAGTAGTAGCTTCCAAGATCTAGTGAGTACTGACTATGTTCCAAGAGTCATGTTGTTTTGAGTTATTACTTTACCTACATTTCACAGATGAGAAAACTCAGGCTTTGGGAGACATCACCTGACTTGTTATCACCTATCTGGATAGAGGCAGACCTGGGATTTCATAGCTATTTCTGCTTAACTTTAAACTTATGCTCCTAATTATTTTTGCCAACCTGTTTTTATGAGAGGAATTGTACTTTATCAATAAGACCATAATTTGGACTTCCATTTTGACAGTTTGTCATTTATAATAGCCATAGTAGAAAATACCTTTTTAGTGGTTAGTGTTCTTGAATCATAATACTCATAAGAACAGAAGTAATAATACTAGTAATTAAGAATAAATACATCTATTAAATTCCTGCTGTATGTTGAGGTGGTATGTTCTATTTACGTATTCTGTGAGCCTAAGAATAACTCTCCAAGATAGGTATTATCTTCTTTGAAAATGCCGAAAGTGAAACTCAATGACCTGACTTAAAAAAAAAGTACACATGCACACACACACACACACACACACACACATATCTAATCATTACTAGGTAGAAGTACTAATTTATGGGAAATAAAAGGATCAGACGCACTTGTGAAGCAACACTGTGGGGAATGCAGTCAGCAAAATGCAGACCATGGGAAACTGTAGGACAGAGCCCGCAGGTGATTCCACAGAAGATTGGACGAAGCAGCAAAGAGACATAGGAGGAACCTAAAGATGAAAAATGGACTTGAGAAATACATCAATCAATTGCTGTATGTGGACCTTCTTTCAACTCAAACAGATTATAAAAAGAAGTGAGGGTTCAGATTATATAAACACTGATTGGTTATTAGATATTAATTATTGTGAATAAAAAAGAAGGAACTTTTCATGTATATATTATGCATTGTAAATGCATACCACTGTAAGTATTATGTACATAGAGCAGAAAGTCATCAGTAGGAGATTTTTTCAGTAATGGGCTTAAGAATCCTTTTACTAAATGAAAATTATAATATTCTCCTGGTTCTATTTTACTTTATAAATGTTCTTAATGTAGAAGTCATCTTCCAGTATGACTTTGATTCAGTATAAAATGTCATAGGGTATCATGGCTGAACCCCTGTCCAACTGTTGATATATAATGTACATTTTTAAGGTACAGCAATATTAACTCAAAGAATAATTGAATACTTTCTTTTTATTTAGGTTTATGGAAGACCTAAAAGATATGCTGGGCTTTGCTCCCAACAGATATTATTACTGCATGTGGAAATATGTTTCTCCTCTAATGCTATTATCACTGCTAATAGCTAGTGTTGTGAATATGGGATTAAGTCCTCCTGGCTATAATGCATGGATTGAAGATAAGGTAAATTACAAAATAAGGAAATGAGATCAAAGTATACATAAAATGACATTTTAGAGGTTTTTGTCTTTTGTTTGTTCACACTATATTTTGCTGTGTAGTGAATAGTGTTGCTTTTAAGCAAGGATCTTGAGATTTATGGGGTTTTTTTGGCCCCAACATGTATGATTATTTTTTTATACATTGTGGATTTTTTTAAGACATGAGAAACACTGACTTGGTCATTATTAAAGTAGCTTTATTCATGTCACCATAGATGATTTATTGGGACTTTGACTCTAGAAAACACATTGCTTCAGCCACCAGAAATACTTTTCCTATATAAATTTATTAAATCAGATCCCAGATACTATATAACAATGAAACTATGCATTAGCCATGTAGACATGATTTAACTAAATGTTGAAGTAAAGCTTTGTCATAACTGTTTCATATTAGCAAGGACTATTTCAATTTCTGTTCTCAAGATGCATTAGCCACATACTAATGCAATTATAAGATATATATTAGCTGTTATAAAATCAGAATGCTTATTTTTCAGAGCTACTTCTGGCCTTTATTCTATGGCCAAAAATTCTATATAATAACAACAAAATTCATGACTGGGGCATACACAAGTCTGTTTTCCCTTACCAAAACCCTGGGGGCTAGATTTGCTTCAAAATTTAGGTTTTCAGATTTTAGGAAGATAATATGGCACAAGTAACATGTTATCTATTGCTTAATAACAAAACTACCTCTAAACTTAATGACTAAAACCAACAGTGATTTATTTCTTTGGATTCTGTAGGTAAGCTGGTTGATTATTCTCTCAGCCTTGCCTGAGCTAACTCATGCAGCTGATTAAACTTGGAGAGCTGGGCTCGCTGTGATCTTTCACTCTTGGCTTCTTCCAAGCATTGTGGACTTGGGACAGCATTCTAAGAAACAGAAGCAGAAACTGCCAGGCCTAGCCTTGGAAATTGTTTAATATGTCACTGCCATGGCCTGCTATTGGCCAAGGCAAGTCATAAAGCTGGCCCATTTTCTGTGCTTACAAACCTGACACAAATATAACATTTTTCATATACTTGCAGAGAAAGATCCTTAATCACTGTTTTTGGGCTTTCACAGGCATCTGAGGAATTTCTGAGCTACCCAGCGTGGGGGATGGTGGTCTGCGTCTCCCTGATGGTCCTAGCCGTCCTGCCCGTCCCTGTGGTCTTCCTCATCCGTCGCTGCAACCTCATAGACGACAGTTCTCGTAACTTGGCATCTGTGACTTACAAGAGAGGCAGGGTCCTAAAGGAGCCTGTAAACTTAGAGGGAGATGATGCAAGCCTCATTCATGGAAAGATATCAAGCGAGATGTCATCTCCAAATTTTGGGAAAAATATCTATCGAAAGCAGAGTGGATCATCACCAACTCTGGATACGGCTCCCAATGGACGATACGGAATAGGGTACTTGATGGCAGATATGCCAGACATGCCAGATATGCCAGAATCTGACTTGTAGCTGGGGAAAAAAAAAAAAAATCAGTGGGTTTTATCTGGGTTCATTTTATCAATGAACATGGGCTCTTCTAAGAGAAGCATTAGGCCTCACTTACCAGAGGGCGATCTCAGGTGTTCCGTGGCTGTGATGTCAAATCCTAACAGTGTATGTAAATTCAACTAGAGCATTCCTTTGGATTCTTTGGTTTACATTTGCACAGAAGGAGTTTCAGACAAGGCTTACAATGACTGAGGTCCACATTTGCTGGAATTTTTAAAAATACTTTTGGTGTTTTTTCAAGTATTTTTATCTCTGGAAAAAAAAAACAGGTGTTACCTCAGTTTCTAATAATTTCGGTTGTAATAGTATTGGCAATTCAAAAATGGTATACTTCAAAATTTCTAAGTTGGCCTTCAAGGTAACTCCCAGTATTACAATGAACGGTTCTGTAAGTTGGTGCCTCTTAGCACATTTCCATGAATATATTATGTAGATAGGCTGTACTTATTTTGGTAGCAATTATTCTTCTTAGGCAATTATTGAAGAAAACGGCAAAATATTTTCTTATGTCATAGCTGTATAGAGCAATAGTATCAAAGAATAATAAGGCACTGATGCTGGGATGACAGTTTAAACTCAGATGTGATTGGGGATCATGTGCTTGATGGCTGTATATTTTTTGTAAAATATATGTGTGAAAATGATCTAAGGATGAACTGCTCAGCACTCTCAAGAATTATGCAGGTTCTGCATTTTTCTATGCCGTGTGCCTAAAAACCTACTTGATATTTATTGTGGTTTCAAGATTACTAATAGTATATTTATATAATATACTGGCAATGTATATAAATGTATATTATTAGTACTCTGAGTACTGATTTGAAAACCTGAAGCAAGATGGCCTTTTATTTCATACCTTTCTGTTTTGCTTCTGTTTTATGCAAATATAAATCCTTTTTTAAGTGATTGTTAAAATTGTATGGCATTACATTTTAAGCTACAAATAAACAAGGTAAAAAAAAATGGTTGTTTTCCACATTGATTTTTTTCCTTGTATCTCCTGAAGTGAATTATCTTGCATTTCCATCAGCACTTAAGCATTTAATGAAAATCATCACATTCCAAGTGGGATTAATAGAGTTACCACCACTTAAGAGACAAGGGAAAAAGAGTACTATTGTTAGTGGTGTTCTAAGGTAGCCTAATCATTCTTGAAAAAATAGTCTCCTCGGAAACTATGTGAACAGATGACTTCTTTGCTGATCAGTATTTTCTCTGAAGCATACAAATAAATTATTTTTTGGTGTGTGTGAAGATGTTATGTATATGAAATTGGGTGAAACAGAACTCCATTGGGTGCCATCTAGTTAAAAGGCCTTTATTTCTAACTGTCCTACCACTATATCAGTCACATTTAAAAAATTACTATAGCTGCCTCAGCAAAACAGGGGATGTAGTACACACACTGGATCCATTGATTTATTTTGGCCGAATATTCTTAAATCTGCCATGGACAAATGCTAACAAACTACATGACACAACGTCTAAAATATAATTCCACTGGTGACTAAAACTTTTGGTTTTGTTTTTATACATTCACTAATATATTCTGTATCACTTGAAAATTTAAAAATATTTTATACACAGCCAACATATGCACATTATACAAAATGCAAAATTTATAGCAATTCAAAATAGAGTACATTTCCTTTCCAACATTTCTCCTAGTTACCCATTTCCCATCCGTAGAGGCAACCACCGTTACCAATTTCTTATGTATCCTTCTCTTTTGTACACATTACATAAATGACAGCATTCTGTGTTCTCCCTTCGGAATCTTATTTATTTCCATGAATGTATTGGATAATGTTTCATCGGAGGCACATAGATCTGCCCCACTGTTCCAAAAGTTGAAGCAAGACATTTTAATTTTTTGGGTTGAAGCAATATTGAAAAGTTTGTAGCAAATCCTTATTTACTGCCAGCCTTTAGTTCATCATAGAACACCGCCACTCAGCGCCATCCCTCTCCGCTCCCTGTCCTGCCATGGGGCTTTCCATGTACAATTTGTATACCTGCCTTCCACTAGGGAGTAGGTCTCCGCCTTCCTCTTCACAGAGTGGTGTGAAGATGGGAGAAATCATAGGAGATCGAAAAGAATCTAAAACTGTTTCTAATGCCCTCACTTGACAGATGCAGACACTAGGGTGTACGTGTTAAAGTAAAATGAATAAGGTTTCCCCTTTCTGTTTCTGTCATTCGGTCAGTTCTTCAGCTGTTTATTCATTAATTCACCCTTTGAGCATCTGTTCACCAAGAATCTATCTTATTCTTAGGACTAAGCAAGATACTATTGTAATTAGAACATAAACAATTCCTCTTCTCCCAGTTTTCTCCCCTTTGTCAGGGAGACACCTTACCTATCCTTTCCAGGTAGTGCAGTATTTAATAGAATAAATAGTAGGGTATATGAAGTACCCTTCTCTAGACTCTTAAAATTTAAGGCTACTTGTTTTTGTATTACTTTCTACTATTTCTGTAAACTCTATCCTAACCTTGCACCTTGATTTAACGCAGCCAAGTATTGTCTATCCTTAAATGGAAAGAGGTCTGGGGAGTGAGGACTGATAGAGTGCTCAAAGTTAAATAAAATGAGGGGGAGAAATGCACTCACTGTTAGGTATTGGAGTCATACTGAGGGAGTCTAATATCTTAGTGCAGCCGAGTCTTAGGACGTTATTTTATGAAACAATATTTGCATTTCCATGTGTTTGTGTATACGTGCATTTTTTAAAGCAGAAGTTAATTTTATCATCAAGTCTTCAAATGGGTATGTGACCCCAGAAGGTTTAAGATGTAATGTTTCTTAACTGTAATAATGCTTTTGAGTCACTTGTGGCTGTGACCTTCTTAAAGATATATTTCCAGCTTCCTGAATCTGAAACCTTGTGGGCTTGGAGGTAAAACATGAGTTGTTTTTTTTTTTAAACTTACTCTGATGTTCATTCTTGGTTGGAAGCCAGGGTTATGAAGATGATGATAAGAAGGGCAAGTAAAATATGAATTCTAGTTATCTTCAACCAAACTGAATGAAAATGAAGGTCTGATAATTGTGATAGCTGGGGAGAAAAAATTGGGGTAAAAAAATTGGAGTTCATAATTCAAAAAATTATTTGAAAAGCAAAATATCTTTATCCTTTTAAGTTTTTTCAGATCACTGGGTTTCCTGAACACTCACAACAAAACATTCATGTCTATATGTACTGAATATGAATAAAAACAATACCAATTATAGCAACTACATGGATTTTCTGAAGCATTTCAGGTGCAAATATTTTGAACCATAAAATTTTGACAAAAGGGAAAAACCATTAAACTCTAGAAAATGATTGGAATTATTAAAGATAACACATTCCAGAAACTTTCCATGACTAAGTGTAACATATTTTTACCTTCACAATTTAGGACTGAAGCCAAATGTTTCATATGCTATTTTGCCTCACATGAATGACTCCAAAATTGGCTCGTCTTGTTATACTAACATATATTCCAGTCTGAAACATAACCTGAAAAATGCCTATCCTGGAGGTAAAAAGAGAAAAGGCTTAACACGCATAGTCATTCCTAGCACCACCATCAAAACACGCACACTCACACACCCACCACACACACCCTCTCACCACCACTACCAACAACAAAACAAAAGCAGCTGATTGATACAAATAGTAAGAAACATGGTGCCTATTCAATATGGTATGTGGTGGCACTTAAAAGGAGCCATTCCCCCAGATTAATGGTAATACCCCAAATGCTATTATTTTTCCACTGACTGCCTTTACAGGGTATGTTCTAAAATTCTTTAAAGACACTGATATCTATATTTCTGAGAATACAATTTTCTCAGGAAAAAGCCATTAAAAGAGCATGCAAAATTATGCCGTTTCACTGTTCTTTAAAGGAATGCTTATAAAAACCATAAAGCAGGACACAATACCCCAGGGTACCCCAATCTGAAAAAACGGGGTAAACCTTAACATTTCCATGCATGGTAGCAATGTGGCATTCATTTGGTCTGTTCATCCCTAGCATTTACTAACATTATTGGCAAGGTCAATAGAATTCACAGATGCGGACTGGCCTGTATTCATTCCCCCTGAAGCACTTTCTTTTGTCAAAAATATAGTTTTTCCACCTTCATTTCAAAGCTTTGCTGTAATTTGAGTAAACACTAAAAGGATCAATATGGGAATATTTGAGGCCAGTTAAATCAGTATCTGGGAGAACTGGACAAAGGAGATACCCTCCCTGAGTGCCAGGGGATCTGGACGGCCCAGGCTCTGCTAAATAAATCAAATAGAAGTTTATTCACTATGTCCCTTCTTAATACAGTTTTGAATCCTTTCAATTCAGCCTTTCTGTAAACAATCCTATGATATTTAATCATCTCAGTCCCTTTTTTCTCAATTCTTTGGGAAGAAATGCACTGTTGATGCAGACACCACCTAACCCACCAGCTAGCCATTCGGAATAGGAACTTCCATAAGCATTTCTTTAGCCAAGGGAGGTCACTCCTAAGCTGGTCCCACGACTTAGAGCCAGTAGAATAAATCTAACTATTTACATAATGTATACTTTATTATCATTATATGTAATTTATTATCTACTTTTACTTTTCAACTAGTAGTTACAAATCATACCCATTAAACAGCATTTTCTCATCCCAAACTCTTTCACTTTAATTTTTTTCCCATCTCTTCATAAAATGTTTATATTCAAACAAACCCCAACCCAAACAAATAGATCAAGCTACCTTCCTGTTGAATTTTACAGATAAATTGCAAAAGTAAAAGTAGCATACACGGTTTGTCATCACTTTATGGTTGACTTACTTTTCTATGTCCTTTTAGGAAATACAGTAATCTGTATCCTAAAACTGAATGTTTCAATCTTTAATTTTTCACATTCCTAACTCTTTAAAATAAGGCATTTAAAACAGGTTCTCGGTTTTCAAGCAAAGCAAAACTCCTCTAGAATAGGGGTGAAGGATGGAAGCATCACTGTTTTGGTATTTTCATCACAAAAGTAAACTTTATAATGCATATATTAATGACAGGTGCTAGTTCAGAGATGTCACCTCGATTTTGCCATGATTAAATTTAAACGTACCTGAGATCTCGCAAGTAGTTTGTTTCAGAGGAATTCAATAGTTGCATGTGATTAAGGCATACTTTATTTCTTTATTATCATCAAATAATTTCAGGTAATGTTAAGGGCATAAAAGAAGGCTTGGGGGTAGGGAGAAACTATTTTTGGCATAAATGATTCTATTTCTGCATGAAAATAATGATGATACTTACATGGTAATAGTCAGAACTGAATGCTAAATCTCTGTCTTCATATTATTGTTCCAGTCACTGGAGAGGAAGTTGTTTGTTTGTGAATGAGGCTTTGCCTGTTAATATGAAAAGATAGTACTGCCTGTGTAATATCATTAAAGAAAGACAAAACAGTCAGTTCTGGTCTGTCCAGAGAAAACAGGGAGATGTTTCTGGCAAGGGAGTTTACTGACTTTGCCTCAGGAGGAGACCTAACCGTGGGGTCCTGGTGTCCCATGCTGGGCGTGGTAGCCTTCCCGACCAGCCAGGCAGGGCACCCTTGTCTGTTCTGGTTGGTTAACTCCAAGGCCAGCTTGCATCCTTGTGCTGGCCAGCTTTTAGACTTGTCCAGCTGGTTTCACACAAAGCAAATGCCAGGAGCTGTCCCCTTAGAACGTAGCCCTAACAGCAGCCCCATCTTAAAAAGCACGGAGGAGCCCATTGACAGGTGGTTTTTGCTTAGCATGAAGTATGGAGAGTCTGGAAAAGCAGCTCCCACAGGTTATTCATATTTTAAGAAGCACAGTATATGTCAGGCACTATGGATTTGAAAATCTAGAGACTCCGCTACTGAAAATTATAGCCCAAACTTTTGAAACAGTGGAATGTGAGCATTTCAGTGAAGGGCACTCATGTGGAAGCCTGGGCAGCTAGGCATACACTTAGAGCTGACATATCTCATCCTCATATTTATTAACATCTTTTAGGCTGGGTGTTTATGGATTTTCCTAGATTTACAATAGGGTTATGACCTGATACACCCCGGATAAATTGAAAATATTGTACATCAAAAGTTCCTTTAATACACCTAACCTACCAATCATAGCTTAGCCTACTGCACCTTAAACGTGCTCAAAACATTTAGCCTATGGTTGGGCAAAATCATCTAACACAAAGTCAACTTTATACTCAAGTGTTGAATATCTGGTGTAATTTACTGACTACCTTGCTAAATGTGAAAACAACTGCTGTACGGGGCCAGAATGGTTGTAAGCGAAACGGCGTGGCTGCAGGAGCTCTGCTGCTCACCACCGCCCAGCATCTGGTGGAGGGCCCTCTGCATCTTGCTAGCCCGGGAAAAGGTCAAACGTCACAATTCCAAGTGCAGTTTCTGCTGAATGGATATCGCTTTCACACCATCTAAGTCAAAAAAAACCTAAGGGGATCCACTGCAAAGTCAGGGACTGTCTCTTTTACCTGGAGAAACGGAAGCTGAAAGTCCACCGAGTATCCCCCAGCCCCTCCCTCCCTCCTTGCCCGCGTGCAGGCCGTAGTGTTCCCGTGCTCTTTTCTGTCCTCTTCTCCTTAGTGCATATCCATTAATCAAGGAATAAATGGCCAGTAAAAGTTTTAGGTTTGGGCTCCGCTCTCAGGGGCAGCTACCGTTTGGTAGGAGGAGTGGTCTTGAATGGGTTCCCCCTTCAATCCCTAGTGTTCTGGTGCAGGGGAGGCAGTGGGTAGTGCTTCTACGGTACTCCACCCACATCTCTTATTCAGATAAGACAGCTTCATTTTTTTTTCTATTGTTATGTTGGGTAACATTTCATTAAGAAGTATATTTCAAGTTTGTAAGAGGCTATATGCAAATGTCTTTATTTTATAAATATAAAGTAAGAACACTTTGATCCTAGAGTTAGATTTTTTAAAAATATGAGCTCTACCAATTATTGTGTGTAACTCTAGATAACTTATCAAGCTAGTTTGAGCCTCAGTTTACTTATCCGTAAAGTGGGATTAATAATAGTGTATACTATCTACAGATATCATGACAATTAAAGATAATGAGATAAAATGCTCAGCATAGTTGCTGGCCCACTCAGC
Organism: Manis javanica; assembly: GCF_040802235.1. NCBI lineage: Eukaryota > Metazoa > Chordata > Mammalia > Pholidota > Manidae > Manis > Manis javanica. The sequence goes on from NC_133165.1 coordinate 12,051,466, forward strand.
ATCCTCCCAAAGCTGCAGATGATCCTTTACAAGCTTGAGACTTTCCAGAATCCTTACAGATCAAACCACATATAAGAATTTCTCCATTCTTCCTAAGGATAAGGCTAGCCTTGGGATGCCAAGACAAATGAAGCCTCCTGATTTAGACATGGCCAAGGCATTATTATATACTTCTTTTTTGTTCCATTGTGCATACATTTCCCAAGCCTGTGTTACATGTAAATTACAGTTAAATCAGAGATACCAAATACAAGATCTAACCAATGAATGGAGGGTTGGAGACTGAAGCTGTGGCCCAAAAGTCAGTGGTGGGAGACCCAGGGAAGAAATGAAAGCTAAGAATCAAAGAAAAAATGCGGCCTGAGGGGACCAGAACTCTGTGAGCAGGGATACCCAAATCTCCTTCATCTGGGGGTAGCAATGGTTTGTCATACTGGCTTTAAAGACACCAAATGACTGCAGACACTCCTTGTGGTGGGTGGTTAGGGATAAACTCAGATCCTTCAATTCTGAGACTCTAAAGAGCATGAGGCAATGTTGGGGACTGGGCTGCATGTCTGAATTCACTCAAAATGACTAAAAAACTAAGAAACACATGTACTAATGAAGTAACACACATCTGGGGGCCAGATTCTGCCAACAGGCTGCCAGTTTACAACCACATCCATAAATAATATCTAATTGTTCTTATGACCAACATGGTATCCATATAAAAGCTTGGGGATCCCTTGGACATTGAGCATTTCTTCATGCATAGTATCTCAGCAGGCAAATAAGAAGACACTAGGCTTAATGTATTACACTTTTTGAATGCTTTGACAATTACACTTACCTAAATACATCTCCATATAGAAAATTCAAATGTGAATTTGAGAAAGGCAGTTATGAAAAAATATCTTACCATATATGATGGTGGCTCAACTGCCTGTCACGTGGTACATTCTGCAGTGCTCAGTAGTGCCCCTGGTATGAAGTCCTACAAGCAGAACAACGGGGGAGGGCCTGTTAGTTTTCTAGGTCCAGAACAAAGTACCACTGACTGGCTGGCTTGAAACAACAGAAATCTGTTCTCTCACATTTCTGCAATCTCAAAGTCTGAAGGCAAGCCATTCTCTCTCTGGAGGTTCTGGAGAAGAGTCTGTTTCAAGTTTATTCCTTAGTTCTCATGGTGGTGGGCCATCCTGGCGCTTCTTGACGTGAAGAAGCCCCGCTCCAATCTCTGCCTTCATCATCACATGGTGTTCTATCTTCATGTGTCTGTGTCTGTTCTCTTCTTACAGGAACACCCATCTTATTGATTTAGGACACACTCTGATTCAGTAGGAACTCATCTTAACTTGCTTTGATCTTCAAAAACCCTATTTCCATATAAGGTCCCATTCATAGGTACCAGGTGTTAGGACTTCAGCATATCTTTTGCGGGGACACAGTTCAACCCTCAATTCAAGAGGAGGTGGAAGTTGCATTCATTTATGTTCAGCTTCCCTGGTGAAATACAAATCTAGTACTGCCAAGTAAAAGGGAAAGAAGGGACGCAAACTTCACAGCCCAAGCAGGTGTATTGCTAAACCTGAGAGGGACCTCTCTGTTCTGGCGAGCAGAACAACGAAGGCGTCTGTTAGAGGCTAAGAGGCTTTTTATGGCCAGGCGTTTTTGGCAGGCTTTGGAGGGGATGAGTCAGGGAAAAGGTGGGCCTGTGGCTTACTGACGTCCCTCCAGAAAATGCTTGTAACCTAAGTAAGATGAAACCTAGGTCCCTCTGAGGTGGCAGGTGGGCTTATTCCAAAAGGCGGTACTCCAGTCTGGGCCCTGTCACAGAGTGTAACAATAAATATTTCACTATTTTCCTTTGTATTTCTAGAGAAAAATACAGATACCTGGAACACTTACGAGTGATATTCTGTTCTGATCATTCTCTCAAAAATCCTTCCAAGCCTTTGCATTTCCCTCAGGATAAAGTTCAAATCGCTTAATATGGTAGAGCTGGTTTTCACAATAAGCTTCTGCCTTACCTCTGGCTTCTCTCTTTCCTCGCACATTAGCCAACCCAGCCATATGCAATGACTGTATTTACACTTCTTAGAATGTTCCAAATTCCTTCTAATCCATTGCTTTGCACATACTGTGCTTTGTATCCAGCTTGCTCTCCATTGCTCCCCATCCTTACGTCTTTGGCTAGCATCAGCACATCTTTCAGCCCTCAATTTAGAAGGTAATTTGTTTTGTGGGGTTGTTTGCCCTGTTGATGTGCTCTGCTTGCGGTTGGAACAGCGCTCTGCACGCTGTACTCAAATTCTGTTTCCCACATTAGCTTACAAACTCCCAAAGGTTAGATGTTTTATTTTACTCAGAATTGTATTTCCAGGACTTACATAGTGCTTGGCACAGAATAGACATGCAACTTATTTTTTTTATTATGAAAGAGGAGCTATTGGAGGAGGAAGAAAAGAAGAGAATAAACAAGGCTGTATCTGAAGACCCACACTCTTAACTAAATAGGATTAACTGGTCTACCCATTCAGTTTGTTAAAACTCGTTTAATAATCTAACTAGAAATAAGCTCATAATTGGGTTCCTTTCAGGGATCATGCATGAGTATTTCAGATCTTTATAAAAATTATCTTGATCATAGAAAACCAGCAGAGTTTTGGCGCTAAACACAGGGAACTCTATTGCCTGGTTTAATACCAGCTGTGCTGCTACTTTAGCAACCAAGTGACTTTGAGGAATTTACGTACTAATGCCTTCCCTTCCTCATCTGTAAATTAGAGATAATAACAGTACCTGAGTTATAAGGTTGATGTGAGAATTCACTGGGTTAACATGTGTAGAATATTGCATCTACAACAATGCATATTAAATAGTACATGTTACATAGTGATAACTATTATTTTTAACATCTTACTTCATCCAGTTTTTCTATCTGAATTAAATAGCCATATTACTCAGTCAGGGTTTAAACATTATAGTGAACATTTTTCCCCACAAACTGTTTTAAATAATCAACTGTTTGATTTCAGTTTTCCATTAAATATGCTACTGTAATTCTGATACAAATTCAAAGTACACTATGTAAGAAGGAACACTATAGAAATTCTACATTGATTAGCTAAGGGGAAATGAGAATTATACAAATAAAAAAACTTTTATGAAAGGTCTTGTAGTCAAGAAATTAAGAAAAAAGAAAAAAATACTAAGTGACTAGAATAGAGTATGATGAACTGAATTAGAGTTTTAAGATATTAAATTTCTTTCCACTTAAAAGAGGTGTATAAAATCACTGAGTGTTATTCAAGTAACTTCCATAAGAGGGCAGTAACACATTTCCATATCAAAAGAAGGTTTACAAGATTTTCATTTACATTATGTCCAAGTAAATTGTACTTCGGAAGTGCTTTGGAAGGTGCTTGTTTATGTAAAAATATTGTTTTATATGTTAAAGCTTTATTTTTTACACCTCTATTACCATGTAACTTTAAAAGAAAAGTATTTTTATTTCTAAGAAATAAAACCTATAAAAAATATGAAAGATCAACATAATTGATTCTTAAAAACAAAATAGAGAAACAATCACTGAAAATCTTATTCTCCTAAATGAAAGCAACCATCAAGAAAGTTAATCTAAGATATTGATTTCCCAATGACATTTCTAGAGATTAGTAAAATATTTTGAAAACACTTTTATTAAAATATAAGTAGTTAAAATACATCAGCCATTTTTTCCATTATTGTAGACATTTATTTTGTGTGTGTGTAGAATGCCATGACCATCTTTGGAAATAAACAGTGCCTCTTTGTAATGGATAGTACCAAAATAAATTTATTCACATTATTTTGTATAATATGCTGACAAGTATGTAATATTTTCATAGCTGTAAATTTATAATCTTTCTTAAAATTTTTTCAAGTAGTTTGACAGTAAATGTACAGTACATGATTTTGATTTTGGGGGATACAAATGTTTTTGATGAAAATAAATCTGAAGAGTGTTGATGTTAATATTAACATGAATTGAACTTGATAGCCATAATAATAATAATACCCAAAATATATTTTAGCAACCACAATTCACATTTTTTCACTTAAGCATTTACTGCATGTCAGATAAAGCTCATTGCAAGAATTTTTAAGTTCTGATATCATTTATTTTTCACAACATCTGCATGAGTTAGCTCCGTCAATACTATGAGGCCCCCTTTATACATAAAGAATTAAAATCTTTTGACCAAGTTTACAATGCTAAAAAGTGGCAGAACAAGGGCTCAAGGAGCCTGAGATTTTAACCGTTTTATTGGAAGAAAGCATCAAAAATATGACACATTTTTTTAAAATAAGAGATTATAAAAACTATGTTGTTGGTCTTTTAATATTTCTTATGTATGACCTGTGTGCCCCTGTGTGCAAAGGGAACATTTTAAAGGGTGGTTGAATTTGAGTTAAGACCCAAGAGTGAGACCGAAATAGATCACAGACCTGCCGATGTTCCCTCCATTCTTCCCCTTCGTGGGTACCGAGCTTTGGCCAAGACTGCAGGAAGATCGGTAGGTACAAGCAGGGCGGCGAAGAAAATAAGCAAATAAACGGAGGCTAACTGGAGGCAAGTTTTTCACTGTTAGAAATGGAGTTACAAACATTGAAAGGGGAGGCTAGACCTGGAGGTCATAGTTTGAGATTATGATTTTTCAAAAAAGTTGTAAATACACGGGTACAGAAATAGCTACCAATGTATGTGTACATATGCACAGACATATTCTATTTCCCACCTCTCTCCACTGACGCGCCCATGAGTAATGATGCACCATTTGAAATGAACACACCGGGTACGCAGACTTTGGTTTATAAATACCATTCTCCACGAAAATCAACCAGGGCTTCTGGAAGAAGTGGCTGCCTCCAGAGCTATGGCAAGGATAAAACAGGATGAGCTTGGGACAACAGCTTGGGCAGGGCGCAAGGCGGCACTCAGAGAAGGATGCAGCTCTGCCAGAAGGATGTAAGAACAACTTTAAAGACGCTTCCACCGACCAAATATGGGAAATTTGAGCATGAAAATAAATAACAGTATTTCATCATAACCCTTTTAGTAAAATAGAAATTCAAAATCTTTATGTACAAAAAATCAGTAAATAATTATTTATCAAACTGAAGAGACAGCAAGTTGTACTTCAAGTGGAATAAAGAATTAGCATTTGGCAACGATCATAGTAGCAATTCATGAACGAATCACAAATGGAGGCAAAAATAGAGGCTGAACAGAATATTTACAGAATTTCAAAATACATGTCCACAAAAATACTTTAAAGTTATTTAATAAATACCTTAAGTAACACACATTGTATCTATAATATATAATTATAGATATAATAGTAAATATCTTAAGTAATAAACTCTGCAGTGGAGAAACCTGGCACTTAGACAAAAGATAAAGTGAACACCCATGGTGTGCTTTCTGCTACAATGTATTGAGGAGAACACAAAGCAATGCGAAATATTCTACAGAGGAACTGGCCCGGATTATTTAAACCTGCCAAAGACGTGAAATACAAGGAGATCCCTAGAATTGTTTCAGATTTAAAAAGGCTAATGAGACATATCAATGAAGTGCCTCATAAAATTCTGGATTGGATCTTAATCCTTACAGCATATTAGGCCAATCAGTGAAATTTAAGGGGTTTTTGTAGATTAGATGGTAATATTTAATCAGTTTTGATCAATGTTAATTTCTTGATTGTGACAATTTTACTATGGTTATGCAAGGACCTATTCTAATCTGAGAAAAAGGTATATGGGGGCTCTTAATACTGTCTAGCAGCTTTTATGTAAATTTGAAATGATTTCAAAATAAAAAGTTAAAAAAATCATTTTAGGGAATCATTTACCAGGAAGAACGATCAGCAAATGCCAAGATGCTAAAACAGAGAAGGGAGGTGGAGACACAGGGCAGGGTGACTGAGCACAGGGTGGGGGGTGGAGGGCAGGGGTGCGGTATATAACAGGAGGGTCTGAGAAGTGGGAAGAAGCTCCCTCTTGCAGGACTTTGTAGGCCAAAGGTATCTGGGTTTTATCATAAAAGAAAGGAAAAGCCCAGAAAGTTATATATCAGGTAATTGAGATGATCTGGTTTATGTTTTCAACCATACACTGTGTACCAAGTATAAATTGGATTGGTGGGGTGGGGTGGGGAGGAAGATGTGAAGCAGGGGTGAGGAGGCGGTCCATGTACAGTGATTCATTTGCCAGCGGGACTGTAGTGTCCATAAGAAGGAACAGATAGATTTGAAATATATTTTGGAGTTAGAACTGACACCTACAGGCCGATGGACTGAATGGAGCAATTAAGGGTGACTTTGAAGTTCTGTCCAAAACAGCGTGCATGTAAATTATAATCTTTGTTATGTTCCAAAGTACATACATAGCATGGGGTCTCTCATGTGTGGAATATTTCATATATGTTTTATATATCTTGATTAATAATTTTGTATCATTTAAAAATAACTAGAAAGGTAGGCATAATTTTAAGATAATGCCTCCATTGTGAATGTTTCATGAAGAAAGAATGCAGTCTTGTACCTTGAAGCATTTTTAAGCGCTAATGTAAGCTATCCGTGTGAGTGCCCTTAGTATCTTATCATGTTTTAGATCATTTATAACAGCTCCATAATGGTTCAGAACGCCCACTCCGTAGTTGCTACCTGATGGTTCATAGAATTACAATTTTGTAGCATTAAAAGTAATTTTAAAAGTGACTACTAGACTCCTAAAACAATACTGTGTTTCAGTACCTTTTGGCAAATGTTCATCTGATCCTTCTCTAAGGATCCTGGTGCTAGGAAATCTTTGTATGAACTTCAGAGATTAATCAACAGACTAATCAATAAATACTGATCTCTGCTGCCTTCTTTTTTGCTTCTTTCTGTTTCATCCATGTCCACCATTTATAACGAAAAAAAGTAGGGGATGGAATGATGTATCATTGTGGGTTAGTGTGACTCAGCACAAACATTTAAATGAATAACTAGAGGTTTTCCAAAGCATTGCAAGGGCTGAGGGCGTGGTGGTCAGTAAAGGCACTTTCTGGAAATAGAGAAATGGAGGTAGAACAGGGAGATCATCACCAGTGACCTCGACTGCCTTCGTTCCATTGTGGGCTATATTCAGGAGGACCTTGGAAAGCCCCAGGAAGCCCCCGTGAATGATCATGAAGGTACAGAACGTTGCAAAGGCTAATACCCAGGAGGAATTCCAGTGGCTGCTGAAAATAGTCTTCCCCTGCTGCTTGCCTGCTGAATGCACACATCTGTCTGCGGCTGCCATAGATACTCCATCCTCCTCCTTTACAACCTCCCAGCTGGTGAGGAAGCCCAGGACTTCCCCTGCAATCTCTAGGAGAGCGTTGGAGGGTGGAGGTGGCACTGAGAATCAGCAGATGACATGTGTTCCAGGTGGACTGACGTTATTCTTTCTTTGAGCCCAGTATCTGCATCAGTAGCTTGTGATTTCTCTACACTTGCTTGAAGGTCAGTTGAAGGTGAATTTTTTGTCTTTTGTTCTCCACCGTCCCTTAGAGCAATACAGAGAAGAGCAAAATGAGGAATCTGGGAACACCTAATTAGGATTCCTTAGAATTTTGTCCTTAGAGCAAAGTTAAATTAGTCACTTTTTTGTTACATTTTGGCACACTTTTATAGGGAACAAACAATGGAATTTCAAACCCAAATCATTAATGTATTTGATAGTTTAGTTCAGAAAGCAGCACTTGGTTTAATGACAATTCAGATAATCAACCTGGCAGATAAACTTTATTCAGTTGCCAAATATTTATCGAACACTTAAGTGTGTCTGAACCTCTATTAGATTTTAGAGACATGACCTATGGGTACCCATTAATCCATTACACATTGCACATGCCTTTCGCTTTGATGCCACGATCTCAACTGGCTGAAGCTCTTTACCTAAAAGTCATCTAAATGTTCTTCCCCAAAGTGTCTGAGTCATGAGTGGACCTACCTCACTGTCTGTCTCTCTGCTTGCTTTGCTCTAATTTTCAAGTACTTTGATTGGAATGGAAGTAATGAAAGGAGACCCCAGAGAATCCCAGGCGTTCCAGAGTTCTTCTTTCCCCCACTGGGTAGCAGCAACCATAATTTATCCTTGTTAATCAGGACCTACCACGCTGGCTAGTATACTGTCCTCTTTGCCTCTTGCTTGGATGGCATGAGGAGCATAAAATGGTGCAAAATAAGCAGGCACGGTTTCAACTCCCAGGCCTCCGGAAGCGGCAGTGCCCTGGAGCAGGTGCGTGAGGCCTGCCAAGAACTGATTTTCTCAGCTCCACATCCAGGGACATCACACTGGAAGCCTGAAGTCAGCCTTTGGAAGCATTTACACCACAGGTATCAGCAAATGCTACAACGCAGAGTTTGTATGAATGATGGCTTCACGACTTATTACAAAGAACAAGTACTGTAGCCTGTTTTCCTTAGCAGGTTCAGCGTGTGTGTACCAGTCACTGTCTCCCACTCTTACCCTTATCTTTGTTATTCTGGTAAGGGTTGCTGTGGATTGTTAACTTTATAACTTAGTCTTTAGATTACAGAATATTCATGTGGGGCCATGACTGAATAGGGGTAGTAATTAATGATATCCAGTGATGGATTCTATGACCAACAGGGTTTTGTGTGCCTCTCTGTAGGGAGGAGATGAGAACATCTTTGTGTGTATAAAAGATATTGACTATTACTGGAAGCATAACATGATTGCTTTTAGGGTGTGTTCTAATGTGTAGATAAGAATGTCTATAAGTGATGAATAGCAGGAGAGATTCACTACGATGGCAATTCATCTGTTTCCTCTTACCGCCAAACCCACACTTCTATTCTCTGCTCTGGGATGCCAGGCTGTTCCTGACAGGGCTTCCTCGAAAGTAGCTCTCACTTGGGGAACAGCACTTAATTTCACTTTCCAGCTTTTGTTTTTTTCATGCATTTCCAAAAACAGCCTCATTATATCTGCTCAGAGACCAGTTCCAACTGAGTAGAACGCTTTCCAAGGATCTGGGCTCCATCAACGCAAAGCACCCGCTCTGAGTTCCTGAGGTACAGGATCCGTCAGGCAGCATCTTCTATTCCAAGGCCTCGGTGCTAGCCCTGCAGAACCCCTCCTCCAGGCCAGGTGGCCTGCTCCACCTCTGAGAGGATGGAGAGCTCCACAGAAACCCTCTGCAAGCTTCTAGGAGCTAATCCTCCCAAACTTCCCCTCTCCCCAACGTAATCACGGCAGCTGCTCTCTCCATTTACTACCTTTGTGATACCTTAAAAAAAATTATTTTGAGCCCACCAAGATCTCTTTAACCAGTTCTCTATATAAAATTATGTCTGTTAAAATAACTAGTGTCCTTTCTGTTTTCTTAACTAGACTTGTATTAATAGTACCATCAACCAACACATTTCTAGAAAAATGATGGACCTACACAGTTGACAATATGCTTATTTTACTCCATTGTTCTTCTCTGTTGCAAAATAGAAGATCGAATTATTACTTCCATATATTATACATCTTTCTATTGCACAAGTGTATTGTGTACCTCCAGGAGTCCTTGACAGTGACCACACTCAATGGTGATCACAAAGAATAGAAAACATATTTGTGATAGCCTCAACTGCTCATAATCAAGCTTTATGGAAGAGAGAAAGAAATTATAGAAGTAAAGAAATTAGAGAAACATGATTAAAAAAGGAGATGAGGAGGTAGAAATAGCAAAAGTGGAGATAAATATACACTGATTCCTATATTGTTTTTTATTTTGGAGAAGAATCTCAAAACTGTTATGAAGAACAATATAAAAGAAACATTAAAAAGCATTTTGGCATGCTACCATGGGCACCATCCCTTCATAGAGAAAAGATATTTTAATAGAAATGAGGAATAATGTACTATCAGAATCAAAGTCTGTCCTTCCCTAGAGGAGACAATAACTTCCTATTCAACATACACACCTGCAGACATACTACAGACATTCTTCAAAGATTATTCTATCGTACCACAGTTGGGAACAAAAGTGGTTATATTTTTGGCTAACCAGATTAGTCGGAAGTGAATTTCTTTAGTGTTCTTCCCAATTTACCCACTTTTTGAATGGACTGCCACTCGTGGCAACTTCGTTGCTGATTATAGTCCAAAGCTTCAGGATTATCTCCCTCCCCAGGATGATGTCACAGTGTTTTCAGCAGACATGTAGTTATGCAAAAGGTTAAACTTTATTCTATTGTATTTTTGTATTCTCCATCAAAGGCCATATGTTTATGAGACTTTATTGGGGTTTTGGCAGAGGTTAACAAGGAAATTTAAGCATAGAAGAAAAGATACTGAAACTTCACATTAAATATAGCTTCTTCCATAGTTCAGTGTGAAAAAAAAGAACTTTAATAAGGTCACTGTTTTAGAGCCGGCTAAAATAAGAGATGGCACTATTTTCTGCACTATGACACAATTAATTTTTTTTTTTTACTATCTAAGTTTATTTTCAGTAACTTGTTCATCCAAGAGCATCCAATGAGCACAATAATTTTTAGAAAGGAAAAAAGCATATTTATTAGTAAAATGTATAATTAATGTGAATGTATATAGGTTGATAATAAGTGACAAGCAGAATTTTATATTCATTCACTCTATTAAGGGGAAAATAGTCATTCTATTTGGTAAATAATTGTTATCATTTCCTAAAAGTAAGATGGTGACATAAATATAGATGTTATAGGAAACAGCATATTTTAATGCAAAGTTTGTTTCTTGAGATCAGCATGAGAATGTTCTGAATGCTGTGAAGGATTCCTTTTTCTTTTCTTTTTTTAAGTTAATTAATTAATTGATTTTATTTTGAATTTTTTTATTCTGTCATTTTCAAACATACAGGTGGGAAGACAGAAGATTATAAGAAACCCTCATGTATTGCATTCACCCAAGTTGAACAATTTTAAAGGATTGGTTTATTTTGTTTAACCTATTTTACTTTTTTTTTCCTGTAGTAATTTAAAGCAAATCTCAGACCTCAGATCATTTTAATTTGGTTCTTTGAAAATAAACAAAGTTTACACAGAGGCAGAGGCCAACCTATCTACTTCTTTATTACTTACCCCCAAACAGTACCAAACACATTCGGGTTCTATCCTCACGTTTCAGCCCTTAGTCCTAAAAAACAAAAACAAAAACAAAAACACAACTCCTACTCTTTCTTCTCCTTTTCTAAAACTCTGAGCTATTCTAGGCTTCTCACAGAGGTGCCTCCTCACAACCAGGTGACTGTTGGTCGCTAAGCAGGGAGGGATTTGGGCCACTTTTATTACTTCCTCTTGGGCGGAAGCAATGGGTCATCATAAAAGGCAATCATATCTCTTTGACTTCATTTGATATGGGGTCGATGAACAGGCGGTCTCTATTCTCTGGAAGCAACATTGAAATATCAAGGGATCAATACATGTTGCTTGCTTTATGGTTGATTTATCTTGTTTTGCAAAAGTTCACGCAGACACGAAGGTCAATTGTCCACAGTCAGAAATTCCTAATCCTGTCTATAGCCTGTGACAATAGGGGAAAAGATATCTTTCCTTTTATGATGAGTGTTAGGAAAAACTTTCATGTTATTATAAACTATTTAACCAAGGGATGTTTCAGAAGAATCCAGTCCCCCACGGACTGACCCCCCAGAACCCAGTCCTGCTCCCCTCTGTGAAAGCCTGCTTCTTACTTCATCTCCTGAGAGACCCTTCCCTTTCAGCAACCACAGTTTGATTTCCAACCCCTTAGAAAACTCCACTCATAACGGCAGAGGCTAGTCTCGTTGTAGACTCAGCACCCTCCATTAGTGCCCTCTGGGAGATACAGGAAAAGTACCTGAGTACATACGACAGACCTAAGTTTATCCATTTAAACCAAACGATGCACAGGGAGTGTAGGGGAGGCTTTAAAGAACTTCCGTGGATGAGATGTGGGGATTTAGGTGTAGCCCACAAATCTAGATCATATTTTGGTACTCCGGTTTTCTGAGGGCCCTTCATTAGAATGTATTGAAGATGTGTGGTTATTAGTGGCTAATTCGTGTAAAATGTTTATATGCACAGGTACCCACACCTGACAAATACTAATTCAAGGCGAGTCTGGGCCAGGTTCATGTTACATACACTGTTTCCTCTGTAGGGCACTTTGCCTTCATGTAGATACCAAAGTGTTATTACTCACGCCAGGGCCCCTCTTCTCATGTCTAGAAATGTACCCAGAGGGCTGTGGGTCACTGAGAAACAGCATGAATTGCTGGGCATTTTCCAAGCATTTGTATCTTGTGGGTACCTTCTTCTACCAAAAGTCCTTAGGAAGAGAAAACACCACATTTACTTACCTTAAATTAGACAGAAGCAAACTGATGCACTGAATGTGGTAAAATAAGGACTTACTTATCCTCCTGTTTGTAGTGATCAATTCTCCAATGGGTCGAGAATGAGGAAAGGGAGAGGATGGCCTTTCAGTTGCATACATACACACTACATTATCCTTATTTTCCCATCTTACTGTGGATCGGAGATGATTTCCTCATAGACTGAGGCAGAGTCAGAAAGATTTGCCTGTAGTGTTAAAATTAGGTGTGTGATGATACGATAAATGGTGATTTCTGAATACAGACATTTTTAATCAATACCAATTTATGCCTTTATATCAATAGTTTTCAAACTTTACTGTGATTAAAAAGATGTAGGAAGCTTATTTAATGATAGCTTCTGCTCCTCAGAAATTCTGATTTAAAAAATCTGACAGGGACTCTGTGATCAGCATTATTTTTAACCAATATCTTTAGGGATACGGATGCAAACAATATGTGATATTTATTGTGAGGAATATTCTTCTACAGGGTGTAAACATATCAAATAAACTTTAGTGAATGAGAAACAGTATAGTGAGTATATATCATTTTCCACTATCTCAACTCTGCAAATTATTTCACCGACCCAGTGCTCTGAGGTCCAGCATACTGTGAACACCTGGAGCTAGAGAATCTGGCATTTTTAGACACCCCCACACAGCCTTCGGCTTATTCTCTCACCCCACACAGACTCTTGCTTTGCTTCCCTTCTCCTCAAGCCCTTAGTCTTTATATTCTCAATGAACTAAAATTTCTGTGTGAGAGAAAAGTAGGGTAGGCTGGCTGCAAGCAAGTTTTGCTTCTCTTCTGAATCACAGGAGCCCCAAATCATGATTTGATAAAAGGGAATTAGCCCCATCCCCGAGGAAATCTTCTGATATGGCTGCCCTTGGTCATTATAAGAGTGTTCATCCCACTTACAATTCCCATTTGGTATACTTCTGAAATTTGTTTCTCTGATTATGAAAGCAGTTTTCATATACATTACAAAAATTTTGAACATACTGAAAAATCATAAAAGTAAACAAAATCAGTGCTTATACTAGCAACAAGAAAATAATCTGGGGTATTTTGTAATAAGCTTTCTCAAAGCCACCCTAAAATCTTTACACTAAACACTTCTTTCCTGGGTTTCCCAAGGAGAAACCTGAAATAGCCAGAGGTGGAGCGATCTCACAGGAAGGACTAGTAAGAATAAACAGGACACGATGCAGCGTGGAAAATAAAAATTGCAGATATATTTACTTAAGGTTTTCTTCTTGCCTGAAGTCATTCTGTTTGTCGCAGGACACTGGCCCCAGTGCCCACTTGTACTTAGTGGTCAATGTGGTGGACATCTGAGATAATGAATGGCCTAAAGCAAGTTAGATGTAATAGTTGAGAGAAAAAAATTGCAATTTGTCCAAATCTTCAAGTAGTAATAACACTCAAATACAGTATTGGTAGATTTTTTTGGGCAATTGTTACCATTTACATGTTTCTGTTGTTTTTGCTAATTTGTTTGTTTCTTGTCTCTAACATGATCCTACACATTTGCATCTTTTGGCATAGATCCCAGCTCCTTGCGTCTACAGTAGCCCAATCGAAGTCTGCTGAGGTCTTCTAAAGATTTTCTACATCTGGGGCTCCACTGAATCAGAACCTCCAGGGATTAATCTTTGAATTCTGCATTTTTATTAAGTAACAAGTGACTCTAGTGTGTGGCTAAGATTGGGTAACAGTAAAATAGGACAAAGGATGTGGGTCTTACTAAGTAGTTGTGTTCTTTTAAAATGTTTATTTTTCAATATATTGGAATGTAGAATGTAATTTCAATATATTTTAAAATATTTGAACTTCCTTCCAGAATCTTTTCCCCCAGGTGGTAGCCTCTTGATTGTGACTCAAATTTATATATTTCTGGTCTTGCAGTGGCTCCGTTTTGAAGAAAGAGTTGATAATATTGTTTAGAATTACTAAAAATAAATTGGCATCGATTAGTTTCTTAGCTCTTCAATTTTCATGTAACTTAAGAAAATAGATACAACCCATGTTTTTCTTTTACTAAGATAATTCAGTAAAATATTTTTTGCCTGAATCATTCAAATTACTTCAATACCATATTGAAAACTGCTCATTCTGTTCTAATTTATGTTATCATGATTGTGTATTAGAATTTTTGATGGCTTTAATGAAATAATGTCTATTTAATTTATAATGAACAGTTTCTGTACAACAAAGATTTTAACAATGGGGGAATAGTAGCATTTTCCTTTTGAATCCTAAGTATGCTAATAGATTAAACTGCAGATGTTATGCACTCTTTTCATCCTTACATTCTTTCTTCCACCACTGGATCTTTAGAAAACATGGAAGGGACTAGAGCAAGGAGTTATTTCAGGAATGTCACATTTAGATGGAAGATGGCTTAATAAACAATGAGTATGTGTTTTCTGAGACACACTCCTAAAGTTTTGTGCTTCTGAATTCACAGACTTATAGCATGACTGAAAATAAATATTGTAAATAAAGCCCTATAAAAAATAGAAAAATCTATGAATTGTTTTAAAATAACACTATTTACATTCAGTGTGTTTTACCGGGCAAGGTTTTGAGTCAAGTTTGGCTTTAGAAGGTGCGGGTCAGTTTTTTACATTTTTGGCAGCATTTTCGTGTTTCTTGCAAAATATTTTACTTACTTTGCTCTCCTGAACCACTTTCTTATTTTGGTAAACTGGAGCTTAGTTAATGGTCATTCATCATTAGAGGTGTCCCTATCAACAAATGACTGTCTTCAGTGTACCCCACAGAGCTGGTAGAAATACCATACAACAAATCAATCTTGCCCTTTGTCAAATGAAATTTCTCCTAGGTATTAAAGCATGGGCTCTTAATGATGAAGAAACATCTACAGCTTAAAAATTAGGTATTAAGTAGAATAGCCAGTGTAGAAACAAGTCTGATTCATTGCAAACAACCCCAGACATTATTGATAGTTGCTATTTTTGTAATACGTTCACTTACAGATGAAACGTTTAAATCAGAATTATAAGTCTTCTTTGCCATAAACCTAAAGAAAAAAATATTCTCTGATATTTTTGTTTTGTCCCTTGGTGTTAGTTTGTAAGATACTATACTGACAGCTGTGGAAATTATGTGGGTATAATTAAATGAGTTTTGATGCTTATTATTTTTGTGAGGTATGTCACTGCATTTAATACTATATCTTGAGAATATGTGTACTTATAGAATACATACATTCAGTATGTATTGTGAAAAAATCCTAAATGTCTTTTCATTTATTGTTTTAATTAAAATATTTTATTTTGATTACAACCTATTATTTATTCTTAAAACTTACGTGGAGAAAGAAGTTCTGAGCCAGTAAGTATAGTACCCGTGTCTACTCATTAAAAACAAAGAGAGAAAAAGAACAAAAAGAGAAAAGTTACATTCTTTGCCAGACCCTGATTCTGTACTCCTACAATTATTTTTATGAATTTGATCATTTTCTAATTTCAAAAATTCAGAAGAGCCCACTCATATTTCTAGGCTAGGGAAAGAGAAATTTCCAATTTCAAGAATGCTGCAGAGAAACCTTAAAAAAACGTTTCACCAATGAATGAACAAATAATTATATAATTATTATATCACATTACATAGAATTAGCATGATGGATTTCTGGCCAGATAAACGATTTTTAAAATTGTTTCCAGGTTATACAAATACTGTGAGAAAGCAAAACCAATTTACACAAGAAGTCCCACAAAGAGGGTCTTTTGGGAAGATTATGTTGTTCCATTGGTCTGCATTTACTTCCTTCTCAGAAACAGACTTGAAAAACTTGGGCAGATCTATGGCAGACTAAGTGTAGAAGAACTGAGACTTGAGGCCAGGACCTAGAGAAGTGCGTTTCTCGTGAATGTGCACCTCCATTCACTTGAATGGGCATGCGCATCTACCTGAGAAGTTTGTTGACATCTAGATTCTGATTCCGCAGTTCTCTGATGAGGTCTAAGACTGCATTTCTAACAAACTCCCAGATAATGTGCACAATGCTTGGACCACACAGTGAATAGCTAGGATTTAAAATAGTGAATCCTATACCTGGCTGCTCATTAAAGTCACCTGGGGGAGGTTTTAAACCAAAAGAGAGGCGTGGGGCCATAACCCACATCTGAATCTGGGTCACCCAAGTGGGCCTTGAACCAACCAGGGCGGGGAACCACTGACTTAAACTAAAGGTTTTCTCTGCTGAGAGTACATGTAGGCATCGGGGTGTGGTGGGTAGGTGTTTGGATGGGGATTATGGAGGCAAATATTTTAAAGGTCGAGAGAGAAGGAGTTTCATTCTGAACAGTATACCTCCTGCACTCAAAGCTTCTTTCCTCCCAGAGAAGAACTGATTGGTGAGGCAAAAATAATTTGACCCATAGTTACAGTCTCATTACTTGTAGGCAAATCCAAAGACCTCTGAAATCATCTCCTAATTCTCTTCCTCTCCCCAAATCTGCTCTGGTCATACTGGCTTCCTTGCTGTTGCTTAAAACCTCTAAGCACACCATCCTACAGCTTTGCACTACGTATTTCCTGGGCCTGGAATCCTCTGACGCTGCACATCCCATGGCAGATCTCTAATTTCTTTCAAGTATTTGATCAAACGTTGTCTCTTCAATAGCCGTCCTGACCAACCTATTCCAATGACAGCCTCCCACCAGCTCTTCTGCTTCCCCTCATTTGCATCACTTTTCTCCAGCACATTCACATTCTATCATATTACTTATTTATTGTGTTTACAGGTCAGTTTTTGATTCTCACCCCTCTTCTTGAACATCACTGGAAGGTGGTTGGTAGTAAGGGTGTTTGTTCACTAATACTGCCCAACTGCTAGAAAAATTCCTAACCCATGACATGTGTTTCATAAATGAATGAATCTATATAAACTCAGGTGTCACTTCAGAAAGGTTGCCTGTAACTGTCTCAATAAAAGAAGCACCCGTCTTCAAACGTCTTATCCTCATCACTTTTTGTTATAATAGCCTGTTACATGACTTTATTATATTTTCCTTATGCATGCTCTCTCTTTCTCTACGTCTGTCTCTTTGTGTCTCCACAGACATACACATATACAGTTTTTATTTGTTTTTGAATTCACTATGTAAGAACTTGTTCACCATGTAAGAACTTGTTCATTATGCTTCAGAAGATTGGAGACTGTTGAGAATTAGGCTTGGGGTTGATTAATGATTATGCATTGAGTCCCCTGTACAGAATTTTATTGTTAACAACCATTTGATCAATAAATATGAGAGATGCCCTCTCAAAAAAAAAAAAAGAACTTAAATACCTTAAGAGTGGTAGTTGCTTTTCAGAGGTTGGTACTAAGCAAACATAACATCTCCTAGTACAGAATAGATGGGTAATAAATATTTGTCAACTTTTTAAAAAACGGGAGAGGGTGGTTAGAAGTATTTTAAGTTCTCTGAATTGCTATAATATAATGAAAAATTTCTGTTCCACATTTCTCTGGATAGAAAAACGTAGTCTGGTGTTGATAGCTGATTTAGTGCTCTTTTATTCAAGTGAGCAAGGACAAACAAATCAGCTAGACATTTATTCCCAACATTTATGTTATGATCTTTACAACAAGCAAAGTTTAGTGCATGACTGTGTCCAACTGGTGTGCTTGCCAGAAAGCACCCAGGTATTCAGGTTCTCCCTCCCCCACCGTCCCATTTTCTTGGCTCCAAAAGATGCATTCCCAACGTTCTACTAATGAGGAATTGGCACTGCAGCAAGTCTGGTTCAGCCGAAGGCAAATTCACACAGCTGGCTAAAGTAACCTCATGGTGGGGGGCTGCTTTTCTACTTACATTGACTTGTAGTCCATCAAAAACTCACTCTATCATTGTTTACTTCTGATCCAATGGGGTCTACGTTTTCCTTTATCTAGCACTTCCCCAGCCCTGTAACTGCAGAGGCTGCCTACACTGGCACTGCGTATCCGGCATATCCGAGGCATTCATTTACAGATTTGCTAAACTGACTCGAAGCTGGTATCTCTGTGTTTCTACCTGACCTGTCAACTGTGTTGATTCATTTACATAAAATAAATAGGAAACCATACTCAAAAGATCCGAAGACAGATGTGCATTTGTTGTTCCTCTTAATTTAGTCACAAATAGAAAGAGGCATAAGAGAAAAAAAGGCTCCAATTTCAACATCAAAACCCAATAATAGTATTCTTTTGTAAAATGACAATAATGGTTAAAATCAAACTAATCATTTCAGAGTCGGCAAGGAAGGATCTAAATGCTAATCATTTTGGGTCTCTTGCTAACCTTCTTTTCTAACAATTAGGACTCCTTTATTCAGTCATTCATTTGTTAATTCACTCAAGAATTTTTCCTAAATACTGTAATGTAAACAATGTTGTGCAAGGCATTTAGGCACAAAACTTCAACAATCCTAATAATTCAAAATATGCACACACAAAAAAGACAGAAGATTATAAAGGACCACAGATGTTGTGATTATAATGAATTTAAAATCCAATTCAACAAATGTTTATTAAAATTCCTATTTTGTGCTCAAAATGTAATACCTTCACCTACACTCAAATCATTATTAGTTGGTTTGACCAGTTATTAGCTGCATACTGTATATAAATAAATTTGAATGCTTTAAAGTTTAGATTTAGAAAAAGCCTAGAACATTAGGAAGAGACATGCTACAAAATCACACTGTCGAGCACCATTTCTTTGTAAGGGAGAGTAAATAACAAAAAGAAAGAGATAGGAAAGAATCAGTTTTTAAAAAATGTATTTGGAATCTCCTCTTTTCCAGAGTGTGTTAGGATTTGCGGTGGCTGCACCGGTGGAGATGCAGTTATCAAAATAAAATATCAACTTGCTTTCAGAGAGTTAATACTCCTTATGAAAGGGGACTTAGTAAATACATCCCACCTCCACGGGCTCAATTTACTCACTTTGCCTCTCTCACCCCAAAGGCAGATAAAGGAACTGTACCCCACTGGAATTATTTTTGCTTGGCATTCCCCTACATTCCAGGATTTCTGGCAGTCTGATGTAAGGTCCCTGAATGCTAGCAGTGCAAAATAATAGTGACAACCAAAAGCCTAGAACTGCACTGCTACATGTCCAGAAACTTTTTTTTAGGCTGACATGTGGGGATATGTAGCCAGACAAAGACCAGAGCAAAATCTCTTGGCCCACCTGGCTTCGCAGTTGTGCAGTTAGTCGCTGCACTGGTAGTCTAGAAGGAGAGTAGCTTAGCTCCTGCAGTCAGCTTGGAAGAAACAGATCAAATGTCTTGTATCCTGGATCATTTAGATAGCAGATCAGAGTAAACCTGGCTTTAAATTATAAATAAATAATTAAAAAATAGTGCAAGCCCCATTCACTCCACACTTCCCCAACGAGGGGGCGCCATCTCTCTCCGACCTTTTCAGGAGCATAATTTGGAAAGCTCAGCTGGGGTGCTGTCCCATCCTCTTTTTATCCCTCCCTAGGAAGACTCTCTTTTTCTTTCAAAATAGACCTTTGTGGTCCATCACACAATTGTCTAAATAGTCAGTTTCTAGGAAACAGAAAAGGACCAATCTTTAAATGCTCCCACTACTAAGAAATATTTTCACTACATTCAGGATTGGTGATGGTGGGGTGCTTGTCCCAGAGCAAAATTAATCCTAATTCACGGTCTTGCACAATCATATTAACTCCTGAGAGTCTGGCAGGAGCTGGAATTTTGTGGAGTAGGTTTTTGGTTGTCATTATTATTTTGCATTGCTTACATCAGACTGCCAGAAATCCTGGAATGTGGGGGGGTGTACCATACAAAAAATAATTTTACTGTGCTCTAATAACTTTTAAATATTCACAGTCAATTTTACAGATAAAAAACTCACTAAAATTATTTGAGAGAAAATCTCCCCCTACATATAAACTCAAAAGATTTTTTAATATAATTTTAATATGCACTGAATTTTGTAGGAATGTAACTACTGTAAAAAATCAAGAGAAAATTATACATTGTTTTGTTTGGTAATTTCCCAAGAGTACTTTATATTGTGGGAAATAAATAATAATAACTCCAATGATCATATTAAGATAATATCTGTGGTTATGAGTCCACTATTATTCTCTATATAGGCATAACCCTCTGACCACTTCATATCATTTAGTGTAGACTTGCCTAAGTATTGACATGCAGAAAGAAAGTAGTCCTTTATTATAAATTATTTTACTTTTATTTTGAAAATGCCAAAATTCAGGCATTAGATAGATATTTTTGACTTCGTATAAGTAGGTAGTTATTTTACCTTTGAACTTAATTCCAGGCAAGTGATGGGGTATTAGAAAATTATAAAGGGAATTTTTATGTATCTGAAAAATTTGAGAACCATAGTACAAAAAGTATTTTAAAAAACTACATTTCTCTATTAAAATCATTTGAAAGTTCACATCTTGCTATGCATAAAATCTGGTAGAGATACATAAGAATGGGTACTGGTAACAATAAATTAGGACAAAATAGAACATGCGGCATCATGAAGAAATAAAAGGGCAGTAAGAGCCCAGAGGTGAACCAGGCCTTGCAGGAAGAGAAGAATTAACTGGCAGGGCTGGGAGCGAACAAGGGAACAGCGAGGAAATGTCACTCATATGGCCGAGTACAGGAGGTATTTAGGAAAAGTGAATGGTCTCCACTTTGGAGGGAAGTTATTTTGGTAGATAAATACTCTTAGTTTTCTACTGTTAAATTTCTGGATGAACACAGATCACAGAACTATAACATTTGGAGCTTTTCATGTAGGATAGAAATGAACTAATTCAGAGAAAGAGTTTGAGAAGCTACTAGAAAAATGGTAGACCAATGCCAACAGGTGAAGTAACTGGAAAATGAGCATACTTTCAGATTTTTTTAAAGAGTAAGAGCGTTTGTATATTTTTGCAACATAGAAATAATAAAATTGTGTTTCACATAGTTGCGCATGATTCAAATCCCAGGCCAACTGACTAAGTAGCCCCCTGCCCTCTATATTATAACTCAGTATCTGTTGAGTTTATGACTAGACTCAAAACCTATTTCAGGAACCAGGCATCATCTTGGTGCCCTGGATTTGGTAGAAGCTCTGAGACTTGGTCTGGGTGATCCAAATAGAAGCCATCTGTGTTCTGGCCATGATTGTAAAGGTCAGGTTCTTAGTGGTTGAGAGTACAGTTTGGAGCCGGTGGTAGGCAGAATAATTCCTGCTGCAAAGATGTGGATGTCCTAAATCCCAGAACTTGTGAGTGTGTTGTTACATGGCAAAGGAGAAATAAGGTTGCAGATGGAAGTAAGGTTCTTAGTCAGCTAATTTTAAAATATGGAGATTATCCTGTTCTATCTGGGTGAGCCCAATATAATCACAAGAGCCCTTTACATTGGAAAAGGAAGGCAGAAGAGAGACAGAAGATGTGGGTATGGAAGAGATCAGATGACATATGTGAGATGACTCAAGACGTATAGAGCCAGAGTTCCTAGGTTCAAATCCCAGGGGCGCCCCATAGTAACTGCGACTTTGGACAAGTTGCTAAACTTCTTTTCCCCCATTTCTCTCAGAAACCTTGTTGCCCTCTCCTTCCCTTCCTTTGGGCCCTATTTTAAATGCCACATTGTCAATCAAGCATTCTTGACTCCCAGGAATTTCTGCTCTCCACATCTCACCTTTACCCCTTAGCTGTTATACTAAAGATATATTTGTTTTTTTCAATCTTGCCCAATAGAATGACTGCAACAACTTCTTTGTGTGTGGTCCACTGCTGTATCCCTATTGTCTAGAACTGTGCCTAGAATAGAGTGGGAGCTCAACCAGTGTTTGTAAACGGATAACTAAATATGCTAATTTATTTTGGTTTGCCAGAGCTTTTAGATTGTCTGCAGTGATTTTCACATTTCCACCCAATTTCTCTAGTGCCACAATGCAAGGCCTTGCTAAATCAGCCTGCAGAATCCATCCCCACCATCACTGCTTCTTTCATTACTGATGCTGCTAGACGCTCTCCTGGCCTCTTTACTTTGAACATTGCATTGCTCTGACTTGCATTGCCTACACTGCACTCCACACTTGCTATGCAGCAAGCTGCGCATTATTTTTTGGCCACCTGGTCTCCAAAAACGTCATTTGGTCACCTACAGTGTCTCAGGGCTTCATGCTTTTCCTTCTGTTTTTGCCCCAGGTCTATAAGGCTCAGTGGCTACATGTTAGGTCTTTTGGCTTGGGTGGTAGTGCCCTTACACTGGAATATTCATTTTGGTTTCCCAGATTTCCATAATCTTTCCTACCTGCTTTTGATATCAATTCAGTGAGAACACTTTTTATCTTTGGTAGCTTTGAGTGGGTAAGAAAAGTTTCCATGTAGAATTCTGTTAGGGATGGTTTGTCACCAGATAAATCATCATTTGTTTCCTATACACTTTTTCGGGACCTCAGTTTTCAAGGTGGATAAAAATGACATTATATAAATTTTGGGTCCAACATGTTGGACTAGCCTGCAGGCCCAGGCAGGTATGCGAGCAGGCCGTCAGAGTGTATCTTCATTGCACATTCGTGGTGTCTTCCTTGGGTGAGAGAAAGGTGGGGCCTGCTTCTCCGGCCCCCTCCTTTCACCCCTCTTCTCCACTTAACTCTTGAGGAAGGTTTGCTTTTCAGCTCAATCATCATTTTATTTGAATGCCTTCCCTAAATCCCCAGCCTCCGGCAGTTGACCCCTTGCGTACTCCCACATGAGACACCACACTTTCCCTGTGTAGACGGTGCTTATTTGCATATTTGTGTATTTATTTCTGTGGTGTCCCTTCCTCAGCTACGAGGGCAGCTTTACTCACCATTGTATCTGGGTGCACACGATAGATACTGGAAAAGTACTCATTTCCTTTCTTTTCCCTTTTTACCGCAGAACTTATCACAATCGATAAATACACTTTGCTTGGCTGCTGTTCCAAACCATAAACCTTGGGAGGGCAGGAACCAGGTCTGTGTCCGGAGGGTGAGTGTAGTTCTGCGAGTGTTACAGGCGTTCAAACTATTTGTTAGATGACTGGACAAATGACATTAACGTCTTTTCCTCAGTGAATGACCTTTATTAACACCAAGATTCTTTCTGAGAACCACTTTGGTCCCCTCACAAGAAACATTTTCTTTGCTTCCTTTTTACTCTGTTGAGATTCTCATAGCTGTTGTCTCTCAAGTCGCCTAGAAACCAGGGAAAAACATTCTCTCACAGTGTTGGGCTTCTCCTTTCGGTACCCTCTCTTCATCTTAGACCTTTACTTGAAAATCCCAGTTCCTAATTGAATGCTGCTTTCAGAGTTGCCTTCTCTTCTCTATCTCCCCGGTGATTCAGAGGACAGGAATTGTACTTTTTCATTGTTTTGCCGGTACCTAACAGGCTCAGAAATTTTGTTGAATGAATAGATGCAGGACCCATAAATGACCCCACAAATAGAGAGAACCCAGCCACCAAATCATCAAGGAACCAAATGGAATTAACATTTCAGAAATCAGCAGGTACATCTAGAGGAGCCTAATATTATCTTAGTTATAGTCAGTTCCAGGCAATAATGTGCTTGCTACAAGCTGGCCAAACCATAAGTTGTACCTAAATATAGAGGACTTTTATTTAGTCATATCTATCATTGCATAGATTGTATAATAACCTTGGTTAAGGTTAAAGATTTCATTTAATAAGGCTTCTAAGTGCATAGAAAAGGTAACCTGCTATAAAATTCAATGTAGAGTTACATTTAGTTATACAAGTTACCTACAAGTAGGCATATACAGTGGGACAAAATTTGACCCAGATTTGGTGTGGATTATTTTTAAAACAGAAAATTGTATTTAAATATCACTAGCAGCATTTTTGAGGGTGAGCATATCCACTTACTCATATCTTTAGTTTAAAGTTTTCAACCTTTTGATTGTTAAATAAGTTTGTTTTATCTTAGAGCAAGCACAAAACATCATATTAATACTCATTAAGGATTAGCTAAGCTTTAAAAAAAATGTCAAATCTTAAGCTAGCAACGCAAATGCCTAGCTTTGTCATTCCTTTGATCTTTTAAAGGCAATGTGCTTATTGTTATAGAAGATGAAAAGTCACAGGACTCTGAAATGTAACAATTTGGGTGAGACTTTGAGGAGGCAAAGGATGAAGAAAAGGGAATGAGCTATTGAATTCCTCTTCTTTTCGCCCGTGTGGAGGGATACACAGAAGAGTTTCCACATCTAGTTCTTCTTGATTAGCTGTCGAGAAATAGGACAGGAAGGCTACCAAGTTTAAAATTGGGCAGTCTCTGGGTGAGTCACTCTGGAATCCAGGTCCTGGAAAAAAGGCTTTCAAAGATTGAGGGTGACAGGATGACACACACAACTTACTCTTATCTCTACTTCACCCTGTTCTGAATTTGAATTCAGTGACCTTTATATGGATTCTGGCAGATGCATTTTTGAAAAAAAAAATTCTCTGTAGATCTGACCTCCCTCTACATGCACCAACCCTTATTCTTGGTTTCAAAGATCACATGGTGATAATGAGATTGATAGTAAAATGTTGAGAAGCAACTACGCAAAGGTGTGTAATAGTCATAGATTTTAATTTGGAGTTCCACTTCCTTGTATATTACAATCAAATGAGTATAATATTAATAGTACAGAAAGCACTGTATGAGCACTTTGCACGTACAAACTTCACAATAAACCTTTAGGGTAGCATTATTATTGCATGATATAGATATAAAACTGTGACATACGGAAGTTAAATTGCCAAAACATTTGGAGACAAAATTATGAACTCTAAAATTCTTGTTAGCAGAATATTATGTATATGTACTAATAATATCTGTTAGTTGAGTTACCATTGAAATGAAAACACTTTCTAATTTTTAATAACAGTTATAACTTATTTCAGTTACCATTAAAAAATGTATTTAGAGTAGGCGTATGACTTTCATTTTTGCCTTTGAAATTATTTACCTTATCATCTTTGCTGCATTGTTCTTATCTAAAAATGGTGTTGAGAATGAAGCTAAATCATTTATTACATAGTTTATCTACTTTAAGTAATGAAATCCAAGTCAGGTCCGTAAATCAAATATAAATAGTAGTCACTTGAAAATTTTAGTAGCACATATAAACACCAAGTATTTTTGTTTTTCTGAGAACCAAATCTCTCTAAAGTTCTTTCAAAATGGAATACTTTTTGTTTCACTGTTTTTATTATTGGACTAGGCTATTCACTTTTACAAGTTCAAGACAGAAAATTCCATGCAACTCTCTTAGGAGTGGGAATGAAATTTCTTTAACATCACAGGCTAAAAAAATTATAGTATAACACAACTCCATTCCAAATACATCTGAACCACAAGTTCTCATAGAAAATAAAACAACAAAAACAAGTTTCTGTTTTTTATTTAAGTTTTGAGAACAGGAAAATAAATTTTAAAGATGAACTTTGGAAAGCAATAAACGTCAAATGGTATTTTTTCATCTCTCTTCTGAAAGCATATCTAACAAAATTCCAAATTGCATTTTTTGTAAGTGGTATATTTCAAGCACCATTTATTTCAACTTGTTATAGACCATTTACCTTTGATTTCACTTGATGGATGTCTTTCAAATTTACTCTAACCAATTTAATCTGAATTATTTTTCCAATTTTAACTACAGTTATCTGTTCATTAAGTTCTTATGTCAACTGGACTTCACATTTAAGTGCCCTGTGATGGGCCTTTAGTTTGTCATAAACATGCTCTGCAATGTACTTTCCTCCTTGTAAACTGGATTTCATTTCATTCTGGTAAAGCTGGTTTTTATTTGGATTTCATTTATTTGGATTTCATTATTTTTACCTTTTAAACTTTCTAATCTCATAACTTCCCATTTTCTAATTCATTCCAAATGCCAGTCTTAATCTTCTAGAAAATAATGCCATTTGTGCTTTTCTTTCTTATGGTTATGTGTTCTTTTTCTGTTTCTCTGTGCCTGCAATTCTTTAGCTAAACAAATATTAACTGCTTGATGGAATTACTGCAAAAACTCATCCAAAACAACTTTCACATAATATGGTAAAGCATTCTATTTGGATAATTTTTGGTCAAGTTTATATAAATGTGATTGACAGGTTCACTTTTATTTGTATATTTTGATATTAGGTGTATAAATCAACAATGGTGGGGGAATTGGGAGATGTTAAAGAGTACAAACTTGTAAATAGAAAATGAATAAGCTCGGAGATCTAATGGACAGCATAGTAATTACAATCAAATTACTGTATTATAGACTTAAAAAATGCTAAGAGACTAGATCAATAATTTCATAATGTGTATGAATGTCGAATTGCTATATTATATACCTGAAACCAATCTATATTTTTGACAACCATATTCAATTAAAAAAATCAATAGTGGCAGATTAGTTGACTTTTGTAGTATTTATTGATTTCATTGTAATAATATTCTATATTTTCATATTTCCCTATTACATTTACAGAAAAGTTACCTATTGTATATAAAGGATTTGAAGCTATCATTTTGTATTTGGAGTATTAAAAGAATAAAAATCATTTTAGTTATGATTTCTGATAAATTTGGTATCTTGTTTTAATGCATTGGCCTTAAAGTGATTATCTCTCAGGTAACTGAGACATTTTTAAAACAACATAAAAGTTATTAGGCATGTGAAACAGTTCCAGTCCCAAAGAACAAGGAATAGCCTTATTTTTGGATTTTTCACACATTTGACAAAAACTTTTCACACTAAAAAGAAAATTACTATCTTCATTTTTTTTTAAATAACTTATCTTTCCACTAGTGGTTCTCAGTCTGTTAACCCAGTATTTTCCACTGATTTTATGAAAGTAGAGTAAGATTATCACCAATCCTATTGAAAATCACACTGTATCACAATACATTTGTTAGTGGAAAAAATTAATCACATATATGCATATATGAAAAAGTCAATGTAAGAGTTCCACTTCACCTGTGGTTGTATAGTTCCTGTTGGACCAACCGTACCTTAGGCAATAATCTCAAACTGTGGAAAAAAATGTATAGGACAAACACATGAAGGCTGGAAAGCAGACAAAAGTAGGTAGATTTTGGTGATACATGGATGAAGGGAATGACACTGGGTGAATTTCCCAGTTTTTGGAAATGCTTTTACTTGAAGGGCATGTACCAGACTCTCCAATATGGTCAACTAAAACTTCAATGGAAAAACCCTCTGCTTTGTTGTCTTGAAGAACAGGACAATGTAAAGGACCAAACTTACTGGAAAGCTTGAGGAGAAATCCTAGGAAGAGCAAGGTCAGAAAGAGGAACCTCATGTTTTGTATATAAATTCTGCTTTTATCTCAGTTGACACCTGAATATATATACATGGAAAAAACTCTAAGTAGCCAAAAAAAGGCTATATTGATTTGAGATTTAAGCTCTTTTCTACTAAAGAGGAAACAACTTGTATTTTGAATTGTCAAGTCCCTGGGTAAAGAAAAAAAAAGGCTTTGGAGGAATATAAAAGTCAGAACGTCTATAACATATCATTCATAATGCCAAAGACACAGTCAGAAAATATCATATCACAAAAGAGCATAGGAAGGGAGACATTCTTCATAATGTATGGGCAGGCTAAGGCTTGTTAGGATATAACAAGCAATTATCAGAGAGGAAAATGATGAATTAGACCTTATTAAGTAAAACATTTGTTTATTAAAAGATGTCATTAGGAAATAAAAGGTAAGTGACAGATGTGGAAAATTTATCTGAAATATTTGCAAAATCTATATCTGACAAAGGACTGATACTCAAGAAGTATGAAGATCTACAACTCGAAAATGAAATGACAAAATAATACAATACAAATTATCAAGGTTTTCACAGATGCTTCTCAAATAAAGCATAACAATGAGCAATATCTACTAGTCGTCAAGAAAAGTCATAGTGAAACTACAATGGGAAACCACTTCATATGGCCAGAATGGCTAAAATGGAAAGACTGACAACACTGAATATGGACAAGAATGTGTGGGAACTGGCACTCTGAAGTATTGTTGGTGAGAGTTTAAAATTTTAATATTACTTTGGAAAATATCTGGTTGTATATTATAAAAACAAAGACATATTTACTCATGACCCAGAAAGTCCAATCATAGTATTTATCCAATAGATTAAGAGCATGTCTACCAAAAGAAACCTGTAAGAATATTCCTACAAGTTGTAGTCATAATAGCCCAAACTTTCTGGAAGCATCCCAGGTGTCTATTCATAAGAGTGTAGATAATCAAACTGTGCTATATTAATAAAATGGGACGCAACTCAGCAATAAAAAGTATGAACTACATGTAGCAACAGGGATGAATCTCAACAACATTGAGTG
This sequence comes from Manis javanica, assembly GCF_040802235.1. Lineage (NCBI taxonomy): Eukaryota > Metazoa > Chordata > Mammalia > Pholidota > Manidae > Manis > Manis javanica. Next base: position 12,080,289 of record NC_133165.1, read on the forward strand.
AAAGATAGAATGTACAGAAAGATAAATACTGCATGACTATATATATATATATCACTTAACTCCTGGGAGTTAGTGCAGTGATTTATTGCAAAGAGACATGAGGGTAATTTCTGGGAAGACGGTAATATTCTATATCTTATCTGGGTTTCACAAATGTATGCATTTGTGAGGATTTATTATATGGTACACTAAACATTTATGCATTCCATTGTTTGTAGACTGCATCTCAAAAGAAACAAAGCTTATACTCTAGACAACTAGATCCTTCTTGAACTCTTTATTGGGAAGTGTACTGTGTCTACAACTAACTTTACAGTGCATCAAAAATAATATAGGTTGATAGATAGATGGAGGGAAGGACTAATGAATGGGTATGTGTAAAGCAAATATACTAAAATATTAATTATATTACCTAGGTATTATGTATATGGCTATTTACTGCAAAACTCTTTCAACTTTTCTGTGTGTTGGAAAGTTTTCATTATAACATATTAGAAGTAAAAGGTAAATGTAGGATATAAAATTTATTTTGGTTATTTATTCATCTTAAAAATACATCAACCTAATGCATGAACTATTTTGGTGATTCTTGGTGTATACATTAGGACAGATGTAAATTATTGGCATTTTCATCAATAAACATTCAAATATTATTTGAAGGTGGCATGTGAGTTCTTGATGTATTAAAATCATGGAAGCCCAGTATAAAAACATGCAGAATGCATGTTAGCAGCTTGAAAGAAAATTCTAAATAACTGTTGAGAATCCTTTAAAAACATGTTGCATTATCAATGTTGATAATGGTACAGAGGTTTAGAGGGTATGCAAAAAGTAGATATCAATCTGTCTGAGTCGAAAAAGAATTCTGAAAAATCAGCTCAGTATGAAGTTCCAGGAATGTATGATAAGGAAGCATAAAAGAGCAGTTCTAATTTCCAAAGTTATTTTATTCCTTAGTGGTATATAACATAATGGTGCATCTCACATCCGAGGACATTTTAGGGTTAATGAAATATGTTATTTATGAGTTCCTACGGTGCTCTAGATGTCACGCTCTTTGGAAGAAAGAAACATACCAGGTACATACATATAATCTATCATGTAAGTGTGCCATGTGAGTCCAATCTGTAGGAGACTCTTAACTTTCCTAGTCTTGTCTGGGAAAATGTGTAAGAAAAAGTAATACAGAGTTAATTATGATGGGTGATTAGCAATTCACCTGGTTGAAAAGAGGGGAAAAAAATAATCAGGAAGCCCAGAACATAAAGGCATGAAGGCAGAGAGTGCTTCAAAAGTGATGAAATCTTTCATATGTGAGAGTGTGAGTTGTGGGAGGAAGTAGAATACCATGAAGGTGAATTAGATTAACTTTTGAAACACATTGTGTGTCATGTCATGTATTTTAGTATTAGAGGCCAAATGTTACCAACCCGTGGAGTTGGAGTATCTGCCTTAAGATGAAGAACTGATAGAAAGAAGACTATTCTCTTATTTAGTTCCTACAGTCAAATGATAAATTATTCCACTGCCTTTTATTTTCAGGTATAAGCAATAATTTCTTACAAGTAATCAGTTGAGTTATTGAGAGTTACTCACATTATTACAATATGCAATGAAATTACAATCCTCGTAGACTTGCTGAGAAAAAAAATCCAACATTCTACCATATATCAAACTACCATTCGACTGTTGTCAGCACTGTGCACATTCTAGGACGCAGGCATACGCACAGCTAGAGTTGTAATCCCTACAAATTGAAGGACTGCATTTATCTGATGACTGGACAGCTCCTTTTGACAGACTAGAATCTTTTCACCCTTTAGATATTAGCACCCCGATTTTTTCTCAAGGAAATGCATCATGTCCCAGGATCAGTTAGCGATGATTTGGCTTCTCTGGCTCCAACTCTAGGTCCAGAATACACATGCGGATCTGAGCAGGCCAAGCAGAACATCACAGTGGGCTGGTCACAGTGGTTGATTCAGGATGATTTTATAACAATTCGACAGAGATACAGGCTGAAACTTCCGTGGGGATCTCTCTCCCCCTCACCCCTCTCTCCACTCTCTCCTTCTATTCCTCTCTGTAATTTAACATAGTAGATACGGACTTAGAGCTGCTGAAACCACCCTGATACCAAATGAACCCTACGTATGGAAGCCATGATAGAGGAGAACGTGCCTGCAGATGGAGAGCGCCAGCACTGCGTGTGCCCTTGAATCCAGCTATTCGTGACATTATTTTCACTCTCGTGCCTGTCAGATCTGTTAACCAGTAAATTCTCTTTCTCTTTAATCCAGTTTGGATTCCATTTTCTGATACTCACTACAGAAAGAGTTATGACACAGATGTTTCGTTTTCAGTGTCTCTGTAGTATTTTCATGAGAAATCTTAGTTTCAATTTGTCCTGTTATCAGCCTTGCTATCAAGCTGCCTTGGTTTAAGCCTTGTTTCTGATACTCCAGCTCCTAAACTTCTCTGGGCCTCATTTTCCTTGGCAGTAAATTGGCAACAAAAATACACCTTACAGATAGTGCTTTTGTGAGGAATAAATGAGATGACAAATGTAAAGTGCTTCCTAAGGTGTCCTTCCCATGTTAAATAATTGTTAGTTATTTTCACTGCTTCACGCCGAAATGCTAGTTGTTATTTTTCATTTTGCATTCTGGGAGAGGCTTGGTTTATTCTGCAGTGTGCTTTCTATCTTTAATATTTATGCGTTTTTTTGTAACCATAAATTAATCTTTCACTTTTGTTTTAACAGATTCCAAAAAGTGAAAACAAATAAATCCCATTTTCTCTATGACTTTGAGTCAGTGGAGATAATACCTGGTAGCTTCAGAATTGCTCTTTGAAAGAGAATGTTCTTAGAGCCAAGGTCAAACAAATTGTTTTTCTTATATTTCGCAGTCATTTAAATCATGCCCCATTTTCGTTGTTCCCTATTTGGACCATTAGTTCTTAGACTTTTTTTTTCCTCTGTGAAGCTTCTATTTGCCTGCCTGCCTTCGTTTTTCTTTCCCTTCTCTCCATCCCCTCCCTTTCTCCCTCTCTTCCTTCCTTTTTCTTTATCTGGAAGACGTAACATGCTATTGTCATCAAACCACTAATAAGCTCCTGCTGTTTATCCATCCTCTTGTCAGGAAAAATTGTGAGAGACTTTGATATGGCTGAAAAAGATTCCTGGAAGTCCTGTTTAGGTTACCCTGCTGGGTTATCTGTTTCTTTCATTGTTTATGAGATCTTGTACAACTCCAGATTGTAAGGAAAATCATTCATTCATATCCATACAAATATAAATGAATTATATCAAATGGATTGTCCTGAGGATATTGAGCAGTTTTGAATCTTGAAAATATTCACTTTCACATTTCTGATTGCCATTCTATTTATGTGTTCCTTGAATTGGTTGCAAGCGTCTTATTGTTTACCTCATGAATTAATGAGAAGATGACATTTTTGACATGTTTATTTCATACAGAAATTAAATTTACATTTAAAAAATAGTATCTTTTGACACTATCAATTGTTTAACATCCATTCCATTATTTTCTTAAAGATGGCTCTTCTTTGATCCCACTAAATATCTGTTCTATTTTAGACTGGTTGCTTTCTAAACCTACTGCACAGCTGTCATGTTGGAATTTTGATTATTTTCCTTTTCTTTTTTTCTTTTTAGTGATCACCTACTTTACTTCTTGTTTTGGTGCATTGTCTTATCTGAATATGATATTGAATGCAGTATTTGTGAGAAAAAGTCTTTATTTTCCTCTCCTAAGTGGGTAGCTTTTCTGAGTAGACTATTCTTAGTTCAAAACTCATTTTCCCTGAGAGCTTCACAGTATTGCTCCAATGACTCCAGCCATTAGAGTTCTATTGAGGAGAGTGCCAATTTGAGTCTCATTCTTTTATGGTTACCAGTTAACACTTTTCTCTCTTGGATAATCTGTAGAATCCTTTATATTTCCTTTACATGCTGAAATTTCATGATGATGTATTTTTTTTCTTGTTTCCTCATTTTATTTTATTTTATTTTTTTTTGAGAGGGCATCTCTCATATTTATTGATCAAATGGTTGTTAACAACAATAAAATTCTGTATAGGGGACTCAATGCACAATCATTAATCAACCCCAAGCCTAACTCTCAACAGTCTCCAATCCATAACGAACAAGTTCTTACATGGTGAACAAGTTCTTACATAGTGAATGAGTTCTTACATGGTGAACAGTGCAAAGGCAGTCATATCACAGAAACTTTCGGTTTTGATCACGTACCATGAGCTATAAACAATCAAATCAGATATGATTATTCATTTGATTTTTATACTTGATTTATATGTGAATCCCACATTTCTCCCTTATTATTATTATTATTATTTTTTTTAAATAAAATGCTGAAGTGGTAGGTAGATGCAAGTAAAGGTAGAAAACATAGTTTAGTGCTGTAAGAGGGCAAATGTAGATGATCAGCTGTGTGCCTATAGACTAAGTATTAATCCAAGCTAGACAAGGGCAACAAAACATCCACGGATGCAGAAGATTTCTCTCAAAACAGGGGGGTGAGGTTCTAAGCCTCCCCTCTGTTGGTCCCAATTTCTCTCCTGATGGCCCCCCTGCGACTGTGCCTGTCTTAGGTTGTTCCTCCCTTGAGGAATCTTACCCGTCTCTGGCTAACCAGTCATCTTCCGGGGCCATACAGGGAAATGTAAAGTTGGTAAGTGAGAGAGAAGCAATGTTGTTTGAAAAGGTTAGCTTTTTACTTCTTTGCAGATTTATGCCTTGTGGCTTCTATGCCCAGCATTTGTCTTGAGGTATCTTTACCACTTGGAAGAATTATGATACTCGGTAATTTCATTATGAGGCACGAATTCTACTAAAGGGTTGTGATTAGGAAGGAAGAAGAAAGGCTATAGAAGTAGCAGAAGGAAGAAAACATGGGAAGATTGATTATTTCTTTGACATATCTTCTTGTAGAGTAACATAAGCATGTATAGGTTTTAAACTACTAATTAAATTGCGCACATACATTAACATAATAGAAATACAGCTACATAACCAAAGCAGACCTACAATTACCAGCCATATCCAGTGAAACCAAGAAAACCAGTTAGGTACCCTAGGCATTTGTGAAAACTTACATGATGATGTATATTTTATTCAACCTGCTTGGCACTGCATGGACCCTTAAAATCTTCAGACTTCACTATATTCTTAAGTCTGGGATACTTTCTTCAATCATTTTTGCTAGTTTTCTCTAATGCATCTATTCTCTATTAAAAGAATGTATTACGTCCAAATTGTTGCGTTAAAGTAATATCCCATTTCTATTTTATGGGGACAAAATATTCTTTCCTAAACATACCTAAGGATGTTTGATTTTTTTTTAAGTTCTTTTTTGTTCTTTGACTTGTATATGTTCAGTGTGAATTGCTATATTATTTGGCCCTCTCAAAGTTCTGACTTTCTTCATATGTCTAGTGATATTGAATATTTTCTTCATGATTTAGAAGAACTTGAGTTGATTATTCTTGGTGACTGGCATGTGTTTCCTTTGCGAGTGTGTATACGTCAGTCTATTTTCACTGGAGGTCTTTCCTCCTGAAGACTGGGGCTTCCTGGGAGGATATAGAATATGGGGTGCCCATCCACTTGCAGACTTGGCTCTGGGTTATGTAGTGCAAAGCGAACCTTTCGTAGGGTACAGACCCGCGTACCACACTGGGGAGGCTTTGCCCTGAGGCATGAATGCCCTGCTCTGATTTCCCGTAGTAGTTTGTTCTGTTTCTTCAGAGTAGCTTGTTCTTGACTGAGAGCAAATATTCAGCTACGGGTACCTAGGAAACAAGGTGGTTTATTAGAAGGACCAAGAAGAGGAAGGGGAACACACTTCCTTTTTAAACATGCTTTCAATTCATCCTCTTCATTTTGTATTTCTTCTAATTCTCCGATCATTTCAAGCTGAAGAGTTCTATCAGGGTGCCAGATCAATTTCTGTTTTTTCTAAAGACCTCTTCTGCACTTTCTTTGTGCTTTCACTCTATTAAATCATCAATAGGGTTCTTTTTTATTTTTACTTCCCAGAATTAAATATATATATATACAACTAGTGTGGGGTAAATGACAGAATTTCCAGAATCTCCCACCTAGCCTTAGTTCATGTACATACTGATAAGTGTTTACCAGTACAGAGCCTCCTGTCAATCTGAGGCAAGGAGTGGAGAGAATACAGCCATTCTCTTGTCCCCTCCCTTCCTGGTACTCAATTGGCCTGGCATCTGCCAGTCAACAAGGACCTGCCAATGGAGTTCCTCCAGGAAAGGGCAGGTAAGGGAAGTGGAGGGCGCACAGTGGCTGCGGAGAGCCCGCCCCTGTGGGAGGAGACTGGCGGCATGGGAGCTGGGCCAGCGTCTGTAAGGAATAAAAACAGTTTCTCCCAACCTGCGTTTTCCCTTGACTTATTTCGCCAGTTTCATAGGGGATTTGCCCAAGCCAGCAACACTCTTCCCCTGGAGCTACATCAAGTAATGATCCCTCCTGTTCTCTTTTCCATTATAGAAGTTACAGACTTCTTTTCTTTATATATATATATATAGAAGAGGGTCTCAACTCTTTAGTGGTTAAGTAACTTGCTTCAGGTTAATTTGCAAGGTTATCTATGTCTTTTCTTTTTCCTTTTGGGAATTTCCCCCTTAACCTGTTGGAGTTGTCAGTCTGGCATTTGGGTCTTTCTAATACACCACCCCCTTTTATCCAAGTATTGTGATTCACTTCAGAGAAGAACTTATAAAAAGTTCCAAGCTAATCAGAGTCATTGCTAAGAAATATTTTCCTCTGAGTTGTGGGAATAGCGTAGGCCTACAGCAAACACTGGCTATCTTTGATACCATGGAAGTGGAACTGTCTGAAAATGCAGACATTATAGAAGGAAGAAAAGCTGGAGGATGGAACAAGACAGAGTTCTGGTGACTTTGTATCCTTGGATACAGTTATATCTGATGCTACGTCTTGTCTCTCACTTTTGGAATCAATGAATTTGCTCTCTTTCTCTGGAAGATACTATGAGTTGAATTTTGTCATTTTTGTCATGTATATTCTGACTGCCACAGTCATGCAGGAAATCTGACTGAAGAGTCTGTATTCTCAATCACCACTGGATATAGCTTCCCCTGGACAAGTAAAGGCTGAGAGACAGAGGAGCATTAAGAAAGCTGACTGGTTAATTTGGCTCACAAATTTCAATTAATCAAACAAAAATTTTTTCAAATGAGACAAAGAAAGCCTTCTCCTTAACTACTTGATTTAACCCCACTTGGTTTTTTTCTTATTGTACTCAAGATATTCATTGCTACAACCCAACCTCATAAAAAAAAAGAAATAGGACTCTAAGTGATTACGCATTCCATAACTGGGCACAGATGATCTGTTGGAAAGCAGCTAAAACACTTTTCTGGTAGCAGAATTTTCCCAAAGGAAAGTTATGATGGAAAATCACTCTTGTCATCTATTCTGAAATGCACGCATATTTGCCCCCCATTGATTCAATTTAAGACTAAAATGAAAAGATTTCTAGCTAACTATACTAACTTGGAAAAAAAGAGAAATTGGGTATCTTGCCATGAAATAAATACATAAATCATTGGCAGTTAATCTATTTCAGTATATTGAAGGGTAATGAAAGCTATATGTAAAATCTCTAACTTTTAGTTTCTTTGGACTTTTTCTTACTAATGACTCAGAACATTGTGAATAATAAGAAAGAAACTTTTTTTTTTTTTTAATAAGTGATTTGGGTACCAGGAGGAAAAAAAGAAAACTATATACCTTAATGATTAACAAATAAACTTTCTCAGGGAAAAATTGGTTTCTAAACCGTAGACATACAGGTAATAAAAAGAGAGTTGACTTTGCCATGGAAGATATCTCCTAGGGAAATATGTCATTAAATTAATCAAATAATCAAGATAAGTTAAAAAAAATTAATTCTCAAATATTCTTGTGAACTAATGGAGCAAACTAACCATCATCTCTGTACCATCCTGGGAAACTAAATTACTATATTATAAAACTGATTCTGTTTTACCTACTTAGAATGAATGTTTGTATAATTATATCTAGCTTAAGTTATTGAAAATTAATTCTCTAGGTTCATGCTCAGTTTATATGACTAAGTCTTATTTAATAATGTACAATAAAATTCTCGTTTTATTCCTTATCACATTTAAAGATGTTCTAGCTTACAGCAAATGTAAAAATCACATTGTCAAAAGCTGAGCCCATCTGTTACCACCAGAGGTCATCTGCTTTCATAATTTATTCTGCTGGAATGTGTGGGCAAAAATGTAGGTTTTTAGGACTTGAAATATTCCACATATATTTATGGTTGGAACCATATTTATAGTTTTTCATTGTTTTCACATTAAAAGACAACCCCAATGCTGGTAACAAAAGGGTCTTCTCTCCCTGAGGCACAGATGCATATTTCTAATATTTCCAGTAAAAGAAGTAAAATCAAATGGTATTAAGAGGAAAATGATATATGATCCAGGATTTTGTTTTTTTTTCTTTGATTTTTTTTTCTACTTTAAAGAGGTTTACTTCTTAAATGAACACTCCCCCCTCAGATCCACTCTTCATTTTTCTTAAATTCACATGACGACCCTGTAGAATCAAAGGTATGGCTTTTTAAGACAGGTTGTTGGACAGTTTGTGTTTTGTGTATTCATTAATTTATGACTATGTCATGATGAAAATTATCCCAAGTCATGTGTAATCATCATATTTTGGCATTTATGTGGTGACTTTTCATGGCTCCAGTGATTGGATTTAACATTATAAGTTCAGAAAGCTTGCTGAGTCAGCATTTACTTAGTAAGTCTAAGATACTTTTGAAAGAATCTTAATCTTATTCCACAAATCCAAGTGTAAATGAAATATTACTTTGTATATACCATTAAATCAATTTAGATTCACCTCGGAGTTGCACTTCTCTGCAGGATGGGAATTTCATCTCAGTCATGATATGGATATCCTTTCTTTTCCAGTTTCACTCAGAAATTAAGAGATGTAGACACTATACCTCAGATGAGATAACTGACTTGTAAGTTCCTGTTTACTACTTAACACTTGTATTTTTCTGTCGAAATCTGCAGTATTTCCTTGCTGTGCAGCAGCTCTGCTTTCATTCTAGATGTTCACCCAGGATCTGCTTTCTTTTTGGAAATCATTTTTGTTCTTGAAAATTGTTACTTCTTTCAATCGCATTCTGTGTGTTTGAATAAAGATGATTTTATCCTCAAGACCCAGAGATACACCTGCATAGTACCACAGTCTGGCCAATCAGCACAGCACATTCTTCTGGCTACACTGATTGGTTCATAGATGAGCATGTGACACACTGAGTGTTAATGAGATGAATGAACGTCCCCCTCTCGCCACTCTCCATATTAGTTTGATAGGCTGTCAGAACAAAGTATCGCAGAGTGGGTGGCTTAAACATTTATTTTCTCAGCTGTCCTCATGGATAGAAGTTTGAGATCAAGGTGTCTGTGACTACAAGTTTGCTCCCTTCTAAAGCCTCTTTCCTTAGCTTGCAGATGACCATCTTCTTTCTCTGCCTTCATATGGTCTTTAATCCGTGGGTGTGTGTCTACATTCAAATTTCCTCTTCTTATAAGGACTCCAGTCATATCAGAATAGGACCCACCCAAAAGATCTCATTTTAACTTAAGTATCTCTGTAAAGGCCTTATCTCTATCACTTTAAGGTATGTTAGGACTTCAATATATGAATTTTGGCGGACATAATTCTGTTTGTAAAATTCTCTTCCTTTATTCGTTGCCTCATTTATTCTGACACACATTGATCTTTGTAAGGCTTTCACATATTTCCTCTCACTAGTTTTAGAACAAAAAAACAAAACTGGACGATGCGTGGATAGTCGCTGCCTCATGAAGACTTTCTTCTAGCATTTGCTGACTTCTGGTCCCATACCCTCCTATTCTCACTCCATTTCCCCACATTTAGTTTAGGAACATTTTTCTCGAAGACCTGTTAATACCTTGCATCTGGATAAACTCAACATCCTGACATGCTTCAAACAGAATTTTCTTTGATTGACAATAGGTAATAATATGTAAATGTGAAAAACTGCATTTAGTTTTTCATTTGATCAATGTATCTTCTTGAATCAATAAAGCTAGAATTTATGGAATAAGTGTAAAATCAAATGAGGATTCAGTTGTACCTTTCTGGAGTAACTTGAACACATGCTCTATTAATGTTTCCACTTAACTGGTGGCTGCTGATGGCATTACACCAGGTGTAAATGAGCAGCCACCAGGGAAATTACTACCAAAATAACACTCATTCTTTGATGACAGATGTCAGCTTAATATCATCTTGTTGAGTCTGTTTTCTGTTCTTGGATTCATGTAGAAAGGTATGCTCCTCATGGGGGCAATTTGAGCAGATCTTCACAATTAATAATGGAATTCTCTGATCATGAGTGACTTACTAGTATAGTGCTATAAAGTAGACTATAGTCTTTGGGATAAAGGAAATAAATCTGTATGGTGTTTAAAATGCTTTCCATAATATTTTAACCATGCCCCTACCTCTCACCTATGTCCTTTCTATATTCATATTCCAATAAAAGCTATAATTGTTAAAAAAATAATAGGCACTTCATAAGCCCTTTATCTACATTATTTAATAAAATCTCCACATAGAGTGTGGTATTGTAGTATTATTATTATACTAATTTAAAGGTGAAATAACAGGCTTTGGGAGTTTAATAGCCTGAGCAAAGCTACATGTAGGTGGCAGAAACTAAATCTCTAGTCCGTCTCCTTGTTTTAAGAGCCTGACCTCTAAACATCATCTTGTTTCCTTTTCAGTTTTTGATGCCTTAGCACAGCTGTATTTAAAAAATAAACTAGCTCTTGTGTAGGCCAATTGTTCCTTAACTGAGGCTCTAAAACATTCTTACTATTTTTCTAGTTAGATACTTCAAACAAGTTATACGCAAACTCTGTAGGAGCCAATAAACGTTCTATTATCCTACAATCTATGCTTGAGGATCTTTGAGTTTACATACAGTGCTCAGTCTCAAGGTGTTGATTATTTTTTAACAATGGAAAAGAGGAAAAACGACCTTTAATTAGAAGACTACAATGGGTCTAGTTAAAGAATGTAGACAGAATTTTATTGAGAACTCAGTGTTTGATAATTTTCCTGAGATAATTTTCAATTGTTGGAAAAATCATTTTCTTTAAATTCTAGTAAAAATAAATGATCATGTGAGAAAATATCTGAAAGGAGTGCAACTATTACTTAGCAAACTTAACCAGAGCAAACAGGTGCTGTATGTTTAATGACAGCACACTTACTTACTATACCTTATGCCAACTCCTACTACAGTTTCAAGCACAAAATATCAATTTCTTATGGATCACTAGTGAACCTTTTTGCAGCTCAGAAAGCTGGTGCCCTTAAATTCCCAGTGAATGAAAAATGCAATTGTTTTTACCTATACACTCAAAATTTGTCCATTATCTACTGTTGATTCTAGGAATAAAGTAGATAATCTAATAAACCACACTTTCAATATCATATTCATTTTAAGCTTGGGCTAAGCAACAGTGTAACTTTCTTGAGGATAGTGTCTGAGTGAAAAGTGTAGCCCCTGAAAACTCCCATTCTCACTCTATTAGCCATACCAGGTGAAGCACAAGTAGGTGTTATTTTCCCCCAGTCTGTGGAGTACATGACTTATTCTTATCCAAAATAAATTTCTCTGGACCCTGAGAAGACCTTCCAGACTTCAGTCCTTTCCCACATTCTGAAGTTCAGTTCTTTGTTTTTTGCTCTGTCACTGATCCATTTGCAACTGATGACACCCTTTTTAGTCCACTGTGTTTTCTGCCGCCCCTATTTCATAATCAACCAACCTCCAGTCACATCAACTCTTAGCAGAATGCATCCTTTGCCTTCTTACTTTATCTGAAATTTGGGTCTCTACCTGGGCACCTCATAAAGGGCTTCAATATTTATCTTATTTTAAATGATCTTGTCTCTTTTTTTTCTCCCCCAAAATAATTGCTCTCCTTTTCTTTAACATCAGTGATCATATCTGCATTATCTATACTTGCCTAGGTCAGAAGCCATAAGCCTAAGGTCTAGTGGAATTTCCTCTGTATAATTTCTCAAAATCAGTTGATCAAAGAATTTCTATAGACGGCATTTCTTCCATCTGGCTTCTTCTCTCTACAATCGTGCCACAAATTTAGGTCTTTAGCCTTCTCTGGACAATTGTAGCAGCTAACTACATTTTTCTGGCTAATATTTTTAATTTGTATATTCTTGGTCCACCTAATTTTTCTGGCTGATATTTGTAATTTGTATATTCTTGGTTCTATAACCTAGGCTTTGTTATCTGCTTCTGGCCGAATTATTTCTTCAGCTTTTTAAATAAAATCCCCAACTAGCCTCCTGCATTTGTTCTCTGCATTTTTATGTCCTCTGAATCCTTCACTTTTTCTCACATTCTTGCTCCATTGAAAACCCATTGCCTGGTCAGTCTTAAAATCCATCATCCAGTGGTGGAGAGATTCTAGTATTAAAAACCACCACCTATTTACCCATCTTACACTAATGAAAACTCTTTGTATGTATGTGATCTAATTATAGCTAAACACTAGTTTTTTTATACATCATGAGTACTTCTATGGCCAGGGTTTTGTGTATGTTTTTCGCTCTTCCCTCCTTCTTCTGTGTTCTCACAATTATAGGAAAACACTGATGAATAAGAAAGAAGGGGACTTTGTCCTCAGGGACCTTGCATTTTTATGGATTATATTAAGAGAAAGCTAATTGTTCTAAGCAACAAATGCCAAATTTTGTAACTCAGACAAGGTAATTGTTTTTTCATTTATGACAGGTCCAAATAGGTATTACTGTATAGCTTGTGTCCAGAATCCATGAGGTCATACAGAGACCCAGGTTTCATATATATAATTGCACTAGAAAAGTTAAACTGCCAAGGAAGACTACCCAAGACTATAGCAATAGGTGTTAAGGCTGTGGCAGTAAGAGAGATTGAACTCAACTCCATTCAAAAAAAAGGAGGAAGGGTTTTTAAATGCTAGCGTATGCTAATGCCACAGTAGGGGAGGACATTAGTCACTGGATCCGTGTGATTAGGCCCTCTGTGTTTGTTAATTGTTGTTACGGAAGTCAGGCTTTTACTTTCTTACAGAGATTGGGAGATAAAAGCCCTCTTTTTCTTGCTGATCACATTTCAAAGGGATGACTCCCAGGTACTTGGGAAATACATTTTTGGGTTACAGATGATTCATATCTGAAAGAGGCAGAAGAAGAATTTCTAACTGCAAACATTCCAAAGTAAACACTCTAAGAAAAGGGAGATAAGGGGCCTATAGTCAAGAAGAAATCTGTCTAAAATTTAGTCAAGCTGAGGGAAAAATTAAAGTGATTTTGTTCACTGCTTGAGTTTTGCATCATCTGCACATACATTTGAAGAGTTCATTGCTTTTCTGTATCAAACAGGTGCACGGGAAAATTCTGTGAATGCTGCCTGTGGGCGGTTTCATGGTCTAGTTCTGAAAGTGGCACATTTCACTTCAATTATTATTCCACTGGTTAAGCTCAGACACATGGCCCCATTCAGTTACAAAGAGGCTGGAGAAATTGTCAGTAACCCTGGGCCCAAGAAGAATACGCAATGGTTTAGATAAACAGTAAGCAAGTCATTGCCGTAGGAAGACAAACATCTAATAGACAGTTTATACAATCTAATTGCATTATACATTTGTAGGGAAAATGGAAATATTATGACCAGAATTCTCACCTGATTTTTATATCGCCCACTGTGTACATACAGGAGCTTAACTTACCTAGCCCTTGGCAGAAAACTTTCATGGCACATAGAGTTTCACCCAGAGTGAAATCTAAGTCACAGAAGTATCGCAGGGGGCAGGGCAGAGGGGGGCAGGAAGCACAGCCCTTTGCTGGGAAGCAGAAGGGATTGCAGGCTGGCAGAGGGAAGCTGTGGAGCCTTGTGCTGGGGAGCAGGAAGGAGCAGAGATGGAGGCACCAGCGGAGGCAGCTCCCGGGGAGCAGAGACCGGAGCTGGAGCCAGAGACTGAGATGGGCAGGTGGGAGTCTAGCGCTTAACCTACTGCCTTGAGAATAAAGGTTGGTATGAACCCCTTTTTATCCCCAGCATTTCATTGTCATTATTCGGCCTCACTAAATTCGTAGGAACTTGCCCAGAGTGGGGAACCGTCTCCTTGCTGAGCAACAACATTCTTTCTTTATAGAAATGTATCATGTTGTTTGCTAGAATATGTTTACCTGTCCACAGTAAACATAAGGCCCTCAAGGGAAGTGCTTGTGTCTTTTCCATGTTTACCTTCTTACACCCAAGAAAAATGCTGTGCATATATAAACTACGGTGTCCAGCAAGTATTTCTTAAATGAATCATTGTTGGTGAAGGGTGCTATTTTGAGATGACTGTAAGTTCCTGCCTTCTACCACTTATATTACCTAATATTTTTAAGGTTAGCATTGCTTGTATAAATTTCAGTTATAAATCTGTAGTTAATCAATTTCCTTATTTTAGAATGATTTGTGTTAATTTATTTTCACATAATTAAAAATTTAAATCACTTTATAGCTCAATCAAAATTATTTTTCAAAATCATATTTGAATTTTTATTTCAAACATTATTTTTTCTTTCTGTCACTGTTCACTAAATTAATGACAGCATGTTACTAAAATATATAATCTTCAGCTCATTTTCTCAAGCAGGTACATCAATATTGATTCATGGTCCTGTTCTCTAAGTTTCTTAGTTAAATAGTATCTGTCACATTTTTTAGTCATTGAATCATGAGAAAACATCTTTAGTGAAGAACAAAATGAATAGAGTTATCATCAGAATTCACAGGCAAATAAAAATGCCAAATATAAGACTTCTTATATATTTAAATAAATAGGATATCCTGAGGAGAAATTTGATCATTATTTTATGCTTTTTATGTGGCCTGAGTAGGCCTAACTCAGAATCAAATTCCAACTATATTTCTATACCACATTATATTTACCAGTCATGCAGATATTATTCTAAATGTAATCTAAGTGATTATTTAACATAACATCTATGACAGAGTACCAGTATTTTAATTTTACTGATAAAGACAACCTTTGCATAGAAAAGTTATATGCAAAATCACCAAGCATTTTATTAGAAAAATTTAAATTTAAGTCTCCTCATACTTTGACAATTACATGGCATACTGAGTCATTATCTTACCATAAATAATTTCCATTCTTACTGCTCATTTCATTTTCAAATGACTTTTTGTAGGGCCTGATTCTTTAATATAGAGTTAATTTCTTCACATATTCCATATGGACAATTCATTGCCTAGCCAGAAAGTAATAACTCTAAACAAGTGGTTGTTTGGAATCTAAGATTTCAATCCATGCCTTTTGCTCCCTTGTCATATAAGTTAGTGTGGGTAAAATTGCAATATTTCCAGAATCTTCCACCTGGCCTTAGTGCATGTCCATATCAGTAGGTATTTCCAAGGGGTGGAGAGTAGTAGTCCATTTTCATATCAATAGGTGATTACAAGGTGGGTGGGTAGTGAGGACAAACCTGGACTGGAGAGGTTTGGTGGGGCCTTTTTGTAGCTGGGTCATGAAAAAGGGTGAGCAGAACTAGATGACTGCTTGTAAGCAATAAACAGGTTTCTCCCACTTTATTTCTCCCTTTGACTGATTTTGGCTTCAAAGGTTATTTGCTGCAGGCTAGGAACATACTTTTCCCCATGGAGTTACAATTAGAGAATATTTCCACCCTAATAACTTTCATTTATATTGTATTTGAAAATTTATCACATCTTTTCTCATGTATCCTAATAACTGACTTTTAAAACCCCAGCATAAAATAAATCAAGCAGTTAATATTTTCACTCTATAGATGGGAGAATGGCAGCACTGAGGGATTCAGAAATGATCAAGGTAGCATAACTAGGATGGCAGATTGTAGATTCTAAGATGCATCAAAGTGTCCCATCCCATCTATGTTCACTGCCCTTGAATCTGGGCAGGCCCTTGGCTATAGTGGAATTACAGCTATGTGACTTCTGAAGTTAGGCTAAAAAAAGGTAATATCCTTTCTGCCTGATGCTTGGCACCCATCTGCCATACTATGAGGAAGACCTCCTATGAGGTTACAACCAATAGCTAACGTCAGTCAACAGACATGTGACAGAAGAAGCCGCTGAGATGACTCCATCCTCAGCTACCATCAGATAGCAGCTGTATGAGGAAGTCCAGATTAGAGCCTAATCATCCACTAGAACTGGGAGTGATCATAATATGGATGGTTAATTGTTTTATCACTAAATGTTGGGATGGTATGCTCTCTGGGAGTTGTAAGAGCTGGTAAGTGTTGAAGCTAAAATTATGGCCAAAGTCTTCTGATTACTTGTCCCAACATCTTGTGCTCTTTCCAAAATACTACATCAGATAGCAAGCCAAAATTTTGCATGGGAAATTCACATAAAATTGAAAAACTCAGAGGTGGAGCCAAGATGGCAGCATGAGTAGAGCAGCAGAAATCTCCTCCCCAAACCACATATATCTATGAAAATATAACAAAGACAACTCTTCCTAAAATAGAGACCAGAGGACACAGGACAACATCCAGACCACATCCACACCTGCGAGAACCCAGCACCTCGCGAAGGGGGTAAGATACAAGCCCGGCCCAGAGGGACCTGAGCACTCCTCCCCGCAGCCCCTGGCGGGAGGAGAGGAGTCAGCAGGGAGGGAGAAGGAGCCTAATACTGCTGAACACCCAGCCCAAGGATTCCGGACCAGAGCGCAGACACAGTGCATGCGCGGAGCCCTGGACACTAGGGAAACAGGGAGGCAGGACCAGTGAGCGGGTGCATGAGGCTGATGCTGGAGAACAAAGAAACGGGAGCGGCCATTTTTTCTTTTTTTTGGCGAGTGCTTTTTTGAAGTCTTAAAGGGACAGGGACCCCAATACTAGGGAAACAGGAAGGCAAGACCGGTGAACAGGTGCCTGAGACAGGCACCTGAGGACAAAGAAAATCTTGCGTTTTTCTTTTTTTTTTTAATTATTTATTTAATTATTATTATTATTATTATTTTTGTTGCTGTTGTTGTTTTGGTTTGGAGAGTGCTTTTTGGAAGTCTTAAAGGGGCAGGACAGGACACTTAGTCCAGAGGCAGGGAATCTGGGGATCTCTGGGCACTCTAACCCCCTGGGCAGCAGGGAGCACGGAGGTCCCTTACAGAGATAAATAGCCTCCAGCCGCTCCCCCTCCAATGCAACTCCACCACTTTGGAGCAGCAGCCCAAGCCAGGCCACCCCCACAGCAACAGTGGAGATAAACTCCATACCAGCCGAGCAGGAAGCAGAAGCCCTGTCTGTGCACAGCTGCCCAGCACAAGCCACTAGAGCTTGCTATTCTCCCAGGAGAGGAAGGCCACAAACCAACAAGAAGGAAAACTCTTCCAGCCGTCACTCGTACCAGCTCTGCAAACTATCTCTATCACCATGAAAAGGCAAAACTACAGGCAGACAAAGATCACAGACTCAGCACTGAGAAGGAGACAGAACTAACCACTCTTCCTGAAAAAGAATTCAAAATAAAAATCATGAACATGCTGACAGAGATGCAGAGAAAAATGCAAGAGCAATGGGATGAAGTCCGGAGGGAGATCACAGATGTCAGGAAGGAGATCACAGAAGTGAAACAAACCCTGGAAGGATTTATAAGCAGAATGGATAAGATACAAGAGGCCATTGAAGGAATAGAAACCAGAGAACAGGAACGTATAGAAGCTGACATAAAGAGAGATAAAAGGATCTCCAGGAACGAAACGATACTAAGAGAACTATGTGACCAATCCAAGAGAAACAATATCTGTGTTATAGGGGTACCAGAAGAAGAAGAGAGAGGAAAAGGGATAGAAAGTATCTTTAAAGAAATAATTGCTGAAAACTTCCCCAAACTGGGGGAGGAAATAACCAAACAGACCACAGAAATACACAGAACCCCCAACAGAAAGGATCCAAGGAGGACAACACCAAGACACAAAATAATTAAAATGGCAAGGATCAAGGACAAGGAAAGAGTTTTAAAGGCAGCTAGAGAGAAAAAGGTCACCTATAAAGGAAACCCATCAGGCTATCATCAGACATCTCAACAGAAACCCTACAGGCCAGAAGAGAATGGCATGATATATTTAATACAATGAAACAGAAGGGCCTGGAACCAAGGATACTGTATCCAGCATGACTATCATTTAAATATGATGGCAGGATTAAACAATTCCCAGACAAGCAAAAGCTGAGGGAATTTGCTTCCCCAAAACCACCTCTACACGGCAAACAGGGACTGCTCTAGATGGGAGCACTCCTAAAAAGATCACAGAACAAAACACATAACATATGAAGAATGGAGGATGAGGAGGAATAAGAAGGGAGAGAAGAAAAGAATCTCCAGACAGTGTATATAACAGCTCAATAAATGAGCTAAGTTAGGCAGTAAGATACTAAAGAGGCTAACCTTGAACCTTTGATAACTATGAATATGAATTTGCAATGGCAATAAGTACGTATCTCTCAATAGTCACCCTAAATGTAAATGGACTTAATGCACCAATCAAAAGACACAGAGTAAAAGAATGGATAAAAAAGCAAGACCCATCTATATGCTGCTTACAAGAAACTCACCTCAAACCCAAAGACATGCACAGACTAAAAGTCAAGGATGGAAAAACATATTTCAGGCAAACAACAGTGAGAAGAAAGCAAGGGTTGCAGTACTAATATCAGAAAAAGTAGGCTTCAAACAAAGAAAGTAACAAGAGATAAAGAAGGATACTACATAATGATAACAGGCTCAGTCCAACAAGAGGATATAACCATTCTAAATATATATGCACCCAACACAGGAGCACCAGCATTTGTGAAACAAATGCTAACAGAACTAAAGAGGGAAATAGACTGCAATGCATTCATTTTAAGAGACTTCAACACACCACTCACCCCAAAGGATAGATCCACTGGGCAGAAAATAAGTAAGGACACAGAGGCACTGAACAACACACTAGAACAGATGGACCTAATAGACATCTATAGAATTCTGCATCCAAAAGCAACAGGATATACATTCTTTTCAAGTGCACATGGAACATTCTCCAGAATACACCACATACTAGCCCACAAAAAGAGTCTCAGCAAAATCCAAAATACTGAAATTCTAACAACCAGTTTTTCAGACCACAAAGGTATAAAACTAGAAATAAATTCTACAAAGAAAACAAAAAGGCTCACAAACACATGGAGGCTTAACAACATGCTTCTAAATAATCAATGGATCAATGAACAAATCAAAATAGAGATCAAGGAATATATAGAAACAAATAACAACAACACTAAGCTTCAACTTCTGTGGGACGCAGCGAAAGCAGTCTTAAGAGGAAAGTATATAGCAATCCAGGCACACCTGAAGAAGGAAGAACAATCCCAAATGAATAGTCTAACATCACAATTATCGAAATTGGAAAAAGAAGAACAAATGAGGCCTAAAGTCAGCAGAAGGAAGGACATAATAAAGATCAGAGAAGAAATAAACAAAATTGAGAAGAATAAAACAATAGCAAAAATCAACGAAACCAAGAGCTGGTTCTTTGAGAAAATAAACAAAACAGGTAAGCCTCTAGCCAAACTTATTAAGAGAAAAAGAGAATCAACACAAATCAACAGAATCAGAAATGAGAATGGAAAAATCACAACAGACTCAACAGAAATACAAAGAATTATTAAAGACGACTAGGAAAACATATATGCCAACAAGCTGGAAAACCTAGAAGAAATGGACAACTTCCTAGAAAAATACAGCCTCCCAAGACTGACCAAGGAAGAAACACAAAAGTTAAACAAACCAATCACGAGCAAAGAAATTGAAGTGGTAATCAAAAAACTACCCAAGAACAAAACCCCCAGGCCAGACGGATTTACCTCGCAATTTATCAGACACACAGAGAGGACATAATACCCATTCTCCTTAAAGTTTTCCAAAAAATAGAAGAGGAGGGAATACTCCCAAACTCATTCTATGAAGCCAACATCACCCTAAAACCAAAACCAGGCAAAGACCCCACCAAAAAAGAAACCTACAGACCAATATCCCTGATGAACGAAGATGCAAAAATACTCAACAAAATATTAGCAAACAGAATTCAAAAATATATCAAAAGGATCATACACCATGACCAAGTGGGATTCATTCCAGGGATGCAAGGATGGTACAACATTCGAAATTCATCAACATCATCCACCACATCAACAAAAAGAAAGACAAAAACCACATGATTATCTCCATAGATGTTGAAAAAGCATTTGACAAAATTCAACATCCATTCATGATGAAAACTCTCAGCAAAATGGGTAGAGAAGGCAAGTACCTCAACATAATAAAGGCCATATATGATAAACCCACAGCCAGCATTATACTGAACATCAAGAAGCTGAAAGCTTTTCCTCTGAGATCGGGAATAAGACAGGGATGCCCACTCTCCGTACTGTTATTTAACATAGTACTGGAGGTCCTAGCCACGGCAATCAGACAAAACAAGGAAATACAAGGAATCCAGATTGGTAAAGAAGAAGTTAAACTGTCACTATTTGCAGATGACATGATATTGTACATAAAAAACCCTAAAGACTCCACTCCAAAACTACTAGGACTGATATCGGAATACAGCAAAGTTGCAGGATACAAAATTAACACACAGAAATCTGTGGCTTTCCTATACACTAACAATGAACCAATAGAAAAAGAAATCAGGAAAACAACTCCATTCACAATTGCATCAAAAAGAATAAAATACCTAGTAATAAACCTAACCAAAGAAGTGAAAGATCTATATCCTGAAAACTACAATTCACTCTTAAGACAAATTAATGGGGACACTAACAAATGGAAACTCATCCCATGCTCGTGGCTGGGAAGAATTAATACCGTCAAAATGGCCATCCTGCCCAAAGCAATATACAGATTTGAATCAATCCCTATCAAATTACCAGCAACATTCTTCAACGAACTAGAACAAATAATTCAAAAATTCATATGGATACACCAAAGACCCTGAATAGCTAAAGCAATCCTGAGAAAGAAGAACAAAGTAGGGGTGATCTCACTCCCCAACTTCAAGCTCTACTACAAAGCCATAGTAATCAAGATAATTTGGTACTGGCACAAGAACAGAGCCACAGACCAGTGGAACAGACTAGAGACTGCAGATATTAACCCAAACATATATGGTCAATTAATATTTGATAAAGGAGCCATGGACATACAATGGCGAAATGACAGTCTCTTCAACAGATGGTGCTGGCAAAACTGGACAGCTACATGTAGGAGAATGAAACTGGACCATTGTCTAACCCCATACACAAAAGTAAATTCAAAATGGATCAAAGACCTGAATGTAAGTCATGAAACCATAAAACTCTTAGAAGAAAACATAGGCAAAAACATGAGTGACCTCTTTTTGATCATATCTCCCCAGGCAAGGAAAACAACAGCAAAAATGAACAAGTGGGACTATATTAAGCTGAAAAGCTTCTGTACAGCAAAAGACACCATCAATAGAACAAAAAGGAACCCTACAGTATGGGAGAATGTATTTGTAAATGACAGATCCGATAAAGGCTTGACATCCAAAATTTATAAAGAGCTCACACACCTCAACAAACAAAAAACAAATAATCCAATTAAAAAATGGGCAGAGGAACTGAACAGTTCTCTGAAAAAGAAATACAGATGGCCAACAGACACATGAAAAGATGCTCCATATCCCTAATTATCAGAGAAATGCAAATTAAAACTACAATGCGGTATCACCTCATACAAGTAAGGATGGCTACCATACAAAAGACAAACAACAACAAATGTTGGCGAGGTTGTGGAGAAAGGGGAACCCTCCTACACTGCTGGTGGGAATGTAAATTAGTTCAACCATTGTGGAAAGCAGTATGGAGGTTCCTCAAAATGCTCAAAATAGACTTGCCATTTGACCCAGGAATTCCACTCCTAGGAATTTACTCTAAGAACACAGCACTCAAGTTTGGAAAAGACAGATGCACCCCTATGTTTATCATAGCACTATTTACAATAGCCAAGAATTGTAAGTAACCTAAGTATCCATCAGTAGATGAATGGATAAAGAAGATGTGGTACATATACACAATGGAATATTACTCAGCCATAAGAAGAAAACAGATCCTACCATTTGCCACAACATGGATGGAGCTAGAGGGTATTATGCTCAGTAAAATAAGCCAAGCGGAGAAAGAGAAATACCAAATGATTTCACTCATCTGCGGAGTATAAGAACAAAGGAAAAACTGAAGGAACAAAACAGCAGCAGAATCACAGAACCCAAGAATGGACTAACAGGTACCAAAGGGAAAGGGACTGGGGAGGATGGGTGGGTAGGGAAGAATAAGTGGGGGAAGAAGAAAGGGAGTATTAAGATTAGCATGCATGGGGAGGGGAGAAAGGGGAGGGAGGGCTGTACAACACAGAGAAGACAAGTACTGATTCTACAACATTTTGCTAGGCTGATGCACTGTGACTGTAAATTGGTTTATAGGGGGGACCTGGTATAGGGGAGAGCCTAGTAAACATAATATTCTTCATGTAAGTGTAGATTAAAGATAACAAAAAGAAAAAAAAAGAAAGAAAGAGAAGGGGGATTACTCCCTGATAGGATTCAACTACTGTAAATCAACAATTAATGCATGCTTTAAATATCCTTAATTTTGATCACTTAAAGGGTGTCAGATGATCAGCTATGGAGGTACACTTTTTGTATAATATTCCTTTCTCTTCAAAAAAAAAAAAGGCAGTTCCTGTGTGGTGACCTCCAATGAGTTCTACACAATGGTATAAAGGGCATATCAAAGTGTGGGCAAAGAGTCTGTGTTTATACAGAGGATCAAAGCCTAATTTGGCTACCCAGAAAATGAACTAAGATATGATATGAAGAAGAACTTCTAACATCAGCACTCTCTGGAAGAGTCATACCAGAAGATGATCATCAAAAAACCTCAACAAAGATCCAGACGATGCTGCAGTTGTAGCTGCATCCATCCCACCGGTTCCTGGACTTGCCATTGGAATGAAGAAGGAGATATCTAAGCTGGCCTGTGCTTTCAGTAAAACAACAAATTTGACTGGATCTATACTGTTGGAACTCAACCAAGAATTAGGAGAAGTGCAAGTTGTAGCGCTCCAAAATCTTACAACTACAGACTATCTACTGTTAAAAGAACATATGGGATGTGAACAGTCCCCAGGAATGGGTTGTTTTGATTTGTCTGATTTCTCTCAGACTGTTCAAGTACAGTTGGACAATATCCATCATATCATAGACAAATTTTCACAAATGCCTAGGGTGCCTAACTGGTTTTCTTGGCTTCACTGAAGATGGCTGATAATTATAGATCTGCTTTGGTTATGTAACTGCATTCCTATTATGTGAATGTGTGTGCACAATTTAATTAGTAGTTTAAAACCTATACATGCTAAAGTTACTCTACAAGAAGATATGCCAAAGAAATAATCAATCTTCCCGTGTTTTCTTCCGTCTGCTACTTCTACAGCTTTTCTTCTTCCTTCCTAATTACAACCCTTAAATAGAATTCGTGCCTCATATCGAATTTACCAAGTGTCATAATTCCTCCAAGTGTTAAAGATACCTCAAGACAAATGCTGGACATAGAAGCCACAGGGCATAAATCTGCAAAGTAAAAAGCTAACCTTTTCAAACAATAAAGCTTCTCTCTCACTTACCAACTTTACATTTCCCTGTATGGCCCCGGAAGATGACTGGTTAGCCAGAGACGGGTAAGATTCCTCAAGGGAGGAACAACCTAAGACAGGCACAGTCGCAGGGGGGCCATCAGGTGAGAAATTGGGGATTAGCAGTGGTGAGGCTTAGAACCTCACCCCCCCTGTTTTGAGAGAAATCTTCTGCATCTGTGGATGTTTTATTGCCCTTGTTTAGCTCGGATTAGCACATAGTCTACAGGCACACACCTGATCATCTACATTTGCTCTCTCACAACACTGAACTATGTTTTCTACCTTTATCTTGCATCTACCTACCACTTCAGCATTTTATTAAAAATAAAAATAATAATAATAATAAAGGGAGAAATGTGGTATCCACATATAAATCAAGTATAAAAATCAAACAAATATTCATATTTGAACTGACTGTTTATAGTTCATGATGCATGATCAAAACCGAAATTTTCTGTGATGACTGCCCTTGTACTGTTCACTATATAAGAACTTATTCACTATGTAAGAATTTGTTCACCATGTAAAAAAAAAAATTGAGAAACTCAATTATGTCACTATGTATGGTGACAGATATTAACTAAACTCATTGTGGTGATCATCTTGCAATTTATATTTGTATAACTAATGTTGTACACCTGAAACTAATATAACATTGTATGTCAGTTTTATCTCAAATAAAAGTAAAAAATTCAGTTACCCATCAGGAAGCCTTTGTTATGCTTTTCATAGTTTCACAACCAAAAGATATAAATCTTTGATACAGTGAATAATGTAAAGAGCTCATTTCTTATTTCTCATTTCTTATAGTGACAATTGATAAACTTGGGCAAATCATGTAGTTCTCTTTAGCATTAAAATCAAACATGGTGGCACACTTTTAACTATCCTTCAGGCAAGACTGTTAAAAGAAAATTAACTGCAAAAAATTCTGGTTTGCTTCTGAAATACTCAATTTTTGTAGCAGCTCCAGAGGGACAATAGTGACCCAGAGAACAGACCTTCATTCTGTGTCCCATCTGCATGTTAATTAGCAAGGAAAAAAACTAAAATATACTTAGAAGACTATAGTGATATAGTAAAATCCTTAGGCATTTATGATTTTTATCTTTAACTGCTTCCATCTGTTATGAATTCAGCCTTAAAAGAACCGTATCTTTAAAAAAACTATTCAGTAATGGTATAAATATTTACTGTTTGCTCATACAAAATATGTCAGCTATAATTTATACATTTACTGTATTTGCCACATTTTAAAATCATTAAGGCTAAATCATATTTTGGGTAGGTTTACACAAAAAGAAAAAAATTGTACAAGAACAGAATAAATTCTAGGTTTATTCACATTAACTTTGACTGGTTGTTGAAGGCTTAACACTTTGCAGAAGATACGTTCTATATTACTTTGGTGGACACATGGACCTGTTTCAATGAGAGGCTTCCTTCTCCTACCCAACAACATAGATAATGAACAAAGACAGTTCCACCTACTGGCTTACACTGCTTTTAGAGGGAAATCTGTGGTGACTTCTGTAAATGATGGCATAAAATATTCTGTAAAATACATAACTCAGATGGAATCAGTCTCCTGCTTAAAGTTGTTTAGTAGCTTTCTATATCAATTAGAATAAGTCTCAAATTCCTCAGGCTGGTACACAAATCCCCCCAAGATTTGGTTTCTGTCTTCTAAAGCCTTATCTGTGCTCTTCCTTGCTCACTGCGTGCTGCCCACATTGGTCTCCTTGTTGCTATTGTGCCTTGAACGGACCACCATTCCTTTCGCGTCACACCAGGACTACTGCGGTTCCCTCTCCCTGTAACACACCTTTCTAGTTACTCAGGTAGCAAACGGTGCTTACTCCGAGAGGTCCCTTTGGGCACAGTGTCCAGAAGAGCATGTCCCTGACCCCTCTCTCTCATCACCTTGTAGAGAGAAGGGAAAACTTCTCCTCTGATTTTTTAGGTTGAGTTGCTAAGACCTGCAAATTAAACTGATCAAAGACAAGTTCACATGCTAAGAGGTATACAATTGTATTAAGATTTTTAATTTTATATTCACAGGGGTTTCACAGAAAAGAAGTAAAAAAAAAAAGCACAGAGAGAAATGGTTAGATTTGGGGATTACGTACCATTTCCACAGAGGGTGAAAAATTACAGAGATGTGACTGAACAAAGGAAAGGGGTTTTGGTCTTCCAGGGCCAATAAATTATGGGCAAGTGACTAGGAACTGTATGGGAGGAACTAATGGAAGATAAGGTTAATTTTAGTGACCTGCTTATGCAGACTCACCTTGGCATCAGCTTGGTCTCCTGTGATAAGGAGCGCTCTCTTCTCTTGGTACAGGGAGTGCACTTTTCTCCTGAGAGATTTATGTCCTGCTTTTAGACAGATGGGGGAAGACAGAGAGCTTTTCCTGCATCTGCTGCTTCTCAATTGCCTTCAACTCAACAGAATCAATGCACCAAAGTGGCATATTTCGGGGTGGCACATTCTGATTCCCTTCACCTGGTTTATCTACTTTTTACTACTCATCTAACTTCTATCGATTCTTTAATTTTGTCATCATAGCATTGTGTGATGCCTCTGGAATCAGCACAAACTCCACACAGGCAAGGGACTTCTCAGAGTCAGTCTTTGCCACTCATGTATCCAGAGTTCCTAAGGCAGAACACAGGCTCACTGCAGTGGGTTATGTATCCCTTTGTACAATATGAAATCTTCCCTTGATTCTTTCATGCTTTATTGCTTTTTCTCACTCTCCCATCTTGGCAAAGATAAGAATGCTGAAAGAAGAGACTATCAGAGGTAATAATTTTCATAGGATATATTTTTGACAGAAAAAAAATTGGAAGTTATATAACCCAGAGTGGTGTAGAGGCCACATAATAAAATAATTAGAACTGCAAATTCTTAAGCTCCAATACCAGCATTGAATCCTAACTTCATCATTTATTAGGGACATTTCTCAGGCAGATTGTTTAACCCATTTGAAATGTGATTTTTCCATCCCTAAAGTGAGGATTGTAATAGTCTCTGCCTCAGAGGGATTGTTGTAATGATTAAATCAATCAGAACATTACTTCTAATAGTAAAGCTGTTAAAAGATTGCCTGGCAGTCAATAAATGTTAGTTGTCTCTTCATTTTAAAGAAATTATTAACAATTCCAAAAGGAGCACAAAAGATTGAGTGGACAATTTACTTAAATTGAAAAGAAATTTAGCAACCAGTCTGCTAAAAGTAACAACAGCTTACACTTAGCTGTTGCATATGACTATTTCTGGTTCCGCTTTGATTGCCTTATGTATAATTACCTCATTCAATCCTTATACCAAATGATCTAAAGAAGTTACTAATATTGTCCCCATTTTAACTTATGCGATCAGAGGCACAGATCATACAGTTAAGAAGTGACAGCCAGGATTTGAAGCTCAGGAGATTGAGATCTAGAGATTTTATTTTTAACCATTAGGTCATACCTACTGCTACAAACCAACCCATAAAACCTCCCTTCACCCAGTAGAGATCATAGAAATGGGACATAACTTATGAACTAATGGTTGTTTAGTATTTTCATATACAGGGATTTCTAATTTTTATTCAGTGAAAAAATGTTTAGTAGATTTTTCTTCCCTCTTATTACAGGTGCATCATTTAGCAAGTATGAAAAGTTATTAATGACTCATAAAGACTTAAATATTAAACTTTTTTCAAGACAGAAAAAAATAAAATCATACAACACTATTTTAAACTCATTGGAAGTTTAATACTTTCCAACTTATCTAATATGTATTTCATTTTAAGATTTTCTCAGATCAAGACAGGGTTAGATGAGACTTAGAATATTCAAATAGAAAACACGGTGCCTTATGTCTAGCAGGTACTCTTAACAGTAAGAGTTCTTCAGGAAAATTCCCTTTTTTGCATAGCCCTTCTTCACATCTACTTATTTGCAATAAGACTGTATTCCTGTATTTGCCAGAGTTTCCACTAAATTATTTTAAGCTTGTAGATACCTCACTCAAATTAAAAGTAGGTTAATGAAACTTCCTTATAATATGACTGTCAGATTTCATAAAGGCTATGCATAACAAGTAAGAATGTGGTTGGATTTTACAGTATAATGTGAAAGGACCTGATGGGTTACATGTGCTTGAACAGTTTAACCTCAAAGTCATGGACTTATGTTTCAATCATCCAATTACCTCAATGAACAAAAGAGATCAATGGCTGGCTGCCTATCTCTTTCTCTCTGTGGGGCAGCCTGAGGTCGTAGGACACTCTCTTTATGATGTGACATTGCTGTTGTACATACAGACACTTGTTGATTTATCTGATTCCTCGATAATATGCACTCATCCACCGACCTGCAGCATGCTGTTGTTTTCAGTTCTTCATTTCTCTGTAACAATCCCAAAATGTAGTGACTTGAATTACAACCTCTTTACTTGGGTCATTACTTTGTAGTTAGAAATTTAGGTAGGTAACAGTGGGAGTAACTCGTCTTGCTCCATGATGTTGGAGATTGTAGATGAGCTAAATAGGTGGGGGCTACCTGCCATAGCTCACTTGAGGCAAGATGTCTGTGGATTCAGTCTTAGTGATTAGATGGGTTGGTCACCTCTAACTGTGACCTCTTCATGCTAGCTTGAATTTTACCATAGATAGTGGTCTCAGATACCCAAGAAGTTGTCCTTGTTGAGGACATCAGAGCATGTCTCTAGCTGCTCTGCCTGCTGACAAGAGAAGCGTCACTGAGCCCAGAAATCAGGGGAGCCTTGCCCAGATGAACAGTACTGCTCAAAAATTCATAGAGTCCAAGTTGTAGCGTTGTTTGTTATGTATCAGTAGATAACTGATACAAATACCCTAAGACTTGACAGTACCCATAAACAGAATAGTTACTATAAGAAAAGAAACTACAGAACACAAAAAAGTATGTAATTCTTCTTGGCCAATTTTTCCCACATGATTTGTCTACAGGACTTCAACAATCTGTCCATGTGTTTTATTTTAAAATATTAACAGCCACACTTCTGCTTTAATAGACTGTGCAGGACCCTCTCGAAATTTTTTAGAATTAACAAATAATATATCATTGGAATGATGGTTTACTGGAAAATATATAAAGGGATGCTGTTATTGTTTCTACTTGCTTTGAAATGATTCATTTAATTTGACTCAACTTAGGTTTATTAAATTTTTTTCTTAAAGTGCTTGTTTTTTTCCCTTTTCTGTCCTTGCTACAAATGCCCTCAGTTCTCACAGTTCTAATACAAATAAAGTTAAAAAAGCCATTTTGTGCCAGACATACGTGAGGATTAACCATTCAGACTGAGTCATGTACATATCTGATTAAAGTGTTCAATGGTAGATGACTTATGGTTCAATATTAAATTATACATATAAGAAGTTCTCAAAAGGCTTCACACAACTGAAGAGATAAGAAACATGGCAAATGGAATAAAAAATAATACTTTAGATACTGGTTGAGTGTTACAGAACAAACTTTAATTTCCCTGATTTGCAAAAAAAAATGATTACTCTATGCTCCTAACATAAAAGCGTGTCTGCCTATAATGAATACAATATTTCCTGAGATGAAATATTGTCTTATTTTATCCTGGTTTCCAGGGGAAAAGTATAAGAGTGTTGCTTTTAAATTTCAAATATCTTAACACATTAATATCCAGTTGAATTTTACATGAGAATTTAAAAATGGGTTTATTCTTGTAGGTTCTCTTTAAAATGATCATCTCTGCCATCTATCTGGGAAGCTATCCCACTTTTCAAAGATTTGTGATTTAAGATCTCTTGATTTTGCAAGCTTATATAGTTTTAAAATTTGATTTGGGATCAAAAGTCAGGTCTAAACTAATTTAGCACCAAATGATTAACACAAGTGTAGACAGTTACAAAAGAGAATTTAAACCTCTTAACAGAGGTTTATTACTCTTAGCAGAATAATAACATTTGATCATAATCATTAACTTCTATTTATTTAGCTTTTATTAAGCAGTAATGCCTGTTACTCTAAGTTGTGCCAATATAGCTGTAATTGCTCTACTGATTAAAGGAAAACATTAAATTAAAGAACATTTGAGGTAAACAGGCAATTATGTATGACATTGAAATCTACATTTAATGATTAGTTGGTAGAGTTCCAACTGACAAATAATGATATATTCCAAATCAAGAAAATTTATTCTTAAATATAATTAGAGATATATTCAAGTATCTCATTGTAAGAATATCTAGTGTTATTTATAAAAATCAGTAAGTGAAACACCAGGAAGCACCACAGACTTACTGTGATATATTCAGAGAAAATGTTATGTGTCCAAAAACCCAGGTTCTAAATAATATTTAATGGCATATAGAAATTCCAGTGGTACACAATTAAGAGAAGAAGCTAATAAAACAATATACAATGTGAGACTAATGTTTTAATTTAAATGTAATCACATTCACAGAGTAGATACTGGATATAAAGAAAATGAATGTTAGTGGTTATTCCTGGATGGTGCATTACAAGTCCTTTTCAATTTTGAATTTTTACCTTGTTTTATTGTACATGTTTTCTTTTAAGAACATGCATTATTATAGTAATCACAAGATGTTATTTTTAAAGAGGAAATGGAAATCAAGCTCATCTATTATAAATTGTGTGTTTCACTAGTATTCAGACAAATTTAAATAAATTGTTTTTCTTTTTCTCCAAACACTTGTTAATGGTAAATAATTTTCTACTCCGCAATGTTTTACAGGGAAAACCTTGTGTATATTTTTCAAATGCCTGCTAAGTGCTTTAGTTTTAGGTGCTGTGGACACAGCAGTAGCAGAGAAGACATAAATCACTATTTATCTTTGTTGAGCTTATATTCACACGACATAATAAAAATATATTTTTGGACCACTTCTCTTTAGGTTTTCCAATTTGAATTCATGAATGAATTAAGCTTTTTCATTTGTGGTAAGGTTATTATCATGTATGAAACCACTTCATGGAACACAATAGAATATATCAATGTTTGGTAAAGACCACACATCAAATATAGGAGAATACATGGATTTGAATCCAGACTACCACTCTCTGAAGGTGTTTACTACTGCATAAATTCTGATGTAAATTTGATTCCTTTCTTTACTTCAGTTTTTTCATCCATAAATGGAAGTGATAATAATATTTATCTCATAGTGTTTTAGTGAAGATTAAATGAACTAAAGAGCATAAGATGCTTGGAATGGTGACTAGCAGGTATTAAATAAAAAATAGTTATTACTGCTCTTACATTCAGTTGACCTCAAACACCTTTTTTAACCATAGAAATGCTTTTTTTTTTAGTCTGAGCTCTCTTTTCAATATCCATGTCACTGCATTGCTGTCAGACCATAATGTTATTGGGAACTTTGTAATAGCCTCCTAACTGATGTTCAGGCCAATGATATCTTCTTCTCTTCATAGTCTCCAGAAAGTCGTATTTGTTGAGTGTAATTAGACAGGTGTGTTCTACATGCATGTAACTATATGAGTAAGTTTGGAAAGTGCTTAAATGATGTAAGTATTTCTGACTCTGCACATACTGATAAATGAACAGTGTATGAGTTATCATGGCTTAGCTGCATGATAAATGAACAGAGATTATATTATTAATTGATTTGGTGTTGACTGAGGTTCATGTTCTCATTTGCTATGCATTTTTAATATACAAAGTTAATAGTTTTGTGATATATAAGAACATTTATTGATGAGTCAAATCATCAGTGAATTTAACCGTTTGCCATTAATTGCTATATATACATCAACAAGATGGTTTCTCCCAGGAACCAACATGTTATGTCTAAGATTCTTGGAAACTTCCTCAGATCCATCACATAGTCTGGATGCAACATATTCAGGCTGCACTGACTTCTTCTATTCTATTATTATCTAAGTGATTAATAGCACACAGTTCACCTGTATCACAAGCTGGAAGCTTGAAAATCATCACAGACTCTTCCCTACTTGTAATTCTTTTCATGTAATTGCTTAAATAATAACTGAAATCTTTCTTTTTTTCACACTCCTCTATTATCTTATTTTGTTTGTCTTTTGCTCCTCTTCCCTGAACTTTAGGCAACAGGGGACTTATGTTTCTACCTCCAGATCCACCCCTTTCAAAATTCCCCTGTGACTCTACATTATCTACAAAATAAAATTTAAATTTCTTGGTGTCACATTGAAGGCCACTTAAGGTAAAGGACATCCTTTCTCACCTGTTTTATATTTTGACTCCACAAATTTTTGTTTATAAAAGCTCAGTATTACTAAATAGTTTTTGCCTCTCAAACACGCCACACATACCCTGGTCTTTTTTATCATTGTTCTTAGGATTCTTGCTGCTAGGGACATCTTTTTCCTAATTTTCTTAGCAAATTACCATCCATTTATTAAAAGTGAGCTCAGATATTACCTCCTGAACATTTTCTATTCCACTAGGTTGATAATGTTGCCAGTGCACCTTGTCTATATTCCCACCCACGGGTTTTATCATTAAATACTATAACGGGTGGTCATGTGTGTGTATCTCAACATTTGGGAACTGGGTCCGTGTGGTTTACCCTTACCCATGCATCAGCAGAGAGTATAATCCAGTTCCTGACACAGGTATTCAACTCCACAACGGAACGAGGGGCTGCTTTTCTAAAGCAGGTTAGGGAATATGTTAAACTCCCTGAGTGATGCCTTATGCATACTTGCTAAATCTCCAGTGAGATGTAACTTGAGGACGTTCTTTAGGCGTCCTTGTTTCTTTTTGGTAAATTGTACAGCAGCCCCACATCCATTCGGAACTGAATGGCATAATGGCATGCTGAAGATAATGGCAAAATAATGAACACAATGGCAGCATAGTGAACACCATGACAAACTGAGGAAGAACAATAAAGGAAGGCATGTACATTTACACACACATAAATATATACATTCACACTAAAATTTGCATTGCAATGCTTGTGTAAGTCCTGTAGAAAATAAGTAGATTTGGAATTTTGATGGCTTTCGTCATTCACAGGTGTCTATACAGTCTCCTGATTTTTGGTAACATTTGCCAGTGGTAATGTTGAAAAATCTGCCAGAGCTGAATCCCAGGAGTGGCTCCCTGAATCTTGGGGCAAGGCTAGGACTTTATGGTCAACCCAGTTCTCTTGGGAAGCCCTGCTTTTTTTTTGAGATAGGGTTGTATCCATCGAAGCCAAAGCAATTTTGATTTTTGTTCTTTCATCAGTAAGTCTTAATTGCAGAAAAGCGGAGAAATTCTTGGGTAGTAAAAACCAATTATTTTGAATTTTAAAACTTACAGATAGTAAAATAAATAGTGGCAAGATTGACATAATAATGTTCCTTATGTTGGTGAGTGTAATGAAAATGAAATGGAGAGGAGGGCATGAATTTATTGAATGAGCAATCACATATTAATCATGAAATATTAAAATTGAACGGAATTGTTAGTAACTATTGTAGTTTGATAGATATATTTAAATTAATAACTTTCAATCATGTTGATTATTTATAGCTACTTGTTCATCTCATGTCAAAATGGGGTCTTACTAGGATCTCTTTGTAGTGCCATGACCGTGTCTTATATTTAAAAGACACAGCAGCTTTTACTTCCATTTTAATAGTGATATACATACATCATAACAACATATTATAATTGCTGAGAATTACAATGATGGCCTCAGGAATCAGCAGTCATTTTAAATTCATTATCTCAAATGTGAGTAGAGAATATTTTCCACCAAACTATTCCATTGTTTAACTTTCTCCCTTTTAAATGGTTTCATACACTGAAGTATTTAGGGAATTGCTGGAACTAAATTGGTTAAGTTTTAAGCATTATTCATACATGGTTTGTTAATTAAATGGAATCTCCCTGTTAAATGAAGAAAAGTAATTCATTGACAGATTCCACTTTAAATAGGATCCTGACTTACTACGTTTGTGTTTTGAAAGATAGGGTATTTGGAAAGTTCCTATTTTGGAAAATAAAAATGATAGAATTAGTGTATCATTTTTATACTCCATTTGTTTACAAAAGCATTATTCATCTGAGTATGGCTAATAGTCTTTTTCCCTTTGTAAAAGATCAACATGAACATTATTAACAACATCTGTAAATGAAGTTCTACGGAAGGCATTGGTCAGACTGATAAGATAAATAGTTTATAATTTATTCAGAGTTACATTCTTCTTTATCTTTAAATAATTGTGGTATTGATTGTGCTTAAACTCAGTTATTTGGTAATTGTTCAATAAATATACAGTGCAACATATTCAAGTCTAATTTAATAAGTGTCTCTGACAAGGATGATAAAACAGTAATTCCTTTTACTGCTAAAACTCTAAGAAGAACCAACTCATCCTTCCCATGCAATTTACAATATTATTAGAATTTAATGGGTCAGTATTAATTAGTAAGAAGTAAAATGTAACTTCATGAAATTCTTCTAACATGAAATTAACTCTCTGATGTGATCCATCAGTTCTTCTGATGTTTCATTTTGCTAAATGTTCATTCACTTTTCATAATAATTTGCCTACTTTTATAGAATTTAATTCATGAATGGTCATGTTAGTAATAGCCTCCCCAGTTTCCATTTAGCTTTTACTTTTAAAATCATAATATTTTAAAGTCACAACCAAGCACTTCCCACTCTAAGCAACAAAATAACATGAAATAGGATGTACACTTTTCAGATATTTATCCACAATAACAACCAGAGAGTTTCCTTACCTCAGCATTTTACAGAGACTACATATAAATATTTGAGCATGCCTAAGCTCATTTAGGGACTGAAAGTGATTATTCAGTTAGTAAACATATATACAGGATTTAACCAATGACATAGTATAAGGTTCTGATATTGATTTTTAATTTCTTTCTTAGCAACAAATTCACTTGGAGAAAATAACTTTCCTGTTTTAGTTTCCTCCTGTAGAGGTGTAATTTTCACCACTGCTGCAGTAATGGGCAGCAGTAGTACTGTTAGTCAACTTTCTCTGTGCTAGGTCCACCCTGTCCATCCGATTAGCCTGTTCCCTTGGATCTATGCGTGCTTCTGTATTTGATTTGTAAGATTGCACTGTTTAATCTACCTTTTTTAACTCTTCATACAAAGGACAGGTAGAGACATCTCATTATCAAATTCTTGTCAGGCTTTTCTTCCTCTTCTTTTTTTCTTGACCCAAAATGTTTTAGCCATTATATGTGGTCTGAATGACAGTCTCACTACCGCACTCATCTGCCTTACATAGAATGCTGAATTGTCAAAACAGGCTCATGTACATAATAGATCTCCTACAACCAAATGAAAAGAAAACCATAGGCCCAAAATGCTGTCACTTATGCTCAAGTCTCATGTCAGTTAACCAAGATTTCCTATCTAACCTAACTACAGTCTCAACCTCTCCAGGAATGAAACCTTTAATGCATATTGTATTCATTTCCTAGGGCTACGTTAACAAAGTACCACAAACTAGGTTGCTTAAAACAACAGAAACTTACTTTTTTTCGGTTCTGGAGGCTGGAAGTCTGAAACCACAGTATCTGTAGGGACATTCTCTCCAAAAGGTCTAGGGCGGAATCTGTTCCACACCCTTCTCTGAGCTTCTGGTGTTGCTGGTAATCGTTGTCCCGAGGCCTGTAACTGAATAATGCCAGTGTCTGCCTCCACAGTCACATGGTGGTCTCCCTTGTGGTCTTTCCATTGTTTCACAGGCACATCAGTGATAATCGGATTAAGGGGCCCATCCTATTCCAGTATGACCTCATTTTAGTTCTTTACTTCTGCAACAATTCTATTTCCAAGTAAGTTCACATTCTATAGTAGTGGAGGTTAGGATGCCAGCATATCTTTTTGGTGGACACAGTTCAACCCATAACACATGTCAAACGAGACAAGTGGAAACCAGGCAGAGCTTCACCCTTCTTTTCTGATAGGTCCTCTCGCTCATTAAACATACCTTTTTAATGATCTTTTCTGCCACAGTAGGTCATGTTTTAATTTCATAGTAATAGATGAATGCCAATCAATGCCTGTGGTATACATCCAGATTCAGAGGAAGATGTTTAAGTTTAGAGTTTCTTGGTTTTTACATTTGCTGAATGATGCAGGGTTAGGGAGAATGTGTTACCTTGCATTTTCCAGCCAGGTGTATCTCGATTGATAACTTCAGATTTATTTTCAATAATCAACCAAGACAGATCAAGCTTGGTCTGCTATAGCATCCTTGGATGAGAAATCCCCCAGCTATCTCCCAGCACATTTATGAAAGGTTCTCGTTTATGTTAACAGTACCTTGGGTGTCTCCTAGGAAGGACCTATGAGTCATAGACTCTCTGTGTGATAACCAGAGTTCAAGATGGCTTCAGCGATCCCTGTCCCAGATATCCGTGTCTTTGTGTAGTTCCCTCTTATGTTGTATAGAACTGGCCTGTCTGACCAACAGAAGTCATAATATATGACTTCAGAGACTGGGACATAAAAAACAGTGAGGTTTCTGCCACATGCCAGATGCCATATCATGTGAACATTCAAAGAGCCCTATGAAACCCCTGTGGCCAGGAATTGAGGACTCTTTCAGACAGCCAGCAAAGGACCGAGGCCACCTGCCAACAGCCCCGTGAGTGAGCCATCTTGGAAGATTTACTAGCCCTAGTTAAACCTTCTGATGAATGCACTCCTAACCAACATCTTGACTGCAGCCTCATGAGAGGCCTTGAGTCTAAACCACCCAGCTAAGCCACATCTCAATCCCTGACCCACAGAAACTTTTGTGAGAATAAGTGGTGCTTTAAGCTGCTAAATTTGGGGTATTATTTTTTATGCAGCAATACATAAGTAATACACTCTGATAACCATTCTGTTATGATACTTTCCCCTGATTTTATGTGTTAGGAATTTGTTTCTCTCCTTCCAAAGCATATTTTATAATTCATAGGAAATTCTTCAGCTTTATAGCTATAATTGAAAAATGTCTCTTTCTAGCTTCTTATTGCTTTGGGAAGACTGCCTGTTCTCCATATCCATGATCCTTAAACTTTCTGTTATCTGAGCACTATGTTGTCTGGCTGTCTCCCTCTGAATTTAGTCTGAGTAGCTTTCTGTTTATATGTAATAATCCAACTAATGAATTAATTTAAGGTTTTTTGGGGGGAGTAGGGAGACAGAAGATTGGGCCTGGAAATAAGCACATTTTTATTCATTCAGAAGAAACAGTAGCATCCTGTGCTTTCTGTATCTATGTTACTGAGCACACCCAGGGTTCAGCTGTTCTGAGATACAGCTCTTTAACAATTTTACATTCAACAGTCATGCCATCTCCATGTACAGAGAGTCTAACTAAAACTCTGATATGCTTACCCACTTATCAGCTTCCTTCAGATCTTTACACAGGTAAATAATACTGAGATGTTAATCCCTCAGGACTGCTCTTTCCAGGGCTGCTTGCTTGTGCAGCATACCTGGTTCAATTCCTGTTCTGGCTTTGGAGTCATTAGGGGTGCTAACCTAATTTAAGATTAAAATATTTTGACACAGAAAAAGAGGATTCTAAACTCAGAAAGATGTTTTAAATATCCAGTGGTATTTCATATAAAGGAATTCTTATTTTTACAGAGCTGACAACTTACCTTAGATATTTTTTCCATAGCCCACACTCCAAAGTTTAAAATTCTGCACCACTTTAACCTGCTCTTATTGGAATTGTTCTTTCCATTATGCTGTTTTCAATATATTTTCCATTAGTGAAGAAAATCAATGACCCACAGAATTCATGTATCTCAGGCATATAATTTCCAAAAGCTGCAACTGCATCATTGATTTTCCCTCCCAAATTATGTGCTGCAAAAGAGAGAAAAGGATACAGAGATTCAGTATAAAATAAGAACATGTTTTAGCAGTTTGAAACAGTGTGATCAGATTCCCACTGAGTATAGCTTATTCATTTGGAAACAAATTTGTCCTAAAAACACCCCTCTCTCTCTCATTCTCTCTCTCTGTAATCTTCCCCTTTTGGCAGTAATTTTGTTTTTTCAGACATACATGTTGCTCCCTCTGATCTCTGTAAGGGAGGTGTATTTCCTCACATAGTTTCCTCACTCCATGGATTCCTTCGATTTCCCTAAAACTAGCTAATTTTTCCTGTGCTCATCTTTTATTTTTCTTTGTAAAAAAGAAACCTACACAGTAAAAGCTTTCTAATATCCAGCCTTGTCCCTTAGAGTTGTTACAGTACAATATATGCTTCCAAGTCACCTAAGGAATCAGGGCTTACTAACTGTTCTTCCTCGGAAGGACACAGAGCACATAAACAGGATATTGTTTATGTAATCGTGTCCTTACCACCCACCAAGTGAGCACCAAATTGCTCTAGGATTTTAAGCTTTTGATACTTCACACTGAGCTTCTAAGTACCAATTTGTAGATGAGTCAAAATCAGCAAAACATACTTTTTTTTTGCAAAGAATCGTAAAAAATACATCACACACACACACACACACACACACACTCACATACCAATGCACACAACTTTATTTCTTGCTCAAAGCAGGCCAACAGGGGTCTTTACTCACTAGAGTCCTCAAAGACCCAGGCTAAGAGAAGTTGTTTCATGCTTCCCTGTGGTCACGACAAGGGGAAAAGAATGTAGTGAATCAAATACTAGCCCTCAGTTTGCTGTCAAAGTGGGGCCCTTTATTTCTGCTTATTTTTCATTTGCCAAAGGAAGTCACATAGGTGTGCACATCAACAAAGGCACCAGGGAAATGCAAGCCAGCCAAGCGACAGGAAGAAGAAAATCTGAGACTACTGTGCGCACAGCACTATTTAAAAAATATGTTTACATGGGTTTGTTTTTTCTTAAAAAAACACTTGATAACAGTGAACACACACTGTCTGACTTTGTCCTAAGTTCCAAGTGAAACCATGTAGAGGATGTGAAGCAGATGAATGAAATTACCTGATGTATTTTTTCCTAATAAAGATTCTTTTCACAGATGAATACATAATGTAAAATGTAGTATTTGCTCCTTATTCTAACATATAACCTACACACAGCTGACCACAGGGCTCAGCTGACCACCATGCAGGGGAGGGCAGCTGTGGGACCGTCGTTCATAACGTATTCCTGGGATGCAATGTGAAGAGGCCTCCGTCCCCAGCTGCCGCAGGGGAGGAGAGCGGGCACATCGAGTCAGATCCGGGCTTGAGAAACATAACCACGTTGTGTGCCCAGTTTATTCTACTACATGTGCTACTTGTAGATGTGAGTATTTGAGAGCCAATAAACTGTACTCCGAAATCGAGTTGGGGAACAATCGAGAAATAAAACAAAGAAGTCTTGACTGGAAGAAATGGTTCAACATAGGGCTGAAACCACACTCCCTAATTTGTGTTCCTGTAACAGACGAAAACTGAATTAAGTCCTTGGATCTAAAATTTAGCACTAACATTAACTTGAAAATGAACTCGAGTAGCCCCCTCAACCTTGTAACCATTAACAGGTGGCAGTTTCTTTCTGTTCTCCCTGTGTTCGGAGTGTCAGGGTCACAGAGACTGCAGACAGCTGATTTCGCAGAACCTAAGGCATCCTGTCCCAGGGGCCTGAGGAGGAACCCACAGGGAAAACAAAAGGCAGCTGAATCTGCACAAGCATGTCTGCTCAGATCCTTGCAAGTTGCTGCCAGAAGTGTCTGTGGGCATGAACACCACCGCCTCTCTCCGGTGATTTTCCCACTAGAGACTCTGACTGCTTGAGTTTCAGGAAGACAGTGGTTCTTTAAGGCAGGAGCCTGCCACTCCTTCATTTACTGGCAAATTAATAAACTATTCTTTTTTGCCTCAAAACCTTGTCACTGGGTTTTCTGATTTGACTTTGGTGACAAGGTGCAGTTTTCAGTAATATTCCTGAATTGAATAGCTTCCCTTAAATTATAGGTCTCCTCATTAACAGGACAGTCTTCCCTGATAAGTTTACAATGTGCATTAACAGAGATGCAGAGAGAGATAAATATTCTGTTCTAAGAGTAGAAAAGCTGCAGTTGGTTTTTTTTTTTTGCTTTGTTTTGTTTTTAATATTTTATTTTACTGTGTAGATTTCAGCAATTCCTCTTTTCAAGCCTTTGTAGGAGAAGCTCACGGTGAAGTCTGTTTATTTGCTCAAGAAACTGCTATGTCGTGGTTTAGGGATCAGGTGATAGGGATTTAAATATTCCTAGGCACCAGGCAGTTGGTTAGTGACTGGAGTGTGAAGACCCATCGGCTTTCTGTTGCGGATTGGCAGTCAGCCTATCAGCAGAGGGACATAGGGCTGCTCTTGACCGTGGAGACTTTGTGTGCTGGGGTGGTCTGCAGTCCTGGGTGTAAATCTTAGTTATGTCACTGATTAATTGTGAACCTTAGGCATACTATGCTATTAATTTTCCTTGATAACCATCAGCTGCCAAGTGTGATTGCCTATAACAAATGACATGGTGTTTTATAATCTATGAACATCATTTCATTTAAATAACCCTATACAAAATACATGCAGTTTTGCATATGAAGAAATTAAGGCTTATTGAGGTTAAGTTGCATGTTCAAGGTTACAGATGTAGTAAATTTCAGAGAAATGATGTAAATTAAAGACAATCTGAGTCTTTAATTTCTTGAAAAGTGGGAGATATAATTGTAAGCAAGAGAAACCAAGATTATACTGGAAATATGTTTGAGAAAACTGGGGATGCATGATAAAAACACTGAATGGAGTAATTGCTTGGAGACAAAATATTTAGTAGGTGTAGACAGTCCACAAAGAGAGGCTATTTCTTGGTGATGCCCTTTCATACAGTAGCTACTTTGTGCTGCTGAGAAGTCAGCCCCACTCAAATAAGCTCGCAGGATTGACAGAAGATGCATGGCATGTACTTAGGGCTCTTTCCACATGGGAATTTAGCATTTAGCTATAACATTTCCAGTCGCCCTTTGGAACAAACTGGCTTTCCAGACACTCCTATCATTAAATGTGAGGTTTCTGACTTAACTGATTTCGATGGAGCTTTGGAGAAGGTAGCCTAAGATTACTAAAAGCAAAAACTCACATTTTAACTCAACTAATTGCCCTGAATTATGACATGACTTTTCTCGAAGATTATCCTATATATGAAACCACTTTGATCTTATTTTAAGAGACATTCTAATCGAAGAAATGCATTACTCCATTGAAATTCACTAACCCTCCCTAGCTTTCTATCCTGAATTCAACACTTAACAAATGAAATTTGAATGGTCTGCCATGATGTGAGGAAAGGGAAGAATGATTTTCTATCAAGGTCATGTAAGTAAATGATATATGAACTTTAGTCCAGAATGGAATTAAAATATGCAATTCTAATTTAGAGAAAATTTCCTCTAATGACTTCAAGGGACATTTTTTTTATGGATGATACACCTACCTCTTCTTCCAAATTAAGATAAAATACATAATTAAAATACAAAATTGCCTCACTAGAAAAGTTGCTGAAATATTCAAAGCGTTTGCTTTACATAGTAATTGTTTTCTATCTAAATTTTCTGAGGGTATTTTCTTACCTCCCATCTAATTTGGAAATATTATGTCCTTAATACAGTCATGGAGAGGGACCCCAAAAAAGTCATGTAATATTGCACTCGATCTTAGCCATTTCTGCCTTTTAAGGGGATGAAAGAAGTCGTGGTTGCATAATTCAGATCAGTGGAGGAAATAAAAGTATTTTTACTGCTCTCTTCCTTTCATAGAGCCTGGTTGTCAGAAGGGTATTGTAGGTCTGACATTTTAATGCTTTTGCCAGTGTGGGATATTAAGGTTGGCACCTGGTGTAGATGACCCACAGTTTATAGAACACATTAAGGAATGTCTGCTTCTGCAAAAGCTGGACAGTACGTAGTTACAGGAGACAGACAGAGAGCTAGATTTCTCCTTTAAGTAAGTGAGGGAATTCAGTGTGTGTGAGTATAGCGGGACCAGTCAGGGGAGCGGACCTCATCAAAGGGAAGGTATGTCGTAAAGATGAGAGAGTCCTGAACATCAGGGCAAATAGTTGGAAATCACGCATGAACCGAGCTGACAAGAAATCCCTCCTGGGAAAGTGGTCAGAGCTTTAGCTACAAGAAAATTTAAATAACATTTTTACTATGGGAAATATCATACATATACAAATATAGTGAAAAGTTTAATGATCTCCCTGTACATATATCAGCTTCAATAACCATTAATCAGCAGCCCATCTTATTTCCTCCGTATCACATCACTGAAAACGTTCCCATCACACTCCTCCCGAATCCTTTGGAATTAAATCCCTGTCATCATATAATTTAATTAATAAATATTACAGTTCTAAAATTCACTGCAGTATCACTATTATGCCACCAAAATGAACAATGAATCACCCAAGTCATTGAATATCCAGTTGGTGTTCCCATTTTCCCCACCATTTCATAATTTCACCTTTTAATAGTTTAAAATTGGTTTTATGTCCCAAGTCTTAGATTTTTTTCTTCCCTTTCTTTTTTTCCCTTACTTTTCTCTTACTTTTTTTCCTTATTTGCTGAAGGTAGAGGGTCATTACTCCTTAGAGTTCAACAGATGACAGATTTTGCTAATTGTATATCTATGATGTTATCTAATATGTACTTCTGTTCTATCCTCTACAAATTGAAGGTTCGTTACAGAGATTTCACAATATACAGGCTTAAATTTTTGTCAAGGTTAGTTGGTAGTGGTATTGTGTTCTTCCATCAGGCATAATTATTCTGCTGTTGACTTTATATATCTTTTTAATGTTAGCAAGCATTAATATATTTATTTTCTATGTCTTATTTAATTAGAGGTTGCAAATGGTGGTATTCCAATTCTATCATTACTTCTAAGCCTATTATCAAGACTATTTCTATAACAAGAAACTTTATGAAGGAAAACTTTCAAGAACTGTCATTGTGAAGCTTCAATTTTTCTTGCACATTAATGAACTGAATGATATTTAGTGAATTTAGTATCTCTTAGTGAGTAACATTTTGCAAGGGAGATAAAAGAATGTGTTCTTCAAAGACAGAACATAAAACCAAATAGGAGGGATAAAAAAGTGATCCATAATTAATGCTTTAGCAAAGGGAGGGAATTTGGAGGCCAAAAAAACTATTGAAAATTTAAGACAAACAAGATTCCTCCAAGAAACTGAAAGCTCAGTGTGTATAATAGGTTGTTTGATGTAACACCATATAAAATGTAAAGAACATGATATCTTGGTAAGGAAGTCCAAAATCTAGAGCATTTTTCCATGTTGATATGAACTTTTGTATTTTTAGATGGTAGTGCTGATTTTTACTTACAAATGAAATTCTCAAGGCAGACACTAAAGAACTATAAAGCTATATTCATTTCTTAACTAATTTATGCATGTAACAAATATGCTAGGTACTTCACATCATAACCAGGTATAGCTTTATCTCTACTATGTTTTAAAATATATCAACCAAGATGAAGAAAGAATATTTCCTTCCTAGTTGGTTGTGCAATTGAAGGCTATAGTAACAGTTTCTTCAAGGTGGCATTTTGTGTGAGTAGAGGCATCCTCCACTTTTCACAAGTTTGTGTTGCACCACTTCACTTCAGGGAAGATGTATTACTACCTGCTTTCACTAACTGAAAAACAATGTGAAGAGAATTTTCCCTTTTACAGAAAAAAGCAAAAAATAGGGTTGTGTTTGTGATTCTGTGAACCTTTGTAGAGGCAGTATGTACCCCAAGCCGTGAGACTGGTCCCGTCCCACCATGTTCCCTTCCCTGAGAATTACATTCAGCATCTAAGCCACCAGAGCTTTGCATTGGGTCCGTGAGCATCTGTGCTTCAGTCTGATTTATTTTGTGCATCTGTTAGCAAGATGTGTCCTCAGGTATCAGAAAAGCCTAAGAGAAGTTATTTTTTGGGGTCTGGGAGTTATAAAAAATTGTCCATATAAATTAATGCAACTACTTTGTTTTATGCCATTTCAGCTTACAAAAGCTTTCATA
The DNA here is from genome assembly GCF_040802235.1 of Manis javanica. NCBI lineage: Eukaryota > Metazoa > Chordata > Mammalia > Pholidota > Manidae > Manis > Manis javanica. The sequence goes on from NC_133165.1 coordinate 12,124,301, forward strand.
GGAACAGCGCTTTCAACTTATTTAAGATTTCCCTTTAAAAGAAAACCATTTATAAAAAAAAATGAGACTTGTTTCATGATATACAAGTATAATCTTTATGGCAATAGGTGTGAAATGACTAGATGCCAACCCTATGAGAAATTAGAGACTGAGATGTTTACCAGTGTTAAAGACATGTGGTGTGCATGTGTGTGTGTGTGTGTGCGTGTGCGTGTGCGTGTGCGTGTGTGTGTGTGTGTGCGTGTGTGTGTGCACTCTTTCATTCCAACAGTACTTACTGAAGATCTAACATGTGCCAGACCTTGGCTAAGTATTGGAAACAGAGCAATAAACAATAGAGAGAAAAATCTCAGCACCGTGGAGTTAATACTTGCCTGCAGGAGACAAACAATAAAGTTTGAACTCAATCTAGAAGTTATATTTCCCAGTAAACTACCAGATTTTAAATTTTACTATACATGCAATACAATCTGTGGCAGAGGCGAGAAACAGCTGAATCACAGATACATACTAAGAGACACAAAACAGACTATATTTATTGAATGTTCTTAGATGACTAAGAAATAGCCTTTACCTCAAAGCACTTATAGTCTAATGAGGTCACATGATACACAAAAACAAATACTTTCCATAGTTATTTGATAAATTTTACCCTAAACATAGTTTAAAAAGACCTGAGGCCAAGTTAATAGAAACATGCTCTAACCTCATTTTTAAGTAACAAGCAGCTGGTAACTTTCAGATTACCTGTAATATTGTTAATAAACAAGTTAAATTGAACTTTAAGGAAATACAAATACATATTATGAAATTTTTCTGTACTTCAAATGAATAGGTGAAGCTTAAGAATATCTATAGATTCTGAGAAAAATTACCAAACCCATAGCCCCTGTAGAAGGGGTTGGTCTAGTTTTAAGGCATATGTGTCATGACTGCTTCATGCCTCATAATCATGGATGGAGCTGATTGGATAAGATGAGGATATTTGATTTCAAAGCATCCAATTTGTAGGCTAGGTAGTGTCCCATGGAATATCCTAGAATGAGAGGACTTTTTCGATAGGGATGATGTGATAACTGAATCTAATTCAGTGTGGTTTGAGATGCAAAGAGGCTCAATTAGTGCTTGGGACAGAAGTATGAAGACCAATGTCAATGTGCAGATGCCAAGAGGCAGAAACATCCATGAATCAGCAGAAGCTGTGAAGGAGTGCCTTCAGAAAGACCTGTAACAGAGACGAGGTGGTTGATTTGCAGCAATAGGGGGACTAGAAACAAGAATTGGCTGAACCTGAGTCAACGTTACAGCGAGATTACTAGTAGACAGATGAACAAACAGTGGCTGCCGAGGGCCAAAGAGTACCCAGTCACCAGAACCATGTCAACCCTGACTAGCCTTCTATTTCCTCAACTACATTTCAGCTTTCTGCAATCAGACTATAATTGTTGCTATTTCTTCCATGACTTCTGGCAGGACAGATTTTCCTGATTGTAGTGAGGTGCCAGTCTTTGTCTCATTTGAACACATTTATTTAAAACAAACAAGCAAAGCAATAACAAAAATATATACATTAAGTTGAAAGACCATAAGTGTGTCTCTACACCTTGCAACCAAAACTACTGAAAAAGGGGTGATATTCTAGCTCAGTCTAGAAATGGACAAAAATAAGATGAAACACAGAAAAAAATCTGTAGAAATTGGTTGGCAAGAGGAAAAGAGAGACCTAGACCATCTCAAAATGGAAAGAGCTACTTTTATTGATGACAAATTTGTGACAGGCCCTTTGCAGAGCCATTCTCATGTCATCTTACAGACAACTTTCAACAATTAAAAAAAAATATATATATATTTTTACTTTTTTTCTCAATGATAAAATTAAGACAGAATTTGGTAAACCAACAACTTCAGTACTAAACAACTTATGTTTAGAATGTGTATTTGACTCTCAGATCCTTTTATTTCTATAGTAAAAATCTGCCTCTCTGAAAGAAGGGAGTTCTTTCTGCTCAAGTTGAATTTCACTATTTTTTTAGTGAGAAAGATAATGCAAAGGAATTGTGAAACTGAAAAAGAAACGCTCATTTAAAATAGAGACAGGAGGCCAGAAGGGAGAACTCTCACACTGCGCAGCCCCTTAACAATTACAGACCCGACAGGAACAGACAAATCTTGCCTCGGGCTCCAGCAGCAAGCTCAGCAATATGAAAATACCGCAACTCAGCCAATGAGAAGCACCCTGAACTCTTGCTTTCCTCCAATGGACTTGAAAGCAGCCCCTCCCAACTTCCTCCTTTTCTCCGTAAGGTTCCCCTCGTTTGACCTCCAGCCTTACCTGTGGCTTGCCATAACTTAAACGTTCTAAATTGCAATTCCTCTACCACTTCCTGGTAAGTCCATTTCACTGGTAAAATAGCTAGTTGTTTTATTTTTAAGGTCAAAAGAAGCCATGAGACTTTTTCTTATGGATTTTCCTAATGCTTGTGCTTAACACTTTAATAACATATATATTGTTCTCATTTTATGAGTATAATCATTATTAAGTAAGTATGTTGATTCTTTTTATAAAATTTGGTAAATCCCAGAAATGAATATATTCTGATATTTGGACTGAAAATTCCCCACTGAGTATTTCAATGAGAATTCTGGTGCCCCATTTGGCAGGCGAGATTAGCAGAGAGAATGCTGTGCTGTGCTGGCATGGTGTGATTCTGCCCCCTGGTTGCTGCTTTTCACACCAGAAACCTAAAATATACATATCACTTAAACAATACTGCACTGATAAGAGGAATATTCACCCAATTCCAATCAATGTACTTAGTGACTGATGGATATCATCTGATAACTGAGCAATAGATATACATTTTACGCATAATGGCATGTATATCTTTCTGCTAGAAAGGTAAATGCTTATCAGTTTGTAAAGGACAGGATTGCTGTGAAGATGTACAGTCAGTTTACAAAAAAAGAAAGGAAGATAAACTTCAGGTAGGTTTGTTAAGTAGTTCTTACTATTTCCTTCTCTTGGTAGAAACTGAAGGGGTAATTTTTTTGCTAAAACATAATAAAATGCAATATTAAGGTAGTTTGACTTAAGTTGAGAAATACACATAACATGTACTACTTATTAACTAGTTATATTTTTCTTTTGCCCTTCCATTTATCATGCTAGCAAAAATAAATTTTTATAGGCATATTGTCTATTTTTAACAAATATACTTTAGCAGAGAACTAAATGGTGTAGTAGATGACTCAGAAACCAATTTAGGGGCATAGGATCTAGAGAAGTGGATAGAAATGTTCCACTGGACAGCTCCTAAAGTCAGAGAAAACATGAGAAGTCAGTTTATATAGAGTTTGAGCACTAAAGACTCCATTTTATTTCAACCTGCTTCTGGCAAATGTTTGTGAGAGGATTATTGGTATTCTGCCTAGTATATACATATATATATGTATATATATGTGATGGAAAAAAAGCTAAATTCATATCATTCTTTTTATTGTGTCTTGGCAAGATGTATTGAATAGAGGTTTTTAAAAAACATTTTTTAATGGAATTTTGGTCAAACAGCAGAAAGATAAAAATACCAAAATCCCACAAATGACACTAATTAACTGTAAAAGTAAATACTAGAAATTTAAATGACTCTCATATATAGAACGTTTCAGAAGTAAGTGCAATTAGATCGATGGCGTTGGGGCAGGGCCCTCCAGAGCATGCTCCTTTGGTGGGTGGATCGTTTTGAGCTGAAATAAATCTGGGTCCAAAGGACTCAGGTAGAAGTCTGTGCTTCCTCCTTAAGCACCTAAAAGAATTTAGGGGGCTTAGTGTAGGAAGAGCGCTATCATCAGAGGTAAGTGGAGAGTATGGGCTCGGAGTGGTGAGTTGGGGCAGTTCGGATTTCTGTCCGTGCCCCATTGTCTGTGCATGGCGTAGCAAGCATTTCTTTACCACACATTACCAACCTTCCTGTTAACTGTCCTCCTTCCCTTTGAACTCCCAGACCCCTACCCCCCACCCCCCTTAGCTCAGTATGGTACCTGAACCTCATTGCCTGCTGGGGTGCCTCATATCTTTGGGGTTCCTGTATGTATGAAATTAAAAATTTGTCTTTCTCCTGTATTGTCAACTGTTTTGTGTCAATTTAGTTACTGGACCAGCCAAAAACCTAGAAGTGTTCGTCCTCTACAAGATGAAATGCTTAAATTGAGACCTTTAAGAAAAGCTGAGCGAAACATTTAAGTTCTTAGTTAGGCATAGAGATCTCATTCATGAAAACAGACTATATAATTGTATGTGGTGAACAGTAAAAACATGATGCCCTAATGTTTTTTTTTTTAGTTTTACCTGCCCATACATACTTCAATTTAAGTAAAAAATTGATGTTTGCAAATATACTCAACACTTACCATGTTCACGTGCTTTTCATGCTTTATCTTACATAGTTTTCAAAATGTCTTTCATTAGAAGGTCTTGCTGTTCCCAATTTACTGCCCCCTACACATGATAGGCTCTTTCTGGGCAATGATGTAGGATAAAATAAGATAGTCCCAGTCTCTGCCCTCATAGGGTGTACAGCTGAAAGAAGTTACAGGCCAGTAAATATAAAATACCAATGCAGGGTGATAAGCATTAGAGAAATGAATGTTATATGTCAAGACCTCATAAACAAAAGGAGAAGTCAGGAGAAAAATGTGAGTGAAAATCATTTATTCCAGGCAAGGAAGACATGTGAAAAGGCCTGTAAGAAAGACCAGGCATAGGGGTGTTTTAAAGAATAAGTAGATGTATTATTTGCCATGCAACAAACCCAAAATAAATTCCCTCTCCTTTGACTTGCATCCTCTCACCTTCTCCCTGCTTTTGCATCTTTTTATTGCTTTCTGTCAAAGGATAAAAAAATAAGAAAAGAAAAATCAAAAATTCAAATATGTGGTCTGCAGTCATCATTACCTTTATTTCTTCTCTTATTCTCTCCTCAACCCACTAAAATTAGGCTTCTGTGCATAAAACACCCCTGAAATTGCCCTTTCAAGGTCACCATCCCTTGTGCTGCAAATTCACTGGTCTTTTTCTGTTTTGTCCTGTTTGACCTGTATTACTTAGACATTCCTGCCTTCTTTGAAGTCTTGTCCTCTGGGTTTCTAAGATTTCAGTCTCACCGGTTGCTCTTTCTTAGCCTACTTTTTTTTTTTTTGAGAGGGCATCTCTCATATTTATTGATCAAATGGTTGTTAACAACAATAAAATTCTGTATAGGGGACTCAATGCACAATCATTCATCAACCCCAAGTCTATTTCTCAACAGTCTCCAATCTTCTGAAGCAAAACGAACAAGTTCTTACATGGTGAACAAGTTCTTACATAGTGAATAAGTTCTGACATGGTGAACAGTACAAGGGCAGTCATCACAGAAACTTTCGGTTTTGATCACGCATCATGAACTATAAACAATCAAGTCAGATATGATTATTCGTTTGATTTTTATACATGATTTATATGTGAATCCCACATTTCTCCCTTATTATTATTATTATTATTTTTAATAAAATGCTGAAGTGGTAGGTAGATGCACCTGCTTTTTTTTTAATTGAAGTATCATTGATATACAATCTTATATTGACTTCGACTACACAACGCAGTGGTTCAACTTACCCATGCTATTAAATTCTCACCCCCCACTAGTGCAGTTTCTATCTGCCAATAAAGAAAGATGTTACACAATCATTGGCTGAATCCTCCATGTATTACCATCCCCATGTATTATGATTAAGATTGTTTGGGCCTTTTTATTCCCCTCCTCCTCCCTCTCTCTCACCCTCCCCAACCCCTCCCCCATGGTAACCACCAGTCACTTCTCGGTGTCTATAAGTCTACTTGTAAGTCCGAGGAGAGGAAATCCCGGGGCAAAATATCTCCAGAAACCAAAATCAGTCAAAGGGAGAAATAAAGTTTAAAACCAGTTTATTGCTTACAAAACTGCAGTCCGGCCCATCTCTCTCTCCTGCTCCAGCAGCAGCAAAACTGTCTGTCGGCCTCCTCTCTGTGGTACAGATGAGCCCTCCTGCCCAGGTAATCACCCACTGATATGGAGATGAACTTCTCTCCACCCCTGAGGAATGATGCCAATGCACTAAAGCCATACTTCTTTCCACCTCTGAACACCTATTGATATGCACATGTATTAAAGCCAGGTGAGATATTCTGGAAATGTTACAATTTTACCCACACTACTGCTGTTTATTTTGTTTTGTTTTTAGATTGCACAAATAAGTGAAATCAAATGGTATTTGTCTCTCCTCTTGCTTCTTAACCCACTTTTGATGATGCTTTTTCCTCTGCCCAAACTCTAGGGCTCCACGGCTCTGCCCATGGACCACTTCTCTGGTTATTTTTCTTCCTAGATGATCTTAGTTATTTTGAGCTTTAGGTACCATCTTTAAGCAAATGATTCCTAAACTCATATATCTTGCCCTGACAACTCTGAGTTCCAGACTTATGTGTCTAATTGCATACCAGTGGTTTAAAAAAAATAGATTTATTTCTCTCTCATTTAGATTGATGATGCATTCTCAATAACTTAGGTTCTGGATATTACCCTTACCCCTTCTCCAAGGTTCCATTGTTCAGAATTCAGACTATAGAAATGTAGTATTTATTCTAAGCAGCTCCTTGTCCAGCTAAAATCAATTAGTTCTACTAGTGAGGACAATGGGAAAGAAAAGATATTAGAGAAGGCTAACAGTGTCTCCTGTAATATGTAATAAAGCTCTCAGTATTACCCTTAAAACTGTTTTCATCCAGTCTTTTGCATCATTCACCTTCTTGCTCAAAACCAAGAACTTAGAAATGACCTTTAATTTCTCTCTTTAACATGTTTTCCCATCAAATGTATAAGGAAGTGAAATTTCTGATGTCCATGTTACACGAATCTATTCGCATCTGCGTATCTCCCTTGCTGCCATCCTCCTCCAGGAAGCCATCACCCCTCACCTGGATTACTGTTATTGATCTCCAATTGGTCTCCGTGATTGTACGCTTCCAATCAGCTCTCAATAAAGCAGTCGGGGTTATCTTAGGAAAATATAATTCAGATAATGTTTTATTGGCCTAAGCTCTTCCAGTGGCTTCCCACTGAACTTACAATAGAAGCCAACCTCCTTACGCAGGCTGGGTCATGAAGGATCTGGCTGCTCCCCATATTTGGACTTCTTCTCATTATTCTCTCACCTGTGCACAGTAGGCCCTGGTCACTCTCCTCTTTATCAGTTCCATGGTCCCTAAATTCAATCCCACTTTGCAGCTTTTTCCCTGGTCTGCCTCTGCCCAGAATGTTCATTTCACTCCTTTTCCTCATCCACGTCTCCCCTAAAATATCATTTCTTCAGCAAAATCTTCTCTAGTCAATCAGTCTCAAGCTGTCTGCTCTTCATTCTCTCATGGGCTTGTGTTGGTTTGATTTTCTCAAAACGTGCTTCACTGGCTCATATGTTTGTTTAATATTTGTCTTCACAACCCCCTCCTTCCCGAATATACACTTCTTGAGTGCAGGGAGCCTGACAGTTTTGACTGCAGATGGATTTCCCAGCCCAGTAGCAGGGTTCTGTCACTGTAGGCAGGCATTCAATATGTAAATTGGTGGCTGTAGAAGGAAATTAAATACTGCTTCTGTGGCTACACTGTGGCAGGTAGGAAGTGGCTAGAAATGAGGCTCATAGTGGTTAGAGTCTTCAGGAAATTATAAGCCACATAAGAGTTTGGGTTTTGTTCTAAAAACAAGGGACAGTCCCTAAAACGTTTGAATCAAGGGAGTAGCATTTTTCCAACTTGAACTTTAGAATTTTAGAAAGATCAATAGTTTCAGTAAAACGAGTAAAGGAATAGAAGTAGCATAATAATGGTAATTAATAGCAGTAATTGAAGAAATAATAAGAGCTATAGTAATAGCAGTAGTTATAGCAAACAGACCCTTGTAGTAAACTCTAGTAGTAACAGGAGTCACTGCTCCGTAATGTAACCTTACTTTGTGCCAAGCCCTGGCACAAACGTATATGTATAAAAGTAATTCCCATCTTTTATATGTAGTTCTTTCTTTTTGCCAGGCAGTGTTGAATAGCTATTCCTGTGCTTTTTAAACTTCACAATAACCTATGCAGTAGGTATTATATAGTTCCCACTTTACTGATGAGAAATCCAGTAACTAGTCTGGTAAAGACAAACTTGCCTGGAGCAATAGGAAGGTCAGTGTGTCATGGTGAGAGGAGAGTTGGAATCTGCCAAGTACAGGATTCTGTTGTGGGGCTGGTGGAAGTCAGGGAGAACTGTCGTAATAATAGCTTGTATCCAATCACATATACCTAAGAACTTAAGCCTCAGTGGACTTAAATGGCTTTGAATCATGAAGCAAGAAAGTAGAACTGGAATTTTAATACAGGTCTCTTCCTCTCAAAAGTTTATGCTTTTTTTCACTATGTGTATATGTTATGGATTGAATTGGGTTCTGCCACAATTTATATGTGAAGTGTTAATCCCCAACATCTCAGAATGTGTATTTGGAAATTGGGCTAGAGGTGTAAGAAATGGCCTTGAGGACAGAGCAAGAAAACTGCCATCTGCTAGTCAGGGACAGAGGCTTCTAGAGACACAAAACCTGCTGACACCTCGATCTTGGCTACCAGCCCCCAAAACTGTGAGGAAATAAATTTCTGTTGTTTAAACCACCCAGTCTGTGATTTAAATAGGTTTAAATAGGGCTGCATTTTGTTACGCCAGCTCTAGCAACCTGATACAGTATATATTATCCTTTCTTACTCCTACACTTACAAAATCAGTAAAATATTTTTTGAATTTGGTTGAATATTTTATGTAGGACAGGAATCAATGCTAGTTTATTTTAATGAAAGCTTTCTCTTAGAACCGATGAACTTTTTTTAGGTATGTATAAAGGATTCTGCTAATCTCACTTCCCCCAGACTGGATTTCTATAGATTTGTTGTGAAGTCACATTTTATAACACATACAGTGTTTAAATGCACACGTTGGACATTGACAGTAGTCTGCCTATAGTAACTGCTGAAAAACAAAACAAAACAAGCTATGAAATAAGATGAAATCCAGAGTACTTTTCTAATTAATATTTTTATCTCAGATACAACCTAGGTTTCTCTAAAACAATGTAAATTAGTACAAAAACAATATGAAGATTAATGTATTTTTCAAAAGAAAAGTACTCATCGGTGTCATTTATTTTGCTTTCCTTGCCTTTTCCATTTCTGCTTTGGCTTGAAGTTTTCTCTGACTGTGAACCTAAAAATCCTCACTTTACTGGGTGAGGCTTAATTGCCCCTTGCAGTGAAGATTAATTACCTATTTAACACCCAGGAAGATGAACCCCTGCTGCTAAGTTTTATGATTTCTTCCTCCACCATAACATCATACCCTCATCCGGGGGGGTACACATAATTAAGTCCTTAACAAATTGCCTTATTATAACCTATTTCAGCAAATGCTTATTTTTATCTCCTTTTAAATCAAAGTTTATTTTCACTGGGATTTTTTTTTTTCCTAGGGGTGTGTGTGTGTATTGGCACAGGAGAGGTCATTATCTTTCTCTTTTGGGTAAAACAGCTCAAGTCTACTATGATCTAACTAGCTGCTTTTTGTTCCCATTGATGTTAGTCAGCTAAAATGCACTTTTCTCCGAGTCTAAAAGTATGCTATCCACCCTAGTCCATGATCAGATTTCAAATTCTACCCACCTAACTAACATGCATTTCCCTGTGTCTTCTCACTTTAGCACCTCATAAGTTTATTTGGCCCCAACAAAGACAACATATATTGAGTTCTTCTAATTTACCAGGCAATATGCTAAGGATTCTATCCAAAGATAACTGTTTGAGACATGACTTCTGACCCCGAACAGCTCATAGTAGTCAGCAAAACAGGCTAACAAACAATATCTCTGCACAAAAATCCCTGGATAACTCTGATGGGATATAACTTCTCAATTATGACTGTCCACCCCACCCCCTTTTTTGTGACTCAAGACGTTTCCCTCAATCGGGCAACAGGTAGGCATTTGGTGTCTGTTGTTTGACTTGAAGGCCATTACTGCAGAAAAGAAAGGAAAAGACAATTAAATTTTAAAAATCTAGACTTTTGGAGATCTGGCAAGATCAAGGCAGAAGACAGAAACTGGGAAGAATGCATGATGCTGAAAGACCACGTCTCTGCGCATGGAGGCGAGAAGGTGAAAATGTTGGCTCAGGTACCCAGGAGAGATGGGCCGACTTGAATGCAAATACAGGGGCTGCAAAGATCACAGTAGGAAGAGTCTGCTTCCAGAGGCCACGCAGTCTCCACAGGAGCATCTACAGAAGATAACACCAGTTGGACAATCAATTGTGACCTTTTAATTGGCTCCAATTTTAATTTAATGTAGACTGACATTACTCGCATCAGATTCATTCTCAAGCTCAAATGAGAAGAAAATTCCATTTAGGGTAGAATAATTTGGTTAAAAACTTACGTGGCCATGAAAACAAACAATATCTTCAGTATTTGGAATTGAAGCTTTCATAGCTTTGCACACAGAGTTTCTGATGAATAACAAGTTGGAAACTTAACCAAACTCAATTTTGAACCACATTCTAGAGTAGGCTGTGCATCATGGAGGGCATGATAATGAAGGGGATTCTGGGTCAAGAGATGAGGCTGAATTGCTTCTGGTCATGAGTGGCTGGGGCAGGCCATAGCGGCAGGAGTGGGCTGGGGCACAGAGAGGTCAGCTGTGTTCCAGGAAGCAGGAATGTGCCAGAAGTATTAGAAATAATTTTCTAGAGTAAAAAAATAGAAGGAACTAGTTTTTTTGTTGCTTTTGTAACTAGACTGTTCCACTGATAAGAATGTAGTTATATCAGCTGACATCTACTGAGTTCTTACATACAGCATGGCAGGTTTATTTCTAACATTAAAGGTATTAATGCATTTAATCCTCATTTTAATACTATGACATAGAAACAGCTATTATCTCTATTTTACAAAGAATGGCCTCATTTTATAGATCCTGTATGTGGTAGAGCATTTGTAAATCCAGCATTTGGGGTTCAGAGTCCTGCTGTCAACCACCCAGCTATTCGATACTTTGTTCTCTTTTCTTACTGGCCATTTATTAGATTTCCTCATTCTGCTTGCATTTACGATGCAAAGGAAGATGCAAAGATTCTGATAGAATATATTCTCTGCCTTTGTAGCAGCTTCCTAGGGGTCTTGAAACCCTGAAGGAATCAGACAATTGTTTGATCAAACCACTGCTTTTCTGAAGTCGCACCAATTATAGAATAATGTAGAATCCTGGACTTTAAAGGAAATATACTATTATTCAGGCATTATTCTACTGTAGATGTGCATATTCTAGTCCTCTCAGGACGGTCTGTGGGAGATAAGAGGATCAAGGATCTGTGCCTTCTCTGGTTGAACACTGGTTTAAATGTTTTCCTAAGTGTTTCTATGTGATAGTATAAAAAAATTTCTTGAAGTATCGACAAGTCTGGTAGAAACGTAAGGGGACCTGCCTTCCATAATAGATAATGACAATGAAAAGTCTCACCTTGTGCAATATTTACTCACCCATTGCTGGTGATTGTTTAATGTGGTATGTTTAGTGGTGAATAGGAAAACAAACACAAATAAAAAAGGGGTTAATAGAAGTTCAAAATCTATTATAAGGGAAGAGCGGAATACATTATTGTACATCAATAACATGGACAAAAAGAATTCCCATATAAACGCGTGTGTATATATTAACTGTTTATCGTATAAGTATGATTTTGATGACAATGAGAAATTTGAAGGAATCTAAACTAAGTTATTCATATGGAGAGGGTAGGAGCAGAGAAAAACAAAATTAAATTTGGTAATTCCTTGAAAAATAAAAACAGAAAGGCATGAGAATCGTGTGCCAAACTAAATAGGTTACCAGTTATTGAAGCAGTCCAGAATTCATTACCTTGAGAATATAAGTCACATCATAGGATATTTCAGCTGTTTCCTCATCTGCTTTATTATTCAACAGATCATGATGGAAATAATCACATTTTACCCATTCTGTTTTTTTTTCTGACTAATACTTTCAATTTTGTAAGAAGGCTTGTCAGTGGATGAATAAATATTCTAGTTCTTGCCAGGCAAGGTCGATTTTCACTGTGAGCTGTTTATATGTATTTGGGAAAACAAGCTTGGAGAGCTTGAAGCCATCTGAAGTTTCTTTTGCTAGTGGTTGGAGGTAGCTGCCAGTCTTGTGCAAAACAGGGTTTGGGTGCAGGCATTGTCTCACCATGAATCAGAACAAGCACCCAGAATCATTTCTGAACAATTCTGCCAGTTGCCCCACAGTTAGCTTTTTCCCAAGACCCAAGCCAGCCATAGGTACTATTGTTCTTTGAAACTTTTGCCTGTCAGATGGCTACAAGCATGTCTTGTTATCTTTTGCTATGTCACAAATCATACCAAGAGTTAGCAGCTTAAAATAGTTTGCTGAGGAATAAGCCATGCGCATAGCACTTGATAAGGAACGCTCATCTCTACCTCATTCAAATCAGCCTTAGCTGGGCTTGCTCAGAGGCTGTGGGTTACAACTATTCAAAGCCTCATTCACTCACACCCTGGCAAGTTGATGGCAGTTGGCTGAGATTTCAGCTGGGGCAGTGGCCAGAATACATACATGTGGCTTTTTCAAGGGCTGTTTGGCTTCTTCACAGCATGGTGGCTCAGTTCCAAGGGCCAGCATTCCAGGAGGGAAATCTCGGCACTCCGGGAGAATCATTTAGGATCACGTCTACCTCATTATGTTCATTAGAAGTCAGTCACTAAGGTTAGTTTATATTCGTGAAGAATTAAACTCTATCTTTGTTTGGGAGAAACGTCAAAGAATTTTCAGTCATGTTTTAAAACCATCACAATAGAAAGGACTCATTCTTTCTTTACTTTTACATTTTTCTCACCACCTATTTTGGGCATCTTTTTCCATGTATTAGTTTTCTATCACGGCATAACAAATTACCACACACTTTGCAGTTGAAGACAACGCCCACCTCATAGATTCTGCAGGTCAGAAGTTTAGGCATGGCTTAAGAGGGTTCTCTGCTTAGGGGCTCATAAGACTGAAATCAAGGTTTTTCAGTGAGCTGCAGTCTCCTCTGGAGGCTTGATGAAGGAAGGACCCGTTTCATTGTCTGGTTGTCATCAGAATTCATTTCCTTGTGGCTGTATAATTCATGGCAGCTTTTTTCTTCAAAATCAGCCATGGTGAGAGTTAGTCTCTGATTCTTCAAGTCTCTAACTTCAGAGAAGGCCTAGACTAGACCCTCCTAGGCTTATGTGAGTAGGTCATATCCAGCCAGGATAATCTTTCTTTTCATGAACTCAAAAGTCAACTATTTAAGAATCTTACATATGAAAAATCCCTTTACATTTGCCATATTCTATTGGTTAGAGTCACAGGTTATACCGATACCCAAGGGGAGGGATGGATACCTGGAATTCAGGGGGCCATTCTAGAATTCTGACCACAATTAGCTGTTAAGTATTTATTCTGTGTGAATTGTTTCTTTCTTTGCTTTTCCCGTGTTTTTTTTCCCTATTTCCTATTTCCTTCTGATCAGTTTGTAAAAGTTCCTTGTATAATGTAGATATTATGCTCCATCTTTATTCTGCATCAAAGATTTTTTCATATCTATTATTTGTACACTAACTTTGTTTGCAGATTTTTTATCCATAAAAAGGTTTTAAATTTTTATCTCGCTTTTCATTAGACTTGCAAAAAAAATGATCCCTCTAACTGCACTAATATTGTAGTAACTATCACATGTCCTTTAAGTTTATATTTCTATTGATTAAAATGAAACAATTTGAAAACTTAGTTCCTCAATTTCACTGATTTCATTTCAATTATCACATGTACTTAGAAGCTGCTGTGTTGAATACATAGGTAAAGAAAGAATATATCTGTCATATAAATTTCTATTCAACAGTGCTAATCTAATTGTTTTTGTAAAGAATTCCTTTAGACATCAAAATTTTTTTTCTATTTTGCTTCTCTTATTTTCTATTTATTAAAATTTAAAATATACTAATTGAGTTCACATTTTAACCATGTTAATTTCCTCTTTTGATTTATTTGGTTTATTTTGTATTTCTAAAATATTTTGTACGGTGAGTAAGTAGTTCTTCCTTCCATCTTTTCTTTCTTATTTATTATCAAAGGCATTAAGACTATTTATTTAATTTTGAGTTCAGTGTTTCTGAGTCTTAAAAGGTTTTCAATGACCCTTTCTGATATAAGGATTATATAAGTCTGCATTTCATAATTTCTAAATTGTTAAAATCTTTTTATGATTTCTCTTCAATTTTTCTGGGTCATTATCCAATAACAACTACACAACAGTTGTTTTAAGCATTTTCTTTGTGATAAATAATCTATTATAAATATTCTACTATAAATATTATAAATAATCTATTATAAAACATGTATGAAACTAGAATATTTCATATTCCAAATAATGCATATTCTTTACTTAATAACAAGTGCTGGATAGAAAAATTCAATAATTTTTTCTTTTATTATCCAATTCTTCTATCAGTTTACTGATTTTATTTCCCTGTCTACAATATTCTTCCAGTTTGGGAAACTTTGTCTCTCAATACATCCTATTGTTATAAAAGTCTTTTTTTAAAAATAACTTTTTCTTGATTTATTAGTTTTTATGTTATTGGTACATAAATGATCATTATATATTTTATTAGACAATTGATTTATCAAAATTAGACATTTTGATTTAGACTTTATTATTATTATACTTAAATTTAACCTTAGCTGACATCAATATATCTTTTATTTGCACTTGCTTATTATTGGTGTGTCTATTACTTCTTAGTTTCAATCTTCATCATTTTAAGCTGTTATTAGATTGTTACCAGTGAAGAATTTAGATTTAATTTTATTCTGTTTTTTTTTACTTAATGTAACTATTTATATATCCTTGTTTGCTATCTAAGTCTTTTGCTCCTAAACCACCATATTCTTTAATCATATCCACATATATCTCCATATGCAGTTATGCATAGTTATGTGCCTCAGGCTACCATTTCAATCCTGTTCCCCTGTTAATGGCAGTTAAGCTAAACTTGCTTGCATGTGGCTTGTGCTTTTCAGAGATTTAGTCATCCACATTGTTACTACAGATTTCAGTCCTGTAACAGCATCTTCTAACAGTAATCCTATTCTAAAAAAGGGAAGTCATGACCAAACATTTATCAGTGCAGCTGCCCACTCGCAGTGCATTCCTTTTTGTCTTTAAATTACAAGGCACAGGCCTCCTGAGGAATGAACAGCTGGTGGAATTTATGATCTTTCATAATAGATCCATTCTAGCGTGCCTACATCAGACATGACCCCTTTTTTTCCATAGCAGTTCTGGCATCTTCTTGGTGCGGGCTAAGTGTTCAAGAGTCATCTTAGCAACATAAAATTGACTGCTGGGGCGTAAGTAAGGTTTGAATTTCATGTCATGAGAGAGTTTCCCATATTGGCAAACTCTTTTTCACTTGACACCGTCCTGCTTGGTTCAGTCCCCTTAGGATCCACTCCCACTCCTACTGCCCCAGTTCCTGCTGCTCCATGCTGGAAGGTATGGCAGCTCTTTTGTCACAAAACCTCTTCTCCCTTAGGAGGACTCACATTTCTCCAGTTAGTTATGTTGTGATTTGATTTGCTAAGTAGGAGGGGTTGTGGAAGCAGATTTTGAATAAGAAAACAGTGGCTTGTAAAGCACCTGCCTCATTTGACGGTTCCATATAGTTTTAAAGCAAGGGGATACATGTAAACCTTTATCATGAGCTACATGCCACTTGTCTTGGCCTAGAAATTTTAGGAGAATCTGGACCCTTAAGGTTTTCTGGCTCATCTGCCAAACGTCTTCATCCCAAATCCCAGGACACCATGCCTTTCATAACTGGAGTCAAAATTTCATGAAGGTGATTTGCCAAGATGAGTGATCAATCTTCTATACTTCCATATTTTGCTACCCTTTAAATAAAAAAGCATTTATTCTTGTTCCTTAACATGATCAGCCCTCTGCATCTACAGAAAATGATTTTTTTCTAATGTTCAATTTTTAAAAAATTTTTATTTGAAATATTGGAATTGATATTTGATGACCACAAGTCTACCATTTTCTCTGTTCAAAGAACCAATGCTGCTTACCAATAGCTATCTAATTCCTCAATTAACACTGCTACTATAATAGCCATACTTCTCCAAGGTGAGAGAGAGCATACCAAATAGCAAATGCCAGTGCATCCCTTTCTAACTGTAGCCCAGCCAAATTCACTGGAGGTGAAAGTCTTAACAATTGCAATTCCACGGAATACCAGTGACTATCAATTTTCTACCTACCATCCAGGACGGGGGTCCTCATTCCAGCTGGTCACCATGTGTTCAACTCCAGGATCCCATTCTAGAGTCAGCTTCCTACGAATCACTCTTTAGGTCACGTCCCTAGAACTAAAGATTGAGATAGAGGTTCAGGTGTATGTGATTTATTCAGTGCATGCTCTTCAGGAAAATCCTGTAAGGGCAGCAGGGGAGGGGAGGGGGACAATCTGAACAAGGATGTAGTCTAGCCTTGGTGTGATACACAAAGGGACTGGGAGATATTCCTCAAGAGTTATTCATACCCAGGGTTGTACCAACTTGCGGCTAGGGAACAAGCCTTCGTGTCTTTTTTATTAGAAATATAAATGGGGAGGGGGTGGTATAACCACCTAGAATTGGTTCTTTCCAGCCAAGGGAAATTCTTTTGAGAAGTTCAGTTATAAACCATTAACTGCAGTAGTCACAGCAGCTGGAGGCTGGTTGGATGAGGAGCTGGTAAAGGGGATTTAGGTGAAGCCCTGAGAACTTCTCTCACATATGAGCCGTGTAGTTAAGAAGCATGAGTGCCAGTGCACTATGAGAATGCAATAATTCAGACATAGAACTATGTCACAAGGAGAACTTCCTTAACACTATTTCGAACATTTGATTATAGGCCTTAGGCACTTTATTACTAATCAAAATATCTGACTTGGTCATTTATTGGAGACCTAATATGTTATGTTATGAATTTACTTTATGTTATGAATTTACTTATGTACACAGAGCTACAAAAGAAATATAAGGCATAATGTTGTTCTCATGAACTTTATAAAAGCTGCCCCAACATTTCAGGATACCATGTAAAAATTCCAATAGCATTCATAATAATTACTACTATATGGCAAGGGACATAAAAACAATGCAATATCAAATTTTTTGATAAAAACATCTTGAACATTCAGGAGGAAAAAGCTTGAAAAGTTTTGTGCTGCATCTTTGAAATCAATAAAACTGGAAAAATATTTCTAGTTTTTGAAGAATCTATTTGAATCCTTTAATGTAATCTATCATCAAATAAATATGTAAAGGCACTAGTGAAGTTGGGTATTTGTGATTGGGTATGGCTTTGGAAAAGAATGGCAATCTTTGCAGTTTTAGTCTAAACAAACAATGATCACATCACCATTACACAATGTCACTTTTCCTTATTATAGCAGTTGGTGTTGTTTTTTACAGCTTTGCTCACTCAGCAGTGGCTAGCGACAGATACTGAGTGTCGGAGAGAGACTTCTATTTAAATTTTCTTTGTATAAGAAAGGGGCTAACCAGACTTCAGTGAGGAGTTTATTTTTAATCAACAGTAAGTCATAATAAATAAAGTGATCAATAACCCACATGTAGATTAGTGTGAGATAACATGAACTGAAAGCTTTTTCCCCCTGCTATTCACAATCTAAAGGTATATTTTTAAATTATGTGACATCAGACACAATATGAACAGCAATACATTCATGAAAAAGTTGGAAACCCTGCTTATAATCCAATGTTTCATGGCATTTGCAAAAGAAAGGCCTAAAAAATGGCATAGAATGTCATGAGGATACATTCTCAATGATCTTCAAAAGCTTTTTTTGTCATTGTTGACAGTGTACCCTGATATTTTTAGGAAAACATTTACCAAGATTTGTTTCCCAGGTCAATGTTTCATAAGTTACTACTTGTTTAATAAATTGTTTTCAGGGTCAGATAGGTTCAGAAAATGCTAGCTTAAATAAAATTAAGTCGATTTTCTGCACATCTCTGGGAGAATTTAATATCCTCATATGTGCTATGAATTGCTAATTAAAAGATAGTTCTTCAAACTATTGTACCATGGAACCTACTTTTCTTGGAGCACATCATGTGACTGATTCTTAGAAACATTTTGAGACAAGCTACTTTGAGGCAAGTTCCACAATTACTTCTTAAAAGTCTTGTTTTTATAAATAGTACTTCAAAGAATGTGAGTCAGTCCAGGTCTGATCAGGAAAGAACCACACAGTAATTTGAACAGAGAAAATTCAATATAGAGAGTTTCTAACCATGGTTGGGATTGCATTAACGATGATAGGTTGGTGAAACGTAAAGAGTGAGAATAGCAGGTATGTGCCAGTCACCACCTTTCAGCCAAGATATAACACCCATGGAGGAGCTCCTACCCTCCACTCTGCCAGGGCTGAAAAGGATACCTTGCTGGAGAGGGTGTGACCACCTCTGAATGGCAGAGAAGTCACTGTGAAGTGACACTAGCAGAACTTGCTGTAACTCTTCCTCCTGGAAATTGTTGGGAGTTGATACTCCAGGGTGTGGAAGAAAACTGTTCACAGAAAGATATCTACTGAAAACGGTCTGTCCGAGAATTGCCTGAGGGGTTTCTAGGGGAAGCTTCTGTCTGCTGAGCCCTGCTGGGTGCCATGCATGACAGGAATCAGGTGCTGGAGAAGGGCATGCAACTGCAGGAGACTAATGCTGGAGAAGTTGTATATTTCCAAAAGTAGGCCCCTGGAGAAGCTGAGAAGCCATCCACACCACAGTTACTCATTGACTAGCAAAGGAAAACGATATAGTTAAAGTGCCGGATCCATTTTTTACGGAGCAGGCAAAGAACGGTAAATTTCAAGGTGTGAGGCATTCATTACTGACATATAACATGAATGTTCAGAAGAAAATAAATTCTTACATTCTTCTGTTATTCTTTCTCTGTTACTTTGATGGTATTCTACAGACCCTAAGTCTTGGTCTAAAAGTTTAGTTTCATTTTAAATAATGAGAACCATCAGAAATAATTAAGAACATGTGGGTTGTTTTTTCTTTTAGAAAAAAGTTTTGACATGTTCTTATAGATTCAAGGTAAGTTTGATATGAGTACTTTAGAACACTACAGAATACTCCCTTTGGCTGCAAGCAATAGAATAAACTACTAACAGGCATATAAACAAATAAATGCTGATTTTTCTCACATGACAATGTCCTGAGGCAAGCAGTTTTGGGCATTAGATTGGGGATCATGCACGTTCTGGTTGCCAGATATGTGACCTTGTGCTTGTGCATGCCACATGGCTATTCCATCCTCAGGAATAATATCTGCCAGCAAGGTAGGAGGAGGGAATAACATATGACAGAAGCTAGGTCTGACCCTTTTAAAAGCAATGAGAAACTTAGAAGCTCACCACAGAATCATTAACCAAAACTATGTTCTAGCCAGGATTCTTTCTGGGAGGGCAATTTTTAAACTGTCAGTTTATTGATATCTAAGTTATTGAGTCTTTATCTTTTTGTTTTTATTATTATCCTAACAGCCTACTTGATTTTTACCATATACATCCAAAATGTTTAAGGAAGGTAGTTTAATATTAACAGTAATTTTTTATGTTTTTTCACCGCTGTGATTCAGCTTAAAAAAAACCCAACTCAGTGGCAGAGATACTTACCATGCAGCTGTATATATCATTTTTTCCAAGATGCTGAGTGGCTTATTTTTAATTGAAGAATAATTAACATAAAATAGTATATTAGTTTCAAGTATCCAACACAGTGATTCAATATTTATGTACATTAAAAAATGATCACCACACTAAGTCTAGTTACCGTCTGTTACCAAAGTTGTTGCAATATTATTGATCATATTCTCTGTGCCATACATGACATCCCCACGTCTTGTTTTATAACTAGGAGATTTCACTTCTTAATCCTCTTCACTTATTTCATGTACCTCTGCTCCACGCTAAGTGCCTTCAATGTTACACATGACTAAAAATAACACTTGTAGTCTCTGAGATTCTGAACTGTCAGTACTAAATTAAATCACACAGACTGTTATAACTTCATATGTACTTGATTTTTCTTACACAGAGGAGGTCTGCAAGTAAATTTGTAATAGTTATTTTAAATATTATATTCACACACAGGAACTTTTTCCATCAGAGGAGGTTTGACCATATTTTGTGTTTTTTTTCTTTCATAAAATATGTTATCTCTTCCCTTCCCAAATTAGTTCACACTATATACTGTGGACAGTACTTAGGTTTTGAGTATGTTCTGACATTACTTAAACTCCTTGCTTGACATTTTATTTTCAAGTGGATTTTGGCAAGTCATGTGTCTCTCTAAATCATACTTTTCTCTATATAAAACAGGTATGATATTGCAAAATATGTAAGATTCAGGAGTTTTTGCAAAGTAGGCACTTATCAATTGCAGCAATTTTTGTTATTAAAAATGTAAACTTATATTTATATTAAAAGCAAAACAAAACAAATGTACCAGTTAGGTGGTTTAACAAAAACATAGTTGGTAATAAACTATTTCTTTCTAACAAAGATTTTTACATATACCAGTGATTTAAATTAGGAAATGCGTACCTTAATATGCATGCGTTCATTCTAATTTGAATGAATGAAGAAATGTGCAGATATAGGCTCCATAGAATTTCCAAAGCACTCAATTGGTGGTTTAAGTGTGTAAAATGTACACTTCAGATTTGCATTTGACTATGAATTTCTGTAATATCATCAAGAGAATTAGGCTATGAGAATAAATTCAATCTCACATATTTTTTGATCAATATGAATATGATACCTAAAAAATACATACTACCACTAATACTATTAATAATTATAAAATAAGCACCCAATATTTTTGTGTGATCACAACATATGGGGCTGTTTTCTGAATGCTTCATATGTATAACTAACTCATTTTAACCTCACAACAATGCCATTAGGTAAGTACTCTTATTATCAGCTCACTCCACAGATGAGGAAAGTAAAGCATGAGGATATATTATTTGCCTAAGATGACACAGTTTGTATAGTTAGTAAGTGAAGGAGGTAGGATATGATACTATGTGATAGTACATATTTTGTGTATATTATTTAGTTATGTGAATGGTCGGATTAGGGGACAATGGGAGTGAACTATTAAGTATACATGAACTGTTTAAAAATTTTAATTCAAATATTCTTACATAGCCCTTCATATAATTGATAACATGGGACCTGAAATTTGTACCAATGCATTTTCTATATCTATAGCTAAAAGTCTAGCAATATTTCTACTACAAATCAAATGCTATTGAGAAATAATCCATATTATTGAATAAATACATTGATATTTTTAAATTGTTTTATCTAAGTTTAAGCAATTAATTGGTATAATTTATATGTTTCTAATTACTACAGAACATTTTCTTTTATCAAAGAATTACTTTCCGTGATGATTTAGAGACATATCCTCAAATTGTATTCTGCTTTCAAATTGTGCTTATTTTTCTGTAGACAAATAAATAATTGTATGACCCTATGGATAAAGGGATGCTTTGTCTAGAGACAAAGTATTGAAAATATTTTATAAAATGCATTGAGAAAAGCACATTAATCTGTTAATAAGTGATAACAAGTTTTAAAGTACACCTATCTCATATGCCCACATGCATTCATGACTGGCTGCCTGGTCTTACTCCGATGCTGAGGCTGGTATTGTAATCATTTAAAAATGGAGCTTCCATAGAATGAAAACAAGCATATAAAATGAAAAAAAAATCTATTATCTGACACAGAACTACCAAATTAAAGACATAGATTTCTACTTCAGGCACACTGAATCTTATATCCTGATGTGCCAGGTTGATACTTAACAATTTTCCATTCAGGGCAAACCTCTAAAGGAAACTTCCACAATTAAAAAAAACAGGTTTTACTAAGTAACACCTATTTTAAAAAAGTGATCTGTATCTATATCCTTCCAATTTTAACCTTCTTTTATTTCTAGTGCTTGAATAAAATATGCACTAAGTTGAATGCTATTTGTGTTTTAGTTGATGTCTTAAAATCTGTGACAGCAAAAGTGATGTTCCCTTACCTATTATAAATATCCTTCTTTCTCAGTATCTCAGCTGAGTTGTAAAGAGGAAAATAATCTCAAATTAAATTGTTAACCTAATGTTAATTCTTTCCCATAAACCTTCTTTTTGTGTTTTGTTAAGAAAATTATCCAAATTTGAAATGTAACAATGGGTAACCTTTCCTCCTTACACATCTTGCATATATGTTCAGGGATTTTTAAGAAGTTCACCCCAAACTTACTTAATTGTATATGAGAAAGCATTTTTGCTTGATTTAATATTTTATTTGAGCCTAAAAACTATTATACATGAACTTCTAGATTTTTGTCTGATAGAAAAGACAACCCTAAAAGTTATAGATTTATGATTTATGGACATTAACCAGTTTCATATTCATTAGCAATTTCATTTCTGCATTCTGTTGACTGACTGACTATTTATATAGCCTTTGGTCCTTGAATTCTCCTTTTCTTGATTTAGATCATTTAATTTAATTTAATTGTGGTAAAATACACGTAACATAAAATTTACTATCTTAACCATTTTTTAAGGTATAATTCAGGGAAATTAGTACATTCCTATTGTACAACTATCACCATCATCCATTCCCAAAATAGAGTTATAGATCATTTTAGACCTCCATTGATATTATACACCTTCAATATTCTTCCCATTTAATATACTTGATTCTGAATGAGTATTAATTATTGCCAAAGATAAAAGTCAATTTCAAATGTAACAAAAAATCTCATCAGAGAATAAGTTTTCTAGTTTTGTTTTTCTTTTACCTACCAAATACCTCCCCCAAACCACAAAATCCAAAGAGAAAAAAGATCATTCTTTATCCCTAAAGAGAGTGGAAAATTTACGAACTTCACTTAGGAGCATATATTATCTTTGACTTCCTTAAGTTAGTTGTCATTAGCGACATTGTTTTCTTCTGTCATTTCCAAAAAATGTTTTCTGGTTCTTTGGTTTCTGCTCTTGAGTTTCTGTCGAAGTTCCTTGTACAGCTGAGGTCCTGGTTGCTGATGTCCTTCTTAACTTTTGACCTTCACCTTTGTTATTCCATTATTTTACTTTATTATTCATCATTGCTATTGGCATATATACTTCACTTCCACTATTAAAACTTTTTAGGCTTTGTAAAGAAGAGATATATTTACATATTATAGAGGATTAAATAATAAGTTCTTTTAATTTTGCTTCTTATGGTGCCCTTTATCTATACCCCAGAAGGTGAGTGAATAGTTCCTTTGTCTAGGGAAGGTAAGTGTAGCACTCTAGTCTCCTTAAAAGCTGGCAAACATGTAGAACCCCTAAGAGAAGTAGGGTATGCTGGTGCAGGATTCTGAAGGTGTATAAACTGAAAACACAATAACACAAGCATGGAGCCTCCTTGGCCAAGTGGAAAGTGAGGAATAAGGTCACTCTTTCAAAGAACCACCTGGCCTGAATAGGGTTCTGGGCCACCTGAACAACAGAGTAGCATCAAATGCCAATTTCAATTTAGTGTGGAGGGAGCAAATCAAAGGAGAATGATTCCAAACTTCTAGTCTCTCTCTCTCTAGGGTCTAGAAATCAGAATTAAATCCTTCCTAGACTACTGGCATTTAGCTTCTTTGTTAGAAGAGGGGAATCCAAGAGGTAAATGTTGGGTTTTCTTCTAATAACGCATGTGGGAGCCTAAACAATTGCCTGAGAACAAACTGCACCCTGAGATTCACAAAGAAGCACATTCTAAAACTTAAGTCTCATATTCTGAAGAAAATATTAAGGTTTACATTTCTAGTAGTAGCTATTGCATAGTTATCTAAGGTTTTAAGTAAACAATGCTCTTATACATGAGTTCTGACACTTGTAAAGCATGTATTATTTTAAAGTCATACTTGATTTTTGTATTTATATTCACCTTTTTATCTAAAAAGAATATTTAAAATATCCTTCTAGAATCTCTATGCATTTCCTGTTTATTTTTTATATTATGGTAGTTGATTGGCAGGGTGAGGAGGGAATCAAACTAGAGAAAAAGAAGAAAATTGAAAAATGGAGAATAAATTCAACTGGAACAAATTGTGGCATCTCAGGAATTCTCTTCCAACCTAGGATCTATTATTTGTTTCAAGTTTTAGTCTTCTCATTTTTTTTCCATTTTAGATGTTTCTAGTTTTTCTCTCTTTTCCTTCCCTCACTTAAATATGACACTTAAGAACAGGCTGCAGTTTAATAACATAGTACAAGGTGAAAATCGTAACTTTAAAATACCTAAAGTCATTGAAAATAGCATTTAAGGTAGAGGGGAGGGAGCACATTCTTTTTTCTTCTTCCTAGAGATTTTAGCCTTGCCTTTTTTTGTGCAATCTAAAGGTAAGGAACCTACATGAAATATTCTAGACTAGTGAGATGATACTGTTAGGCAGAGAAGTAGACATGAGTGAGGTAGAGAGAGGGTAAAGACAGTAAAGCCCATTAAATGGGACTCAAAGAGTCTAGACTAGAGAGTCAAAAAAGACTCACAGAGTTGATGAGTTTCCTAGCTGAGGTTCTGAAGGCCGGGAGCAACCTGCAATGTCCGGATATTCCCCATATAAAGAAAAGTATACAAGCACAGCTCATGCCTTCATTGCACCAATAACATGATGTCATTGTAAAATCTACTTAGCTTGCAAAAAAGGCTCAGCTTATTCTTTAACTTAACCTGTATGCTGTTTTTTTCCTATTCTTTTAGGCCCTTAATTGAGGAACTTTGTAAACAAGGCAGGAGATAGACCTCCCAAGTATAAATAAACCTATGTGGACAAAGAATGCTGAAGCCCCAAACCAACACAGTCACCTAAATAACCCTGTTCTTAAGACAAAACTTCATAGGAATTATGAATCACAAGTATACATCATGCCTTATGCTGACCTTGACCTAAAAAGCCCTATAAAACTCCAGACCCTAAATCCTTAAGCATGCCTCCTCTCTGAGGTTGCCCTCTCTTACTTCAGATAAGCAGGGAGGGGCTGCTGAGAGCTCTGATTTGAGCATAATCTCACCCTATCCATTGCTCTGTGGCTCCCACAAATCCCCATTTCATGTAGGTTCAGGTGGACACTGGACACCAGGTGACACTGGCTTTAGGAGTTGGCAGGGGATGTGCCTTATGCCAAGTAGTAGTTTAAGGAACTGCCCCTTCCTTTCTGCTTTATTCAAGTACACCTGCCTTTGTCTACCTTGACTCTGGCTGCTTCTGCCCTGGAGTGTATTCAAATAAAACCTCAACCCTCCTTCACTACTGTGTCTCTGACCTTAAATTCTTTGTTGCAGTGGAGACAAGAACCAAGAACAAACTGAACCCCAGCAATAAACCAGAATTCCAAAAGCTTTGGGGAATTATATTGGAGAGGTTGAGTTCTTGTATATAACTATATATTTAGATAGTTTCTTGGTAATGGAGAGAATAAGAGACTTAGAAATAATGGACAATGACAGGCTGTATGATTTTGTAAACATTTTATCATTTTAAAGCTCAAACTTCTAACCTTAAAAAATGGAGACTATAAAGCAAACAGTGGATTTGATGATCAAACAAGACACTTACATATGAAAAAGGATTATACACTATGGATTTGCTTACCAAGAGGTGATTTTCCCTAAACACTCCCAGCCTCTTGTTCTATCACTCTATCCTTCTCTTCTGAGAGGAGTAAAACAATGCTTAGCTTTAGTTTGGTACAGATGATGTATAATTAATAAGTGAAATTCCTTCTTGCAAGGGGACAGCCATTTGGAATAAACACAGGGGAGCAATCTTATGTGCAACACTGACATAGAGAGTTCAAGGAATCTGGCTTGCAAGGGAGATGGCTCTAAGTTTTGATGCTACTTTATTAGGTTCTAATCATACTGGCTCTGGGTAGCCAAGATAAAAAGCACAAAAGAAAGGCAAACATTAGGATTTGTATGTAGAGGGAGAAAAACCCCAACTCAAATTAAAATCAACAATTGGTGTATTCATAGTCTGAATTAATTGAAATAGCAGTTTTAAATGCCACTTTCTGAAGAAAGATTTGTTGGGTCATTTTGCTTGTTAATGAAGTATGTGGCTCTTTTTATATAGAGGAGTGTCCATACCTAGAGGTCCCTGGCCTTAAGAAATGCATGGAGCTTTAACAGACACCAAGACTATTAAATAGCTTTAACAGGCACCAAGACTTCAGGCATGGCTGAAGTAAAGATTCTGGGAAAAAGAGAAAAATTTTATAGTCACACCTTTCAGGCCATAGAGAGAGCAGTTGTTTGCTATATTATATCTGGTATTTCAATGATGTCTGTGGAAAATTCTAATTCCAGTGGTAGTAGATTGGTTGCCTTTAATTTAATTCCTTCTAAACTAAAATTATAGACAGACTAAATCTTAAATTAAGACTGAAAAAAATCATAGTCATTTATTTAATGAATATTAATTGAGCAACAACTATGTGCCACATAGATACAGGATTGATGACACAAAGAAAAATAGGAAAGACAACAATAGTTTGAGTCCAAGACTTGGATAAATATAATGTATGATGGGAGAATATCTGATGAGAAGGACTGTCTGATCAAGAATCTAAAATTGAGCAAGCTGTTGGAATAATTGATGCTTTTGGCAACCCTAGAACTCTTTTTGTGGGGACCCAACAAGATACAATTCTACCAGCAAATGCTAATAAAAATATCTGGACCAGAAAACAAAAGCAAAAAAGTCTTCCTGACCAGAAAACAGTGGTCATCCTGGATATATTGGGAAAAGAAAAAATAGTAAAAATTAAGCAGATCTGTTCCTGCACCAGGTGAAACCTCAGCCTAGAGGGGTAAAGGTTCTTGACTCTGAATGAGAAAGAAATCTTGGGCAGGTCGGAAGAGGGTAGGTAGAGAAGGAATTAATTAGAATAAGAGTAGAAATGAATGGCAGCAGCTTTGCAGGCAGTTGAGAGCAGGAAAATACAGAGGTGCGGAGGGAGAGTTTACTAAACATCTTCTTGGTATAGAGCAGATTCCCTTGCCGTCTCTTAAAGTCAGGGTCGCTTGATGTCCTGTGTCACTGGGACACTGGATCTACACTGCATCGGGATTAGCCCCTACCACTCCAGGATTTGTGGAGCCACGGAGCATTGAATGTAGTGAGACTATGTTCTGAGAACTTCCCAAAGAAAGGAGATTTTCAGGCAGGCTACTGCAGCTGCAGTTCTATCCAGGTCACCCAGGTGACAGGAACTTGCAGGCCCAAATCTGAGCTCTCAGCAGCCCCTCCCTACTTATTAGGGGTAAAATGGAGACTTGGAAATAGAATGAATTGGCAAAAAGACAAAACGCAGTAAATTGAGCAGTGAGAAACCTTTATTTACAAGTGCACACTTAAAGACAGAAAAAGTGTGGGCGTCCTCAGAGAGGAGGTCTGCTAAAAGGCTGTGGGTTCCCTCATTTAAGGATTTTTCAAAGGGCCGGGGGTTATAGACTTGTAAAGTGGTCTCAAAATGCTTATCTCCAATGAGAGACAGCAAGTCTCTTCTCTTCTATTATCAGTCCTTCAGGTAATTCTGCAAAATTAACACAAGAAATTGGTCACTTCCTTTCCAGGAGAGCACCTTCCCTCTGGGAACATATCAATCAAGACCACCCGCCCTGCCCCCAAAGTGGATTGAGTTATTGTCTGTTTGCTAAAGAATATGTTAGTAATCTTGCTTCCTAACTTCCTGGCTTTTTAAAATGGTATCTTAGCTTTATGGTGGAATCCCTCCTGTTCTTACTATACTGTTCATATCTCAGCATTTTTCATCATAGGCAGGAAAAGTTAACTATGATGTCCATCCCAGGTCCCTGCTCTATATCAGGTGTTGCTGTGCAAACTCATCCAAACCTACCTGAAGCACGCAGAGGAACAGTAACAAGAAATAACACCCTAGAGTTGTCTCCCTCTGCTGTAGAGAAACTCCGCTCAAGGACTGGGTCATCAAAACACTGAGGAAATGATATCATGAGGACTGCATGGCTGAAGTACAGGTTTTCACCACATATTTAGATTTCAAAGTTTCAATGGCAGCTTCAGTTGAGAATCTGCTGCAAATGATTCTCCAGGACAAAAGAAAAACCTGAGGATGAGATAGCCTCCTCCCTAGCAGGCAGTTCTCTTAGTTGTGAGTTATTTAATGGACACACGACCACACAAAGAATTCTCATTCAATTCCTTACCGAAGTGCCAAAAACAGCACTAAAAAGAGATATAGAAATTAAGATACGAATAAAGAGAGGGAAAAGCACAACAGATTGGAATTGAGAATTGGTGTTTCCATGCCTGTGAATGTCTCAGGTAATTAGAAAGCGGGAGGGACTCAAATGCCACTTCCTGAGGAAAGGTGAGATAGTATCAGTCCATCTCCAAAGGTATGTATAAGCCGAGTATGAAAATGAATTACTCTTGGAGAGTTCTTCAAAGCTGTGGATTCCATTCAATTACAGATTAACTGAGATACTGCCAAGCCTAAAGCCACAGATGTTTGCTACCTACCCTACTGCGGATAAAGTGAAGGTTCCTGTAGCCAGGATTCTCACCTGACCCTGGTTGGCTAGCTCACTACACGTGTGGGCAATACATCATTATTGACTCTATATAAAGAGCTCCTCCCAGTGCTCTTGGTGACACGGTGGCCCAGCTGCAAGGCTGCAGGAGAGCAGAGATGAGACTGGAGTGGTGGCAGCACTGAGGACAGAGACTGATACAGAAGCCCAGAAGCAGAGACTGGCTGGCTGCGTGCAGACTCGCTCTGAGTGGATGGGATTCTAGTGACTGACCTGCCACCATGGAAATAAAGTTGGGTATAACCCTTTCACCCCAAGAATGTTCTACTGTCATTTCTTTGGTCACACTGAATCCAGAGTGAACTTTCCTGGGGCTGAAACCCATTGGCAAGACACCTACATTGCCAACATAGCAATGCATCTATGGCAAAACTAATTGTATTCTGGGAATACTGCTTTGTTGTCAGGAGTGATGGGTGTAGGAGATGCAAATTGGCTAATTTTCTAAATTGGGTGGGTGTTGAGGAATACCATGAAAATCTTGTGAGACCAGTTAATTCTGTAGACTATTTAAGTGTTTGGCTCATTAAAGACTTGGCATTAAACTCATGTTATGGAACCACAACCAACTGCAGGGAGAGAGAGTATGGGCCACAGCTGCTGAGAAAAAACAACCCTACTTGGTTTCAAGGAATACTCCAACTGATACTAAGCAAAATGCAAAATTGGGGTGGGTATATTTTGGCCTTCAATCTCTCTGAATTCACAAGGTAATCGTCTCACCTGAGGGACTGCACCTGGGCAACTTCACTCTGGATTTGGTGAGACCCATTAACAGGAAAAGAACATTTGGGGTAAAAAGGTTTATACCAAGCTTTATTTTCATGGGGGCAAGTCCAGTGATGGAGCCATGTCTGCCTCTGGGGCAGTCTGCATGCAGTGAGCCCATCTCCATCTCCTCCTTCGGACAGAGCACTGGGTGGAGCTCTTTAATATAGTAACACCAACAATAAAAGCTCATTGCCAACGGGTGTGGAAGCAGTAGCAATTATATCATTTAGTTATTTAGGGTCACATGAGGATCCTGGCCATAGGAAATTTCATTTTCCCTATAGTAATACAATTTAATATTTGACTGTAATTCCTTTTGGCTTTATAATAATAATCAGTGTGATTCTGATATTTAATTTCTCCTCATGAACTTTATAAGAGAAAGCATCCGGATTTTATCATTAGGATGTCTTCGTGAGGTTTATCTTCATGGTGTCACTTTGGTTTCCTGATCCTGCTGTATTGGATAAAATAACTAACCATTACTTGGATGGGAAATGGAATAGGGAATTTATTTTCAGTCCTGAGTAAAAAGTGACCTTGCGATGATTTTATTCACTGCACTACTTTTATTCATTTTCGAGCCTAAATCTATGCCATCCACCAGTGTTTGATACTGGGGAGTTACCTCCCGAAGTCTGGATCAGGGCTGCTCTGAGAAATCACTGTGTCCTGTTCTAAGGTATAAACCATAACTCTAGATGACCACTGACTTCATGGTAAAGCTCAAATGGTTAAGAGAGTAAAATGTTCATAGGGAAGAATGATTTTTCCCTTACTACTAGTTTCTATAAAGAGAGATTTTTCCCTAAATACTCTTCCTTACATTTTACTCTTTTTCATAGAAGGCAAATGAGTGAGTTGGCATCATGGTTGAAATTTCTTGACTGGGTGTAGATAATATTTTATAAGTTACTTTGTAAAAGAAATTTTTTCTCCTTTATACTCCTTGCATATCCATTTAGACCAGTAAGAATCTATCCCTGGGCACCGTTTCTGTCGGCACATATCCCTGGGAGGGTTGTTCAAAAGCCAAGATTGGTGACTAGGTATAACTTGGTGGTGGTGGGGAATATTTTCCCAGTCTGGGGAAAATTACCTTTAAACCTGAAATCAGTCAAAGGGAGAACTAAAGTGGGAGAAGTCCGTTTATTGCTCATAAGCAGCTGTCCACTTCTACTTCCTGTGTCTCTCACAACCTGGCTGCTAAAAGGGACCCACTCAACCCCTCTGGTCCAGACATGCCCTTTCTCCACCTTGTAATTTACCTACTGATATGGAGATGGACTACTTCTCTCCACCCCTTGGAAACACCTATTGATATGGAGATGCACTAAGGCCAGGAGAGAGATTCCGGAACTATTGCAGTTTTGCCCGCACTGGGAAGTGGTGATACCCTTTTGACTGTCCCCATACACTATAACATCAAAGCGATAATGAGGATTTCCCTCCATTTTCTAATATACCTTTTTAGTGATACTATTACAAAATGGTAGAGAAGCAGGGTCCTTCAAGACCCTGACATGTAAACTGTGTGGACCACAGACCTGCATGTTCTCTACTATTTCTCTGCTTACAAGTTTTTCCCCATAAAATCTGTTACATCTGCACTGTGCTAGTGATATGTGTCCGTGACCCTCTTGTGTGACAGATACTCGCACTGGAATTACAGAAACCCAGTCCCAATACTTTTGTCCAATGGTGTTGATGAGTTATGGTATAAAAAACAACAAACCGACAATTTCACTTACTTAAAGCAGATAATGTTTATTTCTTATACATGCCACATGTCTACTGTGGGCAAGCAAGAAAATTATGCTCATCCTAGTTATCTAAGGATCAGGGTTGATAAAGGCTCTGTTGTAACACATGATTCCAGAATTGCAGAGTCAGTGAAAAGAAAATGCAGTAAGTCACATTAAACCTGGACATGCAATTAAACTAGGACATGCAGATTTCACTCACATTTCCTTGCCAAAGGCAATCATATGGTCATGCTTGAGTTGAACAGATTTTAGAAGTCTAATTCTCCAATTGGTATAATCATCAGATAGTTTGGTGTCCCATTTCTGGAGCCCTTTGTATCCTTTGATAGTAATCTCCGCCACTTCTGACATATAATCGACCCTTTAGTGTTTCTCTCCATCATATTTCTCATTACAGCAAGGAAAATTTCTCTTAGGGACCCACACAAAGGATTTATTCTGAAGAACATGCATGTGTCCTTTGTGTTCTACAGTGCTGCTTGCCTAATACAGGGCTGCAAATTTTGTACTATCTTTAACATGTGGATAAATGACCTCTTAGCATCAATCCCATTCAACAGTTTGAAATTTGGGCCTCTATTTATAACACTGAAATGCTAGTACATTAACTGGCTAGAGTTGTTTTCTTCTATTTCTTTAAGCTCACTTGTAATGGTATTGTAGAATGGTATTGTAGAACTCACACTCAGATGGAGAAATCATAGATTTTATCTGGCTAGAAGAACAGAAGTTTCGTTTCCTAATTTATATATGTAGGTTATGCGTCATTCTCAGAATTAGTTACGTGATTAACTAAATCTTTTAGTGATCCATTCTCTATTTGGTGAGGAAGTTTATTTCTCTGCTATTCACTGATATTTTCTTAGAAGTTAATTTTTATTTGAGCCAAAATATGTTTCAGTTATATTTAACCTTTTGATTCAAATTTTTTCTTCAGCAACAGCACAGAATGATCCACTTGCAATGGCCAATACCCCCTGAAAACATTTTTTTAAAGGCAGGGAATAAGGAATACCACATACCGATCAACCAAATACAAAGAGTTTTGAGGTGCAAATCTAACAAAAGTATAGCATTTGAAGCTTATTTTAAGTTGTAATCTGAAGCTTACTTTTAAGTAGTAATATTTTTAAACCTGCTAGTTTTCCCTCTTTTTCCACTTTTAAAATGCTCTATAAAATAAGAAAAACTAACAACTTCCACTCTGTAAACTTGAAGGAATCTTATACATACTATTTGCTATATATCACATCATCTATGAAATTTATAAGGAAATTCCATCACTGGAGATCTGGACAGTTGGAGAAAGCAAAGGTTAAAACTTATGTAAGAAGAATTTTTTTCTGACACTTCTCAGATTGCAGTAAATAAGTAGGATAATGCTGTTCATCAACTGCTAAAGAAATCATGACCTATAAAATAAGGTTTGGGATAAATAGAAAACTATCCATTAAAAAAATCATGTATTTCCTCTCTGTTCAGTCCTCTCTGTTCAACCCCATCCTTTGTTGTAATGTTTATTGTTCTCATTAGAAAAATTATGTACTTGTATAGTGATAGAACTAATACCAGGATTCATGACACCATTTCTAAAATGGGTTCCTCGTTTGAGAAATATGAAAGAAAGCAAGACCTTGTACTGAAGAACTCACACTCAGATGGAGAAATCATAGATTTCATCTGGCTAGAAGAATAGAAGTTTCATTTCCTAATTTATATATAGGTTAGGCGTCATTCTCAGAATTAGTTACATGCTTAACTAAATCTTTTAGTGATCCATCCTCTGTTTGGTGAGGAAGTTTATTTCTCTGCTATTCACTGATATTTTCTTAGAAGTTAATTTTTATTTGAGCCAAAATATGTTTCAGTTATATTTAACCTTTTGATTCAAATTTTTTCTTCAGCGACAGCACAGAATAATTTACTTGCAATTTTTTTAAACAACTATTTACTCCCATCTCTTACCCAGCAACTATGTGTCTCTACATCTAACCCACAATGGGGAAGATGATCTTGTTAGCGCTTAGTTTCTTCAACCATCTTTATTATGGTGTATCAAGGTTTTTAAAAATACTCTTGGATGTCTTTTCAAAATACTCTTTTAGATATGAAGTCCAAAAACTGGGCAAAGCCCTCTGAAGCCTGTAAAATACCAGGTGTTAATGTATGATCTCATAATACTGTTAGCTTTTATTAAACTTGTGGCTAAGTAAGCATCTATATATTTTTTATTCAAACTACTGTATTTCTGCATGCCATTGACCATGAAGCCTATCAATGTAATGTTTCATGGTTGGGTAAACTCTGGTTGCTTTCAACCAGGTGACCCTGTATACCTTCCTGAACCTATAATCTGTGCTATTTTCTCTTTATCCTGGCTTTTTTCATCTGAAAATGTAATATATTTTTTTCTGTGTTACCAAAATTAAGAACCAGACTATAAGAGGAATATTGTTAGTTCATACGAATAATGGTTTAACTATATTGTATTTTAAGTAGTTTATGGTTTTCAGAAGATAAAGGCGGTCCCTTCAAATATCTCTTCTTGTCTTGGGTGAGGCTGTGAAGCTGCTAAAAGCTAACAGCTGTTAGAAGGAAGGGTGAGTTCTACTATCTAGCACAGGAGGCATTAGCCAGAGAGCCTCTCGCTTCTCTATGGAGTGAGAGCAGACTGTGCAGAGACGGTGAATCTCAGACAAGTTAAGCCTCGACTGACTTGATCATTTTATCCAAAGCAACAGTCCACCATGTTGAGGTACTTTGACGAGTCGGTGGAAAATAATGAGGAGGAGGTCAGAGAACTCTGTTCCTTCTCTGTCCAGAAAGCTGTTCTCCAGATTGAAAAGAGATGCTTTAGGACTGATGAAGTGACAAGCTTGGAAGCAGAACAACAGACGCCAAAGCTGTAAATGTCTGGCCTGGGGCCCTGCATGGCGAGGATCTGTCTTTCTCCTTTGAAGGTTAAAGGTTTTCTACAGAAGCATAATAAAAGGCAAATTTTTGTCAAAGTGTTATTAAAATTAGGAATGGTGCAAGTTGTGACTAGTTCTTCTAAATCTTGTTTCAAACTGTATCTTCTTATATGTATATGCTGCTAAGTGTTTAATTTGCATTTTGTAGATTTACTTAGGATAGCTCTCTAAAAATCCATTTGGGAATTCAAAAAGCCATGTCTATTAAATAATATCTGGAGTTTGATAATATTTGAAACCTATCAAGGAACACCGCTCTAGTGTTCATTAAATTGCAGGGCATAGTGTGATTTCTCAAAGGGTAGAAGGAATTAAGCAGTACAGACTTGTAGAGAACCTAAACATGACCTCTGGGATTAGGAAACTGGCCTGCAAAAGAAGTTTAAGTCCTTTAAATAATTTTCATATGCTTTTCTTCATGAAAAGTAGTGCAACCTAATTTGTCTTTCATCTTCCTTCTTTCTCAGGGATAAAGACTATATTGTATCTATTCCCCACTTCCAAAAGAAAATTGCTTAAGAAATGTGGAAGAAAAAAAAAAAACAAAAAAAAAAACAACCATTTGATCAATAAATATGAGAGATGCCCTCTCAAAAAAAAAAAAAAAAAAAAAAGAAATGTGGAAGAACAAATTGTTTTGGAGAAAAGTAAGACTTCAGAGCTGGAAGAGAAGGGGGATGTAGATCACGTGGTCCATTTTATATTTCAGGTGAGAGAAAGTAAAGCCGAGAGAAATAAAGTGCCTTGTACAAAATCTCATAAAACAGACAATTACAAAGAGAGTATTCAGGATTTCAGCTCGGTAATAGGCCCAATGAAGAATATGGAAATTTATCCAAAATATTTAACAACTACAACAAAAGGCTTGCTAAAACTTCTAAAATGTTTGCAATAAAATATCCAAATCTGAGAGATTTAACTGTTTGATAAAATAGTTTTAAGAGTCCTCTGAGAGTCAGAGATCATTGTAGATTTAAATGATCTACAAGATGCATAGAGGTTGAAGACACCATGAGACTGAGTTCCAGAATTGCATCAGAATTCTGTCTCAGGTTTAGTTAACTCCAGGATACATGGAGTAACTTTTCTTTTGAGGATGGAAATAGTATGCACTTCTCACTTTTTACTTCTATTTCCCAGCTCGTGTAAAATAATGGGAAACTATCAAGCAATCAAGGATAGGCCAAACATCCATAAAAGACAGGTGTGGGCGAGTTAGAGCTGGGGTGATTGATAGTTTACAGGAAGAAAGCAGTTGGCATTACTCCTCAAAAGTTAATTATTTGAGAGATTAATCCAGTTTCCAGACATCATGTGCTCATAAGCATGTCAACAATTGGATATTTCCTTCAAGATATATGCTTTGATGAATCTAGTCTTTTTGGCTCTTTGATTAATCCCAAAATACATTTGATGAAATAATCCAAAAGTGTTCATTAAAATTCAAGGCAAATCCAAACAAATAAAAATCTTGCATTCTGTATTACAGAGAGAGATGAAACGACTAAATGTGACCGGATGCTCATTACCAAGTTAATTTTTTACAGAAAACAAAGTGGTAACTTCAGCTAGAGGTTGTCCTGCAAATATGGTCTCTGGTAGGGGCCTCATTAGCACTATTACATTGTTAGAAAAACAAATTCTTTGGTCCCAACCCAGATCTACGTGCTCAGAATGTCTGGGGTGATAAGCAGAATCCTGCGCTTTACCCACCTTTCCATGTGGCTTGTACGCATGCTCGGAATTGAGAAGCACGGACGTAGAACACCTGACATGTTTTGTCCTTGGTTGGACCATATTTATCAGGGCCAGGAGATGAAAACAGCTGCAAAATCAAGCATCTTGTTGAGAGAAATGGTTATTTTATGAAATGAAAAGATAAAACTACTCCTCAGGGGTGTTTTTCTGATGCTAACATGTATGGGAATACAACCTAACATAATTTGAGAAATATTTTTAAAAAGAAGCAGGTAAACTGCAGCATAAATTCACCTGGGAGGGAATTTTAAGAATATCCATATCTGTTACATTTAAATAAAGTCTTTTTTGTCTTAATAAAAATATTTTCCTAATTACAAAACAATGACAAAATCAAAGTTCATTATTTTAATAGAAAATTTTCATATTATAAAAATTCATTTATATTAAAACAATAGCTTTTTTGATTTAAAAGTATGTTATGACCTCTACCATCTGCTCCAGTCATTTCATTATACCTGATAATTTAGTGTGAATGTGATTCTTTAATTTAAACACGCTCCTTATGCTTTTTTTTCTCTGTTACAGGATTATAATGTAATTACATTTAGGTGAAATAATTTGGAAATGTTTCAGATATACTACCATCTGCTGCGGTATTTAAGTTCTGGAAAAAAGAAAACCCAACTTGTATCAATATAAGAATATTTCACTTCTAGGGTTTAAACACTTGCTACAAATATTTTTTTAAGTACCTGATAAGAATAAACCCTATTACATGTGTGGCCCTATTATCCATTGAGTTATGTATAGTACAGTAAGAGTCAAATGCTGTCTTCATTTATTGGAAAAGTTGCAGTCAGAGTAACACAGGCTGCGTGGCTGTCTGCATGGCGCCTGTTCATGCTGAGGGAGGGCGAATGCCCAGCAGGGAGAGCTTCTGTTTGTTCTGCGTAAGGACAGTCATTTCATCGTTGGTGTAAATCTCCCACAGCACAGCTACAGGGTGAGTTCAGTTGCATCTTCCCTTCCAAAGTGATAACTTCTTTTGGAGGGCGGTTAAGATGAAGATGAGGGCGATAGCGCCTTCTCTGTTGTCATTATCATTATGTGGAGTTGCTGCTCAATTATGAGTTGACTGTTTTAAATCTATTCCCCAGAAGTAGAAATAGATAAGGTTTTATTATATATATATAATATTCAATTCCATATTTATATAATTCACTTTTCTAATCAATCTGGAATAGTTTTAGGATTAAACTAATAGCTTTACTTACTCTGTGTGTGTGTAAAGTGTGTTTCATTTAAGTACAAAGTGTATTTTTAAATCACAAAGCTTATTTGATGATCAAAGAAAAACATTCTGGTTCTCAATAGCTTTTATTTATTTTGGCTATATTCTATTCCAAAAGCTTTTTGATTAGTCTCTCAAAACCTTGGCTATTACAGATCTTTTAAATTTTAAAAAGCATTTATTAGAACACATTTATTAAAAGTTTTAGGATTTAAACTTGCATTAGCAACCTTCCAACTATAGATTGAGTTTAATTACCCAAATTAATACAAATATTCTCATAAGGTGTCAAAATTAAATTAATCCATGAGCCAATTTATTATCTAAAAACATAAAAGCCAAACAGTAATGCCTAAATCTTATGGCACTTCAATTAAAACAATTTTGGCTGTATTTTGTGTTTTAGAATGTCTGTAAGAAAACTGGTAGTCTTATTTAGACTGGATTCAATATGTATTAAAAATGCACTATTACATTTAATGCTATATAAATTTAAGTAACAGCCACAATATGTTGAAACCCAGGTGTAAAGTCACTGTAGCAGGTGCTGTGGGTGTCCTGCCAGTGGGGTCCCCCCCAGCTTCTGCGCAGTGCTTCTTAGGTTTTATACCCACAGCTCTCTTGACTTCTCCTGTCTCCTGGGGCAACTTTACCTACTTATACATGCCAACAACTACAAATACTTAGAAGTTTTACCAAGCGTCCCTTGCCACCACTTGTAGTATCCTTAGCCAGTGCTGCTAGAGTAGACATATGAAAGGCCAAGTCCTGTGCTTTGAGACAGGACAAACTTTAAGTCATCATTTCCTCTCCAGAGATGCCCTGTAGGATTAGCGCCAGGATGACGCTCTCCCTGAAAACACAGCATTTCTTGACTTCTGGTTCTTCTCTGTCCTACTTATCCACTTTCTCACTGGGTTCTTCTGCAAGCACCCTTTGAAATAAATCATTTTCACATAAAAGTTTATCTATTTCTACTTCTGGGGAATAGATTTAAGACTGTCAACTCATTACTGAGCAGCAACTCAGCATAGTGATGACAACAGACAAGGCGCTATCGCCCTCATTTTCATCTTAACCCCCCTCCAAAAGAAGTCATCACTTTGGAAGGGAAGACGCAACTGGACAATCTCTCACCCTGTAGCTGTGCGGCAGAAGGTTTGCACCAAAGGCGAAATGACTGTCCTTACGCAGAACAAACAGAAGCTCTCCCTGCTGGGCATTCGCCCTCCCTCAGCATGAACAGGCGCCATGCAGACAGCCACGCAGCCTGTGTTACTCTGACTGCAACTTTTCCAATAAATGAAGACAGCATTTGACTCTTACTATACACTCAGTGGATAATATATGTTTGTATATATAAATATATAATATATAACATAATATATATACAACAATATAACATTGATATATCAATGAAGTATTAATTCAATCTTAACATTTATTTCAGATTAGCTATCAAATTGAATAGGTATGTTCTGCATATTAAAATATTACATATATT
This sequence comes from Manis javanica, assembly GCF_040802235.1. Classification (NCBI taxonomy): domain Eukaryota; kingdom Metazoa; phylum Chordata; class Mammalia; order Pholidota; family Manidae; genus Manis; species Manis javanica. The sequence continues at coordinate 12,163,203 of NC_133165.1, forward strand.
AGTATCATATGAGAATGTACAATGACATATATCATACAATGGTATAATAAATAACAATATACAATATATGTGTTTGCATTCTTATGTATTTTCATAATATATATTTGTATTATATATATATATATAAACCTAGTGATTTAATAATTTATATACACACCTCAATGGAGGATATACTGATTGTGTAAGATACTTATCCATTTATTTGTTCAAGTTGTCAGGCATGTAATAACACTTCCAGCAATGGGTAATGGAATTTGAGAAATGAATTATATTATTTAGAGGTTTTGATTTACAGATTGCAGTTTTGAAACATTAAGAATTCAGAGACTTTCCAATATTACTCAACTAACAAAATCAGACTAGAATACAAATCTTGTAACATTCAGACTTTTCAGTTGTGGTGTACTTGCTGCAAAGATTGCCTTTTGGTGCACTTTCCATATGGGTACAATTTTAAAAGGTAAACATTGGTTTCCTTCATTTTTAATTCTGAAACAAAGAGGCTCAATTCTTAAATTTGTGCCATCTCTCAGAGAACTCCACTGGCAGGATTTTTCAATCAAAATTTTTGTGTCTTTTTTAATGTACATGTGTAGGAACAAATTAAATAACTCGAAAAAGTATACAATAAATTAAGTCTAGTTCCTTAACAATATAACTTGCTGATGTTTCCATAGGGACATAAAAGTCGGCTTCGTAATTTTTCATCTGTGCATAGTATTCAGTTGCATGAATGCACCAAAATTTCTTTACTTTGTCATCAGGAAGATTAAAAACAAGCAAGCAAACAGCAGTTTATGACAGACTTCTGCTTTTGAATGGAATTAAATAATGCTTTGAGTGGACAAATGTTCCAATGGACAATAAGAAAACTAATTTATAAAATTATCTGTTGAAGACATCAGAGAGCTGCAGAAGCAATGGGACTAGAGGGGCTAGAATTCTAGAGAAGGGCGAATCACAGAGGTAAGGTGATGAGAGCCATTGCTTTTCCCCTGATGTCATTAGCTATTTATGGGTGCAAGAAAGCACCTGAGAGTTAGAGTAGTTTCCATACACGTAACCTGTGACAAGGTGGTCATCAGTGCTAACATCCATTTAAAAACAGAAATAGAATCAATGCTGGACCCCATTTCAATCTAGCAATATGTTATAGTCATCCAAGGATACATGAGACAGCTAGCGAAAAAAAAAATGCCTCTTCTATCACACTGAAAGCTAATTTTTAAATTGTCCATCAAAATGTTTATAGTGTTTTAATGGATAGTGTATCAGTAATATTCATAATAATAAGATAATCCAGAAGAAAACGAGCATTTTTGAAACATTGGAGAATATCCACTGTTAATTTATAATTTTGTGTCAGAGAAGTATCATAGGTGATCAATAAAATATTTTCAGGCATCACAACATATTTAGGATAGTATTCTATTAGAGAGGAAGACTGGAAATAGGAGTTCAAGAGAAAGTAAGAACATAAAAGTTAAGACTGTTAAAAATAACTTTTTCATGTATTTTGAAAGTTTGATCATAGGAATTAAATATCTGTGGATTTTTAGGAGCCACTGAATTCATTTCTTTTTAAGTATTGCATCCAATTTATTTCAAATATTTAATAATTACCATCTGCAGAAATCATTTCATTGGGTAGTATTTAGATTTATGAAGTATTTTATGCTAAAAATTTGTGAGGAAATATGTAGTTTTACAAATTCCTTTAAGAAGTACTTGGCTAAGAAAAAAAAGTTGAAAACTCCTCCAATAAATTTGGTATTATTCAACTAAACAGAAAGGCTAAATTCCTCACTTTCTCCAGGAATTGGTATTTATTTGACTTAATTGGATTTCATGAAAAATGTATAACCTGGAGGTATGCAAATCCCATTTAAATTACTCTTCGGGTTTCTTTATTAATGAAGGTTTTGTTATGAGGTAAAACCTTATGCTTTTTTGACCTAAATTTAAATCTAATATGAAAGTTAGAGAGGGAGCCAACATGGCAGCGTGAGTAGACAGTGGGAATCTCCTTCCAAAAACATATATATTTTTGAAAATATAACAAATACAACTAATCCTAAAAGAGAGACCAGAAGACACAGGACAACAGCCAGACTACATCCACATGAGTGAGAGCCCAGTGCCTGGTGAAAGGGGTAAGATACAAGCCCCGGCCCGGAGGGACCTGAACACACCTCCCCCCAGCTCCCAGAGGGAGGTAGAGGGAGCCCAGGACTGCTAAACACCCAGCCCCAGCCACCCGCACCAGAGCGCAGACACAGTGCATGCGTGGGATCCTGGATACTAGGGAAACTGGACAGCAAGACCTCTGAGCAGGTTCCAAAACTGACGCCCCTCTGACAAAGCAAGTGCTTTTTGAAAGTCTTAAAGGGACAGGGATGCAACAGCTGGACAGAAACAACACAGGTCACAGTCCAGCAGCTGGAAATTACAGGGAAAACCGGGTGCACTAACCCACTGGGCAACAGCTCTGAGACCCCTCACGGAGGTAAACAGCCAAACAGCCCCCCATCCATTACCCCTCCAGGCACTTTCTCCATACCGGCCGAGCAAGACACAAAGACCCAGTATACACGCAATTACCCAACACAAGCCACCAGGGGTCGCAGTTGTTCCAGTAAAGAAAGGCCAGTAGCAAGTGGAAAGTTTGGTCCCCCCAGCTGACAGTCAATAGCACCTATCAACATGAAAAGGCAAAAAAATATGATCCAGACAAGACTAACCCAGACAGCTTTGGCATCTGCTACATCTTCCCCCGAGAAGGAACCCAGGGAGATAGATTTAACCAGTCTTCCGGAAAAAGAATTCAAAACAAAAGTCATAACCATTGTGATGGACTTGCAGAGAAATATGCAAGAACTAAGGAAGGAGAATACAGAAATAAAACCAGCTCTGGAAGGACTTCAAAACAGAATGGATGAGATGCAAGAGACCATTAATGGACTAGAAAACAGAGAACAGGAATGCAGAGAAGCTGATGCAGAGAGAGATAAAAGGATCTCCAGGAATGAAAGAATTCTAAGAGAGCTGAGTGACCAATCGAAACAGAACAATATCCGCATTATAGGTGTACCAGAAGAAGAAGAGAGAGAAAAAGGGATAGAAAGTGTCTTTGAAGAAATAATTGCTGAAAACTTCCCCAAACTAGGGGAGGAAATGGCCTCTCAGACCACAGAGATACACAGAACGCCCATAACAAGTGATCCAAGGAGGGCAACACCAAGACACATAATAAATAAAATGGCAAAGATCAAAGACAAGGACAAAGTATTAAAAGCAGCCAGAGACAAAAAAAGGTCACCTACAAAGGAAAACCCATCAGGCTATCATCAGACTTCTCAACAGAAACCCTACAGGCCAGAAGAGAATGGCATGATATACTTAATGCAATGAAACAGAAGGGCCTCGAACCAAGACTACTGTATCCAGCACGATTATCATTTAAATATGAAGGAGAGATTAAACAATTCCCAGACAAACAAAAGTTGAGGGAATTTGCCTCCCACAAACCACCTCTACAGGGCATCCTACAGGGACTGTTCTAGATGGGAGCACTCCTAAAAAGAGCACAGAACAAAACACCCAACATATGAAGAAGGGAGGAAGAGGAATAAGAAGGGAGAGAAATAAAGAATCATCAGACCATGTTGATAATAGCTCAACAAGCGAGTTAAGTTACATAGTAAGATAGTAAAGAAGCTAACCCTGAACCTTTGGTGACCACAAACTTAAAGCCTGCAATGGCAATAAGTACATAACTTTCAATAATCACCCTAAATGTAAATGGACTGAATGCACCAATCAAAAGACACAGAGTAATAGAATGGACAAAAAAAGCAAGATCCATCCATATGCTGCTTACAAGAGACCTCAAACCCAAAGACATGCACAGACTTAAAGTCAAGGGATGGAAAAAGATAATTCATGCAAACAACAGAGAGAAAAAATCAGGTGTTGCAGTAATAGTATCAGACAAAACAGACTTCAAAATAAAGAAAGTAACAACAGATAAAGAAGGACATTACATAATGATAAAGGGCTCAGTCCAACAAGAGGATATAACCAATCTAAATATATATGCACCCAACACAGGAGCACCAACATACCTGAAACAAATACTAACAGAACTAAAGGAGGAAATAGACTGCAGTGCATTCATTCTGGGAGACCTCAACACACCACTCACTCCAAAGGACAGATCCACCAGACAGAAAATAAGTAAGGACACAGAGGCACTGAACAACACACTAGAACAGATGGACCTAATAGACATCTACAGAACTCTACATCCAAAAGCAACAGGATACACATTCTTCTCAAGTGCACATGGAACATTCTCCAGAATAGACCACATACTAGGCTACAAAAAGAGCCTCAGTAAATTCCAAAAGATTGAAATCCTACCAACCAACTTTTCAGACCACAAAGGCATAAAACTGGAAATAAACTGTAAAGAAAGCAAAAAGGCTCACAAACACATGGAGGCTTAACAACATGCTAATAAATAATCAATGGATCAATGACCAAATTAAAATGGAGATCTAGCAATATATGGAAACAAATGACAACAACAACACAAAGCCCCAACTACTGTGGGATACAGCAAAAGCTGTCTTAAGGGGGAAGTATATAGCAGTCCATGCATATTTAAAGAAGGAAGAACAATTCCAAATGAATGGGATTGAATTATTGAAATTGGAAAAAGAAGAACAAATGAGGCCTAAGGTCAGCAGACAGAGGGACATAATAAAGATCAGAGAAGAAATAAATAAAATTGAGAAGAATAAAACAATATCAAAATTCAATGAAACCAAGAGCTGGTTCTTTGAGAAAATTAACAAAATAGACAAGCCTCTAGCCAGACTTATTAAGAGGAAAAGAGAGTCAACACAAATCAACAGAATCAGAAATGAGAAAGGAAAAATCACGACAGACCCCACAGAAATACAGAGAAATATTAGAGAGTACTATGAAAACCTATATGCCAACAAGCTGGGAAACCTAGGAGAAACGGACAACTTCCTAGAAAAATACAACCTTCCAAGACTGACCCAGGAAGAAAAAGAAAATCTAAACAGACCAATTACCAGCAAAGAAATTGAAGTGGTAATCAAAAAACTACCAACAAACAAAACCCTGGGCCTGATGGATTTTCCTCAGAATTTTATCAGACATACAGGCAAGACATAATACCCATTCTTCTTCAAGTTTTCCAAAAAAAAGAAGAGGAGGGAATACTCCCAAACTCATTCTATGAAGCCAACATCACCCTAATACCAAAACCAGGCAAAGACCCCACCAAAAAAGAAACCTACAGACCAATATCCCTGATGAATGAAGATGCAAAAATACTCAACAAAACATTAGCAAACCGAATTCAAAAATACATCAAAAGGATCGTACACCATGATCAAGTGGGATTCATCCCAGGGATGCAAGGATAGTACAACATTTGAAAATCCATCAACATCATCCACCACATCAACAAAAAGAAAGACAAAAACCACATGATCATCTCCATAGATGCTGAAAAAGCATTTGAAAAAATTCAACATCCATTCATGATAAAAACTCCCAGCAAAATGGGAATAGAGAGCAAGTACCTCAACATAATAAAGGCCATATATCATAAACCCACAGCCAACATTATACTGAACAGCGAGAAGCTGAAAGCTTTTCCTCTGAGATCGGGAACAAGACAGTGATGCCCACTCTCCCCACTGTTAATTTAACATAGTACTGCAGGTCCTAGCCACGGCAATCAGACAAAACAAAGAAATACAAGGAATCCAGATTGGTAAAGAAGAAGTTAAACTGTCACTATTTGCAGATGACATGATATTGTACATAAAAAACCCTAAAGACTCCACCCCAAAACTATTAGAACTGATATCGGAATACAGCAAAGTTGCAGGATGCAAAATTAACACACAGAAATCTGTGGCTTTCCTATACGCTAACAATGAACCAACAGAAAGAGAAATCAGGAAAACAACTCCATTCACAATTGCATCGAAAAGAAAAAAATACCTAGGAATAAACCTAACCAAAGATATGAAAGACTTATACTCTGAAAACTACAAGTCACTCTTAAAGGAAATTAAAGGGGACACTAACAAATGGAAACTCATCCCATGCTCCTGTTTAGGAAGAATTAATATTGTCAAAATGGACATCCTGTCCAAAGCAATATACAGATTTGATGCAATCCCTATCAAACTACCAGCAACATTCTTCAATGAACTGGAACAAATAATTCAAAAATTCATATGGAAACCCCAAAGACCCCAAATAGCCAAAACAATCCTGAAAAAGAAGAATAAAGTAGGGGGGATCGCACTCCCCAACTTCAAGCTGTACTATAAAGCCATAGTAATCAAGACAATTTGGTACTGGCACAAGAACAGAGGCACAGACCAGTGGAACAGACTAGAGACTGCAGACATTAACCCAAACATATATGGTCAATTAATATTTGATAAAGGAGCCATGGACATACAATGGTGAAATGACAGTCTCTTCAACAGATGGTGCTGGCAAAACTGGACAGCTACATGTAGGAGAATGAAACTGGACCATTGTCTAAGCCCATATACAGAAGTAAACTCAGAATGGATCAAAGACCTGAATGTGAGTCATGAAACCATTAAACTCTTGGAAAAAGACATAGGCAAAAACCTCTTAGACATAAACATGAGTGACCTCTTCTTGAACATATCTCCCCGGGCAAGGAAAACAACAGCAAAAATGAACAAGTGGGACTATATTAAGCTGAAAAGCTTCTGTGCAGCAAAGGACACCATCAATAGAACAAAAAGGAACCCTACAGTATGGGAGAATATATTTGTAAATGACAGATCCGATAAAGGCTTGACGTCCAAAATATATAAAGAGCTCACATGCCTCAACAAACAAAAAACAAATAATCCAAATAAAAAATGGGCAGAGGAACTGAATAGACAGTTCTCCAAAGAAGAAATACAGATGGCAAACAGACACATGAAAAGATGCTCCACATCACTAATTATCAGAGAAATGCAAATTAAAACTACAATGAGATATCACCTCACACCAGTAAGGATGGCTGCCATCCAAAAGACAAACAACAAATATTGACGAGGCTGTGGAGAAAGCGGAACCCTCCTACACTGCTGGTGGGAATGTAAATTAGTTCAACCATTGTGGAAAGCAATATGGAGGTTCATCAAAATACTCAAAACAGACCTACCATTTGACCCAGGAATTCCACTCCTAGGAATTTACCCTAAGAACGCAGCAATCAAGTTTAAGAAAGACATATGCACCCCTATGTTTATCACAGCACTATTTACAATAGCCAAGAATTGGAAGCAACCTAAATGTCCATTGGTAGATGAATGGATCAAGAAGATGTGGTACATATACACAGTGAAATACTACTCAGCCATAAGAAGAGGGAAAATCCTACCATTTGCAGCAACATGGATGGAGCTGGAGGATATCAGTGAAATAAGCCAAGCGGAGAAAGAGAAATACCAAATGATTTCATTCATAACTAATAGACTTGGTGGAGTATCTATGATAAGCCAGAAAATATTTCAAGCAATTTGTAAGAGCACTAGTAAATTCTCAACAAATTTCACTCATTATTTAATTAGCAGAGTTTTAATTGTGTACTATTGAAATTAGTTTTTTATCTTTAAGATATGCCTACATTAAAATTAGCCATGGTTTTATAGTACTTGTAATTTATTTAAATATACTTCAGTATAAACAGTGTGCATGTATGTGTGTGCACGTGGATACCTGTATGTGTGTGCTGGGTAGTTTTAATTTTTATTATATTATATGGGCAATTGCTTAATACTGAAATGTCTTAATTTTCAGGGTACATACCAAGGATCCCTAATTCAGGGAATGTTTATATCTGTGGAGTATAAGAACAAAGGAAAAACTGAAGGAACAAAACAGCAGCGGAATCACAGAACCCAAGAATGGACTAACAGGTACCAAAGGGAAAGGGGCAGGGGAGGATGGATGGGTAGGGAGGGATAAGTGGGGGGGAAGAAGAAGGGGGATATTAAGATTAGCATGCATAATGGGTGGGGGAGAAAGGGGAGGGCTGTACAACACAGAGAAGACAAGTAGTGATTCTACAACATTTTGCTATGCTGATGGACAGTGACTATAAAGAGGTTTATAGGGGGGACCTGGTATAGGGGAGAGCCTAGTAAACATAATATTCTTTATGAAAGTATAGATTAATGATAACAAAAAAAAAAGAAAGAAAGATAAGGAAGATTACTCCCTGATAGGATAAAACTAACTGTAAATCAATGATTAATGCATGCTTTAAATATCCTTAATTTTGATCACTTAAAGGGTGTCAGATGATCGGCTATGGAGGTACACTTTTCTGATACCTTACTCTTAAAAAAAAAAAAAGCAGTTCCTGTGTGGTGACCTCCAATGAGTTCTATGCAATGGTATAAAGGGCATATCAAAATGTGGGCAAAGGGTCTGTTTGTGTTTATACAGAGGATCAAAGCCTAATTTGGCTACCCAGAAAATGAACTAAGATATGATATGAAGAAGAACTTCCAATATCAGCACTCTCTGGAAGACTCATGCCAGAAAATGATCATCAAAAAACCTCAACAAAGATCCAGGCAATGCTACAGCTATAGCTGCATTCATCCCACCAGTTCCTGGACTTGTCATGGGTATGGAAGGAGATATCTAAGCTGGCCTGTGCATACAGTAAAACAACAAATTTGACTGGATCTATACTGTTGAAAGTCAACCTAGAATTAGTAGAAGTGCAAGTTTGCAAGTTGCAGTGCTCCAAAATCTTACAACTACAGACTATCTACTGTTAAAAGAACATATGGGATGTGAACAGTTCCCAGGAATGGGTTGTTTTAATTTGTCTGATTTCTCTCAGACTGTTCATGTACAGTTGGACTATATCCATCATATCATAGATAAATTTTCACAAATGCCTAGGATGCCTAACTGGTTTTCTTGGTTTCACTGAAGATGGCTGGTAATTATGTAACTGTATTCCTATTATGTTAATGTGTGTGCACAATTTATTAATAGTTTAAAACCTATACATGCTTAAGTTACTCTACAAGAAGATATGTCAAGGAAATAATCAATCTTCCCATGTTTTCTTCTGCCTGCTACTTCTATAGCCTTTCTTCTTCCTTCCTAATTACAACCCTTAAATAGAATTTGTGCCTCATATCGAATTTACGGAGTATCATAATTCCTCCAAGTGGTAAAGACACCTCAAGACAAATGCTGGGCATAGAAGCCACAGGGCATAAATCTGCAAAGAAGTAAAAAGCTAACCTTTTCAAACAATATGGCTTCTCTCTCACTTACCAACTTTACATTTCCCTGTATGGCCCCAGAAGATGACTGGTTAGCCAGAGACGGGTAAGATTCCTCAAGGGAGGAACAACCTAAGACAGGCACAGTCGCAGGAAGGCCATCAGGTGAGAAATTGGGGATCAACAGAGGTGTGGCTTAGAACCTCACCCCCCCACCCCGTTTTGAGAGAAATCTTCTGCATCCGTGGATGTTTTATTGCCCTTGTCTAGCTTGGATTAACACATAGTCTACAGGCACACACCTGATCATCTACAATTGCTCTCCTACAACACTAAACTATGTTTTCTACTTTTATCTTGCATCTACCTACCACTTCAGCATTTTATTAAAATAATAATAATAATAATAAAGGGAGAAATGTGGGATCCACATATAAATCAAGTATAAAAATCAAACGAATATTCATATTTGACCTGATTGTTTATAGTTCATAATGTGTGATCAAAACCGAAAGTTTCTGTGATGACTGCCCTTGTACTGTTCACCATGTAAGAACTTATTCACTCTGTAAGAATTTGTTCACCATGTAAGAACTTGTTCGTTATGCTTCAGGAGATTGGAGACTGATGAGAATTAGGCTTGGGGTGGATTAATGATTGTGCATTGAGCATTGACCCCCCTATACAGAATTTTTTTGTTTTTAGCAACCATTTGATCAATAAATATGAGAGATGCCCTCTCAAAAAAAAAAAAATTTATGTTAAGCTTTTTAATGGAAGACTATTCAGGGAATGTTTAGGAAGACTGTTCTCAAACCCGGGGTTGTGCAAGATGGATGCTATTTGAAAGCAACCCAATCCTACCCTTAATAAAGAAGCAGTGAAGAAGCTGTATCTTTATGGCCAATCTTGCTCAATTCTGCAGGTTTTATTTATTAGTGGAAATAAAGGACTTTTGCTTTAGTTTCTAGACCAGATTTTCATATGGAATGTTGTGGAATTGTTACAGAGTTTGGAGGCTGGTTCAGGCATTTGTTCCAGACACTCAGACCTGGTAAAGTATATGTCAGGAATCATTAAGATTTATCTTTGGGAAGCTAAGGGTTAATTTATCCAGGGCTAGTCCATTCCAGGTTATCCTCCCAGAAAAGTGTTGTCTCTCCCACGCTGCTCAGAAACCAGCAGCACCCTGGTGCAGACGGAAGACAGTCAGTCTGGGATTAGTGCAGGGCTTGGTTGTCCGCACTCCCTTCTCATCCATTACACCAGGAGAGGCCATTTCTTTTCCAACATCTAGCTTAGCCACACAGCCCAAATGGAGGTTTCTCTCCCAGAACCTGACTTCAGGATCTGTTAGATCGCTGTGTGCAATCAGGACCTGAATACTTGCTTTTTGTCTTGTCTCTGAGCTTCTTGTAATAAAAGCTGTTCCATCAGCCTGGTGTGCGAACTGACTGTTCCTATGCTTTTGTTTACTCACCTGTATCAACTCGTGTGTGATAAATGCATATGCTTGTGAGAGAAAGAGAAGAAACTAGACCCACGAAAATGCCTAGTAGCCAAATTACAGTGCTGAGGCTAGCACATTATAATTCTTAACATCTCAGCATCAGAAAACGCTTTTGTGAAATGTCACTTCATAAAGTTATTTTGAGGATTTCATAAGATGCTATTGTAAAATACTTAACGAGCACTCAGCGATAATTTCATTCATTTATTGATGTATTCATTCATAACTAATAGACTTGGTGGAGTATCTATGATAAGCCAGAAAATATTTCAAGCAATTTGTAAGAGCACTGGTAAATTCTCAATAAATTTCACCCATTATTTAATTAGCAGAGTTTTAATTGTTTACTATTGAAATTAGTTTATTATCTTTAAGATATGCCTACATTAAAATTAGCCATGGTTTTATAGTGCTTATACTTTATTTAAATATACTTCAGTATAAACAGTGTGCATGTATGTGTGTGCACGTGGATACCTGTATGTGTGTGCTGGGTAGTTTTAATCTTTATTATATTATATGGGCAATTGGCTAATACTGAAATGTCTTAATTTGCAGGGTACATACCAAGGATCATTTATATTCATTTGAAAGCTCTACTCAGAAGCCCATACTCCAGAAATCTAATACCAGCACATGAAGTCATCTAGTCTTATATTTCATAAGTAACTAAGACTAGCTAATTAAAACCTTAACCCGTGTTATAGTTTTTTAAATGAAATAAGTGGTATTTATGTGCTGGAATTGGTGAGGAACATCTACTCTTATTCAAACAAGGTGTAAGAATCTAGAAACGTGAATAAAAGATACCCTTTAGAATGGTGTCCTTGGTTTAGGATTCTGCCCTAGTTTATGATCTGTCAAAGTTGTCACTTCGCACTAACTAGATATTTAGCTAAACACGTAGCCAAATCCTGCCATGAGGTTATTTTTTCATTGCCTTATGCCATTTGAACAATTGAAAGAGACCTAGAAGTTCTCCATTCTCCATTCTTACATAATGGGCATGCTTCTGCTTTGTGTTTATGGCTGTGATGAATTCAAGTGGAGACTTGTTATCACTAGAACATACTATCTAATATGTAAGATTACCTCACCTTCCTGTCTAAATCTACCATGTAAATCAACAAATACATAAAATGAACTGTTGTTTTCACTGAGTGTATGCACAGTGAAAGGTGCTTCTAGAAAGCTTGAAGAAGTACAAAATGTGTTTAGTTTGTATTATCCTGGTCACCCTATGAGCTCTCCCGACTCACAGCTCCTCAGCTACATTGAGGTATAATTTGGTATATAGATTTCTTTTTGTATTTATCTGTTTATTCTAAGTTCAAAATTCAAAATTGTGTATATTTAAGATGGACAACTTGATGATTTAATATACATATACACTGTGAAGTTTTCATCATGAATAAGCTAATTGTTAACCATTTTCTCACATAGTTACCATTTTCTTTTTCTTTCCTTTTTTTGTGGTGAGAACACTTAGGATCTATCCTCACCTCAGTAAGTTTTAGATTTACAATAATATTCTTAACAACAGTAATATTGTACATAAATCTCCAGAACATCCATCCTTACTAATAGAAACTTTATATCCCTTGACAACATCTCCCATTGCCCTCTTCTCCCTGCTAATCACCATTCTTCTCTCTGTTTCTATGAGTTTGACTGTTTTAGATTTCACGTGTGAGATTATTTAGTATTTGTCTTTCTGTGTCTTTTTTCATTTAGCAAAAAGTCCTCCAAGTTCATCCAAATTGTTGCAAATGGCAGGATTTCCTTCTTTTTTAAGGCTAAATAATATTTTACTCTTATATATATATATATTATCTATCTATCTATCTATCTATCTATCTATCTATCTATCTATCTATCTACCTATCTATCTATCTATTGTCTATCTATCATCTATCTATCTATCTCTCTATCTATCTATCTATCTATCTATCTATCTATCTATCTATCTATCTATCGATCTATCTATCTATCTTTCTATCTATCTATCTATCTATCTATCTATCCATCTATCTATCTATTATCTATTTTAGCCATTTATCTATCCATGGATATTTAGACTGTTTCCATATCATAGGTGATGTGAATGATGCTGTAATGAGCATGGAAATGCAACTGTCTCTTTGAGATCCTGATTTCCTCTCTTTTTAATATAGACCCAGAAGTAAGATTGCTGGATCATAAGGTGGTTCTATTTTTAAATTTTTTGAGTAAACTCCCTACTGTTTTTATAATGGCTGTACTATGAGTTCTCTTTTATTATTTGTTCTTTATAGCAAGAATGGGTGCCCAATCGTCAATTCCCTATTCTGGAATCATAATAAAGAAAGTGAATCTTAATCTAAAAAAAAATATCATTGCTCTTTAAAATATAAATATAAACATTGCTGTCCTTTTTCTTTCATTTTATGACTTTAAAAGCAGAACATGGGGACTTTGGAAAACATAGAATAAACAGATAAATACAAAAAGAAATCTATATACCAAATTACACAACTCAAAATTCATTAATTTTGAAAATTATTCTTCCCTGAAACATTAACTATATTTTAGTCTTTTGTCATGGATATTTTCACATTTTAAAAAAAGTAAGCTAATACCCACAATTTCAAAGAAAAATAATGTTAACTCTACTGTCATAACTTTGAAGACAGGAAAGTAGTGTAAATATTGTTTACTTGGATTCTAAAATGATTAGATGCATGGTAGTTAGAAAGTTAAAGGGTCACTAAAGATTGATTTAATTACAGGAGTTAAAAATGTATTAAGTGCATACCCGGGCATTGCCTTAGATGCTATGAAGACATTGTACTAATTATACCACAGCCCTAGCTTTGAAGGATCCTAACACCTAATGAAAGGGAAAGTGAAGATAGAAACACCAAAATGTTACCCTGTGCAAACACTGCCATAATAGAGCTATTAACATGTATAGCTGAGACACAAGTAAAAGGAGGGCGTTTGGAAGGACCTGGATTGATTTACCAGGCAAATGGAGCTTGCGGGCACAGTGGTAGGAAATTCCAGTCAGATTTTGTAGCCTATGCCAAGATGTGGACACATGAGAGGACATACTGAGGACCTTCAGCAGGTTCGCATGGCTTCTGTGTGGGTGTGCAGTGGGGTCGGCCAAGCCTGGATGTTTTAGGTAAGGTGGGAACATGTAAATGACGATGCTGGATGAAGACAATAGCAAGTGGTGGAAGATGTGGCAAACTGGAAAGCATTTGAAGCATCCAAAAGAGGCGGACAGCCAACTAAATGCAGGTGCTTGCCAGATGTGTTCCTTAAGCTGCAAGTTTACATACCATTAGGAGAGGTATTGCATGTAAGATGCAAAACCAGTTTGGACTTTCTCCTTTGGTCAGAGTTTTTCAGTCTTAGTGCTATTAACTTTTAGTCCTGATTATTCTTGTTGTTGAGGGCTCTACCCACTAAATTCAAGTAACACTTCCCTCTTCTCCAGTTACGGCAATGAAAAGTATCTCCTGACATTGCCAAATATTCCCTGGGAAGGAGAAATTGCTCCCCAGTTGAGAACCACTGGGTCAGTAATCATGAATGAGTTCCATCTAATGCAGTTACATGATGAAATTCAGGCTTTAAAGGGGAGATTCTGGTGGCAAGACAAATAAATGTCATTTGAAAAGTAGAGGAGACAGACAGAAATGAGGCTGATTTCTCCTAAAGTCTAATGATCCAGCTTAGAAGCTATTGCCATAGCTTTCTCCATTCTTATAAATAAGGATACTTGGACAAGCAAAATGATAATGAAACCAAAGTAAATATTTAACTTTCTCTGAAAGGACAACCCATAAACTTTTTGACTGTTTCCTCATATTCTGAATACAAATATTATTTCCAAATACATAATATTATCAATCATATGTTACAGTGCTTAACAAGCAGCTCTTACACATCTAATATTTTTATTGTGGTCTATGGCCTTTGTTTTTGTGGACACAACTCCTGTAAATGTGGTACTTTTTATTTTGTGTTACTAATTGTAAAAATGAAGGTTCAATTACATTAGAAATAGAACACTGACGTGCATAGAAGTGCATCATAGGATCGTGGAAATCATAATGAAATCTTATGTTCTTGCTGCCTTGGAGCATTTATCTCTTTACCCTTATTTATTTAAAAAAAATGTAGGATCAATGAAGTGCCAGGCTCAGTGTTAGGTTCTAAGGATGCAATAATGAGCAATAGTGATGTTTTTGCTCTTGTGAGGTTGGAGTCCAGTGGAAGGATCAAATATTAATCAAATAATCATTCAACAAAAATTAAACTATAACTATGGAAAGTACTATGAAAGAGAAAGTAGGACAGAACATTTTAGAATAATTATTCTGATCATATTAACTCACAGAGTTATATGCACATTGCAGTGCACTTACCCAGAGTGACAGCTAAGTCTGTGCCACAGGCATATACTCATACTTTGTGTGAAAAATTTAGATGATTTGATATCTGCATTGATTTTTTTACTCTATAAACTTTTATTATTCTATATATCTTTATAAAAACAAATTTGATATATATTCAGTTTCATGAAATTAATTACTCTGTGTAATTGTAACCCATAAAACATTGGTAATTAATTAGCTGAACAACTACAGACAGCTGAGATTTAATGTTGTTATGTAGGAAGAATTTTACATAAAACAAGATTGAATCATTTCTGTAGCTAATGCCAACAGCCATGATGCAAAGTTCTGTATCTAGCCAATCATTCATTCTCCAAGACATGGTAGATAATCACTAATCTTTTCTGGATAAATGGATGAATGAATAAAAAACACCTACTGTACAGAAAGCACTATTAAAACAAGACTGTTTTCAGAATCACAAAAAACAATAAGAAGAGAAAGACAACTATACTCACACTAAATTGTATAATTCTGCAAGTAATTTAAAGAACTTCCTAATGAGCTCAAGGACAGAGAAAAATGGCTTCCTTTAGAAGGCAATGGACGTGTTCAAGAAGAGGCTTGGAAGAGGGGTTAATGTTTGACTCTTATGGCATAGGACGTATTTGAAAGGCACAGCTGTGGGGAAATGATATTAACAGCATGAAGTAAAAATATAAATGAAGGGGGATGATATGGTTAATCAACAAAGAGAATCATTGACCTTTGGTGACTGTGATATAATGAGTTATAAGAAATATGTATTTGGTCATTCATATGACCAAATGTATATTTCCCAGGTATATTTGGTTTTCATCCACAGTTCCTGAAAACACTGCAGGGTCTTAAAGGGAAGCAAGTGTTTTGTCATGTTAATGGGAGACTTTTGAAGGCTAAAGGTTGAACCAGCCAATGGTCGATAATTTAGTCAATCATGACTATGCAATGAAGCCTTCACAAAACCCCATGAGAAGAGCTTACTACTCTCATTTGCTCTGCTCTGCTCTCTCTGCTGTGTTGGACCTGCTTCTTGGTCAGAGAGAGTGGGGAACCAGAACACCTCCATGTGCCACCGAGACAGGCCCCAAGCTCCACGAGGACAGAAGCTCCTTCACTTGGGACCTTGCCCTATGTCTTTATCTGGTTGTTAACATGTATCCTTTGTTAGACTGGTAAACATAAGTATTTTCCTGAGTTTTGTGAGCTGTGCTGGCAAATTAATTGAACCTAAGGGGGAGGTCGTGGGAACCTCCACTCTGTATCCGGAAGCACAGGTAACTTGCAACCAATGTCCAGAGTCGGGGTGGAGGGCCATCTTGTAGGACAGCCCTTAGCCTGGGGAATCTGGTGCTGTCTCCAGGCAGATAGCGTCAGAATTGAGTTGAGCTCCCAGACACCCTGCTGGTGTTTGAGAGTTGCTTGACATTAGTATGTGTGGGAAGACCCCTCCCTCACCCTTATACACATTGTAATTGGGTCTGGGAACTCGAATGAAGTAATACTACTATTATGGCTGTGTATAATATTGTCATTGTTATACATATATATAGGGGAAAAAGACACCATATGTTTGGTGTTGGATGAGTGGGACTTATAGTCACATATAAAAGTGATGTTATCAGTCTTTAGAAGGGCTCACTGGTAGTGGCATTACAAATGGACAACAATTGAGAAAGCACAGCTCTAGGAGGTAGGGGGAAGCGGTTAAAGTCTATGAAAGTGTTTCTCTTCAATCTTGGGATCCCTTTATAGGTTTAAAAGTATCAACATGTAAAGGGGTTTATTAATGAAGACAACAAAGAACTCATTTATATAATTCATATCACCAATATTAGACATTAAGATAGAGAAATTTAAAACTATTTGTTAATTCAAGAATAACTATAATAAAATATTTAATGTTAACATAAATGCTCTATGCACATGACTATAACTAAACAAAAAATAGAATATTGACATTATCTTACATTTTTGAAAATCTAATGTCTGAGTTAATTGGAGATCCCCTGAATTCATGTATCTGCTTCCACATTCAACCTAAAATTGCTCTAAGTTGCTTTAATTGAAGTATGTGAAGAAAATATAGCCTTGTATCCATATGTAGTCAGAAAAGGTTGAAGCATTTTAATATCCTTTTCAAATAATTGTGAATAGTCTCCTTTGATACTAAACCAAAACTTGACAAGTGGTAGTTTTTTAAATGTTAGTGACAATATGGAATCTGAAACCAATGGGTGCTTTGCACCGAAACCCATTGGTCTCTCTTATAATTTAAATGGATCTTTTACCTATGCATTATTCTGAAAATCCTTATATTGGTCAATTAGAAAATATTAGTTCACCGATTTACGTAGATCTTATAAATTTTGATCCATATTATTACACAATATTAAAATATTGTACTTGCTGATATCACCAACAATATCCTCAGAAAAGTCTCTATGTGTTGGGAAACCATCAAGCTCATGATAGTAGATGTAATCTTTGTAAAACTGCAATTTTTGCTTGAAAGGTCCAATTTTATCATGAACAACAAATACTGTAATCTCTTTTCTTGGAAGTGATAGGCTTATTTTGTTAATTTTTTTTTGAGAAAATGTCTGGCCAATACACAAGCCTAAATAACTATCATTTTTCAGTTGTTTCTTCAAGTACAAATGTTCCATGAAAAAAGCTGTTAGCTCAGCTCACCACTCAAGCAATCACACAGGTGCTCCCCCTGGAAACAACTGTTGTGCTTCAGTATGTAGAGGCATTAGGCAGAATATTAAACTATGCATACTTCAAAGTTAATACGTTATATTTAGGGTTAGTATTATCTTAATATAAATCACTGTTTTTTACTGCTTCATCAAAAGCATTCTTACATGCATCTGATATTTCAACTGTGAGTGCAGGGTGTGTAGCAAGGATTAAATGTCTACTACAATTTGGTGCCACAGGCTTGTGTCATGCCAGGTGTCAACAATTCTACTCAGCATATGAAATGTCAGCATATGAAAAAGGCAAAAGCAAAAATCTCATAAAAATAGTTTTGACCTTTATGACCTCTTGAAAGTGTTTTAAGGACTCGAAGCCCCACAGACTATACTATGAGACCCTAGTCTATGAGTCTATGATAATAATAAAGTAACTACTTGTTTGATTTATGACTTGGTTTTATAATGATTTCTAATAAAGCTCAATTTATTTTATTTCTTTTGTTGACTTCAAAACTATTTTGTTTCAAATAGTTTTTATTTCCAACTGTGAGTTATTTTTTTTCTATGTATAAATGGCTGAAAATGGCTTAGATCTCCCCATATAGCTATACTTATACTTCTGTTATTTTCCTATAGACCCAAGATATTGATCTTACTTATTGGCCAATGTATTCTATTCACTATACCCTTTCCACTTCTGGGATGTGATTTTAAGAATGGATTAACCTATTTAAAATACTAACAGAACATTTAGCATTATAATTTGATAGTGATGGAGTTCAGGACATGCTGCCCCAAAATATGGTGCCTTAGCATATGAAATATTTTAAGCTTAAGGACTTAAGCAAACAGCAAAAGTAAGGAAGGACATCTGACCGTCCCCCCATGTTTATTCCCTAAACCAGGTTATAAAACTCTCAGGTGACAGATGCCCTTCTTATATTCAGAGGAGGACCTTCCTCTCCAGGGACATAAGGGCCCCGACAAGAATCCCGACAAACTGGCCCTGCTAGGTTTCCCCCGTCACTACACTTGTGCCATACTCCCTGACCTATCTTATTTCTCCATAACTGTCCATCCTTCATCAAATGTAGCATAAAAATATTCAGGTCTGTTTCTTCCAGTCTTCATTTTCTTATGAGAGCTACTGTGCCAACATGAAACATATCAAATACATGTGTATATATTTTTTTCCTGTTAATGCTACCACATTATGTAAAACTTGTATTAAATACATTTGTAGACCCTTCTCCTGCTAATCTGTCTTTCTCAGTTTAGTTTTCAGATCAAACCAGGGACCCTCTGAAATTTGAAGAAAACTTTTTCCTCTCCTATAACACAAATGTCACAAAGTCACATCAGAACTCAGAACATTATACTTTTTGCTTACGGTATAATGTACTATTATGAGTGTAGGGAAAATGGAAGTTCTATGGCCAAGATCCTCACCTGATATCCACTATGTATGTGCAATGATGTAATACTTAGCCACTGTGCAGGCACACGCTTGCACACCTGTTGGCAATTAGCCAATATGATCTGTGTTGCTTTATAAAGAGCTCCACCCGCTAAGAGTGGAGCCCAAAGCAGAAGCAGATGATCCTAGGGAAGTGAGCCAGAGAGAGGAGAGCAGGAGAGCAGAGGCTGCGAGTGGAGACAGAGCCTGCAGCAGAGGCAGGGCCTGGGGCAGGGGCTGAGCTGGGGAGCAGGGACTGAGATGGGTTGCAACTCTAGCCTGTTGGGTGCAGATGTGATTCTAGCACTTGACCTGTCATCACGAGCATAAAGCTTGGTATTAGCTCCTGTGTACTTCCAGTGCTCTATTGTTACTCACTCTCACAGAATCCACAGTGAACTTATCTAGGGCTAAAGCCCTTAGGTGAGACAATAAGCAGCTGAATAATTAGAAAAATATCAATCTAGAATAGTACTTTAACCACTGGGATAGAAGAATTCAAGATGGAGGAAAAAGGTAAGTTTATTTTTGAAAAGGTGTAGGCATCATTCTGATGTAAGGATCAAGAGACAGAAAACTAGTCGTTTGGCTATTTAGTTACAGATCTTTCCATTCTTTTATCTCCCTGGGGGAAGGTAATACTCTTTCTTACTCTAAGTAACCTTTCAAATTCTGCAGTCTTTAAATATATTGTTAAAACAACTAAAAACCATTTTTTTAAATCCATGTATATTTTTCCACCTTATGGCATGGAGCTATTTGTTTCTTTTTGTATTTCAGTTTCATAAAAATTCTTTCATCAATTAAAAAACTGAGAGCTCAGATGTCTTACATCAAAACAGTTTTATGCTTCTAAACCAGCTGTCGATGTGAAACTGTGAAGCACAGATAAACTAGAATGCAGTTGCTGATGTTGACAAAATGAATATACCGAATGAGTATTTCAGGAATAAATAACTGCATAAGGTCACCTTATGGTAGCCTTTGACTTGATCATTATATGTAGAAAGGTTTGTGATGTGAGGCTTCTCTGAAGTCTCACAAAAAAATAGAGAATAGAGTGAAATTTAAAAAAAATTGTGAAGTTTAAGTTTGTTTGCCTCTTCTACAAAATGAAATAGCCACTTAGGAATGAAAAAATCATAATTTCATCTCCGTTATAATCTATTTTAAGATGATAAATTGTAATTCAGGGGGAAAAATGTGTTCCCAGCCTGGGGCAAGTAAACCTTTGAATCCAAAAATCAGTCAAAGGGAAAAATAAGTAGGAGAAGCCCATTTATTACTTATAAGAAGTCTCTCCTGTCTCTCCTGTCCTGGCTAGGAAGAAGCCAAAACTTACTCCCTATCCTGGGTCGTGCTTGCCTCTCCACCCACCTTGTAATCACCTATTGATATGGAGATTTGCTACTTCTCTCCATCCCTTGGAAACACTTATTGATATGGAGATGCACTAACACCAGGCAAGGGGTTCTGTAAATACTGCAACTTTACCCATAGCCCACACTACCAGAAATCTCACCTCATATTTACTCACTCCCCATCTTCCACATTGGCCCCTGTGAGATAAAACTGGAGCACTGTAACCAAACTAATAACATACAATAACAATAGCAATAAAATTATGATATTCCTCAAGCCACAGGTTCCAGTTATGTTCAAAGTCCTATGAAGATTAAATTCATAGCTTGCCAGTTCCACAAGAGGCCAACAGCTGAATAGTCATCACATATCAACTGCAACCAAGGTGTGGGTCCATGCCACAGGGATTGGAGAAGAAAATAACCTTAAGGGCAATAAGATAATGTTTTAATGACACCAGCAAATCTTGTCCATCAGGTAGGATGCATGCAAGAGAGTGATCCTGTGATAGGACAGTGGCAGGAATGGTATCTTGTTGTGGTCTAGTGTACCAGACCTTCAGATCCCTCCCTGTGGGAGTTACAGATGAGTTGTTATATAGCACTATGGGAGGTACACACACTGGCCATAAAGATAAAACAAAACTTCCTCATAAGATGCTCTTACCTCCCAGACTTTTTGGGTAAACCTCTGTGATCTTTGGGGGCCACTCTGCTGTTACTCCAGGAATATACAGCAGACTAGACTTATTCCCCAAGGTGCAAAGAAGGGCCAACCATCAGTGGTCCATGTGCCAAAATGCCCAGAGCAATGTCCACACAACAGAGTCTCCAGGGTTTAATGCAGTTGGGGCTGGCAGCAGGATGTTGCTCTGCTGGTCATATTGTGGCTTCAATAACTCCTCTTTGCTTTGCACAGGAAAGGCAGCAATGTGTGTTAGCATGTCCAAAGGGCTCAAGGCTCCTATGTGGGGCTTCTCATTCAAACAGTGTAGCACTGTTCATAGTGAGCTGACCAGCCCTGTAGACTGTTGGTGTCCCACTTCAGGCCAGATTTTGACAAGCCATTATACTTCTCTATCATGGCTCCCCCAATAGGGTTATAGGGTACATGAAACTTCCACATTGTCCCTAACTGCTGCACCCATTTTTATAACATATGTCCAGGAAAGTGGGTGCTTGATCACTCTCAGTCACCTGCGGCCAGCCATAGGTTGCAAAGAGATGCTCTAGGCCCCTTTTGGTCATTTGCTGATCTTCACGATATGCAGGAAAAGCAACCGCAGTCCAGTAGTTGTGTCTGCACAAATCATGGCATACCAATATCCTTCTGATATGGGCAGGGGCCCAGTTGTCTATCTGCCACCTGACAAGGGGTATCAGCCCCCTTATTATTGTTCCATGTTCCTGTGGGACTTGGTGTTAAGTCCCTCTTAGAGCACACAAGACACTCCTTCAGGAATCTGCTAATTTCTTCAAAGGTCAACAGCAAACCCCACCGACAGACTACAGCCCATATTGTCTTTTGGCCTGCATGCAACAAACACTGATGTGACCATTGGGCTACATCAGAGGCAGGCTTTCCTTCTGGGCCTATGTGTCTGCTTCATCATTCCCTGGGGATGCCAAAGGCAAATGGCCAGTCACATGATCTACAGTAACAGTCTTAGTCTGACCAGAGGCCCATAGGTCTTGCCACAACTCTTTTCCCCAAAGGGGCCGGTGACCAACCATCCAGTTGGCATGATACCATGTCGGTAGCCACAGGGTCAAGCCCTGATGGACGCCCCAGCTGTCAGTGCAGACAACTATGGGGGAAGGCTCCTGGGTGATCACAACCCACACTGCCCACAACTCAGCCCATTGGCTGATCTTCCCCTCTCTGTCCTCCATCCATATTGTCTCAGTCTTAGGATGAAAAGCCACAGCCCCCGTTTCAGGGGCTGCCCATGACTGGAGCCCTCTGTATACCAAGCATCTTCAGGTATAGGGGTTTTTCCCTCTTGATAGGGACTCTTGGCTACCAATGGTTCAAAAACAAGTTCTTCCTGCTGTCCGCTGTTATATGTCACTGACCCCAATAAACATTGGAGTTCTCCACCTAAAAGGCTAGTGAAAAGGGTGCTGTATTGCTGTAAATATATGCCCCATTTGGCCAGTGTGCATCACTTTGTGACCTTTGGGTCCAGTCTCTCACCCACATGGGATAGGTGGGTATTACCTTGGTTGGAGCTGTTCTGGTGCTGGGCTCCATAACCAGCAAGGCGTGGTATAAAGCAGCCAGTTGCTTCTCTATCAAGGTGTACTGGACCTCTGCTTCTTTTCATAATTGTGACCAAAAACCAATAGGTTGCTGGATCCATTCAAGCCACTGCCAAAAGCCCCATCCATAACCATCTTTGGTTACATGAACATCCAGTTCACAGGGCCTTGATGAGTCCATTACACTCAAGACCTGTATGGCCTTAACTGCTTGCTTAGCAAGCAGCTGTGCACATCTTATCCCTGTCCCACCTGATGCCCTTTCACACCAACTGGTATAAGGGCTTCAGAATTTGTGCCAACTGTGGGATAAATACTCTCCAGTAGCCCAAAAGACCCAAAAACTCTTGCAATATGCCACAGTGGTAGGCATAGGGAAAGCCTGGACCTTGTCTATGACTGCTTCTCGGATGACTTAGTTTTACCCCACCAGACAACCCCCAGGAACTTTACTGACAAACCAGGTCTCTGAACCCTGGGTGCTGTTCACAGCCCATCCTTTCTCCTGTAGATGTTGCAGCAGTCCAGGAACTGCCCCTTCTAAGTTTGCAAGAGAATCAGACGTGAGCATGGTATCATCAATGTAGTGATACAGCTGCATCATTTGCAGTTTCTTCATGTGGCCAAGTCCTGGGTTACAAGTCCATGACAAATGATGGGACTGTAGGTATCCCTGTGGAAGGACAGTGAACGTCTGTGCCAGCCTTCCCATGTGAAGGTAAACTATTACTGACTTCCCTGTGCTATGCCAATAGAGAAGAAAGCATTAGCAAGGTCCACTACATAATGACACATCCCTAGTTCATGACTGAGGGTGTCCATATAGAAGGGACAGCAGCATGCAAAGGGGGTCTGACTTTATGCAATTCCCTGTAATCCATGGTTATATGCCAAGAGCTGTCCGGCTTTTTCACTGGCCACACTGGGGAATTAAAAGGACTATGAGTGGGCTTTATGATGCCATCTTTTCCAACTCCTGCAGAATTTCTCCAATTTCCTTGTGTCCTCCAGGCAATTTACATTGCTTAGTATTTATCAGCTGCTGAGGTATAGGCAGAGCTCAGGTATGTGCTGAGTATTTCCCCTCAGAACTGCCTTACCACACGTACCCTCAGTCTGAACTCCCCTGCAGTGGCCTGTAATGACAGGCCCTGCAGGACATCCAACCACAAAATATATTCAGGGATGGGAAAAATGTACACTGTATACTCCTTGGGGATAAACACTCCATCCCCAGTGGGATTTGGGCTTTCTTCACTCTAGTTGCCTTCCCCCCATAGCCATCTGTCACAGCAGGGGCCCAGGAAAATGCTCAGGGTTGCCATAAATCAGAGAACATTCAGCTCCTATGTCTACCAGAACCAGGAAAAGCTGTACATTCACAGGGAACCAAGGAATTGCCAATTCTACATGTGGCTCTGGTCCCCACCACATCCCCCAAAGGTGGGGCCTTGACCACACACTCAATCAAACCACAACACCCAGTTGTCCTCCTGTGGGGGTGAGGGCTCAGGCGGAGCCTGAGTGCTGTCCCTCAGGAAGTCCTGCAGCGACACAGGCTGGACATGGGGCTTTGCCTCTGGCTTCTGTGTCCTGGACCTCAGCGGCTGGAACTGCTGCTCTGGCTTTAATTGGTGCCACAGTTATAACAAGATCTTATTAGGTTGCCCATCATGTTTTTCTTTCACTACCCCTGCCTTTATCAGATCAGTCCACATCTGTGTCCTCGAGACCTTCACAGGGCCCTATGCATCTCTCCTTTCAGTCATAGCCTATTCCTTCTGTGTTCTTATTTTTCAACCTCCAGATCAGCTAAAGTATGAGTAGCCTCCATTATGGGTTGCCATATGTGGGGGGCAAGATTGGTCACTAGAGACCCAAAGAGAAATGGCAGAGCCCTATGGAGCACCAGATTTCTCATTCCTGCAGTGAACAGCTCCTCACTGGGGACTTGTGGGTCCATATTATAGATGATATTTTAATGCCCAATTCCTATAACACCTGGTGGAGTTGTGCATATGTTTTCCTGCTAGTGGTAAGTATGGTAAGTTGCTCTGATTAGACCAAACTGCCCTGATGGCTGCTATCAGCCAATCCAGAAGTGCCTGTTTCCCTGAGATGTGATGGGCACTTTACAGCCACTGCTGGAGGGAAGGGTGAGTCATCAAGGAAGCCAGTCTACCTGTTTCAGAACCTGATATAACAGTGCTTTCCATTCCCATACCCTAAGACACCAAAGCCAAATATATAGGCAGAGATTCCAATGGCTTCTGCCAAAACCAGATGGTCATGTCCACCAGCTCATCCTGGGTATAGGGGCAGAGCATGTAATGGTATGCCGTGTAATGGCAGCTCCTCCCCCTGAGGAACCTGCTGCTCTTGTTTTTTTTTATTTCCTTAATTACAACCAGGTGGGCCTTTAATATGGGAGAGGCTGGTGCCTCCAGCGGTGGCCTTGGCAACAGTGAACCCCTGGCTCCATCCCTGCATCCTCCCCTGACATCTCCTCTACCATCTCTGGTGTGGAAGACACCATTCCTTCCTTTCCCAAAGGCCTCCTGCATCGTGGATTCCCCTTCTGCCTCCATTCCCTCACTGCTAACATATTTTTCAAGAGCACGACCTGACTTCTTAATAACTATCTCTCTTAGGGGCAACCCATAGGTCATCGCCCAACTCATCCAAGTGATGCTGAAGTTTGTCTCTCTCCTGCCGAAGTGTGTCTCTCTTCTCCATAATCCTTTCCACTATCTCGAGAAACAAAAATTCCACAATCCTGGCTGCCAAATGGCCACTCAGGGCCTGTAGGAAGTCTTCTTTCTTACAGAGGACAAATTCCACAGTTTCTTGTGTCTCCACCTTTCCCCAATTCTGGAGAAGGGCCACCCATCTAGGAGGTACTTTATTCTAAACCAGTTCCCCACTAAGGTGTTCCTGAGTGGAAGCCCCATGGAAGGGCCGGGGGCTTCCCAGGTTACATCATACCATCTGCAGGGTGGCTCCCACCCAGTAGCCACCAGGGCCTCCACACCATCCACAGGGGGATTTCCAGGTATGTAACTCTGGGCAGAAATTCTCAGGGCAAATATCTTTGAAACCAAAATCAGGCAAAGGGAGAAATAAGGTGGGAAAAACTCATTTATTTCTTATAAGCAGTCCACCTGTGCTCCCCCTTGTCTCTCAGGACCATGCTGCAGAAGATCAGACCCCATCCCAGCTCTCTGGTCCAGATAATCCCTCTCTAGCCCTTGTAATTATCTATTGTTATGGAGATGGAATACTTCTCTCCACCCCTTGAAAACATGTATTGTATGGAGATGCACTAAAGCCAGGGAGAGATTCTGGAAATATTGCAATTTTACCCACAGGGTATCTCTCCACTATTGTTAGGAGCATCTTGCTCAAACATTGCACCCATGAAGACAAATTTTGGGTTCAGAGGTCCTGCCAACTACTTCCAGATATAACCCTTGGAGGGGGCAAATGTGTTCCTTAGCCGCCTGGGGAAAATAAACCTTTGAATCCAAAATCAGTCAAAGGGAAAACTAAAGAAGGAGAAACACATTTATTGCCTATAAGAATTGGTCTACTCTCATTTGCCTGTTTCTCTCCCATCCAGACTTGGAAGATGCCAAAATATACATCCCGTGTCCCTGGGTGCACCCTCCTCTCCACCCACATGTAATCACTTATTGATATGGAGATGGACTATTTCTCTCCACCCCTTGGAAACACCTACTGATATGGAGAAATATTAAGGTGAGGCAAGACTTTTTAGAAATATTGCAATTTTACCCCCATGAAGAATATTATAACCCTCTATACTTTAAATAATATTTTATTTGTATGCAGCTTCTGTACACTTTTGTTTCTTGAAAATTCAGTTACATTCATTGAACCTTCAACAAACACTGTTTGCCAAGATCTTCATTAAAATGATGGTGGCAGGTACATAGGCAGACGAAAGCGGTCCACCCTTTACTGTCCAGATCCTTACCCTCTCCTCCTACCAATAGTGGAACATGCCCCCAACCCCCCTGTTTATCATCCAGTCTCCTGCCTTGTCAGGGTGAAACAAGATGTGAAAAAGCCCAGTGGAGCTTCCAGATCCCAACACATGTTGGCCACAGGTGCACTAAGACCCAGGAGGTGACCCAGAGTTACCTCAGGGTTCATAAAACTGTAAGCATAATCAATTTACATTGCTGTTTTCTCCCCTTTCCCACACCCATGGGTTTCTCTTGAGTACTTACTGGTAAGCGCCTGTACACTAGGAAGAAGGTTATATATACTGAAACTGTCCAACAACATGTCAATTATTTTTTAAAAACTAACCATAACCCTAACACTGGGGCTGCTTCTAGCTTCCAGACAGCATGCTCTCCATCTTTCTCAGTATACTTTTGCTTTGCTTAATTAACTCCTATCGTACTGTCCTAAGTCTGTCTCTTGACTGAATTCTTTCCTTTCAGAAGACGACTGAGCTCTAAATGAACTGGTAACAATGGTGTCCTGTTAAGTGGAGTGTAAAGTCAAGGGAGAAAAACAGACAAGCTCTTGAGATAAAATATACAGTTATATCTTAGGACATAGGTTTTGTGAAATAAAATGAAATTTTGTGGTCCCCCATGGTGGTCCCGCAGGCAAGGAGAGCTATGAAAAGCTGTAGAGGCCCCAAGAAAGCTGACGCTGTGCTGTGACAATACCCTGCAGCCACTGCTGCCTGTGTCACAGGCTTATAGTCCCTGTCCCCTTATGGGCAAACAGGAAAACACCAGCCTGGAATGCTCAAAAGAAGATAAACTGGTCTGGCTTTCTGTCTCTAGTAGAATTATTTAGAAGAATACTTAGCAGTCCTAACCATTGCTTCCTCCTGCATATAGATGCTGTCAGAATATTCATTGTGTATTCTTTTAGACACTGTCCCAATGTATTGCTTAGCACTGATTAACCCCCTGTTGTAAAAAAGTATTTAAAATGTTTTCAAACAATGGGGCTTTGGAGAAGTTTATCAGAAGACGCTGATAAACTGATCTTCAGGCCTGGTTTTCAGTAAGAAGCTGAATAAACTCCCCTCAAAATGCAACAGCAGGGTTGGTTTCAACAGAGTTTTATAGGCTTATATGCAGATTGCTCAGTATTTATAGACTGTTGTAGGGACCGAGGGCAGGCTACTCCAAGATGTGCCATTGTGACATGCTGATTATTTCAGACGTGAAAAACAATCAAAGCCCAAAGACTCAGGAAAAATCTCTGATCTGCATAAAAAGAACTTGGAGGAAGTGCTTCATGAAGAGAGCTACCACCGTAGATAACTACATCATAACGTAACCTTGGGGTGGTGGACAGGGGGCAATGTGGCAAGGTCTGTTAAAATGACTCTCTCTGTCCCATTCGTTCTGTGTGGCCCAGTGTCTTACCTGAGGGTTTCAGCCCTGGGAAAGTTCACTGTGGATTTGATGGGACCTGAAAAATGACAGTGGAATGTTGTGGGCAAAAAAGGGGCTCACATCAAGCTTTATTCTCACGGTGGCAGGTCAAACACTAGAATCATGTCTGCACCCTGATCCTGGCAGTCTGAAGCAGCAAGCCTGTCTCAGTGTCTGCTGCCCCCAGCTCAGCCCTTGTCTTGGGTGCTGTCTTCCCTCCAGGCCTCTGTCCTCCTGCTCTCCTCTCTCTGGCTCACTCCTCTAGGATCTCCTGCGTCTGCTTCAGGCTCTTCTCTAGCACTGGGCAGAGCTCTTTATATAGCAACATAGGCAATAATGGCTTATTGCCAACAGATGTAAAAGCATGTGCCCGTGCAGGAGGCTGTAAGTCTTACATCATTGCACAAACACAGTGGGAATCAGGTGTATTCCCACTGGCCATGGAACTTCCATTTCCCTACACCCAGAAAACATTTGTTTACCTAATATTTATGCTTTCATATTTAATTTTAATATCTTGGTAGGAGACATTATGGTAGACACACACACACACACACACACACACACACACACATATATATATATATATACAATTTTAGAGTGTTAAAGATAAAATTCATTCAAGTAAATTTGAAGATTTAATTGGTTTTATTAAATAATTTATGAGTTGGATAGCATCCCCTCTAGCAAGTAAGGAGATGCTCTGAAGAATGGTACAAAATTAGGTTTTTACAGATGGGAAAGGAGAAGAGTTATTAGCCAAAGAAAAGAATGGATCGATTCAGGCCAGGTCACTTTCCCTTGGGGGAAGGATGGGGGTACTTATAATGCAGATTGCCTCATTTTCTTTTAGGGACGATGGAGATGGCACATGCCACAGATTATCTTATTGATGATGTTAGCCAGAAAATTCTTGAGTACATTTCTAGGGGTGGTTGAAACTGTAATTGGGTTCAAGCATTAGTCTCTGGTTTGGTGACTTGGCTCAGCAGAAGGGACACCATGTCAGGCCTGTGTCTCTTTTTAACAAGATGAACGAATACCATACGTGTGATTTGTTTTCAAGAGGGAAAGCTGGATTATGGACCAGAACCAGTCTGGGCATCACTTCAGTTCCTTAACTAGTTTTGTGATTTTAGGTAAGATAATCTCCTCCCCACACCTGGTTTATTTCAACATCAGAAAAATAGGGATAATCATATTCCCTTCAATCAAGAAGGTTATACAGAGAGGCTTGGTTATATCTCTCTTGCTTGTTCTATAAAATGAAATGCAGTGTTACAAAACACTTGGATATAATAGAGCTCTCTGTAGGGGAATATGGTTTCTTATCATTTTATTTCTGGATGTTTCTCTGTGTTTGAAATATATCATTATGCATTATACATTTTCACAAAGATGGATATATCATATAACAGTTTCCTAATTCACTAAACTGTGGATGTCTTTGTTCCTGGACTATGACATGGTACTATTTTTCTGCAGTATACAATTTGGTAAACAATATAATACCAAATAAATAAGAAATTAAAATAAAGATTGCCGAGCACAATTATTTGTCAAATTTAGGTTAGAGCTTATTGGCATATTTTTCCTTCTTC
Source organism: Manis javanica (assembly GCF_040802235.1). Lineage (NCBI taxonomy): Eukaryota > Metazoa > Chordata > Mammalia > Pholidota > Manidae > Manis > Manis javanica. Next base: position 12,193,289 of record NC_133165.1, read on the forward strand.
AGATATTATCATCAGCCTAAGGTTTAGTACATGAAAACCTTAAAAAAAAGAAAAAGAAAAAAGAAAGTAAGTTTGTTATGATCTGTTAGGCCAACTACCAAAAGGGACTTCCAATTCCCCCAAGAAATTACCATATGGTAATAAGAATTTCTTTTTCCAGAATGTCCCTTAAATTGAAGCTTGGAGATATTAAATAAAAGCAGATGGCAGTAATTTAATTTTAATAGGCAGTTTGAATTTATCTCAAATGAGATGTTTGTAATGATAGACTTGGATTCAGCACACAAAAAGTCATTTCGTGTGCCACGGACAAAGGAAGTCGGATGACTAGGGCCAGTATCTGTGGGGTGGGAAAATGCCCTCTTCCCACAAGAAGTTATTGCTGGATACATAAGCAATTGGCAAGGATATTTAATCCTCTTAGAGGGAGGGAAGAAAAAAGTTAGAAACAATAATAGAAAACATGGTCATCCTCTCTCCCTTCTACAGAAAGATACACTTCTTGCATGCACAATTCTCTTACTCTCTGCTCAGAAATGCACTGCAAGGTCTCAGCCAGGCATGACATCAGGTTCCAACCCAGGATCTCATGATAATCTCCACATCAGATGAGAGGTGAGCTTCTCTTCCATGAGATATCCAGTGAAGTAAAAAAAAACAAGTTATCTTTCTCCCACTTAAACAACATACAATGGGAAATAAGTTCCTGAGAACTGCAATACACACTCCAGTGTCTAGTGTCTAAAGCGGAAGGAGGAGAGGCCCACAGTTCCTTCTGACATCTTCAGGTCAAGGGTTCTGAAGGCACTACCCTGATAGTGTCCTGAATTTAGCCTCAATTCTGTTCTTTGGGAGTAGTTTCTCCATGGTTTTTGGATTCTTTGTGAGGATTGCCTTATCCCTTTCTGGCTGCTCTAACAAGATACCACAGGCTAGGCAGTTTAAGAACAATAGAAGTTTATTGCTCACCGTTCTGGAGGCTGCCAAGTCTCAGATCCAGGTGCCAGGACGGTTGCTTTCTGGTGAGGCCTCCCTCCCTGTTTACGGCCAGCACCGTCCCCTTGAGTCCTTGCTTGGTGGGAAGACCAGGGGGCTCTCTCCCATTCAGGAGGGCTCTGTTTTCATGACTTCAGAACCTCCCGAAGACCCCACCTACTAATACCACATCAGGCATTAAATTTCAACATACAAATTTTGGGGTAACACAGACAAGACATTTCAGGGCATAGAAAGGCCTTTCTTTGGCCGTATCTAGAAATAAGTCCCCTTTGGAGTTGAGTAGCATTTTCAGTCCGATTCCTCCCTGCAAATAGTGGAATCTTGAAAGTTTTCTGTGTTTTAATCCATGCTCCGGCGCTTTTGCAGTACTACTCTGAAATCCACCCCCTCATTTTTTTTTTTCTTTATGTACCAGTATTCACACCCATAATATACTGGAAAAATACCTTTTTTCCTAGATTGAAAACAATAATAAAATTTATGTTATCTCACTATACTGGTTAAAAATATGCAGCCCCTCTAGAAACCTCCTATAGTCCGTAGGAAATCTTTTCCACTTCTCTGTGGATTCATTCTGCTTTTAGTAAAATCAGTAATCCTCTCCTCCTCTGCTGCAGATCTTCCCATTTTTTCTACAGGTTTCCAGCCAGTGGGAGGCATGGCACTAGTGCTTCCTCCGCACTGAGTGAGTCGATGTTCCTCGTGTAAAGGCCTTACCTTTTCAGACAAAATTCTACTTTGAAACTATAAAGTTAGCCTTAAAAGGATTTTATGCCAAGGTGGTCATAACAGAAGCTCCTAGGGCACTAAAAAGGCACGGTGGAGTCCAAATTAGTGAGACTACAAGCAAACAAACGAACAAACACAAATGCCCAGAAGTTCAGAAGTAAGATAGGGAAATGTAGAGACCAAAAATTTCAATGAGGATAAAGACACAGCTCCGTTGGAGTAAGGGAATGAAAGAAAATGGTAGTGGTTAGAAAAGAATTTTGGAACTCATACAATCAGAAATATTAGAAAGAGTATATATTCTCAGGAGAGGAAGAAAGATTGGAATTATGTCTTAAGTATTCTTATTTAACTTTGTTTATCATATAGTGTATCGAAAAGATGTTATTTCTTCCATTTTTTTTCTCAGAAATATCCTTGGCATACATACCATCTGTAACATGTAAAAATAGGTACACACAAAAAAATCACTGTATTTGAGTTCATACCATCTGTAACATGTAAAAACAGGTATATAAAAAAATCACTGTATTTGAATTCACATATAATTTCAGAGATGAACATTAAAATTAGATTAAACGTTATATGCCATGGTAGAAAAAGGAACTGCTAATACATGCCATTTTCAGTACAAAGATCATTTGCTAGAAAATATGGTCTTAATTCGAATTAAAGTGTCACATCGAAACTTAAAAATATAGTTTCTTTCTAAACAAAGCAGCTGTGGTACCAAAATCGGAACCAGTGGAAACAATGGGTAGATGAATGATTTAATTCTTAGAAAGAATTAAGTTTGCCATGAATTTTAACTAACCTTGAAATCTGGTCTCTAACCTAGTAAACTTCAATTCACATAGTTAAGCATTATTGTAGAAACACATTATCCACTATTTGTTTCAGACAAATATAAAGAATTTTCTAAAAATGATATCTCCAGCTGGTTAGATTATCACTTTGGAACTTAAAAGAGTTGTAATTGCTTCTGCACAAGTCTGTTATCCAAAACAGTGATAGATTAATGGTAAAATAAAATCTTCTATGTAATACCTGGTCCTTTTGTCAAAAATCTCTTGACTGAATGCGTAGAGAAGCTTTTGGGAATCAGAGTTCTGAAATGAGCACTATAATTTGGAGATTTATATTCAAAGTTCCAATTGTGTTGACACATTTATTTATTCATTCTTTCAAAAGGCATGGTGATGGAGATTGGGAATACAAGGCTAAACACAATGATGTCTTCGCCCAACCTTTTGAAAACTGGCTTCATAGATAAAATCCTCAGGAGTTCTTACTCTCAAATCATTATTTCTCATCAGCTTCAGAGCTAGAAAGGATACTTACCATGGGAGAAGGGTTTTTTTAAATTAATCAAGTGCTTCTCTGGTCTCTCCTGAGGTTATGTGAAAATGTAGAACTTACTGAGATGCATTGAGGAAATATGTTATTGTCTAGTCTACTTTAAATTCAGTAGCATGGAAGTGAACATTTTCAGAACTATAATAATAATTCAAAGTTTTAATTGAGGATCGGAAGAAAAAAGTATGTGTATGGACTTCCTGGTGATTTAGGAATGATTGGTGGTATTTTTCTCTTTAATGTTGGATATGTATTTTTATAATTATATTCTAACAGAGTATTATTGTATTTCCTTGAATCTAAGATGCCGTAAATAGGAAATACATGTTTAATTTATGCACAATTTAAAAGAAAAACAATACCAAAAAACAACATACAGTTATTGTTTAAAAAAAAGAAAAATCTTCATTCCAGATATCTTAAAATGGGAAAGTTAATATTGAAATCAATAAAATAGGACATATACACAAATAAATATTTTATTCTTTTTTTTTAGGTAGCTGTAGATTCATGAACTTGTCAGAAATGATGCAGAAAGATTCTATTTACCCTTGATCCAGTTTAACACAGTAATACTGTGAGACATAATCCCTCAAAACTACAGTACAATATCCCACCCAAGAAACTGACTTTGTTACAGTCCACGACCTTATTTGGCTTTCCCAGTTTTCATTCTACTCATCCCTGTGTGTGTATGTGAATGGGTATTTTGGACCTCAGTAATTTTCACATGTACCTCTTTGTGCATCACCACCACATTCAAGATACAGACCAATTCAATCAGAGCATGGGCAGCTCCTGTTGTCCCCCCTCCCACTCCTGGACTCCACTCTTAACCCCTAATGTATTCTTCATTTCTATACTGTTTTCATTTCAAGAATGTGATATTTTGGTAATGGCTTTTTGCAGTCAACATAATCTCTGGAGATTCATCCAAGTGTAGCATATACTAATATTTCCCTCATTTTTATTGCTGAGCCGTATCTATGGTATGAATATACCACAGTTTGCTTAAACAGTCACACATTGAAGAACATCTGGATTTTTTCCAGTTTTTAGCTATAACGAGGAAAGCTGCTCTGAAGAGTCATGAACAAATGAACATAAGTTTTTTTTGTGAATATAAATTTTCATTTCTCTGGAATAAATGTCCATTAGTGCAACTGCTTGGCATTAGTTTTGCAAGTTCATTTTGTAAAATATATTTAGTTTCACAAGAAACTTTCAAACTGTGGTCCAAAATGGAAAACATTTACCCTTGCATAATGTACGAGCTTTCTACATTTTGTGTTATTAGTACTTAAAAAAACAATTTAGCTATTCTGATAGGTAGGTAGTGATCCATTATTGTTTTGATTTGTATTCCCTAATAGTTAAAAAGGTAGAACATTATTTATATGCTTATTTGCCAGCTGTGTATCCTCTTCAGTGAAATATCTATGCTTTTTGCCCATTTTCCAGCTGAATTGTTTGCTTTTTTCCCTGTGGAGCTCTGAGTTCTTTATGTATTCTAGATACTAGTCCTTTTTTGGATTTGCAAATCTCTTCTCACTGTATATAACTCATCTTTTCATCCTATCACAAATTATTTCACAAAGAATGAGTTACAAATTTTGATGAAGTTAAATTTACCAATTTTCCTTTGTACAGATTTTTCTTCTGGTGTCAAGAATTCTCTGCCTAATCCTAGATCCTAAAGATTTTCTTTTATGTTTTCTTTCCCCTAAAAGTCTTGTGGTCTCACATTTAAGTCAGTGATCCATTTTGAATTAATTTTTATATGAAGTGTAAACTGTAGGTTAAGTTTCTTTTTTTTTCCTTTTCCTGTGGATGTCCAATTGCTCCAGTGGCATTAGTTGAAAAGGCTGCCATTTCTCTGGAATTGCTTTTGGAACTTTGTTGAAAATCTTCTGGACATGAGTATATATTCTTGAACTTCAAAATAAAATAATGCTGGTCTTTTGGCTAAGCCTCTGTGCTATTTCTTATCTCTGACACAAATTCAGCAATTTACTTAGTAAGTCTTATAATCTATATTTCACTTCCATTTTCTATAAAGATAAAGGCTTAGCATTTGTACTCTACATTTCTTTAAAAAAATCTTCATATAAAGTAAGACTAAAACAATTTATTACAAATTTGAATTATGCATACATTCTTTTGTCACAAGATTGCATTTATTAAATAAATAATAAATATCTCATAGTTCTAGCCATAAGAGAAGCCACATGAAGATTTTAAACTAAGCAAATCGGAAATAAGGCATCCATTTCATGGCAATTATTGAGATACCGGCATCACTTCATTCATGCTTAATACATTTCCATTTTCCCAAGCAATGACTATTAATCAGAGCAATGTGGTAGCCAAAACACTTACCTTTTATAAAATCTCTAGGTTTTGCTTTAAAAGCTTAAACTTTAAATCCCTTTCCCAGAGTTGGCAAACTATGACCTGTGTACAAATCCGTCCTGTTACCTGTTTCTGTAGATACAGTTTTATTGAGATCTCATCATATCCGTTGGTTTATGTGTTGCCTCGGTCTGTTTTCACGTTACCCAGGCAGAATTAAGCTTCTCCCACAGAGACCTTTTCGTCCACAAAGCCTGGATTATTAATTGACTGGTCATTTATGTTAAAAAATGCTTTCTTGGAGGTGACATATTTAATCACCAAAACATGGGCGATAGCAGGCTATGCTCATTTAAAAATGATGGGGGCTACTAAATGTGAACAGGGTATCTATGTCAGCTTGTACTTACATAGGGAATACTCAACTTCTGAAAAACTAGCTCCCAAAATTCATTTATATATCATTTACTATTCACGAGAACATATTTACTAATTCATAAAATGACTTTCTCACCTACAATGCAGAGAAAATTGTTCTTGGGAGTCAGTCGTTGTACTAACTAGCATTGTTTTCTCTATCTCTTGTAAACTCTTGTGAATCCTGAATTTACTGAAAAAAGGTCAAATCAAATCCTATTTATAATAACCTGCAAAATATTATATGCCTACAAAATCAGCAGATTCAATTTGGACTGAACAGCACAACATGTCTTGTTTCAAAAGGATATATTTCCCAGGACACAGAAGTGACTTTTTCACAATGTGTAGCAGGAAGGAGACTTTGACGACCATGTTTTCAAAGGTTGTCTATTTCGTGTGATATTAATGTCAAACAGCTTCTTCATATATTTTCTTACCTTCTCAGATTTTCTCGAGTCAAGATAAAAATCTGCAAGTCTGTCTAACTTTTAGTAATTATGATAATGATAATATTGAAGGTTTACATGCTAAACATGGTTTAAGTTTTCATATGTATTAACACAATCCTTATAACAATACCATGCGACAGAATTGTTACTACACTCAACTTATAGATAGGTATATAGAGATAAATAACTTCTACCAGGTTATGCGAGTAATAAATGACAGAAATGAAAATAGGTCCCTGTCAGTGATTAAAGAACTGATGGGTCTTAATCACATAGACTTTTTTTGGAAGACCTCCTTCTACAGATTTATTCCACCCAACAAAAGATTAATAAACATTTAGAACTGATAGGCCCTCTTGGTGGATTGATTCCCTCATCTCTTTGCAAAGTCCCTTTCTCTCCCAAGCTTCTCTGCTCTAAAGTCTACTTCAACACCAATATAGTCATTTCTGCTTTAAAATGTTTTTTATGTTTTCATGGCATATCTTTTTTACCTACTTACCAATCATCCCTATGGTGCTGTATTGGAAATGAATGTTTTGTAGAAAGCATGCTGTTGGCTAATGCCTTTTGTGCATTCTACCAATAATGTCTTTTAATTTGCACATATATAATTTAAATTTACAGTAATTATTCATATGTTGTGCTTAAAATGAGCCATTTTATCATGTGCTCTCTGTTTCTTGTGTTTCTCTTTCCTCTGTTTTGCTTACCACCTGGGGGGTTGTTTGTATATTCATTAGGGTTCCATCTTAATTAATGTATAGTGTGTCCAAGTATATCACTTTACATAGTTTTCTTTGTGGTCGTTTCAGTGGTTACATACATAACTTATTACAGCTACTAATATTGAAATTTTATATGGCCTTGAAGTGAAATACAGGAAACTGACTTCTGTTTAGTTTCCTTTACCACCCCCACTTTTTAGATATAATTCTCCTCTATATACACCTTGAGCACCACATGAGATAATAACTTTGCTTCAATTATCCAATATTATTTAAGAGACTCATGAGAAGTAGGTCGTTTATATTTCCCTTACTTTTTAACAGTTACAGTATTTTTCTTTCTTTTTTTGAAGTTCCAGGTCTTCCTCTGCTGTTGTTACCTTTTTAGTTTGAGAACTCCCTTGAGCCATTTCTAAAGGGTAGGTTTGCTAAAGCAAGGAATCATCTGTTTTTCTTTATGGATAATGTCCTTATTTCCCCTTCTATGACACTCATGAAGGGTATTTTTGTCAATGTGAATATTGCCCAATAATCCGATGATTTTCTTCCATCCTCAGAGAATGATATATACCTTTCATCTTATCTCAACCCTAGGTATGCCTATATTTTCTATTGTCTTGATTTTTAAAACGTGTTATTACTTATTAAATGGAAAAAAGGGCATAATAATTTAAGCCAGGAGATTTGGAGGACTTCATAGAATTTTGTGACTTCGGTGGAAACTTTACTTTTTCTGGGTCGAGGTCTTCTCATTTCCATAAGAAAGAGGAGTAACTGTGTGAACCCCTTCCGGGTTTGTGATCCTTCGTAGCATTGGCAACATGGTATTATGGTGCCATGGTCTTATTCCTTAACAGTTTACAATTTTTTTATGTCAGATATATTTGCTATTTTGAGAAGAAAAATCCTCATTACCTTTTAACATTTTTATTCATTTGAATACAATTTTACCCCTTATGGGTTGTAAAAATTATAATACAGTGTTCTCATTGAGAATTCTAGTTATATGTACAAAAGTAAATAATTAGAATTATATCCAAAATTGTTTAAATTTGGGCTAGACTAAATTATTTCCTCAACTCTTCATTATAACTTACAAAGCTGTTTGGTATCACAATGTATTTGACTAATTGTTCTGCTCCTATTTAAGTACTGGTAAATAGGTTTTCTTTTTTTCTCTTTTTTTCTCTTTTTCTTTTTTTCTCTTGCTGATTGACCTTAAGAACGCATATTTGAGTAAACTATACATTAGTTATAGTGATAACTAATAGTTCATTTACAGCAATTTTAAGAATTTTCTTGATCATGACCATTTTCAAATCATCATGTTGATATGTTTATAATATCTATCAAATATTTTCAAAATTATTTTAAAAACTAAACACCAATCTTAATGTAATCATAATATAATTGGACATAATTATCTGAGAAAGGACATGCATTTCAATATAAAGTTATAAATGAAATGAAGAGGTAATGTAAAAAGTTCAAAAGAAAAATGGTTGGAAAAAAAATGAGAAAATGTTGCCTTGCTCAGAAAATGTTACCATTTTCCAGTCAGATATTGAAAACCCATTCAGACAAATGTGTATTCTTTCTTGCCTTTAACATTGCAATTCCTTTCCCAAAGCTTTGAATGGAAAATAAAGATCATAAAGAACCATTCTTCAGTTATGGGAAAGCTGAAGCCATTGTTGAATTTGTTGAATTACTCAATTATTCCCAAAAAGTCCTACAGGGGTTGCCAAGGGTGATGGTAATGAATGAAATTGATCTAATCTTGCAATATGAAAAGAATTTCTTGGAGTGGAACACTTTTTCACAGAGGAATCTTCAGGGAAATAACTGGCAAAAACATTCTTTTTTTTCATGGAAGGAAACTTATTAACATGACATATAAGAGAAAGCATGGACATTTTAAATCCTCAAGCAAAAGCTTGTCTATTAGAGCCTCACAATAATACTGGCTTCAAGGGAGTTTGCAAGCATCGTGAAAGATGAAAATGCCAAGCTTGACTTGGTTATACACAGGCATTCTAGGCCAGGACTTTTTAATTCTTCTTATGTAGTAATATTAAATTTAATTTACTTTATGACCTGTCAGGTAAAGGCTTCAAGACTTGTGAGGCTACGAGGCATCTTTCATGTACTTTACAAACTGGCACGAATAAATGGCACTCTGATTTTCATTCATAAAGCAGAGCTACTACAGGTGACCTTACAGTACTGGACCGCAGTGATGAATTATACCTCTATGATAGTTTATAGCTTTCATAGTTCTTTCATATGTATTTGGTTACCTGAATACTGTAGCAACCTCAGCAACTGTTATGACAACTGCAATGCTTCTTTAATTCATTTTACCACCTACTGACTCCATGACAGCGGTTCACTATTGCAATACAAAAATGGAAGCCCATGCTAGCTGATCTCACTTTCAATTCATGACCAGCAATCTCAAGTGGGCCCTTAACACCTCCAGGCAATTTTACTATTTACTAATTGACTCCCAGTCAATTTGCTCTCTTATTTTTCACAAGATGACTTCACAACTCTTCCCTCTCTCACACTCAGCTGATAACTTCGCTTCTCAATTACTGAACATGACTACTTTCTGAGTTATTTCTTTACAGTTTGCCTTTCTTTTCCCCAGACTTACAAATACTGTGATTCCATAGGGCTCAGTCCCTGTACTTTTCTTCTTTAGCTGCAATTAATCTTTTTTGACCTCATCCAGACTGAATATTTACATGTCATCTAAATGCTGATTACTTCAAATTTACATCTTCAGCTATTCACCCTTCTGAACTCTATATTTAAATATTTCAATTGCCTATTTAACATTTTTTACCTGAATATATTATTAGGCATCCCCAATGTTAATGAATATGAAACTGAACTTCTGCTCTTTCCCTCACAAAAATACTCCTTTCCGAGTGTATGGCAACTCCATCTTTCCATTTGCTGAGATCATTTCTCATGTCCTGTATCAAATGTACCTCTCAATGTTTGCATTTTCTTATTGTTCATTCAATTTATCAACAAATCATCTCCAACCAGCATTATTACAAGCACATCTAACTCCGTTCTCTGTTTCTACATTTTTCTTTCTTTTATCTGTTTTCAACACAGCAATTGGGTTATGCAATATAATAAATCAGATCCAGTCACTTCTGTGCTCAAAGCCTTCCAATATGTCCCCATTTTATTCCATTGCTAATGAGGTCACAGCTAATTCTCTGACCTTAGCTCTTTTGATTTTTCCCTCCTGTCATTTGATCTACTCCAGCCACATTAACCACAGACTTTTCTGGACCACAACAAAGACACTCTAATTTTGGGTTTCTTCCACAGAGTTCTTTGGACTCCTCTTTCTCATTTTTTAAAGGCCTGTGCTCAAATGTCCTCATGTCTTAGAGATCTTTCCTGATGATTCTATGAAAAAATAGCCAACTCTCCAAAACTGGCTTCAGTGAATCTCTAGCCTCATATCCTGCTCTTTATTTTTTTGGTCATAACATTTTTTATCTAAAATCTATAGTGCAAAAATTTTTGTGTGTTTTAAATGGTGTTTGGCACACAGAGGTGCTAATAAATATTTACTAAATAAATAAGCACTATAGGTTCTTGGGATATTTGCCTGTTTCTGTCTCTCTAACCATCCATTACCTTCACTAGGCTATATTCTACACGTAAGAATGGACTTTTGTCTTTTGTTTGAGGCTGTGCCTCTGAGATTAGACCACTGCTTCCTTTATGGTTAGACTTGATCAATATATAAATGAATGAACAAATTTTTTAAAAAGTATCAGGCATTAATCCTAAAAATGTCCAAATAAATTGTACAAATTTACATTGTTATATCAATTCAAATTGACTTGAATTCATATCCTGAGTTATAATCTGGTGTCAGTTCACATTTTCATACCATTTTCTTCCATGGATCTCTCAGCTTCTATATACAACTGTAGCTCAACAAAACCAGGCCAAATTTTATTCCTGAATAAAACAGGAAACTGCACCTATTTTGCATGTTGTTACTTCTGACGTGGATGCTCTGCTTATTCTGACTGCTTGTTAATATTTTCTTTATCTTTCAAGACCCAATTCAAATGTTTGCTTCTCATCGAAACCTTTCCAGATTTCACCATGCAGAATTAATTACTCTCTCTTTTGGTATTTCTCAACTCATTTATGCATTCATTAAACAATTAGTTATTGAATTTTCCAGGGAGCATACTATGCATTGTGGAGAAAGGCATGGCTATCTAGATGAATATTTTACTGTGAATGTCCTACAGTAGGTTTTCTAGGGCTTTACAGAAATTGCATGTTGTTATTAACTTTTTTTATATACGTACTACCACAATCTTTCTCTGAACAAGTTCCATGAATTTTCCTATTTGTGGTAATTGTGGTTCTGAACACTGTTTGGTATATAACAAACTTAGAAAAATGTTTGTTGAAAAAATTAAAATATCCCTTCACTTCAGTGCTATTTCTACAGCTGTATGCTAAAACTTCCATAGTTTCTCTGTTATGCACATTTTTCTCTGGTAAAAACAGCATCTGATCTCTCCACACTCAAACCAAAGGGAACATAATTTCAGTCCATTGTACCTCAAGTTTCATTTTTGCTTCCTCCCCAATTGCCCATTGGCTGTTCCTTCAGTTGAATATTTCTACTGTGATTTAAAAAACATTATTTAAATCATATGTCTATTAACTAGAGAGAGAAACATAACATGTTTTTGACCTAGAGATTTGGGAGTGTCCCGTCTTCCACATGTATTTTGCTTACTTACTCACTTTATGAGGTATTCTTTTTCTCCCAGATACAAGGGCTCAAGAGTTAGGCTGTTTGGAATAAATTTGAAAGATCTGTTCCTTTTACAGATATTCAAGCCAAGATGGAGACACTCCTTAAGATGCTGTGGTAGGCAACTTACACCTGTTGTTTAACCAATAGTTTGTCATGAGCTAAACCACTCTTCAGAGATAGGTATCAAGATTTGCACCATTATCAAGAGCCAATTGGGAAATTTTCAACTATGAGAACACTACATTCTTAACCTAATTCAGCCAATGAATACATGTAGGTTCCTATTTCCTGGTCTCTGCAATATTTCTTTTTCCTAGACTAAAAACACCACTTCTTTAAAACGGCAGGAGTCTTGAACTTTTCCATGGTCCCTTAATCAGTCTTGCTAGTGATTCTTCTACACATCTCCCATTTCTGATCTTTTCTGATGTCACATCAGGTGTATGGGATTCTTGTGGTAGGAGCAGCTCAGATCTTCACGAAGAAAGATAGCTATTAGTATCTAGCAGCTGTGGTCAAGACCTTTTAAGAAAGATTCCTTAAAGTTCATTTTCTTTTGAGTTTTGTAATGTAACTCAAATATTACTTTTTTGAACATATCAGCAACACTCCTTTTGGTTTTATGACAATTTTTTTAAAGGAAGATATTACTTTGAAATTATACCTTATAATGAGACTGTAGCATGTTTAAAATTTTTGTTTTCATTTTGATTAATAATTATTGGTCTATTCAAATTTTCTAGTGCCTTTTGTGCCAGTTTTGAGACTTTTACCCTGTTTAATAAATTTGTCCATTTCTTTCTGTTGTTGGAATATAGTTGATATATAATATTATATTGGCTTCAGGTGTACAACATCGTGATTCAACAATACATACTAAATCCTCACTCTAAGTGTAGTTAGCATCTGTCAACCTACAAAGATATGATATTATTGACTATATCCCCTATGCTGTACTTCCGGCTTGTTTAATTTTGATTCTTTAAAGAAGGTGTAGAAAGACATTTGCTACTAGAGTTCATCAAAATATTAAAATATTTCAAATTTGGAATACTAAATTGTAACTAGAATTATATAACAGGAAATGATCATTTAAGGAAGCAAGTCTTCTTATCAATATTGATTTATACTTGAAAATACAAATTTATTTAATATGAAAAACAGTAAACATTGATTAAAAAGGACCATTGACAAAATCTGACTTCTTTGGATATGGGATAGTCATAATCAACAGTTGAAGATTTAAAATGATTTCCCCAAATGTCTTTTTATCTTGGAATCATTTTCATGGTAATGATTTCATAAATGTATATAACCTAATAAATGTAGTACGCATGGTTTTATACATACTAAATATATTTATTCAATTAATCTAATCTAAATTTAGTTCCTCTAATTTGATGTGATTATTAGGTATCAGTTAAGACACTAAGGAAAGAGAGAAACCTGAATAAATACATACCCCTCCTTCAAGGATATTCTGGAATAATCTTTCTGATGTGAATTTTTTTCCCTAGTTATTTCATATAGTTTTAAGAGATAGACCATTTGATTTTCTTATAGGACATCTAACAGAGTGAATTTCAAATTAAATTGAGCAACTTATTAATCAAGGGCTTATATGTGTGAACAGAAGTTATTTAACTAATGCTTTTAACTAGATTGTACTGATCTTTGAAGGTTACTAATGACACTTGATTTACTTCAGTGACTTTACCATTTCAATGACTTTGCACCTTTCTACACCACTATCACAGTATCCTCAATAATAAATGGCAATTATTAAAGATTTTAATACATCAGGTGCTCTTCAAACAGCTTTTATGACATCTAATTTGATCCTCATAAAGACGTAGAGTTATTATCACTGTGCACTGTGTTGAAATTGGAAAGTGAACCACAGAGCAGCTTACACAGTGCATAAGTAGTAGAGTGAAGATTCAACCCAGAGAAGAGTGAGCAAAGACATAGTTGTCTCTGTAATTAAAGCTTCAGTTAAGCTATTACTGCAGAGACTGCACACCATAGCTTCAAGATGCTTCAAGAACCAACTGGTAGCCAACAACTCTATGTTGAACTGCCCACACCAGAAGTGACAATTTGTAATTTTTCATTTTATAAATACTTATTTAGCACTTAGTATTTGCCAGATACTCTTTTGCATTAACACAGAAAGTAAGATTTTTGGCTTTATGAAACTGATATTTAGGAAGAATAGAGACTGAAAAATAGATGCACAAGATCATTTCAGAGAAAGGATTGTATTATGAAGAAAACTGGCCTAGGCCAGTTGCCTTAGTTCCTGGGAGACAGTCTTTAAACCCTTGGAATTTCCTGAGTGATGGGAGTGCCATTGCTGTTCATGGTGGATCCTGATAGTTTATCCTAATGAGATGATTGATGGTGGGCTCCTGGACACTTTGCTCTAATGAGAAGATTCAGAATGAGAGGTGGCCATGCCAGAAAGCTAACCATCTGATTAGAGCTTTAGGTTTTGAGCCAAGTGATAGGAGCCAACCTCTGGGAGGACGAAGGGGACTGCAGACTGTGTTCAACCACATGGCCAATGACTCAATTAATGAGTCATGAATAAATGTAATAAAACCAGAATAAAACTGGATGCAAAAGCTTGTGTGCACTTCCTTGGTTGGTAATACACATTGATGTAAAAAGGGGGTGACTTGTCCTCACTCCATGGGTGAAGGGAACTAGTAGCTTTGCTTCTGGGACCCTCCTAGACCTCATGTTACATGCCTCTTTTTTTGGCTGGTCTTTATTAGGACCCTTTTTGCAATAATTAAACTGCAATTATAACATTTTTTATTGAGTTCTATGATTTGTCTAATGAATTATCAAAATTGAGAGGGTAGTGGGAACTCCCAAATTGTAGATGTTTGATATAAGTTGTAGGTGGTCTAGAAACCCCCCAAGCTTGAAGCTGATGTCTGAAGTGATGGCAGTTTTTGAAAGATTGCCCGCAACCTATTGTTTAGTTTAATTCTAGGTAGTTAGCCTCAGACATCATTGCAGAAATATAAGTGTTTTCTGGGTAGTTAAACAAAGTGATATGAAAAGGAATGTTCTAGAATGGGGTATCAAAGAAGAGATGGATCCCAGGGGCAACACTGGAGCTAAAATATGAAAAATCATAAAGACCCAAGAATGAGTAATTTAGAGATAAAACACTCCAGGCAAGAGGAAGCAGCAAGTTCAATATCATAGAAATGTTTTGGGTGAAGAAAGAAGCTGACTAAGTCTCCAGAATAAGAAAACGATAGATGACAAAGACCGATGATAGATCGTTAAAAGCTAGATTTAACAATAGTGTAAAGATTGTTTCTGTTCACCAAAATTCACATTCTCCTTTTCTTTCTGACCTCACAGGTAGATCATGTTTCTGAGCATCCCTTGTAGTAAGGAAAGGTCATGTGACTGAACTCTAGCCAAGGGACAAAAAAACAAGTGGGTATGTGTTCTTTCTAGCCCACCATTTTCCATTCTCCTTGTGGAGGGCTTGATGCAAATGACATTGAAAATATAGGGAGTGTTAGAGCTACAAGATGGACAGAAGATGCATTTTGGAATTGCAACAAGGAGGATTAAGAAAAAAAAAGCTATAATGCACAAAAAATAAATCTGTATTGTTTACAGCCATTACACATTTAGAAGTATCCTCTAACTAATACAGAATCAGATTTCTTAACCAATGTAAATCAATGTGATGACTTTTGTAAGTGTTTCTGACACTGGAGAGCTTTTAGGTAAGGAAAGATTTGATACCGAGGGTTGAAAATAGTTCTTAACCAGAATTTTAAAAAGGAATTTCTAAGCCATACATTTTAATAAGTGCCAGTAATTAAGCCAGTAAGAGAATAATCAGAGGTGGGTGCAATGATCAATATGGCAGCAAAAATAAAGTGTAATCTGAGGGTCAGGAGTTTGACGAAAGAATAAGAAGGAGCATATACACCGGGTGAATCATGGACAATTGCTATCCAGATACTAAAATGTTCTTATTTTGTTATTCTTGGCTTTAGCTGCTCAGTTCTTTTATATGCTAAACTTGAAGGCATAGGTTTGGGGTAAACAATAATAGTAATGATAATTTACTAAATATCAAATTTGATTTGGACACTGACTATGAATAGCATCTACAAAATTTCAATTACTTAAAATATACTATGCTGAAGGGACTATAGAACATTAAGATAATGAGATTTGGGACAGTTGAGGTTAAATAATTTGCACAATGTTTTCTAACTATTATGTAGTAAATCCTAGATTAGAACCCAGCTTGACTGACTTCACTGGCTTCACTCCTGTTTCTGAACCCCAAACTTAATCAGAAATAATCACTTTGCCGTGATTAGACAAATCCATCCAGATGACTGACTGATCTTGTCATTTTCAGTGTGGATATCCTGGCATCATAAAAAGATAATCATAGTTGTAATCTCTACTTGCCTAATTTCTTTTCTACCTACCTGTTGCAAATTTAATTAAGAACTTCAGTAATGAATAAGAGAAAGCAGAAAAAATATCACAGGATTCTAGGTCATTATTTTATATCACTTTAAGAAAAGTTGCCCCAAAGCATTCTTTCCACTTTGGTATTAGAGCAGATTAATATACTTGACAGTAGGCATAAAACTAATATTGCTGTAATTACATAAGACACAGAGTCCAAAGTGAAGGTACATCAACTACACAGCAGGCCTCCTATTTGCTAGAGCACCAATGGAATAGGTGGATTTAGGAAGGTGATAGCTTTTTTTGTTGCTTGGTGTATTTGGGGTACTCAAATACGTAACTTAGTCGCCTCGGTGGTATAAACATTAAAAGGCTATACCATAAAGTAATACTCTGTTTCCATTTGGCATTTACTAATGGTTTTGTTCCTTTTAAGTGATTTCCCAACATTTCTGAAAGAGAATGAAAATAACTTTTTTGGGAGCATCTGCTTTTCTCAGGTACTTTTGTAGATGCCATATTTTATAGACAAGGAAATAAAAACTCAGGTAAAGTTACTTGCTTGAAATTACAGAAAGTCTTTGGCAACAACCAAGATTTATACTCTGATCAACCTTAATATATACACATGTGATTTATAAAAATGTGTGATCTATTAAAAGTTTGAATTTATAAGCATAACTGTTTTCATATTAGACCATGGCATTTAAAATTTTAAAAAATGAGGACAAACTCTTTTTCTTTTCTTTTTCTTTCTGGAATCATGTTTGAGTCAACTCTATTCACTCACTCACTCATTTGGCAAATACTTATTGTATGCCAAATACATGCCAAGCATTTTGCTACCATAAGGCCTAAAGCAATGGGCATAGACCAAACTCTTGAACCTCATAGAATTTATATTTTAGGTACAGATAATAAAATTAATTAACAAGAGGTATGTTGCATGGAGAGAAGCTTTAAAATTCGAAATACGCAACAGAACTTTTTAAAAAAAGTTCTGTTAAAATGGACGTGTCTTTGTCTTCAACTGAATATAAAGTTATATAACTATTAATGCAGGTTGCTGAGTTAATTTCTTCTATTTAAAAGTTTGTTTTACTTTGAAGTGACCTACTGGAGTTGTTGGAAGATATATAATAGTTCTTAAATGACAAATAAGAAAATAAATCTTACAACAGTATCCTCCTGAGAAAAAAGAGATGTTTAAAGATTCTGGCAAATTTATATTGACTATTAAGGGAATTTCCTGGATATGCATAGAATCACAAATAGTGACATGTTTTTTATCTATATTCTGTTTATCTACATTTTAGACACACTTCTATACATATAGTTTTAACAGCCCTGTTGGTTAGCCAAAATAAAATATATAAAAACTTCCAACTACCGGCACATGAAAACGAGGGCAATGTTTAATAAGAAGAAAAAGATGTATCAAAAATCTAAATTGATTCACTGGGAGATGATTTAAAGCTTTTTGAACATCTGTTTAAAATGGCCCTTGAGAACATAGTTCTTGTTGAATTGAATGCAGATATTTGGAAAATTATGGCTTCTAAAGGACAATGCATATGATCCTCCTCAATTCTAACCCACACTTGTCTTACGGAGTTTAAAACAGATGCTAACAATTTAATGATATTTAATGAAATCCTTGTCTGGAGACCCACAGTGGAATGGTACCCACTGGTCATTATTCAGGCTTGCCTGGAATTCCATTTATTTCACATTTGCTCCTAAATGTAGAAAATATAATAACCAATGTGTCATAATCACAGTCTCAACACACTGCACTTTTTTCTGACTCACAGACTAAGTTTCCTTTTTTATTTATTTTTATTTAGGTGAAAGAAAATGGCTTTAAATGATAGGAACATCACCCTTTCGCTGTGTTTTCTCCATTATAGGAGATGTAACTGTGCAAAATTACTCTGCCCAGGGAATTGTTATTTGAAAGCTCTTTAAATCTCCTGTGAGAAAACAATCAAATGGCCATATAAGTATGATTGAAAAAATTCCAAATTGTTATCTGTGAAGCTACATTTGAAAGATTAAAATACAAATCCCTCTATTTCCATTTATTCTGCAGGTTTTTTTTTCTTTTTCAAGACAGCAGTAACTAATATGAAATAATTTGGTTTCTTTATTTAAATGAAAGCTCAAAAGTGCCCAGATTATATCTGATATTTTTTACATAGCAATATCCTTATATCAATTGAATTTTCTAAGAAATCCTTTTAGTTTTCATGTTAGAGGAAAGCAAAACAATATTCGAATAACTTACTTGTGAAGAATAATCACATTATAATAACAAAATTCTTTTGCTGTGTGGAATTTATTATAATTTGGGAAAAATTAAAACAGATTTTTTTCCTAATGTATTTTTATTTTGCACATTACATATGGTGATTTTATATTTCATGAGGCAGGGGGCTTGTCAGCTGAGTTTCATCACAAATATAAAATTGCATTCAGTTCTCCAGAAGAGAGCCCAGAACTGACCATCTTCTTTAACCTACATCTCGAGATGGAAAGCAAGGATGTATATTCATTGAGGATGAATGGGGACAAGTGTATATTTTCTATTGTAAAAGAGTCATACAAATCAACTTAAATAGTCAATTTGAAACACATTTTCAGTTTCTCGGGAAAATGTTTAAAATGTGACTCTTTTTTCTGTCCCAGCACACTTAGGATAACTCAGTATCACTGACACCAGTGGTTACCCAGGAGGACGGTTCCCATACCCCTCACCTCCTGACCCTGGGGACATTTAATAATTGTCACATCTAGTGGTATTGCTGGCATTTTGTGGTCAGAGGACATATATGTTAAGAGGACATATAAGCACAAGACAGCTCCTACACACACAAAAAAAATTATCTCATGTAAAACATCAATAGTGTCAAGGTTGAGAAACCTTGACTAAGGTGAAAGCAATTTTGTTATTTTCAGGCAGCAAGACTCACTGAAGAGTTCTATAGAATCCGTCCGTGAGGAACAATCGGTCTAGGAAAGGAAATAATAAAATAGTGCTTTGTTACTTGTGTTTATATACAAACATCTAACAACAGCAGTAAGCTATATACTTAATATCTTATATCAACTACTCCAGAAAAATAATTATGCAGGAAAAAAGCTATGGGACAGCATTTCAAACAGTCAAAAACGGCATTTTCATGAGTGTCTTGCTCCATGCACCTTTTCTCTGCACCAAGTAACTATGAAAATCCCTAGTCTAACAATTTTTATTGTTAGATAAAAATTTTGACATGTCTGATTAGAAAAAAAGTTAAACCCATGGCATGTACTCATGCATATTTGACCTTGAGCCTTTTTTCATGTTTCCAGAATGATTGGAAAGAACTGATGTTTAAGAAGAAATTCACCCAGAGTTTTTCATGGAAAGAGTTTATTTTAGGAGAGACTATCATTTATCCTTTCGAAATGTGTGAACAAAAGAATGATCTATGTATTTGCTAATTATTTTCTGTTACCTATACATTCTCAATCTGTTGCTTGTTAGAACAGTTAAATGGTTAATAAATGTTACTGGAACATAAAGGAAAATCATGAAATACTGCGAGTTGGATATTGTGGGCTATATAAAAAAATGTACAATACAATCCTGTGTCTCGAAAATCTTATACTGTGTTTCATGCACCAACACCCAAAATATTTCAACATTAAAAACAATAAAATTTTGATGACTCATCCATCTTTAATTAGTTCAGATACAGAAACCCTGTATGACAATTGCTGTGCTATGTACAGACATAGATCTAAACACAAAGACATTACAATTGCATGTAAATATTTCATGAAAACAGGGAATCATAGTCGGCGTTTGTTCAATGCTATGTTTTTCAGTAATTAGCATACAGCCTGAACACATAAGGCTTATTAAATATTTGTTGCATTAAAAAAAGTTAATAAATGTATTAATGCATATAGCATGCACCAGGTATAATGTCAGTTTAGAGAAGGAAGTAATATACATAGTCAGGCATGTTGTAAGGGTCTTCATGGGTGAGGTAGCATGTGAGCTGGGCTTACTTGATAAAATTATTGAAAAATAATGGGAAAATTGGGGAGGGAAGAATGATCTAGAAAAGAACACAGATATGGTTTGATACAAGTTAGGCTTTAGAAGATGAATCATTCTTATTAAAATGTGAGGGGGACTATTATAAATATGGGTTTGCAGCTCAAGAGAAGGGCTAGGGCAGCAATGTCAACGGAGGAGGCAGCCCCAGAGTGGTGACAGGAGCAGCTGGGGAGCAGAAGAGTGTCTGAGTGAGAAGACAGAGAGGAATACAAAAGGAAGGGGAGACAGAGAGACAGAGAGACAGAGACAGTCAAAGACTGAGCACTCACAGAAGTGAGGGCTACGGACAAAGATGAATCCTTCTACTGTTATGTAGGACCGTTAGAGCCAGGAGAAAACTGATTTTTAAAAAGAATTAGTGGTTCACAATGACCAATAATGATGAAAAGGAGTCAAATAAGATGAGGCTTCAAAAGGTCACTGGGTTTATCATTAGGAAGTCTCATATTTTTATACATATATTTCAGATAATAGGAGGAGGATAGAGGTCGAGGAAAAGTTAATGAAAGAGACGTGCAAATTTCACCCTTCTTTCCAGCACCACGTTCCTGGTTCACAGCCTCATTATATTTTACTTGGGTTACAGCCATAGCCTCCTAAAGAGCCCTTCCCTGGTACAATGTCTTTTATGCAGAGCTGCAATAGGAATCTTTTGAAATCTCAAATTTGAACATACGACTCCCTTACTTAAAAGCCATCACCAACTAGTCATATTTATAGTTCTCCATTTTTAACCTGGCACTCAATGCCCTTCATTTTCTTCTTCCAATTAATTAAGTTTATTTTATTTCTTTTTATGTTTCATCACAATGTGAATAATCATATAACAGGAAGTTTTCTGTATTTATTCCATTATATTTTGCCTCAATGTCTTTTCTCATGTTTTCATTTTTCCTATGTGAGAATACCTTTTTTTCAGTTTCTAATGTCAATATCCTAGACATCTTTCATGTCATAGATTAAAGGCTATCTGTTCAATTAGACTTGCTTTAATTGTCCCCACCGGCAGATTGTTCTCTCTTCACCTATCCTCAGACCTCCTTCATGGCACATACTTTTTCTTTATCCTATTTATTTACTTTAAATGATGTATATTGCTTACCTGCTCAGCATCCCGTCGGTTCCATATGCTTCTGTTAATGGCAGCCTAGTTTTAATTAGGTAAGAATCCAGGCATGTATTCCACATAGGACAGACCCTATTCCCATGACCACAGCGGAGTGGCTAATGATCCCCGGGGGTAGGATGGATCGGTCAGCCGCCGACACCCGGCTCCTCTAACACTGCAAGGAATGATGTACTCGTATTCTACTGGAGTCACTTAAGTGACAGAATTAATATTATGAAGAGGACCAGCCTGAGAGTCAAGTCCATACAGATTCAAATGGAACTGAGAAGAAATAAGAGATGAAGAGAGAAAGTCCAAATTCTAATGACATAGTTTTGATTCTGGATTTAGGAATTCCGTATTTTATGACTTCAGAAGGTACCATTCATTTGTGCTCTGTATGAATGATGACTTGTGGAACTGTGTGATGTGGCAGTCTGACATTTTAGTTCTTTGAGACAGTAAATTCCCTTTCTCGGATTAATGCAGGGAATTAATTTAATTCAGTTCCTGCCACTGTCATTTGTAAAGGAAACAAGTAATGCACTTACACGTAGCTTTTAAAAACATTTTTTTTCTACCAGAGAATACATTATTGAACACTCTATTTGCTTATTCATTTTGCATTCAAATGGGTTTCTAACAGTGCTTTCCCCATAGTAAACCGGTTTATGTTTTAGTGTGTTCCATGAAATCGGCCAGTTCTCTGACAACCGAATGTCAATAGAGAGAATATTCAGGAATTTGCACCACAGAGGAAGCCTGCGGTAGGTACAGTGCTGATATTGGACAAAATTTTCTTTGAGGGAAAGTCATTTGCTTTTGAAAAATTAAATTTGAAATTCAAAATAATTGTAATTTATATTATATCACTCTGGTTATCAGACCTGTACATCATTGTGATAGTTCATTGTTCATGCTATTAGTTTAATTACAGGATTTTTATTTGTATACCTGATAAAACGTGGACAATATAGAGGACTTCTGGGGGTCAGTGGCTGTATCTATCCATCTAGTATCTATCTCAGTAACTTATCTTAGAAGAAATATGAGCTCATATATTTGCTTGAGAAAGTAAAATAGTTTTACAAAGACACACACTTAAACTCTAGAAGAGCTGTAGCAAAAAGTGGTGACACTCTGTTAGTGTTTGTAAGAAATCCAAAAAAATGCCTTTCATCATTTTTCTTCCTCCTAGACTTGTTTGCTGATTTTAAATTCTCAAACCCAGAACACTGCCTCATTCAGTCCCTACATTTTTTTCATACTTTTTAAACGCATTAGTAAATGTCTTTATAGTATAACAAAAATGTATGTCATCTTGAACAGTGTTTTACTGGTTTTAAAAGAGCAGTGAAAAGAAGCCGAACTTGGGGAAGGAGCTCAGAAAAATTATTTCACTAGTTTATTTTTTTGTGGTTGAAACAAGTGATCAAGAGCCTAGGACACAAATTCAACAGGTTTCTAAAATGGCAGGAAGTATTTAAGTTATAGTGGTTGGAAATGTACTCCTTGAAAGTTTGGTATGCTAGAAAGGACAGCGATGCTTAGGTATGGAATCATTTTTTCTGACATTATTAGTGGTAAGTCAAATCATTCCTTCTCTGGCCTCTTTCCAAGACAATTATGCCCAGAAATATGAAGATGGGCCATATGATTTCTTCAAATGCTTCCTTTGATTTATAACTATCAAGAACAGGTATATGTAGACATGACTACACATGTACTCAATTTGAGAAATAGCAGTGCTCCAGATTGGTGAGGGCATAACCGATGTGCATTCCCTGAAGAAACCAATGGAAAAATCACCATAGACAGAAACATGAAACACAAATTCAAAGAAGTTTCTCAAGATTACTTTTACCCTTTACAATGAAAATCTACCTAAGGTATTTAATCAAAGTTCTTCAATAAAACCTTAAAATTTTCTATGTAGTCCTTTTTTCCTTCTTAGAAGAAAAAGGCCAGGATGTTAAACAATCTGATGCAAATGAGTACCATTATAAACAATCCAAGAATGAGTTTAGCTAACAGCAACAGGAAAAAAAACCCAGTATGTCTTTTAATTACATTTACATGGTTGCTAGTCAAACAGAGCAAAACATTTACATTTCTGTTTCTGCATAGTTCTAACTCTAGAACACACATTTTCCCAATATTTCCTTTAGAGTGACAAACATACTTCAAATTATCTTAGAAAAAAATCAAATCATGGGTTCATACATGGAACATATTAGCTTCATCCTTGGATATTTATTAACAGTAGATTTTAATGCTGTTATTCACTTTTTACTTTATTTACTTAGTAAGAAACCAATGTGAGACAAGCCAACATTATTTCTCTAAGCAATTTAAGCTTAGAACACCTTGAATGTTGATAATGTAAGGTAATGAGATTGGCATAATTTTTATGTAAATATTAAGACATTACCCATGATTTTCAGCAGAGTTTAAGGTTAAAAAATATTGCTGAAGTATTTTATATACTTACTCAAGTCCAACCTGTTGAGTAGGGTGAAGGCCTCTGGGAAAAAAAAGCAAAGCAAGATAATTGCAGTCAAACCAATGTAACAATGTGCAAAGAAGTCCCTATTTGAAACTCTATGTTAAGCATTACGCAAAGTCAGAGTCACACTAACTCTCTGGGGTAAAGATAATAGACTAGGAATATAGATATCTTCAGTGAGATCAGTTAAAACTCAAAAGGCCAGGAGCAACTTGGCCTGAAATGCTGAGTGTTCCACAGATACAGAAGAGAATCTCAGCATAACGTGTGACTTAACTGTATCACTTAGATCATGACACTGTAAAATTTGTCTTAGCCTGCTAAAAGACCCAGCTTATTTTTAACTGTTCCTATGGACTGTTTTTCATTCTCTAATCCTAATCAAGTAATCTGCAACCTAGGCAAAGACTAATTTGATAAGGAATCCCAACTATAAACAGCCCAAGCAAACAGACAGCAACCCAGCCCACTGTGGGGGCAGGGCAGGCGGTTCTTACAACAAGTCTGCACCCCTAGCCCTTTACCCCTATTCTTGAAAATCCTCAACCATGCATAAAACCCCTAGACAATGCACCACCACAGACTCCCTTGTCCCCTCCTGGCCTGAGCCAGGAGCTCTGTTCTCTCCCTTTATCTCTAAATAAAAGCCTCTACCTTGCTCTCTGAGTGTTTGCGAAGTTAATTCTTCAGCTCCATGAACAAGAACCCTGGCATCACTATGTCCCAAGACAACTTCATGTACTAACAATACTTTGCAGATCGGGAACCTGAAGGAAGGCCCACTAATTCTGAGAACTAAGCTGTCCATCCTCACGGAGACTTTGGAACCACTAAATTTATATAAAGCTAGTTGCGCTCTCCTGGATTATCCTGCTATTCTTAGTCCTCATTTTGTGACTGAGTTCCAAATTATTTGCCTTGTAGTTAAGTAATATATGACTCAGTTTCCCTAGTATTACTTGCTGCCTAAAAATCTCTTGGCCTGATATTGCTATGGCTACTTAGTTTTCCTTTGATTTGTGTGTACCTGTATATTTTTCCAGGATTTTACTTTCAAAATTTGTCCTTACATTTGATATGTCTTTGTAAACATCACACAGCTGAAATAGGGTTTTTTGTTTGTATGTGGTTACTAAAAAAAGTTGAATTGATTTCTACCATTTACTTGGGGTTTTCTCTTTGTCTTACTTTAAGCCCCCATCCCCTACCCACCCCACCCCCACTACCACTCTACTTTTTCTGTTGACTAGGAGGTATTCAAACACCTTCTGCCTAAAAATGTAAGAAAGTTGAAGATATTAATTCTAGTTAGAAAACTAATAAGTTTGTACAGTATTTTAATTTTTAACCACACAAAAATATCATTAATATTTTTCTTTCAGTTCATTTTGCTTATTTCTACTGTATAAAAGAATTCTTCAGTAAGGCTTTATTGGTCATATCATCTCAGTTTTCTGTTTTCTTAAAACTGTTCTCAGTATACTCCCATTGAATAATAGTTTTTCTGGGTGTATGATTTTAGATTGCTGATTGTTTTTCTCAATTATCTGAGCACATAATTCTGGTTTTCGTTATGGCAGTTGAAAAGTCAGCTGTCAGTTTAAATTTTATTTGTCTTAAATTCTGGGGGTCGTCTTTGGAAGAAGTTTGTTTTTATAAGATATTCTGTTTATCTTCATTCATTTGAAGTTTCATTATGTGTGTCTTTGTTCAAATTTCTTTTTTTTCCCATCAAAGTAAGTTTTTTTTTCTTTTGACCCTCAATTCCATTAGTTATATTTTTGGTCAGTCCTGGACTTCTTATCTGGTAGCTCTTCGAATCCCATTTCTCACTCACACCCTTTTTTCTTTTCTTGGATGTCTTTATTATATTTTTCTCATGTTCTCATCTCTTTCTTCTGCATTATAAGAAAAATCTTCAGACACATTTTCTAGTTTACAAGTTCTCATTTCAGCTATTTCCAAGGTACTATTTAGGTCAATGAAATAATTTTTAATTTTAATTACTACATACATATATTTTTTCATTTCTAGAAATTCTATTTGTATTTAGATTCTCTAAAATTCCACTGGAGTTTTCTTTTTTTACAGTCTCTTGTTACTTTGTGATATTTTAAATGCCACCTTTTTCATTTTAAATCAATTAATAATTCTTATTTAATATTCTGTCTTGCATAAATGCTCAAATCTATAGTCTTTATGGAGCTGTTTCTGTTACTATTTCTTACTCCCATACTGGCTTGTTTCATTGTTTATTTTATGACTTACCACGAGCTCCGTTTCCATGGGACTTTACCTGTGGTGAGACATTGAGCTCTTGGCTGAAGGTGATTTCTTCCAGAAAGGAGTTGTATTTCCTTCTGCCAGGCATCTGGGACGCTACCAATCTGGAACTGTTTTAAATTCAATTCTGGTTTGTGATTAGAAATTCCTCGGAGGAGATTTTTTTTCCTCTCCACCCATCCAGAACCAGGGCTGAGACAATTTTCCATAACATCTCCTTTTGGGTTATGGCTTTTTTTTTTTTTTTAATGAGAGGGCATCCATCCAACTTCCTTTCTCCTACTGGCCCTAGAGTTTCCTTTCCATCCCACATTTATGTGAACTTTTAAAGTGGAAAGCTGTACACAAAGAATGGCAGAGGATTTAAGGATAGCTGCTGGCCTTAGCTCTTCATGGCCTCTTTACAGTCATGTCTTCTTGTAGTTTTGTTCTCTGAGAATTTCCCTCCACTTATTACTGGTTTCACTGTAAATTCAAGGAAAATTAATGAATTTTGTACTCAGCATTTAAAATTTTCTAGTTTTGAGTGGATTTCTTCAGTTGTCTTGTTTATCATATTTTCAGGTATAGAAGTGCCTAGACTAATTCTATATATTTAATATGGGCAGATAAATGAATCTAGTTCTACAGTGACTGCAGGTGGACCATCTACTTCACGAGTCTAAGTGCTTATTGTACTGAGTTGAATAGCGCCCCCTGACCCCCACCAATTCATGTCCACCTGGAATTTGTGAATGTGATCTTATTTGGAAAGAAGTTATTTGCAGTATAATCAATTTAAAATGAAGGCACACTAGATTAAGGGAGGCCCTATATCCAGTATGACTGGTGTCTTTACAAAAAGAGGAGAAAAAATACAGGGACAGACACACACACACAAGCAGCACATGTGACAACCAGAGCAGAGATCAGAGTGATGGATCTAGAAGCCCAGACACCAGGGATTGCAGGCAACAACCAAAGGACTCTAGCAGACAGGTGTGGAGTAGATACTCTTGCAGAACCTCTGGAAAGAACCAACTTTGCAGACACCTAGATTATCACACTTCTAGCCTCCAGAATTGTGAGAGACTACATTTCTGTTGGTTTAAGCCACCAAGTTTCTGGCAATTTGTTTCAATTGCCCTGGGAAACTAATATGAATTAACCATGGGACCTCTGATTTTTTTCCAATGAATTTATTCTATATTTTATTTGCATCTGTGACTATGCATCAATAGTCACTTACTCTATATACAAGAAGTATTTTTTATGCCTAAAATCTCAAAACATTATTATAGAAACTTTATTTTCATGATTTGGTAAGAGTCAAATTATTTAAAGTTCGTAACACCACGTTTGAAGAGAGAGTGTGAACATCATTTAATCCTTTAGAGGTATTAATCACTAGTTGATTATGGAAACACTCTAAGCAGTCAAAAACTGAACTCTTGTTATAACCTTTTAAACATAAAACAAACTAAAATATTCCATAGTATATCCATAATAGGGAAATTTCCAGATGGAAACTGCCAGGATAATTTCCAAAATTCTTTAATGCTATCAAACCTATGACATCCTGTCTTGCCAATGAGTTTCAGCCCCAGGCAAGTTCACTTGTACTCAGTGTGATCAAAGAAAATGACAGCAAAATGTTCTTGGGGTGAAAGGGTTATACCCAACTTTATTTCCAGGTGGCAGGTCAGTCACTAAAATCCCATTCACTCAGAGCGAGTCTGCATGCAGCAAGCCGGTCTCTGCCTCTGGCCCCTCTTTCTGCACAGCCGTCCTCTGGGCCCCTCTGCACAGCCGTCTTGCACAGCTGTCCTCCGGGCCTCTCTGCACAGTCGTCCCACACAACCATCCTCTGGGCCTCTGTCCTCGGTGCTGCCACCATTCCAGCCTCTGCTCTGCTCTGCTGCAGCCTTGCAGCCCTGCCACCATGTCTCCCAGAGCCCTGGGCAGAGCTCTTTTTATCGAGTCAACAGCCATGTATTGCCCACAAGTGTGCAGTGAGCTAGTCAACCACAGCCAGGTGAGAATCCTGGCCACAGGAACTCTCATTTTATTTTTATCCACACATCCATAAACTGATAAGTGATACCATAGATATATATTATATATATTTCTTGCTTGAGGATGTGTTAAGAGATATTGTTGCTCAAGGTAAATACTGACTTTAGAATTTGAATACTTGATATTTGCCTCCTCCATCAATGTATTTAGAAATCTTTCAGCATTCAGTATTTCCAGAGTGTTAAATGAAATGACAGGAGTAAAACAGTTTATGTCTGTGTTCCCTCTAGCAGATTTTATAGAAGATTTATTTGGAACTAGAAACAAACTACTTCAGTAGGATGGTTTTCTAAAAAGTAGCCTCTTCTCTGAGGTGATTGTGTGTGTGTGTGTGTATATATTTGCATTAGCACAAAACAGATACGACTATAATGCAGACTTTACTTAATTGTAAAGAAGAGATTTGGGGAAGAATCGTGTAGTTGTGATGTCAAGATAAATTCCCAAAGATCATTTACTTTCCTATATTGACCTCAATTTTTTCTTAATCATAGTCCAAATAACTGTTTTGGTTATATGATAAATATATATACATAACTGCATTTATATTTAGCTCCACAGATAATATATATTATATATACATGCACAAAAATATACCCATGTACATTTATGTTTTATGTGTGTACATATATGCATACATACATATATATGTATGTGTATGCACTTTTTTTTTCCAAGAATAGGGATGGATTTGTTCCATTTTCTTCATATGATTTTGTAAACCATTGAAATAATAGTATATAAATTGTTACATATATATTTGTGTGTGTGTGTGTATACAGAAACACAGAAAGCTGCTAAATCCTGAAATAGAAAACAAGGTTCAATCCCTGGTGTGGGCCAACCTTATTTGAACAATCTACTGAAATGTTAGTAGATACATACATTGACTCTGATGGTTTTTAGGCGCATTTCTTCATGTGGATATTCAGTTCTGGTGAAGACCGATGCACATTCTCCTTCCATTACATTATGCCACTAAAAAGGTTTAACTGTTTACCAGGTAGACAAACTCCGTATCACAACACAACTGTCACCCACACAAGACAACTGATGCCAGCAGCATCTGACCACACCCCTGTGAATGGCCTCAGAGTTCCCAGGCCCACCCCCTCCAAGTCACTCATTTGGGAACACTCATGTGGCTTCATCTAGAATCACCGCGTTTGCACCTGCTCTCTAGCGGCTGAATGTTGGTAGAGATGCCACACACCTGGGCTGACTCTTTTTACTTTAATCACCACAAACTGCAGCTGAGTCCTCAAAAATGTTTCAAAATTATACATTTTCATGTTGTGTCTGGATAATAGAAGTTACTTTTCTCCTTGTGTTTGAGGCTCTTTCTCTACTGAAAAAAAAAAAAGAAATACCAGGAAGTTGCAAATTTAATCTTCTCACCAGTCCAGACTGGGGAACTGTAGTCAGAAATCAGCTTGAATGGTAGGAAATAAGAGATGTAACTTCTTGCAAAAGCGGATCTGAAGTCTCTGAGTTATATTGACTATAGTATTAAATGACTCTTTGAGGCAACTGCCTTATAATTTTTTCTTTTTATCATTCTTACTTTACAACCATATTTCATTCTTCCTTTAGAAATTACTTACTGTAACAAGAGAATTTTGAAATCTCTTATCAAACAACAAAACCCTCCATTTGTTCTCTGGATTACATCTCTCAGATTTTCAAGTCCTTCAGTTATTCCTTTACTCAATGTGGATAAAGTGAAGGTTCCTGGGGCCAGGGATCTCACCTGGCTCTGGTTGGCTAGCTCACTACACACCTGTGGGCAATACGTTGTTGTTGACTCTCTATAAAAAGCCCTGCCCAGTGCCTCTGGGCAACATGGTGGCAGCTACAGGGCTGCAGGAAAGCAGAGGCTGGAGTGGTGGCAGCGCCGAGGACAGAGACTGGGATGACTGTGGGGACAGAGGCCCAGAGGCAGAGCCCGGCTTGCTGCATAAGGGGATTCTAGTGACTGACCTGCCACAGTGGAAATAAAGTTGGGTATAAACCCTCTCACCCCAAGAAAATTGTCATTTTGGGTCTCATTGAATACACAGTGAACTTGCCTGGGGCTGAAACCCATTGGCAAGATACTCAGTTACAACATTACTTTTTACCCTTTCTCTATTTCCTGTCACTAAAACCTTCCAGGATCCCCTAGCTTAGAGACAAATCACCTTAAGCAAAACCTTCCCTTGTCCTTACATCACCCCCCAAATGCCACCAGGTGGCTCTGCTGTGTCTCAGCAAAGAGTAGGGGTATTGTCTACACTGTCCCTAATTACTTCTCTTCTCAGAACACTCCACTCAGGTTCTCACCTCTACCACTTCACAAATCATCCTCTCTTCTTCAGTCCCCTGTTTCCGCACAACATACTACACACAAGTTTTTCTTCATCTTCCTTTCTGGGCTTCTCCTTGTTACCGTATTTGTTATGACATCTCTACATTTTAACATGCTTCTGATACTCAATTTTAGTCATCCTTTCCTGCCTTCCTTTTATTTTTTCTTCTCTTACATCTATTCCATTTCTTTTCTTTTCATTAACATAGTCATTTTAGGTAATTTTGTTTAATCCTCCGACTGCAAACGATAACCATGCTAATGCTTGCAAAACAGCTATTTCAATCTAAGCAAAAAAAAAAAAAATGTGGCATTCATTTTTATTTATCTCTTTCTTTCACACCATCAACATCCAGTTTCTCAGTAAGTCATGAGAATTAAATCTCTAAAACATAATTTATATACATCCATTTCTTTATGTCTATAGGTCACCGTTACTTTTAACTGTTCTGCTATAAGCAACGTCTTGTTTCACCCTACTCTAGCTCTTTCGATCTCCAATGACATTAAAAATATGAGTCAAATCATATTATTCCTCTACTGCTAACCATTGAATAAATTCTCTTTGCCCTTTGAAATGATTTCAAATGTGTATGATCCAATTCTGCTGGAATCCTTTAAGTTTCCTGAATATGCTAAGGTCTTTCCTGTCTAGTGGAGTTTGCATCCACTATTTCTACACCTGGAATCTGTCCCCCGAGTTCTTTGCATGACTGACCCTTGTATATCCTTGTTAAAGTGCTGCCAACTTTATCTCCTGTGTCAGTTTCTATCACATCACTCTTTTTATTATTTTCTAATACTTATCACAATCTAATCATTTATTCATTTATTATCTTTCTTTTCCTCTGGTATATAAGATCCTTGAATACAGGGTCATGGTTTGCCATAGAATCCCTATCGTCACCACCCTAAGCACAATGCCTGAGAGTCAATGAATCCTTAATAACTGAGTGGATGAATGAATTCATCTTTATTAAAGGAATTTTAAAGGCAAATAATATACTAATAAAAACTACTTTGCTTTTTTTCATGTTCTGGAATATTGCATTTCTTCAATATAAAATTGTTTTTTTATTAGTTATTTGACTTACTCATTCAATAGATATTAACACACAGAGCATGGTTTCTCATTCTCAACACAACTGACATGGGCTGGATATATTTTTTTGATAAGGAATGTCCAGTGAACTGCAGGATATATAGCAACTCTTTGATCTTTATCCACCAGATATTAGTAGCAACCTCCCTTTTTTCCAGGCCCCTACCCAGATGTGACCACCAAAAATGTTTCCAAACATTGCTAAGTGTGCCCAGGAATGGAAGTCAGCCCAGCATACACACACAGTCCGGATGAGAACCACTCATGAAGAGCTGTATGTTGCAGTCTACATATTTTGCTGGATGCTGAGACTACAAAGCAAATGAGAAACTTTCTTGCTGCCCTTCAAAATTAAAATCTAGTAGGGAATAGAGATATTGAATTAGTAATTTCAAATAAGTATTATGAAAGAGCATAGGGCAAAATTAAAGTATGCAACAGGAAAATTTAAGCTAAGCTGGTGGTTGTGTAAGGCTTCCCTTCAAGAAGTGATTGTAAACTGAAATGCTAGTGTTCCAGAAGATGAGGCCAATTAAAGGAGACTGAAACGTGGCATGGGCATTGAAGAAAAGAGCATTCCAGACAGACGAAGAAGCATGTCGAAGAACGAAGTACAGCCCATTTGAAGAAACAAAAACCAAACGCCAGTCTATCTAAAGTATAGAGGGCAATCCATCATATGAAACTAGGAGGGGTCAGCAGGTGCTGCATTATATTTACACAGGTGCATTCCATCAAAGACTTGGGACTTTATTGTGCAAAATGCATAAAAGGTTAGGAACACAATCAGAGTAGAATTTTAAAAATTCACTCTGGATTATCTGACAAAATGGAGAGAGAGAAAGAGGGCCAGTAAACCGATAGGGCAGATGTAGTGTTTCAGATTCCAGGTAATGGTGAAAGCAGTGGGGAAGGAGAGAAGTGGGTGGAAATGAGAAAGTTTGTGAGTGTGAATCAATGGGGCTTAGCGATTAAATAGACGTTAGGGGCCAAAAATGAAAGACCCATAATGTAAGCAGCTGACCAGATGGCAGTATTTTGTTAGTATTGAACCTATGTCTACACACCCAAACTCATACAAAAAATATCTCAGAGGATATAAACATACATCTGGGGACAGAAAAACTCTAAAGAAGAAAGTCTAAAATAAATGGTTTACTTACAATTAGTTCTTCCCAAAAATAAACTTACACAAATTTTGGGAGATAATATGTAGTATGTACAAGGAAATACATCTTCTATATATAACATATAAGTTGAATGGAAATAGTAAATTGGGAAGATATTTCCTTGAATTATGCAACTATTTATAGTATAGGATGGGACTAGGCAAGGGGCTGCATAGAGGAGGCCTAATGATAACCACCAGTAGCTATAAACTTAAAAGAGTAACATCTTTTAATTTTCTTTAAAAATGCCATAATATTTCCTTTAAGAAATATCTGACAGATACATGAGTGTAGACACATGTCAAAATTCATCAAGCTGTATACTAAGATTTGTGCATTTTATTGTATATATCAAAATACAAAGAAATTAAAAATAAATACAAATAAATAAAATTGAAAAAATAAAAGCAAAAACAGAAAGAAACATCTCATTTTGACTAATCCTGAGGTGTGATGTCTTTATAAAAGTTGGGACACTCTGAATGACCTCTTTTTGCCAAGTACCTTTTTTTTACATAACTTCCTGCACTTTGGAATTGATCTGCAGTTTATGGAACTCTGCAAATTGTCAAGTATAAAATGTAATGTTTGGTCCACCCGTTTTAGGGACTCTTAAAATGAACATAACTCATCTGTGGCAGTAGTAACGAATTTTTTAGAATGTCTTTTTCTTTTTTCTGCACTGTCTTTAGTAGTTGGGAGAAGTTTCTAGAAGATGAAAACCTCCAGACCTTTTAGATATCTTACCATGACATCTTGTAATGGTAATATTTCTAGTTTATTGAAGTTGTAAACATGTATGATTTGAATATTTTTATTAATATTTTCCCAAGTTATTTCAAGTTGATGCGTGAGTGTTCTAAATACCATTTCTATCATTCCCAGCACACATTTTTAAGCTTTAAAAATAACTCAGTTGCATTTCATAATTCATTTTGGTAAGAATTTTCCATGCAAGAAACTCAGGAAAGGGCTATTATTTTAAAATATCAGTTTCTATGTTCTGTATTACTCCTGAACATCAGGTCAGCTTTGCCAATTTTATGATTTAATTATTTGATCCATGATGTCAGACACTTATTATAAATAATGAACAGTACTTCCTTTCATCTAGAGCAAATGTTATTCATATGGAAATTGGCCAGTTTGGAATTTAACAAGAAGGGAAGTAAGATAATTTATTAGATTTCTTCTAACTTTGCTCATGTCCAGTAATGTGCAATGCATACTATTAATGCCGTCTGCTCTAAGTCAGTAACACAGTAGTCTCAGGTTAACATGCTTGGTGAGATTTCTATATTCTAAGACCATCTCTCTCCATTCATATTTCCACAAACTGAAATGTTAAGAAACAAACCACCTATTTAAAATACTTTTGTCGCAGTGTTGAACTGTGTATACACATAATGTATTAACATTACATGTAATTAACATACCGTAACATTATATGTTAACATTAACATATAATGCAACAAGGACATCTAGTAAGAAAAACAAAACAAAAAACTTAGATTTCAGCATTTTTAACCTGCTGTCAAACAATAGGGAAAAAAGGCCAACTTTGGATTTCTAAAGGTTCTTTGAAGAAAAATTATGAGAGATGTAGACTTTCATCACCAAAAAAGGAGGGTAGGGAGGAAAGGACTTGGATGGGAGAAGAGGAAGCCACCCGTCCTGGGGAATGGTGGGGGTCACGCAGATGGGAACATTCCCAGTTCTGAGAAGGACATGACTTGAGCCCAGAAGAGCAGCGCCGCTGTGGAGCCGTGGTGGGACCACAGAAGGGAGTGGATCCGTGGACAGTGGAGTCACGGCTATGTGACGTGGGCATCTGCATGGCAAGGGTTCCTGATGGGCACTAAAGCAATGGAGGTGCCCACTGCCTGCGGACCATATGAACTTATATAATTAGTTGATCAATCTCGGGGAACTAGCTTCAATCTGAATTAACATTTAAGACCCTCTCAGGAACCTGGTAAAGAGAGGGAGGGTCAATGACAGAGTTGTGTGCTTTTGTATATATTTTTGTTTAAATATGTGGTAAGAGGGATAGGATTTGAGGCATGAGCAGAGGCAGATTTGACTAGATTTAGAAAAACATTTCTGGGAATTTTTCTTTTTGGCTGTTTAAAAATCTATAACACTATTTTGGATTAATTTTCTTTGCATGTATTTGAGGAATATAGAGAAATAGAAAGTGATCTTTCCCAACACGGAATATGTATGATAGTAGAGAATTTAATAGTAACATAAAATATATAGCTCCCTGTAACAGGTATTGTATCATATGAGATAAATGAATAATATTCAAAATTATTGCTGCAATAGTTGAAGAGAAAGTACCTCAAACTGGTGAACCCAGATAGCCTCCGAGATGGTGGAGGAGACTGCTTGAAATGCAATTTACCACGTGGGGCTTATTTGCTCAAACCCAGAGAATTAGAAGGACAGGAGTGATTGATTGCTTGTAAACAATAAAGGGTAATAAGAATCATTTTGAAAAATTGACTTCTCTAGTCACTTGTTATTGCAGGACTATATCACTGATACTTTAAGAATGTTTTAATTTTTGTATATATTAGAGTTCAAAAATGAATCTGAAATGGAAAATCCATTAAATCGTTTTACTAATTCAGTCAATTAATTTAGACTCTAGCATTGATGAAAGGTAGTAAATGTAAATTACCAAAATAAATGTGAATTCCACGTCCAGTTTCACAACAATTTGATTTATAGAATTATTTTTAAAATAAACACACAAATATCTTTGGTTCCAAATTTGTCTGACAATGAACCATTGTAAAAATTTTCCCTTTCCCTGAGACTTGAAATGGGACATCCTTTTTTTTTTTAAAGACAAATTTTTTTTTTTTTAAGTGGCATTTAGGTTCACAGCAAAATTGAGAGGGAGAAACAGAGATTTCCTATATACTTCCTGTTGCTACATATACAAATAATAGCCTACCCTTTATCAACATTTCCACCAGGCAGTACATTTGTCTAATTGATGAACCTACACTGGCACATCATAATCAACCAAAGTTCATACGTAGATTTACATTAGGGTTCCTACTTGGTATGGTTAATTGTGGTTGGGGGGTTGAATCATTTTCCTCAGTTCTTGTTCCCAGTGCAACAAAGAATTGAAGGGCAGAGACACATTAGTGAAGCAGATTAAAAGTTTTATTTGAATACATTCCAAGTGAGGAGGGGGTCAGAGTCAAGATAGACAAGGGCAGGTTTACTTTGAATAAAGCAGAGAGGAAGTGAAAACAGAG
The DNA here is from genome assembly GCF_040802235.1 of Manis javanica. NCBI lineage: Eukaryota > Metazoa > Chordata > Mammalia > Pholidota > Manidae > Manis > Manis javanica. The sequence goes on from NC_133165.1 coordinate 12,229,573, forward strand.
GGAGTAAAGGGAAGCACATTAAACTGCTGCTCAGCATAGGGCACATCCCCTGCCAACTCCTGAAGCCAGCGTCACCTGGGGTTCAGTGTCCACTTGAATCTGCAAGGCATGGGGACTGGGGGCCACAGAGCACTGGATGGAGTGAGATTATGTTCTGAGAACTTCCCAAAGGCAAAGAAAAGAGATTTTTCAGGCAGGCTACTAAAGAGCATGATCGTACAGCTGCAGTCCTGCCTGGGTCACCCAGGCAACGAGAACTTGCAAGCCCAAATCAGAGCTCTCAGCAGCCCCTCTCTCCTCATCTGAAGGAGGACAGAGAGAGAGAAACACTAGAAGAAAGGTAGGTGTGGGCAATATCTGAGAGGAGGCCTGCTTAAGGGCTTAGGGTCTGGGTATTATAGGGCTTTTTTGGGCAAGGGTCAGCGTAAGGTATACACAGGTGATTCATAATTCCTGTGAAGTTTAGTCTTAATAACAGGGTTATTTAGGTGACTGTGTTGGTTTGGGGCTTCAGCATTCTTTGTCTACATAGGTTTATTTACACTTCCGAGGTCTGTCTTCTGCCCTGGTTACAAAGTTACTTGATTAGGGGCAGGAGGAAGAAGGAAATCAACATATAGGTAGGTTAAAGAATAAACTGCTCCTTTTTTGCAGGCTAAGTAGATTTTATGATGGTATGGTCTAGTTGATACAATGAAGACACAGGGCTGTGCTCAGGGACTTTTCTTTACCCGGGGAATATCCACACATTCTAAGCTGCTCTTGGCCTTTGGAACTTCAACTAATTAGCTCATTAACTGTGAGTCCTTTCTGGCTCTCAAGTTTTGTCTGTTAACTCTTTGAGTCCCTTTTAGTGGGCTTTACTGACCTATTCTCCCTCCATCCACTCAAGTCTATTTTTCAGCCTAACAGGACTCTACATTCTATGGGTTTGGATGAACGTATAATGACACATATTCATCATTACAGTGTCATACAGAGCAATGTCACTGCCCTAAAAACCCTTTGTGCTCTGCCTGTTCATCCCTCCTTCTACCCCCATCCCTTGGCAACCACTAATCTTTTTGCTGTCTTCATAGTTTTGTCATTTCCAGAATGTATTTAGCTAGGATCATACAGTATGCAGCATTTTCAGATTGGCTTTCTTCACTTAGTGATATGTATGTCAGATTCCTCTATGTCCTTTCATGGCTTGATAGCTCAGTTTTTCTTGGTGCTCAGTAATATTATATTTTCTGGATGTACCACAGTTTATTTATCCAATCATCTACTGAAGGGCATCTTTAATGCTTCCAACTTTTGGCAGTTGTGAATAAACTGCTACAAATGTTCACGTGCTAATTTTTGTGTAGACATGCATTTTTAACTCCTTTGGGTAAATACCAATGTTGCTGGGCAGCTGCATCTGGGAGGTCTCTCCCTGTGTATCAGGTGAAACCTCAACCTAGACCGGGGAGAGTTCTTGACTCTGAATGGGAAAGAATTTTGAGCAGGTTGGATGAATGCAGGTAAGGAAGGAATTTATTAGAATGAGAGTAGAAATGAATGGCGCAGCCTTGCAGGCAGCTGAGAGCAGGAAAATGCAGAAGAGGGGAAGTTTGCTAAACATTTTCTTGGCATAGGGCAGATTCCCTTGCCATCTCTTAGAGCCAGGGTCACTTGTCATCTCATGTCTGCTTGGATCTTCATGGTGCGGGGGCTAGCCCCTACCACGTCAGGATTTGGGGAGCCTTGGAGCATGGGATGGAGTGAGATTATGTTTTGAGAACTTCCCAAAGGACGGAGATTTTTCAGGCAGGCTTCTGCAGCTGTGGTTCCATCTGGGTCACCCAGGCAATGGGAGTTTGCAGGCCCAAATCTGACCTCTAAGTGGCCCCTCCCTACTTATCAGGAGTAAAATGGAGACTTGGAAATAGAATGAAATAGCAAAGGAACAAAGACACTTACCACTGGAAAAGAGCAGAGAGACAAACGTAATTAAGGTGAGCAGTGAGAAAGCCTTATTTGAAGTTACCCACTTAAAGAGAGAAAACGTGAGTATGTCCTCAAAGAGGAGACAAGCTAAAAGGATGGGGGTTCCCTCTTTTAAGGATTTTTCAAAGGGCCAGAGGGTATAGACTTGTGAAGTGGTCTCAAAATTCTCATGTCCAGTGAGTAATATTAAGTCTATTCTATTGTCAGTCCTCCAGGAAATTCTGCAAAATTAACTTAACACAAGAAATTGGTTGCTTCCTCTCCAGAACAGCAGCTTCCCTCTGGGAACATATCAATGAAGACCACCTTCCCTGCCCCCAAAGTGGATTGAGTTATTGTCTGTTTGCTAAAGAATATGTTAGGAATCTTACTTCCTAACTTTGTTTTTTTAAAAATGGAATTTTAGCTTTAAGATGGAATCTTACTTCCTAACTTCCTGTTTTTTTTAAATGGAATCTTAGCTTTAAGATGGAAACCTTCCTGTTCTTACTATACTGTTTGTATCTCAACTTTTTTGCAAAAATTAATCACGATGCTTATGTCCTATCTCTGCCCTCCATCACCAAGGAGCACAATTGCTGGATTATGTGGTAAGAGTATGCTTAGTTTTATAAGGAACTGCAAATTGTCTCCCAAAGTGGCTGTACCATTTTGCATTACTACCAACAGTGAATGAAAGTTCCTATTGCTCCAGATTTTCACAGCATTTGGTGTTGTCAGTGCCCAGATTTTGGCCATTCTGACAGGTCTGTACTGGATCTCATTGTTTTAATATACCTTTCCTGAGACATATTATGTAGCATATTTGTCATCTGTATACCTTCTTTGGTGAGGTGTCTGGTAAGGTCTTTGGTCCATTTTGTAATTGGGTTATTTTCTTATAGAGTTTTAAGATTATTTCTGTATATTTTGAGTAACAATCCTTTATCAGATGTGTCAAGGACATCCTTTTAAATCATATGACCTCCTGCCAATGATTGCTTGAATCGAGTAGGTCCAATCTACCAGCAGTTAGTTACCTAGCAAGTAAACACTCTCTTCCCTTCTCATTATCTCTGTAAAATTCCAAGATCAATGAATTTACAGTGGGAGGCTAACATAGAATATGGACCAGAGTTACCACAATGACAGGCTCAGGGTCATGTTCAAACCCAACTTATATTGTATGCAGAAATCTTGATTAAACTGAGAAAGACAGTTGTCAAAGAGATAAATTTAGTAATTTTGCCCAGAGAAGCTACCTTGGAAGTTAACACAGAAACCTTGGAAGGAAAAGAGAGTAGCTTTTTCAGAAACTGGCATCTTCTTTGTTCTTTATTCTAGATTCTGAAGACCGAGCTGTGCACTGTTTTCTTTCATGATTACTGCCAGTTTTATATGAGCTAGACGGAATGAGTTGCGTTTCTTATGGCCTAAAGAACTTTGACTAGAACATGTAAGAGAAGGATTCAATTTACAAACACATGGTTCATATTTTCATGTAAAAAAACAAAACAAAACACTAGGCTTTGATGCAAAGGCTTATAACAGAAAGGACAAAAAAGATCCAGGCAAAAATTCACCTATATATGCAATGTTGCTTCAGATTTCTGGTCCACAACAGACACAACTTTATCCAAACAAACTTTCTCCTACTCTGGTTCTTTATTGAGATTTTCTTCCAGGAGTTGAGTTTTTTTCATTATTTAGTTAGAATTAAAAAAGTAAAAAAATTTAAAAAACCCTGATATTCATCTAAGAGGTGCAATGGTATCTCTGGGAATTCAAGGTCTAAGATGCATGTCAGAAACAGAAACAGGGTACTGGGGAAACTAAGGAAATTCTCTCAAACTCAACCCCCCTCCCTCTCACCTTTCCCCCCTCTATTTTGCAGTTTCTTTACCTCTATTTGGATTCACTCCCTTTCGCTTCTCTCTGTAGATCTGCTTTCTTCTTTTCTCTAGTTGTCAACTACTTTTTCCTTCTTGTTGGTCTGCATGAAAAAAATATGGTTAAGACAGCTTTGTGATTTACCACCTGAAGAGAGGTCTTTTTTTTAGTTCCTAGGAGGAGACCAACTTAAATGAATGGACTCTTGTGTTTGCACCCATTTCCTGAGTCCCCTTATGCCAAAGGTTGTCATTGCAAGTATTTCTTGTGTTGTGGTTTGTGAGACATCTTATATGCTATTTGCTATATCTAAATCAGATAAGTTTTTGAGTACTGCAGAGTTAAGTTTTTGAAGGTATATATTCTATTTCATTAATGTTGTTATCTATTCAACCTAAAGTAATAATTACAAAAATATGGGAAACACCTAATGCACTTTTCTTTTTAGAAAAACAATGAATTACATAATGAAAAAAGTAATAGTTAACTATGTGGTTCGAACTGGCTAATCTTGTTTCCTATCTTACTTTGGCAAGTGATTCCTACCTCTTGAAGACAGGGTCTTGCCCCAGTAGACAAGCTTCATGCCTGGGGCCATGTTAGCTATGGAAAGATTTCTTTGTTTACCTAGATTTCATGTATTGATGGCTGCATCTTCCTGCCTTTGTTGTGCTCTGTCTGTTAAGACATCGTACCCACATGTTCCCTTTTTGGTCCTTACCTGGACCTTCATTTTATCCTCATGGTCCTATAAATTACCCTTTCTAACTCTATGTGTACGATTAAGGTAAATTACTTGTGGCGAATTAAAGAATGAATCAACAAATGAATGAAAGAGTGTGAATGAGTATGCCTGTGGAAACAAACTATAATATTCCTAAATAGGCTTTGTGTAGTTATATTGGTTTTTTGACTTAAATATTTTAGGATACACAAGCATTGGGTCAATGTTTGCCCCTATTTCTTTCACCCCATGATGCTTCTAATTATTTTAAGGTGAGTACCATCAACAATTTGTATACATATTATACACACACACACACACACACACACACACACACAGGCACAGACACAGACACACACATATATATATATGTTCATATACACATGTGCATTACATGCCTTTATGCGTATATGTACATATATAAATCATTTTTTTTTCTATAGAACTTGACATTGTGCTTGGAGTTTAACAGGCTACAAAATTTTCTGGTGGAAAAAATGTAATGGATGTTTGCTTTTCTTAACAAAATATTTCTACTTTTCCTCTAGGTAACCGTTTTTCCTCTCTACATGCAGCCACGTGTTTAGATGAAGCTGTCAACCAAGGCACATTTGCTTTAATCCACAGTGCCATAAATATTATCATCACATGTTAATCAAAAGACTGGGCATTAAAAATAAAGATTTGATAAACTGGAAATACACATGCCTCTATTTATTACTATTTTTTCTATTGATGAACAATGTATATACAGTGTTTAGGAAATATGGCTGGCATAGTCTTTCTAGTTTAAACCCAGTTTATTAACAGTTTTATTGGCTAGAACTAATACAACTTTCTGTGTTTCAAATATTCCTTTAGTCTTTAGTTCTAAACACACCCAAAAGGCCCTAAAGGAAGGCTAAATTCAGGGAAAAAGACAAAAGCATAGAATCAACAATGATGTGATGTATTTTGCTCTGAAAATTCCCAGAGCAACTGGTTATCAAATTTGGACTCTTTGCTCTGGCAGACAAGGAGATGAAAAAAGCAAAAAAGCAAAGGTTTGTGAGTGTGCTTGCAGGGTGGTGAGCTCAGCCAAGCTCTATCTGTGGTCTTTTGTGCTGAGATCCTTATAAATCTTAAACTGTTTTACTACCTAGCTGAGCAAAGTTAGAAGTATACATGGACTCTTACTTCAAATCCTCTGAATTCCTAGGTACCTACCATGAGTCAAGGCCTTTCTAACCTTCCTTTGAAATGAAAATAGTTTGAGATGTTCCCCTCGACATAACCACAGTAAAAAAAGGAAAGGTTGCAATAATCGAAATTGTTTTAACAGAGAGAGAGTACCAGGTTGTCTCAGCCATTTGTGAACTATAGCTGCAGAACTTAGATTTTATTATCTCTAGGTTACAGAAGGCAGTGAAGGTCATTACATGATGCCTAAACCCAGGTTTGCAAACTTGGAATCAGTCCAAGATGTTCCTCCAATTCACCTGTGAAAGCTAGTTTGGAAAAAAGTTTTGCTGGTTCCCCTCAGCCCCATGCAATGGCCTTTTATAGAGATAGTGAGGCAGGGAGGGGACATGGGACAAGCATCATGATTGATTTTTCCTGCCTATGATGAAAAATGCTGAGATATAAACAATATAGTAAGAGCAGGAGGGACCCCATCTTAAGGCTAAGATTTCATTTTAATAATCAGAGATTTGAGAAGTAAGATTCCTATCATATTCTCTGGTAATCAGCCAACAGGCTACCTTAAGGAAGGGTAAGTAGTCTTAACTGATAAGTCCCCACTGCTTGAGGGTAACCACTATTTTGGAGAAGAACAGAATAAATAAATCCCTTGTGTTGGTTTTTCTTTAGCAGAATTAGCTGGAGGACTGATAATAAAGGAAAGGAGACACGGTGTCTCTCACCAGAGGTAATGATACTGAGACCACAAGTCAAGCCTATGCCCAACAACCACCCCCCTGACACCCTTTGCTCCATTCTTGAAAGCCTTGGAAGACAACCTTTCAGTGTGCTTCCTCTCTGGGGATGCCGTCACTTTCCTTTCTTTAAGTGCGCACCTTCAAATAAAGCTTTCTCACTGTTCAAATTATTGTGGTTTCTCTGTTTGCTATTTCACTTGATTTTGACGTCTTCACTGTACTCCTAAGCAGGAAGGGGCTGCTAAGAGCCCAGATTTGTACCTGCATGTTTCCGTCGCCTGGGTCATCTGGACAAAACTGCAGCTGTGCGATCCGCTCTTAAAAGGCTGCTTGAAAATTGCCTTTCCTTGGGAAGTTCTTAGAACATAATCTCACTCCATCCTGTGCTCTGTGGTTCCCCCAAATCTTGGGGTGTTAGGAGTTAGTCCCCATGCTGTACAGATCCAAGTGGACACAGGATGACCCTGGCTTCAAGGGTTGGCAAGGGAATCTGCCTTGAGTAATTTCCCTCTTTCCCTTGGCACTTACCTGTTCTCTGCTGCCTGCAAGGCAGCTGTCATTCCCTGCTGTTCTTGCTTCCGTGCATTCTTTCCTTACCTTCACTTCTCTGACCTGTTCGAGAATTCTTTCTCACCCAGAGTCAAGAACCCTCCCCTGTCCAGGCTGAGGTTTCTTTTAGTGCTTCACCTAGTGCACAGGGAGAGACCTCCCCAGACGCGGCTGCCCAGCAACAGTAGGAGTTCCATCACTATGGATGTTACGATAATTAATCACTAATCCTCTGTTAATTTACTATTATTTCAGATCACTTGTAGTTGCGATTAGTCACAAATACTTAATGCTTTATCATAAAACTATTATTTACTGTTAATTTATTTGGGGGAGGAAAAATAATTTCCTTCTGCCCTACTAAGTTCTTGGCTGATACCCCCTGAAATAAAAGACAAATTAGCGGGACAAGATCAAACAGAAGTTTGATAACAGGTTTACCTCTTTTATACATGGGAGAGACCAGGAAAACTAAGTAATTCCCCGAAACATCCCAAGCCACCACCTCAAATGCCACTTCCAGCTAAAGACAAAAGAAGATGTTGGGGGTGGGGAGCCAGTTTGGGGAGGCTATTATGCAAAGCACAGTAAACAAGGAAATTGTGGTCATACAGATTTAAGTCCTTGGTTCTCCACTGAAAAATTTCTAGAGATTTAGTCAAACCCCTCTTCCTGATACAGAGAGGGAGACACCCTCACAAATGGAGATTTCTTTTATAAATGTAACTGTATCCTACAAAAGAGCAACTTCTCCTCAATTTTCAGAGCTTCTCCTGTGACATGTTTCTTAAAAATAATCAGATCAAGATAATCCTTATGCCAAAGAAGCATGTTTGGAGTGTCAGATTCTGCTTCCCTTCACTTACTGAACATAATGATCAAAAAAAAATTAAACAGTTTTCAGGTGGTATTTTAGTAATTGACCAAAACTAAATTCAAAGTGATAGGTTAAAGGATGTAAGGGACTTCTTTTTTAATCCATATTATTAGTCCATCAGCAAAAAACAAAGAAGTAAGCAAATAAAAACAAGATGTTAAGTAATACATGAGAGACGTACAAGGCCATGCAAAATAAATTCACTCATTCTCTACCACTCTTAAATAGATAAACTGTATGTTGGGGAGAAAATTTTTCCTTCACCTTTCAAGGTTCTTCTAGCTGGTTAAAGAATCAAACTGACGTGAGATAAATTAACCAGAGAGCAGCTCCAGGCAGAGGGGCTTCCCAGCTCCGGGCAAGTTCACTAAGGATTTGGTGAGAATGAATAACAACAATGGAAGGATGAGGGTAAAAAGGGGCTCATAAGCTTTATTCTCGCAGCAGTCACCCAGCTGTCTGCACGTGGCAAGCCCATGTCTGTCTCTGTCCCCGGCTCCAGCCTCTGCTCAGGTGTTGTCTCCACTCCAGGGTCTCCAGTCTCTGCTCTCTTTTCTAGGTTGCACTCTCCTGTTTCCCTCTGCTTTTAGCACTAGAGGGAACTCTTCTTACATTGACACTGGCAATAATAGCTTAATGCCAACGTGTATATAAGCACGTGCCTGTGCAGTTAGCTAAGTATTAACTCATTGGATGTACGCAATGGGCAAGATCAGGTGAGAAACCTGGTCATGAAATTTCCATTTTCCCTACAAGGAGAAAGTCAAATTTAATTACATGCATAAAAGGAATCCACACAGACATGCAATTCTAAAGACAAGTCAAGGGCTATGAGGTTTATTTGTCATCCTGAGCTAAGGAGAAGTGGGTAGGGAGGGATTTGGGACTTCAAAATAAAAGGGAAGCAATTCACAGCAATATGAAAGAGTAAATGTCTGGTGAACAAATGTTTGCTGGGTTACACAGAGACAAGGGGACAAAGAGAGGGATTTTAAAGGACAACTAACAGTCCCTAAATTCCCCCATTAGTATTATAATGTCATTATCTATGGTGATAGCTCTCTTCCTGGAGCAGGTCCTCTATTTAAATCCTTTTTAGGCAATCAGCAGTGAGGTCAAAGTTTCTTCCTAAATCTTTTGGGCCTTGATTATTTTTCAACTGGACATAATCTGCATGCCAAAGAGGCATATCTTGGGCATAAGCCCTTGGCCTCTATATGTAGACAATGGCATCAACTGTGAAAGCAGTAACTCATGTTAGAGTACAAAGCTTGAAGTCAGGAAAGTTAATGTGACTTGTGGCAAACATTCTTGTGCCCAAGTATAATTCAATGAAGGGCCCTTGCGAAATTATAAGGGATACAGATGTCTTTAATATAACAAAAAGATGAAAAATTTTTTCTATAAAAAGCCATCCTACTGAGTTAAAATGTTAACTACCATTTACTGAGAACTTACTATGTGCCAGGTATTGTTACAAATGTGAAATGCTTAATATGCACTTTCTTGTTAGTAGTAAACTATATTGTGAACTGAGGGGAAATTAAGGAGTTTTGGAGCATGGATGGCACCATGTAGTCAAATTTAATAGAAAGGGGTTTTTCAAATTTAACCCTGATTTGGAATTTTGTGCAAATTTTTGTGTCAGATAATGGCTTTAGATACTTACGAAGAATTCAACTTGTAGGGATTCATGGTAAATTTTTTGGCAACAATTAGGCAGCTATGAGAGCTTTCCATTTGCTGTGGGATAGGGAAATACATCCAAGAATGAAGACATCATCTCTTAATCCTATATTTCAAATTAACCCTCTCCAAAAGTCCATAAACTAAGCAATAATCCCAAAAACCAGAATTGTAAGTGTAGAATTGGGACTATTTGACCTTTAGTGAAAACATGTTTTGAGGTTTGTAAATGTGAGGATTCTCATTCAGTTGTGTCTCTCCAAAATCTATTTGAACATGCATTTGTTTAATAAAATATTTATTGAATATATATTATATTCTTTTTGTTGTAATAGGCATTGGAAATAGAAATTTTAATTAGGCAATTAGATACTGTTTCCTGTCCATAAAGAGATGATAAATACATGTGGAGATAGGCAAGCTCATATCCCATGTCTAGAGATATGCTATTTAACTAATATGTTTCATACACTAACTATCTACTGCTCACATACTTGATACCTGATGTTATGCTGGAAAATGTGGCTCTTGTCTTCACAGACATTTTATGAAGAATAAAGTCAAGTAAACAGGAAACAGTATATTTGATAAGATCTCAGAGAAAGAAGATGAAGGGTCTGTGGAACATTTGTAAGGTGTGTCTAACCTGTAACTGAGGATCTCTTCCTAGAGAAAGTCACATCTAAGCTGGGAGTCAAAGTGCAGGTAGGAATTCTGGCAGAAGTACTTGCAGAGTCTGTGGTTTCAGAATAGTGAAGGACACCTGAGAGAGTGTGGTCTGTCTGGGGATTAAAAATGAAATTAGCCAGACTAAAATGATAGAAACTTTATCTTGCAATTTTGAAATCTTGACTAATGAAAAGTTTTGTCATTAACTTATATTGATCATTTTTGCAGTGTAAACCAAGCCATAGTAACTGCTTCTAAATATAAATCAAAACCAGAGTTCCTTTCTCTTCTTAAACGTCTGTAAAAATATCAGCTTCAGCAGTGAGGACATATTCTTAGTAGTTTTAATTGCTTTATTTCAACATTCTGCATCCTAACTTGACACCACAACACCAAAGGTGTGATATATTTCTTTCAAGAAGTTTCATTACAATGTTAATTAATTTTGCTTCATATAATTGAATTCCTTTTTCTGAATTCAAATTCATAAAACTTACAAGATCTACCTTATAAAAAAGAATAATGCTTATATTTACCACTCAAAAAATGAAGAGTAGTTGAAAAGATGCTGTAATTTCTTTGCATTATGATTGGCTCACTTTCAAATTTCTTTCTACCTGTTGTATTCTCAACATTTTTAAAATTAATTTGTGTCACTATTTGCATAAAATCACAATCTGGCAGTTTTTTTCTCTTTCTGAAATTTAAAGAGTTCATATCTCAATTTTCTTTGCCACTGTCATCAGGGAAGCAATATTGTATATCAGTAAATATGCTTTGCTAAACTTCTTTCAGTCTTAAACTGCAGGAAATAAGCCTAGTTACCCTTAAATGCATGCTGCCAATCAGAAAATCAGAAAGCAGGATACAAATAACATATGCTTGCAGCATTGTAGAATCCACATGTGGCTGACATGTTGAACGATTCATAAATAAATAAATAAATAAATAAATATATAAATATATGTCACCCCCAGAAAAGAGGGAGAATTTGAAATAATAATAAGAGGTCAAAGTCAATCCTAAAGATTCAAGTTATTTCCATAAATCAAAAAAGGGAAAATGAATTTTTCATTAAGGAAGACAAGTGAATAAAGTATAGTTGATGTGTTATAAATGGCTTTAAGGTAAGCCAGGTAAATTTTACATTGAACATGAAATATAAATGCTGATTTTGTGTTTGTGGGTGTGTGCATTTTTTAATTTTTAAACGGAAAAATGGATTTAATCTATGAATCAAGACTATCTTCACAAAAGCCTATCCTAAGAATATTACCAGTTTTATCCTATCCATAGCTGGAAGGAAACCTTTTATTTTAAGATTAATTGTCTCTATTATATATCTATTTTGTTTTTGAATGAACATTATGAGTTTACATTATCTGGTAATTTTGATTTGCAGATTAACTTGTTTGACGGCTGTGTTAGAGATTTATGGCAAATTCTTACAGAAACACCAACCATGATTATTAGAAAGTCAGAGTTTGAAAACAATTTAAAAATATTGTCAATATTCTGACTTACTCAAAGTTAAGAGAATTGCTATAGCTGTCTAGCATTTTTTAGGAGATCCGGTTAAAATGGAAATTTTTCTTTTCTTCTAATGATTTGATGTGTACACCTTGGGTGTCCATTATGTTAAATCTCAGCAATTTATGGTTTGTGAAGCTATTGAGATAGCTTTTGCAATAGTGTGGCATGGAGATGAACATTTCTTTTTCCTCTGGGAATATATTTGTATATTGAGCAGTTCATTAAGCTATTCTTTTTATTCATTTTATTATTATTAATCTACAATTACATGAAGAACATTATGGGTACTAGATTCCCCCCTTCACCAAGTTCTCCCCCATAAATCCCATTACAATCACTATCCATCAGCCTAGTAAGATGCTATAGACTCACTGCTTGTCTTCTCTGTGTTGCACATCTCTCCCTATGCCCCCCCCACATTATACATGCTAATTGTAAGGCCCCCTTATTTTTTCCCTGCCCTTGTGCCTCCCTTCCCACCCTTTCTCCTCAGTCCCTTCCCCTTTGGTAACTATTAGTCCATTCTTGGGTTCTGTGATTCTGCTGCTGTTTTGTTCCTTCAGTTTTTCTTTGTTCTTGTATTTCACATATGAGTGAAATCATTTGGTACTTGTATTTCTCCATCTGGCTTATTTCACTGAGCATAATACCCTCTAGCTCCATCCATGTTGTGGCAAATGGTAGGATCTGTTTTTTCTTATGGATGAATAATATTCCATTGTGTATGTACCATATCTTCTTTATCCATTCATCTATTGATGGACACTTAGGTTGCTTCCATTTCTTGGCTATTGTAAATAGTGCTGCGATAAACATAGGGGTGCACCTGTCTTTTTCAGACTGGAGTGCTGCATTCTTAGGGTAAATTCCTAGAAGTGGAATTCCTGGGTCAAATAGTATTTCTATTTTGAGCATTTTGAGGAACCTCCATACTGCTTTCCACAATGGTTGAACTAATTTGCATCCCCACCAGCAGTGTAGGAGGGTTCCCCTTTCTCCGCAACCTTGCCAACATTTGTTGTTGTTTGTCTTTTGGACGGTGGTGATCCTTACTGGTGTGAAGTGACATCTCATTGTGGTTTTAATTTGGATTTCTCTGATGACAAGCGATGTGGAGCATCTTTACATGTGTCTGTTGGCCATCTGAATTTCTTCTTTGGAGAACTATCTGTTCAGCTCCTCTGCCCAATTTTTAATTGGATTATTTTCTTTTTGTTTTTTGAGGTAGGTGAGCTCTTTATATATTTTGGATGTCAACCCTTTATCGGATCTATCACTTATGAATATATTCTCCCATACTGTAGGGTACCTTTTTGTTCTATTGGTGGTGTCCTTTGCTGTACAGAAGCTTTTCAGCTTGATATAGTCCCACTTGTTCATTTTTGCTTTTGTTTCTGTTACCCGGGGAGATATGTTCATGAAAAAGTCACTCATGTTTATGTCCAAGAGGTTTTTGCCTATGTTTTTTTCTAAGAGTTTTATGGTTTCATAACTTACATTCAGGTCTTTGATCCATTTTGAATTTACTTTTGTGTATGGCATTAGACAGTGATCTTGTTTCATTCTCTTACAGGTAGCTGTCCAGTTTAGCCAGCACCATCTGTTGAAGAGGCTGTCATTTCCCCATTGTATGTCCATGGCTCCTTTATCATATATTAATTGACCATAAATGTTTGGGTTAATATCTGGGGTCTCTATTCTGTTCCACTGCTCTGTGACTCTGTTCTTGTGCCAGTACCAAACTGTCTTGATTACTGTGGCTTTGTAGTAGAGCTTGAAGTTGGGGAGTGAGATCCCCCCTACTTTATTCTTCTTTCTCAGGATTGCTTTGGCTATTTGGGGTCTTTGGTGTTTCCATATGAATTTTTGAACTATTTGTTCCAGTTCATTGAAGAATGTTGCTGGTAATTTGATAGGGATTGCATCAAATCTGTATATTGCTTTGGGCAGGATGGCCATTTTGATGATATTAATTCTTCCTAGCCATGAGCATGGGATGAGTTTCCATTTGTTAGTGTCCCCTTTAATTTCTCTTAAAAGTGTCTTGTAGTTTCCAGGGTATAGGTCTTTCACTTTGGTTAGGTTTATTCCTAGGTATTTTATTCTTTTTGATGCAATTGTGAATGGAATTGTTTTCCTGATTTCTCTTTCTATTGGCTCATTGTTAGTGTATAGGAAAGCCACAGGTTTCTGTGTGTTAATTTTGCATCCTGTAACTTTGCTGTATTCCGATATCAGTTCTAGTAGTTTTGGAGTGGAGTCTTTAGGGTTTTTTATGTACAATATCATGTCATCTGCAAATAGTGACAGTTTAACTTCTTCTTTACCTATGTGGATTCCTTGTATTTCTTTGTTTTGTCTAATTGCCGTGGCTAAGACCTCCAGTATTATGTTGAATAACAGTGGGGAGAGTGGGCATCCCAGTCTTGTTACCAATCTCAGAGGAAAAGCTTTCAGCTTCTCACTGTTCAGTATGATGTTGGCTGTGGGTGTATCATATATGGCCTTTATTATGTTGAGGTACTTGCCCTCTATACCCATTTTGTTGAGAGTTTTTATCATGAATGGATGTTGAATTTTGTCGAATGCTTTTTCAGCATCGATGAAGATGATCATGTGGTTTTTGTCCTTCTTTATGTTGATGTGGTAGATGATGTTGATGGATTTTTAGATGTTGTACCATCCTTGCATCCCTGGAATGAATCCCACTTGGTCATAGTGTATGATCCTTTTGATGTATTTTTGCATTCAGTTTGCTAATATTTTGTTGAGTATTTTTGCATCTATGTTCATCAGGGATATTGGTCTGTAATTTTCTTTTTTGGTGGGATCTTTGCCTGGTTTTGGTATTAGGGTGATGTTTGCTTCATAGAATGAGCTTGGAAGTATTCCTTCCTCTTCTATTTTTTGGAAAACTTTAAGGAGAATGGGTATTATGTCTTCTCTGTATGTCTGATAAAATTCTGAGGTAAATCCATTTGGCCTGGGGTTTTTTTCTTGGGTAGTTTTTTGATTACCACTTCAATTTCTTTGCTGGTAATTGGTTTGTTTAGATTTTGTGTTTCCTCCTTGGTCAGTCTTGGAAGGTTGTATTTTTCTAGGAAGTTGTCCATTTCTTCTAGATTTTCCAGCTTCTTCACATATAGGTTTTCATAGTAGTCTCTAATAATTTTTTGTATTTCTGTGGGGTACATCATGATGTTTCCTTTCTCATTTCTGATTTTGTTGATGTGTGTTGATTCTCCTTTTCTCTTATTAAGTCTGACTAGAGGCTTATCTATTTTGTATATTTTTCTCAAAGAACCAGCTCTTGGTTTCATTGATTTTTTTCTATTGTTTTATTCTTCTCAATTTTATTGATTTCTTCTCTGATCTTTATTATATCCTTACTTCTGCTGACCTTAGGCCTCATTTGTTCTTCTTTTTCCAGTTTTGATAATTGTGATGTTAGACTATTCATTTGGGATTGTTCTTCCTTCTTTAAATATGCCTGGAGTGCTACATACTTTACTCTTAAGACTGCTTTCGCTGCATCCAACAGAAGTTGGGGCTTTGTGTTGTTGTTGTCATTTGTTTCCATATATTGCTGGATCTCCATTTTAATTTGGTCGTTGATCTGTTGACTATTTAGGAGCATGTTGTTAAGCCTCCATGTGTTTGTGAGCCTTTTTGCTTTCTTTGTACAATTAATTTCTAGTTTTATACCTTTGTGGTCTGAAAAGTTGGTTGTTAGAATTTCAATCTTTTTGAATTTACTGAGGCTCTTTTTGTGGCCTAGTATGTGGTCTTTTCTGGAGAATGTTCCATGTGCACTTGAGAACAATGTATATCCTGTTGCTTTTGGGTGTAGAGTTCTATAGATGTCTATTATGTCCATCTGTTCTAGTGTGTTTTTCAGTGTCTCTGTGTCCTTACTTATTTTCTGTCCGGTGGATCTGTCCTTTGGAGTGAGTGGTGTGTTGAAGTCTCCTAAAATGAATGCATTGCAGTCTATTTCCTTCTTTAGTTCTATTAGTATTTGTTTCACATATACTGGTGCTCCTGTGTTGGGTGCATATATATTTAGAATGGTTATATCTTCTTGTTGGACTGAGCCCTTTATCATTATGTAGTGTCCTTCTTTGTCTCTTGTTACTTTCTGTGTTTTGAAGTCTATTTTGTCTGATAGTAGTACTGTAACACCTGCCTTCTTCTCCCTATTGTTTGCAAGAAATATCTTTTTCCATCCCTTGACTTTTAGTCTGTGCATGTCTTTGGGTTTGAGGTGAGTCTCTTGTAAGCAGCATATAGATGGGTCTTGTTTTTCTATCCATTCAGTGACTCTATATCTTTTGAATGGTGGATTCAGTCCATTTACATTTAGGGTGATTATCAATAGGTATGTACTTATTGCCATTTCAGGCTTTAGATTCATGGTTACCAAAGGTTCCAGGTTACTTTCCTTACAATCTAAGAGTCTAAATTAACTCAGTATGTTGTTACAAACACAATCTAAAGGTTCTTTTCTATTTCTCCTCCTTTTTCTTCCTCCTTCATTCTTTATATATTAGGTATCAAATTCTGTACTTTTTGTCTATCCCTTGATTGACTTTGGGGATAGTCAATTTAGTTTTGCATTTGCCTCACAATCAGCTGCTCCACCCTCCCTACTGTGGTTTTACTGACTCTGGTTACAGCTATCCAACCCAAGGAACACTTCCATCTGTAGCAGTCCCTCCAAAATGTACTGTAGAGATGGTTTGTGGGAGGTAAATTCTCTCAACTTTTGCTTATATGGAAATTTTTTAATCCCTCCTTCAAATTTAAATGATAATCTTGCCAGATAAAGTAATCTTGGTTCCAGACCCTTCTGCTTCATGGCATTAAATACATCATGCCACACCCTTGTGGAATGTAAGGTTTCTGCTGAGAAGTCTGATGTTAGTCTGATGGGATTTCCTTTGTATGTGATCTTATTTCTCTCTCTGGCTGCTTTTAATAGTCTGTCCTTATCCTTAATCTTTCCCATTTTATTTAGTATGTGTCTTGGTGTTGTCATCCTTGGGTCCCTTGTGTAGGGGGATCTGTGGATCTCCATGGCCTGAGAGACTATGTTCTTCCCCAGATTGGGGAATTTTTCAGCAACTACCTCCTCAAAGACAGTTTCTATCCCTTTCTCTCTCTTCTTCTTCTGCTATCCCTATAATGTAAATATTGTTCTGCTTGGATTGGTCACACAGTTCTCTCAATATTCTTTCATTTCTTAGAGATCCTTTTTCCTCTGTGCCTCAGCTTCTTTGTATTCCTCTTCTCTAGTTTCTATTTCATTTATGTCTCCTCCACTGCATCCAATCTGCTTTTAATACCCTCCATTGTGCTCTTTAAGGATTAGATCTCTGACCTGAATTCATTTCTGAGTTCTTGAATGTCTTTCCATACCTCCATAAGAATGTTGTTGATTTTTATTTTGAACTCCCTTTCAGGAAGAGCCACGAGGTCCATATCATTTAAATCTTTCTCGGGAGTTGTATTAACAATTTTACTTTGGACAAGTTTCCTTTGGTATTTCATGTTTGTATATGGCGCCCTCTAGTGTCTAGAGGCTCTATTCTGGAGCTGCTGAGCCCCTGAAGCAATGTCAGGGGTCGCAGGGGTGCGGTACTGGTGCCAGGGGGGGTAGGAAAGAGCTGTTCCCCGCCTCCTGGCTCCTGTCCCTGTCTCCACTGCCTGAGCCAATGGGCCGGTCACATAGGTATAAGTTTTTGTCCCAGAGCAGCCAGATATGGATCCCTGCTTTCCACAATGGCCGGAATCCCAGTGTCCCCAGGAACTCTGCCTGTTTTAACTTTCCAACCCGGTAGTCATGCGAGTCTCATGAAAGCACCATGAAATGTAGGTTTGTGCTCCCAGCGCAGATCTCCGGAGCTAGGTATTCAGCAGTCCCAGGCCTTCCACTCCCTCCCTGCTCCATTTCTCTTCCTCCTGCCGGTGAGCTGGGGTGGGGGAGGGGCTCGGGTCCCGCGGAGCCACAGCTCTGGTATGTTACCCCGTTCGCTGAGGTCTGCTCTTTTCTCCGGGTGTGTGCAATCTGACGCCATCCTCTTTCCTGTTGCTCTCTCAGGATTAGTTGCACCACCTATATTTTCTAATTGCATCCAGTTTTAGGAGAAAACCACTGTCTCTCCTCTCACGCCGCCATCTTTCATTAAGCTATTTTTAAAACAGCTGCTTAGTGTCTTTTCTT
The DNA here is from genome assembly GCF_040802235.1 of Manis javanica. NCBI lineage: Eukaryota > Metazoa > Chordata > Mammalia > Pholidota > Manidae > Manis > Manis javanica. The sequence continues at coordinate 12,247,596 of NC_133165.1, forward strand.
AACAATTAGTAATTATATAAAATAACTAATTTATATCAATCTGTTTACATGACTACAATTACTACCCTTAAGGAAAGGGATTTATTTTTAGTATGCTCAGGTAATATGCCAACTGCAGATTTTGAGAGGGTATTCTGTTAATGATGTCAACATCCTGCAAAACAATTCATGGAAGTATGGAAAACTACCTACAGTTTTAGTGGGTAAATTAGAAATAATATGCTAAAGTGGTTGGAAGGCTTGGATGTGAAGTCAGCTTCTTTTGTTCAAATGTTGACCATGGCCCAAAGTGTATACTTAATAAATATTATTTATTCATATTATTGAATAAGAATGCGTTAGCCCATGGGAAGCTAATCCATGATCAGAAATTACTGCCACACAGACAAGAAACCCCAGAAGTCAGTAAATATGAAGAGTTTTTCCATATAGATAAACTTATTTAAAAATTCAAGAAATAAATTTCTGGTTTCTTTATGTTTTCTAAGCATGGACTCAGAATTATACTGGACTCAGTATTATATGTCTCAAAGATTCTGAAAGTTTTAGTATAGATCACAAAAAACTTATTATTTGAAGTTCCACTTACATCAGTATTTCAAAAGGTGTGTTCTGTACAAAATATGTGAAAGTATTTACTATGCCCTTTGATCCAAGTTTCTATGTCTCAAATAAATTGCCATGTAGATCGGAAATATTCAAAGTCCAGTGAGTAAAGTTCTCTTCTAAACAATGCTTATGTTCAATATTTAATCTTTCAAAACCTATTTTCTAAGCAACCCCTGTGACTATGTGTAATGCTTGGTGATAAAATGGCCCTTGAAAAGTGTACTGAGTAAAGAAATCAAGAAGTGAAAAAAATTGGTCTTGTAGATGACCTTTTGAGCTATTAAATAATGGTGTCTATCAAAACAAAAGACACTTGAAAAAGACAGATAAACAGATTTGTAAGTTTGAAGAATGTTTAGTTTTTGCTGTTAGATGTCTAGAATGAAAGATCTTTTATATGTATAAAAATATTCTCTATAATGACTTTAATAGTATCATGAAATTCATGTAAGTTTGCATGTCCTACAATAAAATTCCATGAGTTACATTTCCCTTTCTTAAATAATACTGGGACCTTTTGGAAAGTTTAAAATTGAAAGTGAATTCTCTTTCCCTTTTTTCTGATATTAAAGAAAAATCCTAGCTTCTCCAAAGCACTTAATCTTTCACTCAGTCATACTGTGCATTAAATGCTTCGTATTGGAATGATTTTTAAATATTGATAATATAAGGTCCAACTTTAATGTGGTGACTCAGATCACCAAAATATCACAAATCTCAAATCACTTGACAATTACAAATGCTTATGGACCTCAATTTTATTACTTCATTTTAATAGGTTGTTACACAAATGAAAAGTGTGTGCCATTATAAATAAAATCAGGAGATAATATGTCTTGTTTTTTCAAAATCACCTTTTTCAATTCTAATGTATTTCTTGTGTGCTGTCAATCACAGCTGTTTTGGACCTTCTGTAATTGGTGAAGTAATTACTTTTCATGCTTTTAAATCATGTGTGCATTTTGTAGCTATTAGTCAATTTCCTGCTGTGCTCTGAGTTAAATTAAATTATGATACTAATACCAGAAGGGGCCCTAATAGCTCTTTTTCCATATTTTAATAAAGCAGTTACCAATGTTACTAAAAGCAGGATTTTATTTTTCAAATACAGAATCTTGGAAACAACTGTTTTGCTAGAGCTGGCAGTTGACATCTACTGTTCTTTATTGCTTCGTGCTCTCCAATAGTAGAAGTGAGGAATAATATATTATAAGCAATTGATGTGGCACAATTGTTTAGCGACTCCAAACAGCAGCATTTGCTTTTGTCATCGGCAGTTGCCTGCCCCTTGCTCCCTCATTTGATGAAAATGAATGGAGAGTGAATGTAAATACTCTACTGCTTTATTCTCACTTTCATGGCTACATTACTCCAGTTAAGCAGTAAATTTAAACTAGTATATCCAGACCTTCTAGGTTATACCTGGATTTCATGTCTCAAGTATTTTGATTAGAACTATACCCCACACTTAAACCAATAGACAGAGCTTCATGATAGCTATATAGATATATCCTGGTTGCCTTATAGAGGCTAAATGATGATGCAAGGATCCCATGAATGTTGTTCAAAGTTGGTGGACAACTATTTAAGCTCTAAATTCATCAGACCTTAGTATTAGTAAAGTTGTAATTGGGAGCGTTTAAAAATTAAACCAGGCTGAGGTTTGACATGAAACATAGATCATGAAACATAAGCAAGAGTGAATTTAAATATCTAACAGAGGGAAAATGCTTGTCATATTTCTCTACTGGAGAGAATTTCAATATGACTTGCTCATGATTTCTTGCAATTAAATAGACTTTAGTCTTCCATGTTGCTTAAAAATGGACTCTCACAATAGGACCTTAAAATGAGATGTATGTGATTTGATTGCCAGAATGTTGCATGTAAAATATGATAGGAAAATATAATTTTTACAAGAATTAAAACATACTTTTTTTTTTCTGTGAGGTTTTTGGGATGTTTTCTACCAAATTCATTCCTACAGAGGTATAAAACTAGAGTTACCATGTGACTTGTTGCAATTTTATATATTATTGAGCTATTATAATTTTTTAAGATTTTATAGCAATTGCACCATAAAGCAAAAGTAATGTTAAAACAGAGATTATGAACTGAATGAAAAAAAGGAAACATGATTAGAGAGTACATGTAGATATAAAAGCTATAATAAATGACAATGTTTGAAAATAGCAAATGAAATGGTACAATTAAAGATGCTGAAGAAACCTTACAAGGAATAAAGGAAATATTTTCTACTTTTTTCCCTATAATTCTTTTGCTGTAGGAGACTTGCTAAAGTATTTGATTTAAAAAAAATTTCCTTCTATCATTAGTTATACACAGTATCAAAATATTTTTTCTTTAAAAAAAAATCTGTCAATTTGTACCATAACAGTTGAAACAAAAAAGTGTGCAAGTAGAACAATGCTTCAGACCTTATTTAAGTACAATTCTTTGTTCTCATGAACTGATTTTAGGGGAGGAGAGAGGGCTGTTAAGGAAGACAGATATCATACAAGCATGCCAATCACAGTTAATAGGCTGTGGTGGAAGGTAATCTCCTTCTCCCCATCAGTCTAGCAGACTAGTAGACAGAACTCATTACTGTGCAAATGAACCTGCCAGACGCTTCAGCCATTTGCCTTACTAAAGGTCACAAAGAGTTGACACCAGTTAAAACTGGTTAAATGTGGCCAGAGAAGGAACATGGAGAGGGAGCAGCTCCACAGACTGAAATAAACAGTATCACATTGACAATAACCTTAAGGGAGCTTAAAAAGCCCTTGTGAAATTATGGCGGGAAAGAAAGGTTGCATCAAAGCGGTTCACGTGTTTGAAATTAGTTCCTCCCATCATTTAATATAAAAGAAAATCTGCACTTAAGTCTTTCAATATGATGGTAGCAAAATGTCAGTGCAGCATCTTTTAGCCTATAAAGTCCTACAGACTTTTTAAAAGATTCATCTCATTTTCAGTGGGCTACAGTTTCTTGCTGAGTCAATCTTTTTACTTAAAAATATTCAGAAAGCACTACCTTATTAATAATTATGGCAATAATAATTATTGTTAGCCCCATTGACTAATACTTACTCTCTTTGAATAGCTCTGCTAAGAGCCATCTTGTTTAATTTCCAAAGCCATTCAGTGAGATAGGCCTCATTTTCTTTATTTTACAATTGAGGAAACTGGTATTAAGGAAAAGTCACGAGATACTGGAATTTACATAAAGGCATCAGTTTAAAAGCCGAAAACTTCTAATCTGGACTTAGATGGGTCTGACTGCAAAATCCAGTCTATCAGCATTTCAGTGTTTTGTTTTGATTTCTCACTTTATTTTATTTCTCTTTAATAATGTGTGTATGTAGGCATAATGAGAACATAGTATATAAATGTAAAGCATTTTAAATACTTCTCCTTAGGAGGCCAATTATAACTTAGAAATATAATTTTAGGTTATTGTTGAAGAAATGTTTTCTAGATAAATCATGTCAAGACAATGACTTGATATTCAATTTAAGAAAAGGAAATGAACACATAACTTTTAATACTGCTTTCAATCATGGCTAATATTTATTGAATACATGTTTTAGGCACTCTCTTCAATAGTGTTCTACTCATAGTAGGGTTTATTCTTAAATACTTGTATAAGACAGATACTATTTTTCCTATTATACTGATCAGATAATTAAGGTTTAGGAGTTTATTTATTTGCCCAAATCTATGTTAGTGAGAGCTAGAGATTTGAATCTCTGTTAATGTCTAATTCTTATTCCATAAACTGGGCCACTCTGCAGCCAACCTTTCAAATGTACTCTAGAAATAAGACCTGCAGCAGGAACAAATCATAAGATTAGGTAAATAAAAAGCTTATATAATATTCTTCCACATTTTTTTAATATTAAGTTATCTAGACTAGATCTCATTCAATGTAATTTTAATTACCACTATGTCACGAGAAAATAAGGTTATGGAGAATAAAAGTATTATGGGGAATAACAAGGAATTCCTTTTATTTCTCCAATATCCTCCTTGCTGGTTCTCAGCAGTCCTTTTCCCAAAATCTCAAACTCTCTGGTAAAATAGTAAATTAAATTTACAATATTTGAATGTCCTTAGCTTTCTTCTCTTTTATTTCTATGTTCACAGAACAGAAAAACTGAAATGCAGCCAATAATGGCTCCGATTTCTTCCTCTAATAAAATACCATATTTTGAAAGTAATGTTCTGAATTATTTCATTTTAAACAGGAAAATATTTATGTAAGAGAGTTAAAGACTTCTTAATTATATTCATTGTAATAAATTCATGACTATAACTACCTGATACTGATACCTTATGTGTTCAATACAGCCTGAACTGTAATATCTAGGCAAATAACTGATTTCTTTTTTAAAAGAGAAAACTTGTATAATTAACTAACAGTCTCTAATATATTTTCCTAGTGGAAGTGGACTTTCCAGTGTTTTTCTAGCCATGATTCCAAAGTTAACCTTTCAAAGATGAAAGAGCTGAAAATAAACCAATGTGAGAGGAAAACCGGAAAGATTTTATCTTTGGAAGACAGCAAGAAAGAGAATGAGACAGAGACAGAGGGAAAGATCAGAGATCCATTAATCAAAACAAATATTCTAGCCAGAAGGGAATACTGGAAATTAAGAACTGGTGATGGGTGAGCCTTTCAAGGCTTTTAAAAGATGGGATCCAGATAAGAAACTTGACATTCTCGTGATTATCCTAACATTTCTCATAGAGGCTGAAATCAGATTGGAAATATGAGAAAGAGGTTTCTTGTAATATATTGCTCTTTGCAGAGTCAATCCAGCTGGAAGTGCATAGAAGCATGAAAATGAAAAAGAAAACAAACAGAAATAAGTTAACGAAATTTTGAACCATAGAAAAGGTTCATTTGGGTTTGGGTAGGCATAGGTCACTTCTTTTTTCATCGGAACTTATTGTTCTCTTGTTTCTAATAAGAGCACTTTGTTGTTTTTTGTAAATGAGCCTTACTGGAAATAGTTCATCATGTCTTCACATAGATCTGGGATTATTATTTTTTCCCTGAGAAAGAGTTTAAAACATGATGGCAAAAGTGTTGAAGAAAAGAACATGGTTTTACATTAGGGCATAATGGTTGAAATTGAAAGTAATTAATGAGAACATTCTTGCAAATGGTGCAGATAGAAAAATGGATGAATTATGCTATATTATAGTAGACTCAGGAAACCTTTGAAGGCCAGAAGTCTGACAGAATGATATAAAGGGATCAATGTGCAAATTGCAGTATTAAGGCTCTGATACCATTTTTCTAAAGAGAAACATTGTAATTACAGAGCCAATTATCTCAATCTGTAATAATGCCCTGAATAAGTCTCTACATATTCATATTGAAACTTACTCTATGGTTCAGGGAGCAAACCCACAGGTTAGAGAAGCAAAACTGTTGAGTATTTTAATTTGATGTGAAGAACAACGGTCCAGCTGTGCTAGAGAGAAGGAAGAACTTTATGTATGGCAAAAGTATCTCTCTATTTCAAAAAGCAAGAAAACAGAAACAAACTTCGTTTTCTCAAAGTCCAAGTCTCACACAAAACACACCAGCACACACACACTTACACATTTTTGCCTTCTCAAGAGAAAAAAATGCAATTATACTTTAACAATGGAAAGTATCAATTGATTCACAGAATTGAAAAGCCCACGGATAACTGCTGGTGGCAGATGTGACCCAAGCAGGATGCCAGCTCCATCTTTCTGTTTCATTCAGCAATGATGTCCTCTTCAGTAGGTTAGCTTAGGCTCGCGTTTTCCTAATGAGCAGAGGAGCCGCCCAGAACAAGGAGGGCCATGAGTTCTCTGGGGACATTAAGGATGAAGGAGAGCATCAACTCTGATCACCATCACATGAGCCCCTGGCCTGGGAATGCAAACTCTTACTTGTTGAGGCTGCTAACTCATTCCTAAACCAAAGCTCCGAGCAGAAGGACAAGATCATGTGGGTTCAATGATGCCACTGGGGGCTTACTCATGGCGCTCGGTGTTAGTTTAATATTATCAAAAATCGTAAAGATGAATAACACCAGAGGAAGGTTGGCTCCCCAGGGGAAAATCTAATGCTGCCGGGATAACAGGGAATAGATGGTGACTAGAAAACCAATGGTTACTCAATATACAGTAATGAATATAACAGATACAGACATAAAAGTCCTTGTATAAGAAAGACCATAAAAATGGGATTCCACATAGTAATTTTTCTATAGAATTGTTATTGACTAGATCATTATAAATTCAAATTTGATGACTTACACAAGCATCAAATATTTTATTCTTATTAAAGTTGCTTATATCTATTGTATTTGCATTATAGGAAAGTCAAGATATCTTAGTTTAGCTATATACCACCTCTTAACAATTTGCCCTCACTCCTAGCTTTACAGTCCTTATTGCCAAAATCAACTTTCAAACAACCTCCTGAAGCAAAACAGTGAAAAACTATTAAAGAGAGAATTTCATTTCAAAAATTATAGCTTATATCTTTATCTAATTTCAGATCACTCATTTTTTTTGCATCTGTTCATTATGTTATTTGATGTTATTCTATAAGGACTAAATGTTGAAAATATCATTCCCATTTTCAAAAAGACTAATCAAATTTATTTAGAGTGGAATTCCTATTCTACAATGTTGTAAATTTTCCTGTTTTTTTAATCTGCTATATGCCTATAGCTGTTTTTCTTCTTTTTTTATTCCTTTTACTTTCATTCATTCATGTACTTATTAAACAACTATTTTCAGGTACTTATTATATACAAGATATTCACTTTTCTGTTGTTGGGGTACAATGAACAAAATGAAATCTCCAGCCTCATAAATTTATAGACTGGTGGAAGGCAGTGAATAATAAACATTATCACTGACGATGGTAACAATTTTGGATGAAAAATAAAATAAAGGAGAAAAATAGGGAGGGTAATACGGAGGGATGGTTTCATGTTTAAATAGTGTTATCAGGAGAGATGTCAATGGGAAGAAATAACAAACACCTATACTGAAGATACTCATGTGGATATCTGGTAAAAATTAATTCCGGGCAAAGGAAAAGCGGGTGCAGTCTTCAGTCAGGAACATGGCTGGAATTTTAACAACTAAGAATAGGTTGTTGGGGTAGAGTGGCATTAATTTAGAGCGGGAGTGAGTGGGGAAATTAAGTCAGAGAGAAAATGTGATGCCTGATTGTCAGCGCCCCCCTGTCCGTGTCTCAGTCATACATATGCAAGCTTTGCCTACTTGATGAATCTTTCCATGAATCATTGTCTTTATTAATGAACGCTGTTTTGCTTTCCTTTTCAAGTTGTATCTTTATTAATGTTTTAAAAATTTGTGATTGTTTTGTTTTCCTTTTCTTAGATCATTGGGAAGATAAATCCGATTTATTTTTTATTTTCCTATTTGATGATAAAAGCATAAGGGATAGCTTTTCTTTTGAGACACACTTTAGTTCCACCTCCAAACTTTTGTTGCACTGTGTTCTGACTGATAATGTATTTATGATTAGGTTATAATTTCCATTTCAATATCATGTTAATCCACCAGAATAGTGTTTTATTAAAGGGCTTATGAATTTACAGATCTATAAATATTTTTAGGTGCTCTTGTTGTTATGTCTACTTTTACACCTTTGTACTCAGATGAAATGCTTGTATTGTTTCTGCGTTGTGTGTGGTATTCGTAAATTTTGTCTTTCTGCTCATTTTTCCTGGATGTTCCGCATGTGTCTGAAAGCAATGTACATTTTTGCTCTTGGAGGTTCAAAATTTAATAATATCTGTGCCAGGCAGAATAATGTCCCTCAGAAGGTGTCCACGTCCTAATCCCTAGAACCTGCAAATATGTTATTTTTCATGATAAAAGGGAATGTACAGAATGACTAAGGCTGAGGACCATGAAATAGGGTAATTTGTCTAAACTGTCTGGATGGGCCTAGCCTAAACATATGTGTCCTTAAATGCAGAGAAACTTTCCCAGCTGCGGTCAGAGAGAGAGGTGACCACTGAAGAAGAGTTTGAGAGAGATGTCGCTTTGCTGACTTGAAGAGAGAGATGTCGCTTTGCTGACTTGAAGATGGCGGAAGAGAGCTCTGAGCTGAGGATGACAAGCCGCCTCTCAAAGCTGCTAAAGCCCAGAAAACAGATTGCTCCGTGTAGTGGCCAGAAAGGAAAGCAGCCTGACACCTTGATTTTATTTAGCTCAGTGAGTGAGAACTCTGTCAAACTTCTGCTTGAAAGAACGGTAAGAAACGAAATTTATATTGTTTAAACCACTAAAAATGTGATAATTTGTTACAGCAGCAACAGAAAATGAGTACAGATCTACTAAATCAAGCTTGTTGATTCAGCAATTCACCTTTCATATTATTATTATTTTCACCTGATCTATTTCTAAAGACAATTTGACGAATCATTGGTTTTTGTCACATTTTTCTCTTCATTGCATTTTCATACACATACGCATACATAAAGCATATTATGAGTTAAATGACAGTTTGGGCTGATCTATATTCTTAATATCTCTCACAAACAGAAACAAATAAGGATATTATTCCAAAAGCCCTGGATTTTATTATTTATTAATAGCAAGGGCATGTATTAAGGCAGAGATATTCAGAATGCAGATAGAACATTGGCATTAAAGACTTTTAAATTGTGAGATTTGGCAATACAACGCATAAGTGAGATAAAAGTAAATATTTAAGGCTGAGCCCCAGTTCTTACTTTGTGCGACTGTGAGGATGCCTGTTCACTCCACTAGAGCATAAGAGCAGTAGCCGTTTTGGTAAAACAAGCAATAGGGTGTAGTGCATCTTTGCACATGCACATCTTCTGTAGTTATCAGGTTGTTTGAAGGGACATGAGGGCAGGTGTATGTTTTTGGCAGCTAACTGTCCTCCGCAGTCCCAGGCAGAGGTGCCCAAGCTGCAGCCTGGCATCATAACAGACCCACAGTACTCTGCTGTGCAGGCAGTGGACCCACTTGTCTGCCCCAGTCCTGGACTCCTAACAGCACTTCCTGCTGCCGCCAAAACTGGTGCGGCCCATTTCCTAAGCCTTTTCTCAATGCTTAGAATCAACTGGAGTTAACTCTATCATATGTACAAACTTCTTTTGAATAAGCCATTTTTTTCTTAATTGAGTAAGAATCAGGTACTGTTACTTCCACACAAGACCTCTACATAATATAATCTTTTCAGTTCTAGGAGCAATGTTTTATAAAGAATATAAAAAGTATTAACAAAGAATCCTATATGATCTAGAATGAACTACACAGAATTAGTAACAAAACCAGGCACCATAGTTCCTAATTGTACGTGTACATATCTACATTCACCTTCAACCCTGAATCATTCTTTAACTGTGAATTAATCATAGTAGAGACCGAACTAAAAAAAATCTCTAGGTTATGTAGAATGTCTAATTAATCAAAAGAAAAATTATTTTAATTTAGGCTTTCAAATTAATTCACATTTTGTATTTTCAAAAGCATTTTATGATTTCATATTTTAAAATTGAAGTAAAACTTTATTATGAAACTATATTATGTATAAAAACAAAACATAGTGAGTACAGATATTATAAAATATCAAAAAGTATTAAGAAAAATATTACAAACACCATTGTTCGACCAGAAAAATAGAACAATATATATAATTCTGCATTTTCTTGTATTTTTCCTATGCATATTTTTCTTTATTTTACACACTGATGATTGTAGACAATTTTGTACTCAAGTTTTCATGCCTAATGCTAGTTTAACACTCATTCTTCACTTAACTCCTGAACTTAATTCTTATCTTATAGTGATCATTTACTTTTTTAATCCCCCAGTTTTTGTATGACATATAAATGATGCTATAATTTAAATTGCTTTTCTATGGTAAATTAGTAGAAGTGGAAATTGTAAGCCAAAACATACAAACAGTTTAATTCTCGAAGCCTCCTGAGTGGTGGGTTTTATTTGTGTTATTTTATATTATTTATAAAATAGTTAAAAGGTGGCCAGGGGATTTTTTGGATGGAAACTCCAAGGCTACTTTAATATCTTCAATAACTAGTGATAACCTGTTGCCAAGGAGTCTTAAAGCACAGAATTTGAATACCATTAAGACTGTCAATATATAATCAACAAAATTTGGTCAGGAGGAATTCTAAAAACAGACACAGGTGAGAGAGGCAGGGATTGACAATTAATAATTATATAGATTAAAGAAAAAATGAAACAGTTTGATTGCTCTCTATTGAAGTAACTAGATCTACCTTTGATAAACTAGTATACTTAAAAACAGAAGATTGTGCCCTATTTTAACACTACTATATTAATATAAATATAATATCTATTCATAAATTAAATATGCATATTCCAAAAACAGTATTACTCAAGTTTTCCCTTTCACATTTGTGGTTAGTTGAGGCTCTCTTACAATACCTCTGAGGTAACTGAAAATTGTCAAAGGAGATCTGCTATAATGATAAAAGAATTGGATACTGATTATTAAAGATAAGCTTCAATAATTGATTTTATTGAGCCTGTAGAAGACAGAGAAGTTTTAATAAAGCTCTTCAGACAAGAAGTATACAAGACAATGAGTCATCCTTTTTTTTCTAAGAAAGAAAGTATGAATGTATTAGAGCAGAGCTTACCTAGACAAATAAAATCACTAATTTGGAATTGTAAAGATTTCAAATGCATTTTATGCATTTTACACACTTATTCTACTGAAAGATTTAAAAATTTGAAGATCTGGTTGTGTGCACATTTGCTTATAAGCTCACCTTTACAACAGACTCTTGTCTTTTATGAGTATCCTACTTACTTGCTATTATCAGTGCCCTTCAGCCATAAACTGCCAGGAACACACCTGTGGTTAAACAGATTGGGTTTATTTCTGGGTGGATTAGTACTGGGTGCATTACTGGGTATCATGATGTGTCCCAGTAAGACAACGTTAGAATTTGTACAATTTGGGCATTGGTTGAATAATTTGTCAAAAAGTCTAAAGAAACAGAGGAGGTTTGCTCTCCTTTGGATATTATCAAGCAGCAGGGACAATTTTGTGATGGGGCATATTAATAGATCTTAAATATAGGGAGCACAGACTACAGTGAGGATAGACTAACTCACAAGAAGTAAAGAAATAGCAGTCACTCACTCAGTGTGAGAGAGGGAGAATTGGATAAATTGTCATTGCTCAGTGACTTTCTCAAAGTGGATGTTTTGTGAGATTATGTCCAACAGGAGCATAACATGGCTTAATTTTAAGCGTAGATAATGTGTAATATCGTGATGACTTAGCTGTGTCTGATTTGTTGCCCAAGGTCCAGGGTTGCCCAAAGCTGCCTCTTATTTTCTACACTAATCGTTAGTACTAACTAGATTTTTTTTTAAAGTAGCGAAGATGGTATTTCTTTGGTTTTAACAAAACGATTTTTAGAAGGAAGTGTGATTTTGAGTAGTTTTGCACATTTTTGAGAAAATGTTATAATTGCCACGTTTTTAATGAAAATATTAAGGAACATAATTTTCTGAGGCCCATTAAAAGATTTCTCCGCTTGAAATTTATAAAACTTGTTTTTCCCTTACATGAACTATGTGGTTATGTTAAAATTGTTTTCCAATAGCTCTTCAGCATTGCATACCGTTTCACAAGTACCTAGAGAATTTACCCTGAAGACTCATCAGGAAATTGGGCCAACCTCCTTAAGCTGATTTATTGGCGTATTATGCTGCATGAGGGGGATTTATAGCTGGATGAAACAGAGCATGAAAAAGGGCAGAGATTCACTGGAATCCAATCAGAGTAAAAAAAAAGTCAGAGCTTCAGTACATTCCTTAAAGAAATTACTATCAACGCTGACTTTTAAAGAACCATTATGAAAACTATAAGGAATAGGAAATGGATTTGATTTTAAAAACAACTCATCTCTGATTTTACAATGTATAGAGGAGTTATAGAGACTTTTGTTCCTTCGTTCTGTATTAGGATAAGGCAGGGTAAGAAATTCTGCTTCACTAGCAAAAAGTGAAGCCGAATGAATTCAATTTAATTACCTTGTGATGTATTTTACGTATACTTTTACCTAAGCAACACTTCAGAAAATTTGATTCTATGAAGCAAGTGAGTCTATCCAATTTAAAAAAAATTGGATTTTCATTGCTTTTTAAAACAAAACTTTGAGACTAAGTTACGCTCTTAATTTACAACATACTTTGTTTGTTGTGAATTAAGATTTGCTTTGAGAGCACAAACCTACATTGCATGGTGGGTTTGGAGATGAGTGGTGTTGGAAAACTAAGACAAGTGGAATGCTTGGATTTATTATTTAAATTACTCAGTGTCAACTTATTCTGGGCTAAATTAGGTGCAGTTACACTTAAATCCCTCTACTTCTACTTTACACGGACAATATCTCCTCAAATCTGTATATTTACATACAAAATCTCTAACACCTCACACTAATCAGAAATGATTCTCTTAATAAAGATTTGTTTTCACTTCTGAATCTAAGAAAGATTTCATTTTGGACAAAATTATGATTCTCATGTTATGTAACATTGGTGCCACTTATGGTGACTGAATTAGTTTATCAGGCTTTAGCAATTTTCCTCAAAATTAGGAATTAAAAAAATCCACTTGTGTTAAACCAAAGAATTCATTTATTGGTAAGAAATAATTTGATTTTCAAACTAGCTGCTGCCAAACCTATCAAAGTTTACTTTCATTATTCAAATATCATCGAAACAGATAAAAACCTACTTTCAAAACTGGCCAAGCCTTTTCCAGGATGGAGGCCTTCCCAACTGCTGCTATTGTAGCCTATTTTGTCACATCCACTTCCTTGAAAACAGCCCTAAAGGAGCAGCAGGTTTTTGGAGGTGCGCACCGTCAGGTTTAGGAACTAAGCTGGCCACTTAATTCTGAGGTTTGTTGTCACGTTTATTGTTCCCTTGCCTGGGTTGTAATGACGGCTGTCGTCTGAATGCGTCCAGTGGTGGAACTATTCAAGACAAACAAAACAAATAATACTTTCCTAGGCTGAGTTCCTAAGAAAGTCAACTCTGAGATGGGGATTAGTGTGCAGAAGGTTGACTAATGAGCTTTAAAGATCAACATCTGTTAAAGGGAAGTGATGAAGCAAAAGTAAACTGAGGGAGAAGAATTTGGACAAGGTGTCTGGGAAGGCTTCACAATTGGTCCCACTAGAGATGAGGGGTCCTGGGCTTGACACCCTCATGTTGAACAGGCATTGCTAGCACTTTGCCCTACTATGAGTATGCAATCGTGTGCATGGGCACACTTCTGAGCTGAGGCAGTCCTCGAAACTACAAGTACTGACTTCCTGAAGGGAGTCTGGGTTGGTCCAGTGCAGCGTAGGTACATTGGGAGCGCTATGCTTCTGTCCTTTATTTTGGCTTCTGCAGACAGGAACAGTCCTTTTGCCCTGATTCAAAACTGTTTCACTGAAGAGAAAAAAAATACCTCCTTTTAAAAGACAAACTAGTTTTTAAAACATATTTTGCAATAAATAGAAACATCTGTATTTTGACTTTCTGCTACAGGGTTTTAGAGTGTGTGTGTGTTTGTGTGTATGTTTGCCGAATATTTTTGCAGTTACTGCACTAAAAATAATTTCCTCAAAATACGTAAGTAAACTAGGCATTTGTGTATCCAAGGCATTTCATTTCGCCATTATATCAAACTGCATAGAATTTAAGTGCTCAGGAATATAGAAGATTCTAGGATTGTAGAAAGTTAAAAAAACAGTGTTTCTAGATGATAAACCTCAGTAATCATGATGCAACACATAAGGAGCATCACTGAAAAGTATGGAAAGCATTGCAAATGATACAACTAAAATTAGTTGGAAATGCTAAATGTTTTAGGACTGTAATGAAAAGTATTTCAATTAATGCAAAAACCCCACACTGTATAGAGCATATCTTGTAACAGCTGGATATTTTACTGATCTCAAAAATAGCTTGGAATTACATTACTAAACACAGTGTTGGAACATTTAAAAAATATTTTTTTACATGAAATACTAGTGTATACAATGAGTGAGAATGTTTTTTCTCATTTGTAAAATGAAAGCTTTAGTAACAGTCCTGTTGGACTGCTACATTTGAGATTCAATTATATAATATATGTTAAGTACTGAACACCATGCCTTACACATTATAATTATTCAATAAGCCTTAATGCATATTTTTGTTGTTATAAATGTGGAACTTTTATCACAGCATTACAAAAATAGCTAATATGCATTGAGGTGTTCTGACATATTTAGCAATGTCTTTTAAAGTTTACATCCTCCAATATAAAAGTGCTAGTTGAAAATCACATTTAAAAATGTTTGTATTGATTAATAGGACCATATTTAAGATGGCGGTGTGAGAGGTGAGACAGACCAGACAACTCCTCCCAAAATCACATGTATTATGAAAATATAGTTAATACAACAAATCCTAAAAGAGCAACAGGAAAGAAGGCTGCGCCAGACTGCATACACCTGGTGTAAGTGAGAACAGAGCAGACCTCACAAAACAGGGTAACATACCAAAGTCTTGATCCGGTGGGATCCAAGCCCCTTCCCCACCCCAGCTCACCAGTGGGAGGAAGAGAAACAGAGCAGGGAGGGGGTGGAAGCCTGGGACTGCTGAACCCCCATCCTGGGAGATCTGCTTTGAGAGCACAAACCTACATTGCATGGTGGGTTTGGAGATGAGTGGTGTTGGAAAACTAAGACAAGTGGAATACTTGGAGAGACTGAGATTCCAGCCATTTGTGGAGGACAGGGATCCACATCTGGCTGCTCTGGGACAAAGGAAAGGCAGGTGGTCTGAGAGGCTTCCTAGCAGCAAGAGGGTTGCTGAAGGGGTGGGGATTACACTGAGATTGCTGCTCAGGAGAAGGGATAGGTGGACAAGGTTGTCTGGGAATGCTCTGCCCAGCAGGTTGGGAACTTTCAGGAGCTTCAGGCACTCCATCCCCCTGTCTGGCTACTCAGCTCCAAGTTCCCAACTGGGATATGCAGCCTGCTGTGCGTTCCTCCCAACTTGCTGGCACCAGCTTGCAAACTGGCAGTCTCTGCCCTGGCATCAGGCCAGCCAGAGGGAGGCCCTGCCCACAGCAGCTACAGACACAAAGCACAGAAGCTAACACCTGTGTGCTGGCCCACTGTTTATGACAGTGGAGACAAGCCCTGTAGCTGGGCAGCAAGAAACAGTTCTTTCCTCCCCCCAGGCACCAGCACAGCTCCCCTGCGACTCCTGAACTCACTCCACAGGTTGAGCAACTCCAGAGAGCAGAGCTTCTGAGCACTAGAGGGTGACACATACAAATATGAAACATCAAAGGAACCTGGTTCAAACCAAAATCTTGCAAACACCAGAAAAAGAGCTGAATGAAACTGAACTCACCAATTTTCCTGAAAGAGAGTTCAAAATAAAAATCATAAACATGGTCATGGAAGTACAGAAAAATATTCAAGAACTCAGGGAAGAATTCAGGATGGAGATTCAATCATTAAGAAATTCCATAACTGAAATGAAAAATACAATGGAGGGATTTAAAAGCAGATTAGATGTAGTAGAAGAGACGATAAATAGAATAGATATTAGAGAAGAGGAAAACAAAGCCTGAGGCACAGAGAGAAAAAAGGATTTCTAAGAACAAAAGAATATTGAGAGAACTGTATGACCAACACAAACAGAACAATATTCACATTATAGGGGTACAAGAAGAAGAAAAGAGAAAAAGGGAGAGAAGGTGTCTTTGAGGAGGTAATTGCTGAAAACTCCCCCAATATGGGGAAGGATATAGTCTCTCAGGCCATGGAGAGGCACAGATCTCCCAACACAAGGGACCCAAGGAAGACAACACCAAGACATATAACAATTAAAATGGCAAAGATCAAGGATAAGGACAGACTTTTAAAAGCAGCTAGAGAGAGAAAAAAGATCACATACAAAGGAAAACCCATCAAGCTACCATCTGACTTCTCAACAGAAAATTGTAGGCCAGAAAGTAGTGGCATGATATATTCAATGCAATAAAACAGAAGGGCCTAGAACCAAGGATACACTACCTGGCAAGATTATCATTTAAATTTGATGGAAAGATTAAACAGTTTCAGGTAAGCAAAAGCTGAGGGAATTTGTCTCCCACAAACCATCTCTACAGTGCATTTTGGAGGGACTGCTATAGATGCAAGTATTCCTAAGTTTAAATAGCTGTCACGAGAGGAAATAAAACCACAGCAAAGTAAAACAATTAATTACTAAGCAGATGAAAAATCAAATCAACTACCCTCAAAGTCAATCAAGGGATACACAAAGAGTACAGAATATGACACCTAATATACAAAGAATGGAGGAGGAAGAAAAAGGAGGAAAAAAAAAAGAAACTTTAGGTTGTGGCTTGTACCCCTATAATGTGAATATTGTTCCATTTATGTTGGTCATACAGTTGTCTCAATATTCTTTTGTTCTTAGAGATCCTTTTTTCTCTCTGTGCCTCAGCTTCCTTGTTTTCCTCTTCTCTAATTTCTATTCTATTTATCATCCCTTCTACTACATCTAATCTGCTTTTAAATCCCTCCATTGTATATTTCATTTCAGTTATGGAATTTCTTAATACTACGTGAGTTATATTAGACTGTTAGTAAGGCAATACCCTTGAACGTTTGGTAACAACAAATCTAAAGCCTGCAATAGCAGTAAGTGCATACCTATCAATAATCCTCCTAAATGTAAATGGTATGAATGCCAAAAGAAATAGAGTCACTGAATGGATAAAAAAACAAGACCCATCTATATGCTGCCTACAAGAGACTCACTTCAAACCCAAAGACATATACAGACTAAAAGTAAAGGGATAGAAAAAGACATTTCATGCAACTAATAGGGAGAAAAAAGCAGGAGTTGCAGAACTTGAATCAGACAAAACAGACTTTAAAACACAGAAAATCACAAGAGATAAAGAGGACATTACATAATGATAAAGGGGTCAGTACAGTAAGAGGATATAACTATTATAAATATCTTTGCACCCAACACAGAATCACCTATATATGTGAAACAAATACTAACAGAATTAAAGGCGGAAATAGATTGCAATGCATTCATTTTAGGAGATTTCAACACTCCACTCACTCCAAAGGACAGATCAACCAGACAGAAAATAAGTAAGGAGACAGAGGCACTGAACAACACATTAGAACAGATGGATCTAACAGATATATGCAGAACTCTACATACAAAGGTGAGAGGATACATATTCTTCTCCAGTGCAAATGGAACATTTTCAAGAATAGATCATATACTAGGCCACAAAAAGAGCCTCAGTAAATTCAAAAATATTGAAATTGTACCAACCAAGTTATCTGACCACAAAGGTATGAAACTACAAATAAATTACACAAAGAAAACAAAAAAGCCCACAAACACATGGAGGCTTCACAACATGCTCCTAAATAACCAATGGATCAATGACCAAATGAAAACAGAGATCAAGCAACATATGGAGACAAATGACAATAATAATTCAACACTACCAAACCTGTGGGAAGCAGCGAAGGCTGTGCTAGGAGGGAAGTATATTGCAATACACGCCTACTTCAGGAAAGAAGAACATCCCATATGAACACTCTAAACTCACAATTAATGAAACTAGAAAAAGAAGAACAAATGAGGCCCAAAGTCAGTAGAAGGAGGGACATAATGAAGATTAGAGCAGAAATAAATAACATCGAGAAGCAGAAAACAATAGAAAGAATCAATGAAAGCAGGAGCTAGTTCTTCGAGAAAATAAACAAAATAGGTAAACCCCTAGCCAGACTTATCAAGTAAAAAAGAGAGTTTACACACATAAACAGAATCAGAAATGAGACAGGAAAAATCACAAGGGAACAGCACAGAAATACAAAGAATTATTAGAGAATACTATGAAAAATTATTTGCTAACAAACTGGATAACCTAGAAAAATGGGCAACTTTCTAGAAAAATACAACCTTCCAAGGCTGACCAAGAAAGAAACAGAAAATCTAAACAGATTGATAACCAGCAGTGAAACTGAATTGGTAATCAAAAAACTACCTAAGAACAAAACTCCTGGACCAGATGGTTTCACTGCTGAATTTTATCAAACAGTTAGTGAAGACCTAATACCCATCCTCCTTAAACTTTTCCAAAAGGTAGAAGAGGGAATACTTCCAAAGACATTCTACAAGGCCAGCATCAATCCAATACCAAAACCAGACAATGGTACAAAAAAAAAAAAAAAAAAGAAAATTAGAGACCAATATCCCTCACAAACATAGATGCAAAAATACTTAACAAAATACTAGCAAACCGAATTCAAGAATACCTCAAAAAGATAATCCATCATGATCAAGTAGGATTTATTCTAGGGATGCAAGGGTCTTACAACATTCAAAAATCCATCAAAATCATCTACCACATCAACAAAAAGAAGGACAAAAACTACATGATAATCTCCATAGATGCCGAAAAAGCATTTGACAAAATTCAACATCCAGTCTTGATAAAAACTCTCAACAAAATGGGCAAAGAGGGCAAGTACCTCAATATAATAAAGGCCATATATGACAAACCCACAGCCAACATTATACTGAACAGCGAGAAGCTGAAAGCTTTTCCGTAAGATAGGGAACAAGACAGGGATGCCCACTCTCCCCACTTTTACTCAACATAGTTCTGGAGGTCCTAGCCATGGCAAGCAGACAACACAAAGAAATAAAAGGCATCCAGACTGAAAAAGGAAGAAGTTAAACTGTCCCTGTTTGCAGATGACATGATATTGTACATAAAAAACCCTGAAAATCCATTCCAAAACTATTAGATCTAATATTTGAATTCAGCAAAGTTTCAGGATTCAAAATTAATACACAGTGCATTCCTATATACTAATAATAAACTAGCAGAAAGAGAAATCAGGAAAACAATTCCATTCACAGTTGAAGCTAAAAGAATAAAATACTTAGGAATAAACCTAACCAAGGAAGTGAAAGACCTATACTCTGAAAACTACAAGACACTCATGAGAGAAATTAGAGAGGACACCAATAAATGGAAATACATCTCGTGCTCATGGATAGGAAGAATTAATATTTTCAAAATGGCCATCCTGCCTAAAACTATCTACAGATTCAAGGCAATCCCTATCAAAATACCAACAGCATTCTCCAATGAACTAGATGAAATAGTTCTCAAATTCATATAGAACCACAAAAGACCCCAAAGAGGCAAATCAATCCTGAGAAGGAAGAATAAAGCAGTGGGATTATGCTCCCTCTCTTCAAGCTCTACTACAAAGCCACAGTAATCAAGACAATTTGGTACTGGCACAAGAACAGACCCACAGACCAACGGAACAGACTAGAGAGCCCAGATATAAACTCAAGCATATATGGTCAATTAATATACGACAAAGGAGCCATGGATATACAATGGGGATATGAGAGCCTCTTCAACAACTGGTGTTGGCAAAACTGGACAACTACATGCAAGCAAATGAAACTGGATTATTTTCCAAATCCATACACAAAAGTAAACTCAAAATGGATCAAAGACCTGAATATATATCATGGAATCATAAAACTCTTGGAAGACAGCATAGGCAAAAATCTCTTGAATATAAACATGAGCAACTTTTTCCTGAATGCATCTCCTTGGGCAAGGGAAACAAAATAAAAAATGAACAAATGGGAGTACATCAACCTAAAAAGCATCAGCAGAACAAAAAGTCATCCTACAGTATGGGAGAATATATGTGACAAGGGGTTAACATCCAAAACATATAAAGAACTCATACCTCAACAACACCCAAAAAGCAAATAAACCTATTGAAAAATGGGCAGAGGATATGAACAGACACTTCTCCAAAGAAGAAATTCAGATGGCCAACAGGGACATGAAAAGATGCTCCTCATCGTTAATTATCAGGGAAATGCAAATTAAAACCACAATGAGGTATCACCTCACACCAGTTAGGATTAGGATAGCCAGTATTGAGAAGACTAAGAACAACAAATGCTGGCAAGGCTGCAGAGAAAGGGGATCCCTCCTACACTGCTGGTGGGAATCTAAATTAATTAAACCATTGTGGAAAGTAGTATGGAGGTTCCTCAAAAATCTCAAAATAGAGATACCATTTGGCCCAGGAATTCCACTCCTAGGAATTTACCCTAAGAATGCAGGAGTTCAGTTTCAAAAAGACATATGCATCCCTATGTTTATTGCAGCACTATTTACAATAGCTAAGAAATGGAAGCAACCAGGTATCCATCAGTAGATACTTGGATAAAGAAGATGTGGCACATATACACAATAGAATATTACTCAGCCATAAGAGGAAAACAAATTCTACCATTTGCAACAACATGGATGGAGCTAAAGGGTATTATGCTCAGTGAAATAAACCAGACAGAGAAAGACAAGTTCCAAATGATTTCACTCATTTGTGGAGCATAAGAACAAAGCAAAAACTGAAGGAACAAAACAGCAGCAGACTCACAGAACCCAAGAATGGACTAACAGTTACCAAAGGGAAAGGGACTGGAGAGGATGGGTGGGAAGAGAGGGAGAAGGGGAATAAAAGGCATTACGATTAGGACACATAACATGGGGGTGCCATGGGGAAGGCTGTACAACACAGAGAAGACAAGTAGTGACTCTATAGCATCTTACTATGCTGATGGATAGTGACTATAATGGGGTATGTGGTGGGGACTTGATAATGGGGGTAATCTCATAACCACAATGTTGTTCATGTAATTGTATGTTAACATTACAAAAAAAAATGTTTTTCTTCATTTTTATTTCTCGATATGAAAAAATTCACCAAATGTATATTTTAGCTCTCACAATTCACTAACCATAGTCTAGATACACCATTTGCAGCATTTTCTGTTTTAACCAGATTTTTAAAGGGCAGAGGGTCACTATTATTTTGTTAAGATTACCTATTGAAATGACAACACGTTTGTTTCCTAATAAAATTAGAGTTCACCCAATATGTTTTAGACAATGAAAGTACTATTTCCTAACTATGAGCATTTTACCAAAAGAGAGAGAAAGAGCACATCCCTTCTTTAGCCATTCTTTTCAAGGACTGAGGAGTAAGAAAAGAATCTAAGTTATGTAAATTAGTTTTATAATGAAAGATGGCTGTTTGGATCAAAATGAATATAATTATACACCTTAGAATCTGGAATCAACATCTGCATTGGCTGTGTAAAGTGGACCTTTTGTATAAAACTTTCTTCTCTTAATATGCATCAGTCATGCTGTGCATTTAACTTCCTTATAGAAGCCCTTTCTCTGGATGTTTCTGTTCATCTTAATATTTTTGTATCAGGCTTCATGTGATTAGATTACTTCATTTAGGTAAGGACCTCTCTGCAGATCAGAGATCCAAAGTGAAATGTGAGTAAGTCATCCTTGGAAGGAAACTACCTGCATCAGACACATTGACTAAAATTTTCTTGGAATCTAAATGAATAAGTCTGGGCCAGGCAGTAAGACAAGCAAATGCAGAAAGGCTGTCCACAAATAAGACTGAAGTGTAGTTAGATGCTCAGGACATTTCCCTAAGTAAATAAGAAATGCAGATGCTAACCAGAAGATCCTGAGAGTGACTTAGAGAGGAGCTGAAGAAAGTGCTTGAATACATCATAGAGCATAAACAGTTTGGTGAGAGGTTTATATATCTGTTCCTATCCCAGAAAAGGAGGAAATGACTCTGTTAGGTTTCATTTTATTTGGGTACATAGCGAAGGTTTCCGCAGAGAGGGAGCTCCAACCTTCAAAATGCTGTTGTGAGTTGTCAGTGTCAGTCTAATCCTTTATGATACACACATGCCTTCAATGGAAAATAGGATAATGAAGATAATTCAGAACAGAACTTGTACTTACTTTATGATGTGTCGGGTGGTTTATCTTAATGTGACGAACTTTCCAGTGTACCACAGTCCTCTCTGTTGCTTCCATTGTTTATTGCACTGCCGAGTCCCAGCTCTAGTCCCGTGTTGTATCTGCTATGAACTCTTGTCCAACTAGCGGATTTCGCATTCCGTCTCAAAATCAAGTACCTTCACACGGAATGTGAAATTAGCTTGCCTGGCAATTTTGTGTGTGAAATCTGCGGCTTTGAAAATATTAAATAATTGTTCGTGCTTACATGAGTTCTCCCTGAAGTCTGTTATTTTTCCTGATTGATTTATCTTAAAAACATTAACTATTTCTGTGGAACTTATCCGTCAGCAATAGTAAGAATTGATTTAACAATGGAACAGATGGTATGTAATTTATTTACTTAAGAATTGATCCCTACGAGGAAACCAAGACAGGAAAGGATGGAGATTCGTGGAAGAAAAGGAGAAGAAACATATTCTGCTTAAAGTTTTGTCATTTGCATGTCTCCTCCCTCCCAAGATAGCTTTTGAGTCTGTCCTTATGATCCCATTTCCACCTTGCTAGCTAGGGTGGGAAGGTGCATGTCTACAGAAATTAATTCCATGTTGATATTCCAAGGGGACACTCTATGAAGTACGGGGGGGTGTGGGGATGCCTGTTCAGATTCTCCTTGAAGATAAAGGATAAATTCATGCCATATACAGGATGTTTGTTTTTGTTTTTGTCTTGTTTCTTTTGCTTATGATTTAGTTGATTGTACTGTAAAACTTTGCCTTGCTTCTGTTTTCCGATGTTTTGGAATGGTCTGTGCACATGACTTTCTTCTCGCTAAGGTGCTTTACTCCCAAAGCAGCAATGCTTCAGATTTGGTCTTAGGTCATTGTATACATATCATTCAATAATGTACAGGAAACTATACATAGCAAGGAAATAATTTCCAATGTCCTGAGAATAAGATTGATTGACTGCTATAGGGTGTATAAAAAACACAGTGTCCTTGGGGTTAGAAGTTAGAATGATAGAAAACTTTAACTTAAGTAAATTACAATTTTCTGTAATTAGTATCCCTTTCTTTTTGCTGCTTTTGTTTACCTTTCTTTGAACAGTGAATTTAAATATCAGGCTTTAGTCTTTCGATCATATGTTAATTCCTAATTCTCAAAATCCCAATAACTCTTGGTCAGAGAGTACACATACAAGTGACAATTTTAATAATTCAGTTCTGCTGGCTAGAACAACCTCTCGCTTTTGTGAAATGCTCCCATATAGGAAAGACTTGGGTAATGTGCCAATTGTTTTGTTTCATGCTGATGTGCTGCTAATACAGAGAAGATGGAAATCTATTTTGTGAATATAATTGATCTTGGATGGGGTCAAACTATTTATTTCATTCAAATATCATGCTAAATTAACTGGTTAATATGTTCACAGGGCATAAACAAACATCGCAAACACACTGTTTATGTTCATCAATTAACGTGTAAATGAATTTTCCTCAGCAGGAGTCCATCACACAAATCCTTTGGGGCTTTTTATCTGAAATGCCTAATCTGTTAGAAACTGCTTGGGGGGTGGGAATCACACAAGGTTAGAATTACTCAGTTCCTTAGTACTGTCCTTTGTGTGCTAACATTTTTTCCCTCCAAGACACAAAGCATTTTGGCATAAGATGTCCTTAAAGAGGGCTTCCAGTACAAATCTATGACAAGGACTTAAACAAAAAATCAGATTGGTTATCTTTGAGGTTATAAACAAAATAAGGTTGGCTACTTTAGTGCAACTACACACAAATCAATACTTTAAGGATTTGTTCCTTTAAGTAAAAATGTAACTCTACAGAAATATTTTTATATTTTTGTCCAAAAAATAGAAAAATAAAACTAAGCTAGGAAATAAACAATTGTTAGATTTCATTAGTGTTTTAACAACTTACACATTTAAAATATCTTTTTGCTGTACTCTTGATATTTGAATTGTCTTACTAGTACTCAATATCTCTTTATATGAGAGAAAACCTACTCTCATTTTCACTCAAATTTCCATGGGGTTTAATACATCTCTTGCCCCTGTCAACATCTTTCGTAGTATAGCTAAATTTATGCTTAAAGAATTATTATTCATTGTGGTAATTGGGCTGAATAAGAAGAAGCAAGAGTTTAAGGGCCTGGAATTGATCAATTGCTCAGTATAATGCAGGAAAAAAATCATGCAAATCAGAAAGCTTAATAAGAAAAGTTAAACCTATATTCCGAATTAATCTCTTGGGGATTTTCACTGTAAACATGGAAAAGTTTAATACGTCAGTAACAGCTCTTGACATTGGTCTGTTGTTTCTCTCTCTCCTCACTAGTTGGTAGGCTCACGTTTGGTTGTAATAACTGTGAGCCGTTATCCAGGTCTTAGGTGAGGAGGAGGAAGGAGCTAAACCTCACTGATTTCCTATCACTTCCAGTCTGTGCCTGTTGACAAAGCTTCTTTAGCCAGTAAGTATTGAAGAATGGCAACACTCTGCCTTTCTTCAAATTTTAACGGTAAATGCATAAAACATTTCACCCTTTCTCCTATCCAGAGACAGAAGAGGCATATTATACCAAGAAACAAGACTCTCAAAAACTTGGTCTTGGAGAATTTAGTAATTCTGATCTGAACAGAGTGCTCCCTGCCTCTACCATAACCGGCATCCTCTGGCAAGCTCTGGAGACAGGACCCTATGTCAATCAGTACTTCATACAAGCTGTATCTCATAAAATCATTATGCCTGGGGGAATTTGTAGTGAAGGAAGGTGGTTGTGCATAAGCACAAAACCAAATGACAGCCAAATAAAGACAATGCATTTGGAAGTAATTTGAAAGAGAGCTGCTAAGTCAGAGAACCTGGATTCGAAGGCAATCATTCCCTCCCCTAACCATATATTCACTTGTTCATTCAACAAATATTTTTTGAGTTCCTACTATATGCAAGACACAGTGATGGAAGCACAGAGTTTATAGCATGTAGATCTTTTAATCAACAGGTTCAGTGAAAGGATGTGAAAACAGAAACACCATGAACCTAATCATTGAAGGTGGTCTAGCTATCCTAGTGTCAGACAAAGCAGACTTTAGCTTAAGACATTTTTGAAGAGAAAAGATGGACCTTTCATAATTATAAAAGAGTCTTTTAGGAAGACATCACAATTCCAAATCTACATGCAATCAATTACTTAGCTTCAAACTATATATAGAAAAAACTGACACAACTAGAAGGAAAAATAGATACATCTACCACCATAGTAAAATACTGACAATAGCTAATAGAACACAGCAGAAAGCATTCATGATTCAGAGGGTGTGACATTCTAATTAACAAATTTGACTTCTTTGACATTATTGACCATGCATATCTGCAGCCAAATATGACAAAGTACACATACTTTCCATGAAGCCTTTCATAGAGCATCATGGAATATTGCATATATGGAATTTATTGATACTGTAAGAAAGCCTCAAATTTCAAATGAACACAAATTTCATAGTATTACAGCACAGTTTCTGACCACAGTTAAATGAATCTACTAAACAATAACTAAAAGATAACTATAAAAATGAGCAACACAATTTACAGACATTGATTGTATCACATAATTTAATGGAGCTATCATTTTTATTTTCAAATGACATCAGATCAAATTTAAAATTAAAAATTAATTATGTATAATATTTTCTAAAGTATTTTTACATATACATTAAGCATTAATGTCAACATTTATGAAGAACTTGGTTTAACCTGAAGGCACTCAGTTCCTCATATTCAGGAATGGAGTCAGCATTGGGCAGTGGTTAAGCAAATGAGATCAGTATGCCTAGTTTAGAATCTGACTCAGCCTCTTGCTGGCTGTGTGATCTTAGACAAGGTGCTTAACCCCACTGAGCTTCAGTTTGCTCATCTGTGATATGGGGATAATGACGGTATTTACTACACAGTCTGGCTGTAAAGATTAAAAAGGTAATGCTGATGAAATACTTTGCACATAGCAGAAAAACTTATTTAAAGAAAATTTAGTGGGCTGCATCTGACACAGTATTTTTCTGTTATTCAGTTTCTCTCTCCATTTCCACAGAATGTAAAGGACAAGATATTTTTTGAAAACCAGGAGACATGCCTTGGTGCAAATATTTTTTACAACAGCACTGTAGTAATTTTTAATTTTTTCCCTCTGTTAGCTTTCTGGAAGAGTTACCTATTTATGAATCCATAGCAAAACTGAAATACACAGTAATGAACCTGGTCCATTTGGCAGTAAACGTAGCTCAAAAACTGTTATTTTTTGTCTTTTTGTTTGTTGTGTCTGAAGGAAGCACAATGATAGGTAGGTGAGACTCTTGGTCAAAGGTTTAAAACTGAAAGCATTATAAACGTTCAAAATAAGCTATAGTTTTATAGTTTTTTGGGGATGAAAACATTTGACCATGATGTAATCTCATAAAATAAAATGAACATTTCTTGCATGAATTTTGATTGACTTTACCTACGGACTTATCTTAAAACTTCATATTTGACTACTGTTATTGTGAAATTGAAAAGATAGAAAATTTAATAAAGTGTTATTATTAAATAATAACACAGCCATAGGTGTGTCTATTTCATCTCTGCTTGAGAAACTCTGAAATCTGTTAAGAAGGATCTACTTTATTTTAAGTGTAAAACGATCTCTGTCCAGACAATTATACAAGTCACTGTTGACCCAGTGTAATGTGAAAAAAACTGATTAACTTAAAAACCTCTAAATGATATAATGCCCAAATATGAGAATTTAACATGTTTAAAAAGTCAGTTTGTGTTAGTTTTCTATTGTCGAATAAGAGTTACCTCTAAACGGGCTCTGTTACTCCCAGTTCTGTAGGTCAGAAGCCCACGACTGTAATGACTCAGTTCCTTGACTGGAGTCTCACAAGCTGCTATCAGATAATCACATGGGCTGAGTTCTCGGCTAGAAGTTCCGAGGAAGAATCTGCTTCCAACTTCATTCAGGTTTTTGGCAGAATTCAGTTCTTCATCATTGTAAGATTAAGGCTCTTATTTCCTTGTAAATTGTTTTCAGGGTCCAATCTTAGCTCCTGGTTGCTTCTTGTCACATGACCTCACCCTCTTCAAAAACAGTAGAGAATTTCTCCTGTGCCTATCATTCTGAATTTCTGACTTCCCCTGTCTCTGACCTCAGGTGACTAAGTCAGACCCATTGGATAATCTTCCTACTTTATAGTCAACTGATTTGGGACCTTAATTACACTTATAAAATCTCTTCACAGCAGTACCTATATTAGTGTTTGATTGAAAAACTGGGGGAAGGTATGTGTGCACCAGGCTAGGAATCTTGAGGGTCATTTTAGAATTCTGCATACCACGCATTTTAAATATTTTTAGTTACACAATTGAAAATTTTTTAACTGTATAATTTCCTAAAATAACTTTAAAGTAGCAGAAGTGCAGACACCCTATTTCAGCTTTCATTAACATATTGTCAAATCAGTCACTTCAGTTCATTGACAAAATGGATTGCAGTCATTTTCCCCTGGTGTTGTTAAACTTTTGTTCCATTGAATCGACTCTTTGTGAAAAACTCTCATTGTTACGCTTTACATGATTGAGCTGAAAAAGCTTATAAAACTGTTTAAAGCAGCATCTAAAATATATTCACAGAAATTTCATCCACATTATTTAAAACATGGCTCAAAATTGATTCCCTTCTGTGCACTCTGTTCTGCTTGTCTAACTTGAGTAGGTTAACAATTAATTGAACCTGAGGTTATTAACGGGTTATTGAATTCTTTTCTTTATTTTTGAGGCAGACAAAGTGAGGGCAGCTAAACATTGATTAAATACACACATTCATTGCATATAACTTGATACAGGGCGAGCAATCTTTTCTGTCAAGGCAGATAGTAAATATTTTAGGCTTTCCAGGCCGTAAGATCTCTGTGGCATCTTCTTTGTTTTTTGTTTCTTTTCTTTATAGGCCTTAAAATGTTAAAGGCATATTGTATCCTGGGCAATACCACATTACGCCATGGATAGAATTTGGCTGAGGAGATACCAGTTTGGCAACTACTCTAAAAATAGAAAGGATCAAAGAATCAACAGGCAATTCTTTTATTATTGCTATTATGTTATCATTACTATTATTTAAAACTGATTAAATATTTGTTATGTACCAGTTTTTGATTCACATGTATTATGTCAGTAAGAAGGTACTATTTTTATGTTCACATTCAGATGAAGACAGTCTTAAAGAGACTGAGTTTTCTAATGACACAAAACTGTAATAAATAGTGTTGCCAATCCTTCACAACCAACTCTGTACTGTTAATCTCTATTTTGTAACTGAAATTGTAATCTACATAGGGCATAAATGATGTTCTTACATAGGGAGATGAATTATGTGTCCATTAAGCATAAGTAGTAAAATAAGTAATAAAGTAATAAAATAATTTCAGAGAACATATTTATTTATGCAAACCCTGAGATGAATTATTAAACTTCTTAGGACTTTGGGTTAGATGAGGTTTTCATTTCTGAGGCAGTTGTGTTGCTGTGAGACAATAAGCAAAATTGTTTGAACAAAGAGAAAGTACAAAATTTGGAAGAATAAATATTTGTGGTCACCAATAATTAGTTAATATTGTTATATTCTGGGGACAGCTTCCTCTTTGAAAAATACTAATTTTTCTTTAATGCTTTGAGAAACAACTCTGCCTATAATTTCCTCTTCAAGCAGTGAAACTTGGAGCTGATTTTAGTGTGGATACTGTAAAACAATAGTTTTCTTTTTCCTCAGGATCTTCCAAATAATATTTCCTAATATACCTAATGAAAAAAACTATATGTTCTAAATACTTCTTTCCAAAAAGGATTACTTGCATTGTTGGTGAAATGAGTATAAAATGATCATATCCATTAGACATAAATTTCTACAAGAAGTATGATTGACTCTATTTATTGAAACTATTCTAGAAGTTCATAAGACAACCTTGTTCAGTGATGCACAGGATATATATATAATTTTTGGTGCTCTAAAATAGCACAGTACTAACTCAGTCAATTTTTTTAAATTTCCTGTGAATGCCTGAGTTTTAAATTGCTAAGATTTGCATGGAGCTACTCCAGAATACTTACGAATTTATAAGTTATACAACTTATATGACAGCTAGTTATGCAATTTAGATTAAGTAGACAAATTCCATGCAAAACATACTCTATATCAAAATTGAAAGAAAAATAAATAGAAATTCCCAAAGCCAAAATAAATTGAAATTTGAATTGAAAGTCCATCTCATGAAGAAAATCTCTAGTCACAGGTGCTTTTATTCGTGGATTTTTTCAAAGACTTAATATTGCACAATCTTGGTCATATGTTAAGAACATTTCCTAACTCATTTTATGAAGCTAGTACTACTTGATATTAAAAACTTATAAACTCATTAAATTTTTTAAAAAAAACCTACGGACCAATATCCTTTAGGAATGTAGGGGCTAAATTCCCCAATATATGAGAAAATAGAAGCCAACTATAGCTAAGAACAAAACATTTTAGCGGTGTAATTGATCCCAGAAGTGCAAAGTTGGCTTAAAATGTAAAAATCAGTCAATCTGATTCAATATGTTAACATAAAGCAGAAAACAAAGAAGCCCAAAAAGAAATTTGTAAGATTCAACACCAGTCATGATAAAAACTTTCAGCAAATTAGGAATAAGAGAGAACTTCCTCAGTCATGAGAAAGTTGTCGATAATAATATCCATGTATGACCAGGAAAAAGACCCGGATTTCAGTCTCACTACTTCTTTTTAGCCTTTTATTTGGAGTCCTACTCCAGGTAATATGGCACACACACAAAAAGTAAAAGGCAGATAAATAAGCAGACATGATGTTTATATATGTAGAAAATTCTAGAAGGTCACCCAAATATGTTGCAAGCATTGATAAGGTTGTGAGATATAAGGCCAAAATAGAAAACTTAATGGTTTATCTGTACACAAGTAATCAGAACAGCAGAATAAAATTAAAATGGAATATTTATAATACCATAAAAAACATGAAACACTCAGGAATAAATTTAACAAAGATTTATACAGAAAGTTATAAAAGCTAAAGAACTATGTGAGCGGAAAGATATATTTATATCTTATAAGTCTTAGTATTGCTGAAATGTTAATTCTCTCCAAATTGATTGGTACATCCAATGTATCCCAAATCAAAATCCCATCAGGCATTTTTTTGGGGGTGGGGAATTGATAAACTGATTCACAAATTAAAAAAAATATGTGGAGGTCCAGAATAGCCAAGACATTTTTAAAATGAATGAAGTTGAGGCACTTTTATTACCTCATATCAGGGCTTATTATAAAGCTACAATAATCATGAAAGTGTGGTATAACATAAGGGTAGATGAATGGACCAACTGAATGCAATAGTGAGTCCAGAAATAGAATTATATTTGTCTGGTTACTTAAGGAAAATGCAAACATACGTCCTATAATTGAACCCCTCATGACATTAGTACATTCCTCATGACATTAAAACAAATTGCAGCTTTATTTATATTAGCCAAAAACTGGAAACAACACAAATGTTTATCCCCAGTGAATGGATAAGCAAATGGTGGTATACCCATACAATGGAATTCTACTTAGCAACAAAAGGGAACAAACGACTGATTCATACAATAACAAACTAAATCTGGAAGATATTATGCTGAGCTAAAGAAGCCAGATACAAAGAGTATTTATTGTATGATTCTATTTATATGAAGTTCTAGGAAAGGCAAAAGTAACATCTAATGACATAAAATACATGAGTAGTTTTTTCTGGAATAGTAGTGTGTTCAGTTGACAGTAAGGGAGACACGAGAAATTTCTGGGGTAAAAGAAATTATCTTTCTCTTAATTGCAATGGTCATTACACTGGTGAATAAACTGTTATTTCTTATTAAATTGTATACTTGTCATGGGTGAATTTAATTTTATGTAAATTGTATTTCAGTAAAGTTGGAATAAGAGCAAGTTCAAAAAATAGCATACCTAAGTATAGCCTATCTTTTTTTGCTCCTCTGTACTTTACTTTTTAAAAATTTTTTATGATATTACTATTTTTTTCCATACTTCTCCAAAAGTTTTAGGCCATTCATCGTAATTAAATAATTTTTTGTCATGTTGATCACTCTTTTACGTTTAATTTTTGATGCATTGAATCCTTACTATCTAGAACAGAATTTATATATTTCAACCTCTAACTTAAGCCCTGTTTATTTATATTTACCTCTGTTTGTATGCAGTATGCAGTGTAGACAACTATGATTTCTATTGACATGGCTCAGTTCATAGTATTGCAAATTCCAGGGAACCCAAAAATTAGAGTATGATGATATTTGTCCATGTATACTGAAACGCCCATTCCAACAAATGTGTTATTTTTTAAGTCAACTTGCTAAAAGACAGTTAAACCAGTTGGTGCTGTATCTTCTTCCCTACCAAATCAAACAAGGCAATCATTTATTTTTCTCATTTCCTTCTAGATATGTGGCTTCAGTAATTACTATCCCAACCACCACCATCACCACTTTTATAGCTAATAGCACAATTACGCTATGTCTGGCACTGTGCAAATGTGTTCCTTTCTGCATTCTTTAGTACTGTCACACTTGCTTTGTATTTATTAATTACAGTTCAAAATAGTGCGACTCAACTCATTTTCTTCTTTCATGCAATAATTTATTTGTTATGGCTACTTTCTAACTAATGATCATAAGATTAAAAGGAAATTCCTTAGAGTTAACCATAATAAAAATAAGATGTTCTCATTTAAACCCTTATATCATATTTGAGTATTATTAAATATTATTGGATTTAAATCGAAGTTGAATATAGTTGAACTAACAAGGTTTTTGTCTGGGCCTAGGAAATTCACACAGAATCTTGACTTAAAATACAAGTAAATCAGGTTCTTTAAGAACCCCTCATGACATTCTTTCCTACAGTTTTTCCTGCATTGCTCTCCTCTAGGTTCACTTATAAAGCATGCTGAAATGTTGAGAAATTCATCTTAGACTCAAAGCAATGATTCTGATATATAAGATTTCATGAAAGCATTTTTGTTTGTGCCCCAGGCTCAAAAACTCATCTAAAAAGCCAGCCAAAGTTCTTGTTAGCCAGCAAAATAAAATGTAAGTTTTGTTTACAGTTATCAGAGCAGACAGTCTGTACAAATTCCCAGTGTCACTCGGTGTGGGAGTGTGTGTATCATAATGCATGTCAAGGGAGCTTAGAGAGGGGCAGCCACTTATCAGAGGAGACACTGTTGACCCTGGAAAGGTGGCAGCTGTGCACACAGTGGGGGTAGCAGGCTGCTTGCTCAGAAGAATGGGTGCAAGTGGGCAAGCATTAAACTATACACATGCAGAAGGGTGCTGGCATATTTTTAAAAATTCAGCTCTGTACCTAAAAATAAGAACACACAAATAGAGTTACATTCATAGGCCTTCTCATCTTCAGTCTTTTCTTAAAGTGGCTTAAAAATCAACTTGAATTGAGCTATTCAAAGCTGACTTATTCTAAAACCAATTTAATTTTACTAAGCTTCAATCAGGGGCTAGCTATAAAATGCATTGCACATAACTAATAATTTAGTACATAAAATGATGATATAGACACCATAGGAGAAACAGATTTGGCTTGAAATATAATTTTTACTGTATCATTTATAATAGCTTCTGACAGTGGAAGATTATGAATTGTTATAATAGGTTTTGCAAAATCTTAACTTTGTTATTTATATGTGCAATCCAGATTACTGACTGGATATTTTACTATAGTCTCAATTTCAGCTATGAGTTGAGGAGTCAATGGCAATGCATTTATTTCCATCCTGGCAAAGTGGGATTGCCAGGGGCATGATCAGTGGAGGCAGCCAGATGACTTCTTTCTCAAAGAGAGTAAAAGATTTTAGTGGGTTAAGAGTACATGCGGCCTCCAGAGAGTACTATTCCCACTCAAAAACAAAAACTCCCCAAATATAGTTCCTTATGGTGAGCATGAACCCTGCGTGGGGCAAAGCTGCAAATGAAGTGAAGGAAGGATGGAAGGGGAGGTATTTGACATGGAAAGTAACCCCTGAGTACCATTTGCCAAAGTGTTTTCTTTGAAACATGTATCTTGAGAGATGTTATTGGACCAGTTTTCTCTAGTTGAGTGTGTTTAGTAAACATACTGCACAATGTATTCTTCTTGTGGATTCAAAATATCTTCAGACTATTTACGCCTTTGAGAAGTTTTAGAGCAAAGGAATTTATTCAACAGTTCATTGCCTAAACATCAAGAACATATTTTGGGACTCTGTACCACAGAATATTCTTTACTTGAGCAATAGGCTTATTTGATAAGAGCTCTAGCCTGAAAGTTTTAATATTTCTGCTATTTAAAAACCTTACTAGAGGAAAGTGCATAAATAAGTGAATGGTCTTACAATGGAATGCTATATATCTGTGAAAATAAATCAAAGCTATCCATGTTAATATTGACTGCAGCTTACAAGCAAAATTAAATCATACATGTTTATTTGTATAAAGTTAGAGCCACAAACTAAGAATTATATTATTAAAGACATAAATAGGTAATAAATATTAAAAATTGGAAGGATTTTCACAGAAGTCGACATAATAGTCATTTGCTGGGGAAGAAGGGCAATGTGATATGCCAAGAAGTACACGTAGCAGAGGACAGAAGGACTTCTAAGGCACTGGCAGTGTTGTACTTCTAATCTGGGTGATAGTAATGGTTAATAATGGGGTATTTATAGTTCTTTTTTATACTGTACACACTTATTTATATGCAGCTTTAGTTCATAAACATGCACATGAGTGTGTACGTGCAGATGCATGCACACACACACACACACACACACACACACACACACACAAAGGTGTTCCTGAGCTGCATAAAGAGGATTTTCTGTGTCTATAAAGGGGAAGAGTCAATTTCTTTAGAAATCTTTCCTGGATTTTTATGGTAGGTATTAAGAATAAATACAGCTGAAGTTATTGAAAAATGAAATAGTGTATTTTAGTTTAAATTTCCACCATTGCAGGAACTGAATGAGCTGGTCAATAGTTGTATCAAGCAATATACAAAATGAATGATATGGAAGATTGCAGCATACAGATCAACATGCAACAAAGATCATGCAAGGAAATAGAGTCAGGATACTGACAGGAGAATATTTAGACTGGAGTTAGGGTGGGGCTGTGAAGCTTTTTGCTAATTATATACTGAAGAGGGTTTTATTTAATACTGGAAACTTCCTATCATTATATTAATGTTATTATTCTCACACATCTAAACTGACACAATTAGTCATAACCCTTCTGTAGCAAATGACGGAATGGAATCCAAATTTATACAAAATGGGATAATTTTTTGCTTTTGTAATTAATATGTGGGAGGAAAGGGGACCTGAGAGTTTCTTGAAGAAGGAACTCAGCTGTAATCAAGTCTCTCTATTATATTTACTCTCTCTCTTCACTGTTTTTCTCCTTTCTTTCTCTTTCTGAATACCTGTCTTTTGTTATTCAATAAAGAGGGACAGAGCTGAGAATTTATATGTGACATGTATTACACATAATACATAAATGCAATAAATATATATATTATATGTACAAATGTCCAGTCCTTGCCTCTGCATCTCTTTCCCAGCTGACACAGGACATTCGAGGCACACAATGTCCTACAGGAACCTGTAAGTGGACTTCTACACGCTTCCCCTGCTTACATGCTCTCGCCTCCTACCTTATCACCTGGCAATATCCAACCACTCACAGGCTTTTCCTGTACCCATTATCTCAGCTGTGCCTCTGTTGTCTGTTTAGAATACCCACTCCTCTCCTCCCCTATACTGAGTGCTCAGCCTATGCCAAGCAATATGCTGAAGATTTTATCTGATTTTATGACAACTCCATTCTTTCATTTGCTCAAGCCAAAAAGTTTGGTAATGTTCTTTTATTCCCTCTCTTTATTTACCCCCACTGGTCCACCAGCAAATTCTCATAGCTTCACTTCCCAACCACATCTTAAACGCTTCACAATACTGCAAGAACGTGGTGAAGTCTATCCTGTCTCCCCTAAATTATTCCAATAGCCTCCTGACTTGACTCTTCTTCTGTGACCCTTGCCCCTGATAATCATTTAAAAATGTCAGTTGGAGCATGTCCTTCTTCTGCTCAAAACCCTCAGTGTCTTTCTGTCTGTCTCCAAGTAAAGCCATAGCCTTTCCTAGACCTCCAGAGCCCAGTATGATCTGGAAACTCGTTTCTCCAAACTCGTTACGTACTTGTCTCCCTCTTGGGTCACTCTCACCCAGCCACACTGGCCTTCCTCATGCCACTGGAAGACTATGGGCCACACCTTTGCTCATGCTGTTCCATCTGCCTGGAATGCTTGCTCTCCTCACAGATACCTATGTGCAGACTCTCTTACATCCTTCCAATTTTTGCTTAAAAGTAATTTTCTTATTGAAATCCTCCCTATCTGCAGTTGCAAAAGCACTTTCTGTACTTTGTATGCTTTTTTTCAGCTTGACTTCTTTCTCATTATCTCTGTGAATATGTTACATGTTTATTTAACTTTATTTTCTGTCTCTTCCAAAAAAGAAAGTATAAAGAGCTTTACGAGGCCAGTGACTTTAATGTGTTTTGCTTTGTGCTATAGCATCAGTGCCCAGAATAGTCCCTGACTCCATAAGTATTTGATGAGGAATGAATATTGGACTACAAATCACTTTTGAATCCAATATAGCTGATGGGTAAATGGGTTTGCTTTTGGTCATAGACCTTTAAGAGTTATAAGTAATATTCATCTAAATCTAAAGCTGGATATATTCTGGTCTCATTATAAACATGCTTTATATTGAATCCTCAGAGAAACCCATTTTGCCTTTCTTTAAACTTCTATTTTCCACTATGATTTATATGATCATAGTTAAATATGTGATCAAAATTCTGAACTTGTTGAAAAAAATTGAAATGTAGAAAGATAATTTTATTTATCAAATGATGTATATATAATAAATTTTAAATGAACTTCAAATTTCCTAGTGAAAAATGTTAGACTTATTTTTCTTAGAATGCTAGAAGATGTTTGCATTTTTCTCTATTGTATTTTGTTCAAAAATTGTATTTGTTGAAAATAGTACTCATAAAGCGAACACGACTTTGCTTAGTAATCCTGTGCATCTCCCCATCCAAACACTTCTTTTGGCAATTATCTTGCCTCCATGTCAAGGAATAATGCCTGGGCTGATTTAACTCAGGAATCATTTTCTTTACTCTTTAGATGAGGTTCAGTTTTATGCGAGCAAGCCTGTCAGGGAAAACCTCTAGGGTCCTCATATTCTACTGCATCTTCAGTCTTGTAAAATTTAATATTAGAAACAAACTTTATATTTTCTCTTTTAATATATCATTTAGTATAACCTCTAGGTATATCAACATTGCCTTCAAACTATTTTGATTTACTGTGATTTTGTAGCTTAAATTAAAATTCAGATGTCCCAGGAGAATCATTCCATTCCCTTTTAGGTAGTTTAGGAAGCGCTGGCCTAACAAAGCTGAGTTAGTTTAGCATAAGAATAAAATGGTCACTGCCATCTAATCCCAGAGGTATCCCTTTCTACAAATCTATTTCCTAGATTAGGAATTTCCCATTACATATCCAGTGTCCTGGATAATCTCTATGTCCTCCTCTTATTAAAAAACACAGAGCATTAGGGGGAGGAATTCCTTCCTGGAACCCTCTATGGTGTGTCTACTCTATCTATGCTCAGAAGGACATGGTGGGAGTGTTTTGTGCCCCAGGTGCCCAACAGTTTCATCAAGAACTAACTTCTGGCTTTGCTTTCTCAGGCTTTCCATCACCAATGTATGTGTACAAGAATGTGCATTTCCAGACAATCTACTCTCATATCCTTAAATTTCCTATTTAAGCTTTACTTTTTCTATTGCTTTTTCCAAAATAAGTATCATAAGTCTCCAAAACAGTTGAATTAGGAGACAAGCCACAGATTGGGAGAAAATACTTGTAAAAAAAATCTGATAAACAACTGTTATACAAATTATATAAAGAACTCTTAAACCTCAATCATAAAGAAAATGACCCAATTAAAAAATGGACCAAAGACTTTAGCAGACACCTCATTAAAGAATATATACAGATGGCAAATAAGTATGTGAAAAGATGCTCCACATTGCATGTCATCAGGGAAATGCAAGTTAAAACAACAAATGAGATACCACTGCACACCAGTTAGCACAGCCCTGTTTCCTAAACACTGATGTACCATATGCTGGGAGGATGTGGGGCAGTTGGAAA
Organism: Manis javanica; assembly: GCF_040802235.1. NCBI lineage: Eukaryota > Metazoa > Chordata > Mammalia > Pholidota > Manidae > Manis > Manis javanica. The sequence goes on from NC_133165.1 coordinate 12,285,585, forward strand.
TCTTATTCATTGCTGGTGGGAAAGCAAAATAGTATAGCTGTGCTCGAAGACAGTTTTGTGGTTTCTTATAAAATAAAATATTCTCTTACTATATGATCTAGTAATCATGCTCTTTGGTATTTATTCAAGAAATTGAAAACTCATGAAAACAGAAAAACCTGCACAAAGATGTTTATAGCAGCTTTTTTCATAATTGCCAAAACTTAAAAGCAACCAAGATGTCCTTCAGGAGGAGAATGAATAAAGGGTGGTACATCCAGACAATGGAATATTATTCATCACTAAAAAGAAGTGAAGTATTGAGTCATGAAGACATAGAGAAAACTTAAATGCATGCAAGTAAATGGAAGAAGCCAGCTGTAAAATTTTCTCTGTAGGTGAAACTACAGAGACAATATAAAGATCAGTGGTTGCCAGACTTGAGGGTGCATGGGGATGAATAGGTAAAGCACAAAAAATTTTTAAGGCAGTGAAAATACTCTGTATGCTATTCTAATGATGGACATGCTATTACACATTTGTCCCAACCCATAGAATGAGCACCCGGAGTGAGCCCTGAGGTCCACTGTGGGCTTCGGTGATGATGGTCTGTCAACATAAAGTTCATCCTTGGGATAAAATGTACCATTCTGGTGAGTGAGATTGATAATGGGGGAGAGGATAGAAGGAAATCTCTGTACCTCCCTCTCAATTTTGTTATAAACCTAGAACTGCTTAAAGAAATAAAATCTTAAAGTTTTTTCCAAAATACACAAACTTTTCTGATGACTTAATATTAGCACAGTTTGGTGAGTGCATAGAGGAATAATGTGATGGTAGGGAGAGAAGTGATGTCCAGAGAGAATATTTGTAAAGATGGAAGCGGGAACAGTGTACTTTTATTCTGATGACAGATTGATAGTTGAAGAGGAGGCGAGAGTTCCTGGGCAAGGTTCCTGGGAAATAATTATCATGAATTCATAAAAAACATGTTTTGGAAGGGCCAAAATTAGATTCTCTGAGTCCTTAAAGAGCTAAGTGGTTAACATGTGTTATCTCATTTAATCAGCACAAAACCCTTATGAAGTAGTTATGATTATTCCTGTTTTATTGATGTGGAAATAGAGTTTAAGATGAGCAAGTGACTTGTCTGAAGTCGCCAGGTCTAGCAGAGGCTCCCAGGTGCCCTTACTTCCTGTGCTACTGGGACTCTTACAACCTAATGAGTGTCTTCGCTACCTGACCTTTAACTTACAGGTAAGTGGGAAGCTTAAAGGTGAATAGGGAGAAAACGATCCTTCCAATTCCTTGCTATGTATTTGTTTTTGTTTTTCTTCCTCTTTCTAGCCACTCTTAACCTTCAAGCCTTTTCATTAGCCTCAATGCACAACACTTGGCTGTTTCTCCTAACTGCGGCCTTGTGAATTTCCTCACTAGTGATCTCCAGGGGTATTATTTTGTGGTATTGCAGCACTTACATGTACCTTATTTAAATGAGTTATGAATACAAAAATGCTCATTTGCCCTTCCTGTAGTTTAACCTACATAGGTGAGGCTTTTAATTCTTATCTATACCACTGGGTTGGCAGGACAGAACAGATACATTTTGCAACAGTAGATTGTAAGGACTCTAAGTTGTGACTGAAGGCTGGACAGCCAATATAGATATCGAGTAGGATGCTTGAAACTGACATTTTAGAGAAATGGTACTTACTATTAGTGACAAAATATAGAGGGAAAGACCACAGAAATGGAGGAAAGATCACTGGAAGGGATCAAATCAGCAGAAGCCTATTCTATGTTCATATTAGGGTTACCAGAAAATAAAAGTTGTAATAGGTAAATTATTGGTAGTTCAGAAACAACAATCTTCAAGAAGTGAGAGAGCAGTTAATAGACTGCTTCTACATTGAAAGATGATGATTTATAAGCTAAGTGTTTGCAGGGAGGAGAGGTGGTGCAGTCTGCCATTGATACCAGGGTGTAACAGAGAACGCAACCAGCTGGGAGGGCTGCAGAAGAGGCTGTGTCTTCAGGGAAGAGTCGGTTTTCTCGTCGATCAAGAAGGTGAAGAAAGTGGAATTTCTCTGTTTAAGAGTAGGAGTTGTCTTTTTCTTTAGCACAAAGAGGGAGCTAGACCCAGGCCCCTTTAAGATCCCTTCCATAAAATCTGTAAGTCTGTGATGTTTGCACATCAGGGGTCCTGTTTTCTTTTCTGGAGCTTATTAATGGTGTGCCTTTCCCGATGATCATCGGTGGGCCCTTCTTCTCTTTGGTACCTTCATAAGCAATCAAGCACTAAGTCTAGCTAATGCTAGTCCACGTAGTCCTCTGTTACAACCCAAGCACAAACCACCATCTAATATGGGCTACCTGTTCTCCCTCAATCTACCTTTTTACTTGATACATAGCCAAAGCTTAATGGTATTTTATGAACACAAATCAGATCGCCATTTCCTAATTCAAAACCTTTTCATGCTTCTCTATTGCCCTTTAATGAAACCTAAAATCTTCAATGTACTTTTTCATTTTAAAGAAAGCCTTAAGTAATGTGACTGCTACCTATTTTTTTTCAGCCTATGTCCTAATACCCGTCTTTTGTATTCTTAATGTTTTGTTTACAGAAGAATGTTCTCCCTTCCTTGAGTGTGTTGTCTCCTTTCTTCCTGTAGTGACTTCATACGTGCTATTTTCACTTTGATATTGTTCCCATTCTCTATCCATTCTTCACCTCAGCTTAAGCATCACATTGTCCACAAATCTTCTCTCATCCTTGGACTGGGTTGCAGCTACCTGAGTAATTTCATAGCATCCTCGTTTGTCTCATTTTTAATTTACATTTTCAGGAGCTTTAGAATGTAAACTCCATTGGGAAAAGGGTCCATTTTACCCGTTGGTTAAATAAGTCAATAGGAGGCATGGACTTATTACGATAACATTAATGTAAGCTTGAAATAAAGTGATTTTCTAGAACTTGATTCGAGTATCATAATAGAACGCAAATGTGGGATTTTGCCTCAGAATCAAATAAGACACAATGGTCCAAAACAACAGAGCCAAAACCATGACAAATGTTGTAATTATTTTATATTGAAAAATGCTGTGGTAGACCACCAACGCAGAACGAGCAAATAAAGTGAGCAGAAAACAGCCCCTCACACACCTCGAATATGCAGGATGCTTGAAGTGGAAGTGACCAGCATGTTGGACACGGGGAGTGAGAATTTCTCTGGGGAAATGTGCTCTACATTGCAACACAAAGAAGTATTGCTTCCTCTTTAGCTCAAACCAGATGAGAAATGGTTTAAGAGACTCACATGTTGTTTGAGGGGCAGAGTGGCCTACTCCTTGGATTGAAAAGGAAGAAAATGAAGATGAGAAGCTATGGCTATTTATCTGAGACAGTAGAAGAAAACTAGTTCGATTTGCTTTGCTGTTTGCTTCCCTTTTCTACTGATAGTAGAGGCAAGGATATTTATATTTTCTTGAGGGTCAAGTGTGAGCTGCATAGGAGAGAAAGCCCATCCAGGCACTGATAAGACCCTTCCTGAGGAGCTGTCCAGAGAGAGGGTGCTCTTAACAAAAGGATAAACAATGCAAATCCCAAGAGCAGAGAAAGAACTATAAAAGAGCCTCCCAAGGGAGTCTGCATCATATTTCACTGGGATGCACTGAAATGTTTCTAATGCGACTTACAGAGCCCAGAAAAAAACATCTACAAGAGCACAGAAAGAATCCAGAGCAAATGGACTTTGATTATCCCCCCAAGGCTGAGACAGGCTATGCCAGGACACGAGGAAAATCTCTTTTCTCTTTTGTCCAACTCTTCAGCCTTGAGGCAGAAGAGGCCCTAGTGGGTAGGGGAAGACGAGCAAAAGTCAACCTGGGGAACGGAGAGGAAGTCAGAGGCTCACAACTTTCCCATCTATGGCAGGCCCAACGTGGGAGAAGGGAAACACATTTGCTTTAGAAGAATTTTAAGTTATGACTCTTGTCTTCCCCCAAAATGAAAAGTTTGATCATCTGAATAAGCAGTTAGCAGTGGCAGAGGTGATGATTAAAATAAACAGATAAGTAATATTGAAACGGAACCCCAAATGATAACATAAGAATCTGCCAGTGTTAAAACTGAACAGAGGGATACTTTCTCCATTAACAATTAGTAAGGTTAGAAAATTGCTTACCCCAATTTATTGAGCTTTATTTTCTATTTTTGAAAATAGATTGTTCAGTGTATCTCTTAGTTTATAAGTGAAATAAACAAAACAAAAAGGGATCTAACAGTTTCACTCTTCCTTCCTCAAATTTTTGGGTTGCTTTTATCTTTCTGAAATGCTGAGGACTATATAAGATTTCCTAATTCTTAGCATAACTAAAGTGTTATTTGGTTTTTAAATATACAAATTCTATTTCTGACGCAGTTTATATTAAACCCCAGTTGAATTTTTTAATTATGTGCATGTTGCCCATAAGTGATTTCCTCAGTTAGGTCTGTGGTTTAATTTAAGCCTTTGAATGAAAACCCTCTCCAAAAGAGTGCATAGAAAACTAATTAAATCATGGGGAAATGTGAAGTTGGTGGGAAAAAAGAAAAAAGGGGAAAACAAATAGGAAATAGAAGAGTGGTTGGTGTACCATTTATTTAGTTAAATCAAATTCAGTTTTAGTAATCCTGCTCTTAAAGCACACAAAACATCTTAAATGTTTTAGTTATATTCTTGCTCATGTGGACCATTCGGAAAGGCTTTAGACTATATTTTGAGAGCATTCCAGCAGAGTAAGATAAAGGGCTTTATTTAAAGTTCTGAAGGCCATTATTATCTTGGTTTTACCTACTGATAGAAGCAGGCAGCTATTTGAACAGATGTTTTTTTCTTTCTTCCCAGGATTTTTCATTACTCAAAGCCATATTATTTTGTTGAAGCCTAAGTGGTGAATAAGTCTATGTATATCTTTTCCATTTTACTGTATTTCCAGGAGCTTTGGATGACTTCAACAAGTAAAACAGTATGCCTTCTCTGTGTTTCTTAAATTGCTAGAGTTATACAGTTAGCCCGTACAGGTGAGGCTGTATACTAAGTGAATCAAAAGCATATACCTTTTCCCCCACCATACATGAATAGAAATTACCAGAATGCTCACAATTTATATTTTGTTAAGTAAGAAGACAATTCTAGGAGAAACGGACATTTATAAATATATCAAAATTTTCAGAACCATTTTTAGAAACATTATAATTTTTCTTAGCTGTTGTAAAAGGACATTAAACAAACCCACAGTTGGTGCATAGAATGACCTATACCATTTGAGATTTTTTTATTTGCTTCTCTTATCTTATTGCATTGGATAACATTTTCAAGTTTAGGGTGTTCGACATGAAAGGAAAGTTGATTGTAACATTGCAACACATTATGATACAACAATCTATATTCTTGTGGTCACTATAAGATAAATTCTAGCCGAAATAAGCAGGCAAAGAGAGGCCACAAAGGGCTAGGTAATTTATTTGAATACCCCCGGGGCGAGGTTCCGTGGCCTTCCTCTCACAGGCCAGGTAAGTCACGCAAAAGTAGACAGGCAGCGAGTTTTTAAAGAAGGTATGGGGAGGCAGAGCTTAGATTTACAGCGGCGCGAGGATTGGCTAGCCTAAGGCACATTTTTCAGGTTGGGAGGGGGCAGCAGCCGGGGACTTTGGCAGGTCATCAGTGTCTGACATGCTCACCCCTCCGCCCAGTGCCTTCAACCTTACAGCCACGAGGTCTGAGAAATGAGGATAGTTTTCTCATTAGAAAGACATTTTTGTGAACTGTAAAACTAAACAGAAAAAACTTTAGCCAATAATGCCTCTTAAGAAAGTATTTGAATAAACTTTTTCATTCTTAATGGCAAGGGGTAAGCAGAAACTGTGGCTGTCTCACTGTTACTTCTTTATTATCTTCAGATGCAGAATTTTAGGAATAACTTCTTTTTTGCTTGGTGCAAATTCTAGCCTGGGTATCCTCCAAACTAGAACTTGTAAGCAAGAACTCAGTATCAGTTGTTTTTTAAACAATTGGGATTTCTACTTTTGGGAATTCTATCTTGCTTTCAATGCTAGTTTCTAGGATATAGTCTTTCCTTTAGGTAATTTGAACGTTTCAAACTATTCAAAACAGAAAACCACTTTGCAACACTTCTTTTAAACTGGCAATATTTGTGACTATCTCATTTGTATGTTTCTATCTCTCATCCTATGAATTTTTACTAGGACCCTTCTAGTTGTACAGACCAGTATAACATGTTAAGATTGTTCTAAGAAGGTAAGTATGAAGCAAATATATAATAAATAGTGATAGATTATAAAAAATTACAGTGACGATATTTTGTTTTATATACACCCTTGAAATTAGAAAAGCAACAACTATGTCATTATTTAGACACAATCTAAAAGTCATACAAAGATAAAGAATAGTTATAAGTAATTCATTTATACATTAAGATACCAATTTTCTGTCACAGAGTGAGGACTCCCAGATGAAGTAAACAAGGATGAACAAAAGAAATAAGGTCTCTGCCCTCGTGGAAATCACAGGTATATTGCAATGTAGAGATACAGCAGACACCTCTAATTTATTGATTCGTTGATTGATTCATTCATTCAAACAAATAATCGTTTGAGCAGGAACTGTGCTGACAAATATTAAAAAGACATAGCCCCGTTAATGAGTCACTCACATTTTACTGGAAGGCAGACTAGTAAACATGTATTACCATGCAATCATCAATATAATGAATATTATTATCAGAGTTTTATATGAGTACATAAATAGTGCCATTAACTTTCCTGATGCAATCAGGCAATTTTTTTTCCCAAAGTCAGTAACATTTGACAGAGACTTAAAAATATAAGTAGATCATTTTCAGAAAGAGAAGAAAGTATATTTCAGGATTAGAGTTGCAATATGAATGTGAGTTTAGGGAGTCATGGGCTACATAGGCAGATGGCAGATGGTGAGCAGCAAAGAAAGGGATGACGGGAGATAAGACTACCTTGGGTCCAGATGTTCAAGGGACAGGAGTGCCCTAAAGGAGGCTTAATCTTTCTCTATCTCACTTTTTGATTCAGGTAATATTAAAAAAATATGGTTGGATTTCATTTGATGTTTTATAAATGTTTGTCCTTTAGCTTGGGGCTCTATTTTATTCTTCTTTGCATTCTTAGCCCTGAAAATGCCTACTTCACATTTTAGGGATATCTAATTGTGGTTGTCTTGAATAGAAATACCATTTATGACACCTTTAGAAGCAAGGCTTTGCTGTGCAGTTTTAACATTTTGTTGAGTTGTGTAACAATGTGCACATATTTGCAATCTATGGACTGAGAAAAGGATGAGTAGTAAAAGTCCCTCAGCTGTTTGTGAATGGGATTTTTCCCAGCCCACACTCCTCACAGTTGCTCCTGACTGGGGCTCCTGACTGGGGACATAGTAGCTGAAGCATAAAAATAGCTCTTTTGAAGAGGGGGGAGGTCATGGTGGATTGGTGGCTTTAGGGGGTGTTACTATTACTACGATGGTTTTGAAACTGTTGAGCACACTCTACAATATCTAAGAATTAAAGGTATCTTCTCCAAAGCTGCCCATCTCGCTCCTTTAGAAGAAAAGCTGCCTTTTGGAAATCAGATAATTATGCATACTGTGGTCTTAGCACTTCACCGGTGAGAACTTTTCTTTGAATTGTTTCAAAAGCTGTACAGAATTGAAGGACTTCCTCCTCTCTTTTGTGTTAAGAAGGACAGACAAACAAGTCATTTTCTGTGAACCCAACTCTGTCAGTCATCCCTCTAGCAAGGAGACTTGGATCGCAATTTTGTAACAGAGAAGACTGCCGATAATGACATTATTAATTCACGGCATTTCTTTCTTTTTCGGCCACTGCACTTTTGAATAGAAAGATCACAACCTAATAAGTAGCAAAGTAGCGAGAGATAAAGACTTAGAACATCCCTGCTCTTAGTTCTTTCTTCGTTTTTAGCGTAAAAACTGTACCTTGAGAGAGAAGTGATCCAAACTATGTTTTTCTAGTGCCTGTTTATCAAGTCTGCAATTAATTTTCCAGAAGAAGAAAGAATTATCCAGAACAAATGGACCAAAAGCACCCCTCATCTGTGAGTCAGGAATGGTGTAGTTTCCATTCCCACAGTGTTCCAATAAACTTGATTTTTAGTGCTATCTGGCTAATCTTTAGACTTTGCAACATTGTGGAACAAGTTAAATTCACTCCATGTCATGTAGCATAGTTCTCCATGTTCATGGTCTACTGTAGAGATAAGGACATACGTAACCCCATCCTCAACGTAGCAGATCCCTTACATATATTAATCATGATCTTGTAACATATGTGTGAGAAGTTTATGGTAAAATCAATTGCTCCAGCCCACTGTCCTGGAGTTCCACTATGGGACTTCCTGCACGCTAAGTGATGAAAAAGTACTGACTTAGCCCTGTATGTTGAGCTGTTTATATACCTGTCTCGTGGACATGTCCACTTGAATTTCTAATAGGTATATAAAATCTAACAAGTCCAAAATGACTTCTACGTTTTATTCCCCATTTCTTCCTCACAGACTTTCCCATCTCTGTAACAGGCAATTCCACTTTGCACACTGACCTTCCCTCTTCTTCTTGAGGAATATAGTCGTGATGGCTTTAGGTATGCAGTCAGATTGCAAACTTGAGGACAAAAGCCAGGCAATAAAGACTATATAGCATTGAGACAGAAGGAGCACAGAACTTTTCTGACGTTTTTGGACAGCTGTATGATCACTAGACTGTTTACATGTGGAGTATTTGCTACATGGGAGAATAAACCCTTCCCTAAGTCCATATATTTTCTATCACTTGATGCCACTATTAGTCTACTAAATATCAGTATTTTCTATTATTAAGGTATGATGTTTACAACATTTATTGTCAGTTAAAATGAGTATTTATTTTGGCTCAGATTCTCAAAAATACCATATCTATCCATCAGATGGTGAAGGAAGCCTGGCTGAATTTACTTGAATAAGTTGGATAATCAGGAAAAACAAAATATAGACAATACCTTTAAAATGTAGAGTAACGTGATCAATTTTGTTCCATTTCATGGCTGATGATTTATAAATATAAAGATAATTGAATAAATTTTGCAAAATTGCTCTCATGAAGAATAAATTAGGTTGGATCATTTCTCCAAAGCAGACTAATATAGGCATAGATTCTTTTTGTTTTTGACAATCACAGATGCTAAGTTTTTTTGAGAGGCTCAAAGTCAACAGAATATATCCTTTGAACTATTTTTCTTGCCAAACTGTTTGAATATGCAGCTACTACAACTACTCAATTAAACTTTTCCAATGTGTCTTCAATCAGTTTATTCACTCATTATGGAGAGTTTATGACTATTGTTTTTAATTTAAGGTATTTCATTGTGTTTAACTTAGAGAAATTTTGAAGAGCAAATGCAAATTTTTCAAGGAGTTAGTCTAGCACGAAAGATTTAATGAAGACATACCCTTCATATGCTCAATGTAAAGCTTTTAGTTTGCATTAAATACTTTGCATGTAGATATTGACATTACATATTTGAATGAGTTAAAGGCTATGATATGTTTTGACCATTACGAGAAAATAAAGGACAACAAAAGTTGGTTTCCATTTTTAAGTATTAGTTGAACCAATAAATACACAGTGGAACCTATTTATTTAGTTTTTTAAAAAGTGACCTAAGAGTAATCCAATACTTACATAGAGTCTGGATAAAATTGTTGTGTATTTACTTTCATTCCATAGTATTTTGTACAGATTTTTTATTTCTTTAAGTATACTCTGGATGTTTAAATAAAAGAACCTCTAGTTCATTTTTCTTCTGTGTCCTCATGAGTTTGTAAATTCCTAAGAACTTCTATTCATATTGAAATGAAATTGTAATTATGATCCACTGTGAGAGCAGGAGATACAGATTAACATTCATTCATCTATTCAACAATGTGACAAATGCAGTGAAATGCTAATTAATCACACATAAGGAACCTGTCTTCATGGAGTCCAGGGTGGTCAAGAAGTAGCCTTGTAAACAGAAAATTATTAGGTACCTAATAATTAAGTAATTAGAGTTAAGAGTGGGAAGCTCAGGTATTCTGGAAAATTTAGAGAGAGAACTTAAAGTGGTCTTAAGGGTACAAGAAGGCTTGCTGGGGGAAATGATTACAAATTAAAACCTGAGAAATAAGTAGGAATTATCAAGGCAAAGTGGGGGAGGAATTGTGACGAAACTGATTTCATGTAAAGGTGAGAGCCGGAACTAAAATGTTAGAGGCAAGAGGGAACATTGCTTTCTCCAGAAAGTGAAAATATTTGAGCATGGATAGATAGTTAAATAGGAATTTGGAAGGAGGTGGATAGCAATAGACAAAGTCTGAGCATTTCTCCAAGAAGCAAGATTTCTGTAGCCTCCCTCCTTTCTCCTCACTATTTATATTTAGTTTTGGGGTTTTATCGGTCTGACTCTTCTTTAAGCCACTCACTTAGCATTTTCTCATTAATCCGTAATTCCTTTTAAATTAGATAACATTATAACTTCACGCCAAATTTGGGCACATGGAACTTTGCCAAGTCTGGAAGCCTCATCCTAGTCTTCAACATTATACAAAAGATTCCTGTCTGAAGTCTGGCTTCCATAAACCTGGGCTGTCAGTTTGGTATCTACTCTTAATCTGCCTTTAGATAAACAAAGAAAAGAAACGCTGTCTTTTTTCCTGGGGAAGAGGGGGAGAGCCTTCGGGATGCTGGCACTGTCCAGTTGTTCTTACTAATTCTCCCTGTTACCACTAGTAGGAGAGCAAAGTTTAGAATCAGGCTGATCTGAGATAAAGCTACAGTTTTGCTACTTGAAAGCTGTGTAAAATGTGTAAACCTGGTCAAGTTACAAATTTCTTTAAAGGCTTAGTTGTTTCATCTGTAACACTGGAGACATACAACCTATGTCTTTGTGTTTTCATCAGAATTAAAAATAATTATGTATAAAATGATTTAAGAACAGTACCTGGTGTCTAGAAAGAGCTCAATACATGAGATACTACTGTTAATATTTTTCTGAACTTTTCCTTTTTTTATCTTTAAAATAAAGGTAATGTCCATATCAAATGACTGTTACAAGAAATAAAAGAAAGTAAGACCACAAAAGGATGTAGAGGGTGACCTGGTGAGTGGAAACTAACTGACATGAATCCCACTCTATTATTCTTAGAGTATAAAAGAGATGGTTGCGTTCAAGGCTGTTCATATTTCTTCTATGCTCAATTATCCAGGGATAGAAGAAATGGTATATGTAACCAAATAGAAAAGGAAATGACACTTGGCCCAGGAAACTCGTGGTGAATATTGATTCTTTATGGCTTTTAATTGTAATTACAATTAATACAACAATAAAGTTGTAATTCATCACTTGTCCAAGCTGTTGACTGAAATAACTAGGTTGTTTATGTCACTTGGTACCAAGAAACATTTGTATGAATTTTTGTACAAATTAAGGAAACTGTTCTGGCTAATTTATCATAAAATGTACACTAATATGTACAGCGTTAGGTTGACTGAGACTAATTAGAAAGTTGAATAACATGCTTATTAATGTTATCATAAAATATTAAAAATAGCAACTGAAATTTCATTTAAATTCTAATGTATGGAAATGTTTAGTTTCCCTCTGACACACCATTCCCCTAAACTTTATGATTTCATCCCAAAACTGCACATGGGAAACATATAGGAGACTTGCCAACACACAGACAAAATAATTCTCCATGATTTTTTACAGAGATGATTTTTCATACAATTTGGATCATATTAAGAACATAGCATTGCCAAAAATAATATCATTATCCGGCATTTTGAATGTCCTCTGAATATTCAACAGTGATTCTTGTTTTTTAATGTTCCCCTTCTGTATTAAAAACCACAGAGCAATTTGTAATCACCCAATTTTGTTGTTGTTCACTTTTCAGTACAAAACACGATAAAGAAGGAAATGCAACCAGTTCTGAAAGGCATTTACAGATTTGTTAATAGTATGTTTGTGCTATGGTCCCTATTTGAATTCACTCTAATATACAAGTCATAGGTCACCATAGAAAATTAAGTCAATGCTGGGAAATGTCCCCTATCATAGCTTTTCAATGCAGGTCTATTAGTTGATACTGGCCATAGGTAGATAAAGAATAATATTTATCCTCTATTCTAGTAATGAATCTATCATTGGATTTAAAGTTAAATTTCAAAAAGCCTCCCCCAAAATAATTTTCCAAATTTAATTTAAACTTTTCTTTTGGCTCAAATCCCATCTGTTGATTCTTCACAGGTCCTACATTTTGTTTTTTTTCCTGAATAGTTGCATTTTCTTAATATCCCATCCTTGTTTGGGGAAAAAAAAAATCTGTCTGTGGGAGTGGCATGAGGCTTTAGGTTAGGATCCTTTTAATTAGTACAAACAAACTTTTAATCACAAATCAAATGTTTCAGTGTGTCTGAGATTTGAAGATTCAGAGAAGGCGCCCCTGTTAGCAACATACATATGTTGTTTTGTACATGTACCTGGGAGAAAACACGGAACTCACAGTGTTAGAAAGGGCAGCCAAAGGTCTAGCTCTGTTAGCTCTCCTGAACCTCAGCAATCTGAAGATGGATCTGTGCTAATGACTGTGCTGTCTAGCAGTCAGGCAGAAGGGCAGGAGGGGCTGTTAAATCTGAGCTGAATAAAAGTAGGGAAAAAATTGTATTTTGTTGGGTTTTATATTTAGGTTGAACTGTCATCTGGTTCTAATTTGCTTTCCAAGCTGAATTTTTTATTTTTTTACCCACTTCATACCGGTCCAAAGTTGCCATTTTAAAAATTTTATGTTTTTAAAACAATTTTTTAATTGTACAATTTAAAAAATGAAATGCTACTGTTAATTTCTGCACACTAGAGGGCACTGAAATATTCTAAGATAAAATGTAGTCAACATTTTGGCTTAGACAATAATTTGAGGGAATAATTATTTTAATTTTTTAATCTTTTAAAAGAAATACAGGGACAATAATAGGATTAACACATCATTGTAAATATTAGCTTAGAAAAAATAAGATTATAATATTTTTTAAAATGACAATTGCATCAGATTTCACCAGTAAGGAAAGCTACTTTGAACATCAGTGTCTCAGAGTATTTTATAGGAACTTTTTATAACCTTTTTTCTCTTTTCTGAAGTTGTAAGTGCCAAACACATTTTTAATAGGTTTTTTTCCATTAATCCATATAATAGTAACCTATCCAACCATCTTGATATAATTATATCAGTGTATTATAATGTTATTGAATGCTCAACCATGTACCATTTTTAGGGCTGAGAAACCCTGGCCATCTACTGGCTGGAAGGTTACACTTGTGAGCCAGCATATACGTTTTTATTTTACAGTTTTGGCAACGTGCTTAAAAACAAGGCCAATAACGTTTTTAATAAATAATTTTTATTTATATCTTTCCTTTTGTAGTCTTTTTCTTCTTTAGACATTGCATTTCTTCCTCTCAGAACTTTGGTATGCATACTCAGATAGCTTTTATGAGTGTTAAAAATAGGACAATGGGCACCAAATGGAGTCATTTATTCTAAACCCCATCACCAAACCCAGACTTAATTACAGTTTTTGCTCTCCCTAAAATAGTCCCTTAAACCAGTCAATCAGGAATCACCTGTTCAGCACTCATTAATCTGATAGACCCCTGCCTGCCAGTCCCTGAAGGAAAGTAACTTTGCAGTAACCAGCTCACTTCTTTGTCTAGTATGACTTCCTTGTTTCCACTTTGTTCTGGCTAGAAAGACTTTCATTCAATTCAGATCCTGACAGCTCCTTTCTATCTGCTAGATTGGGTGCTGCCTGATTTGAATTGATTTTTGCTCAGATAAACTCAAAATATTCAGTAAGCCTTGGTTTATCTTTCAATGTAAGTCACATAGAAATATACACAGAACACTTTTCCTTTATCTTTTAGTTATAGACAGCAATTAATAATAAGAAAAGGCAATAAGAACTGTGTATACTATAGATTAGAAACCATTTTCAACTCTGTCTCAATGTAGGAAGCATTACTTTTAATGCCCTGTCTTCTTTGAAGTGTGTGTATGAAAGTGTTGAAGGAGCATAATTGAAAAGTGAATTTAAAAGCAAGAAGGAAGACAGCAAAAAGGACGATAGAAAAACAGAGATGAAACTATCGATTCTGGAATTTATCATTTCGAAGTAAACATAAAAATGCTTGGTTTTGGATATTGTGAGTAGGAGGAATTCATCTTATCTGGAAGATGATATTCAGGGAATTTGGCTCGAAACATACAATATGTGTGCACATTTGAATATATCCATTGTTTTCCATGAAACAGCAAAATAAACCCATGGATACAACTACTGATATAAGCTTGCGTGCCCATGAAAAAGAGCTTTTTCCTATGGACTTCTTTAATATATTCAATACATTATAGTGACCATCACCACCACATAGAAGAATAGCATCTAGTACTTAAAGTTGTAACAGTTTATGGTAGGAGGGAATATATAGGAACTGATCAATATTTATAAAGATATGACAAACTAGTTCATAACCTGAAAAGTGGTTGTCAAAGCAATACCCAATTTGTCAGATAAATCAAATGACAGATTTGACATACAGGGGGACAGCAATTCTAACCTCAAATGATGTAAATGTCTAGATAGTAATGACACATTCTGGTTGAATTAATTTGGCTATTTATCTTTTCTTTTCCCTTGTTTCTCTCTGCCCCCCACCATTTTTGACTTGAGGCATATTTTTAAGCATCAGAAGCAGAAGTGTGGTATTTTAGGATTTGTACTCTGGAGCCAAGGTGCCTGGGCAGAAGCTGGCACTGCCTTTTACTGGTGTTATGAGCTTCTGTAAGTTGCTTAACTTCCCTGTGGCCCAATTTCCTCCCCTGTAAAATGGTAATAATAGTGGAAGTGGTGTTTGGAGGATGAAATGAAATTACTCATCTAAGGAAGTTAGATCAGTTCTTGAAGAGCAATATACAAGTATTGATTAAATATTTAGGAAATGGGACCATCTGTATAAATGAAAGGTTGAGTTATAATATTTAGGGAAACGGCAATTGACTTTTCTCAATTTTATATACCTCCTTGAACTGAAATCCTGTTTTAATGATTAGAGAGCAGCTAATTGAAATAATAGCAAAGAAAAATCCTAGGCACCACTTGGCTGGGTTTATCTGTTTGATTTATATGCATTTCCAAAAGTGCTTAAAACCATTTGATTCTTTAATCATTCTTAATGTTATCTCTTTGCCTGTAGTTTCACAATGGATTTGAACAGTTAACCCATTTGATTATACACCATGCCTAAGCTATTAGAATACAAGACGACTTCTCAAAGCTTCCAGTTCTCATTGTTGGCTTCTATGTTATATAGAAATTAACCACAGGTTGCTGTTAGTGGAAATTATTTACATATACTATGTATTCTACCTATGTTATTTGTGAACTCCAAACATTTATAACCAGAGGTTAAAATGAGATATTTCTTTCAATATTGATTTTCAGTAGTGTGTGTCTGTGAATGTGTGTGTGTGCGTGAGAGGATTTTGAATTTATTTTACCACCGATGTCTGGATTCAGCTCAAATTAAGAATTAAAACTTGCGCATTTATATTAACATAGCACTAGGTCAGATGCCATGAAGAACATATATGAAAAAGACTTGTAGGAGATCACAGGATACATAAGTAGAAAGACAAATACATGCATGATTTTAACTCTGGGCAATACGTGCATTGTGTTACATCTAGTAGAGGCCAAAAGATGAGCTGTGGGGATTGCAAGACCTAAGAAGTATTCTTAGAGATGATGATGTTGAGATGAGCTTTAGATGTAGACAAGAAAAAAGTTCCTCCCAAATGAACCAACTTGGTCAAAGGTAAAGAAATGGAGAAATATATGACAGACTTCTGGCGTAGCGATACTAGGGTGAACCAAATAGTAATATATGTATTAATCCAGTTAATCTACATCAACCCTGTGAGGCAGATGCTCTCAGCTGTTTATATGTAAGAAAATTGAGCTATTCAGAATTATTTCCACTGTATCAGATTTTCTGATGTTTATGATGCTGAGGGAAGAAGAAATGCAATGAGGTATGTGGCTGGTGGTTCAAAAAGACATCTACAAAAAGTCACATCATAGAACATTTAACTGTGCTTTTATTACACAGCCTCATTAATTCTGTATCATCACCCCTCTATGAATCCTCCTTATATTTTGCTTGATGATCCTGTTCTATTAAGTATCTTCCAGTTCCTCAAATGACCCTTTTTACTCATAGTTCTGGATGTTTAAACTGCTATTTACTTTACCTGGAGCACTTTCTCCCCACAGACACCAACATAATTCCTCATCATAAATCTAGACTCAATTTAGATGTCACTTTCCCTGGGAAGCTATTCTCCATATTCCCTCTCGCTTTCTCTCCTACATAAAACCTGGCCCCGAGTGAGCAGAGCATTCCCCATTCTTCTTCCATGGAAATTAATGCATTTTTGCTGCAATTACAGGTAAAGTGTGTCCTTCTCTGAATCCAAAAATTCCTGAGGACAGAGATCTGGTCCAATTTATCCATCATGGTAGCCCCTCATGTTTAAATGAAACTGCTTTGTTTTCTGCATATAATTATAAAAGTTTTTGAGACAGTGATATATGCAGATATGTATTATGGAAGGATAATTTTTCTTGGTGTGAAAAAAGAAAAACTTGAGTTGACAAATATAAAAGGGCCAGAATGAGCGCATTATATTAAAGCAGGGCCAGGCCAACTTTAAAATTAGACATGTGAAAAAACTGTATGTCTGAATATTAGATGCTAAGGGCTATATAGGTATTTTTATTTATTACTTTTGTGCCCAGAACCCATTTGCTTTTATCTTGGTTGTAGCTGATTTTTCCTTGAGAATCATTTTTCAGGATATGCATATAAATGACTACAGGCAAATGGGACTCAGGTCTGAGAACTTCTCCAGAATTATTGGATAAAATACCTTCACTTTTTATCAAATTCACCAAGCTAAGAGAATATAAGCCAGGAGCTACCCATCTGCTAAAAGTCATCAGCCTTACTTTGTAGGTAGATATGGCCTCATGATATTTCCCCAAGCAAGGTACAGCTGAATCAAGGGACAGGGAGGCCCTTCTGACATTGTTCAGTTCCTGGACCCAGCAAATATCTAAAATCAAATGTCCCTCTTGACTTACTTATTATGAGTTAGTAAATATCTTTTTCTTTTCTGCTTAAAATAATGTGAGCTGTTTTTATTTCCTCACTTGCAACAAGTAAATATGTAATGTCTGTCAGAAGTAGGGACGAATGGAGAAATGCCAATTTATTCTCTGAAATAAGAAGGAAAACATGAAAAAATGTACAATTTTTGAGAACTCATGCATCATTTGTATTTTGCAATGCTATGCCTATCATAGTGGAATGTAATTTTAATATACTACATACTGCAATTTGTCAAAAATAATTTTATATTTTAAATATATTGTATGTTAACAATTTCATATCAATGTTATTTTGCATTAAAAAGTTGTATTTCCTAGATATTAGAAAACTTACTCCTCTCTACCATTGTTTCACCCAATTATATTTCTATCAATTTAATGTTATTTGGTCTCAATATTAACTCTGCATTTTATGTATATTTAACTTTATTATATCTTAACAGTGGTATTAAATTAATATTTTAGTTTATAGTTGTGATTTCATGGTTAAACATACAAATTTTTGAATTTATTTAATCCCCTAAAGTGAACACTACAAATTACCTTTAGTTCCCTTTTTGATACCATGCTGTACTTAACAATGAAAAAATATATATACATTCACTTTCTTAACCCCATATTTAGAGACAGAGATGGTCATAAATAATAAGTCTCTTCTTAAATATGTACATCCTTCTTAATTTTAAATTCCCTTTAAATTTAACTATAAACCAAATAAATGGATATTTTCTTTCAATCAAAATACTATAACAACATATCTTTATCATTTTTCCATTTATTAAAATTATAGAAAATCCTCCACTGATTTCTCCCAAGTTGTCAGGAAACAATATTATTGAGACCTTGATCAGATAATATGCAGAAATTTCACACACAAAAACTAAGATTTTGTTTTACCTTAGGAAGCAAATCTGAAAAATGTTTCTTTGGATGTGCTTTTAGGAAGATACTTTTAAATTGACAATAGTTCAACATAATTAGCAGTTATGAGTAGTTTTGACTACATTTTGTGTCTGAAAATTACTTCACATTAATATTTGTTACTTGTAAAAATGATATATAATAGATATGTAAATTATAAGCAAATTACCTTTATGAAGCTCAGTTGTATCACTCATGAACTGTGTATTCAACCTCAGAACTAGAAAATTTACAGTAATTTGAGTCTACTGATCAGTCTGTCTCTCCTCTAAGTCTTTTCTATGCCTTTTCTCTCCCAGAGATTTAAGTGACTTTCCAAATTCATTTTGATTAAGAAAACAGTAAAATTTATCATTTTTATTATAGTATTTTTTAGAACAAACTATTGTATGGTGGACAGTAAAAGACAGAATGCAGCAAATTCACCTTTAGTAAAAATACACCCAGAATAATTTTTATTTATAACACACGGTTTTTTTAAATAATGGGAAATCCAGGGTTAATGCTTCCCTATGCACTGAATCCAACTGTGAATTTTATAATAGCATAACAAAACAATGTTTACCTGTTGACTTTGGAAAGTCTCATAAATTGCAAAATCTGGAATATTGGAAAATATATTACTTTCTAAGTTATGTTGCTTAAGGATGTTCTGTGGCAAATTTAATAGGCCTTCAGTCTCTAATTTAGTGCAACTAGCATTTATCCCCACATTTTGCAAATTTCTGAGTGTATAAACTGATTGAAGTTAAATGTAGTGCTAGGTTTGTAATCTAACAATATGTTCTATTTTGGCTGCTAAAGTAACTCAAAAGGTTACATGGACTAACACAGTGAAAAGTTCAAATATATCTCTAAAAAGAAATCTGGAAAATGTATAAAAATTCAGTGACATGGAGATTTTTTAGCTGTGATTTTCATTTTCAGATTATTCATGTTACTCTCAAGAAACTTATGTAGGATCTGGTAGCCCTTAGAGCATATCTTTATTATTTTCCATTTACATGGATTGTGGAAAACCACTGATTACTCCCAAGTCATCAGAGAACAATGTTATTCAATTCCATAATAACATCACTTACTGTTCCAACTAATATTTTATTCAAAAAATATTTGTTGAGCCCATATTCCACAGTTGGCACTGTTTATGGCTCTGGCAATTTGCAGTTGAACAAGATAAAACTTCTGCCACATGGAACATCAGCCTAACAAACTGACCATTATTTTAAAAATTCAGTTTTAAAACAGGTATGTAAATTCTAAGTAGAAATAACATTTTTTTCTTTAAACTTGTCACTTACATGATTGGTATTTTATAGAAAAAGTTTAAATTTACCTCTATTAAAGGTTAATAATCACTTTTGGAACCATTAAGTCATTTATTGATTAATGCATTTGAGAAGAAGCGATGGCTTTAAAGATATTCAAGATATAGGTTTAAGGCAGAAACTGTCTAGTTCAAGAAACATGAATTAATAAAGGCTTCACTCTGAAAGCATAAATCTTTGTTAGGCCAATTTGAGATACTGCATAGGAAATAATATTAATCAATTGAAATATTACTATCACAACAATTTCTTGCCTGTATGGTGGAATTATATACTTCTTTCTAGATTTGAGATAAAGGGGAATTTTATTTTCCACATATCTTTAAAGGATTAATAGTAATGTTCTGCAGAATTGTATTTGAAGAGAAATAGATTTTAATATCTATTGGTATTTCACATTCTTGTTTTCATAATATTTTTGAATTTCCATGGGGGCAAATACATATTATTGCCAATTTATGTCAATAATTTTACTTCTCACTGGTGGTTGTATATAAGGATTCTTACTGCTACTGGACTGCTCTTCTATATTGCTTGAAATGATAAGAACTGTAAAGATTCAATAGGCTATTATAGTTTAATTTATTGATGCTCAGTTCATTGTCCCAGTACTGGAAAATGTGGTCAACGTGATCAAAATAGATTTTTTTCCCCTTGTTGGGAAATAGCATGTAAACTTGCCTTATAGTTCAGAAATACAAAACAGAATAAATACATTAGTTAATTGTTGTAGCATCATTCCTGCATATAAATCATTTGGTTGGCAAATGAATGTAAAATACATTTATTTTAAAGTGTGAAAGAAAATATATCATAGATTCTGAAAATGGTCAGAAATCCTGCACTTCTCCCTGCATCTACAACCCTTTTTGTGTCACTTTGCAGTCCTTTTAACAGTAAAGGCAGAGCTTTTCCCACCCTGTGAAGCTGACCTGACTTTGTAACTTGTTTGCCAATAGAATGCTGTGGACATGGATGCTGTGGAGTGATTTCCACTTCGTATCTCAAAGGCCATGTGCATTACTGTTCACTCATTTGTACCTCTAAGATAGCCACCGTGAACAGTGCTAGGCTAGCCTGCTGTAGGATGAGAGACATGTGGAGCAGAGCCAGCCTCCCCCAGCTCCCCCTGCAGATTTCCATAGTTTTCTAACATGGGAAGGCATGAGCAAGCCCATCTGAGATCAACAGCTCTGTGTGGCCAATAACTGGTGCAGATTGTGAACAATACACCCTTAGTGTAGTATTTCGCAGGAGCTTTGTAGCCAGTTATACAGGATTATTATGGTCTTTTATAACTGATTAAAAATATATTTAAAGTATTTTCAAGATCTACATTAAATTTGTTCAGGGTGAAAATGTGAATAATTAATTAATTATAGAGTGGTAATATGATAGACCTTTTAGCTTCTGAATTCTAAGGTCTTGAGCCATATGTTAGTTCCCTTTTCATAATACATTTCAAAGGTTTGTACTTGAACTACTTGTCAATAACTCGTTAGAAAAGGGTGTAATTAATTTGTGATGTGAGTAAATAAAAATCTGTAAAAACTTAAAAAGATTTTCTATGACCACATTCTCCTCTGAATGAAATAAATGGTTTTACTGAAACTAAGAACATTAGTCCTTAACTTACTAAAATATCCTCCCATTCTAGAGAGAACTGAATATTAATAGATTCAAGCATATTTTAATAAGAATTATTTTAATTAGGGGAAATTTGGTTCTGGTATGTCTAACTTTTTAGATTTTCCTAAAAAATCACAAGTGCAACTAAGATGAAAATGAATTAAATTCACTTTACTTCACCCATATATAAATAAGATGAAAGTGTAACCCCAGAGACATTTAAATGATGGGATAAAATGGCATAAAATGCAATTAGAGTTTTATCATCAGTAATTATGAGGGTTTCCTATCTGCATTTCTCTGTAACTTTGGGTTGGGCTTTCTCAATGCCATGTTAAATCTGTAATGACATACTGTGGTCTTATAATATTTCAATAAAAATTCACAGTTCATCTATTGGAGGTCCTTTCTTTAAACCCTAAATCGCATATTGACGACAGGGTTAATGAGTGTTATTTAACTCCTATAATTCTATGGTGGTGCAAATAAATGAGTAATTTTCATTTAGCTCTACTGATTGCAAAAAAACGTTCCATCACAAAACTTAAACAGTAGTAAGTTTCAAAGCTCACTGAAGGACTCTCCTCTGTTCAATTCAAAATTTCTTCCAGGCCATAATTTTGTTGAGGAGTCTGGTGCTCAAGTGTTGGTGTTAATTTGATAATGAAAGTAGTAGATGATAAAAATGCTTTACTTTCTGAAAACTATTTTCTTCGATCTCTCTTCCTTTTCATGTGCCTTACTCTTTAACTTTTAGATATGAAATTCAAAAAAAATGTTCTCCCTTTGAAAAATAGCCATCTCATATGTATTTGTTTCCAAGCCCTTTTAAGGCATTTGCCAATCTCTGCATTCCTTTGTGATCACTCCCTCTGACAATTGCTTGTTTTCCCAGTGGAGTGTGGTGTATTTTCATGCTGTGCTGTACAGCCTTAAGCATAATGTAGACTCATTCAAAAACTATGCTAATTTTCTTTGTGTGTTAGCAAAAAATAGAAACTCACTCTGAGTAACTAAAGCTCGGGTCTTAGAGGAACAAATTACTTTATTAATCATTTCAAAGTTATTAGCTAATTTAAACAAAGCTATTTCAAAATCTTATAAGATTTATAGTCATGTTGTCAAAGGTGCTTAGATCTACAATGGTAGTCAGTATTAAAAGCCATCATTTATTATTTGCTTAATATATTCCAGGAGTGTTAAATAAATTATTCTATAAAGCCAGTCTTAAGGAATTATCTTTACTGTAGGAATGTTGCAGTTGAGGCTTACGAAGGAGGAGTGACTTCCCAAAAGTTGTTGAGCTACTAAGTAGTAAAGCCAGGGCGTCACCAGAGTGTGTCTGATTCTAGAACCTATTTGTAATGTAGTCAGTCACTACTGAGTTTCCAAAATATATTGTTTTTCTGATAAATATTAGTATCATCTCCACACCCTTCCCCCATCATTAACATATGTATCTAAGTTTTTCTAATAAATTCATCTTATTAATTAAAAGCCAGGTAGTCTACTTTTGTAGGTATTTCATATAATAATATAACAACAATCTCATTTTTAAGAGTCTCAGGAACCAGCATAATGTTTGAAGATGGTGATATTCACTGGAAAGAGGTCAATTGAACATTGTAAAATGAAGCTAAATTAAAGAAAGGATTAGGTTATACATGTTGTCAGGATGCACAAGTCTGCAGAAGAATGTTTTTGAATATTGACATTTAAAAGAAACACACAATAAATATACAATGTCATTCTAATGTTTAGTTTTTAAATTAATGATTTCCATGCTACAGTAGACCTACCACATTGCTTGGCTTACTTTAATAAAATGGAACCAGACATCAAAAAGGTGATTCTAATTTTAGTTTCATCATGAACTAGATTTTTGGAAACTCAGTTGACTTTGCTAGAGCTTCAGGAGAACCATCTGTAAAATGGAGGTTGTTATGATCTCTGTACCTAATTGGCCATCACTCTATGCAATCGATTCAAATCATCTCAGGAACATGGAGTCATCATCTGTCCAAGATTCAGG
This sequence comes from Manis javanica, assembly GCF_040802235.1. NCBI lineage: Eukaryota > Metazoa > Chordata > Mammalia > Pholidota > Manidae > Manis > Manis javanica. The sequence goes on from NC_133165.1 coordinate 12,308,825, forward strand.
AAGTTCATATGATGAAACTCTACCTGCATTTTACACATTTTGTAGTCTCTTATTTGAGGTTAGGCATTTAAATGCATAATATGATGTGATAAGGGCAATGTCATTCTTAGGCTCAAGGGATAGAAAAGAAAGAACTGATTCTGTTTGTTTAGGAAACTTGAAGTTTCATTAAAATGAGTGGCTTCTTTGACAGACTGCTGGTCGTACTGAAAATTTGTTTTCTGTTTCTTCCTGAAGGTGTGGCCTCTCAGCTGACTGTTACAGGTCTCAGTCTCCCGTATAGTGTTTCTGCTTATCAGTTAACTTCCTCTGTCACTAGGGCTAATCTGGATAGAAAGGCTACTCTGAAAGCAGGAAGAAGAGAAGGGACTTTCTCCTTCCTATTTATTGCTGCTCCTGTCTGCTAACCAAGCAATGGCACTTTACTTGGGTAACAAGAGCTGGCCTTGGGTTTTTGACAGTGTCAGCACAAGCCTCCTCATGCCTTCTCATAGGTGTCCACATGAGCAGGAAATGCTACCTTGTCAGCGGTTTTAGCCCCATCTCCCTTCTTTTGAGCTCTTGAGTCACCAGCCTCAGCCCATCAGTAACCCCTCCTCAGAGGTTGAGGTGCCAGCTTTGTCTGGTCCCTCCTCCAAGCTTCTAGATGCTGACAGCCCTGCTTCCTTAGTCTGGAAGCTGCTTCCTACTGTTACTACCTTTATGTTACGTCATGTTATTTTTGCTTTTTCAGCCCTCAAAAGGTGGAACCAAATTCTCTATTAAATTCTCTGTTGAACTATGTAGTGTAATTTCCATTTCTCTCCCCAGATCTTGACTGATGCAAGCAGTAAGTTTTTTTTATCCAAATGTTTTCTTTTTTTTTTTACTTACTTTAGTTTTTTATAATGGTATTATTGACATACACTTTTAGGAAGGTTTCACATGAAAAAACAATGTGGTTACTACATTTACCCATAGTATTGAGTCCCCCCCACAACAAACCATTGCAGTCACTGTCCATCAGTGCAGCAAGATGCCACAGATCCACTATGTGCCTTCTCTGTGGCACACTGTTCTCCCTGTGATCCCCCACACCATGTGTACTACACATAATACCCCTCAGTCCCCTTCTCCCTCCCTCCCTCCCCACTCACTGTCCCACACCCCTCCCCTTTGGTAACCACTGGTTCATTCTTCAAGTCTGTGAGTCTGCTGCTATTTTGTTCCTGCAGTTTTTTCTTTGTTTGTTTTATAATTTTATTTTTTTATTTTGGTATCATTAATCTACAATTACATGAAGAACATTATGCTTACTAGGCTCCCCCCTTCACCAAGTCCCCCCCAACATATCCCCTCATAGTCACTGTTTTGCTTTGTTGTTATACTCCACAAATGAGGGAAATCATTTGGCACTTGTCTTCCCCCTCCTGGCTTATTTCACTGAGCATAATATCTTCCAGCTCCAACCATGTTGTTGCAAATGGTAGGGTTTTTTTTTCTTATGACTGAATAGTATTCCATTGTGAATATGTGCCACCTTTTCTTTATCCATTCATCTACTGATGGACACTTAGGTTGCTTCCATATCTTGGTTATTGTAATTAGTGCTGTGATAAACATAGGGGTGCATATGTCTTTTGGAATCTGATAAGTTGTATTCTTTGGGTAAATTCTAGGAGTGAAGTTCCTGGGTCAAATGATATTTCTATTTTGAAATTTTGAGGAACCTCCATATTGCTTTCCGCAATGGTTGAACTAGCTTATATTCCCACCAGCAGTGTAGGAGGGCTCCCCTTTCTCTGCATCCTCGCCAGCATTTGTTGTTCTTAGTCTTCTTGATACGGGCCATCCTAACTGGTGTGAGATAATATCTCACTGTGGTTTTTATTTGCATTTCCCTGATAATTAGTGATTTGGAGGATCTTTTCATGTCCCTATTGGCCATCTGAACTTCTTTACTGGAGAAGTGTCTGTTCATACCATCTACCCATTTTTTAATTGGGTTATTTGCTTTTTGGTTGTGGAGGTGTATAAGTTCTTTATACATTTTGGATGTTATCCCTTTGTCGGATAAGTGATTTACAAATGTATTCTCCCATAATGTAGGATGTCTTTTGTTCTGTTGGTGGTGTCCTTTGCTGTATAGAAGCTTTTTAGTTTGATATTGTCCCACTTGTTCATTTTTGCTTTTGTTTCCCTTGCTCAAGGAGATGCAGTCAGGATAAAGTTGCTCATCTTTATATTCAAGAGGTTTTTACCTATGTTGTCTTCTAAGAGTTTTATGGTTTCATGACTTACATTCAGGTCTTTGATCCATTTCAAGTTTACTTTTGTGTATGGGGTTAAACAATAATCCAGTTTCATTCTCTTGCATGTAGCTGTCCAGTTTTGCCAACACCAATTGTTGAAGAGGTTGTCATTTCCCCATTGTATGTCCATGACTCCTTTATCATATATTAATTCACCATATATGGTTGGGTTTATATGAGGGCTCTCTAGTCTGTTCCATTCGTCTATTGTTCTGTTCTTGTGCCAATACCAAATTGTCTTGATTACTGGGCTTGATAGTAGAGCTTGAAGTCAGGGAGCACAATCCCCCCCCACTTTATTCTTCCTTCTTAGGATTGCTTTGGCTATTTGGGATCTTTTGTGGTTCCACATGAATTTTAGAACTATTTACACTAATTCATTGAAGAATTCTGTTGGTATTTTGGTAGTGATTGCACTGAATGTGTAGATTGCATTAGGGAGGATGGCCATTTTGACAATATTAATTCTTCCTATCCATGAGCACGGGATGTGTTTCCATTTATTAGTATCTTCTTTAATTTCTCTCATGAGTGTCTTGTAGTTTTCAGGGTATAGGTCTTTCACCTCCTTGGTTAGGTTTATTCCTAGGTATTTTATTCTTTTGGCTTCAACTGTGAATGGAATTGTTTTCCTGATTTCTCTTTCTGCTAGTTCATTGTTAGTATATAGAAATGCAACAGATTTCTGTGTATTAATTTTGTATCCTGCAACTTTGCTGAATTCAGATATTAGATCTAGTAGGTTTGGAGTGAATTCTTTAGGATTTTTTATGTACAATATCATGTCATCTGCAAACAGTGACAGTTTAACTTCTTCCTTGCCAGTCTGGATGCCTTTTATTTATTTGTGTTGTCTGATTGCTGTGGCTATGACTTCCAGTACTATGTTGAATAACAGTGGGGAGAGTGGGCATCCTTGTCTTGTTCCTGATCTTAAAGGAAAAGCTTGCAGCTTCTTGCTGTTAAGTGTAAAGTTGGCTGTGGGTTTGTCATATATGGCCTTTATTATGTTGAGGTACTTGCCCTCTATACCCATTTTGTTGAGAGTTTTTATCATGAATGGATGTTGAATTTTCTTGAATGCTTTTTTTTGCATCTGCAGAGATGATCATGTGATTTTTGTCCTTTTTTTTTTGATGTGGTAGATGGTGTTGATGGATTTTCAAATGTTGTAACACCTTTATCCTGGAATAAACCCTACTTGATCATGATGGATGATCTTTTTGATGTATTTTTTTAATTCAGTTTGCTAATATTTTGTTGAGAATTTTTGCATCTATGTTCATGAGGGATATTGGTCTGTAATTTCCTTTTTGTGGTGTCTTTGCCTGGTTTTGGTATTAGAATGATGCAGATCTCATAGAATGAGTTTGGAAGTATTCTGTCTTCTACATTTTGGAAAATTTTAGGAAGATGGGTGTTAGGTCTTACCAATTCAATTTCATTGCTGGTAATCGGTCTGTTCAGATTTTCTGTTTCTTTCTGGATCAGCCTTGGAAGGTTGTAATTTTATAAAACATTGTCCATTTCTTCTAGATTATCCAGTTTGTTAGTATATAAATTTTCATAGTATTCTCTAATAATTCTTTGTATTTCTATGCTGTTCATTGTGATTTTTCCTTTCTCATTTCTGATTTTGTTTATATGTGTGTAGACTCTCTTTTTTTCTTGATAAGTCTGGCTAGGGGTTTATCTATTTTGTTTATTTTCTCAAAGAACCAGTGCCCGCTTTCATTGATTCTTTCTATTATTTTCTACTTCTCGATGTTACTTATTTCTGCTCTAATCTTTATTATGTCCCTCCTTCTACTGACTTTGGGCCTCATTTGTTCTTCTTTTTCTAGTTTCATTAATTGTGAGTTTAGAGTGCTTATATGGGATTGTTCTTCTTTCCTGAGGTTGGCCTGTATTGCAGTATACTTCCCTCCTAGCACAGCCTTCACTGCATCCCACAGATTTTGTGGTGTTGAATTATTGTTGTCACTTGTCTCCATATACTGCTTGATCACTGTTTTCATTTGGTCATTGATCCATTGGTTATTTAGGAGCATGTTGTGCAGCCTGCATAGGTTTGTGGGCTTTTTCATTTTCTTTGTGTAATTTATTTGTAGTTTCATACCTTATGATTGGATAAGCTGGTTGAGATAATTTCAATCTTTTTGAATTTACTGAGGCTCTTTTTGTGGCCTAGTATATGATCTATTCTTGAAAATATTCTATTTGCACTGGAGAAGAATGTGTATCCTGTCACTTTTGGGTGTAGAGTTTTGTAGATGTCTTTTAGGTTCATCTGTTCTAATGTGTTGTTCAATGCCTCTGTCTCCTTTCTTATTTTCTGTGTGGTTGATCTGTCCTTTGGAGTGAGTGGAGTGTTGAGGTCTCCTAGAATGAATGCATTGCATTCTATTCCCCCTTTTAATTCTGTTAGTATTTGTTTTACATATATATGTGCTCCTATGTTGGGTGCATAGATATTTATAATATTTATATCCTCTAGTTGGATTGAGCCCTTTATCATTATGTAATGTCCTTCTTTGTCTCTTGTAATTTTCTTTGTTTTGAAATCTATTTTGTCTCATACAAGTACTGCGACTCCAGCATTTTTCTCCCTATTGGTTGCATGAAATATCTTTTTCCATTCTTTCACTTTTAGTATCTGTATGTCTTTGGGTTTGAAGTGAGTCTCTTGTAGGCAGCATATAGATGGGTCTTGTTTTTTATTCCATTCAGTGACTCTGTCTTTTGATTGTCGCATTCAGTCTATTTACATTTAGGGTGATTATCAATAGGTATGTACTTACTGTCATTGCAGGTTTCAGATTCGTGGATACCAAAGGTTCAAGGGTAACTTCTTACTATCTAAGAGTCTAACTTACCTCATTTAGTACGCTATTACAAACACAATCTAAACGTTCTTTTTTTCCCCCCTTTTTTTCTACTTTGAGGGACTTATCAGAGACAACAAGACTGACTGGGCTGCATGTTTCTCATCATCTAGATCTTTGAGCTGAAATCGGACACTTCAGCTGTGAATGGGTTACTTGTGGGTAGAAAATGTAAATCATGTAGGGAAGATGGCAGGAAATTTTTGGAGGATGACTAACCTCCAACAAAATTCCATGTACTAAGTCTTCTGTATATGACTGCTAGTTTTAAGAAAAGAACAAATAACATGCAAGAGCAACAAATGAGCCTCACAAAATTATAGAATATAAGAGGCTAGAGGGACCATTTGTATCAAATGTCTGACTATATATTTAAATATAAATTAAATCTTGGACATTAGTTAACTCATCTGCAGTCACCCAGCAACCAGGTTGTAAAGAGAAAACCCTGATTTGATTAAAATTCAAATAAGCAATAGGACCAACTAAATGTCTGCTGATAATCATAAGATAACAAACTACCTTACATGTTAAGCATTATTATTATTCTGTTTTATAGAAAACTCAGATGTTCTCACTTGTGATATTATAATATAATAAAGGCATGTATTTTGGTCTTCATCCAAGCTCCTGGCCAGAGCTTCTAAAGCCTTTTTATGTGTAGTTTTTGTCCCTGGCTCCTGAAACAGCTCTACAGAAAAAAAAAAAAAAGAAATGAGTGTCTTTCATTATTCATAAGATGCTCCTTACAACCACATCTGAATCTGTGTTAATGAGGCAACTCTCGGAAAGCCCCTAAGGATGAGGGCTGGTTGCTAAGGGAACCAACCATGTGGTTATAGGGCAGGGAGTTTAGGGTTTACCCCCTGACCTCCAGGGAGGGAGAGGGGCTAGAGGTTGAGTTAATAACCAATAGCCAATGATATAATCAATCACGTGTATATAAAGGAGTCTCCATAAAAACCTTAATCAGATTGTTTCAGAGAGCTTCAGAGAGGGGTTCATGTGCTGGCAGGGTGACATACTCCAACACCCGAGGGACAGAGACTCCTCCCCTCAGGACCCTTTCCATTCTTGCCTCATGGACCTTTTCATCTGTCTGTTCACTTGCACCCTTTAAAATATCCTTTGTAATAAATACATAGCTTACTTTTCCTTCGGTTGTATGAGATGTTCTAGCATATTATCAAATCTGAAGAAGAGTTCATGAGAACCTCTAATTTGTGGCCAAGTTGGATAAAAATTGTGGGTAACCTGGCATCTCATTATTTGCAATTGATATCTGGGAGCAAAGGGACTAGTCTTGAGGGACTGTGGCCTTAATTTATGGTTTCTGTGCTAACTCTGGGCAGTTGTATCACAACTGAGTTAAATTTTAGGACAGTCAGTCAGTGTTGCTAAGAATTGGAAAATTTTGGGTCTGGAAAACCCCAGGCATGTATTGTCAGAAGTGCTGTGAGTAAAGGAAATAGTGAGTTTTATTTTTTCAAGTTACAGAGACGATAAATTGGGGAACTCACAAATTCCAGTCTGACTGCAAACTCTTTTTCTTTTCTTTTTCCTGAACTGTCTCCCAGGACACTGAAGTCCATAAGGTTAGGGACAGAACCGTTGGGGTCAACATGAAGTCTTCCCTATGAACCTGTGGGCCACATTCTGTGGGTCACCAGAGACCATTCAAGAACCCACCCACAAGGAGAGCTCAGTGAGTTGCTGCACTATGAAGGACAGAACCAAATGTTACACATTCTGCCTCATAACAGTGATGAAAAGAGCAGCAGTCACATATGAGTGCCTAAGTCATTTTAGCTTTTTAGAAATGTTACTGGATTGAATACCAACTAATCATTTTCTACGTGATCTAGAGGGATTAATACCCTAGGTTGCAGTATTCCCAAAGTGACAAAGATACATTAATCTTTTTTCCACATAAATGGAAATTATATTTATTTTTACTTGTACATATCCCAGCACCAAGAATAGATCTATAGGTCCTAATTAGTGCTTGACCAAGAAACTTAAAATGTAGATACACTGAAAGATCCTGAAGATTTTTGTTTATTTGCTCTAACTGATTTCAATTTACTTTGACCGGCCAACATTCAGCATCTCAACAGGTAACAGACATCTACTAAGTCCAGTCTCTGCCTCCTCTTTTGCCACAAAAGTGAATAAAAACACACAAGTAATACTTAGAGGAGCCATCAGGCTCCTACCTATGATTCTATGTTGCCCTTGTTTATTTCTTCTGCTTGGATACATAATAGGCATTTCACATTTAACATATCCAAATATAAGTTTCTTGTCTTCATCTTTAAAACTTTACCTCACAAAATAACCCCCATCCAAGTTAAGAGTAACTTCATTGTGTGAGACAGCTTTTACTGTGTAACAACACCTCTCCCCCAATCAATGTAGTGGCTAAAACAGAAATGAGTTATTGAGCTAACATTTATATTGGTGTGCAGTTTGGGCTAAGATTAACTAGATAATTATTTCACTTTATCAGTTGGGCTCACTCATGCATCTGAGGTTAGCTACAGACCAGATAGATAGGTGCTACTTTGAGGGACTTATCCGAGACAACAATACTGACTGGGCTGCATGTTTCTCATAATATAGATCCTTGTTTGGGCTTGTTTGCACGGAGGCTTAGAGTTCCAGGTGAGCAACAGGGCAAGCCGTATTATGTAAGCACTTTGTAAGGCTGATATATGACTGTTACATTGGCTGACATGAGTCACATGGCCAAGAACAGATTGAGTACAACAGTATTAAAGGAATATCCTTGAATTCAAAATATGTGGATAAAGGAAGGTGAAGACAAATTGGATTTATTGGTGTAGTTAAACTACCTCATCAATCTTTTATTTACTCAGGCAAAATCTTAGGGTCATCCTTGGTGCCTCTTTGTTTTATACCTTTCATCTAAACCAGAAGGGAATTCTGTGGGTTTTACCTTTAAAATACATCCAGAACCCAGCCATTACTTACCAGCAGCGCTGCTTCCCCATGGTGTGAATCATCGTCACATCTCAGGCTAGTTATAACTGATTAGGCTTCCTTTTCTCACCCAATTCCATGTGAATCTGTTCTCAACACTGCCTCCAGAAGTTTCCTTTAAACTGTAATCAGGCCACTCCTCAAAGCCCTCCAATGATTTCTTGCTCATAGAAAGGCAGTATGGAGGTTCCTCGAAAAACTAAAAGTAGGAATACCAAATGACTTAATAATTCCACTTCTGGAAAATTACTCAAAGAAAATAAAATCAGTAATTTGAAAAGATACATGCATTCCTATGTTTATTGCAGCATTTTCTGCAATATCCAAGAAATGGAAGCCACTAAAGTGTCCATTGGTGGATGAATAGATAAAGAGGTTGTGGTACACATATACACAGCAGAATATTACACAGCCATTAAAAAGAATGAAATCTTGCCACTTACAACAACATGAATGGACCTAGAGAGTATTATGCTAAGCGAAATACATTGGACAGAGATTGACAGATACCATATGATTTGACTTATATGTATAATCCAAAAATCAAAACAAATGAATAAACAAACAAAACAGAAATAACTCATAAACACAAAGAGCAGACTGTTGGTTACTCTAGGGGAGAGGGTGAAGGTTGGGTGAAATAAGGGAAAGGGCAAAAAAACTAGTGAGAATGTTTGATATTTTGATCCGGGTGATGTTTACATGAGGGTACACATATGTTAAAATTAATCAAGCTATGCACTAAGATTTGTGTGTTTTATTGTAAGAACCCTAGTAGAAAAAGAAGGAAAAAATAAATAAAAACTGAATGTGAGAAAGGGCTATCATTCCCTACAAATTTTGGTGCACTGATATTTTTTTTAATTTCCTCTCCTGTCACATCCCCTCCACGTGCTTCAGCTCCAGCTACACTAGTCTTCTTGGTGTTCTGCCACCTCAGTTGGCACTTTCCAATTCAGGGACTTTTCACCTGACACTCTCTCTCCTGTAGCACTGTTGCAACCAGATCTCCACCTTCCTTATTCTCCCTCATTCCTTTGGTTTTTGTATCACCTTCTGAGTAAGACCGTTCTTGATCACTCTATTTAAAACTGCAGCTCCTAATTCCGTGTAATTGTTCTCATAGAAATTTTCATCATCTAATTCTTGTACATTTTATTTTGTTGATTCTCTTCTCTAACATTATAGAATATGAGGTCTATGTTTTCAGGAACCCTGTTTGCTCACTAAGTACCCCAAACATTCAGTGTATTTCAGGAACATAGTAAATTATTAAATGAATGCTTGAATAACCACTGAATGATTATTCATTCAGTAGAGTAGGAAACTACTACTACATGACCGACACTGTCTCAGGTATAAGGCTTGTAGTGGTGAATGTTACACTAGGTTCTGATGCCCTCCCTCTGAGAGAAATATAACCCTTACTCACTGTCATATGACTTGCAGTGTATATGCAAATAGGGTACACCATTTCCTGCTCAAGGGACAGCAGGGTTAGCTATTGGCCGTGGCCAATGGCATACAAGCAAAATGATGTGTGCTGTTGCCCAAAAGAGATATTAGGAGCTCATGTAGTTTTCTACCATTATTCTGTTCTCTGTGCCATGAGAAGGGCATGTCTCAGATAATGGCTGCTTATTCAGTCTGGATTCCAGAAGGGATAATGTGAAACAGTGCCTCAACCGACACACAGTGAACACATAATGTGAACAAACAAACTTGTTCTTTTTCAGCCAGTGAAATGATGGGGTTATTTTTTATAACAAGATGACTCAGGAAAAGTTGACTAATATAGTTTCTGACCTGATGAAGTTTACAGACACAAAGGAAGGCCATCACACTCACTGGAGGACGTTTTTATATTCTACTTAATTAAGTTTAAATCATAAGGGAAACAGCAGAACATGGAAACTTTACATACTTGCAAAGAAAATAGAATTCAGGTGTCTCTAAAGAATGCTGGGCATCTTGCCCATCTTTCTTATGATATGTCTTCATTCTGGCCAAACTCACACTTGCTTACATCTGTTTATTTGGTGTCTTTCTGTGCTTCAGAGACACTCGTGCGGGAGCAACTAGCTGAGAGGAGGGGGAGGGAAGGATATAAATATGATCAAGTCATAACAGTTTAATGTGGTTCAGGATTCCTATTACATCGAACCACTTTAAACCTTTAAAATACTCTTTTTTATACATTTTGATGTAAGCAGCTTATTGTGGGGGAAAAATGAAACATTTCGAATAAGAAAGAGTCATGGATTGAGCCCAATAGCCCAACCGACCTTCTAGTGAATAAACCCTCACAGCAATTCCAACGTATAAGCAAGTACAGGGGATAAAACAGCAAGAGGTGATGCACACAACCTCCAGCTAGAAAGAATTCTGCAAGCTGATACCTCAAAGTCCATCTTCAGAAGCCAATGTACAACTGATTCTAAGGATGGTTCTTTGTTCTTTGCCTCTTGTGTCAACCTTCACATTTCAACCAAAAGCAATGAGTAACGTGTTGTGGCAGATAAAAAGTGTGTGTGTGTGTGTGTGTGTGTGTGTGTATTGCATACACATTTATATAGGCTTGACACTCATAAATTTACCTTGCTTCTCAGATAATTGTTCATTATGTTACAGAGTGTTAAAATGAAAAAAGGTATAACTATATCTCTGGAAACGAGGAAGGGAATAAAAAAACTGGGCCAAACCCAGTGATAGGAATAAATATGTGGTGGAGAACAGTTAGAACATTCAGTCTGAGGTGTAAGCTGAAGGAAGAGGAATGTGATGGTACCATGGGCTTCACCACACAGCAGTGTTGTTACTCATATTTAAAAAAAATCTGTTAACATGTGTTTGCAGATAAGGTCTTTCAAGGGAAAAGTTCTTTGAGATCAAGATTTGTGTTTATTTTTCTTCTCTTTAAACATGAAACACCTCCTATAGCTCACATACACATAGTAATCAGAAAATGTTTAACCAATAACTGTTTTTAGAATTTTATATAATATTTAAACACAATAAGGAATGTATGTAACACAATGTTAATTGTGAATTGCAACATGAAATGCCTTGCTGGGGGCGGGCCACCTAGCTAGCTGGTTGTTAGATGATGCCGCCTCCCCCATTTTGCTCCTTTCTTATCTCATGAGCCTACTACCCCCAGAGGTATGCACGGTCCTGGATTTTGGTTTATTATATCCTGATCACAGCACCTATTATTTACTCCTCCTAACTTATTCCCCAACAATGTTTGAGAAACGGGCATGTGAAAACGCTCTGTAGAAAGACCTCATCTTTTTCTACCTTGGGCTCTATTCTGACGTATCTGTCCTAGCCCGTTTGGGTTGCTGTAACAAGCCATAGACTGGATGCCTTGAACAACAGAAATCTGCTCCTCATGGCTCTCAAGGCTAGGGAGTCAGGGGCCAGCATGTTCAGGTTCTGGGGAAGGCTTTCTTTCAGGTTCACAGACAGCTGTGCCTTTACATGGCAAAGAAAAAGCAAGCTCTTTCTTGTCTCTTCTCAGAAGGGCACTAATCCCATCAGGAGGACTCCACCCCCATGGCCTGATTACCTTCCAAAGGCTTTATATATCCAAATGCCATCACACTGGGGCTTAGGGTTTTAGCATATGAATTTTTGGGGGACACATGCAGTTAGCGTCTGGCTCAAACATGGTTAGGACATCTCATAGTGGTTTCTTTTATTCATGATCCAAGGTGGCAGTTTTGGGCTGGCAGTGATAAAAACTGTATCATGAATTAAAGTTTCATAAGTTACAGAAGTAAGAGGGTATTATTATAAGCTAAGGTAATAGCAGAAACAAGAGAGGCAGAGAAATGAGGGGAAGAATACTGTGAAGGATGCAGATTGGTATAAAGGAAGATATAGAATGATCTGGCAATTATTCTGTTAGAAGTAGGGGTGTGAAATTACCCAATCTCTGTGTCAGGTAGAAGTTTTGTCACTGTGATGAATCTTATAAAGAAATGAGATGTTAAAATCACAAATTATTTTTCTTTGCAAGTTTTTGATATGTATTCCTTAATTAACCAATATTTATTAATGTCTGGTATGTATCAGACATTTCTATGCCACAGTGAAAAAGACAGATATGATTCTAGCCTTTGAGAAGCCCATAGTGTACTTGGAAAACAGGAGTTAAATAATGTGAGTTGGACGAGTGTCATAACAGAGGTACAAAATTCTATGGGAATAAAACACAAGGTTCTATTTTCTCAGTGGAAAATCTCATGAAACAACCTCAATATTAAATCTTTTGAAATTGATTTACTGCAGTCATGCTTTTTGGAACCAGTGACAAAATCATTAGTTGTGTTTGTATTTTAAAAATTAATTCACTAATTTTATCAAATTAAGTTTGCACGACTCAGTTGCTAAGTGTGGGAAGCCAATGATATTTTTAATGGTACCATTTACAAAAATCATGCTCAAACTCAGTGTTAAGGCATTGAGAAATTTCAGATGTAAGACTACTTACTGGAAATAATTAAAAATGGGAAAAAGGGGAAATATTGTCTGATGGAAAGGACCAAATGTTTGGATTAATGGAGGCAGAGACAGAAAAAAAAATGTAGGCCTTTGAGCCTCCTTCACTTATTTATGAAGAAAAGCTTCAAGGTGAGTGTGTAAGGAGTATAGAACATTGTACAAGAATACACGGAGGATTGGTGTGAATGTGTGGATGCATGATTTATGTGCAACCCAGAAATTATTTATAATTTTCTGTATATAAAGCCTAAGATAGTATTATATTGTTTCATGTCTTATTAGTCATTGTCTAAATTATTGGATTGTACAGTCAAAAATCAAGTTAAACACATACGCAGTTTTAAAAACGACATTCATAAAAACATATCTTAGATTGAGAGACTTGGGAATAAATACAGGGTGATCACTCAACTATTGTGGTTATGAGGCAAAGAGATTTCACTCCCAAAGAGAATATTAGATGCCCTTATGAAAAGGGCGTGGTTGTCAAATTATTTTTCCAGTGCTTAATAATCATATTACTCATTTATAAAAACATTTAGATTTATAAATTAATCTGTGTATCTGCCAGGAAAATTCCATCATCAATTTTAAATTGGATTTAATTTTCAAAAAGCTTGGAGGTTTGTACCCTCAATAAATATTTACTGATAAGTTAACCAACTAATAATTGATAATGTGAGCATGCTCAAAGTTGTCTCATGGAAGGTGAAAGAAATATATTAAAAATTCATAAAATAATATTTAATAAGTACAGTTGATCCTTCAACAGCATGGGTTTGAACTGTTATACTTGGGTCTACTTATACACATATCTTTTTCAATAAATATATTAAAAAGCTTTTTGGAGATTTGTGACAGTTTGAAAAAACATTTATTTTCTCTTACTTTATTATAAGAATATGCTATATAATACATATACAAAGTATGTCTTAATTGACTGTTTATATTATAAGGAATGGCTTCTGGTGACAGTAAGTTATTAGTGGCCATGTTTGGGGAGTCAAAAGTTATATACGAATTTCCAATTGTGCAGGGAATTGGTGTTCCCTAACCCCCATGTTTTTCAAGGGTCAGCTGTGTTGGGAAATCAAGGCTGGCATTCTCTTCTCTACTGCTAAGGTGTTCAGATACAGTTTATCATTGCTCTTATCCAAACTTTTGCCTGTCCAAACCTAGCCAGCACTTAGACATGAAACCTGGAACGCTGCTTCATGAAACCACGGAAGATTGCTGCTTCCGTGAGTAATCTGGGTGTTCTTCCACATCTTTTGACAGGAAAGTCAGTGTACATAGAGCAGATCCTCTTGACAGGCGCATTTGAGATTTCAACTTGGGGGAAAAAAAGTGGTGGTAGAATTCAGTAAATTAGGGAGAATGACATCCATTGAAATGAGTCAAGGTTTCATTCTCTGAGTTTTAAAATCTAAGATTTCGAGAAAGAATGCATAAGAGAACACATTTCATAGTTTTACAGTGCATTACTTTTGTGCCCAGGCGCTTTTCTTTTCTTTCTGATAATCACCCTTTCTTCCTCTTTACCTTTAATTCTTTGTCTTCAAGGTGGAATAGCAATTGCCTCTAGTATTATTGCTTACATACATTTGTTTCATCACTACTGGAAGAAAAAATTATTATGCCCATTTCACAGATGAGAAAACAAAAGTGCAGAGAATATCAGTAACTTACCAAAATGGACAGCAGGTGGTGGAACCAAAACCAGCTCAAATGCTGCCCCCACCACACCCCCGTGAATCCTTTTCCAACCAGGAGTTTTCTCTTCTGCCAGTTACCTTATTTTTCCAGTTACTGTAAGAATTTAGCTTTGCATTCCTTTTAGTACACACAGTGTCCTCCTCCCGGTCTCTGCTCACGTCCCATCTTTATCTTGCAGACTGGATAACTATATTTTTCTCATGGAGATAGACTTAAGCTCAGATGGCCCTAGGTGCAGGTGCCTTACCTTATGCTGTTTTATTATAAAAATTAATCATAGTGGATATTTCATGGGAACATGGGATTAGTTATTTATTTGCTAAGCTAATTTGGAAGTGAGAAAATTTGAATATGGAATAGATTTCAATTAAGGAGTAACCTGAAATATATACAATGAACTTTGACATACTTATGTGAATGTACAAGATTCGCACGAATATCAACAACCCATGGTTTGGGTTTTATCTCCAAATCCTTTGGAGAAAATAGAGCATAGCTAATAAAGATGATTAAACATCTTTCACTTAGGTAAATAGATCTTGGTGAGTTTCATTGCATAATGGTTTTTCTAGTTTATGTGACCAAAATGGTAAGGATAGGTAGTAAAAATGTGATCATATATGATTTCATTAATGCCTTTCCAGTTGTGTGATTTATGTTGAACATGTGTGTACAAGTGTGTGTTTGTATTTGCCACATATTCTTAATCTTTTAGTTATACAAAATGGTTCTGCAACATCCTTTTAAGAAAGTCTTGGTCCAGATGTTTCACATGGGAGTCTGCCCCTAATTTCAGGGTTAGGACAGGCAGGTGAGAGAATCAAGTCTGACAAAATGAAACAGAAAATTCTCTTGCACACAGTGATATCTAAGTGATAAGAACGCAAACAAAGCTATTGAGATACAATGTGATGTTTCTGGGGCCACTGAAAGAGAGGCAGAGACTCTCTCCTGTTGGACTTAAACCTGAAAAGCTGGGGGGCTGAGAACCAAGCCAGCAGTGTATTTAGAGCCAAGACATGTAGAGAAAATAAGTCCTGTTGATGGCATTTGAGGCTGTGGATCAAAGTGCACCTGAAAATTTTCAGCTGGACATTTCATTTACATGAGGCAATAAAATTTTTTGTGTTGTTGTTTAAGCCAGTTTGAATTGCATTTCCTGTCATCTGCAAGAAATAATATTAGCCAATACAAAACAGATGACTTGGATGGCACTGGTCTAGCAGAACCTAGTTTATATTACTAGCTTAAAACTCAGAATTTCTAAGAAAAGGAGCTCTGTTTCATATAGAAAATGGAAAATAGTTTGGAGATGGGATATGTGGAAAGAAAAAGAGCTGAAAGAGTATTCATGTCTGCACTGACATTGGATATCAATAACAATAATATTTACAAAGCAGATTACTGTTTAAAATGACAAGTGAGTCAGATGTGGTCCCTACACTCAAAGGGCTTATTGGAGCAAATGACAATAAGGAATTTGACAAATAAGAAAGTAATTTTGATGATTTACTTAAACAGACTTTTGATGAGTCAAAGGACTGTATCAATTAAACTGTACAATGAAAACACATGGAAAGCTTACCTGAAACATAGTATCCAAGCTGCCTCCAGAAGAAATAAGGAAGGGAGGGGCCATAAGCTTTGGAACCTGAGCCACTTAAGTAAGTAAGGCGAGGACTCTGTGCCAGGAGGTAAAGGCCAACTTCAAAGGATTTGAAATTTCAGTGTAGCAGAGATGTGGTAACAAAGAAATGAAAGGTGCTTGCAAAGGACAACTTGACCAGTTGGACCAAAGAGCCATACAGGGAGGTAAGGAGAGTCAGGGGCTATTGGTGAACAGAGAAAAAGGAGGAATTAAAGGCTAGGAGGTCCCAATGAAGTTGTGTAACATGGGCTGTGGTAACCAAGGAATGGTAAGAGTGGAAGGGGTGAAATTTTGAGCCCAGACAAGGAAAGTTGATTGAAATAACCAAGTTTCAGGTATTGCTGGGAAGACTGTGACCCAGGTAAATGAGAAGGAAAGTTTCTTGCAAATGATTAAAGTTCAGACCTCAGCAGTAAATGAGTCATCCATAATGTTATTCATCTCACCCAGTTGATGGTAGGAATTAGAGTTCAATAAAAACAAGTCAACTAATACCAGATCTTCAAAGAATTAGTAACATTTGTATATGACTTGTAGTAGCAGGCAAATAAAATATTGAGAGCTACTTAGTATTGAACACATAAAGTATTAAGCAAATCCTAATTATTTTACTAATATTCATTCATTTAATTAAGATTCACTTCATCCCTACCAGGTAAGTACTTGATACTTTTGATTTTATAGATAAGCAAATCAAATTGTAGAGTGTCACACAGTCATGATTTGAACATGTGTATTTTGCCTCTGGAACATATACTTGTCACATGTATACTCTATGTTTAAAATGATTTGCATGATGTTGATAGAGTAATGGAAATGGGAGTGAGAAGACCATCAATACTGACCCCAGCAGGAGCTTTACAGGTATATTTGAAATAGTGTAGGGAAATAAAAGGTGGGTATTTACCTAGCAGTATGGAGATACCAATAACTTAGAGGTTGGATCATTTGATATTGTCTAAGGCCTGAGAATTCTAGGAATCTAAAATTGTTTTGAGAGAGTTGTTATCTTTTGTGTTTTGCAGAAGTAGATCCTGTGGTGGATAAAGTGCAGGCTTGAGATAAGAAAAATCAATTCGAACTTTAGATTGTTTGAAAATTGTTGCAATAATTTACTTCTCCGTATCTACAGCCTAGGTATTCTCCTCCTATACTGACTATGTGATTGGCCATTGGACAATAACTAATGTGACTGTGACTTGATTTGGCCAATAGGACAAAACTGATGTGATTCAAGAACAGGCTTTAAAAGTGCTTGTTCAATAAGATTTTTCTTGATCCCCAGTTCTTGGGAACTTTACAACCACCAGCATGTAAAGAGCCCCTGCTAGTCTCCTGGCTGAAGAGAAACACATGTGCCTTGTTTATTAATGAATAACGCTTAGATACACTAATCTCACAGTTTATTTTTCTAAGTTTTAGGTATTTACTTCTATTATGCTGAGAAGTGACATGAAAGGAACACGTAAATGAATTGATCAGCATAGTCTTTGACACAATAACACATTTTAAATAAATTATTATATATTTTATTAGTAGGACCATAGCTATAGTGTTTTTCACCATTCTTATTACATTCAACACTTCAGAATAAATATTGGTTATAATAATCACTTTGGAAATGTTTGTCTTTTCTCTGTAAAGTGATTTCAAAATTTCAAGGAAAGATTCAGAGTTAGCATTCCATTGATATACAGTTGATATTCCATATTAAAAGTATGGAAATTAAACAAAAATTGATGAACTCTTTTGGCTTCCATTTAGAATACCTCAATCTATTACATTTTTCAAAATGTTACATATATTTTTATATAAATATTAAAGTTAATCAACTGTGCTAAATTACTAAATACCCATCCATGCTACTAGGAAATCTAAAACATCAAATAAACACTAATTTTATACAATGTGAAAATAGTTTTAAATCACATTAACTTTTCCAAATTGCACACAATAAATACAACCTGTGCTTCAAAGTATTTTTGATATATTAATGCAGAAATTATATTTTTAGCCTTAAGAAAGGGAGGCATCAGTGAAAAGAGATGGCATTGGTGCCAGAAATGAGAAGGGACCCACAGCTATTTGACTCAATTTTGTAAACTTGGCCAAATTTAGTAACTTTAAAGAGAAACTTGAGTTTCTTTACCCCTCAGACGAGAGAAAAAGAGTACTATTTCATAGGGATTTTTGAGAGTGTAAAAAGGGATAAAGTATGGGAAAAAATCTTCATAATTTGAAATTAAATTTTAAAATACTGTCATTGAAAAATTTGAAAAAATATTTAAATTAATTTATAATTACATAGAAATTAGGAACATAGTAAATGAAAGTGCACAGTCTTTAGATTCAACATTTGTGTCTGAATCCTTGCACTACCATGTAGTAGTGAGTGGACTTTGGAGAGGTTTACTACACCTTTATAAAACTGTATATTCATATGTGTACAATCGAGATAATAACATTTAGCTCATATGACTTGTGATGATTAGGTAAGCTAACATAAATGTTGATATTTAGGGCTTAACAGGTACTCACAGAGGGACAGTCATTATTCTCATTTTTATTATAAATCTTTAGCTTTATCATTTAATTAAGTCATCACAGAATAGTTCTGTTAGAAAACTGTGAAAGCTAATCAATGTAAAAGAAACATAAAACTAAAAATTAACAAACTGATGAGTTTTATTTAAATCATGCCTATAGAACTTTTTCTCTAATTTATTATCATCAGTATGATTTAGGCTTTATCTTTTTCTGTAAGGTCCATGATTTCACTTGGAATATTTATATTTTCTATACTAATTAACATGGTGGTCAATAACATGTTTTTGTGTGTATGAAATATCATAAGTCTCATTCTGCTGTGTTTATTTATAACATTTTTAAAAACTTGATTTAATTGGTATGACAATCACTCTGACATCACTGTCCATGTTTTAACAAGGTAAGCTAAGTAATATAGTTTTAGAAGTTTAGGAAACTGGCAACGAACAGTTTAGTTGTATCAACAGGTAAAGGGAGTTTAGAATGTAGTTGAATCACATAAAATATCTTTTAAAATAAATGTATTTACTATTTAACAATATTATTTCTCTTTGACTTTCCTGTAAAAAATTACCTACATTGTGTGCATGTCAGATTTAGAGAAGAGAGCAGTTAACTTACTTTTGGTTTCAGTTTCAGGAGTCATACCAAATGCGTTCTGTATTCCTTGTCTTTCATAGGAAAGGATATCTATTTTACTTTGATGGCTATAGGAAAGTCCATATTTGATTAAGTCCTAGTATCATTCATTGGGCTAAGGATAAAGATTTCTAATTATATAAAGGTGTGCTGTTTGAAGCTGTTTAATAATAATTATTCAGGGAAGACATTAGTTCCATCCTTTCAGCTAATTTTACATCCTGGCATGATTCATAGTATTTTTACATTTCTATAAACTATTTCATCTCATATTTTCAGAGGAGAAGGTAAGTGAACTGTTTTCTGTGTTGTTTCAGCACCAAGAAGTAGGAAAGAGGAAAGGTCCTAGAGAATTGTCAGCGTGAATGCTCAAATGCTTCATCAGCCACTCCACTGGCACAATCACTCTGTGCTTTTAAAATATGGAAATGGAAAAGATACGAGGACTCTTTCCCTCTCCTGTAACGCACAGCACATTTGGACTGTGATCATTGCGATACAATCAGAAGAAAAAGAACCAAGTGGTGCCAAGGAAAACAGAATGACAAACTGATTGATTATAGAAAAACACACATCATTACTCTAAAGTGCGTTCAGTTAAATGGAGACATACACCAACAATGAACAATAGGTCATATTTCATCTTGTGTTTTTCCTCTTCTCAGTTTTCCTATAAAATGGAGACGGATGATACAGGACACTCTAGTCTTAGTGTGTTTTCCTTCCTGTTAAAAATGAACAATACAAACAATTATACAAACTAACATCAACCTATTTTCTGCAATGCCCAGGGTTTAATTCAGAGTAATCTTTTCTTCACCTCCCAGATGTGTCAAAGTGGCATGTCACTGTTCCCTAAAGTATGTATTTTATAGAACATAAGTCCCAGAATGTGTTCCAAGAGCAGAGGGTCCAGTGGGGAAAATGATTCCGTGATTGAATGCTATTCTTTCCTTGAGTAGTCACTCTAACCTTAGCCCACCGAAGACACCTAGAGATCTTTGATTTGGAAAATAAATGTCATTTGGCTTTGTTAACCCAGTGTTTCACAAACTTACTTCTCTTCATGTTCTTTTCTATATATCCCTCTCTTCACAGTAAGTATTACTAATGTTTTAGTAAAACATCTGACCATGGGGTCAGAATGCCTGGGTTAAAATCCTAGCTCTGCTACACTCTGGATGCACCACCTGAGATAACTTATATAACATTGTTTTTAAATAATGTTTTTATTTAAGAACAGTTTTAAATTTAAGAAAAATTATGAAGATGATAGAGTTCTGATATACACTGCACTCAGTTTCCTGTTATTAACATATTAATATGGTATATTTGTTAACCTTAATGAACCCATATTGATATACTGTTATTAACTAAAGTACATATTTTATTCATATGTCCTTAGTATTGAACTTTTCTGTTTGAGAAGCTGTCCAGATTACCCATTCCAGTTAATTATATTTCCTTTGGCTCCTCTTGACTTTGGAAGTTTCTCAGACATTCCCTGTTGTTTTTTTTTTTAACCTGTCTTAATACTTTTAAGGCATATTGGTTAGGTGTTTTTAGAATATCCCTTAACTGGGATATGTCTAATTTTTTTGTATGATGACATTAGGGTTAAAGGTTTTTAGGAGGATGACCACAGACATAAAATGAAATTCATCACATCATATCCAGGGCACATGCTACCAACATGACTTAACACCGTTGATATTGATTGATCACCTGGCTTGAAGTAGTAGTCTGTACACTTTAGAAAGAATCACTATGTGCAGCCCACACTTAGGGAGTGGGGAGTTATGTGCCACCTTCTTGAGGGCAGTTATCTACATAAGTTATTTGGGTTTCTTCTGTGCAGGGATTTGCCTCTTTTCTTCCACTTATTAGCTTATCTAACTGTTTTATTTACATCAGCATGGGCTCATGAATATTTATTTTATGCTTTGGGTTATAATCCAATACTACCTTATTTATTTTATTGCTCAAATTGTTCAAACTTTGCCATTGGGGGCTGACATATCCTCATTATTGTGGCTTTCTTTACTTGAGCACTTCCTTTCTTTCTGACAGTACAAGATGCTCTAGGCTCATCTTACATATTTCCTTCCACAGTCCTAGAGTTGTAATGATCTCTGATCTCTTTTATTAGAAGTCGGATCTAGGTACTAAGTGTAACCCCCAGTACCGGAGTGTCATTGTTTCTAAGCCCTATCAGCTGTCAGAGCACAGAAATCTATAAATAATGTGCATATAATATATATAATTATGTGTATACATATATATATACTAATTTGTTTATACACACACCTATGAATATTTCTTTATTTAAACATCTATATCTATATTAGGGTAATTGTGAATTTATTTTGATGTCTATGACCCTAATCCTTTATCATTCCTCTTGCTGATCTGTAAATTACTGCTCTTAACAGTGAAAAACCAACACCGTATATTTACTTAGCTGCTCATTTCCAGCATACATGTATAGCAATATCAGAATTGTTAACCTGTACCCTATGGGAGTAAATTTTGTCATTACAGTATAGTGCTTTTTGTAGTTTCTCTCACCTTTAGTCTTACAGTCTCCTCTCCTTTCCAATGTTGCTTAGGTCAACACCTGTTTGCCCCACACACTTCAGTGTGCTTGCTTCATGCATTTAAAATGCAGTTAGATTGCTTTGCCATCTTCTGCACTCCGTACTGCTATCCCCTGACCTCCCAAATATTTCTTTTTAATTTGCATGCAATAAGTTTAATTTGTGCTGTAAAGTTTTGACAAATGCATAGTGTCATGTCTCCACAACCATAGTATCAATATAGAATGTTTGTCCCTCTAAAAATCCCCCCTGTGCTCTGCCATCCCTCATTTCCACAAACCTTTGGCCACCATTAATTTTTTAGTGTCTGTAGTTTTTCCTTTTCCAGAATGTCATATAATTAAAATCAAATAACATGTAACCTTTTAAGACTGAATTCTTTCACTTAGCAATATGCGTTTAAAATACATATACTTTGTTTTAATATCTTGATAGTATATTTCTTTTTTTATACTGAAAAATATTCCTGTGTATGTATATACCAAAATTTGTTTATTATTTGCCTATCAAGGAGCATCTTGGTTGCTTCCAGTTCTTGGTGAATATTACTGAAATCTCTTTAAACATTTGTGTGCAGGATTTCAAATGCATTTCTACACTGATTGGGGAAATGCATAGGAACATGATTGCTGTATTGTGTAGTAAGACTATGTTTAGCTTTGTAAGAAAACGAGAGCTGTCTTCCAAAATACCTGTACCATTTTACACTCTCCCAAAGCAATTAATAAGAGTTTCTTTTGCTCTGCAGTCTAGACAGCAATGGGTATTTTCAGTATTTTTTTTTTTCAGATTTTAGCTATTCTAATGTGTGTAGCGGTATCTCATTGTTTGAGCTACTGTTCTCTAATGATAATCACTATATTTATTTGCTATGTGTATATTTTCTTTGGTGAAAAGTTGCTCGAATTTTTACATTTTTTTAAAACTGAGTTGGTTGCTTACTTGTTCAATCTGAGTTCTTTATATATAGAGCTATATATACCCATTCTGTATATATATTACACATGTATGTATAAATATACATTTTGAAACATATATGCATTTTATAAATCTTTTAATACATGTGGTGACTTGTCTTTTGATTTTCTTAACAATATCTTCCATGAACAGATGTTATTAATAGGTTAATAATTATTAATAATTATTAAGGTTATTATTAATAATAACTGACCAATTTCTCCTTTCATTGATTGTGTTTTTGGTATTATGTCTAAAATCCCATCTTAAAACTCATCTTTAAAGTTCTAATCACAACCAAACAATTTTTGACTGTGTATGGTGATGGATGTTAGCCAGAATTGGTGTGTTGATCATTTCTCAGTGTATAAATCAAATAATAATTTTGTACACCTGAAATTAATATAATATCATATGTCGATTACACCTCTATTAAAAAATAATTAAAAACTTATTGCCAAACCATAGATCACTTAGACTTTCACATCAGTTTTGTGAAATTTTATAATTTATGTTTTATACTTAGGTATATGATCCATTTTGCACTAATTTTTGTGAAAGGTTTTAAACCTGTGCCTAGGTTCATTTTTTTGAATATGGCTATCCAATTACTTCAGCCTCATTTGTTGAAAAAACTATTATCTATCTATTGAATTGCCTGGGCTCCTTTGCCAATTAGGTGACTACAACTGTTAAGACTTGGAATAAATCAAACACAGTAAATAAGAGTGTTGGATTTTTATCCAAAAGTTTTTAGACTCCAAGTCCAGTGTATTTTTCCATTTTGTTGCTCCAGAAGAGAATAGATCTCATGTTATAAAATTTCTCATATTTATATACATTTTATCACCTTCCCTGCCACCTTCTCCATGTTATCCCTATTTCCCTCTCTTATTTTAAATGAAATAGCCAGCCAATGGCTTTTTGGATTTATCATCACTGATTACTATCTATGCCAGTAAAATGGGACTCCTCCTGCCACACAGCTCAATCATGTCTTTTACTCTGCACCCAGTTTGAGAGTAATCAGTGTGTCAGTTTTCTTCACCGCGTGCTGCTTCCTTTAGTAAAAAGAACAAATGTCTTCTTTTTTGGTATACTTTGCTGAAAATGATGGCTTCGGGACAGTAGGAGAAATGCAGGCTTTGAGTGAGTTTTGGGCTCAAAAACAATTCTGTCACTAGTTGTGTCATCAACCTTTTTTTTTACATCAAGGTTTAAATACCCCATATTTTGCAAAATCACAATAGCTATACGTGACACCAGGAGTTTTTATGAGGAATATAGGAGAAATACATATGTTAATGAGAGGTATAGTCACAGGTATGTAGTAGGTATTAGAAAGAGGGCAAAACAATCTAACATTTATTTATTATGTGTGAGGTACATCAAATAATGACACCGTAACAAACGTGTAAAACATACACTTTTAATAACGATACCGTAACAATCCATATAGTTGTCTCAATGATGACTAATGGATGTGCCAACAGAAACAGGGACAGGATAACACAGCTTTTAAAAGAAGATGTACATTTTGAAGAAGGCTACGTGGAAAGGGGAACAGAGCATATTCTCACAGTGGTTCCCAAATGACAATGGAAATACCCTGATTTGGATAAAGGATCCTCAAGTGTCTCTGTTTGTCATTTTCTAGGGGGTTTTAGTTTTAATATCTCTTCTATGCTCTCAAGTGCTGGCTACATGACTGCCTACTTGGTATCAATAATGAGCTCCATTCCCTTGAGTGATAGTTACAAGGACTTTGAAACATAGGTCCATGTTTCAGGCCAGTTATATCCCTAAAGACCCAGGCCAAAGCCCTTCCTAGTGTCTATTCCTACACATTTAACACATTTTGGATATATTCATTAAGAGATGAAATGCTACCTACCCAAGAACAGTATAATTGAATTTTAAACTTCAATCTCTCTCTGAAGCATTACAGTTTCTACTATATTCTGGAATAATTTAAGTAGTACTATCTGCCCCTTTTCCCATTAACATAGATGACTCATAAGAAATTTAAAGTTATTTTTGAAGTTATCTTTCTTGAAAGATTGTTTTCCATTAATGGACAACGAATTGAAAAATACTGGGGTGAATAATAAGTTTGAAGTTTTTTTTTAAATGTGGACATCCAAGAATACAGGATGACTTACCAGTTGGATTCTATTATGTGTTGGTAGCATGTTGGTAACTATCTTATTGTGTACAAAGTTGTTTAGAAATCTGCTTTTAGACTGGTTTCTGCTTTCATGAAAATGAGAACACTTAAAACAAGGAAATGAAGTGAGGTGATTAATTGGTTTGAACTTCATGGAGTATAATGTGATCTTAGAGAGGAAGGAAATAGAAGTATCTATATTTAAAAAAAGGACCACATCTTTAAAATATAAGTTGAATGCATAAGAAAATTTCACTATTTTTGAATTTGAAACTTTGAAAACATAAGTGTTAAATGATAAGTCATGGCTTGTTTACCATAAAGATACATTTTATAAAGATTTTAGTCTTCTATAAAATATTCCTTAGCATTTCAGAGAGATTTTGAAAAATGTTGACCTTTTGGGACTACTAAGGCTATGGCATTTCATATTCTACAAAGCAATATTGGCCTTAAATTGAACCATTTATTTTGTCCTTGTTAAATGTCACAGTTGTCCTTTCCCTTGAGCTATTAGTTTTATCACCTACCAGTTCTTTTCAGGAAAATCTGTTGGATATCATAATGGACCAAAATAGAGGACTGATTTAGTCTGAGGTCCAGACAACTAGTAATTGGAAACCAATAAAGTATCTTGGTCCCCAAAAGAGCAATTTAGTCTAGGATTCTGGACTTGTGAAAAACTGATCCTATGGAGTAAGAATATATATATTGAAACAAGAAAATAGACTTCTCGGCTCATCACAGAAGCCAAAAGCCCACCAAAGATATATTGTAGGGCCATGGTTGTTGACATTCCTTCTTACCTTCAAGTTTCCAGGAATGGAAGCCTAATTATTCCTTGAAAATAACATTATCTCTCCTCAATGATGGTCATAAACTATAATATAGAAGGCGCTGGTGTGGTCTGCAGGACAAATCCATCAACGAGGCTTAATACGTACTACATTTTTGCATCTTCTTCCCTCTGGCTCAAGCTTTCTTCTATTTGAATGCAATACTCTTAGATTTTGTTGCGTCAATAAGTGTATTGGATCCTGTTTCACAGTAAATTTTAAGAAAAGTGAATCTCTAGTGGCAGAGTAGGAAGGAAAAGCTTAGGGCTGAAGTGTGGAGAGCCATGGAAAGCACATGGAGAGAGAGCCAAAGAATCAAAATCCAATATGCCTATGTTTTTTTTTTCTGATGAAGAATCCAAAGGAAAAGAATGAGGGAAGGAAAAGGGAAACACACATCAATAGAGATGGAGACAATTTCCACATGAAACCTAAAATAACTTACAAAATTGTCTAGGAAATGTAGTGAAAGACCTATATGATTCATGAAAGATAC
The DNA here is from genome assembly GCF_040802235.1 of Manis javanica. Taxonomy (NCBI): domain Eukaryota; kingdom Metazoa; phylum Chordata; class Mammalia; order Pholidota; family Manidae; genus Manis; species Manis javanica. The sequence continues at coordinate 12,335,116 of NC_133165.1, forward strand.
TGCGTGGGTCAACATGTGTTTGATACAGAGGATGCCAAAGACAGAGTTTGACCCTGTGGAGAAGAATTGGCAGAGATTACATGAGGATTTCAGAGCTCTCAACTGACTGCCAGACTCCAGAGCTGAGAGAAATCCTGGTAGGGAAGTGAAGAGAGAGTATATGCCAGCAATTTTGTCGACAGATTGGCTGTACCCGAGAGACAGGTAGGGAGGCTGCAACCTGGCACTCCTAAGAGCTGAGCTGGGGAAACTAAATTTAACTCATTTCTCATCAAATCCCACCAGACACCCAGAAGGAGAATGAGGAATCTAGTTCCAAATGCCACTTGCACTAATGTGACAGTAACTCCTAACATACAATTAAGCAGTGTTCAGTGTTTCAGGCACTAGCATTGTAAGCTGAGGTAAATGTTGAAAGCTTTTAGTACACATGGCTGGCAGATAATGAAAAAGCAAAGACTGAGAAAATCTCTGAATCCTAATAATAGTACTCCATTATTTCTGTGAAACTACTAATCCTGTCAGGGTAACATAACCCTCAGTATAGTAAACATGATGCAGAGACATGGACAGTTAAACTAGTCCAGGGAATATGTGAAAATAAAAACCTTAAATTTAAATGGAAAATTATCTAAAGGTCGCCAACAGGTTAGTGATGGAACATGAAACAATAATACCAGCTGTAGAAAATAAACACATTTAATATGAGTTTTGAAATTATCATACAGGAAAAATATTTCATTTACAGAGATTTTTAAAAAATATATAAAGGATAGTACAGTTTTTTCACTTTTTTTATTTTTCAAAATACAAAAATATTTTTCTCCATTCACAGTGCAAACATACCCTGAATAATTAGCAAAATAATTGCTTATATATGTGAGAAATACACACATCCTGAAGAGAAAAATGATGTTAGTATCAACTTAGATTTCAAATCATAGAAAAAAACACATAATATTGAATGAAAGTATTTTAAAAATCACCATACTGAATCACAGATTTTGTGCATTAAAATCAAGCAATTGATTGGGAACTTGTTGAATCTTTAGAATAATTTCTGAATGCTCTGAAGAGAATGGAGCATAACAAAAGAGTCAGAATTTGGAACTGGGTAGCTCTAAGACCTTTCTAAATGGTTGATTATCTTGATAACTTGCTACCATCTTTGGCGTAAATGAGGAATATATCCACATCTAAGTATTCTGAATACTGAAAGAGATAACATAATGCATGCTGAGGGTCCATCTGTAGCTGTATGTATGACTATAACCAGGATAGGGCCCCTACCCCCACTCCCAGAAGTGTCACTGCGTAAGGAACTTCACAGGATAGGTATTATCCTGTAGGAAGAGGAAGGCACATAGATTTGGTCCCCTAATAATACCTGTATGTTTGCAGGGCAACGACAGAGAAGGCTACACTGGAACTTGTCTGTATCTCCCCCTACTTAGAACATTAGTTATTTCCTGGGAACTGTGCATGGTCCCCAAGAAAGGAACCAGCTTAGGGTTGTTAAAAAAGAAACTTCACAAAAGGATTCCCTGGAGTGACATCATGACACCAACAGGAAGTGACCCAGAAGAAGTCAGAGCAAGAGAGAAGATTCAAAAAGTGAGGAAGGAAGGCCTGCAAAGCACACCACCTCTGTGGAGCAAAGGGCAGTAGATGACACCAAGAGGCGAAGCTCTGTAGGCAGTGTCCCTGCACCGCAGGTGGCGCACAGCCTTCCTTGCACTGTTTGTCTCCTAAGGAGGCTGAAAAGCTAAAATTTACGTGTTGTAGGTTCCTTTTTAATGTGGCTGCAAATAAATTTAGATTTGACCAACCAGATGTGTTTGTGAGGGTCAGTGAAAGTGAAAGCCTTTGATGTTGAAATAAAGTACCTATTGAAGACAAGTTTTGATACAATGAGGGTCTGCTACAATAAAGTATCATAGCAAAAATAAGAAACATAGAGATATTACAATAATCTGGTTATTATTTCTAACTATGCTGGAGAACTTGAATGTAAGAAGAAAAAGTCCAGGGCTTGGTCAAAAAATTGAGGGACTTCCCTTATCTTTACATTTGATCATGTAAGTCACTAAATACAACTTTCATTATCTTTCATGTGAGAGTTATGGCTTTTTTTGGGGGGAAAGAGACATGCAAAACATTGTTTCTGTGGTATTCCTAATTATAAGGAAATATCACACAAACTCAAGATGAAGAACATTCTACAAAATATTTGGCATTCACTTTCGAAAATGCTAATTCATGAAAGACAAGGATTGACACATTGTTACTGAATAATGAAGGCTGGCTATAGAAACATGAAAAATAAATGGGACATGTGATCCTGATTGGACCATGGGTCAGGATAGATATTACCTTTTATATAAAGGATATTGTTGGAAAAGTAGTCTAGGTATATATGATCTGTAACCAGATAATAGCATTTGACCAAATTTTATTAATTAATAAATCTTTGTATTAGGTCAAATTAGGTTAAATAATCTGATTTTGAGATCTGTACAAAGATCATATGTGCAAATGTTCTTGTTCTTATGAAATGTAAATTGAATATTTAGGAGTAATGGGTCATGTACATCTGCATTTATTTTAATATCATTCAGAAAAATCATATGTTAATACATATATGTGTATGTTCAAATTTGAATGATAATTAACATTAAAAAATGAACTTACTAAGTGATTGGCATTTGCTACATAGAATTTCCTATTTTATTGTACATTTATGAATTTTAAATAAATACATAATCTTTTTGTCTACTTGCCATTCAAAAGCCACAATATGTCTGTCATCTAGTGTCAATAAAATTGACTGTAGTAATCTTTAATAATAAATTTATATACAATATTTTTATTTGTTGACCAACATAAGTAGTTATATTTTTGTCTGAATAGTTTGAATAGAATTCTTAGTCAATATGCTAGAAACATTCAAATGTCTAAAATCTAATAACCATGCCACAAAATTAATGGAAGAAGAAAATAGGGAATGAATTTTAAATTCCCTATTAAATGATTTCATTGCATTTTACTGGAAAAATCTTTCCTAAACTTATCTTTAGTATTTTTACTAATCCATATTTATATAATTTTAATTTTAATCTATGTACAATAAAACATTTTATGTCATGTTATTTTATTTACTTTTTTTCCAATCATATCATAGAGTACATTATCATTGAATATGTTAAATATATAACTGAGAAAATAATGAATATATAGTGTATAAAATATGTTGAGCACATTTTGGAAATACAGACAGTTGGGTTCTATTAGCTTACAATACTTTCAGTACAAGAACAGCCTAAGCAAGATCCAGGGGACAGTATTACTGATATTGGGCAGAAAATATGTCTTATGTAAAATTGTGCCTTAGAATAATTCCTTCTTATTAATTATTTAAGTTAATAATGCTACAAATAGAAATACAGAAAGGAAGAGCGGTATGAAGAAATCAAGATACCAATCATTCTATGCATTTGACTTTCAGTATTATCAAAACATTTATCCTAATTTGTATGTGATTTTAATTTTCCAGATGCTAACATTTTTATGCCACATGTTGCACTATGTCCTTGAAAAATATTTATACAAACAAATATTCCTAAAAAATCTCAGAAAAGCAACTGATTAATGAATGAAGTTTTGATTCTTTTGACAAATAACCCCCCAAAATAAAGAAGAAACATAATTGCAATTTTGTGTTTTATGAATTGTTTGTATACTGGAATATTTAAGGCAAAAAAATAATTCTGTAAGAATTTTGTTCAAATGTATTAATGATTGTTAAAAATCATTAAGGATAATAATAAAAGGAGACAAGAGAATGTAAAAGGAGAAACATAAAGTCATGTAATAATGAACTTTGTAGTCTTTTCTATTCCACTGAACATAGATCTTAAAGTTCTAAAAAAATGTCAAATTTAAGAAAAACAGACACACACTGTTAGCTTTATTTTCCAATATTCAGTATATCTAAAACCAGACCTCTTTCTTCTTTTTCACTCTGCTTCTAAATGTCATTTTCAATAAAGTCACACACACATTTACCAGCCTTGGCCCATCTCCGTTTTTGAGTTTCAGCTATAAAATATATCATTTTGTGAAAACATATTCTCCACAGATGAAGCTTCCTGAATGGGTCTTTCGTTATTTCAAAAGGGAAACCATATTAGCCTGAACATTATAATTCACAGCTTTACTCGTCTTTGCAAAATGTTCTGAAAACGTGCTGACATAACAATTTCTTAAGAAATACTGGGGAAAATGTCAAGAGAATTTTACACAAATAACATACATATAATTTCTGTATGATGGGAGCCTGATGATTAAGTGTACTGGGGACAAAAAAAACCATTCTATAACTCATATTTAAAATGAGTTTTAGAATTAGGAATACTGCATAGATTTTTATAATTGAAAGTCACGCAGCCCTCATGGCCCTATTTTTTCTTTGTTTCCCATAGAGCTTAAGGATGTATACACGAGTGTGTATGAATGCACATGTGTGTGTACATGTCAGTGACTATGTGAGTATATGCATGTGTACATGCATGTGCTTGTGTCTGTGCCTGTGTGAGGCCTTTGCAACGGCAGCAACTTGTTTTTTCCTGAAAACAAAATGGGCACGTCCTTACCCTGCAGGCCTCCGTCCTCCGTTACCCTCCGCCACAGAAACACAATGCAGTTTGGCTCTTAATCTGTAGTGCCGCGGGGTAACGCTCTTTTTTACTTTTCTAATCCTGATGTTCTATGTTGGTTCCTTGAAGCTAAGAACTTGATTTCTTCCATTGTATTTACTGCAGTGCCTCAGAATCGGTAGTTGCTCCAAAAGTCTTTGCTGTACGGGTGACTGAGTTTTGCCCACATCATCGAAAGTGCCTTATTTCCTTTATCATTTCTGCTTGAAAGCAGGTTGGCAGTTTGTTGGATGCAATGTTCTCACAGATGTTGTGAGGCAAGAGCTCTATAAAGTCCCCATGGAAGGAAGATTTATAACTGTTTTTCATTTCTTCTGCTGCTTTAGTGGCTTAGTTAGGGAGGCATATAATTCAGCTTCATAATGAAGAGTTTGCGATTCATACCAGTTTTTTTCATGAGAAAAATCAAATAATAATGTTTCCCTCAGAGGTTTTAAAAAAGAAAAATAAAGCAATGCATATCAAACACTTAGCAAAGGACGAGCATCTAATAAGCAGGCAATAATGCCAGAATAATAATAAAGAACATTGTTTTTTAATTAGTAAAGAAGCTTTGTTCTAGGCCAGATAACCTGAGAATTATTTCTGCAAAGTCCCTTAGAGCTGGAATGATTTTAGGGCTCCTCTTGTCCCTGACTGGGAGGTTATTTCATAGTATTCCTTTTCGCTCTTTAGAAGTTTTCTAGTTTGGAAAATAAGTCACATGACCGCCCTACTCATACACTGTCCTCAGGCTCCCTTTTTATTTGAAAGTTTTATTGAACTTTTTACAAATTGTCGAATTGGCAGATTCCTGTAACCCGAAGAAGCACAGTGGTCAAACATGACTTCTTTCTTTTTCCTCTTTTTAAGAAGGAAATGAACAAAGTTTTAGGTTATGTCATAGGAAAATACCTTGCTATGTTTTAGGCATCATTGCACTTCTCCATTTTTCTTCAAATGCAATTTTTAAAACTGTGCTTACCTCTTCTTTTCATCTTGAAAGGCATCATTTCACTACACATTTTCCTTGGTACAAAACTGAAACAAAATATGTTGCACCTAAAAGTTTTCAGATTTGATTTTTCAGAAAAAGACTAGAGAGTTTAAAAAAAGACCAAATCAGAGAAGAATGTAACTACATAATTGTCCAAAAGCAAGGCCTGCCAAAAGAAAAAATACTATGAAATAGTACCCAAGATGACTAGGTTAGACATGAATATTAATTGTTTTTTAAAGTGAATCTTGACAAAGTACATTCAAAAAATCACTAGACCCCTCTTGCACATCTTACAAAGATATAAAAGCATATATTTTACATTTACTCAATAATTATAAAAAATGTTGTCTTTACATGAAATCAGGCATTTATATATAAAACAGCTCAGAAAAGCTAGAACTCAGTGACTGTACAAACAGGAAGGCCTTCTCTGAGAAGTAATTCTTTCTTAAATTAGAGACATACTGGGTTTTATATCTTTGTTAGATTCTTTGCTTGTTTGCTCTCCTGTTACAACCAAGGATTACGGTGTTTGTCCATCTGCACCTGTGAAATCTAGCATCAAGGAAAAAGTCATGAAGTGCAATAGATACAAGTACTTCGACCTTGTTGGTAAAATCTTAAGCCGTTTTGCTTTTCAAGTGGACAAGTAGGTCAAAGTAATTGCTTCCCATTACTTTTTTCTATATTTCACATATTTGGAATAAAATATCTCTACAGTATCCAGAGAAAAGAAGAATTAAACTTATGAAAATTGAGAATGGCCTTGCTGGCTGACCCAAACTGAGATTCCCAGAAAAGAAGCTCACTTGCTTAGTGGTGACGCTTTTGTAATATCATTCTCCATACTCTCCTCTGGGTTTTGGCTTTGGTAATATTTCATGACACCAAATGCATATTTAATTGTCTGGAAATCATATTATCTTTCAAATTCTAGACCGTGATGCACTAAAAATCCTTTACATATTGTGTGGGTTAATAAAGACTTGTTTTCTTACACTGAGCTAATGTACATTGTTTGCAACCTGTCAAGATTGGAGAATGTTGGTCATTTCAAAGCAGCTCTGAACTTCATGGTAGACCACAGTGCCAATGACGCCCATACTGGGGATCTTATAATAGGGGGTGCAGGATGGACGCAGGTGGCGGGAGAAGGTTATCAAAAGGAAAGCTGAGAGAAGCCCAAGACAAGACACTTTACCACATTATGACTGAGATATTGAAGAATACATGCCTAATAAGTATTTGTTCACTCCCGTGGCTCACAGAAACTTATATAGCAATCTTTAAGCCCCTAGAAATTATGATATAGGTAAGTCAGCATTTTCCAAGCTATGGAATATGACTCAAATGTGAGTCATACAATTAATTTAGTGGGTTAAAATCAAGTATTCTTTTCTAGTATATGGTAAACATGGTTTCATTGAATTTTTATTTTTATTGTAAATATAAATTGTGTATAAGACCTGTGATGTAAAAATTACCTTCTTACTGTGGGATACTTTTAAATAATCCAATATCAGTGCAATCAATGCAAGCTCCATCCTTGTTGCCAGTGACTTGTCTCCCGATGGACAATGGTCATATCCTAATCTTTGATCCTCAAATAGGATGTTTGCTAGGCATTTTTATAAGAAAAGAATTTCCTCAGGAAAGGAGAGCAAGGGAAGTATTTATCTTTTTTTTTTTCCTTTTTAACCTATCTTCCATTCTTATCAGTAACTTATTTATTTTTTTTATTTTGGTATCCTTAATCTACAATTACATGAGGAACATTATGTTTACTAGACTGCCCCCATCACGAAGTCACCCCCAAAAATCCCCTTACAGTCAATGTCCATCAGTGTAGTAAGATATTGTAGAATCACTACTTGTCTTCTCTGTGTTGTACAGCCCTCCCTGTGCCCCACCCCCAACATTATACATGCTAATCATAATGACCCCTTTCTTTCCCCCCCTTATCCCTCCCTTCCCACCCATCCTCCCCAGTCCCTTTCCCTTTGGTAACTGTTAGTCCATTCTTGGGTTGAGTCTGCTGCTGTTTTGTTCCTTCAGTTTTTGCTTTGTTCTTATACTCCACAGATGAGTGAAATCATTTGGTACTTGTCTTTCTCTGCCTGGCTAATTTCACTGAGCATAATACCCTCTAGCTCCATCCATGTTGTGGCAAATGGTAGGATTTGTTTTCTTCTTATGGCTGAATAATACTCCATTGTGTATATGTACCACATCTTCTTTATCGATTCATCTACTGATGAACACTTAGGTTGCTTCCATTTCTTGGCTATTGTAAACAGTGCTGTGATAAACATTGAAGTGCATATGTCTTTTTCAAACTGGGCTGCTGCATTCTTAGGGTAAATTCCTAGAAGTGGAATTCCTGGGTCAAATGGTATTTCTATTTTGAGTTTTTGAGGAACCTCCATACTGCTTTCCACAGTGGCTGAATTAATTTACATTCCCACAAGCAGTACAGGAGGGTTCCCCTTTCTCCACAACCTCGTCAACATTTGTTGTTTGTCTTTTGGATGGTGGCCATCCTTACTGGTGTGAGGTGATACCTCATCGTGGTTTTAATTTGCATTTCTCTGATGAGTAGTGATGTGGAGCATCTTTTCATGAGTCTCTTGGCCAACTGGATTTCTTCTTTGGAGAACTGTCTTTTCAGTTCCTCTGATCATTTTTTAATTGGCTTATTTGCTTTTTGTTTGTTGAGGTGCATGAGCTCTTTATATATTTTGGATGTCAATCCTTTATCGGATCTGTCATTTATGAATATATTCTCCCATACTGTAGGATGCCTTTTTGTTCTATTGATGGTGTCCTTTGCTGTACAGAAGCTTTTCAGCTTAATATAGTCCCACTTGTTCATTTTTGCTTTAGTTTCCCTTGCTCGGGGAGATATGTTCATGAAGAAGTTGCTCATGTTTATATTCAAGAGAGTTTTGCCTATATTTTCTTCTAAGAGTTTTATGGTTTCATGACTTACATTGAAGTCTTTGTAAGTCTTCAATTTGATCCATTTAGAATTTACCTTTGTGTATGGAGTTAGACAGTGATCCAGTTTCATTCTCCTACATGTAGCTGTCCAGATTTGCCAACACCAGCTGTTGAAGAGGCTGTCATTTCCCCATTGTATGTCCATGGCTCCTTTATCATATATTAATTGACCATATATGTTTTGGTTAATATCTGGACTCTATTCTGTTCCACTGGTCTGTGGCTCTGTTCTTGTGCCAGTACCAAATTGTTTTAATTACTGTGGCTTTGTAGTAGAGCTTTAAGTTGGGAGGCAAAGTTCCCCCCGCTTTATTCTTCCTTCTCAGGATTGCTTTGGCTATTCGGGGTCTTTTGTGGTTCCATATGAATTTTGAAACTATTTGTTCCAGTTTTTAAAGAATGCTGTTGGTATTTTGACAGTTATTGCATTGAATGTGTAGATCGCTTTAGGCAAGATGGCCATTTTGACAGTATTAATTCTTCCTAGCCAAGAGCATGGAATGAGTTTCCATTTGTTAGTGTCCTCTTTAATTTCTCTTAAGAGTGTCTTGTAGTTTTCAGGGTATAGGTCTTTCACTTCCTTGGTTAGGTTTATTCCTAGGTATTTTATTCTTTTTGATGCCACTGTGAATAGAATTGTTTTCCTGATCTCTCTTTCTGCCAGGTCATTGTTAGTGTAAAGGAATGCAACAGATTTCTGTGTATTAATTTTGTATCCTGCAACTTTGCTGAATTCAGATATTAGTTCTAGTAGTTTTGGAGTGTAGCCCTTAGGGTTTTTTATGTACAATATTATGTCATCTTCAAATAGTGACAGTTTGACTTCTTTACCAATTCAGAAGCCTTGTATTTCTTTGTTTTGTCTGATTGCTGTGGCTAGGGCTTCCAGTATTATGTTGAATAACAGTGGGGAAAGTGGGCATGCCTGTCTTGTTCCCGGTCTTAGAGGAAAAGCTTTTAGCTTCTCACTGTTTAATATAATGTTGGCTGTGGGTTTGTCATATACGGCCTTTACTATGTTGAGGTACTTGCCCTCTATACCCATTTTGTTGACAGTTTGTATCATGAATGGATGTTGAATTGTGTTGAATGCTTTTTCAGCATGTATGGAGATGATCATGTGGTTTTTGTCCTTTTTGTTTATCTGGTGGATGATACTGATGGATTTTCGAATGTTATACTATCCTTGCATCCCTGAGATGAATCCCACTTGATCATGGTGTATGATCCTCTTGATGTATTTTTGAATTCAGTTTGCTAATGTTTCGTTGAGTATTTTTGCATCTATGTTCATGAGGGATATTGGTCTGTAATTTTCTTTTTTGGTGGGGTCTTTGTGTGGTCTTGATATTAGAATGATGCTGGCTTCATAGAATGAATTTGGAAGTATTCCCTCCTCTTCTATTTTTGGAAAACTTTAAGGAGAATGGGTATTTATGTCTTCTCTATATGTCTGATAAAATTCAGCAGTGAATCCATCTGGACCAGTAGTTTTATTCTTGGGTAGGTATTTTGATTACCAATTCAATTTTGTTGCTGGTAATTGGTCTGTTTAGATTTTCTGTTTCTTCCTTGGTCAGTCTTAGAAGGTTGTATTTTTCTAGGAAGTTGTCCATTTCTTCTAGGTGTTGCAGTTTGTTAGCATATAGATACTCATAGTATTCTCTAATAATTATTATTTGTATTTCTGTGGGGTCTGTAGTGATTTTTCATTTCTCATTTCTGATTCTGTTGATGTGTGTTGATTCTCTTTTTCTCTTAATAAATCTGGCTAGGGGCTTGTCTATTTTGTTTATTTTCTCAAAGAACCAGCTCTTGGTTTCATTGATTTTTTTTCTATTGTTTTATTCTCCTAAATTTTATTTATTTCTTCTCTGATATTTATTATGCCCCTCCTGCTGCTGACTTTTGGCCTCATTTGTTCTTCTTTTTCTAGTTTCAAAATTGTGACTTTAGACTATTCATTTGGGATTGTTCTTCCTTCTCTAAATAGGCCTGGATTGCTATATAATTTCCTCTTAGAACTGCCTTCACTGCATCCCACAGAAGTTGGGACTTTGTGTTGTTTTTGTCATTTGTCTCCATATATTGCTTGATCTCTATTTTAATTTGGTCATTGATCCATTTATTATTTAGAAGCATGTTGTTAAGCCTCCATGTGTTTGTGAGCCTTTTTGTTTTCTTTGTATAATTTATTTCTAGTTTTATACCTTTGTGGTCTGAGAAGTTGGTAGGTAGAATTTCAATCTTTTTGAATTTAATGAGGCTGTTTTTGTGGCCTAGTATGTGGTCTATTCTGGAATATGTTCCAGGTACACTTGAGAAGAATGTGTATCCTGCTGCTTTTGGGTGTTGAGTTCTGTAGATGTCTATTAGGTCCATCTGTTCTGGTGTGGAGTGCCTCTGTGTCCTTACTTATTTTCTGTCTGGTGGATCTGTCCCTTGGTGTGTTGAGGTCTCCTAAAATGAGTGCATTGCATTCTATTTACTCCTTTAATTCTGTTAGTATTTGTTTCACATATGCTGGTGCTCCTGTATTGGGTGCATATATATTTAGAATGGTTATATCCTCTTGTTGGACTGAGCCCTTTATCATTATGTAATGTCCTTCTTTATCTCTTGTTACTTTCTTTGTTTTGAAGTCTATTTTGTCTGATACAAGTACTGCAACACCTGCTTTTCTCTCCCTATTATTTGCATGAAATATCTTTTTCCATCTCTTGACTTTTAGTCTGTGCATGCCTTTGCGTTTGAGGTGAGTCTCTTGTAAGCAGCATACAGATGGGTCTTGCTTTTTTAGCCATTCTATTATTCAGTGTCCTTTGATTGGTGCATTCAGTCCATTTACATTTAGGGTGATTATTGAAAGATACATACTCATTGCCATTGCAGGCTTTAGATTTGTGGTTACCAAAGTTTCAAGGGAAGCTTCTTTACTATCTGTCTAACTTAATTCACTTATTAACCTATTATAAACACAGTCTGATGATTTTTTATTTCTCTCCCTTCTTATTCATCCTCCTCCATTGTTTATATGTTAGGTGTTTTATTCTGTAATCTTTTGTGTTTCCTTTGACTGCTTTTGTGAGCTGTTGATTTCATTTTTCACCTTTAGTTAGTATTTGGTTGGTCTGCTTTGTTTGATGTGATTTTATTTTCTCTGGTGACATCTATTTAGCCTTAGGAGTGCTTCAATCTAGAGCAGTTCCTTTAAAATATCCTGTAGAGGTGGTTTGTGGGAGGCAAATTCCCTTAACTTTTGCTTGTCTGGGAATTGTTTTATCCCTCCTTCATATTTAAATGATAATCATGCTGGATACAGTATTCTTGGTTCAAGGCCCTTCTGTTTCATTGCATTAAATATATCATGCCATTCTCTTCTGGCCTGTAAGGTTTCTTTTGACAAGTCTGATGATAGCCTGATGGGTATTCCTTTGTAGGTGACCTTTTTTCTCTCTCTGACTGCTTTTAATACTCTGTCTTTGTCTTTGATCTTTGCCATTTTAATTATTATATGTCTTGGTGTTGCCCTCCTTGGGTCTCTTGTTTTGGGAGATCTGTGGGCTTCCATGGTCTGAGAGACTATTTCCTCCCCCAGTTTGGGAAAGTTTTCAGCAATTATTTCTTCAAAAACACTTTCTATCCCTTTTTCTCTCTCTTCTTCTTCTGGTACCTCTATAATGTGAATATTGTTCCATTTAAATTGGTCAGACAGTTCTCTTAATATTCTTTCATTTCTGGAGATCCTTTTATCTCTCTCTGCCTCAGCTTCTCTGTATTCCTGTTCTCTGATTTATATTCCATTAATGGTCTCTTGCACCTCATCCAGTCTGCTCTTAGGTCCTTCCAGAGATTGTTTTATTTCTGTAATCTCTCTCTTGACTTGATCCCTTAGCTCTTGCATATTTCTCTGCAGGTCCATGAGCATGGTTTTGACCTTTATTTGAATTCTTTTTCAGGAAAATTGGTTATATCTATCTCCCAGGTCCTCTCTCAAGGGTTGTCTGGGTAATTCTGGGCTGGACCAAATTATTCTGCTTTTTCATGATGATAGAGGTAGTCTCAGGCTGGTGGCATGTGTGTCAGCTGGGAGAACAAAGTCCCTTCCTGCTTGCTGGTTGCCTTGCCCTTCTCCACTGCCTGTGTCAGTTACCTGCACACTTGGAATAGCTTTGGGGTATCCCAGAGTCCTGCGGGGAGTAGCAGGCACACCGGGTGTGCTTTCCTGTGAGAAAAGCACCCCTTTGTGCCTTGCCCCGTTGCCTCTGCCTGCACCATGCAGCTGCACACCAGCAGTGGCCTCAGGGTCTGGCCCAGGTGGCTGCATGCTGGGCAGTTGCTGTGGGCATGGTCACTCTCTTGTTGCTCGGCCACTATGGCAGAGCCATGCTGGCTGGGGTAATGAATGGCAGGCTGCTTATTTCCGTGAGGGACTTCAGGGCTGCTTTGCCACCCAGGGGGCTGGGGCGCCTGAAGTTCCCCAGGATTCCCAGCTGCTGGGCTGAGTGTGCCAGGACAATTCCGTCCAGCTGTGAGGTCCCTGTCCATTTAAGACTTTCAAAAAGCACTTGCTTTCTTTTGTCCCAGGGGTGCCGGCTGCAAGGACCTGCTCACAGATTTTACTTTTCCATTTCCCTAATATCCAGCACACCATGCAATGCGTGTCTACGCTCCCAGTGAGGATTATTAGGACTGGCTATTTAGCAGTCCTGCGCTTCCACTCCCTCCCTGCTCTGACTCTTTTCTTCCCATGGGGAGCTGGGGTGAGGGGTGCTCAGGTCCCGCCAGATCGCGGCTTGTATCTTACCCCCTTCGTGAGATGCTGAGTTCTCCCAGATGTAGATGTAGCCTGGCTGTTGTACTGTATCCTCTGGTCTCTCTGTTTGGAATAGTTGTATTTGTTGTATTTTTAAAAATACATATGGTTTTGGGAGGAGATTTCTGTGCCCTACTCACACCACCATCTTGGCTCCTCCCTTGTCAGTAACTTATTGTATGTTAATTGATGCTTAGATCATGTGAAACAACTAAATATTAATTAATTTTGTTAGTTATATTTATTATATTAATTATACTTATGCTGATGCCAAAGCCTGAATCCTTAATGACATCTTTAAGTTACTGCATTATGAAAATGGCCCATCTCCAGTTTTCTTGTTAATCTATGTAATAAATATCTGAATTGTTTAAGCTAGTAATTTTATTGGTATTCTTTAATTTACAGTAAATATTGAATGGCTAAATGTCTAAAGCCAGTCACACTGTGAATAAATTCAAAATTATTTCATTCTTTTTCTCCACTTTTAATCTTTTTATCTTTTACTATTTGCCCCTCCTTTCCCAAGTCTCAGATCTTCAGTTAATATTTTATCTGAATATCATTATTTATATTTTATCTACTTCAGTATTACTAGATAAACTTCTTCTTTTTAGATATTAAAATTTCTATTTTTTAAAGTAAATTTTGTTTAAGGTCAGTTGCTTCTCTGATTTGATCTTGAGGCTATGACTTAAACAGATCAATTGATTACGGGCTCTCAGCATCAAGAATATTAATTTCATTAAACCTTAGATGTTATTAATCTGTAAGTGCTGATTTTCCTTTAAATGTTCTTTCAAGATTTCTTCCAATCCTTTCTTTTGCTCTATACAATTACAGATATCCTGACATACTGCATGTTATTTATTCTTATTCTATACCTTGCAGAATCATGAGCTATGGTTTATAAAACATAGCATTTTTCATAGTAAATAGAGTGAAGGTTGAATTTAATTTTTTGAAGCTTGGTGTAACAAACATTCCACTCCAGTGAAATAGAACAAAACACTGGCTGGGGACCAGCTGTGTTCCATGATCTTGACTGTAGTGAAATCTTAGTACAACCAAATAAAGCAGATGCATCCTTGAAGGTTTTTTATGAACTTTGCAAATCTTCTGATTAGGTCTTTTATACTTTACATTAGCCAAAAAGCAAAAAAAAAAAAAAAAAAAATTCCTCTTGCAAGCTCATTAAGAGTTTCTTTGAAGCTCTGCCACAAATTCAGTCCCCTGTCAACAGATGGAGGTGATGACACGGGACTACTTTGGTCCTGATGCCTTTCCTTCAGTATAGATAACCAGAGGCGTCAGTGATGTTATTGGGGGATGCCATTGAAAAGATGTGACCTTTGGTTGATCTTTGAGCTGGACTAGGGCAATTGGAGGCTCTCCACCCGTGCCTCTGTCTTTGGAATATGCATTCCACTTGTCTTCTCTGTTTTTAAAACCTGCCCCAAGGATACATTGAGATGACGTGTATGTTATCTGTGACAATCCCAGTTAAGGCCTCTGTTTAAACTTTTAAGATTCTGGCAGGCGGTTGCAGAGGTCTATTTGCATCCACCCAAGACAAACCTCGTAAGTAAGTTCACTTACTTATTAAAACTGCCACCTGCTAATCTGGAGCATCTGCGTCTTTTGGTTTGGTGTCTCCCTGCCCTCCCTGAATGGGGGCTGGTTTCACATTACACCTTGGAGGCTTCCAAGAAGGTTGCAATCTAACAGATGTTTTTATCAAAATATATTCTTTATAAAAATATAAACACAAAAAAATATAACTGTATATTATACAAAAGGATAATTTTAAAAACCAGGGCTATAGATACTAAAAGTTCCACTCTGATAGAAATCAGGTAAGTAGTTCAATAGTCTGAAGAGGCAAATAATGTGCATAATGACTAAACTCCTAATGGGAAGCAATAGTAGTAAAATCATTTCTAGGTTGATGAAAAAAATGAGGACTCTAATATAGTCTGCTTACAAGAAAGAACTTCAACTATAAATCACAAAAATGTCAAAAGGGTAGAAAAATATACACCATAATGACACTAATCAAAAGAAATCTGGTATGTCTATTTATATCAAAGTTTATTTTGGAAAAAGAATATTATCTGAGATAAAAGAGACATTTCATAATGATAAAGGGACCAATTCCTTCAGAGGGCATAACAATCCTAAACTATTATGAACCTAACAACAAAGTTCCTGAAAATATGTATCACAATATGATAGAAATGTAAGGAGAAATGAACATATCTAAAATTATAGACAGAGCTTTATATACTACTCTGTGAGTGATTGATAGAACAAGAAAAGAGAAAATCAATAAAAATATAGAAAATCTTAACAGATATCAACTTACAAGATGACACTGATATTTATGGAACATTCTACCAAACAAGAGCAGAATATATATTATTTTAAAGTAAACCTGGAATATTTACTTAGCTAATCTATATTCTTGGCTGAAACAGATGTCTCAAAACATTTAAGAGCATTTTCATACTAAATTCTCTCTTGACTATATGGAATTAAATAAGGAATCAATTATAGAAAGATCCCTGAAAATCTTTACATATTTATTATAAATAACACACTTCTACATAATTCATATGTTAAAAGAGTAATCAAATGAAAACTAAACAGTGTTTTGAATTGAATGAACATGAAGGTACAAAATATCAAAAATGGAAGATCCCAGTAAAATAATGCTTAAGGAAAGAATTACAGTACTAAATTTTGTGTTATAAAAAACAGTGATGATTTGATGACCTCAGTTTCCAACTTAGGAAACTAGAAAAATAAAAGCAAATAAGGACATGAAGAAAATAAAAAATAAACCTCATAGTGGAAATTAATGAAAAATGAAACAAGATAACAATGGAGAAAATCAATGAAACTGAAAGACATTTGTTTGAGATCAGTAAAACTGATAAATCTCTACAAAGACAGATTATGGAACAAAAATTGGGGATACACAAACAAAATCTGGAACAAGAGAGATCATCACTGATATTAAGGATAATAAGAGGGAAATGAGTGAATATTATAATGGTTTTATCTCATTAAGTTTAAAGATGATAAAATTCGTTGAAAGATACAATTTATCAGATCTCATTCAAGAAAAAATAGCTAACCTAAATAGCCCTGTATTTATTAAAGCAATTTAGCATTAACTTAAAATATTACGACAAAAAACCCTCCAGGTCCAGATGTTCTGTGATGAGGAGGTGACAAAGTATTTAATATTAAATTTGTGTTAATTAAATACTTAACATCAATTTAATACAAATTCTTTGCAAAAATTTACAAGGAGAAAATACACCCAAAATTATTTTATGAGGATAGCTTTATCTTGATACCAAATCAGACAATCACATAATAAGAAATGGAAACTACATATGAATATCCTTCCTGGATGTATATGTAAACAATTCTAAACAAATTTTAGCAAATAAAATCCAACAAAATATAATAATGCATTATGAATGATTAGAACTTGTCTCAGGAATATAAGATTGCTTTAACATCCCAAAACTAGTCATGTCATCTACCATATTAACACACCAAAGAAGAAAACCATATGATAATCTCATTAGATGCAGGGAAAACAAATGACAACTTCCAATGTCCATGATAAAAACTCTAAGGAAAGTAGAAAAAGAGGGTAACTCTCTCTACCTGATATATGCTTCTTCAAAAAGCCTATGGTAAATACTATACCTAAGTGAAGGATTAAATGTTCTCTCCTAAGTACAGGAAAAAATATGAGAATGTCTATTATCACTGTTTCAATTCAACATTGTTGTAGAGATCCTAGACATGCAGGTAAGAAAAAGAAATGAAATAATAGCCAATCTTATTCTGATAAAGTATTTATAGCACAATATATAAAGAATTGTCAACACTCCATAATAAGGAAAAAAGTGGCTGAAAGGCAATCCACCAGAGAGGATATACAGATTGCAAAGGAGTACAAGAAAATCTTTTTGTTGATATTAATGCTTATTATCAGTAGACATTAGAGAAAATGCAAATTAAAACCACAAAACAGCAGAAGACTAATAGACACAGACAAATCTGGTGGTTACCATTGCAGAGGGGTTGGGGTGGGTGAGTGGGGAGGTTGAGGGTGATAACAGGGCACAAAAATTCTCAAGCATAATATAAGTTGGTCACAGGGATAGTAGTGCAGCATGGGGAATACAGCCTATGATCTGTAACATCTTCCTAAGTTAACATATAGTAGCTGCACTAGAGGGTGTGAGGATTTAATAATATGGGTACCTGTCGAACCACTGTGTTGTACATTTGAAACAAATATAAGATTGTATATCAATGACACTTCAATAAAAAATAAATTAAAAGGAAAGAAATATAATGTGAGCTATGAAACAAAACAAAACAAAAATACCATGAGATTCTACTATACATCTATTAGGATAAAATTCTAAAAACACTGACCACACGCACTTTTACAAGAATACAGAACAACTGGAATTCTCATGCACTGTTGGAATGTAAAATGGTACAATAATTCTGGAAATCAATTTGTAAGTTTTTACAAAGTTTTTAATCAAGTACCACATGTATTAGCTGTTCCTCTCTGAGGTATTTGCTCAAGAAAAAGGAAAGTATGTGTCCATATAAATACTTCTAAATAAATGTTCACAGCAACTGTGTTTGCAGTAGTCCCAGACTGCAAACAACCCAGAAGTCAACCAACAGGTGAATGAATAGACAAACAGTGGTGTATCCATACATGCAATGTATTTAGCAACAAAAAGAATTGAACTATTTATACATGTTAAAACATCAATATCACATGTATCACTATAACATAAATATCACAATAATTATACTGGTAAAAGAAACTAGACAAAAATAAATATGTATTGTATGATTCTATTTATAAAATTTCTAGAACACAGTCTATGGTGGCAGAATGCAGATTGGGGCAAAATGTTATGTGGGGACTGAGATGGATGTTGGGCAAGGAGGGGAAGGAGAAAGGGATTATAAAGGGGCATAAAAGAATTTGGGGAGATATGTCTATTAACTTGATTATGGATATGGTTCCATTGTTATTTCTATTTTTTTCAAATGATACTTTTTAAATACGAATATTTTGATGTTTCAGTTATACCTTAATAGAGCTACTAAAAAGAAAACCAAAATAAGTTAATATAAAACAATAAATCATTAGAAGCATATATTTATATAGTAAAATTGAGATAATACATGATGCTAATATCTGAACAGGAACATAACATTCAGTAATACATACCAAGCACCTCTCTGTGGTATGTAGCAGAAATCTGTGTTAGGAAATGTTTGACAGTTGAATTTTCCAGATGTTTTATATAAGGGAGATAACAAGGCTTAGATGATTATAGTGAAATCTATTAGACTGGAATAACAAAGAAGAAAGGCTGGGAAGGGACGAGGCTGTTGCAAATAGTTAAGAACAACTGACTGTGTCAATTAACTCAAATACAGTGTTATAAAAGTAGAAAGGCTATGATCAAATGAGAAAGAAAAATACTGCAATGACTACTGGTAATGCCCTGTTGCCGGAGATTTATTAAATATTTTGAAAAAACCACTTGAAATTATTTTGACATATCATGAATGATTTTGTTGAACTTTTCAGATGCATTATTTTGAAATATTTGATGCTATCCAAGTCATTCTCATTATTTACTTTTCTCAATTTCAGCAGGAAATGATGGGCCAGAAATAACTGGTTGAGATGTTTATTTTATTTTGTATATTCAATAAAGTCTTAAAATTTTCAAATGCTGTTACAAACAAACATTTGAGGGAAGTTTACTAATTTTTACTAAATCAGAGCTGATCTTTAAATTGGTTTTGAACATTATTTTAAGGAATGAAGTTTATATGCTTATAAATGGAATTTTGTTTCCATTCATCAAAAAAGGCATGGTATGAAAACTAAATTAAAATAATGAAAAGAATCCAAGAACCTCACTATCAACTTGATTACCGTATTTACACCAAACCTTTTGAAAGTACAAGTGTGCTTTAATAGTGAACATTAATAGTGAAGATATAATTTACATAATGTTTTCAAACTATTTTAATCAAATTATGTGTGTTTAAATAGTATATGCTGAATTAAAAATTTTCCTTATTAGAATAAACATTATAGTAGAAATCTATTGTGATTCCATAGAAATATATAGCAATTCCATTAGTGTAAACTGGTTTACACTTAAGGCAATAAATCTACAAAAAATGCTGTGCAAGAAAATCAGTGTGCTAGAAACAGCATCTCAAATTTCTCAACAAAGCCTATAAAATTATATCTTACCTTTGATGTTAAAATTTTTATCTTGTTTTTTCATCACAAATATAACCATTTGTTAAGCTGTCAGCTGCTTCCAAAATGAAATATTTGTGCTGTCAATAAATGTGAAAAATGTGATGCGTTGACACAAAGAAGTTGAAAGGGAATGGGAATGAAAGAGAAAAGAATGGCAGAACACATGAATGGCACAAAACTTTCAAAATGAGTTTTGTATTTTGTAAATCTATTCTCCGGTGGTTTGCTATTCAGCAGAGAATAAAGTACTGCTCCTAATAAGCTGCTCGTGCTACCTGCCCTGGCAGAGGCTTCTTCATTAACATTGACGCCTTGGAAAAGCAATTTGCTTTGTGGAATAAAAAGGAATCAGTGGAACCCAGACAGAGAAATCCAATTTTATCCTCAGACAGGCACAAAGCTGAATGACTTCCATTTCAGTGACTGACAGCTTCTGTTTCTTTATATAAGCATCATGTAAGAAATGAACACAACTGCCAATGGAGGCACGATCCAGTCTAAAAGCACGTGGCATCCTCTGTGTGGACAGTCTCTACACAGCCACATTCTGGCTTCAAGCCTAGAGAAAAATATGACAATCTCATTAAGTTCTTTACTGTATTTCCGTAAGGAAATGAGCCTATTATGTATAAACCAGTGTGTCCTTGAAGAAGAGCAGTAGATTTATAAGAAAGAATCACTTAAACTGTATGTAGGATCTGAGATCCCCAAATTAAATAGTTTCTCTCTGTCGGTGGGATAGGATGAACATTGTGTGTGTGAGAGAGACAGACAGACCGAGGGAGGAGAGAGAGACTGAGAATAGAGGCAGATTGGAAAGAGAGCAGAGATGAATACAGTTGCCCAGTTCTTCAGTAAAATTACTAAGAAATGTTTGATTGAGAGTGTTCTTGTGGAATCCAATGAAGAACTAGATTTTTCAATCCAAGGAAGTGTTTAGATGAGAAAATGCAGACAGGAGGAGAAAGACAGAGAGAGTAGGCAAGGAGGTCCTGGGCAGATATTGAAGGGACTTAGGAAATGGCACAGAACGCAAGGAACCTGAACTGAGGCTTAGGTCAAATGTACACTTCCTGAATCTTTTAAAGAGCTACCTAAAGGGACCACTGTCAACTATATTTCCATATTGGATAATTATATTTATGATATAATTTTGTTTGCTATTATGGTTTTGACCTCCTTAAATGGGAAATTTTAATTGCCAGCTCCTGCACATGTGAAATCAATGTTGTCAGCAAAGGCAATCAGTGAATGAGGACTGGAAAGCCTCTTGGAAAGGGGACAGGCTTCAAGATGTATTGTTTTGTTTTGCATATTTATATTAATGAGATCAGAACAATTAAAGTAGCCTATTAACATTCTTGTTTCAAAGTGAATAGATGCACATCTATTATGGAGTTGTAGTTTCTGTCTCTATTCCACAGTAATCTGGGACTAAGTACATAGTTTTTAGTTCATCATTTCATTTTATACCATATGCCACATTTAGCTTACCTTTTTTCCAGTGGAAGCCAAGTTTTTCAGGTAATTCGAATCTTAAAGAAATGTGTGAGGCATGGATATTTTTTAGATTCTAGTGTCAGGGCCTCATACTTAATAAATAAAACAACCAAAATTTGGATCTGTTATGGCTGTTTCCAAAGTATAGTAACTATTCACAATTTAATGTTAATAGTGAAGACAGTGATTCCTGGGAGGTACTGCTGGATGGAATTTGTTTTTTAGAAGAATCTGTCATTTCTTTTATTACTCATCTATGTGTACACACATGCACACACACACATATATGTACATATGTATATACATATATATATATACTTTCTAACAAAATTTAAGGAATATAGCCATTCATAAACATAGCTTTAAAGCTCATATTATTATTATTATTGTAGGATTTAATATGAAAGTACTGAAATGTTTCAACGTTAGATTAGTTAAATGATTAGTCTGTGGCATCATAACTGAATAACAATACTAGTTATTTTGAAATCATTTATTATTGTAGTGTACAGGTTCAAGAGCCACATATTTTGTTGAATATTTATAAAGGCAATGGTTTCTATAATTAGTGTAATTTATTTATTTATTTATTTTCTTCTTGTGAATAATTATTTTTTATTGAGGGTTAGTTGACACACAGTATTACATTAGTTTTAGGTGTACAACATAGTGATTCAACATTTATATACATGATAATTCTAGCTACCAGCTATCACCATACAAAGTTGTTACAATATTTTGACTATATTCCTTATGCTATACATTACATCCCGGTTACTTACTTATTTGACAATTGGAAGCCTGTACTTTTTTTTTTTGTTTGTTTGTTTTTTGTTTTTTTTTGAGAGGGCATCTCATACTTTTTGATCAAATGGTTGTTAACAACAATAAAATTCTGTATGGGGGAGTCAATGCTCAATGAACAATCATTAATCCACCCCAAGCCTAATTTTCATCAGTCTCCAATCTTCTGAAGCATAACGAACAAGTTCTTACATGGAGAACAAATTCTTACATAGTGAATAAGTTACATGGTGAACAGTACAAGGGCAGTCATCACAAAAACTTTCAATTTTGATCACGCATTATGAACTATAAACAATCAGTTCAAATACAAATATTCGTTTCATTTTTATACTTGATTTATATGTGGATCCCACATTTCTCTCTTTATTATTATTATTTTTAATAAAATGCTGCAGTGGTAGGTCGATGCAAGATAAAGGTAGAAAACATAGTTTAGTGTTGTAGGAGAGCAAATGTAGATGATCAGGTGTGTGCCTGTAGACTATGTGTTAATCCAAGCTGGACACGGGCAATAAAAACATCCACAGATGCAGCAGATTTCTCTCAGAACAGGGGGAGTGAGGTTCTAAGCCTCACCTCTGTTGATCCCCAATTTCTCACCTGATGGGCCCCCTGCGACTGTGCCTGTCTTAGGTTGTTCCTCCCTTGAGGAATCTTACCCGTCTCTGGCTAACCAGTCATCTTCTGGGGCCATACAGGGAAATGTAAAGTTGGTAAGTGAGAGAGAAGCCATATTGTTTGAAAAGGTTAGCTTTTTACTTCTTTGCAGATTTATGCCCTGTGGCTTCTATGCCCAGCATTTGTCTTGAGGTATATTTACCACTTGGAGGAATTATGATACTTGGTAAATTCGATATGAGGCATGAATTCTATTTAAGGGTTGTAATTAGGAAGGAAGAAGAAAAGCTATAGAAGTAGCAGACAGAAGAAAACATGGGAAGATTGATTATTTCTTTGACATATCTTCTTGTAGAGTAACTTAAGCATGTATAGGTTTTAAACTACTAATTAAATTGTGCACACACATTAACATAATAGGAGTACAGTTACATAACCAAAGCAGACCTATAATTACCAGCCATCTCCAGTGAAACCAAGAAAACCATTTAGGCACCTTAGGCATTTGTGAAAACTTATCTATGATATGCTGGATGGATATTGTCCAACTGAACTTCAACAGTCTGAGAGAAATCAGACAAATTAAAACAACCCATTCCTAAGGACTGTTCACATCCCATATGTTCTTCTAACAGTAGATAGTCTGCAGTTGTAAGATTTTGGAGCGCTACAACTTGCACTTCTCCTAATTCTTGGTTGAGTTCCAACAGTATAGATGCAGTCAAATTTGTTGTTTTACTGTATGCACAGGCCAGCTTAGATATCTCCTTCTTCATTCCCATGGCAAGTCCAGGAACCGGTGGGATGAATGCAGCTACAGCTGTAGCAGCGCCTGGATCTTTGTTGAGGTTTTTTGATGATCATCTTCTGGTATGAGTCTTCTAGAGAGCTAGAGAGTGCTGATGTTGGAAGTTCTTCTTCATATTGTATCTTATTTCATTTTCTGGGTAGCCAAATTAGGCTTTGATCCTCTGTATAAACACAAACAGACCCTTTGCCTACACTTTGATATGCCCTTTATACCATTGTGAAGAGCTCATTGGAGGTCACCACAAAGGAACTTCTTTTTTCTTTTTTTTAAGAGAAAGGAGTATTATCAGAAAAATGTACCTCCATAGCTGATCATATGACATCCTTTAAGTGATCAAAATTAAGGATATTTAAAGCATGCATTAATCATTGATTTACAGTTAGTTTTATCCTATCAGGGAGTAATTCCCCTTTTCTTTCTTTCTTTCTTTTTTTTTATCATTAATCTACACTTACATGACAAATATTATGTTCACTAGGCTCTCCCCTATACCAGGTCCCCCCTATAAACCCCTTTACAGTCACTGTCCATCAGCATAGCGAAATGTTGTAGAATCACTACTTGTCTTCTCTGTGTTGTACAGCCCTCCCATTTCTCCCACCCCCTCATGCCTGCTAATCTTAATACCCCCTTTCTTCTTCCCCACCCTTATCCCTCCCTACCCACCCATCCTCCCCAGCACCTTTCCCTTTGATACCTGTTAGTCCATTCTTGGGTTCTGTGATTCTGCTGCTGTTTTGTTCCTTCAGTTTTTCCTTTGTTCTTATACTCCACAGATGAGTGAAATCATTTGGTATTTCTCTTTCTCCTCTTGGCTTGTTTCACTGAGCATAATACCCTCCAGCTCCATCCATGTTGCTGCAAATGGTAGGATTTGCCCTCTTCTTACAGCTGAGTAGTATTCCATTGTGTATATGCACCACATCTTCTTTATCCATTCATCTACCGATAGACATTTACATTGCTTCCAATTCTTGGCTATTGTAAGTAGTGCTGCGATAAACATAAGGGTGCATCTGTCTTTCTCAAACTTGATTGCTACATTCTTAGGGTAAATTCCTAGGAGTGGAATTTCTGGGTCAAATGGTAAGTCTGTTTTGAGCATTTTGATGTACCTCCATACTGCTTTCCACAGTGGTTGAACTAATTTACATTCCCATCAGCAGTGTAGGAGGGTTCCCCTTTCTCCACAGCCTCGCCAACATTTGTTGTTGTTTGTCTTTTGGATGGCAGCCATCCTTACTGGTGTGAGGTGATACCTCATTGTAGTTTTAATTTGCATTTCTCTGATAGTTAGCAATGTGGAGCATCTTTTCATGTATCTGTTGGCCATCTGTATTTCTTTTTTGGAGAACTGTCTGTTCAGTTTCTCTGCCCATTTTTTAATTGGGTTATTTGTTTTTTGTTTGTTGAGGTGTGTGAGCTCTTTATATATTCTGGACGTAAAGCCTTTATCGGATCTGTCATTTACAAATATATTCTCCCATACTTTAGGGTTCCTTTTTGTTCTATTGATGGTGTCCTTTGCTGTACAGAAGCTTTTCAGCTTAATATAGTTCCACTTGTTCATTTTTCCTCTTGTTTTCCTTGCTCAGGGAGATATGTTCAAGAAGAGGTCACTCATGTTTATGTCTAAGAGGTTTTTGCCTATGTTTTTTCCCAAGAGTTTAACGGTTTCATGACTTACATTCAGGTCTTTGATCCACTTTGAGTTTACTTTTGTATATGGGGTTAGACAATGTTCCAGTTTCATTATCCTACATGTAGCTGTCCAGTTTTGCCAGCACCATCTGTTGAAGAGACTGTCATTTCGCCATTGTATGTCCATGGCTCCTTTATCAAATATTAATTTACCATATATGTCTGGGTTAATGTCTGGATTCTCTAGTCTGTTCCATTGGTCTGTGGCTCTGTTCTTGTGCCAGTACCAAATTGTCTTGATTACTATGACTTTATAGTGGAGCTTGAAGTTGGTGAGTGAGATTCCCCCCTACTTTATTCTTCTTTCTCAGGATTGCTTTGGCTATTCAGGGTCTTTGGTGTTTCCATATGAATTTTTGAATTATTTGTTCCAGTTCACTGAAGAATGCTGCTGGTAGTTTCATAGGGATTGCATCAAATCTGTATATTGCTATGGGCAGGATGGCCATTTTGACAATATTAATTCTTCCTAGCCATGATCATGGGATGAGTTTCCATTTGTTATTTTCCCCTTTAATTTCTCTTAAGAGTGACTTGTAGTTTTCAGAGTATAAGTCTTTCACTTCTTTGGTTAGGTTTATTCCTAGGTATTTTATTCTTTTTGATGCAATTGTGAATGGAGTTGTTTTCCTGATTTCTCTTTCTGTTGGCTCATTGTTAGTGTATAGGAAAGCCACAGGTTTCTGTGTGTTAATTTTGTATCCTGCTACATTGCTGTATTCAATATCAGTTCTAGTAGTTTTGGGGTGGAGTCTTTAGGGTTTTTTATGTACAATATCATGTCATCTGCAAATAGTGACAGTTTAACTTCTTCTTTACCAATCTGGATTCCTTGTATTTTTTTGTTTTGTCTGATTGCCGTGGCTAGGACCTCCAGTACTCTATTAAATAACAGTGGGGAGAGTGGGCATCCCTGTCTAGTTCCTGATCTCAGAGGAAAAGCTTTCAGCTTCTTGCTGTTCAATATAATGTTGGCTGTGGGTGTATCATAAATGGTCTTTATTATGTTGAGGTACTTTCCCTCTATTCCCATTTTGCTGAGAGTTTTTATCATGAATGGATGTTGAACTTTGTCAAATGCTTTTTCAGCATCTACAGAGATGATCATGTGGTTTTTGTCTTTCTTTTTGTTGATGTGGTGGATGATGTTGATGGACTTTCGAATGTTGTACCATCCTTGCATCCCTGGGATGAATCCCACTTGGTCATGAAGTACGATCCTTTTGATGTATTTTTGTGTTCAGTTTGCTAATATTTTGTTGAGTATTTTTGCATTTACATTCATCAGGTGTATTGGTCTGTAGTTTTCTTTTTTGGTGGGGTCTTTGCCTGGTTTTGGTATTAGGGTGATGTTGGCTTCATAGAATGAGTTTGGGGGTATCCCCTCCTCTTCTATTTTTTGGAAAACTTTAAGGAGAATGGGTATTATGTCTTCCCTGTATGTCTGATAAAATTCTGAGGTGAATCCATCTGGTCCCAGGGGTTTTGTTCTTGGGTAGTTTTTTGATTACTGCTTGAATTTCGTTGCTGGTAATTGATCTGTTTAGATTTTCTGTTTCTTTCTGAGTCAGTCTTGGAAGGTTGTATTTTTTAAGGAAGTTGTCCATTTCTCCTAGGTTTCCCAGCTTGTTAGCATATAATTCTTTGTATTTCTGTGGGGTCCATCGTGATTTTTCCTTTCTTGTTTCTGATTCTGTTGATTTGTGTTGATTCTCTTTTCCTCTTGATATGTCTGGCTAGAGGCTTATCTATTTTGTTTATTTTCTTGAAGAGTAAGCTCTTGGTTTCATTAATTTTTGCTATTGTTTTATTCTTCTCAATTTTATTTATTTCTTCTTTATTCTTTATTATGCCCCTCCTTCTGCTGACCTTAGGCCTCAATTGTTCTCTTCTTCCAATTTTGATAATTGTTACATTCGGCCATTCATTTGGGATTGTTCTTCCATTTTTTATATATGCCTGGATTGCTATATACTTTCCTCTTAACACTGCTTTTGCTGTGTCCCACAGTAGTTGGGGCTTTGTGTTGTTTCCATATATTGCTGTATCTCCATTTTGATTTGATCATTGATCCATTGATTATTTAGGAGTGTGTTGTTAAGCCTCCATGTGTTTGTAAGCCTTTTTGCTTTCTTTGTACAGTTTATTTCTAGTTTTATGCCTTTGTGGTCTGAAAAGTTGGTTGGTAGGATTTCAATCTTTTGGAATTTACTGAGGCTCTTTTTGTGGCCTAGTATGTGGTCTATTCTGGAGAATGTTCCATGTGCACTTGAGAAGAATCTGTATCCTGTTGCTTTTGGGTATAGAGTTCTATAAATGTCTAATAGGTCCATCTGTTCTAATGTGTTGTTCAGTGCCTCTGTTTCCTTACTTATTTTCTGTCTGGTGGATCTGTCCTTTGAAGTGAATGGTGTGCTGAAGTCTCCTAAAATGAATGCATTGCATTCTATTTCCTCCTTTAGTTCTGTTAATATTTGTTTCACATATGCTGGTGCTCCTGTGTTGGGTGCATATATATTTAGAATGGTTATATCCTCTGGTTGGACTGAGCCCTTTATCATTATGTAATGTCCTCGTTTATCTCTTGTTACTTTCTTTGCTTTGAAGTCTATTTTCTCTGATACTAGTACTGCAACTCCTATAATTCGGTATTGTTCTGTTTTGATTGGTCACTCAGCTCTCTTAGAATTCTTTCATTCCTGGAGATCCTTTTATCTCTCTCTGCATCAGCTTCTCTGCGTTCCTGTTCTCCTTTTTCTAGACCATTAATGGACTCTTGCATCTCGCCCATTCTGTTTTGACGTCCTTCCAGTGCTTGTTTTATTTCTGTATTCTCGCTCCTTAGTTCTTGCATATTTCTCTGCAAGTCCATCAGCATGGTTATGATTTTGTTTTGAATTCTTTTTAGGAAGACTGGTTAAATCTATCTCCCCAGGTTCCTTCTCAGGGGAAAATGTAGCAGATGCCAAAGCTGTCTGGGTTAGTCTTGTCTGGATCATATTTTTTTGCCTTTTCATGTTGACAGGTGCTATTGACTGTCAGCTGGGAGGGCCAAACTTTTCACTTGCTACTGGCCTTTCTTTACTGGGACAACTTCAACCCCTATTGCCTTGTGTTGGGTAATTGCGTGTAGACTGGGTCTTTGTGTTTTGCCCGGCTGATATGGAGGAAACTCCCTTTCTGAGGGTGTGACCTGCCTTAGGCTGCTTCTCTGCTTTTGCAGCGCCTGAAGGGGTAATGGACGGGGGGCTTTTTGGCTGTTTGCCTCCGTGGGGGGTCTCGTCTCAGAGCTGTTGCCCAATGGGTTAGTGTGCCTGGTTTTCCCTGTAATTTCCAGCCACTGGGCTGTGACCTGTGTTGTTTCTGTCCAGCTGTTACGTCCCTGCCCCTTTAAGACTTTCAAAAAGCACTTGCTTTTCTTTGTCTCAGGGGCATCAACTTCGGAACCTGCTCAGAGATCTTGGTGCCCTGTTTTCCTAGTTTCCAGCCCTCCACGCATGCACTGCGTCTGCGCTCTGGTGTGGCTTGCTGGGGCTGGGTGTTTAGCAGTCCTGGGCTCCCTCTCCCTCCCGCTCAGACTTCTCTCCTCATGCCGGGAGCTGGGGTGAGGGGTGCTTGCGTCCCACCAGGCCAGGGCTTGTATCTTACCCCTTTCACCAGGCACTGGGCTCTCGCAGGTGTGGATGTAGTCTGGCTGTTGTCCTGTGTCTTCTGGTCTCTCTTTTAGGATTAGTTGTATTTGTTGTATTTTCAAAAACATATGTTTTTGGGAGGAGGTTCCCACTGTCCTACTCACACTGCCATGTTGGCTCTGCCCCTCTGTAGTTTATTTTTTCTTTCTGGCACTTTGAATTCATTTAGAGATGAATTCAAATGAATAAAATTAAAACGATTCCAGGTCTTAATCTGCAGATCCTGGAGTCAAACAGATATGTGATTGAATATAATTCCCTGACTTACAAACTGGGTGTCTTAGAAAACTCAATTAAGCTTTCATACCTTATTTTGTCATCTACTCAAAGGGAATGATAGAAAACATAGCGCAAAGATTCAGGCCTATGCTAAACACAAAATTCCTAGCATCATCATCTACATATCACTGTTGGTGATGCTATTATTTGAAAATATCATTAGTGATTCATCTCAATTAGAATTTAATATAATTTCTGTATATCTGTTCTAAGATTATCCACATTTGTTTTATTCCTATAATTGTCTTGATTATGGTCAATCAATTGATTTGTATTTAACTACTAAAAATTGGTTTCAGAATTATACAAATAAATTATGCATATTTTTAAAAGATACTCTTTCATGGGAGAAATAATCTTTACACTGTAAAGAAATGTGGATTTACACCATCAATAGAAACATAAACCAAACTAGGAATTAGTAGAAGGCGTACAAGCCCTGGTTCAGATAACGTGGCTTTTATGGAGGATCAATAGAATAAAGAGAGGCCAAAAGCACAAGCAGAGATTTAGACCATTGGTCAACCTGATCAGCAAGCTTCACGCAATATTTAAAGTCTGAAAGACTAAACTTCTTGGGAAAGGATTTTTGTATACTCTGGTGATCACATCAGCAATGTCTTAGTCACTGCCTGGCCTACTGCATCTACCTTCTGTGTTCTATGGTCATTGAAGAGAGAGTTTTTCCTCCAATTATGCCATAATTTGTTCCATTACAGTGAATCATTTAACCTCATATTCCATAAGAACTTCCTTTCTCTGCATCTTTTGGTGAATTACCTATTCTTAAATATCAGTAACTTTGGATGGATGATCACGGGTTCCTGAGGTCTGATGGATTAATCATTGGTGGCCCTATGTGTAGTATCATCAATTAACTCCATATCCCTGGACTAGAAACTGGGTAGTATGGGATTCCCCTAGTTTTTCCCTGTTAGCTTCTAGAAATTTGAATATTTAGAGAGTATCTCCTTATGTAAAGATTATCCACCCAGGACTTTAAAACTATGAGATATATTCAAGTGTGCAAGAGTAAATTTTTTAAACATTTCTGAAATCATCAAAAACTTTTTAAAAATATAAAAATTAATAGGCACAAATTTAAAAATCACCCATATTGATTTCCAATATTCAAAATGTTTGAATCTTCAATAATGTTTAACTGAGAAAAGGAGTACAACTAAAGGGAACTCCTTCAGGGCAACTCAATTCTCAGTTGATGTAAGAACTTAGACAAAATTGTCACATTTTTGCTGAAGGTACCACACTGTTTTATCCTAATAAAGCAACTCCAAACTTGTGAGGCATATGAAGACAAGAAAGAATTGTAAAAGTCTAGGACAAAGCTACTCCCCAATGAGAAAATGAAAGACATTCAGATATCAAAAGTTAAGAGATCACAATAAAAAAAATTAATAAATGGAAATCTGTCAGATTCACAACTTTTTAAATATGAAAATGCATGGCTGAAATGATACATTCTCAGTACTGCTTATGTATATATTAATTGCTAATATCTTTTAGGCAATGAACATGACATTCAGAGATTTTCTTAATCTGCAGTTCTTTTTGCCCAATCATCCGGGATGCCTGATCCTATTTTGTCACTTAAAAACTGATTTTGCCCTTCAAGGCGCCAAACCAAGGGGTTGAAGCATAATTAATTCAGCTCAATTCTGATGCTTTATCCCTTGTTCTCAGTCTGCTTCATGCGATGAAGTGCTCACATGTGATTCCATTTTGACCACTGAATCAGGAGAATGTTGCTGGTGGTGTCTTTGAAAGATTATTGCTTCCAGGACCAAAAGAAAAATGTATTTTAAGAAGTGTCTTGTCACTATAGTTCCCTCTTACACTGTATTTTTAATAGGGTTGTGTAAGGAAATAAAGCCTGCAGATTTTGCAGACACCTGGCAATCATCAGGGAAAGATTAACTACTGAAGAAATGATGCAGAAGCTTGATATCACTTAGTCACTAAACTGTCTTCCCCTAGACTGTTTTTTACATGAAATGCTTAAATATTTTTATATTTATTATGGGTATAATATACATTATGGTGAGGAGACAACAAACAACAGAAAACCAACAAGAGATCACCTAATTATCCAGTGACAGGTGCCTTAACACAAAGGTAAGCATGTTATTGCATTAAAATGGAATTTTAGACTTAATGGAGATGTGCTTATGATATATTGCCATGGGGAAAACGCAGAATGTATAATTTTATAGAAATATTGTTTTAACCATGCAAAAAATACATAGAGAAATAATCCTGACATTTGGTTTTATCATGGCATATCAGAAAATTGGCTGTAGATAGTGGATTATTTTTTCTCAGCTTTTTTTATTCCCCAAATTCCCAATGTCTTATTTGTAAATATATGTTATGTTCTGTAACATAAATAAATCAAGGATTATTAGTATTGATGTTATTCAGTTTGGAACATTTAGTTTACCATACGTAAAGTGGGGATCCTTAAAAGTATTTCAATCTACTGCAATAATTGATGATTGTAATAGTGTATACTGCAGTTGCTGAGAAAAACTTCACTCAGATTTAGAGCTCTGTATTTTCTTTTTACAAATTTCTTTCCTTTATAATTGTATTAAATTTATGCATAAAACACACATATACCTACTGTTGTATGCATACAAAATGTGATTCTAAACATGATTTCTTTAAAAAAAAGATGAGACCCTTCTTTCCTGGTTAAAAATGAGAATTCTAAACAAAAGGAACTAAAGGAAGGTACACCATTTTCTAATAAAGAGCAAGACTCCAGAATCTTGTCTTTTATTTATTTATTATTTTTGAAGAATACTTCCCTCTTTTTTTCTTAACTATTATAGATACACAATCTTATGATGGCTTCACATAAACAATGCAGTGGTTTCAACATTCACCCATATTATCAAGTCCTCATCCCCTCTTCTGAGGTCACTATCAGCATAGTAAGATGTTATAGAGTCACTAATTGTTTTCTCCATACTGTACTGCCTTCCCCGTGACCTATCTATATTGTGATTGTAAATTATAGTGCCCCTTAATCCCTTCTCCCTTCCTTTCCACCCACTCTTCCTTCTTCCTCCCCTTTGGTAACTGCTAGTCCCTTCTTGGATTCTGCGAGTCCGCTGCTGTTTTGTTCCTTCAGTTTTGCTTTGTTGTTATACTCCACAAATGTGGGAAATCATTTGGTACTTGTCTTTCTCCGCCTGGCTTATTTCACTGAGCATAACACCCTCTAGCTCCATCCATGTTGTTGCAAATGGTAGGATTTGTTTTCTTCTGATGGCTGAATAATATTCCATTGTGTATATGTACTACCTCTTCGTTAGCTATTCATCTACTGATGGACACTTACGTTGCCGCCATATCTTGGCTATTGTAAGTAGTGCTGCGATAAACATAGGGGTGCATATGTCTTTTTGAATAAGGGATCTTGTTTTCTTCAGGTAAATTCTTGGGAGTGGAATTCCTGGGTCAAATGGTATTTCTATTTTCAGTTTTTTGAGAAGCTCCATATTGCTTTCCACAATGGTTAAACCAATTTGCATCCACACCAACAGTGTAGGAGGGTTCCCCTTTCTCCACATACTCACCAGAATTTGTTGTCTCTTGTCTTTTGGATGTTTGCCATCCTAACTGGTGTGAGGTGATATCTCATTGTGGTTTTCATTTGCATTTCTCTGATGATTAGTGATGTGGAGCATCTTTTCATGTGCCTGCTGGCCATTGATATTTCTTCTCTGGAGAAGTGTCTGTTCAGATCCTCCACCCATTTTTTAATTGGGTTATTTGTTTTCTGGGTGGAGGCATATAAGTTCTTTATAAATTTGGACTTCTCTTTTTTTTTCAAGTTCTTAAAATTTTATTTATTTATTTATTTTTGGTATTATTAATGTACAATTACATGAGCAACATCATGGTTACTAGACTCCCTCTATTATCAAGTACCCACCACATACCCCATTACAGTCACATCAGTGTAGTAAGATGTCCATCAGCATAGTAAGATGCTATAGAATCACTACTTATCTTCTCTGTGTTTTACTGCCCTCCCTGTATCCTCCCCCTGATACATTACATGTGCTAATCCTAATACCCTTTCTTCCACTTTATCCTTCCCTTCCCACCTATCTTCCCCAGTCCCTTTCCCTTTGGTAACTGTGAGTCCATTTCTTAGTTCTGTGAGTCTGCTGCTGTTTTGTTCCTTCAGTTTTTGCTTTGTTCTTATACTCCACAGATGAGTGAAATCATTTAATACTTGTCTTACTCCACCTGGCTTGTTTCACTGAGCATAATATCCTCTAGTCTATCCGTGTTATTGTGAATGGTAGGATTTGTTTTCTTCTTATGGCTGAATAATATTCCATTGTATATATGTACCACCTTTTCTTTATCCATTCATCTACTGATGGACACTTCGGTTGCTTCCATTTCTTGGCTATTGTAAATAGTGCTGCGATAAACATAGGGGTGCATCTGTCTTTTTCAAACTGGGCTGCTACATTTTTAGGGTAAATTCCTAGGAGTGGAATTCCTGGATCAAATGGTGTTTCTATTTTGAGTTTTTTGAGGAACCTCCATACTGCTTTTCACAATGGTTGAACTAATTTACTTTCCCACCAGCAGTGTAGGAGGGTTCCCCTTTCTCCACAGCCTCGCCAACATTTGTTGTTGTTTGTCTTTTGGATGCTGGCCATCCTAACTGGTGTGAGGTGATATCTCACTGTGGTTTTAATTTGCATTTCTCTGATGATAAGTGATGTGGAGCATCTTTTCATGTGTCTGTTGGTCATCTGAATTTCTTTTTTGGAGAAGTGTCTGTTCAGCTCCATTTTTAATCGCCTTATTTGCTTTTTGTTTGTTGAGGTGCATGAGCTCTTTATATAATTTGTATGTCAACCCCTCATCAGATATGTCATTTATGAATATGTTTTCCCATACTGTAGGATTTCTTTTTGTTCTACTGATGGTTTCCTTTGCTATACAGAAGCTTTTTAATTTGATATAGTCTCATATGTTCATTTATGCTTTTGTTTCTCTTGCCCAGGGAGATATGTTCACGAAGAAGTTGCTCATGTTTATGTCCAAGAGATTTTTGCCTATGTTTTTTTCTAAGAGTTTTATGGTTTCATGACTTACATTCAGGTATTTGATCCATTTTGTGTTTACTTTTGTGTATGGGGTTAGACAATAATCCAGTTTCATTCTCTTACATGTAGCTGTCCAGTTTTGCCAACACCAGCTGTTGAAGAGGCTGTCATTTCCCCATTTGTGTCCATGGCTCCTTTATCAGATATCAATTCACCATATATGCTTCAGTTTATATGTGAGCTCTCTAGTCTGTTCCATTGATCTATGGATCTGTTCTTGTGCCAGTACCAAATTGTCTTGATTACTGTGGAGTTCTCTTTTTAAGAGAGCAGAAATATATGTTATTCCATAAAAAATAAGCCAACTTACTAATTTAAAAAATATTTATTCATATGTAATATTGACATATGTGCAACAGCATATTTACCTATGGATGCTAAATAAATGATGTTGCTATATTAAGCATAATAAAGCCTCTTTCAAATTTGGTATTTAGAAATAGGATAGGCATAGTTTTATTTAGATAATAGGACATAATAGTTATTTAAATATTATAATTGCATTCAGTTTTAATTATACCATTAACCATAGCTGTTTCCAGTATTTTTTTATGGCATCTGTTTGTTTTATGTTTTCAGACATTTAATATGTATTCTATGTTGCCTTCACTTTGTTTTCCATATCATAATATCATTCTTTGTTAAGACAGAGAATTACTTCTAACGATTTCAGTCACCATTTGGAGAAAAACCATTAGCACACTTGATATTTGTAAGTGAACCAACTCTGAAAGTGAGATGCTCTGGAGGAATATTAAATGTTGTGCACTGTACAAAAAGCTGACATCATCTTGGGGATGGTGCCAGCAGATATTTGAAGTGTCAAGTGCTAAAGAATTTTAGTGTCTCTGATTTCTCTTAATTTGAAAAGTGTATGGAAAAAGCTGAGTATAAAGAGTAAATAATTTTTAGAGCTTCAGAAATTATTTTCCAATATAGCTTATGATTCAAATGGCTAATACTATTTAATGTTTATGAAATTTATCATTTCAGAAATTTATCATATCATAGAACATAAAATTGTTCTAACATTCAGTGTGTAATAAATAGCTTGTATGTTGAACATTGCATAAACTAATTTTAAACTGAAAGAAATCTTTGGAAGCCATTTAACCTACAATCTGATTTTACAAATGAAGGCATTGAAACAAATATTCTTAGTGATTTATCAAAAAAATCTTATAAACCTTGTCTAATAATCTTTGCAATATACCACAATTATAAAGCTCGATCATGTTCTGATGTTTTAAACTAAAACTTATTTTTTTCCTCACCTAATTAAAAACCAATAAATAATCCAAAAACCAATGGGCAAATCCTAATGATATACACTGTAAGTCTCATACTTCCATGTATAGCGTTGTTATAGTAAAAATAATGAATTTTGATGCAATGTCAGTTTATAGTGTAATTTAATATTTCCAGGTTTATTGCATGGCAAGAAATCCTTATATATTTCCATTTTCTTTCATGAAAACATATCCCTTACTTAATTTAAGTAGTTTCTTTTGTTTATGTTACTGATTTTATATATTCAATATCTTTGTAAGTATGAAAACATAAAACATTAAAGGAAAATTAGTCATTGACACTCAAAAGATGGAGTGTTTGCCTATGTTTTTTCTAAGAGTTTGTAATTGTTTTTAGTTGTATACCAGGTTTTATACAAAACTGAATCCTATCTTTGTTTTTAATAACTGTTTAGCAAAACTTCTTAATAATGTTTTTTCATTTTTATATGTTCTTTCAAGTTCTTAATGAGTTCAAGTTGGCTCTATAGAACTTCTTGTTAAAAAGACACTGAACTGAAAAAAGAATCTTTAAGATAAAGGCAACCTAGTTAAGCACAATATTGATTGAAAGAATATATAAAGCTGTGTACATACATGTCCCAAGTTTTTCACAAACCATAGTAGCCATTCAGGTCTAAAGACATTATTGCATACATTATGACTAGAAATAATTTCTCTAGTCAGGATAATAATGCAATCAGAAAGCTGTAAATTCTACAAAAACCAGACATTAGTTTGTGACATGCACTCAATAATATTGTAAAATGATAGATTTTCTGTCAAGTATTTTAGTGTTATTTAGATGTAACATAACAGTTTGCTTTATTTTACTATATATGGATAAAGACTTGATGTTCCTTTAGTTGGATTAATTATAATAGTACTTGAACCTTCAAATATCCAAGAATTTTATTTTTAAGAATATTTGGTATGAGTGTTCAAATTTACATTGATTCAAGGTTTAATTCTCTGTGAACTTGACCATTTTAGATTCCAATCATTAAGTTATAAACTGAATTACCTTGTTGTGGTTTTTGCAATTTCTAAGTCATTTTAATTTGAATTATTAGGGGATTGGTGAACAAATAGTGCTCAAAGTAATATTGTGTTACATGAAAAATGAGTATAAAATAAAATATAGTCCCCAAATCTCTCATCAACAAATGAATTTGTGTGTGCTGCATCAATTTCATTATACTGTTATAATTTCAGACGGCACTTCAGAAATGGCCCTCAAAGCTATAATATAAATCACACACACATACACTTAACAATGAGGCAAATTTTATTTAGATGGGAAGATAAAAAGAGGATTATTTCTCTGTAGAATAATACAAGACTTTTCCTTTCATCACATATTTTGAAAATAGCTGGTTTATTTTTTCATTGTTTTTATGAAGGATTTTCTGGTGAGAACTTTTAAGTTCTACTTTCTTAGAACATTTTAATTATACAATATAGTGCTATCAACATTAGGTCCTCAGACCTTATTTATTTTACAGTTGAAAATAGCTGTTTTTAATAGAGCTTTATGTATTATATTTTCATATAGTTTTTTATTTTTTAATTTTCTGGTCACTTTTTATTTATCTTTGCTACCAGTGATGAATTTTGACCAGAAAATAATTGCTGTACACTTGAATTCACAACATATTCTTTTTTCTGTTGTTCAATGGGTATAAAATTTCAGTTATGCTAGATGAATAAGTTCTACAGACCTGCTGTAGAATTTGCATAGAGCCTAAAGTTAAATATACTGTATTATACATTTGAAAGTTTGATAGAAGTGTAAGTCCCATGTTCCATGTTCTTACCCCCCGCCCCCCTCACACACAAAGTGATACAAAACAGAGACACAAGAAAACTTTGTGAGGTTGTTGGGTATGATGTCTGGTATGATGTCTATACCTTGACTGTGGTGATGGTTTTAAGGGTGTTTGCATATGTCCAAATGACTCAGATTGTACACACTGATTATATGCAATTCTTTGCATGTAAATTAAAGTATAGCTCAATGAAGCTGTTTAAGAAAAGAACTAGATCCTTATCCTTTGAATTTTCTTGACTGATATCTGAGTATTTCATTGGAATCTCAATCATCAAAAGCTAAACATGTCTAAAATTGAGCTTTGGTTATGTAAGAACTCCTTAAACTTGTCAGACAGGTAATCTTGCTGCAGTAAGAAACAATTCCCCAATCTCAATTGCTTAAAAAGAAAAGATTCTCACTAGTGGGTTGTAGGAGTTTAAGTTCTCCTCTCTTAGAACATTGCCTCCTCAGGAACCAGGATTCCCTTCTCTGGATCATTGTCAAATGCCATGCCAGATGGACCATTGTGCACACACATAGCATGTCACATTGCTAATATTTTTTGGCCAAAAAGAAAGTCACTCAGCCACATCTGAGTTCAAAGTGATAAGTATGTGTTATTCTGTTTTATACATAGAAGGAATGATATCAGTGTCTTATACTACTTTTAATAAAGGCAACAAAGTGATTTTTCTAAAAAAAATAAAAATCAAGGAACTTAGAGTTAGCATACTGTCTTTAAAGTGTATCTTAGTGGCATGCTGAAAAATCTGGGCTCTCTGTTGAAAAGTATGAATTTAAATGCTCACGCCTTTTATTACCTGTGTGTGTCTCTGAGAAATTGATTCAACCTCTCTAAACCTGTTTCTATCTATGAAAAACGTGTTAGTACTTTGCAACCTTATTGATTGATTGTGAAAATTATATAAAACAACTTAGGAAAAATGTATAGCACATAGCTTATATGTTGCACATAATGATAACACATAGTACTTACTAAAATGACTATTATTATTTAGTCATCATTATTGTAATAATGAACATATTTTCATTAGAAATTAACCAAGGAATATATAGTGGATCCAGGATTCATAGTTTGTGTCATTCAGGGCTGCAACGTAGTAAATTCGGCAGTTTAATCAAAAATATATATATATTTTTGTTACTATGTGGAAGGACATCGTGTTGCATATAGAGAAAACAAAGATAAGTAAGAGTTGGTGTTATTCAAAATCACAAGTAAAATTTTAGGCAACATGATTAAGGGATCTGTAAAGAGTTACGGAAAAGCTGCAAAATAGACCAAAGTGGGAGGTATCCCGCCTGGCTCCCTGAAGGGGGAATTAGTAAACTGAGAAAAGCTAATTGGAACAAAACATAAGACAGAGGATCATGGACATATGGATACATGTGTGGTCATATTGTGTGTATATCTGTCACCCATTTCCCTTTCTTTAGATTTCCAGCTAGTATGATGTGCAAAGGATTGATTACCAAATGCGATAATAACTATCAAATCTCATAAATATAGGACATATTTGCAATGATATACCATGGAATTTTGTGGGTTAAAACTTGATACTACACACCAGAAATCCTCTTTTCATAATTTCTAAGTATCCCTTATCTATTTATCTACAATGCAAGAAAAAGAAGAAAGAAAAAGGAAGATCTTGAAAAGAACATTTCCTAGCTTTTTAGAAAATAATTTAATTTGGAGTTGAAAGAATAGATCTCATCCTATTTTTACTTAACCTGATGTCAGTGTCATATTGATTTCTTAAATTATATTATTTACACTTCATTTTATGTAGATTTATACTGTATGCAGCAATGTGAGTTCCTTAATCTGCTAAAGGGATTTATTCTCCAGACAATGGGGTTTCCTTTAACTGGCCGTTACTGTGCTGTGAAGAGCATTGGGATTGATGTCAGAGGTTGTCATGTACCCAATTCTCACTACTTTTTCCCGAGGAAAAGAAAGTGACAATAATAGAAGAACCTATGGATAAATAGACTTGGTAATTTTGATTGGACAAAACACCTCCAAATTATTTTGAGTGTCTTGGTCTAGGCAAACTATTTTATCAAGCAACGTTTCTCATTGCTTTATCTTGTTAAATAAAACTGAAAACATATGGTCATAATTACTCACATACATCTTAGCAAAACATTTGTATAAAAAAGTTTATGAGCTCTGTGTAGATTTATGAGTTACATCCCTTTACTAAGGTTTTTATAACATTTTAACTGGGAATTGGGATTTAAAGAATGAGAACGTTTAAACTATTTAGGATCTTTTGAAGCCCAATAAGACTGGAAATGATATGCTCATAAAATAATATATCAGCAGAATTACATATATATAATAATTTTGAAGATGATTCATGAGCCAGTCTGGCATGATGTAAAGAAAATTGAAACTGGCTCTGCTTTTTAATCCTTTAAGCTTCAGTTTTCTCATCTATATAATAGAGATAGTGATTTGTACTCTACAGATTTTTTGAATATTAAATTAACAAAATACATTAAAGAAATACATGATGCCTTGTACAGAGAAGGCATATATGAAATTCTCTTTGAATTAAATGATATACTATGGAATGTTGTGGGTTAAAGTTTGATATTACATACCAGACATCCTGTTTTCACTATTTATGTGTGCTATCTATCGATCATCTATCTATCTATCTATCTATCTATCTATCTATCTATCTATCTATCTATCATGCCTTATACTAAGAGCTGGTTCTATTGATAGCTCTGAGTCTTCCTGAGAGGAGCAACATCCTTAGCCAGCCAAATTCTTATGTATAAATAGATTGTCTGCACGGTTATTCGGTGCTCCCCTTGTCCCTTTTAAATACCATTGCAAAGTTTCAGGTTGAGCAGTACACCCTATACCCATTACCAATGCCAGAGAAGGGCTCCATGGCAGAACAGCGTGGAGAAGAGTGAAGACCATCACAGTGAGAGCCAGTAGGAATCAGCCTAAATACCTCTGTCCATTGCATCTTGGTATCTGGGTCACCAAGGAAAACACGACAGACAAGCATTGGATGGAGCATGGCTTGTACTCACATAGAGAAGAGCCAGAGCCTGATCAGCCCCCTGGTGTGTGCAAGTCCCTTACGGCCAGCAGGTGCCCCTGGCTGCTCACACTGTCCAGTTGACCTCTGTCCACCACTCTTGTGTCCCAGCAGAAAGCTCCCAACCACTCACTCCTCCGTGGGTTTGAAATATTGCAAGATGGGGGCCTGCCTAAGGTTCATTGACATACATGCTTAAGTAGAACAAAGTGACAACTATTGACCAGGAAACAGGAAAAGATATTCCCACATACCGCAACAAGCCCAGCAGAGGCTGTGTGAACTCTTCACCTCTTGGTTAAGAGGAGTTCCAGGGCCAAAGCCCATTGTTTGAACACTGAAAGAGGATCAGTAGACTTCACCTGAGACTGCCTTTCCCAAGTTTTAAATTGGATTTCAATCAATTGAAGCATGTGGTAACACACTAATAGGAAATTTAAGAACAAAACAAAACAAAACAAAACAGGTTTATCACAAAGAAGAGAAAAAAGATTGTGTTTTACATGATAAATTTGGAGAATTCAGATCTCAGTATATTTTTTGAATATGTATTTTTTAACCATTTTGAAAAGATTGACAATT
Organism: Manis javanica; assembly: GCF_040802235.1. Taxonomy (NCBI): domain Eukaryota; kingdom Metazoa; phylum Chordata; class Mammalia; order Pholidota; family Manidae; genus Manis; species Manis javanica. Next base: position 12,376,315 of record NC_133165.1, read on the forward strand.
TAGCACATAATATAAAATTCAAAATCCAATTTAGAAGGTAAGTGATATTCCTTTAATTAGGATACATTCTCCTTTGCTAAAGGATCTAACCTGAATAAATTATAACATCCTCTTTTCCATTTTTCTCATGCATGTACCTCCCATTAACATCAGTGAACTCTCACTGACTTCAATATGGACAATTTAATTGAAACCTCTGCATGCTCACCTCCTACTAACATAAATTGAAGAAAAAAAATAATTAGTTTCAGTGGGAGTTATGTCAATGCACAGATTGCAGATTGGAGCCAATTCAGAGTGGTTATTCATTTTTGCAGTTTTGATGGTCTCCCAAATTAGCATCAAGGTCTTATTTTTAAAACAAAATAAATATAGGATACCAATTTATACCATGTATAGGTTAGGAGTGACACGTGAGACCTGTATTGTCTCTCCATAGCGTTAACTCATGTTTCTTTTTTAATACACAATGAAGAAACAAAGTACAACATATAAAAACTGATCTTACCCTTCTTGGGAGAATGCCTGGGTAAGATAAATTTCTTAGAAGATTTCCTCACTTTATTTTCTGAAGATATAAGGATAAAAGCACCTGAAATTAGTAGCTGTATTGAAACAGCACTTTACTTAGAATGGACACTAACTATGAAACCAATTTTAAACCATAAACTATAAAACTAAGTTAGGTTAATATATTTTATTGAAAGAGTGATTTAGTATTCATGTTAAATTATTCTAAAGATATCAATTAGGCTCAATTAAAAAGTTATAGATGTTCACAATATTAATTCCGAGTGTTCTTTTTGAGATTTGACAAATTATAGTTTATTTTTTGAAGGGAAGTCATTATCTTTATCATAAGTAAGATGGCCAAATATAGACAAAAGCTAGAGAAAATTTTCAAATATGAAAATCCTACTAACATTATTTATGAAAGCAAAGGCCTTGAGGAAGTTTTAGTGATGGCATATTGACAGATGATATCTGTATTTAAAAATGGTATATTATTAATTATTTTTCTCAACTTTGATAATATTTACTTTAAATCAATACTTTAAAATACACAGTGATTTTAGAATAAAATATACAGAGAAAATTGTTTAGATAAAATAAAACATAAAATCTATCCTATATCAAACCAATATATAACCTTAATAGTTAATTATGTCACTCCAAGTACATTTGTCAAGCAAAAGATGCTTTGGTTAATGTTTAGGAAACAAGTCATTTATAAAATTAAAATCACATAGTGTTATTTCTGGGGGACTACTTTAATCAAAAGAATTAAAGTTGTTACTGAGAAGTTGAGAGGATTTTAAAGCAGTTAAACAAATAAGTTGAAAAATGATAACAAACTGGGAATGCAACAGGAAGAAGAACATTATTTCCTAATTGATAGATCACAGTTGGATATATACTGAAATAAATAATAACGGGTACTGCTTTCCCTTAAATTTTGTTCATATTAGCTTATTGTGTTTTTGATATAATATGACTAAACCACTTATTTTTCCTCTGAAATGTGAAAAGTACTAACTCTGACAGCTATGTGTTGACAATTGTCTGTTTGATGTGATATATATGTCTCTATTCTGAATATTTTTTTCTCCATAAAAATCAACATTTATAATAAAATCAGCTTAGAGCGCACTATGTAAGGAAGGCTTTATAATTATTTTAAAGCTTTCTTCCAGCTACATTTACTCTTCTACTATGTTCTGTCAATCCTGATTGCTGCAAATTATTGTAAAGATTTGGGGACCAGCTATTAATCCTGGGAACACATTCTTTCCTAGAAATCAAAGGATCAGAACCAAGTATGGTGATCTTGTATGCGCAAAAATTTATGTTATAACTTTTCATTACATTAATTTCAGGACAGCACCCTAAAACCCTAAAACCAAGTTGACATCTCTAATAAAAGTCTATTAGCGCCAGTCAAACAGTTCCCGTGAGGACACACCATTTCTACAGAAGATGCAGTTTGTCTTAAATATATGCTGATAATTCAAAGAAACTGTAACACATCCGGTTAGTTCTTTCCAAAGTAACTAATTACAAACAGAAGTTAAGAGAAGAACATTCTGTGCAATGGTGGAAAATGGGGCCATAATTCACAATTTCAGAGCACATGAGCTGAGTTCATGGGATCTACTCACAGTTTTCATGAAGACTCATCAAATAAATAATTTATAAAACGCTGTTACTTTCTTTGCTTCTATTTTTTTTTTAAATGGAAAGAACACAATCTTGTATTGAACTATATCTTGAACTGCTGTATAAACATAGATTGGAGATGGATAAAAATCTCATCCAAAATGCCAAAAGTCTGGCCAGAGGAATAAGTGGTAAAAAGTAGCCTGGATGCAGCTAGTCCAGGGTTAGAGATCAGGCCAAAGTACATAAACTCTTGATCTCCGTGAGTTTACCCCAAGTGTACTGTGGAAGCCTTTACAAGGAGAGACCCCTGCTTATCAGGGTCTGGCTCAGTACATGAGAATTTGTTACTAGAGGGAGGTAAGAAAAAACATTTCTCTCCTTAAGTTTTATGAGATAGTTTGTAAGAATGCTAACGGCTGGTTTCCTGCTTCCTTAAATAATATTGCTCATAGTACTGATTGTTGCCAGAGGTCTACCATTGACTCTGAAGAAATAGTAAAATCAAGCCCTTACTTCTTTGAAGCCAGAAGTTTTCTTCCAAATGTTTTTTTGCTTGGAGATCATGAGTTTATGTGCTTTGGCCTGATCTCTAACCCTGGGCGGGCTGTGACAGTCTCTTACAGCCTCCAGCCATTGGCCCTGATGCATATTTACATGCTGGCTGCACTGGCTCAGATTTACCTCTGAGTCTGGTAAAATGATTTTGCAATGATGTTTTATTTTGTTTAGCTATGGGTGATGGAGTCAATATTGAAACACAGATTATTGTTAAAATCAGAGTCTACTACTGGTAGAATAAGCTTTCCTGAGCTGCAGTCTGATATGCAATATTTCCCATGATACCTGAGAATCGACGGCTTGGCTGCCAACTGGAACATATAATGAGGGTTGCCAAAGGCTCGGTATTTGTGGGTTTTCCTTCAGTTAGCATGGTCATATCAGGTAGTGAGTCTGAATTTGTGCCAGTGCCTACTGAGACTACCTAAATGCTAGATCATTGGAAGAAGGTGATGTGGAGAATTTTACATTGATTTGAAACTCATTAAGATTCTGATTCATTTCTGGGCCAGACAAGGATCCTAGATTTCTGAAGTGCTGAAACTGGAAAATACATGAACTATGATCTAATTCTGCCATTGCCAAGTTTGGCTGAATATGAGAATCACTTAAGGAGGTTTTCTTTTTCTTTTTTAAGAAATCCGGGGGACATGATGTAGATCTGTATGTTCTGTTACCTGGTATTGTTGCATAAGAACCATCCTCAAATTCAGAGGCTTAAAATAACTTCAAATTCTTATATTGTATAATTCTGTTGGTTGGCTGGAGCTCAGCTAGGTGAAATATTCCCCTGCTTGTCTCACTGAAAGTTTCTAATTGGCAACATTTCACTGGGTGCATGGGTGGAGCTGGGCTATTCAAAGGGCCTGTCTTTTCATGGCCTCTCCAACATGCAGTCACTGAGTGGGATCTGGAAATTTGTATGTTATTTAAAAGACACTTTCATCATTGAGTTTGACCCATTGGGTTCTGTGAAGAAACAGTGAATAAATAAATGAGGAAATGAGAACATGTATCTGGCAGGTTCAATACCATATATGAGGCATCAGCTCTGGTTAATTGTGAGGTCTTGTTTAGGACTCAGATATTTGGAAATTTGGGGCATGGACTTATTTCTCCACATCAGTCCATATTTTGATGCTGCATGTAGAACCATGAGGGCTTAATAAACTGAATGGTGACATAGAAACATACACTGGTATGCCAAAATTTTAAATCTATTATACAATTATGGATTTTTTTAGATGGGTAATAAATTCCTAAGTTTGTGACTATGTGCGTACTGTATGTTTATGTGTGTCTGTGAGAGTATGTATTCCTAGAATGCTTTCATTCTTTGGATAAGAATCAATGTTCAGTTTCTGTCTGCTGGTCTTTGTTGGGATTCTAGTTTTTCTAAGCCTTCTCCTTTAGCAATCATTTTGGGCCACAGGTCTGTATTTTCACTTGCACTTTTTTCTAGGTTAAAGAAGGAAAGAGCCTTAAGATCTGTGTCATTAGGAACACTTCAGGAGTCTCAGTGTCTCCAAATGCAGGCCTAGCTTAGGAAGATGATGTTTTCCCTAAACTATGATCAAGTCCTGCCTAGAATCCCATTCTATGTCTGAGGAATGACTTTATCATAGGAAAAATTTGAGATTATTATTTGTCATTATGAGAAATCACACCAATGCCCTCAAATGTGTGGGCACCCTTTGCTCTTCTCTCCCCAAAACCAGAACACAGGTAACCAGCATCTAAGCAATTAAATCAAACAACTCAGCTCACTTAGTTTTCATAAATATTCCTTAAGGTCATGATGAAGACTTCATCTACATCTTCAGTTTATCATTAAGCCATTCCTTACAAGATAACAAGAAAGTAAACACACACTAAAAGCCAGTCATATACTGGTATAAAACAGCTTAAATCAAGATTGAAAAAATGAGCAATTCTCAAAAGGAAATATTTTGTTTTAGAATAACTCTGCCCCTCATAAACAAATATCTTTGTTAGCAGAAAATTTAGCATGTTGGATATAAAACAACAAAAACCTCTTATACAACAAGCTGCTACTGCTCACTCCTAAGCATCTTTCCTTTCCTCTGGGCTTACAGGCACATAGCAATTCCTCTTCTCCTAAGTTTGGCAGAGCCATGTGTTTCTAGCAAGTATGAGGCAGGTGGAAATGGAACCAGTGTGAGACTCCACTGATCACTTCCCATGTCAGAAGAACCACGTCGATCTTTTATTGAGATAGAACAAGACGGTATAGTCTGGATCATTTAGTAGAACCATGGAAAATACTTTCCTGGAAAGTCACCTAGAATGCAAGGGCACTTTGTATGAGAAGTTAAAATTTTCTTCTTTGGGCACTGACATTTTGATGAGGTTGCTTTGTTCTGCCTGTAGCATTATCTTAACTTACTCCAACTAAGGAAAGTCCCTTCTAGAAGAATTTTGCTCTATCTTCCATACTTAAATAACAATGACAATAGTTGTCTAGTGGTTGTTCTTGAAGGTAAATTGAGCTCTCTTTGTTAATCGGTAGCATGGTCTATGACTGCTATCCTAAAAACTTACATTGCTGCGGGGTAACAGGTGTGTAGGAGGGTAATAGTAACAGTTTCTTTCAGGATTGGGTTTTGTTTACACATGTGTGTATGATTTGTGAAAACTCATCATTGCTGGTTACAGACATTTTTCACTCAAAATTGTACTTATCTGAATAAATATTTACTTCGTTAATGTTTTTTAAATGTTACTTTATTTAAAAGTTTACTGAAAATAAAATAATCTAAAAAACATAAAATAAATCACAGGTTTGGTTATATTTGCTTCAAAGCTTGTTCTTGAAAAAAATTATAAAATATTGGAAGTGTGAAATATCAGATTATTTTCCTAAATCCCAAAAGCCTCAAGTTCAATTTATCCTTGCAAAAATTAGTAATTTTTCTTAGGGATACCAGAAGTAGATATATTGAGAATACACTTGTGTCTTGTGTCATCTGGAATAATTGACACCTTTTTCAGACCTGGATAAAATCAGCTTAAACTTCCATTGTATTCCTTAAGGGAATCTAAGTATTCCTTAAAATTTCTGTGAAATTTGGGACTAGGAGTAGGTTTGTGCCATCTTTAGTTCCAGGCTTCTGCTCCCATACAATTTGCTAAAATTATAGTTCCTATAGCATGGCTTATGTGTGATTTCTCTTGAGATGAATTAACTGAGATACAAAACTCAGCCATTTGCTTAATTAAAAAAATAATAACATTTTAAATTCTCAAAGACAACTGAGTATGTAATAAACCTGTGTAAAGATTGAATGTTAGTTAGGTAAAGGAGTACATGTTAAATCTGAACACACTTTTTAAAATTGGACATTATTTATTCTTTTTCTTAAAAGAACTTTAGTGAACTTCTGATTTCAGCTGTGATGTACCAAGAGCATGGAAATCCTCACTCCCTCCTTATAAGAAAAAAATTTCAGTAAAATGAACATTAATTTTTCTTGGGCCTTTTAAAGTACATAAATGGTAATTTTTTAGCGACTGAGTGTGGACCAGCTTGAGAGTGAGAAACCGGAGGCTGCAGTCTTACAGGAACGCAGACTTTTAGAATTTTAACTCCATAGACCCATACCAAGATCTCATGAGTCTGAGAAAGAGTTCCTCCTAGCTCTGTCAGGGAGAAGGGAAGGGTAAACAGTGTGAAATATATCCAGAACATTCTGTGACAAAGGCCTACTTCCTAAGTGAAAAGACTTTGCTAGTGACTTATTCTAGCTGGAGAAGGGCATTTCTCCATTTCTGTCAACAACCATCACACCCACTCTTCCTGTGTCACATAAGGAAAAAAACAAGCTATGACAATGGAGAGCCAGTTGTGAAGATCACAGTCCATTAACAGTTTGAGATTTAATAATTAAGTTATGGAATGTCTCTCTTGCACACCTCACTGTCACACAACAGGGCTGTAGTGTAACTAGATCACACCTGAAAGAGCTGCAAGACAGATGAAATCTGAAGAGTATGTAGGGAGACCCAAAGTAAAGAGGGGACATGAAAACCAGATATCTAAGGAATCTGAAAACTCTGGAACCTATAGCAACAGCAGCTCTTAAACCTAGCCCAACTTCTGGCCATATAAACATGAAACCTCATGGGAAAAGCCTGTTTCTCTCAATTCTATTGTATCAGGTATTCAACAGTCATTTCAAGACATGTCAAAAGGAAGAGAAAACCACAGTCTGAAAGGACAAAGCAAGTATCAGAAGCAGATTAACACATGAGAGAGAGGCTGGAATTATCCAACAGGGATTTAAAATAAATATAATTAATATGTGGAGGTTTCTAAGGCAAAGAAATAGACAATGTGCAAACATATATGTATTATAAGCAAAAAGAAAGAAACTCTAAGAAAGAATCAAAAAGAACAGCTGGAGAAAAAAAAACACTGGAAGAGAAATGAAGAATGTTTGTGATGGATTCCACAGTAAATGACACAGAGGAAAAAATCAGTGGGATTGAAAATAGGTCAATAGAAAGTTCCCACCGAAAAGCAAAGGTAAAAAGGATGAAAAACATGGAATAGAATCTTCAAAACATGAAACAATTTTAAAAGAGGAAAATACACATAACTGGAATACCAGGAGAATTTAGAAGAAAGCAAAAGTGTTTGAGATATTAATGGCTGAGAACATAAAAAAATTACTTACAACAAACCAGTTACAGGAAGCTCAGAAAACTTCATACTGGATAAAAACAAAACAGCAATACAAAACAACAACAAGACATGTAGAAACATCATATTCAATTGTAGAAAACCTAAGACAAAGTAAAAAAAAGCACGAAAACAGCCAGAGAAAAATCAGTACCTTTCCTACACAGGAACGTGGAAAAGACTCACAAATAGCCATTCCCTCAAAAAAAAAAAAAAAAAAATGAAGTCAGAAGAATATCTGAAGGGTTCAAAGGACAAGAAAGCTTCAATAACCTAGAATTCTATATCCAGTGAAGTCATTCTTCAAAAATTAGAGCCAAATAGATATTCTCTGAGAAATGAAAACAGAAGGAACTCGTCACTGCTACACACCTTCTTCGCAGGAAATATTAAAAGATTTTCTTAGTCAGAAGGAAAATGATATAGCGCAGAAGCTCAAGTCTACAAAAAGAAAGAAATAATATTAGAGAAGTAATACACAGGTAACAAAATATTCTGTATTTCCCATTGTTAATTGATATACAGAATAACTTTAATAAAAAATAATTGCTAATATAATCAATGGAATATTAAAGTAAATGCAGATCAATATATTAGTATACTGTGGAATATGAATAAGAGAAATTAATGATAGCAATGCTATGTGGAACAGAAGGAATTCAGAATATTTTCTTATAAAGTACCAGCACTGTGTGTGAAGTGATGTAGTGTTATTTGAAATTAGGCTTAGGATATTTTTAAAAATGTGTTTTGGAAGAAGACCAATGTACACCTAAAACAGAAGAAGAAAAGAAATAAAAACTGGAAAAGAATTCAGTGAAACTGAAAACAAAAAATCAACAGAGAAAAATCAGCAAAGCCAAAAGCTAATTCCTTAAAAAGAATTCAGTGAAATTGAAAACAAAAATATCAATAGAGAAAATCAACAAAGCCAAAATCTATTTCCTTAAAAAGATCCATAAAATTGATTAATATCTAGCCAGGATAACCCAGAAAAAAAAAAGAAAAGATACAAATTACCAATATCAGAAATGTAAAAGGACCATCACTAATAACCATATGGACTTTAAAAGGACAACAAAGTACTTCTATAAACAACTTTATGCCTAAAAACTTGATAACATAAAATGGACCAATGTCTTAAAAGATACAAATTATCAGTATTATTCAAGGAGAAATAAATAATCTGAATAGGCCTATATCCACTAAATAAACTGAAGTAATATCTAATAACCTTCATAAAATGGAACCACCAGACTTAGTTTCCATAGTGGGTCTACCAGACATTTAAGGAAGAAATAATATCAACTCTCCACAAACTTTTCCACAACACAGAAGCAATGGGAACATTCAAAACTCATTCTATGAGGTCAGAATTACCTTACAACAAAACCTGATGAAGTCATCACAATAACTGAATTCTAAAACTACTTTCTCTCGTGAACATAGATGCAAAAAACCCTCAACAAATATTAGCAAATCAAATCTAACAATGTTTAACAAACTTATACATGAAGACAAAGTGGGATTTATTTCAAGTAAACGAAGCTGAAAAACTCAACATTCAAACATTTAGTGTTATCTACATCAAGATACTAAGAAATAAAAATCATATGATCATAACAATTGCTATAGAAAAATCACTGGCCAAAACTCAACAGCATTTATGATAAAAATTCTCAGCAAAACTTGAAAAGAAACATGTACCAAAAAACCCTATCACTAATTTCATACTTAGTGAATAATAGGACATTTTCCTTTTATGATTGAGAACAAGGAAAGGATGTCCCTCTCACTGAACCCATTCAATACTGTATTAGATGTCAGTGAAACAAAAATACAAACTGAAAAGGTAGACAAAATATGGTACATCCATACAATTGAGTATTATTCAGTAATTAAAAAAGAAAATAAAAGACACTGCTATCCAGCCACAAAAAGATGAATTTTAAATATAAACTGATGTTGAAACAGGCCCACCTGGGAAGTCCACACACTATATGATTCCAATTATATGACATATGGAAAAGATAAAACTATAGCAACTCTAAACAGTTCAATGGCTGTTGGAAACTCAGGGGAGGTGAGGAGGGTGGAAAAAGTAAAGCACAGGATTTTTTTCATAGTTTTGACCTATTCTCTATGATATTGTAATGGTGAATGCATAACATGATGCATTTATCAAAACCCATGGAACTGTACGATACAGATATTTTTTTTAAATTCTATGAGGTGTGTACATTCATAGGCACATCCATGCTCATGATTATGTATATTATAAAACTGAGTTATTGATCAATTTCTGGTAGTAATATTACTAGGATACTCTGACAAGTACTCGAGTTTGCAGTTCATAAAAGTGGGAGCTAAATTGCTTGTTTTCACATTCAGTAATTTTATTAAGTACTTAAACTAAGGGAATAATACATCACTGTAAAAGTTAAATTGCATATAGATGTATTAATTTCCTAATTGTTTACATTTGATGTTAATATACAGTAACACAGACAGTGAGGACTGCTCTTTGCTTTGCTAATATAACTGGCATGGTTCAAATATTTACTGCTGTTTGCCACATCATTAGGTAGAGCTGTTTACCAAATATCTACATGCTTTTATGTGATCATGGAATTCTGATTATCTGACAATACTAGGTATTGCCTTAATGTTACTCATTAAGCATCCATTACTAATCTTGGGTGCATCTTTAAAGCTCAATTTTTGAGCTTTATACAACCTAAGTCCTACTTTCTATGTCTAAAGTTATTGAATTTAATTAATGGTAACTGGATAATTAATTCCATCTCACTTAATCACATATGCTATATTAAAATAGCCTTAAATTATAAGTTAAAAATAACAGAGTGTAATGGATCTAGATCTACTAATTAGAATATTCTAAAATAGATAGAATAAAACCCAACTCAAAATTTTAAGGATCATTTTTAATGGTAATTTTTATATGTTAGTAACTAGTATCTTAAGTCTCAAATGTGTGTTGCAAACTGAAATTTTGTTTCTCTTTCTCTTTCTCCCTACCTTGCTTTGACTGTGGATGAAAGGAAAACAGTTCAGCTGTTTCTTACTCACACTTAGTTAATAGAAAATATGACAGTTTTCTTAAATCACAAACATGGCCTCCTTTTAAATTTGAGGCTCAAAGCCAAGATAGTAATAAAATATGTAAACTTATTATGGGGTCAAAATCTTTTCAACCTCAAATCTACTTCAGACTTGAAGATTGTTTTGGGTGGGAATGGTGGGGATATATATGGGGAGAGGTTAGAAAGGCAAAGAAATAAGACAGTTTTTAATTGAACTGATGACTTATTTTGTCACACACCTTCTCCCTTTAAGTGGTTTTCTTTAATGGGTACTTTCATAGATGTTTTGGAGTTCTCCTGCTGGCCCCTACATGAAATGTAGTTATAAGGACAGTCAACAAAAAAATGATGATTTTTAGCTTCCCCATATATATATATGAATTCATATACATTTAAACTATTTAAATTTATATACATACATGTATATTACATACATATTTTATACAAGATGTACAAATGAGCAATAAGCCTGAAAAAAATTCCTCAAAACTATGCACAGAAAAATGAAAAAATTTTTAAAATGTGAAAGAGATTAGGAGAAAAGGAGAACCGAATATTACAATTTAATTTAAACCCAATAGAATTTCTATCATGTAAGACCAGGAAGAATGGTGTGGGCAACAGAAAACATTTGAAGAATTTCCCAGAATTTTCAAAAGATACAAATCCCAGGGGATGAAAGAAACAAAATAAAGCTTGAAAAAGGGAAATGCAACTAAATCACATAAACACTGATGATAAAAATGCACAACTACAGAGGCAAAGATAAACAAGCAAATAGAAAATATATTACCTGTAATGTATTTCACAAAAGCAATAAGAGAATCCTGTAGTCAGTAGAATGAATTTTAGATTTTTGAAGAAAAAAAAATACTAATTTATATTCTATATTTTAGTTCCAATGGTAAATTTGAGACAAAACTCAAAGGGACTGGCATATTCACACCCTTGCTGAAAGAACTGGGTAAAAAAGTGTACATCAGGGAAAAGGAAATTGAATAGTAAAAAAAGATGTAGAGAAATAATAAAGCCAAGGGAGGGAGTGAATCAATATAAATGCCTGTAAATCCAAACACTAAAAATAATAATGAATAATTTGGAAGATAAAAAAATGGTTGTTCTAAAATATATGGAAGATGGGAAAGGATTATTTTAAATATTTGAATTAGTTTTTTATGGTTCCAGATACTAGAAATAATAAATAAATCTACCATTTGGTTAGTCAAATATTAATTTTAAAGGTTGTAAATAGCCACATAAGAAAAGATACACAATTTGTAACTTTCAAATCAATGAAGAAAAGTTAAGGAGAAAGAGAAACTTTAAATTCAATCATATTCAAAAGAAGATAATACAAGCCAAATCTCTCAGTAATCATAATAAATGTAAACATCAATTTGCAAAGGGCATAGAGTCTAAAACTGTATTTTAAAAAATCAGCTCAGAGTCTATAAAGCAAAAGTGAAAAATAATCATATTAAAAGTTTAAAGAAATAGAAAAAAATTACCAGGTGCTTAGTAACATAAAAGTACCTGGCAAGTGATAATAATGTCATATACTTAAGTAAAGAGGCAATAATAGGACTAAGTCTAACAAAGATTCATACAAAAATGAAAGATTATTTTGAAATACTCAGAACACTAAAGTGTTTACTGGGTGTTTGTGTCCCCCCACCCCGATTTCTATGTTGAAACCCTAATCCCAATGTGATGGTATTTGGAGGTCATTGGGTCACAATATGGAGCCCTAATGAATGAGATAAGTTCTCTTAGGCCAAAGAGTGAGCTAGCTCACTTTCTGCCATGTGAGCATATGACGAGCAGAAGGGCCCTCCTGTGAACCATAAAGAGGGTGCTCACCAAGACCCTGACCTTGCTGATCCCTTGAGCTTGTGATTCCAGCTCCCAGAACTGGGAGAAATAAATGCTCATTTTCTAAGCCACCCAATCCATGGCAATTTACTATAGCAGTCTGAAGCAAGATAAAGAATAAAAACCATAGCATACCCATGAATAAATCTTTCAAATTATATATGATTCAATGAAGAAACTCATGAACGTTTATTGGGTAATGGAGACCTAAGACATGTAAAATGAAAGAGATTTCCAACATGTATGAATTCAAATATCTGGCTTATGATGGACAGACAAAACATAGCAAAGATGTTCGTTTTCTCAAAAGTAATTTACAGTTTAAATGAAATTCCATGATACACAACATGATAAGCTAAGCCAAAAATTCACAGATAATTAAATGCCCAAAATAGAAAACTTGAAGTAGTAGGAAGGGATAAAGGATAATGAGACACATTTATAAAATTACAGAATAGAAAGGTACTACTAAAAGTACACAGAGTGAAATGATGAGTTATTTTTAGAGGAATCTACTACAGAGGGAGAAGAATGTGTGTGTGTGTGTGTGTGTGTGTGTGTGTGTGTGTGTGTGTGTGAGTGAATGATGTACTATTGAAGCTACACTGCTAGAAAAAATAGTTTTTCACCTACAAAGAGTGGGAAGCTTAGATTTGTACCTCACACCATAACTTAAAATATACTCTGTGATATTAAATATTATATTAATTTCCTGGGACTATTGTAACAAGTGCTACACACTGGATGGTTGAAAACGGACATTTATTCCCACAGTTCTTGTATCCAGAAATCTAAAATGCAGATGTTAGCAGGATCATGCTCCCTCTGACACCCTGAGGAGAATGCTTCCTTCTGTCATCCTAGCTTCTGGTGATTACCATCAACCCTTGGCATTCCCTGCCTGGCAACTACATCACTCCAACCTCCGCCTGTCTGACCATACAGCATTCTCCCTGGCCATGTCTGTCTCTGCATCCAAATTTCCCTCTTCTTATAAGGACAGTAGTCATGTTGGATTATGAGCCTAAAATACTCCGCAGTGGCCACTTTTTAACTTAACTGATTACATCTATAGTGGGCATATTTCTAAATTAGGTCACATGCAGAATTGGTGGGGGTTAGGACTTCAATATATCTTTCTGAGGCACACAATCTGCAACAATCCACATTTTGCATCCCTCCAAATTCATGTCCTTATCATGTGCAAAATACATCCACCCCATCCAAACATCCCCTAACATCTTAGGTTTTCCAGCTTCACCTCCAAGTCTAAAATCTGATCCAAGTGTCATCACTTTAGAGTCCCAAATCTCATAATCTTAATCATTTAAATAGATTATGTCTGAGACCAGGGATATTATTCATCCTGGGACAAAATTCCTCTCCATATGTGAACCTCTGAGCAGAAAAGATATTGACTTCAAAAATATAATGGTGGGAAAGCATAGGATAGACATCCACAGTCATAAAGGAAGAAATTAGGAGTAGAGGTGGCAGGTCCTGAATAAACCCAAAATTCAGGAGGGTAAATTCCCCTGGATGTCAAGGCCTGACAATAGTCCTCTGGCTCTATATTCTGTCCTCTGATCCCACTGGGGCAACCCTGCCACCCTGGGCTATGGACAGGAGATTAAAGCAGTGCCCCTCTCCTCACTGGGGCCTGTGCTCTCTGACTCTTACAGTATTTCTTCCTTCATTTCTTCCCATCTCTTGGTCTTTCAGCTCATGCTGGCATTACTTGTGTCAGTGTAAAATTCTTTAAAAGCTTCTTGGTCTTCCATGTGATTCTCAGGGTCCAAGCCATCAAACAAGAGGACCCTCCATAAATTTTTCCTGGATAATCTCATCTCTTTTCCTGGCTTGTGCTAAGATGGTTGATTGGATTCATGTCACAAATCTAACTTCTTTAGCAAATGATTGTCCAGCCATACCCTTGCTTCTGTGTCCTGAATAAGCTGAGAATTTTCTAAATTGTCAAGCTCTGGTTCCAGCAAGGAGGGCTGGATGCATTTTCCACACACTGCATGGACATTTCCTTAGCGAAATATTCAAGTTTATCACTTATACATTCCACTTGCCACAAAAACGTAGAATACGATTCAGCCCAGTTCTACCACTTTAGGATAAGAATTACCTTCCCTCCAATTTCCAATAGCATGTTCTTCATTTCTATCTGTGACCTCACCAGAAGCACCTTTAACCCCCACATTTCTGGTAACGTTCTGTTCATGATGGTGTATGTATTCTATACGATAACAGAAGCTTCTCTGCAGCTCTCCTCATTTTTGAACTCTAAACTGAATCACTTCTAATGTCATTTCTACCATAAGATCTTTGAGGTCACCTACGTTTTTCTATCCTATATCTCTAAATTTTTCCATGTTCCACCCATTACCCAGTTCCAAAGGCCTGTCCATATGGTGAGGTATTAATTGCAGCAGAAGTCTACCTTCCAGGACCAAAATCTACGTGCATTTTCTTGGGCTTCTGTAAGAAATTACTGCAGCTGGGTGGCTGAAAACAGAACAGAACTTCATTGTCTCACAGCTCTGGAGGATAGAAACTCGAAACCAAGATGTCGGTCTCACCGTACTCTCTCTGGAATTCTGGGCAGAATTCTTCCTTGCTTCTTCATAGATTCTGGTGGTGGCCTTGAATTCTTTGCATTCCTGGCTCACAGTTCCATCATTGCTTACAGGCTTTCTCTATCTATCTCTGCTTGTGTCCAGATTTCCCTCTTTTTATAAGGACATCAGTCATATTGGGTAAAGGGTCTACCCTCTCCCACTATGACCTGATTTTGACCTTACTAATTCCATCTTTAATAACCCTAGTTCCAAGTTATGTCACATGGGGGTTATAACTTCAACATACCTT
The DNA here is from genome assembly GCF_040802235.1 of Manis javanica. Lineage (NCBI taxonomy): Eukaryota > Metazoa > Chordata > Mammalia > Pholidota > Manidae > Manis > Manis javanica. The sequence goes on from NC_133165.1 coordinate 12,391,588, forward strand.
GTAGGGGGTCCCAATTCAACCCATAATAAATACGTGTATTTGTAAAGCAAGATTACAAAAAAAGCTTGGAAGAAACTATATAAATACTCTTGGACGTTATAGTACATTAAGATTTTTCTAAAATTCCAAAAATCAAGAGCAGTAAATGATAAATTTGACTATGTGACAATTATATACTTCTGCATGTGAAACAACCACATAACAATAACATCTCATACCAGAAAAATATTTAGAACGCTCACATTACTAGAAAGGAAAGAAATTTGCATACGTAAAAAAGACCTCCTACATATCAATTAAAAAGACTGTGAATGAGGGAATGTACAAATATGAGAGGTGAATTCACAGTAGATGCTGAAAATAACTAGAAATCTGGAAATTCATTTTAATAGGACCTAATTAATCACTTATGAGATTGGTAAAAAATAAAAAGAATTAACACGATATATTATTGGTGAGGATATGAGACATGAATTTCTCGATACTGCTAAGAGTAATAAAATGTTATAGTCACCTTGAAAACAACTTAAGAGGGTCTTATGAAAAATTAATGGAACTATCTCATCATTTGACTCATTTTTAAATTCAGGCTTATGTCAGTTAGCTATTGTTATCATGCTGTGTAATAAACACTCGAGAACTCAGTGATTCAAGGCAACAATTATGTATTCTAATGGAGCTGTGAGTCAACAGACATGTTTTTTAATAGTGTTGGCAGAGTATAAGTGAACCAGTAGTGAATACTTTTGGCTACTTAAGGCTGAGGCTCAGAATTGGCACCTTGTCATTTCCATCCATATGCTATTGACCAAAGCCAGTTCCAACGTCAAAGAGTGAAGTACAATTAGCCTTTTTATGGAAAAAAACTACAGTGTTACATATCCAAGGGCATGGGGACAGGGAGGAGTAAGGAATGTCAGCCACTAATTCCAGTGAATGCACTGCTTTCTTGGTCACAGTTGTTCACAAGCATTCTTCATGAAAAACATGAATTCCATGAATGATAATCTAATCACAGCGTCAGGCCTAAAGGCCAAGATCTTGAGATCTAAATCAATATCAATTTCACATTCGTTTCTCATGATTCAAAGACATATGAAGTAGAAAGCAAACATGTTTCCAAAGTGCAATGGTGGAACAGGGAAAGGTAACCTCAATAACAACTCATATGTATAAAATTTAACACACATAACAGACACTTGTTCATTTGTCCCTAACCATTCTGAAGTCCTTCTAGATAAATGATGCCAGATTTCTCTGTGTGGCAGGAAAAGGGCTCTGATTCTGCTTCCTGGCACTGTTTGCCATTCCAATATTCTCCAAAGACCTTGGATCTTCCCTAGGGACAGCCTTCTTTTACATCATTTTCTTTGGCCATTTCTAGAAAGAATTATAAGACATGCTTTTGAGGGATAATAAATGATAAGCAGATTTCCCATCCTTCTTCATATCCAAGAAAGTTGAGGACCAAGAGACCTTTTCTCATGAACCATCTCAGCCAAAGCTTGCTGCTCTTTAGAAAGAATTTCTCTTAAAAACTTTAGGATTTTTATGTATTTGATTACAATCAACTTTTTACATCACAATTTATACCATAATTCTTCAGAGACATCTATTCCCTCTAGATTTAATTACAACTGATTTCAGAATATCTTTCTCAACCAAAACCATGTTTTTATGCCTTTTATCAGTCACTTTGCCAAAATGAAAATATCTACTACATGTCATCTTAATTCTTTCATTGATTTTATCAAAGTGCCTCCCTTGCCCTTGATTTTTTCCTGAGTTCCAAGGCTGTACCTTAATTTGAGAGTCTTTTACTGACTAGAAAGATGGGAAACAAGAGACAGTTTTATTTTCCCAACCGAAGTTCTGTATTCTCTACATTACCTCTAAATTATGCTTGAAATAGTTCCATTTCTTTTCCGAACATATTAGTTTCTTTTGGTATCTCATATGCAGCGACTAGCTCAAGCATTCAACATTTTGCCCTCAAGAAGCATCTTGCCACAGGTTTATTTGGTACATTTTCTATTATTAAATTTTACTTGTGAGAGTTCCAGCAAATGTTTCATCACTAGATAATGTTCATCATGACACACATTAAAAACCATTTCAATGTATGGTCCATTTAAAAATACTTGAAAATATGTGCATTCCTGAATAATACAATTAACAGAATAAGAATAAGGTAACACACACACATATCCCTTGTGTGTTGATTTAAACTGGATCTTTTTTGAAGTGACAAAACTTATGGTACCATTCTGCAGCATTTTCCTGAATTGTGCAACCATCAGAAAAAAACTTAACACAAAAAAAGTGGATTAAAAAATTAATTCAAAAAATATTGTGAAAACTTAACTGTTCAGATATTATCAGGTTTTCAAGATATGAAACAGAATATGCTTGAACAATTTTAAGCCACTCTCTCTTTGGACAAGTATAGGGAAATATAAAATGTGTGGAGTTTATAAATGCTGTGTTTTATATTTGTATAGTTTCTTTGTATGTTAATATGATAGAATTCTAATTGTAAAATATAATAATAATTATATGGAGCCTAAGGAATATAAATGTCATAAACATATTAATACTTATGCTTTGAAACAAGTGGATGTTGAATGGTATATAGCACAGAGCATTTATAAATAACTAAACACTAGATATATCCGAGTAGAGGAATTTCCCTTTTATAAACATTGAAATAAAATACACCTTCAAAACACAGAAGCTTTCTGTAACATATGGGATTCCAAATTCTGTTCAACCAAATTAAAATTTATGCATTACATATGAGTTTAGCTCATACTGTGAAATTATTTTACTTGAAGAATCTTTTTTAAAACACTTGCTAACATAATAACTTACAATTCAAAAACTTTGGCGACATATTGTAGGTCCTTGGATAAAGAAATTTCCTTTTAGGGTTAAGACATTTTTAGAAAAACAAATTACACCTTTTTCAATTGTGGTCATAGTTGTTTTGGCCTCCCTTTCTGAGAATCTCTTTTTTTCTTTCACTGAATGTAATTATAAAGTATTTTGAAAACGAATATGATAAAAGCTTATAGACTATCACATTATTAATACTGATTTGTACATTTGTTGAGTTCACTTCGCTTGTGCTCAACAGCAATGAAGACACCATGTCTCTCATAAGCTAGCTTCCTGTTAAACTCTGCCAGTAGAGGGCTCTAGAGGGCAACTAGAAGACGGAAGAGGGGGGCTTTCTCTCCCCAGTTGCAGTGTTCTGCCAGTAAAGCCTAGTAACAGTCCTTCAGTGGCCCATGACAGTTTTGCTTTTACTGTATTACCTGAAGTGGGCTCATGCTCTTCCTCCAAACTCAAAAGTAAGGAAACAAACAAACTGATTAAAAAACAAAGGCAAAAAGATATGAACAGAAACTTCACCAAAGAAGATAAGTTGCAAATAAGCATATGATAGAATGTTCAACATCATATATCACTAGGGAATTGCAAATTAAAAGGAGATACCCCTACACACCTAGTAGAATGAGTAAAACTCAAAACACTGACAACACCAAATGCTGGCTAATACATGGAGAGACAGACACTCTCATTCATTGCTGGTGAGAATGAAAATAATACAGCCACTTTGGAAGACATTTTGACACTTTCTTACAAAGCTAAAAACAGTGCTACCATGTCATCCAGAACTGTGCTTCTAGGTGTTTACACAAATGGGTGGAAACTTGTGTTTACACAAAAACCTGCAGTGGATCCTTATAGCAGCTTTATCAATAATTGCCTCAAGTTGAAGAATTAAGGTATCCTTCAATAGGTGAAGAGAAAAACAAACTCTTGTACATCCATACAATGGCATATTATTTAATGGTAATAAGAAGTGGGCTCTCAAGCCACAGAAACATTAAATAATTTTGAATGCATATGACTCACTGAAAGAAGACAGTTTGAAAAGGCTATATATTATATAATTATAATTATATAACATTCTGAAAAATGCCAAAATTATGGAGATAGTGAAAATATCAGTAGTTGCCAGAAGTTTAAAGGAAAGGAAGGAGAGATGAATGAATACAGTACAGGGGATTTTTAAGGCACTGAGGCCATTCTATATGATAGTGTAATGATGGATATATGACATTGTGCATTTGTCAAAACCCATAGCAAAGTACAGCAGAAAGAGTGGTTCTACATGCCATGGACTTCAATTAATAATAATATATCATTATTGGTTCATCAACTGTAATAAATATACCACACTTATGCAAAACACTAAAACGAGGGAAAATGGTGTGCTGGAGAAGAGGGGCTCTATGAGACCTCCTTTTAATTTCTGCTTAATTTTTCTATAAACTTAAAACCTCTCTGAAAAATGTCTATTAATTTTCTTGTAAAAAAGAATAATCATACATTTTTTGCTACTAGAATACCAGAGGCTGTTTATACTGTCTTGTGTGTTGATTTATTTAATGCTTGTCTTTTCTTTTTTTTTTCAGTTACATTTAATGTGGAAAATATGAGTAAATGCATGTGTGTTTAATATATAACTAATGCTGTTGTTCTTTCATGAGTAAAAATTTCACTCTGATGATGAAAGTTTACAGAACATGTTTCATATGTGTGTGTTTATTTAAAAAATAATGCTATTATACTACCATCAGAAAAATCTATCTTTTATACTGGAGGCAAATTATAAAGAATGTCCCATATTCTTAAATCACCAATTAAAAAGAGGTAAATAGATATAATAATCTATGAATAATAAAAAGGTGAAACATTTGTTCACGACTAAAATAATTTTTATAGTAGGAAGGTATCTATATTAGTATCCTAATGCTGCTATAACAAATTACCACAAATTAGGTGGCTTGACAGTACAGAAATATATCCTTTCATAGTTCTAGAAGCGTGAAGTCTGAAAACAAGATGTCAGCAGACCATTACTCCTCTGAAAGCTCGAGGGAAGAATCCTTCTTTGACTCTTCTTAGCTTCTGGTTGTTGCTCATAACCCTTGGCTTGTAGCTGCATCAATTCAGAATGCCTCTGTTGACAAATGGCCTTCCTCCCCACGTGTCGATGTCTGAATCTCTCCCTTTTCTTATAAAAACATCAGACACAGGACTTGCCCCACTCTAATCCTGCATGACCTCCTTGTAGCTAATTACATCTGCAAAGACTGTATTTCAACATTCTGAGGTTTCAGGTTGATATCAGCTTTGGGGCAAGGGGTACGTTATTCAAGCTGATACAGGACCTTTCTGGTGATTTTTGTCTTTTATCCTAACACAGAAACCTACTTATGTTTATCAGTGAAAAAGAATTTCATATTACTAGGCTATAATCATTCAACATTATGTAAAATATTACTTTAGACCAGAAGATTTTTTTTCTTATAATTAATTCCAAATTGCTTAAACTATTTGATTGCAGCTCAGCTTAGATGTGGGCATTTTAGTGCATTTTAAGTGTTTTTTTATAGTCTGTGCTCAGGGACCTATAAATGTTTTCATGTTTGTGTGTTACTCTAATAAAACTATCACCAGAAGTGCAAAACAATAAAGATGTAGTAACATATAAAATGAGTGAAGATTTCCTTAGGGATCGATTTAATTTATTGGATTATATGATGAGAAAAAGCACAGAATCTACTTATAGAGTTTCAGTCTCCATTATATAAATATGTAAAGGGTCTCATAGATCTACTTGTAAATTCGGTCAACAGTGTTTATTGTATTTTCACTGACTTTCTTCAAGAACTTAAATATGTAGTTGCTAGAGAAATTTTAAATAGAAAATAAATATCTCTGAAGCTTTACATAATCTGTAGACATATGTTCCTATATAAGTAGTAACTGTACCACATCAAACTAAGTTCCTGATTTAATTTAATCACAATTAACATTAAATACAAATTCAAAATCATGCTATATTCATGTTCTTCCTGCCTTTAAAGTTTATCTTTAATGACTTGGGGAAAAAATAGCTATTTTCTTAGGATGAGATGTACAAATATTAACAATAAAATTTTTCCTGAGAATTTATATCCTACTATAAAATTTCCTCTATCTTGATTGCCAGTATTCATCCATGATGTAACTTCCTACACAAAGTGCATTAATTCTGCTTTCCCAAGATGTAGCTTCCCAGATGGGATCAGACATGCAAGAGCTTTGTTGAGGAAAATGACTGTAAAGAACAAAAGAAAGGAAGCAAGAGGCAGTTCAGAAGGCAATGCAGCTCCGGCCTGTAAAGGAGAGTGGGAAGGAGGGCGCGTCACAGAGGAAGAGTCTCAGATGGAAGCACAGTTCTGACAAAGCTGTGGCTGGTGTAACGGTGAATCCATGAGTCAGTGGCACTGGTCAGGAGCAGCCCTAGAGAAAGGATGGCCTTCTCACAGACGTGATGGGAAGTCTAGGCGATCCCCCAGCTGGAGTGTTGGTCAGCTATGTGGCCCCCAAAACAGGCGTGCTGAGTGGCACCTTCCCACGGCCATCCTGCACATGCGCTGTGGAGTGTTTGGGTTCCCAGAGAGGAGACTCTCTCTGCAACGATGTTTTAACTTCCTTTCTTAGACGCAGAATTTGAAATGCATTTGTTGGCTCTTTATTTCATGGATTGATATTTTTTTAGTTCTAAAATACCAAATTGTCAGAATTTCAGGGACGAATTCAAATCATCTCTGAGTACTTAAGGTTTATCTCTATTTTTTATTTGAACTTTTGAGTGAACACTTTTCTTCCTTCCTCCTCTATTGATCCTTATGTTTCTGTCCTCCTGTCTTTGTGCTTAGCTCCAGAGTTCTCTGTTTTATCCTAATGAGTATGAGCGGACTAACTGGGCAGAGAAATTTGCTATAATGTTTAAAGTCAGGTATTTTCTGCCCCTCTTGTATTTAACCAATAGAAGATGCTGACATCAGAACGAGGATGAACACTTTAAAAAGCTGTACAACTGAATTACACGCAACTTTCCTTTTTTCAATTGGATTTAAAAACTAAATGTTCTCAGACAATGATCTTTGTTATAATGTAAATTGTTCAGTTGTATTGACATTTACAGGCAACAGATTCTATGATAATACATGGCCTTTACTTTTCATTAAGTTTTAATTACAACAAGATTATAGTATATCCCAAAATAAAGAGGATTGATCTCTTATAAACTTTTAAACTAGAAAATTTTTATTATGTAACTCTTCAATATTACTTTACTTTTTATCCAATTTGAAAACATGGTGAAGTACATTTTATTTATAGTCAGGATGACGTCTAACTCTTTATCTATGAGAGCTTCCTAACAGTTACTAAAGCAATATAATTTGATGAATTCTCAACAAATTTTGCACTGGGTGGATATGTACAATTTTCTACCTAGTAAAAATTAGTTATCTTCATTTTAGGAAATATTTTACCTAAAGTTAAAAGACAATATTCATTTTATATTTGTCTTAATTATTCTTGCTTATTTTCAGTATTTCAGATGAATCCTCATTATAATTTTATTCCAAGGTTGTTTGCACTCAAACCAGTTCAATCAACATTTTTTTTGTACCTCTGCTTGATGTTGACTCAAATTGCTGAATTCAAATCTTATCTCTGATACGTAATGCTAACACAACAGCTCTGCAAACTGTAAACATTTTTCGGTATTTTGTTGTACGTGTTAGTTGTTATAGTATCTTTGTATGTCTCTTTGGCAGACACTGGTAAAACCCAGTATCTGTTATCCCCTGGATTTAGCATAAGATCACATTTAATTTTTAGGATAATAGAATTCAAATTTCCTTTGCATCTATGACTAATTAAGTATAATCCGGCTATTGAGATGTAAGGAGAGGGATGTATATAAAATTCAGGATCGTTTCTTTAAAGGATAGACTTTGCCCTTTCTTTCTGATCAGCTAAAATTACCTGTGACCATTTCACAAATATATAAAATGTACTATGAAAATAATACCTAACTCACTGGACTGGTATAAACACTTAAAATGTTGCTTTGCACGTATTAATTGACTTCTCTTCCTTCTTCAGCAGTTGCTTTCCAAATATATTGGTATAAAAGATGATGAAAATTAAAATATGGAGAATACATAGATGAAATAAATTTTGATGACTTTAACTGTTTTGGATATTTCTCTTTATTCATTTATTTAATCATTCAAGGAATACTTTTTCAGAACAACATGTAATACCTTTATTAACATGATTAAATTAAAAATCTGTTACATTATATTACTTATTTTCTTGGAAATTGGCAAGGAAAGTTAAGTTTTTTATTAGTATGTTCTAAATTTTTGTGCAATGAACATAGACTATATAAATGTTATGAAGTCTTTAAGGATTATGAATACATTGTTAAATGAATTTTTATTCAACCACATAAAAATTCATGTGTTAAAATGGTTCTTCAATTTCTCTCAAGGTATTTTTGCCACTGCACATTTAGACCAGAAATAATCTAATTAGCTATATATTGAATTTAAAAATAAGATACAGTTTTAGAAACTATATAAAGTAACAATATTCTGCACTCAAAAATATATATAAGACTTCCTCCTTATCCTAATCATAGCCTAATTGTGTCTCTTGTTTATTTAATGATTCCTAAAACATAATTTGATTCCCAAAACAAGTTATGTTACAGTTGTAACTTCTTCACCCTATTCCATGTTGCTTGTGAAACACCTCATATCGTGACAATTATTCTGCCAAGCCATCATGAGATATTTCCTTTTCTTTTAATGTATTTTATTTCTCTATTAGACCTTCAACACATAGACATTCCTGTTTTCCTTTTTATGACTGCTGTGTATTTTAATAGATTTTTTAATATACAACTTTTAATTGTAAAATTCCCAATTTACAGAAAAGCATAGAAAATATGCATTAGGATGCAGTTAACAAATGTTAACATTTACTTCATATACCTCCTTGCCTTTCTTTTGGAAGTATAGCTGATATACAATCTTCTATTAGTTTCAAGTATACAACATAGTGGTTGACCAGCTACCCATATTATTAAGTCCTCACCCCAAATAGCGCAATTACTATCTGTCAACACAGAAAGATGTTACAGAATCACTGGCATGCTGTACTTCCATCTCGGTGACCAGCTTATATGATTGAGAGTGTGTCTCTTTATTCCCCTTCCCTTTTCCCTTCAGCCATGAAAGAGAAAGAAATCCCCCCGTTTGGACAACATGGATGGACCTAGAGGGTATTATGCTCAGTCAAACAAGCCTGGTGGAGGAAAACAAATACCATATGATTTCACTTACATGTCTAATCTAAAAACAAAACAAAATGAGTAGCAGTAGACTCATAGACACTGAGAAGTGACATATCTGTTTTCATTTTTGTAATAAAGTATCCTTAAAGTATAGATATGGTTCATTATACTAAAGGAAGTGATATCATAATAATAGTTAAAATATTACACATTGTTTGAATAATTATTTCTAGATTTTCTAAGCTATTATTGTAAAACAATTAGTGTTTTTTCTTTCTCTTCATGTTATAGAGGGAAACCAAATTTGATCATATATACACCAAAGCAGAAAACATTTTAAGTATGTATTTTTATTGTAATGTATATGATCACAAATGGAAAAATTAGGATGAAAAGAAAAGAAGAAAGTTTGCCAATGTGGGCATATTTTACTATTTTGTTTTAATAGATGCCTTATCAGCCATCTATTGCACAGTCATGTAAAAGAAGAAAAGCCAATATTAAACTGATGCTTAATGATAGAAAAGAAAGCGAACACAGCTGGGTACTGTAGATGTTCATGTACAACTTCATCTGCTTTTCCTCTTTTTGTTTCTTTCTATCTTTATTAAGCTAACGTTTCAAAACATGTTCCTCCTTTGGTGTCCTAAAAGCAAAACAGAAAAATAAACAGATGATACTAGGAAGTCATCAACTACTTAATGGACTCTTCAAAAGAAAAGGAAAATACGCTCATTCAATATTTACACTACAAAAAACTTAGGGGGGTAACTTCTGGATTAAAATGCAATCAGCTTTTTCCTACTTCCCTTTAAACTATTTACAAAACAGGAAATACATGAAAACTCACATAAACTACTAAATCTGAGACTAATAGGAAAACAAATGTCAGAAAATGGGATAAATATCAACTAAATATACATTATGCTTATAAAATCCCTCAGGGGCAGGGCTTTTCATCACCTTATGAAACAGTGCTGCAGCCCTGCGTGACTGAAAGAACATAGGGTTTTATTTACCCCTGATTCAGACAGAGTTTGTATCAAACAGAAAACTTGGCAGCCATCTCTATCCTCTTACCTGTTACTTTTAAAAGTAACACCTGTTCCAGGTAATTGTTTTCTACACTTGACTCCCCAGCACCATTTTTACATCTATTCAGAGAATGCAATTCCTATAAACCAGGAGGGCAGAAAATATCAAGTGTTTGGTGATACCACATGCATCCTGAGAAATGTACAATTTACTGGTAAAATCCTATAGAAAAGTAAGAAGCAGGAAAAGTCTGAATTGTAAAGCGTAATTAGGATTGCATGAACTCATCTGGTCTACCTTTCAGTGCCCGAGATTCAGGCAATGGGAAAAGAAGATGCTCATATTTAGCGCAACAGACACCTTAGAAATTGCACCACATATTACTCTGCTTTCTGGCAGTATTTATGAGAAAGATTTCAACCTTATCTAAGTGCACAGTGAGTGAAACCACAAACAAGCAAACAAAAATGTCCCATGAACTCTGCTATTTGACAGACATGTAATCTGATTACACTTCTCTTGGATTTAAAAAAATTAGGTAATGGGAAGTCAACAATTTATGGTAGAACATGATAGAATCTAGGCAGCAAAACTTGGAAAAGACATGAGTTTGTTACAAGGTGTTATTCAAGTGAACATGGGCTAGGGACATGTCTGCTTGGTGCCATCCCCATCACCTGGCGCTGTGCTGGGTCCCCAGGATTCACTAAGCGAATGTTTGTGTATGAATTACGTAGGAATAAGCAGTGACTGTGGGGACAGAAAGTAAACAATGAATGTAGAATATAAGTGTTAGAAGATGAGGAAAATATCAAAAACAGTGAAATTGTAGGTCAAGTGACTCAATCCTGGATTGATTGGGAAAAGATGCTATCAAAATACTAAATGGAATGAGAAGACGTGTGAGGGGAAATGAGTTCATAAAATAAATATTTAGCAGTAGACATTCTTTGTGTGGTTAAATGTTAGATAAAATTCTATTGTTATCTCATTTAAAGGGAGGATTAAATAGTGGTTTGTTGGATAATTTTGTTCAATGGACTTTGGTAGTATTTTATTATAGGAAGAAAAAAATCAGCTACGTCATGCTTTTGCCTTTTCTATATGATGTAAAGAAGGTAACTTCTGGGAGAAAGGAAAAAATTTCAAAACAGGAGAAAAGATGACTTCACAAGAAAAGTTTAAGAATGGAGAACATGGAATAAAAGAAAGAGAGTTGATCTTTGAGCCTAACTGACCATAGATTCTTCTTAATTGTCACATATGTAATTGCAAAAACTGAATGCAAATCATTCAAATAAAAATGTATAATATAAAATAACAATGCAATGAAATATTATGAGGCAAAAGTGCATACATGCATGCTCTCTGATTTGACTTTGACTTTACATGTTTCAATCACATATTTTCAATTGTATAATTCTGTTATTTCTTCAATCTTATCACATTTATTAATCACAAGCAAAGATCTTTATAATAGTTCCTACCTGATGTAATTCTGTAGAATAACAGCTCTTTTAAATCATACTTTTATTGATCTTAATTTGAACAACTTAATCCATTCCTAACCCAAAGAAAACAAATGTTTAAAACTGTGATTCATTCTTAATGAAAATGCATCTTGTTTGTATGGGATCTAAATCAATCAATGTTCATCACAGACAAATCAAAGAATGAATAAATGTAAAACTCAAATAATACCATTTTAATGAACTAACTCTGTCTAAATGGATAGTCGTATGTTTCTAAGTTTGCAGGGCTGACTTTTTATTTTTTCCCGGTTAACAAGTATAGCTAACTGGTGTCCTCAAATTGCCCATTTCTTCAGAGAAGCATGGTTGTAATGGTGACTTTGCAACTTATTGCTTCTGTTATTCCTAGTTTTGTGATCTTTTGTATAGGAGATATTAATAACTCATTGTATAGTTTGAGGACAAAATAAGACAATAGGGTAGAACTGATTACTATTGTATTTCCAGTGACTTGGAGAATCCCTGCTACACATTCACAAAAAAATAAATGAAGACAGGAAACTTTTTTTTTCTTGGCACATAGAGAATTCTTACTAAGTTTAAAAATTCAGTTCTTTCTGGTTGAAAAATGAACTACCCATACATTTTTATCTAATGCCTATTAAGTCCTTAAATATCTTGTATGTTTGAAATATCTAATATATTAAACACTTTTTGTTTGTGTAGAATGCAGGTTATTTCTGCTATAAAGCTGCTATATTAAATTATATTGTACAATATTACAATCTAAATCTGATATTTCATTACCAATGAATATGGATAACATGACATATATTAAAATTGTTTAAATATGCATACTATTTTCTCAGAACTTATGTGTGTAACCGTTAAATCATTAGTGTAAATCTGAATTGTTTTAACTTACCACAACTTACATTCTTTTTATGTTTGCAAGAAAATTTTTTTGGTAACTGCTTTCCTTAGTTAAAACAGAATCATTACTAAGTGTGAATTAGTTCCTTTGAAATCGAAAGAAAGGGAATTAGAAATTAATGATGTATAGTGGTGATAATTTTCAAGAAGGAAGGCATTTCTGGATTTCTAGGTGTTGTCTTGTTTTGCAGTGGTCTTTCTTATCACAATTGTCCTGTGGTTCTTTCAAAGCCTCCGAAGACTGTAATTAGAAACACATTCCTGGTGATATATTTACATTTTTAAATAGGAAATGATGGAGGTGTTGATTATTAAGTAAACACATCAATGACTATTTTTAAAACAATACTTGATTTTTTAATATGTGTGTGTTTTATGTTTTTAATTTATAAAGACATCTGTCACATGAAAGAATAGTAAATTTTAACTAAAGTATTTGACATGTAGACATAACATCTCAGTTGCACACATAAAGCCAAGATTTTGATGTATTGAATTAAAAAAAAGTAATAAGGTATTTCTACCTGAAAGGAAGTGTAAGACTTGGTATGGGTGGTATAAATAAAACGGTTTTTATAAGTTCCATAAAAATAAGTAACCTTTATGAAAACACACTTCATATTGCCATTAGTTCTGAGCAGAAAGAATCCTCTGTTATAATAATCTTCAAAAAGGAAATGGGAAGGGATAGACATGGCCATAGGAGCTATTAACCCATCAGAAATTTTCATCTGCCAGAAGTTGAACTTATAAAATAGTGACTTAGTGTGAAATCATACATTTTGAATGTTACTTTGAATGAATAGAAAATATCATTATATGTACTGCATTCTCATTTTCATTAAAGAAAAAGTGTCAAATTTCTTTTTATATTCTGTAATGTAAGATTTTTAAAGTTCCAGTAAAACATTAACAGAAAAGCTCATCTTGCTCTCTCTCCCTCTGCTCTCTCTCTGTCCTGCTGCTCTCTCTGCTACTCCCTCTCTCTCTCTCTCCCTCCCTCTCTCTCTCTCTCTCTCTCTCTCCCCACCCCTCTGGGACAGCCACTCTCTCTTTGAGATAATAAAATCTCTTGTGTGGCCAAAAAAAAAATAATAATAATAGTCTGGAGAAATGTATGAATTGTGCACACAATGAACATTTATAATTCTAAGAACACAAAGCACATACACATCTATTCCATTTCCAAAATAATGCAAAAACAACCAAAACATCAGTAGTAGAACTTAGGGCACTACCTTTTTTTCAGTAGTTAGTGAAATTAGAGATTTCATCAGTTTAATTCATTTCTCTATTTCAAGGGCCTAGAACAACACATAAACTACAGCAAGTACTCAATATTTACTGAATGAATGATTGTTTTAATCATTAAATAAACACCCTGAAATGACTTAGATCCAAAAACATAACCATCATTATCTTTCATTTTGGAAGTTCTGATTGCTAAGAAATCTAATAAAAATTTGGGCTCATTATTCAATGAAGATATAGAATACTGATCATATATTTTCATCAGTATTATTATTTATTTTTAATACATCTGCTTTTAAATTTAGTTTCACATCTTATGTGACTCTACAGAAGTGTACCAGTTAACTTAAAATCGGGAGAGAGAATTCACATTATAGTTTGAACAGGGAAACTCTTATTCTAAAAAACTATTAACTAAAATGCAAGATTGGAGTAATTAGGGTTTGCCTAATATGAGGTAAAGGAAACACTAAATAATAGAAGAAAGTAGCAGATATAAAAAGCAACCATCATCTCCACAAGAGCCCAAGGGGATGAGATCCTAGTGGAAGAGCTTCACCTCTACCCCACCAATACAGCTCACTGAACAGAAAGGGTTTAGAGATCATTTAGGTGGTTGTATTGGATTTTAGTGAAAAGGTAATGGGATTACAAGGTTGTTATCTCTTTCATACTACCTTGGACAATTGGTTCTAGTGACTAATTGAAATAGGAAACAAGGCATAAGAATTTGGTGAAAACTGCTTGAGTTCATTTTGTATTTGTTAATTTTGAGGTGATAGTCTCTTTTATGGTTTGTTATGGTTTCCTTTTTCTTTATTTTTAACTATTTTTATAGTGAAGTATAGTTGAAATACAATATTATATTGGTTTCAATCACAACAGTGATTCAACAGTTATATGCATTATTAAATCCTTACTCCATCTGGTGCAGTTACTAACTGTCAGCATAGAAGATGTTACAGAACCATCGGCTATATTATCCATGCTGTACTTCCATCCCTATTGACCAACTTATATTATAAGTGATATTTTGTGCCTCTTTATCCCCTTTACATTGCACCCACCCACCCCAATTCCCCCTCCACTTTGGTAACCACCAGTCACTTCCCAGCATCTATAAGTCTATTGCTTTTTTGTTCATTTTGTTTTGTTTTGTTTTTCAATACTACAAATAAGTGAAATCATAAGGTACTTGTCTTTCTCTGCCTGGCTTATTTCACTTAGCGTAATACCCTCTAGGTCCATCTATGTTGTTGCAAATGACAGGATTTCTTTCTTTTTTATGGCTGGATAGTATTTCATTGTGTATAATGCATCACACCTTCTTTATCCATTCATCTACTGATGGACACTTTGGGTGATTCCATATTTTGGTTATTATAAATAAAGCAGCAATAAATATCAGAGTGTATATATATTTTTGAATCAGAGCTCATATGCCTCAACACCAAAAATTTTTAAAAAAATGAATGACCACGTTAAAAAATGGGCAGAAGACCTGAACAGACATTTTTCCAAAGAAGAAATTCAGATGGCCAACAGGCACATGAAAAGATTCGCCACATCGCTAATCATCAGGGAATGCAAATCAAAAACACAGTGAGATATCACCTCACACCAGTTAGAATGGCCACTATACAAATGATAGTCTTACTTTTAATTGGTACAGTGGAGTTTCCTTCTTACTTTCCATTGCCAATTCCTCCATTTCTGGTTTAGTTCACACTCTCTCCTCCATTATAAAGAATTTTCCTTCTGAAATGATTTCTGCTTTTTGAAACATTACCAAATTCTGCATCATTAGTAATACAAATTCTGCATTATTTGCAGACAAAATGTATACTAGAATCAAAAAAAAACCTTTTGATTTCACATGCCAGTCTAACTCAAACTATTACATCTTTTTCTGTTCTCCAGAGAATTTCTCCAAACTCATTCACACACTCAGATTCACACTTTTCCCTCCAAATACTTTTCTCAACTTATTCCATTTGGACTTTTGTTTTTCTTCTCCACTGAAAGTTCTTGTTGAGGTTCCATTTATTTCTACTTTTATCTCTTTTTTTTTCTTTATACACTATTTACCAAGGTGTACTTATCCAATATTGGTGTCCTAAAAGTTATCTATTTGCTTGTGAGTCTCAAATCTATCTGTTCAAGAAAGTTTTACAGCTGATACAATATTCTAAGGTATAAATATGATTATAGCAAATACAACTTTCCACATATTTTGTTCTTGTTGTTTATTTAGCACAGAAATTTCCCTTGCTCAACCTTTCTAAATATTCTTTGTCATTTTACTCTCTTATGATGCTCAATTAATTTTTTGCATGAGTTTTACCACTATCTGATATTTTATTACTCAATTACTTAGTGATTTACTCATTTATTTTCCATTTTTTCTTTATTATTCTTTTCTATTATTTAGTTCTATATTGTCAATTTCTTGTATCTTCAGAATGTAAACACAAGAGAAGTAGACAATTTGTTTTGTTCACCATTGTAACCCCAACACTAAAAGATATGAACTAGCACAGAGCAGGTGCTAAATGAGTTTTAATAATAAATGAATGAATTTATCTGTTGCATAAAATCTCCAATTTCTTCCTACTGCTATTGAAATACAGCACAAATTCAAAGCACGGTCTAAAAGCCCTATAATTTATAACACATGTCAAACTCCTTAATTCATCTCCAAATATTCTTCTGTTCTTTTTATTACTTGCCAACTACACTGGTCTTATTTGTGATGCTGAACATACCAAACCAATTCGCACATCAGAATCTCTACCTGGATCATTTTTCTGTCACATCACTGATACCTGTTTCCTTGTAATCATTCAGTGAAAAATTTCTTTCTGTTGTTCACAACCACATATCTTAGGCCCTCTTTGGTGCATTATAGGAATTCAGTTGATATTATTTGAATGAATTAGTTATTTAACACATGAATTAATTAGACTGTTTAATAAGCAGCAGAGGAGTAAGAAGTGCACTTGAGAAAAAATTCAAGAAGAAAACCAATCTGGCTGTCCTGGAAACCAAAGGACAAGTATTTTTCAATAAGAGGAAAGTAGTTAACTCCTGTGATTTAAAATGTCCAGTGAACTGATTGCTCCAACATCTATATGTTCAATTTTGTCATCTCCCCCATTTATTTTCTCTGTTACCTAGTGAACAATTTACATTGGATGTCTAGCAACACACAGAATCCAACGTATCTAAAAATCCATCTTATTAACATCCTTCTCAAGTCTGCTATTCTATCTTGCCAACATTTAAAGGTTAGCTTTCCCAGGAATAAAACGATAAGGCACAGATCTATTGACAGTGATCAACACATACATCCTACACACGGAGTTTATGCACAGAAAGTTATTAAGAATGGTCAGCCTATGTGAGGTAGTGAAGACTCAAGTCTAGGCAAAATAAAAAATACTGTGGCCAGGAATCAAGCTCTTTAAATTCCAGTGTTGGCCAGTCATTGACACAGACCGCCCCTGGGAAGAGATGCCCCAAATTTGGACAAGATGGCCCTCTTCAGTATAGGGCATTCAGCTGTTAGGTTCAACTGTTTACAGCCGAAACAGCTGGGGACGACTGTCCTCAAAAAAGGAGGATATATGAAGAACACACCCACTGCCACAGTCCATTACTAGGTGAAAAGTAGCAGCTTGAAACATAATTTATTTTAATTAAAATTCTTCATGTCTTTATAAGAAAATATTTTAATAAGTATCTAGGGTTTTTAGAAGGATTGACCATTAAAGTATGGATATCATCTGAGGGCTCAGAGACTGGAGAGAGACCAAATGTGGTAGGTAGAAAATTAGGCAAAGTTTTGTTCTGAAGAATGAAGGGATAAAGAATTATATGGGGGAGAAGTTGTCTGGATAAGTAAATATTGAGATAATATGGAATTGGGGACCATACAAAAAGAAGCACCTTATAAAATTTCTTATTGGAGAGAAATAATTGTAATCATTGCTCTTGAAAGTTTGATTCAAATCAACGTATATTGTTTGGGCATAAACATCTCTTCTGTTCATTCTACCACCATTCCAATCTTCAGTATAGGTTTTACAATAAATCCCTTTGGACGGTGTGTGTGTGTGTGTGTGTGTGTGTGTGTGTGTGTGTGTGTGTATGTGAATCTTATATATGTGAAAACACAATGGAAAATGGAAACATAGTAACAACCATAGGATGCTGAGATAGTCATTAAATAGGGGCAATTCATTGTCAGTGGGAGTTCTGAAGTAGAGATGATGAAGAAAACTTAAAGCCCTCTAGGATTTTATGGATTCTAAAAGTAGGGCGTTGGAATGCTATAGAACATACATGTTGGATTATTCCTCAGGACACCCTGCTTTGGTGTAAATCTTCATTGTGAGATTGTAAACTCCTGAAAATCAGATAATATGTCTTACTCAGATTTTGTAATGGTTACATATATTAAAGCAGGTTCTCTTAAGTATAAACAGACAACCATGTTTGATTTTTATTTTTGCCTCCAACTGTTCCTTACGTTTAGTTGCTGGAATTATATCCTCCCATCCCTGTGTTTGAAATCTAAGGCAGGGTTCATGTTTATCTATTGCTTTGTGACAAGTTGCCCCAAAACTTAGTGGCTTAACATACCATTTATTATCTCACTGTTGCTGTGAGATACTATTTCCAGGCACAGTTTAGCTGGCTCTTCAGGCTCTGAATCTTTCACAAAGCTGCAACCTGGGCATTGGCCAGACATGAGGTCTCATCTGTAGGCTTTACAGGATCTGCGTCCATTTATGAGCTCTTTCTACTCATTGTTAGAAGGACTTACTTCCCTGCAGGCTGTTGCGTGGAAGGCCTCATTTTCCTTACAAGCTGTTGACAGCAGGTTCCCCTCACTTTCTTGCTATGGGGGCCTCTCCACACAACAGCTTTGATGATGGAACCTCACTTCATTCGAGGTTGCACAAGGTCAGAGGAAGAAACCCAGCAAAGCAGGACTCGCAGTCTTTGGGAACCTAATCTTTGGAGTGATGTCACATCACTTTTGCCATATTCTGTTCATTAGAACAAGTCACTAGATCTAGTTCACACTCAAAGGGAGAGGATTTTGCAAGGGCATGAATACTGGGGTAAAGATCATTGTGGGCCATCTTGGAAGTTGCCAGTAAGACCATAAATTTTATGGTGGCATGTGTATAACAGAAAGTGATTACTTCAAGTCATAAAACAGTCTGATCTTGGTTTAGTCATTTGAAAGTTTAGTTAAGTGTGCTTGTCAATTTTCATTCTTAATTTAAGTTATAAATTATTTGATTCTTCATCGACCATTTACCCATTCAAGTCTATTAAGAAAGATGATTGGTTCACTTTTCTCTTTTCCGAGCAAACACTTCTATTTCTTCTATCCGGGTCTGCTATGCTGCCCACACCTTAAGACAAAATCCGTATTTTGTTTAATGAGAATGATGCCTTCTGAACTCATAAAAGTGGGTGGTCTGTCCTTTCCTATCATGATATTTAAGTTCCTGATCTTTTCAGGGTTGGGATATAAAGAAAGAGAAAATAGAGGAATAACAGAAAAGTTATAATTCAACATATGCTTATACTGATAGAGCATTAAGTTCCTGGACTTAAAAATATTTTAATTGGATTTTCTCTTTTAGCAAAGTTTATGGTGTTGCCCAACACTTAGAAGTAGCAATTAGTTATCTATAGATGTCTTGATAAGAGCAAATGCATCTCTCCACCTTTTACTCATTGTGCCTAAAGTCATTGTGACATAGTGTGTCTTTTTTCAGCTCTAAACTTTGCAGTGTTGTCTCTGATGTCTCTGTCTCTCTCTGAGGTCTCTTTACACCTCAAGGCAGGTTTCTTGAATAGTGTTCAAGACAAAACAGTGCTAACTCTCCTGGTTACTCTGTTTTGTCCAAGACAAAGCCATGCTAACTCTCCATACACACATCTGGTCCTTGGTAATAACAGATACTTTAACCCACCAAGTTCTGGGAGGACGGTCCACCCAAGGCAGCTACTTTTCTGTCACTTGTGTGCCAAAGCTGCTGGTCATATCCTTGCTCTGCCTTTAGCTTTCTCTACAGGAGTCAAATGCCAGGACATTAATCAAGCTCACAGAGTTTTCTTAAAGCTCCCCCCCACCCACTGCCCAAAGGAGAGTTGGAACTTA
The DNA here is from genome assembly GCF_040802235.1 of Manis javanica. NCBI lineage: Eukaryota > Metazoa > Chordata > Mammalia > Pholidota > Manidae > Manis > Manis javanica. The sequence continues at coordinate 12,411,680 of NC_133165.1, forward strand.
CAGCAGACCCTCCCTTTGCCAATAAATCCTATTTTTAGTCCAACTCCAGATACTTTTAGATTTTACAATGTGTGAGAATATGTAAACACGTTGACAAAATGAGAACCTTTTTACTCAGCCCTGAAAAATCCTCCTCCACAGTCTTGCTTCATACTTTGGAATATGGCATTTGCTTTGGTGATTCTATAAACAGTACCTTGGACATACAGGTACTCGGTAAGTATTTTTACATAAATGAATATTATTATGCTGATGTCAATCTTTAATCCTTAAAATAATTCCTTGGGATAATGAATTATAGGATACTTTATATGTTATGCATCTAAATCTCAGGAAGCATTTTCTTAGGTTGGGCTCCCCAGAAGCAGATTCCTGAGTTGAGGGTGAATTTGCAAATGATCTACTGAAGAAGTGTCCTGAGGGGAAACCAATCAAACATTGTAGGAAACAGAATAGAAAACAGGAGAAGCCAGACAAGGATCAGACCTCAAGCTAAGCCATGCAGAAGGCAGCATAGGCGTGATCCCAGAGGGGAACTCTTGAGTGTCAGTCTCACCTCTGAGGTTAGCTGACCTAAGGCAAAGGAGATAGGTCTTTCTTACAACTGTCACATGCCTGTTAGTGATTCTCTCCAAAGATGAAATATTTTCAGGCACCATCTGGCTTTCAGAAGACGTCAGGAAAATTGACTCTGGTAGCCTAAGGGTCCCTCTACTGAAACACACATAAAATGTTAAAAGACAACCCAGGGAGTATGGGTGAAGTACCAAATTGTCAATATAGACATGTTTTGATAACACATGGATATTGCAACATTTTATTCACTTAAATCCTGTTGCTGGATTTACGGGAAGGTGTTGTCCACTTCCTGTACACACAGGCTCTTTTTAATCCCTTGCAGTCTTTCAATATGTCGTTCTGTTCTTCTTGATTAATTATTTTCTGTTTATTATTCTTTTCATTTCATTTCATTTTTTTAAATACAGCAATTCAACAAATGTAAAATGTTTAACCAATGCTTATTTTGCTTTTAATTGAGTCCCATATAGTTAGTGGAGTTCCACTAACTTCTCCAAATCTTGGGCTAGGACCTTTGTCTAATCTCCTTTTTTGTAATGTTCTTGCTGTATAGTTCCATATGAGTTCTACATTCCCATCATTCCTCCCAGTTCTTTGTTAGATTGTTTCAGTAATCCAAATAAGGACATTATTGGTCTTGGATTATTACTGAAACAAACTGTCTTATTTTTTTAAAGATGATTGTTTAGACAATGAGCCTAGAGAGGCTTTAATATTTTCATTCTCATTTAGCCACATATTTGCTTTATAGCCTTGGATAAGTCATTTCTATCTAATCAGTATTCGTGTCTTAACTGGCTATTACAAAGGAAAGAGAGCTTATGTAAAAGTGGGAATATATGTAAATGATAGTGAATACTTAACAAATATTGGCTACTCTTATTAAAATAATCAATAAGTCTTATTAGATCAGTGGTTCTGAATCAAGACTGTTGGAATTGGAGTAGTAACACTTCTCTGTTAATTCTTGTAATTCCACCACCTACAGCAAACACATGGATTAGATGTTGCATCAACTCTCTTTCAACTCTCAGCTGCTTAAAATCTAAAATCCGCTGAAAGAAGAGGGAAAAATGTTTCCTTCCATCTCCTCCTATTTCCAGGTAGAGAAACATTCAATATTAAATCTGTCTTGCCCTTTCTGTTTACCAGCTTTTCCCGTAATAGGAAGAATGAGTTATGTGAATAGTAAATGGTGAACAGAAGCTAGAAATGTATATTTCGACTCTTCCTTCTCCCTTTCTTTAGACCTGCCTGCCTGCAGACAGCATTTCAGCTGTTTGGCTTCCTTACTTAGTCTCTTTCCCTGAAGAATAGACAGTGTTTTTCTGGCACTCCTGTATTTGGGTAGGTGGACAAGCATGTTTAATTCAATGATACAATCATAGTGTTTGTGCACCCAAAGTCAATAATCCATAAGTCCTAAAATTTGTTATTTTTACCTTCACACCTGTATCTATCTATCAGTTGGTTCAGAATGCAGGAAATGAATTAAATGTGTTGTATATATATTGAGCGCCTTAAACATAAAAATTGGTCACTAAATCTATAACATAGATATTTTAATAACTGATTAAAATACACATATATATACAAACATTCACACATATTCATGTACCTGCACACATCATATACATACACACACCTACCTACTGACCAATCTCTCCATCTATTTACAACATAGAATTACAATGTAATATAAGCAATGGATCCTTTTATAAAGGATCATTAAGAGACAAAATCAAAGATGAGAGCAATAAGTAGTTTGATTTACTAGAGAGAAAGAACAGTCCCCAAATGGCTAGTGACACTGAAGAGAAACAATGAGATTCCTGCTCTGGATGCCAACCTGGCTCATTTCAAACAGCAGCAGTTAAACTTCACCTCTACCAAGTCATTCAAGTGAAACCTGGCAGCATCATATCCATATCCATACAAAAAAGCTGTACTAAATAGATATCAAATTAGGTGAACATAAGAAATTAACAATACAAGGACAAGAATGGGTCCCAGAAGAACTGAACATGGAAAGGCAAACAATATTATAAGAAAGAAGAACCAAACACATACCAAAACACTGGGATAAAGGCGAAAGAGAACTCATAGGAAAACACGTTGTGTTAAATGTTTGTATTTTTTAATTTTATTTTGTTGTCATTAATCTACAATTACATGAAGAACATTATGTTTACTAGGCTCTCCCCTACCCAAGTCCCCCCCACAAACCCCGTTACAGTCACTGTCCATCAGCATAGTAAGATGCTGTAGAATCACTACTTGTCTTCTCTGTGTTGCACAGCCCTCCCCTTTCCCCCACCCCTACATTATACATGATAATCATAATACCCCCTTTCTTCTTCCCCACCCTTATCCCTCCCTACCCTCCCATTCTCCCCAGTCTCTTTCCCTTTGGTAACTGTTAGTCCATTCTTGGGTTCTGTGAGTCTGCTGCTGTTTTGTTCCTTCAGTTTTTCTTTGTTCTTATACTCCACAGATGAGTGAAATCATTTGGTACTTGTCTTTCTCCGCCTGGCTTATTTCACTGAGCATAATACCCTCTAGCTCCATCCATGTTGTTCCAAATGGTAGGATTGGTTTTCTTCTTATGGCTGAGTAATATTCCATTGTGTATATGTACCACATCTTCTTTATCCATTCATCTACTGATGGACACTCAGGTTGCTTCCATTTCTTGGCTATTGTAAATAGTGCTGCAAAAAACATAGGGGTGCATCTGTCTTTTTCAAACATGAGTGCTGCCTCCTTAGGGTAAATTCCTAGAAGTGGAATTCCTGGGTCAAATGGTAAGTCTATTTTGAGCATTTTGAGGAACCTCCATATTGCTTTCCATAATGGTTGAACATTCTCACCAGCAGTGTAGGAGGATTCCCCTTTCTCCAAAACCTCGCCAACATTTGTTGTTGTTTGTCTTTTGGATGGCAGCCATCCTTACTGGTGTGAGGTGATATCTCACTGTGGTTTTAATTTGCATTTCCCTGATAACTAGTGATGTGGAGTATCTTTTCATGTGTCTGTTGGCCATCTGAATTTCTTCTTTGGAGAACTGTCTGTTCAGCTCCTCTGCCCATTTTTAATTGGATTATTTGCTTTTTGTTTGTTGAGGTTTGTGAGCTCTTTATATATTTTAGATGTCAATCCTTTATCAGATCTATCATTTATGAATATATTCTCCCATACTGTAGGGTACCTTTTTGTTCTATTGATGGTGTCCTTTGCTGTACAGAAGCTTTTCAGCTTAATATAGTCCCACTTGTTCATTTTTGCTTTTGTTTTCCTTGCTCGGGGAGATATATTCATGTAGAAGTCACTCATGTTTATGTCCAAGACATTTTGCCTATGTTTTTTTCTGAGAGATTTATGGTTTCATGACTTACATTCAGTTCTTTGATCCATTTTGAATTTACTTTTGTGTATGGGGTTAGACAGTGATCCAGTTTCATTCTCTTACATGTAGCTGTCCAGTTCTGCCAGCACCATCTGTTGAAGAGATTGTCATTTCCCCATTGTATGTCCATGGATCCTTTATCAAATATTAATTGAGCATGTATGTTTGGGTTAATGTCTGGAGTCTCTAATCTGTTCCACTGGTCTGTGGCTCTGTTCTTGTGCCAGTACCAAACTGTCTTGATTACTGTGGCTTTGTAGTAGAGCTTGAAGTTGGGGAGTGAGATCCCTGCCACTTTATTCGTCTTTCTCAGGATTGTTTTGGCTATTCGGAGTCTTGGTGTTTCCATATGAATTTTTGAACTATTTGTTCCAGGTCGTTGAAGAATGTTGTTGGTAATTTGATAGGGAAACAGCATAACTTGCAAAGCAAGAATAGAGCAAAGGTATCATAACTCCCAGGACAATTTCTCAAGTCCCACTCATGCCATGTGTGGGGTATGTATGATCATGAACAAGTGAGTGCATGTATATGGCCCAAGGAATCCATCACTCTCTGTTGCTTCACCTCTTTATGCTCCACTAAGCAGGTGTATATGACTAGCACTTACACAAGCTTCTCAAGGATATGTAACTATAACTCATTTTCTCATGCAGCTACATGATTTGAAAACTACACATCACACAAAAACAATCTTAACAAGAAATTATACATGATTAGTCTGGAATACTGTTCCCTCAGGTTATCGTTTATCTTGGATCTAGCATGAGCAGTCACCCAATAATTGTTTGAGTTAATTTTGCAAATAGAATTAACAAAATCATCACATATGTCTGGGCATACTGTGCAGTTTCTAGTCCTTATCCTTTTCTTAAAACAACCATATTTAGGTATATACCTAAAAGGATTGCTGCATTATGTGGTAGCTCTATTTTAAATATTGAGGCAACTCCATACTGTTTTCCCTATCATCTGTACCATTTTATATTCCCCAAAGTGTACAAGGACTCCAATTTCTCTACATCCCCACCAACACTGGTTATCTTTTCTTTTTCTTTTTAATAATAACTGTCCAACTGGTGTGAAGTGTTAGCTTATTGTGGTTTTGATATAAATTTCTATGATGATTAATGATGTTGAGCACTTTTTCACATAAGTGTTTGCTATTTGTGTGTCTTTTTCAGAGAAACATTTATTTTTGTCCAGTTTTCAATTGGGTTATTTGTTTTTGTTTTACTTTTTCCTTTTGAGTTGTATGGGCTCCTTCTATGTTTTAGATATTAACCCCTTATCAGAGAGATCGTGTGCAAATACTGTCTCTCATTATGCACATCGCCTTTTCATTTTGTTGACTCTATCCTTTGCTGTGCAAAAGTTTTTACTCTGATGTAACCTCCCCTGTCTTTATTTGCTCTAGTTGTTTATGCTTTTGGTACAAACCCTAAAGAATTGAAAAGAGAATCACGAAGAGATACTTGCATTCCCATGTTCATTGCAGCATTATACATGATAGTCGAGTTATGGAAACAACTGAATGTCTATAAATAGGTGAATAGACAAAGAAAGGTTGATACCTACAAACAGTGAATTCAGTCTTAAAAAATAGAAGGAAATCCTGCCATTTGTGACATAGATAAACCTGAAGGACATTATACTAAATGAAATATGCCAGTAGAAAGGACGAATGTTGTATGATTCCACTCATATGTGGTACCTAAAATAGATTCATAGAAATAGAGAATAGAATACTGGCTGCTGGAAGCTAGGGAAAATGAGAAGTTGTTTAGTGAGTATAAAGTTTCATTTATGCAAATGAAATAGTTCTAGAGATCTGCTGTACAGCACAGTGGCTATGGTAAAAATACTATATTGTTTACTTAAAACTTTAAGAGGGGTAGATAACAAGTTAAGAATTATTACTGGGGCTCTCTTGTCCCCTCCTGGCATGAGCCAGAAGCTCTATTCTCTCACTTTATTTCTAAATAAAAGCCTGTACCTTGCTCTTCTAAAAAAAAAAAATTATTACCACACACACACACAAATTAAACAAAGGAAGATAAGGACTTGAAATAGGTAAATCACTATTGAAAATAAAGATTTTATTGCATTTTCTGACTTTAATATCTAGTAAAAAATCTACAATAATCAAGAGAGTATCACAGTGGCATAAGAATATAGATATAGAGCTATACAACAATAGAGAGGCTAGAAATAGACCAATATATACATATGGCAATTTGATTTTCCTCAAAGTTTCCAAAGAACTTCAACTGGAAAAAAAATTATTTAGAAAAAACTGTTCTTGAACAACTATAAAAACATAGGGAAAAAAGAATCTTGGCTCCTAATACTCATCATATCAAAAATTGATTTATGAATGATCAGAAGCTTAATTAGAAAAGCTAAAATCATGAAGCCTTAAAAAAGAAAACTTAGAAAGATATTTTGGGATCCTTGTGGTAGCACAATACTTTTGAAACAAAAAGCACTAATTTAAAATGAATGAAAGTAACAGTTTTAGAAGAGCTAAAAATTTCTCTATATCAAAAATATATCACTTAGACAATGAAAGAACAAGCCACAGACTTAGAGAAAATGTTGGTAGTGCATTTTTCAGACAAAAAATAATATCCAGAATATATTAAAAGAAAAAACACTAGAGATAAATAACTAAAACGACGTAATAAAAACGGGTGAAAATTTGGACATGTATTTGACTATAAAGATATTCAAACTAACAGTCCTTGACAAGGTTCTCAACATCATCAGTCACCATGGAATTGCCATGTCAAATCACAGTGAAATATGATCATTATTCTCTAGAATGACTAAAATTAACAACAATTGACATCACAAAAATTTGGCAAGGATGTGGAACGATTGGAATTCTCATACATGGTTCATTGAGATATAAAACAACCACTTCGGAAAAGAGTTCAACATTTTCTTACAATTTCTTATGCCTGTTATCTTAGGTATTTATCAAAGAGAAATAAAAGCATATGCTCAAAAAAGATTTGTATAAAAATGTTCATAGTAGCTTCATTTATAATACCCATATTTGGAATAACTAACAGAGAAAAGGATAAACTGATTGTACAATACCACTCAGCTATAGAAAGGAATAATGAGCTACTGACCCAGGCAGCAGTATGAACAAATCTCACAAAGACAGTGTTGAGCTCAGCCCAAAGAGTTATACAACATGATTCTATTCAAATACAATTTAAGAAAATACAAATGTACATGCTATTTAAAATTAAAACAATTTGCCTTGGGGAGCAGATGTGGTATTGACTGGAAATGGGCATGAGAGAACTTTCTGGGGTGTTGGAAATGTCCTTTATCTTGACTGTAAAAGTGGTTACTTCAGTTTATATTCCTCAAGTCTTAAACTCTACAGATAAGACTTGGACATTTCATTGCACACAAATTATGCCTCAGTATTAAAAAAAAAGCATCAGAAGAATTGAGGGACTAAATGCAACATGTGTATTAGAAAAATAGACAAAAAGGAATAAACAGCCATAATTGTCTCTAAAATATATGTGAAGTTATATGTAAAGTTACTCAACTTCACTTATACTAAGATAAATGTAAATTAGAACTACTTTGAGATAGATTTTTTTTCACCTTTTCATTGGCAAAATTCCAAAAGCTTGATTAAACAAGGAAACACTGCCAAGGATGTGAAGACCCTTTCACGGATTGCAAGTAAACAGTGGTACCATCCCTGTGGAGATGATTTGGAAAAATTACATGCTGAACCACTGTGTAGTATACTTGAAACCAACATGATTGTATATCAACAATGCTTCAGTAAAAAATAAATTAAAGCATAGTGGTGCAAGCCTACTTGGAAATGATTAAAACCGTAAGTCAAATTATGGTTACATAGTTTAAGTTTTATGGGCAAAGATGAGTATTGTTGTTTAAATATGCATATCATCAAATACGACAGACATCTAATATATTTGGTTATTCAGCAAGAGCTAAAATTATTTAAATTCTATCCTATGCCTCTTTTTGCTTAAAATACATCGTCTTCCTATTGTAAATTCAAAAAATTCAGACTTTTTACCAGCTCTCACAAGGCTCTGCTTGGACTAGCTCTTCCCGCTTCCCCCCTTTTCCTGCTGTGTGCACACCATCCTCTGTAACCTAGTACCCATATCAAGCTCTTTCCTGTTTCAGAGCCTCTGTGCTTTTTGACACTTCAGTGGTTTCCTTCCAGTTTCTTTTTATGACTTCTTTTTTATCACGTTAGTTGAAAAGTTATACATTTCTGACAACCTCACATTCTCAATTGCTTTATTCCCTCTCATAGACTATTATTTTTTCTTCAGAAAAGTTAAAAAATTGTTAATATTTACTGTGCTTGTTCACTTGTTTAGTGTCTGTTTTTTCCGTTAGACTGTGAGTTCCATTCTCCTTACAGATTGTTGTACTCACCATTATTTCCCTAGGACTTAGTATGGTACATAGCACATATTGAGGGTATTAATATAGATCATTAAAATACGGTAATAAATTAGTGTTAGTTATTATTTAATCATGATATAAATAATTGCTTTATTATTTAAAGCAATTTTATTAAATATATAAAATTTTACTTCATTACTCATATACTGAGCATAGATATTTGGTGGATGCTGCGAATTACAAAGGTTTATTTAATGTGCAGCAGATACTTCCAACTTGAATGCCTGTCCAGAAGATCATGGCAAGCCACCACTATCTGCTTTGTATAAAGAATGCAGACACTTCTTATGGAAGGGATGAGATAGCAGAACTGGCCTTAGGTTAAGGTACCATCAACTACACATGCTTAGTAAAAATCAAAGCCTCTCATCATATACAAAAATATCAATTTACTTCCTATGATGTACACCTGAAACTAATAGGATATTGTGTGTCAGTTCTACTTCAATTAAGAAACAGGACCCAGTGGTCAGAAGGAAAGAATTCTTAATAAAGCTGATTCAGGGGTTAGCTTCTTTTCTTCAGAAGGGGTAAATCAGGGTGTTTCTCATTTAAATTTGTCATTAGTCCAATATTATGAACTCATATCTGGATTCTGGAAAGAGAAAGACAGGTGCAACAAGTTAAAATAAGATGGAACTCTTCCAACTTTGGGCGACAATACGAGAGGATAGTAGCAAGACTGGAAAAGGCAGAGGACACCTTTTTGCTTCTGTTGAATGTGGGCTAAGGTGCAGAGGGCCTTGGCAGGTAGATGGGCAGAAAACACATTCTGTGTTGATAATATGCATACTGACCATCAGAGGAAGATAAGAAGTTTAAATCTTCTTCTCATGGCACTTACTAGAAACCCCCTATAGGGTCCAGAAGGAAAGAAAGAAGACTTTGAGAGAGACTAGTATTTGTAATAGTGGATATGAAAAGAGGAATTTTGCTTATCACCAGTTGACTCTATTTTCACTTGTAGACCAGTATAAGCCAGGATTACACACAGCCTCCAGTTTCAAGGAGTTTACAGACTAATTTATCTACCAGTTTATTATAGACATTTTGAAATAAAAAATGTACAGGTTTCTGGAGAGCCCTCAAGTGTTCCTATGTTAGGTATTTAGAGAAAGTAAATGAAAAAAGAATGCGTGATAAATAAGGCACTACTGGAAAATTTAAAATACAAACCATTATCCTAAAAGGGTATGGAGAAGTACTTTGGAGAAGCAAAATTTTTTAAATAACTCAAATAAAAGACTATAATAGAAGGTCATCATTTGTATCAAAGAAGATAGAAAATGTCTTATTGGCTTATTGAATTCCTTGTAGCTGCCAGAATTTTTACTAGAAAGTAAAAGGAATAATTTTTTTTACAAGAGCACCTCATCAATCAGAATCAGTAAAGATCACTTAGAAACATGCTGCCCTTCAGCTTGAAAAGAGATTAAATAAAATAGTATGATGCAGAAAAGACTCACTATTTAAAAAATGTCAGTTAATTTTGATAACATATTTTATTATTTTCACCTACTCATTGATAAGTTTCCTAACCTATAAAATCCTTTAATTGCCTCAATGACTTTTGTTATATGAACTTTTAACTTGCAGGGAATTATATGTAGTATGGGATTGTCAGCAAACTTAATAACACTTATATGTTATATTCTTAAAGTAATTGAATTTCACATTATAAATTGGCGAAGGCAAACATGTTTAAAAATATGTTTCCAATTTTTTTTCTGTAAATATACACATACAGGTTCATGGTCTGCAGCATAAATCCTTGCATTCACTTAACAATATTTTAATAATTTCTACACATCTCAGTCATCTCTAGAAGTTAAATAAGATGGCATTCTAGGAGAAACACTAAAGATGCTCTTTCTATACTAAAATTCTTAAGCACCCAATTCTTTGTCCTCATGGTAATTTTATTAATTACAACTTTATTTCTTTTTGCAGTGTTTGAGATTGTTGAAATCATTTTTTTAAAATCAGGAGGTGCCTGAAGTGATACTATTTGTTTTCTGTGAAACATGGTTAGTATCACCTTATTGTTTTATTAAGTGTATATTTATAACCTTTAGAAGCAAATGTACTCTATCCACATGGCTAGCGTTTATTGTTTTATGTTCTGCACGCAAAGCTGCTTTTCTTAATAATAAGAAACAGCTGTTGTAAGCACAACAATGAATGCAATGGGTCATACATGCCTAAATTAGACACAAAGGGAGCCAAGCAGGGCTAAACTCTTTAATTCTGTTTCACTCTTCCATGATTGATGCACTCTAAAAAGAGCAGTTATACACTGTATTGAGATTTAACAGATGCTAAAAGGAGCCTGTTCCAGTGTACATTTGTTAGGCAGCTGTTTTACACCAGCAATGATTACAATAGGGAATCAATGTTTTCATGACAGTAAGACTGACAGAACTTACATACAGCAAAACTAAGGTAAAATAGCGGAAAATGTTAGTGCAGTCTGCAAATGTAATCAATCATTTCTATGGTATTTATGTATGTGCATATGAATGCACAAAGTTAGATATCAGACTTTAATTTGTTTTTAGTATCAATTTACATATATATGTACCACTCATTAAATCTAAAGCTCAATTCTTTGCATAATGATAACTGTTACTGAACTAATGTAGGGTGGTGGTTATAAGACATATGGAGCTATGTATATTTTGAGGAAAAAATAAAAATAAACATATAATTTATGGCATGTGTTAGATAAGGATAACCAAAAATTTGCTCTCTTTTAACCTCTGTTTTCATGGATTTAAAACTCATCCATTTATTATGCATTTCATATTTTAAACTTTAAATGTTCATATTAAGAATAATCTGACATAAAATGAAGTCATTTATGATGCATATATCTATTTTGGAAAGAGGCAAAAGTGCATATAAAATAATGTCAACAAAGGATTTATACACTATTATTTCCAAGAATTTACTGTTAAGAATATAGAAGCTTTTTTAAAGTTTTGCTATTATGAATAATATTGCAGTAACCATGAGAGTGCACATATATTTTAAGATTCTACTTTAGGATAAATATCCAGAACTGTGTTTGCTGGATCATATAGTAGTTCTATTTTAATTTTTTAGGAATCTCCATACATTTTCCATCGTGGCTGCACCATTTCACATTCCCACAAACAGTGCACAAGGCTTCCAATTTCTCTACATCCTCACCACCATTCTTTTATTTTCTAAAGGTTCTGATAATAGCCATCCTAACAGGTGTGAGAGGATATAGTATTGTAGTTTGATTTGCATTTCCCCGATGATTCGGATGTTGATCGTCTTTTTATATACCTGTTGGCCATTTGTATGTCCATTAATGAATGAATGGATACAAAAAATATGATATATATATATAATGGTATAATATTAGTTTATTTATAAAAGAAGGAAATTCTGTCATATGCTGCAACATGGATAAAACTGTGAGGATATTATGTTAAGTGAAATCCAATGGCTAATGCATAATTCCACTTATATAAGGTATCTAAAGCAGTCAAACTCATAGAATCAGAGGGTAGAATAGTTATTTGCAGAGGCTTGGGAGTTTAAAGGGCTGCTGTTTAGTGGGTATAGGGTTTCTGTCAAACCATGATGGAAAAGTTCTAGAAATCTGTATAATATATAGTGCAAAATACTGTACTGTACACTTAAATGTTTGAAAAAAGGTAGACTTCATGCTATATGTGCTTTTACCAAAAAATATTAGAACACAGAAAAAGAACAGTTTTGCACATCTTTACATTCATGTAATCGATTATTGACACTTAATTCTTTTAGTTTTACAAACATTTTTCAAATGTGTATTTCATAAGGAATATTAGTCTGCTTAGGTAGCCACAACAAAAGACAGCAGACTGGCTGGCCTTAAACTTTTTTTTTTTGTTTACCATTCTGGAGACTTCTAGACTTCAGAGGTTCTGGTAAATTTGTTATCTAGGGAGAGCTCTCTTCCTTGCTTTTGTTCCAAAAGTCACTGAGGTATATTTAGTTTTCTTCCATAATTTCATTTCTGTTATTCAAGTTAATGACTTTCAATAATCCATATTCAAATATGCTACTTTTTCTCTTACTTCCAATCTTTCGTTAAACCCATCACAACAAATTTTTACTCTATTAACCATTGTACTTCTCAGGTCAAGAATTTTCAATGATTTTTTGTTTGTTTCAGTTTTCTTTCACTGCTGAGATTCCCCAAACGTTTTCTTAATATGTCCTTTAAGTTTTGTATGCACTTTCAATAACTGAGTTAAAATATCTTACTAGCTATTTATACATCTGATTCATCTTGGTGTCAGTTTATGTCTATCATATCTGATTATCATATTTTTCCATTTCTATGCATGTTTAGCAATTTTTTTACTCTCTGTTTGACATGGTGTATGTTAGGTTGTAGGCTGGTAGACTATGTGGCCTTTCTTTAAAAACTATTACATTTTTATGCTGACATACTTGTTAATTTACTCTTGTTAGGAGGAACTTCCACATTTTCTTTCTCCAATTTAAAAAAGAAATTATTTTTAAATTTCATATATATACTTGTTATAAATTTATAGTTTGTGACTATATAAAATGTATAGTTTGGTCAAGAAAACAATGAATACACTAGGTAGGTATCATGCCAGAGGGGAATTTCAGCTGCAGACAACTTTGCTCTGGATTTGATGAGACTGAATAATGACAACAGAATGTTAGGGGTAAAAGTCTTATTACCAAGCTTTATTTTCCTGGCAATAGATTGAGTGCCAGAATCACATCCACTTCCAGCATGTCTCCAATCCATCTCTGTCTTCATACCAGCCATTCAGAGCACTGGGTGTAGGTCTTTATATAGCAACACAGACAATAATGGATCATTGCCAACACACGTGTAAGCATGTGCCTATGCAGTAGATCAACTACATCATTGCACGTTCTCAGTGGGCAAGTAGGTTAGGGTCAGATGAGGATCCTGGACATAGGAACTTCCGTTTTCCCTACATTCCACCCCTCTAGGATTCTTGCCTCATAATTCTTGGGCCCTTAATCTTCTGCAATGGTTCCTGTGTGGGAAAGCTGAAATATTGTAACCATATTCCACAACAGCAACAGAGGCTACAATAACATACAGATAATAACAAAATTATGATACAGATAATAACAAAAATTATGATAGTAATAGTCATCCTCAAGCCTGAGGAGATCAATTGCCACTAATGGCTGAAGCCATCTGTGTACCATACATCTTCAGATATAGTGGTTCTTCACTCCTAATTAGGCCTCTCTGCTACTAAAGGCTCAAAGGCAAATCCATTCTGCTTTTCACTGGTATATGTCACTGCCCCCAGTAAGTGTTGGAATTCTCCACTCAAGGTGCTAGTAGAGAGGGTGCTATGCTACTGTAGGTATGCACCCTACTTGGCCAGTGTAGGAATCTGTGCCATGCCACTTTGTGATATTTGGATCTAGTCTTATACCCACCCTGTGATGGCATAGGTGATTCTAACTTGTATCAGAGTTATTACAGTGATGTACTCTGTAGCCATCAAGGCATGGTACGTGGCAGCCATTTATTTCTCTATTACAGTGTACCACACTTCTGCTCCTTTCCAGAGTTGTGACTGGGACCCAATAGGTAGGGAGATTTGTTTAAGCCACTGCCAGAGACCTCAGCCATAACCATCTTCAGTCACATGAACATCCAGCTCACAGGGCCTTGATGGGTCTGTCACACTCAAAGCCTGTATGGCCTTGACTGCCCATTTTGCAATTGCAAAAGTATATTTACATGTCTCATCCCAGTCCCACCTGATGCCCTTTTGTACCAAACAGTATAAGGGCTTCAGAATTTGTGCCAAGTGTGGGATAAACACTCTGTAGTACCTCAAAGACCCAAAAACTCCTGCAATAGTTCCATGTTGTAGGGTAGGGGTAAGAAAGGCCTGGACTTTATCTATGACTTCTTCTGGAATAACTTTGGTCTTACCCAAACAGATAATCCCCAGGAATTTGAGTGACAAACCAGGTCTCTGATCTTTGGTGCTGTTCACAGCCCATCCTTTCTCCTATAGATGTGGCAGTAGTCTAGGTGTTGCACCTTTTAAATCAGCAAGAGAATCAGACATGAGCATTATAACATCAATATAATGGTACAGTAGTGCCATTTGCTGTTTCTCCCTTGAGGCCAATTCCTGAGCTACCAGTCCATGACAGATGGTGGGGCTGTGGTGCTACCCCCGTGGGAGGATGGTGAATGTCCATTGCCATCATTCCCACATGAAGGCAAATTGTTCCTGACTTTTCTGTGCTATGTCAATAGAGAAGAAAGTATTAGCAAGATCTACACCATAATGATATGTCCCAGGTTCCTGACTGAGGGTGTCCATAAGTGCTGTAATAGAAGGGAAGGCATCGTGCTGTATGACTTTATTCAGATTTCTGTATTCCGTGGTTATATTCCAGGAGCCATCCAGCTTTTTTATTAGCTACACTGAATAATTTAAAAAGCTATGGATGGGCCTTATAATACCCATCCTCTGAAGTTCCTGAAGGGTTTCTCCAATTTCTTTATACCTTCCAGGTAATTTGTACTGCCTTTTATTAGTCATTTGCTGAGGTACAGGCAAAGCTACAAGTGGGTGCTTAGCATGTGCCTTCAGAGCTGCCTTGAGTCTGAAACCATAGGCCCTGCATGATAGCTGTCCCCAGAATACATTCAGGGATGGAAGAGATATACAGAGTTTACTTCTTCTTAGGGTAGATGCCTTATTCCCAATGGGACTTGGGCTTATTATACTCTGATAGCCTTACCCCCATATCTATCTATAAGAGTGGAGGTCCAAGGAAACTGCTCAGGGCTGCCATTTGGCTTGTGTGTCGGTACACATTGCACATTCACTGGAGACCAATGAATTGATATTTCAACATGGGGCCTCCAGTTTCCATCTGGTCCCCAAAGGTGGGTGCCTTGACCTTCTCCTCAGTCAAACCATATCACCCAATCTTCTTCCTGTGTGGGTTCAGTGAGGTCAGATCACTCTCCGGCATTCTTGTGGTCCTTGTGGCTTTGTCTCCAGCTTCCATTTCTTGGTCCTCTTCTTAGCCAATGGCCAAAACCACTGCTGTGGCTTCAACTGTTGTTACAGTTCCAGTAAGATTTTGTTTTGCTTTTCCATCCAATTTTTCTTTTCCTTCTCCTGCCATTACCAGATCAACACACATCTGGGTCCTCGTGACCTTCACAGGTCCCTTTAAGCCATTATCTCAGTAGCTGACCACACTCCCTTCCATCCCACATTGCCACAGACTTCCTGAAATCTGCCACAGTATGGGTAACCTCATTTATGGGTTGCCCTAAGTGAGGAGCAAGAATGATCACTAAGGGCCCAAAGAGGGATGGGGGAGCTGTTTGCAGCACCATATTCCTCATCCCTGCAGTAAACACCTCCTCATCCAGGCCATAGTTTCCTAGGTTATAAATGGCACTTTTCATGCCCAATTCCTGGGACAACCTGTTTGAGCTCAACATACCTCTGCCATCTAGTGGAGGGAGATGGTAAATCAACCTGCCATATCATGTGATGTGCAGCCATTACCCACTCAGGAAGTGAATGAGGTTGTGGTGCATATTCTGCATCTGCTGCCACAGGCAGAATGAGTTGTCAGGGAATCTAGCTTTCTAATCTCTCATCCAGACAGGATGATACTAGCCACCTCTACATCCCAAAGGTGCAGGAGCTTCCTGATGCTGACTTTAGTGGTCTGCCTGTGTATTGGAGCAGAACATGGAGTGCTCCAGGACCTGGGGAGAGGGCTGCAGCTCCCCTGGAGGAACACGTGGCTGCACATCTTTATTTTCTTGGCTACAGTCACACAGGATTTCAATAGAGGAGGGTTTGGTACATCTGGCACCACCTCCACCTCAGAGCATCTCCTCTACTATATCCTTTACCTCCTCCACAGTGCCTCACAGCAACGCTATCTCAATCCTCAGTAAACCTCTTACCACCTCCACAGGAGCTCGCAGCTCTCATTCTCATGCTGCCTCTTCTCGTGCTTCTCACAGGAATATGTCCTTCTCCTTTATGGCCTTTTTTGAACACTGTGAAATAGCCAACCCATGGCTCCTGTTGCCACATGGGCAGTCTGTTTCTATAAGGATTTCTCTCTTTTGTAGAGGGCCTCCACCACTGGAGGCATCACCTCCACCTCCCCTGAATTCTGGGGAGAGGCCCACTCCTCTAGGAGGATCTCCGTCTCAGACCACATGCCCAATGGGAGATATTTGAGTGCCTTTTCCATAGGGGCAGGCTGCTGAAGCACCCCTTCCATGAGGGCAGCTTATGCCATTTTTTCAGTCTGCAGCAAATCCTGTTGACTATGCCAAAAATGTCATGCCAGAAGGGGATTTCCGGCTATGGATAAATTCACTCTGGATTTTGTGAGACTGAATAATGACAAGGGAATGTTGGGGTAAAGGGTCTTATACCAAGCTTTTTCTCCTGGCAGTGGGTCAAGTGCTAGAATTATATCTGCATTTCACAAGTCTCCAATCCATCTCTCCATCTCTGTCTCCACACCAGCCACCCAGAGCACTAGGTGTAGGTCTTATATAGCAACACAGACAATAATGGCTCATTGCCAACACGTGTGTAAGCATGTGCCTATGCAGTAGGCCAATTACATCATTGCACATGCTCAGTGGATAAGTAGATTAGGGTCAGGTGAGGATCCTCACCATAGGAACTTCCATTTTCCCTGCAGTAGGTATATTAGGTAGGAAATGATTTAATGGAAATTATTATTTACTTACAAACTGTTAAGAGGACTAAAGGAGGAAAAGCCAAATAAAATGCTGTGAACTCTCAGCTTTATTGATGTGGTATCAGAGAGATACCACAGCTCCCCAAGTGGCAGATTTTCCCAGCTATTAAAGGGCAAAGTTAGGCTTTTCATAGAGGATATTTGCAGAGCTTTTCAAGATAATATGCTTATGTTATGCTTCTGGAGAAACGCTAATATCTTCCAAAGAGCAAATGAATGGCTGACATAGAAACTGGCACTGGAAAACTGCTAGGGAAAAGATTTTGTAAACAGTAATTATCATGCTTCTTGACTCTGTTCAGTATATCATCTATCATATTCCTTATAATATTATAATTGAGTCTACCCATGACTAACTAATTATATACATAATGTTTTGTTTTAGCTTTTTTTATTTTTCCCTATTTGATTGGTCTATGCATTTTATTCTGTTTATATTGCTGCTAGTTGAAAAATGTTGCATTCTTGTTGTCTGAGATAGTGTTCTATGTTTAGGATACACTCAGTTTACCTCTTTTTTTTTCTCAGTTAGTTTTGTCTATGTATTGAGGTGGATTCTCTTTAAGTGTTAGAACAGTCTAAAGTAGACAAGTCATGGAAAATTTATGTAGAAGGAAAATTTAGGGGGAAAGTGCAAGAAGCTGGTTAATATAACCATGACCGTATGGACCATATGTCATCTCTTTTACAACCTGGGATAACACAATTATTAGCACATAGTAGGAAGTAAAGAAATATATATTGCATGATGTATGAATTAAAAAGTAAAGAATGAATGAATAATTGATATAAACAACTGTCACAAACTCTTTTTGGAAAGAAGGATTCTTGCCCTTACTTTTTAATCCTATTAACTGAAACTGACACCTGAAAAAATTACTACTTCAGTCTTTCCCTCTCCCCTCCCTGTAAGTATAGAGGCAAAATTTGGGGTATAGGAGCAATGAAGACTTCCTAAATACAAGGGGATTATTAATAATTTATTAAACTATTAAATTACATATATACTTTTCATTTGGTCTCTTGCTCTTAGATATTCCAGATACCTGAATAGATATTCCAGAATTTAGTGATGGAGGGCATTAACAGAAAATCAAATCAAATTTAACCAAGGATGTGCAAGAACTATATGCTGCAAAATGTAAGACACTGAGAGAAGAAACTGAAGACAACACAAATAAATAGAAAAATGTACTGTGCTCATGGATTGGAAGAATTAATGTTGTTAAAATGTCCATACTACACAAAGCAATCTACATATTCAATGCAATCTCTATCAAAATATCAATGGCACTTTTCAAAGAATTAGGATATATAAACCTAAAATATTTATGGGACCCACAAAAGACCCTGAATAACCAAAGCAATCTTAAGAAGAACAATACTGGGAGTATTATGCACCCTGATACCAAACTATAACACAAAATTTTAGTAAGCGAAACAATATGGTGCTGGCAAAAGATAGAGACATAGGTCAATGGAGCAGAATAAAGAACTTAGAAATAAGCCCATGCTTATGGGTCAATTAATACACAACAAAGGAGCCAAGAATATACAGTGGGGAAAAGACACTAAATGTTATTGAAAAAATTGGATTTAAATGGATGACACTGGAATATTTTCATATACCATTTACAAAAATAAACTTGAACTGGATTAAAGATTTAAATGTAAAACCTGAAACTATAAAATTCCTAAGAGAAAACAGGTCATAAATGCTTGGCTATTGACCTTAGCAATATTATTCTGGATATGTCTCCCCAGATAAGAGAAACGGAAATGAGTAAAAATAAACAAATAGGACTACATCAAACAAACAAAAAAAACCTTTTATACAGTGAAGGAAATCATTAACAAAATGAAAAGGCAACCTACTGAATGGGAGAAGATACTTGAAAATGGTACATCCAATAAGGGGTTCATATCCAAAATATATAAAGAACTGATACAACTCAGCATGAAAAGAATAAATAAATAAAAATCTGATTAACAAAATAGGCAGAGGTGGGAGCCAAGATGGTGGCGTGAGTAGAGCAGTGGAAATCTCCTCCCAAAACCACATATATCAATGAAAATATAACAAAGACAACTCTTCCTAAAATAGAGACCAGAGGACACAGGACAACATCCAGACCACATCCACACCCGCGAGAACCCAGCGCCTCGTGAAGGGGGTAAGATACAAGCCCTGGATCGGCGGGACCCGAGCAGCCCTCCCCCCAGCTCCCTGCAGGAGGAGAGGAGTCAGAACGGGGAGAGAGAGGGAGCCCAGGACTGCTGAACACCCAGCCCCAGCCATCCGGACCAGAGTGCAGGCACAGTGAATGTGTGGGGTCCTGGATACTAGGGAAACAGGGCAGCAGGACCGGTGAGTGGGTGCCTGAGGCCGACATAGGAAAATAAAGAAATGGGAGTGGCCATTTTTTTTCCTCTTTTTTTTTTTTTGCGAGTGCTTTTTGGAAGTCTTAAAGGGACAGGGACCCCAATACTAGGGAAACAGGGCAGCAAGACCGGTGAGCAGGTGCCTGAGGCTGGCACCTGAAGACAAAGAAAATCGTGCATTTTTTAAAAATTATTTATTTATTAATTTATTTTTGTTGTTTTGGTTTGGCAAGTGCTTTTTGGAAGTCTTAAAGGGGCAGGGTGGGACACTTAGTATAGAGGCAGGGAATCTGGGGATCTCTGGGCACTCTAACCCCCTAGGCAGCAGGGAGCACAGGGGTGCCTTATGTACATAAATAGCCTCCCGGCCGCACACCCCCTAGTGGGGCTCCACCATTTTGGAGCAGCAACCTGAGCCAGGCCACGCACACAGCGACAGCAGAGATAAACTCCATAGCAGCTGGGCAGGAAGCAGAAGTCCTATCTGCCTGCCCCTGTCTGCACACAGCTGCTCAGAACAAGCCACTAGAGGTCGCTGTTCTCCCAGGAGAGGACGGCCACAAACCAAGAAGAAGGAAAGCTCGTCCAGCTGTCACTCATACCAGCTCTGCAAACTATCTCTATCACCATGAAAAGGCAAAACTACAGGCAGATGAAGATCACAGATTCAACCCCTGAGAAGGAGACAGACCTAAACAGTCTTTCTGAAAAAAAATTCAAAATAAAAATCACGAACATGCTGACGGAGATGCAAAGAAAAATGCAAGAGCAATGGGATGAAGTCTGGAGGGAGATCACAGATGTCAGGAAGGAGATCACAGAAGTGGAACAAACCCTGGAAGGATTTATAAGCAGAATGGATAAGATGCAAGAGGCCATTGAAGGAATAGAAACCAGAGAACAGGAACGTATAGAACGTGACATAGAGAGAGATAAAAGAATCTCCAGGAACGAAACAATACTAAGAGAACTGTGTGACCAATCCAAAAGGAACAATATTCGTTTTATAGGGGTACCAGAAGAAGAAAAGAGAGGAAAAGAGATAGAAAGTGTCTTTGAAGAAATAATTGCTGAAAACTTCCCCAAACTGGGGGAGGAAATAATCAAACAGACCACGGAAATACACAGAATTCCCAACAGAAAGGATCCAAGGAGGACAACACCAAGACACATAAAAATTAAAATGGCTAGGATCAAGGACAAGGAAATAGTTTTAAAGGCAGCTAGAGAGAAAATGGTCACCTATAAAGGAAAACCCATCAGGCTATCATCAAACTTCTCGACAGAAACCCTACAGGCCAGAAGAGAATGGCATGATATATTTAATGCAATGAAACAAAAGGGCCTTGAACCAAGGATACTGTATCCAGCACGACTATCATTTAACTATGATGGTGGGATTAAACAATTCCCAGAAAAGCAAAAGCTGAGGGAATTTGCTTTGCACAAACCACCTCTACAGGGCATCTTACAGGGAGTGCTCTAGATGGGAGCACTCCTAAAAAGAGCACAGAACAAAAGACCCACAGTATGAAGAAAGGAGGAAGAGGAATAAGAAGGGAGAGAAGAAAAGAATCTCCAGACACTGTATATAACAGCTCAATAAGCAAGCTAAGTTAGGCAGTAAGATACTAAAGAGGCTAACATTGAAACTTTGGTAAAAACCAATTTAAAGCCTGCAATGGCAATAAGTACATATCTCTCAATAGTCACCCTAAATGTAAATGGACTTAATGCACAAATCAAAAGACACACAGTAATAGAATGGATAAGAAAGCAAGACCCATATATATGCTGCTTACAAGAAACTCACCTCAAACCCAAAGACATGCACAGACTAAAAGTCAAGGGATGGAAAAACATATTTCAGGCAAACAACAGCAAGAAGAAAACAGTGGTTGCAGTACTAATATCAGACAAAATAGACTTCAAAACAAAGAAAGTAACAAGAGATAAAGAAGGACACTACATAATGATAAAGGGCTCAGTCCAACAAGAGGATATAACCATTCTGAATATATATGCACTCAACACAGGAGCACCAGCATATGTGAAACAAATACTAACAGAACTAAAGAGGGAAATAGACTGCAATGCATTCATTTTAGGAGACTTCAACACACCACTCACCCCAAAGGATAGATCCACTGGGCAGAAAATAAGTAAAGACACACAGGCACTGAACAACACACTAGAACAGATGGACCTAATAGACATCTATAGAACTCTACATCCAAAAGCAACAGGATACACATTCTTCTCAAGTGCACATGGAACATTCTCCAGAATAGACTACATACTAGGCCACAAAAAGAGCCTCAGTAAATTCCAAAATATTGAAATTCTACCAACCAACTTTTCAGACCACAAAGGTATAAAACTAGAAATAAATTCTACAAAGAAAACAAAAAGGCTCACAAACACATGGAGGCTTAACAACATGCTTCTAAATAATCAATTGATGAACGAACAAATCAAAATAGAGATCAAGGACTGTATAGAAACAAATGACAACAACACAAAGCCCCAACTTCTGTGAGATACAGCGAAAGCAGTCTTAAAAGGAAAGTATATAGTGGTCCAGGCACACTTAAAGAAGGAAGAACAATTCCAAATGAGTAGTCTAACATCACAATTATCGAAACTGGAAAAAGAAGAACAAATGAGGCCTAAAGTCAGTAGAAGGAGGGACATAATAAAGATCAGAAAAGAAATAAACAAAATTAAGAAGAATAAAACAATAGCAAAAATCAATAAAACCAAAAGCTGGTTCTTTGAGAAAATAAACAAAATAGATAAGCCTCTAGCCAAACTTAATAAGAGAATAAGAGAATCAACACAAATCAACAGAATCAGAAATGAGAACGGAAATATCACGACAGACTCTACAGAAATACAAAGAATTATTAAAGACTACTATTAAAACCTACATGCCAACAAGCTGGAAAACATAGAAGAAATGGACAACTTCCTAGAAAAATACAACCTTCTAAGACTGACCAAGGAAGAAACACAAAATCTAAACAAACAAATTATAAGCAAAGAAATTGAAACAGTAATTAAAAAACTACCCAAGAACAAAGCACCCAGGCTGGACGGATTTACCTCAGAATTGTATCAGACACACGGAGAAGATATAATTCCCATTCTACTTAAAGTTTTCCAAAAAATAGAAGAGGAGGGAATACCCCTAAACTCATTCTATGAAGGCAACATCACCCTAATACCAAAACCAGGCAAACACCCCACCAAAAAAGAAAATTACAGACCAATATCCCTGATGAATGTAAATGCAAAAACACTCAACAAAATGTTAGCAAACAGAATTCAAAAATATATCAAAAGGATCATACACCATGACCAAGTGGAATTCATCCAAGGGATGCAAGG
Source organism: Manis javanica (assembly GCF_040802235.1). Classification (NCBI taxonomy): domain Eukaryota; kingdom Metazoa; phylum Chordata; class Mammalia; order Pholidota; family Manidae; genus Manis; species Manis javanica. Next base: position 12,434,742 of record NC_133165.1, read on the forward strand.
ATGGTACAACATTCGAAAATCCATCAACATTATCCACCACATCAACAAAAAGAGAGACAAAAACCACATGATTTTCTCCATAGATGCTGAAAAAGCATTTGACAAAATTCAACATCCATTCATGATGAAAACTCTCAGCAAAATGGGTATAGAGGGCAAGTACCTCAACATAATAAAGGCCATATATGATAAACCCACAGCCAACATTATACTGAACAGCGAGAAGCTGAAAGCTTTTCCTCTGAGATCGAGAACAAGGCAGGGATACCCACTCTCCCCACTGTTATTTAACATAGTACTGGAGGTCCTAGCCAAGGCAATCAGACAAAACAAAGAAATACAAGGAATCCAGATTGGTGAAGAAGAAGTTAACCTGTCTCTGTTTGCAGATGACATGATATGGTACATGAAAATCTCTAAAGACACCAGTCCAAAACTGCTGGAACTGATATCGGAATACAGCAGAGTTGCAGGATACAAAATTAACACACAGAAATCTGTGGCTTTCTTATACACAAACAATTAACCAATAGAAAGAGAAATCAGGAAAAGAGTTCCATTCACAATTGCATCAAAAAGAATAAAATACCTATGAATAAACCTAACCAAAGAAGTGAAAGACCTATACCCTGAAAACTACAAGTCACTCTTAAGAGAAATTAAAGGGGACACTAACAAATTGAAACTCATCCCATGCTCATGGCTAGGAAGAATTAATACTGTCAAAATGGCCATCCTGCCCTAAGCAATATACAGATTTGATGCAGTCCCTATCAAATTACCAGCAACATTATTCAATGAACTGGAATAAATAATTCAAAAATTTATATGGAAACACCAAAGACCCCAAATAGACAAAGCAATCCTGAGAAAGAAGAATAAAGTAGGGGGGATCTCACTCCCCAACTTCAATTTCTACTACAAAGCCATAGCAATCAAGACAATTTGGCACTGGCAGAAGAACAGAACCACAGACCAGTGGAACAGATTGGAGACTCCAGATATTAACCCAAGCATATATAGTCAATTAATATTCGATAAAGGAGCCATGGACATACAATGGCGAAATGACAGTCTCTTCAACAGATGGTGCTGGCAAAACTGGACAGCTACATGTAAGAGAATGAAACTGGACCATTGTCTAATCCCATACACAAAAGTAAATTCAAAATGGATCAAATACCTGAATGTAAGTCACGAAACCATAAAACTCTTAGAAAAAAACATAGGCAAAAAACTTTTAGACATAAACATGAGTGACCTCTTCTTGAACATATCTCCCTGGGCAAGGAAAGAAAAGCTAAAATGAACAAGTGGGACTATATTAAGCTGAAAAGCTTCTGTACAGCAAAAGACACCATCAGTAGAACAATAAGGTACGCTACAGTATGGGAGAATATATTTGTAAATGGCAGATCCGATAAAGGCTTGACATCCAAAATATACAAAGAGCTCACACACCTCAACATCAAAAAAGAAATAATACAATTAAAAAATGGGCAGAGGAACTGAACAGACAGTTCTCCAAAAAAGAAATACAGACGGCCAACAGACACATGAAAAGATGATCCACATCACTAATCATCAGAGAAATGCAAATTAAAACCACAATGAGGTATCACCTCACACCAGTTAGGATGGCTACCATCCAAAAGACAAACAGCAACAAATGTTGGCGATGTTGTGGAGAAAGGGGAAACCCTCCTACACTGCTGGTGGGAATGTAAATTAGTTCAACCTTTGTGGAAAGCAGTATGGACGTTCCTCAAAATGCTCAAAATAGAATTACCATTTGACCCAGGAATTCCACTCCTAGGAATTTACCCTAAGAATGTAGCACTCATGTTTGAAAAAGACAGATGCACCCCTATGTTTATTGCAGCACTATTTACAATACCCAAGAATTGGAAGCAACCTGAGTGTCCATCAGTAGATGAATGGATAAAGAAGATGTGGTATACATATACATAATGGAATATTATTCAGCCATAAGAAGAAAACAAATCCTACCATTTGCAACAACATGGATAGAGCTAGAGGCTATTATGCTCAGTGAAATAAGCCAAGCGGAGAAAGAGAAATACCAAATGATTTCACTCATCTGTGGAGTATAAGAACAAAGGAAAAACTGAAGAAACAAAACAGCAGCAAAATCACAGAACCCAAGAATGGACTAACAGGTACCAAAGGGAAAAGGACTGGGGAGGATGGGTGGGTAGGGAGGGGTTAGGGATGGGAGAGAAGAGGGGGGTATTAAAATTAGCACGCAAGAGGGAGGGAGAAAGGGGAAGGCTGTACACCACAGAGAAGACAAGTAGTGATTCTACAACATTTTGCTATGCTGATGGACAGTGACAGTCAAGTGGTTTATAGGGGGGACCTGGTATAGGCGAGAGTCTAGTAAACATAATATTCTTCATGTAAGTGTAGATTAATGATAAAAGAAAGAAAGAAAGAAAAGGAGGATTACTCCCTAATAGGATAAAACTAACCGTAAATCAAGGATTAATGCATGCTTTAAATATCCTTAATTTTGATAACTTAAAGGGTGTCAGATGATCGGCTATGGAGGTACATTTTTCTGATAATATTCCTTTCTCTTAAAAAAAAAAGCAGTTCCTGTGTGGTGATCTCCAGTGAGTTCTACACAATGGTATAAAGGGCATATCAAAGTGTAGGCAAAGGGTCTGTTTGTGTTTATACAGAGGATCAAAGCCTAATTTGGCTACCCAGAAAATGAACTAAGATACGATATGAAGAAGAACTTCCAACATCAGCACTCTCTGGAAGAGTTATACCAGAAGATGATTGTCAAATACCTCAACGAAGATCCAGGTGATGCTGCAGTTGTAGCTGCATTCATCCCACCAGTTCCTGGACTTGCCATTGGAATGAAGAATGAGATACCTAAGCTGGCCTGTGCATACAGTAAAACAACAAATTTGACTGTATCTATACTGTTGGAACTCAACCAAGAATTAGGAGAAGTGCAAGTTGTAGCACTCCAAAACCTTACAACTACAGACTATCTACTGTTTAAAGAACATATGGGATGTGAACAGTCCCCAGGAATGGGTTGTTTTAATTTGTCTGATTTCTCTCAGAGTGTTCAAGTTCAGTTGGACAATATCCAACATATCATAGATAAGTTTTCACAAATGCCTAGGGTGCATAACTGGTTTTCTTGGTTTCACTGGAGATGACTGGTAACTATAGGTCTGCTTTGGTTATGTAACTGTATTCCTATTATGTTAATGTGTGTGCGCAATTTAATTAGCAGTTTAAAACCTATACATGCTGAAGTTACTCTACAAGAAGATATGTCAAAGAAATAATCAATCTTCCCATGTTTTCATCTGTCTGCTACTCCTATAGCTTTTCTTCTTCCTTCCTAATTACAACCCTTAAATAGAATTCGTGCCTCATATTGAATTTACCAAGTATCATAATTCTTCCAAGTGGTAAAGATACCTCAAGACAAATACTGGGCATAGAAGCCACAGGGCATAAATCTGCAAAGAAGTAAAAAGCTAACCTTTTCAACCAATATTGCCTCTCTCTCACTTACCAACTTTACATTTCCCTGTATGGCCCCGGAAGATGACTGGTTAGCCAGAGACGGGTAAGATTCCTCAAGGGAGGAACAACCTAAGACAGGCACAGTCGCAGGGGGGCCATCAGGTGAGAAATTGGGGATCATCAGAGGGGAGGCTTAGAACCTCACCCCCCCTGTTTTGAGAGAAATCTGCTGTATCCGTGGATGTTTTATTGCCCTTGTCCAGCTTGGATTAACACTTAGTCTACGGGCACACACCTGATCATTTTATTTAAAAATAATAATAATAATAATAATAATAATAATAATAATAATAATAAGGGAAAAATGTGGGATTCACATATAAATCAAGTATAAAAATCAAACGAATACTCATATTTGACCTGATTGTTTATAATTCATAATGTGTGATCAAAACTGAAAGTTTCTGTGATGACTGCCCTTGTACTGTTCACCATGTATGAATTTATTCACTATGTAAGAATTCGTTCACCATGTAAGAACTTGTTCATTATGCTTCAGAAGATTGGAGACTGACGAGAATTAGGCTTGCGGTGGATTAAGATTGTACATTGAGCATTGAGTCCCCTATACAGAATTTTATTGTTAACAACCATTTGATCAATAAATATGAGAGATGCTCTCTCAAAAACAAAAGGAAATAGGCAGAGGACCTGAATAGATATTTTTCCAAAGAAGTTATATGGATGGCCAATAGACATCATGAAGATTCTCAACATCACTAATCAAATCAATTAGTGAAATGAAAATCAAAACCAAAAATCAAACCAGAGAAATGCAAATCAAAATTAAAATGAGGTGTTACCTCACACCAATCAGAATGGCTAGTATCAATAAGATAAGAAATAAGTGTTGATGAGAATGTGGAGAAAAGGGAACCCTTGTGCACTATTAGTAGGATTGCAAATTGGTCAGTGTGGGAAACAGAATGGAGGTTCCTCAGAACCAAAATACAAATACAAAACATTCCAGTAATTCCACTACTGGGTGGAGTTTGCCCAAAGAAAATAAAACACTAATTTGAAAACACGTGTGTTTCTATGTATATGACAGCATTGTTTACAATAGCCAAGATGGGGAAGCAACCTAAGTGTCCATCAATAGATGAATGAATAAATAAGTTGTAGCACATATTCAATGGAATATTAGTCATAAAAAAAGAATGAAATCTTGTCATTTGTGACAACATGATGGACCTAGAGGGTATTATGCTAAGTGAAATAAGCCAGGTGGAGAAAGGCAAATACTGTATGATTTCACTTACATGTGGAATCTAAAAAAGAAAACAAACAAATAAAAGACAACAAATTAAACTCATAATTTATGGCAGTCATAAATACAGAGAACAAACTAGTGGTTGCCAATGGGAAGGGTGGCGGAGGTAAAGGCAAAATGGTGCAGTGGATAAGGTAAGTCATAGAGATGGTAAGTACAGAATAAAGAATATAGTCTACAACATCATAACTTTGTATATGGTGACAGATTGTTACTACACTTACTGTGGTGAGCATTTTGAATTGTATGTAATTGTCAAATCATTGTTGCACACCTGAAAATAAATAATACTATATGTCAAATATACTTCAATTAAAAATAAAAAATTAAAAAGATTTTTAAAAAAGGAAATAAAATCTCATCTGTAAATAAAACAATAAGAACAACAATAGTAATAACAAGAAGTCAAAGCAATTTGATGGGAAAAAAATCTCTTCAACAAATGATATCAGAACAACCAGATATCTCTATGGAAATAAAGGAACTCACTTCCACCCTTCACCTTACATCATATGTGAAAAAACCAATGTCTGATGAATTATGAAGCTAAATACAAGAGAACAATAAAGTTTATAGAATACAACATTGGAGAAAAATCTTTAAAACCTTGGGTTAGACAAAAATTTCTTAAGGGGGCAAGGAAACATAAACTATGAAAAGTTTTGAAAGGCTTTATCAAGATTAAAATTTGGAGCTCATCAGGAAAGAAAAGAAAAGAAACATCATCAAGGAAATAAACTCTACACCCTCTTGGAAAAAGTTTTTGAAACACTTATATCTGAAAAAAGACTTCTGTTAAAAATCTATAAACAATACCTGCAACTTAATAATAACAATACAGATATTCTTATTGTGAGGTTAAAGAAGTTTTTCTCAGTTTCTGGTTTCCTAAGATATCTTAATTAGGAGGTTTTTTTGCATTTTAACATAACTGTTCTTGTATAATAGGAAAACATCATATACTTTATTTTTTCTCCAAGCTCTGAAAATTATAAATTTATTTTGTCACATTGCTAATGTTAAATAACCCTGGTAGTCCTCAGGGAAACCCAATTTAACCATGATGTTTTAACAATTTTTTACACTGTAGAATTTTAGTATTTCTAAAAGCCAGAAATACTAGAAGAAACAATATAAAGTTCCAAGGACAAAATTTAGTTTTAATGAAAAACTGTACCCCTGATTATTCATTTACCTATAGCTGCACCTGGATGAAAAAGTCAAAGAAACTTGGTGGGTTAGAACTAAAATGATATGAAGTAATTTATAAAATTAAAAGTTGGTGATCAGTCTTGGTCTTCCTACTTGTATCTGAGTAGGATCTGGATAAATTAAAATGTAAATCACATTTACAATGAATTAAAATTAAAATTACATTCCTATTTTATTTTCATTGCCTACCATTGTAATGGTGGCCTGCACAATGCAATCATACCGTGTTTATAGGAGTGGGTTGTATATTAATAAAGAGTTGAAAATTAAGGCCGTTCAGATCACTTCTAGTTTCCAATACTGGGCAAGTTGGAGCAGTTGCCTCTCTTCAGCAAGGTTTTTTGACCCAGATATTAGGAAACTAAGACCTCCCACTTCTTCCCAGCCCTGCCCTAGATTCTGCTTACTCTTACATGAGGGGGTTTTTCAGGTCATGAAGATTATCTTTGCAGTTGGGACTCTTTTAAATCTCTACCATCACACCTTATGGGTGTGAAAGTTTGTTTCCTCCTTATCTTGTGAAAGTGTCTCTGCTTATGGTAGGCCCATACCTTAGCCAGATCAGACAACTCCAAGTATAAAAACACCTGGTGTCATTCTGTACTCTCTGTGCTAGTTATCACTGTTATAACAATGTGACATCAACTGAGTGGTTTAAGCAACAGGAATTTGTTGTCTCACATTTCTGGAAGCTCAGATCCTAAGTCAAGGTCTAGTTAGGGGTGGTCTCTTCTAAGGGCTGTGAGGGAGGGATCGCCCCTAGCTCTTCTTCCTGGAGTTGAGGACAGCCATCTTCTCTCTATGTCTCTTTACTTCATCTTCCCACCATGCATTTTTGTCTTTGTGTCCAAATTTTCCTTATGTATAAGGACACTAGTCATATTATATTAGGACTTATCCAAATGACTTCATTTTGATTTACCTAATTATATCTGCAATGACCCTTTTTCCGAGCAAGTTCCTGTTCTGAGGCAGTTGGAGTTAGGACTTCAATGTATGAATCTCGGCTGGGGGAATATATTTCAACCACAATAGTCACCTAGAAAGAGTTCTTTACTTATATGTATATGTATATATTTTAATATATGTATTTAAATATATATATAATTGTATATAATTAGTGTTTTCTTGTTATTGCTCTTTTGAGAGAGATGTAACTGTTGGAGCTGGCACTGTCATGTAATGGAGGACTTTGAGGGTCACTCTTTGGAATGTATCCCAGGTCAGGTGACTGTCTTATATTAATCAAAGCCCTTTAAACTCTATGCCTGTGATTGGCTTTATTACAGATGTGTAACTCAATTTTGGTCAAAGAAACATGTAAATTCTCTGTGTAAGGTTTGTTTACTGCACAAAACCTCAAGGAGATCATTCTCCTTACTTACTTGGTAGTTACTGTGTCAGAAAATGATGTCTAACAATGGCAGACATATTGCTACCATCCCTATGATATTTCCCAATGATGTCTAATTGGAAAATAGAAAAAATCTGGGATCTTCATGAGCATGCTGAGTACTGAATCAACCCTGGAGACCAGCCTCTCCATAGACTTACATTTCCAGTGATCTTTATTCTTTTCCTTACATTTGAGTTTCTATACGCTATCATTTTCTTTCAGACTAAAAGATATTTTATCATTTCTTGTAGTGACAAACTCTGCTTTTATTTTATTAAAATTTTATTAAACCTTACCTTTCAAGTATTTTTTCGCTATACATGAAATTCCTGCCAACAGTTTTTTTCTTTTTCTCCTCTTGTTTTAAATGCTCAGCACTCAAAAAGGTCACTTGATTGAATTTTGGCCTCCACTCTTTCCCATGAAAAAGCAACAGAATTTATTATCTCTGTTGCCTGAACATAACATGTCATTTTCTCCTGTGGATCTTGTTGAAACTTTGTTTTAGTCTTTTGAGAGGGATAAGTAGAGAATAGGCCTGATTCTATGGCAGTATTTTTCAACCTTGGCATTTACTGACATTTTGGATTAGATAATTTATGTTATGTGTACAATGGAAGGTGGCTAGCACCATCCTTGGCCTCTACCCACAAGATGCTGGAAGCATCTCATAATTTGTGACAATCAAAAATGTTCTAGACTTTCACATATGTTTGGCAGTTGGCAAACCCACCCTATTCTTATCCTCTCCTATTAATAACTACTGCTCTACAAGCTCTTCTACATAGCCACAGTAATCAAGACAATTTGGTACTGGCACAAGAACAGACCCATAGACCAATGGAACAGAATAGAGAGCCCAGATATAAACCCAAGCATACATGGCCAATTAATATACAATAAAGGAGCCATGGGGAAAAGACAGCTTCTTCACAGCTGGTGTTGACAAAACTAGACAACTACATGTAAGACAATGAAACTGGATTATCATCTAACCCCATACACAAAAGTAAACTCTAAATGGATCAAAGACCTGAATATAAGTCATGAAACCATAAAACTCTTAGAAAAAAACATAGGAAAAAATCTCTTGGACATAAACAGGAGTGACTTCTTCATGAACATATCTCCCCAGACAAGGGAAACAAAAGCAAAAATTAACAAGTGGGACTACATTAAACTAAAAACCTTCTGTACAGCAAAGGACACCATCAGTAGAACAAAAAGACATCCTACAGTATGGGAAAATATATTCATAAATGACATATCCCATAAGGGGTTGACATCCAAATTATATAAAGAGCTCATGCACCTCAACAAACAAAAAGCAAATAAGGCAGTTAAAAAATGGGCAGAGGAGCTGAACAGACAGTTCTCCAAAGAAGAAATTCAGACTGCCAACAGGCACATGAAAAGATGCTCCACATCACTAATCATCAGAGAAATCCAAATTGAAACCACAATGAGATATCACCTCACACCAGTTAGGATGATCAATATCCAAAAGTCAAACAAATGTGGGCGAGAATGTGGAGAAAGGGGAACCATACTACACTGCTGGTGGGAATGTAAATTAGTTCACTCATTGTGGAGAGCAACATGGAGGTTCCTCAAAAAACTCAAAATAAAAATACCATTTGACCCAGAAATTCTACTCCTAGGAATTTACCGTAAGAATGTAGGAGCCTAGTTTGAAAAAGACAGATGCACCCCTATGTTTATCGCTGCACTATTTACAATAGCCGAGAAATGGAAGCTACCTAAGTGTCCATCAGTAGATGAATGGATAAAGAAGATGTGGTACATATACACAATGGAATATTATTCAGCCATAAGAAGAAAACAAATCCTACCATTTGCAACAGCATATGGAGCTAGAGGGTATTAGCTCACTGAAATAAGCCAGGTGGAGAAAAACAAGTATCAAATGATTTCACTTATCTGTGGAGTATAAGAAAAAAGAAAAAGCTGAAGGAACAAAACAGCAGCAGATGTCACAGAACCTAAGAATGGACTAACAGTTACCAAAGGGAAAGGCACTGGTGAGGATGGATGGGAAGAGAGGGATAAGAGGGAAAAAAAGGGCATTATGATTAGCACACATAATGTAGTGGCAGGGAACACGAGGAAGGCAATATATACAGAGAAGACAGGTAATGATTCTATAGCATCTTAGTACGCTGATGGACAGTGAGTGTAATGGGGTATGTGGTGGGTACTTGATAATAGGGGGAGTCTAGTAACCATAATTTTTTCAAGTAATTGTACATTTAGATGTTAAAAAAAGGTGTGAAAACAGAAGAAATAAAAAGAAATACAAAGAACTACTGCTCTACAATATGGGCCCTACCCTAAAATGTGGTGGCCTTTCTGCCATTTCAGCTGGATGCCGTGAATATCCTAAAATTAAATACAAAATGGAGACCAGACTTGAAAATTTCTTGAGCAGACAAAATCATTTAAGCCACATAAGAAAAGTTTATATCATGAATATATGTGAAAGTTAATTAAGGTTATTTCTTATAAATGCCTCTGATAATCATAAAATAAACTTAAATCATCATCTTAAAAGTAGTATAAGATAATCACTTTTAACCAGTTCCCTGACATCTGGAACTCTTTATTGTAACAACTGATCACTATGAAAGTTAACAACTTTCTTATTTTCACTTTATAAGACCTTCTGTTTCATCATGCCCTTAAACTTCATATCAGTTTTAAGTTGGAAAGTTCCCAATTCATGAACTATTTTTATATGCACAATAAAGTCTTATTACATACTGTTTATTTATTGGTTTTAGTTTTGCTATTTTTGGATTTCTGACAAACGTTAGTAAGTTCTAACAATTCTGGGTGGGCTAGAAGTTGTATCTTCCCATCTTATGTTTTTACCAATGCAATATTGTCAATGTAATTCAATATCTTATCGTGTTTTTAACCCAGTTCTTGCCACTTTGTGAAAACCTTAAGTAATTTTACTCCATGTGCATATTGCCCACCTCTCACTTATGACGTTGCAACAAGCCCCTAGACGTACTTCTCAGACCCTCTTTCTCTGTAATCTCTCCTTTCTCTGATGTCCCAGCTCACGGGTCTGAGCATCACTTATCAACAGAATAGATCCACTGTGTAATATGGTCAAGATTTGACCCTACGCAGCAAGCTGGGCATTTGCACTCAAGTTCACTTTACAAAATTCCCTTTTCTTGGAGTTACAGTGTTACTTTGTCTGTTGACATGAAAGTAGTTTCCTTATATATATTGTCCAATTTTAAATTGTTTGCAGCAAGATAACTAGTCTGCCCCCCGTTATTGCATCATTTCCAGAAACATATTCAGGTTATTTAGATTTATAAAGAATTTGTTCACATTTTTTTCATATCAGAATATTATTAAGAGGGCTTCTCTTTTTTTAACATTTTCAATGGTAAAATACAAAAAACAAAACAAAACAATCATCATAATTGTATAATTTTCATTACTAACAATTTGATTATTAGCAATGATCTTTCCCCAGATCCTCCCTCTTTAATATGTATAATTGCTGTCAAAGAAAGTTTTGTATCTTAGTAATTATTATTATTTTTTTTGAGAGGGCATCTCTCATATTTATTGATCATATGGTTGTTAACAACAATAAAATTCTGTATAGGGGACTCAATGCACAATCATTAATCAACCCCAAGCCTAATTCTCAACAGTCTCCAATCTTCTGAAGCATAAGAAACAAGTTCTTACATGGTGAACAAATTCTTACATAGTGAATAAGTTCTTACATGGTGAACAGTGCAAGGGCAGTCATCACAGAAACTTGCAGTTTTGATCACGCATCATGAACTATAAACAATCAAGTCAGATATGATTATTCATTTGATTTTTATACTTGATTTATATATGAATCCCATATTTCTCCCTTATTACTATTACTATTATTATTATTATTTTTAATAAAATGCTGAAGTGGTAGGTAGATGCAAGATAAAGGTAGAAAACATAGTTTAGTGCTGTAAGAGAGCAAATGTAGATGATCAGGTGTTTGCCTGTAGACTATGTGTTAATCCAAGCTAGACAAGGGCAATAAAACATCCACGGATACAGCAGATTTCTCACAGAACAGGGGGGGTGAGGTTCTGAGCCTCACCTCTGTTGATCCCAAATGTCTCACCTGATGGCCCCCCTGCGACTGTGCCTGTCTTAGGTTGTTCCTCCCTTGAGGAATCTTACCCGTCTCTGGCTAACCAGTCATCTTCCGGGGCCATACAGGGAAATGTAAAGTTGGTAAGTGAGAGAGAAGCAATATTGTTTGAAAAGGTTAGCTTTTTACTTCTTTGCAGATTTATGCCCTGTGGCTTCTATGCCCAGTATTTGTCTTGAGGTATCGTTACCACTTGGAAGAGTTATGATACTTGGTAATTTCGATATGAGGCACGAATTCTACTTAGGGGTTGTAATTATGAAGGGAGAAGAGAAGCTAAAGAAGCAGCAGATGGAAGATAACATGGGAAGATTGATTATTTCTTTGACATATCTTCTTGTAGAGTAACTTAAGCATGTATAGGTTTTAAACTGCTAATTAAATTGCGTGCACACATTAACATAATAGGAATACAGTTACATAACCAAAACAGACCTACAATTACCAGCCATATCCAGTGAAACCAAGAAAACCAGTTAGGTACCCTAGGCATTTCTGAAAACTTATCAATGACATGATGGATATTGTCTAACTGAATTTGAATATTTTGAGAAAAATCAGACAAATTAAAACAACACATTCCTGGGAACCGTTCACAACCCATATGTTCTTTTAACAGTAGATAGTCTATAGTCACAAGATTTTGGAGCGCTACAACTTGCACTTCTCCTAATTTTTGGTTGAGTTCCAACAGTATAGATCCAGTCAAATTTGTTGTTTTACTGTATGCACACGCCAGCTTAGATATCTCCTTCTTCATTCCAATGGCAAGTCCAGGAACCGGTGGGATGACTGCAGCTACAACTGCAGCAGCACCAGGATCTTTGTTAAAGTTTTTTGATGATCATCTTCTGGAATGACTCTTCCAGAGAATGTTGATGTTGGAAGTTCTTCTTCATATTGTATCTTAATTCGTTTTCTGGGTAGCCAAATTAGGCTTTGATCATCTGTATAAACACAAACAAACCCTTAGCCCACAATTTGATATGCCCTTTATACCATTGTGAATAACTTATTGGAGAGCACCACACAGGAACTGATTTTTTTTTTTGAAAGAAAGGAATATTATCAGAAAAATGTACTTCCGTAGCTGATCATCTGACACCCTTTAAATGATCAAAATTAAGGATATTTAAACCATGCAATAATCAGTGATTTGCAGTTAGTTTTATCCTATCAGGGAGTAATCCCACTATTCTTTCTTTTTTTTTTTGTTATCATTAATCTACAATTACATGAAGAACATTATGTTTACTAGGCTCTCCCCTACACCAGGTCCTCCCCACAAACCCCATTACAGTCACTGTCCATCAGCATAGCAAAATGTTGTATAATCACTGCTTATCTTCTCTGTGTTGTACAGCCCTCCCCTTTCTCCCACCCCCCCATTATGCATGCTAATCATAATCCCCCTTTCTTCTTCCCCCCCTCTTATCCTTACCTACCCACCCATCCTCCCCAGTCCCTTTCCCTTTGGTACCTGTTACTCCATTCTTGGGTTCTGTCATTCTGCTGCTGTTTTGTTCCTTCAGTTTTTCCTTTGTTCTTATACTTTACAGATGAGTGAAGTCATCTGGTTTTTCTCTTTCTCCGCTTGGCTTATTTCACTGAGCAAAATACCCTCCAGCTCCATCCATGTTGTTGCAAATGGTAGGATTTGTTTTCTTCTTATGGCTGAATAATATTCCATTGTGTATATGTACCACATCTTCTTTATCCATTCATCTACTGATGGACAGTCAGGTTGCTTCCAATTCTTGGGTATTGTAAATAGTGTTGCGATAAACATGGGGGTGCATCTGTCCTTCTCAAACTGGATTGCTGCATTCTTAGGGTAAATTCCTAGGAGTGGAATTTCGGGGTCAAATGGTAAGTTTATTTTGAGCATTTTGAGAAACCTCCATACTGCTTTCCACAATGGTTGAACTAATTTACATTCCCACCAGCAGTGTAGGAGGGTTCCCCTTTCTCCACAACCTCACCAACATTTGCTGTTGTTTGTCTTTTGGATGGTAGCTATCCTTACTGGTATGAGATGATATCTCATTGTGATTTTAATTTGCATTTCTCTGAAGATTAGTGATGTGGAGCATCTTTTCATGTGTCTGTTGGCCATCTGAATTTCTTCTTTAGAAAACTGTCTATTCAGCTCCTCTGCCCATTTTTTAATTGGGTTATTTGGTTTTTGTTTGTTGGGGTGTGTGAGCTCTTTATATATTTTGGACGTCAAACCTTTATCGGATCTGTCATTTACAAATATATTCTCCCATACTGTAGGGTTCCTTATTGTTCTATTGATGGTGTATTTTGCTGTACAGAAGCTTTTAAGCTTAATATAGTCCCACTTGTTCATTTTAGCTGTTGCTTTCCTTGCCCAGGGAGATATGTTCAAGAAGAGGTCACTCATGTTTATGTCTAAAAGTTTTTTGCCTATGTTTTTTTTCTAATAGTTTTATGGCTTCGTGACTTACATTCAGGTCTTTGATCCATTTTGAATTTACTTTTGTGTATGGGGTTAGACAATTGTCCAGTTTCATTCTCCTACATGTAGCTGTCCAGTTTTGCCAGCACCATCTGTTGAAGAGACTGTCATTTCGCCATTGTCTGTCCATGGCTCCTTTATCAAATATTAATTGACCATATATGTTTAGGTTAATGTCTGGAGTCTCTAATCTGTTCCACTGGCCTGTGGCTCTGTTCTTGTGCCAGCACCAAATTGTCTTGATTACTATGGCTTTGTAGTAGAGCTTGAAGTTGGGCACTGAGATCCCCCCTACTTTATTCTTCTTTCTCAGGATTGCTTTGGCTATTCCAGGTCTTTGTTGTTTCCATATGAATTTTTGAACTATTTGTTCCAGTTCATTTAATAATGCTGTTGGTAGATTGATAGGGATTGTATCAAATCTGTATATTGCTTTGGGGAGGATGGCCATTTTGATGATATTAATTCTTCCTAGCCAGGAGCATGGAATGAGTTTCCATTTGTTAGTGTCCCCTTTAATTTCTCTTAAGAGTGACTTGTAGTTTTCAGGGTATAGGTCTTTCACTTCTTTGGTTAGGTTTATTCATAGGTATTTTATTCTTTTTGATGCAATTGTGAATGGAGTTGTTTTCTTGAATTCTCTTTCTATTGGTTCATTGTTCGTGTATAAGAAAGCCACATATTTCTGTGTGTTAATTTCATATCCTGCAACTTTGCTGTATTCCGATATCAGTTCCAGCAGTTTTGGAGTGGTGTCTTTAGAGTTTTTAATGTACCATATCATATCATATCATCTGCAAACAAAGACAGGTTAACGTCTTCTTCACCAATCTGGATTCCTTGTATTTCTTTGTTTTGTCTGATTGCCTTGGCTAGGACCTCCAGTACTATGTTAAATAACAGTGGGGAGAGTGGGTATCCCTGTCTTGTTCCCGATCTCAGAGGAAAAGCTTTCAGCTTCTCGCTGTTCAGTAGAATGTTGGCTGTGGGTTTATCATATATGGCCTTTATTATGTTGAGGTACTTGCCCTCTATACCCATTTTGCTGAGAGTTTTTATCATGAATGGATTTTGAATTTTGTCAAATGCTTTTTCAGCATCTATGGAGATGATCATGTGGTTTTTGTCTTTCTTTTTGTTGATGTGGTGGATGATGTTGATGGATTTTCGAATGTTGTACCATCCTTGCATCCCTGGGATGAATCCTACTTGGTCATGGTGTATGATCCTTTTGATATACTGTTGAATTCTGTTTGCTAATATTTTATTGAGTATTTTTGCATCTACATTCATGAGGGATATTGGTCTGTAATTTTCTTTTTTGGAGGGGTGTTTGCCTGGTTTTGGTATTAGGGTGATATTGGCTTCATAGAATGAGTTTGGGGGTATTCCCTACTCTTCTACTTTTTGGAAAACTTTAAGGATAATTGGTATTATGTCTTCTCTGTGTGTCTGAAAAATTCTGAGGTAAATCCGTCTGGTCCAGGGGTTTTGTTCTTGGGTAGTTTTTTGATTACCATTTCAATTTCTTTGCTCGTAATTTGTTTGTTTAGATTTTCTGTTTCTTCCTTGGTCAGTCTTGGAAGGTTGTATTTTTCTAGGAAGTTGTCCATTTCTTCTAGGTTTTCCAGCCTGTTGGCATGTAGGTTTTCATAGTAGTCTTTAATAATTCTTTGTATTTCTGTGGAGTCTCTCGTGATTTTTCCATTCTCATTTCTGATTCTGTTTATTTGTGTTGATTCTCTTTTTCTCTTAATAAGTTTGGCTACAGGCTCCTCTATTTTGTTTATTTTCTCAAAGAACCAGCTCTTAGTTTCATTGATTTTTGCTATTGTTTTATTCCTCTCAATTTTGTTCATTTCTTCTCTGATCTTTATTATGTCCCTCCTTCTGCTCACTTTAGGCCTCATTTGTTCTTCTTTTTCCAGTTTCGATAATTGTGATGTTAGACTACTCATTTGGGATTGTTCTTCCTTCTTCAAGTGTGCCTGGACCACTATATACTTTCCTCTTAAGACTGCTTTCGCTGTGTCCCACAGAAGTTGGGGCTTTGCTTTGTTGTTGTCATTTGTTTCCATATATTCCTTGATCTCTATTTTAATTTGTTCATTGATCCATTGATTATTTATAAGCATGTTGTTAAGCCTCCATGTGTTTGTGAGCCTTTTTGTTTTCTTTGTAGAATTTATTTCTAGTTTTATACCTTTGTGGTCTGAAAAGTTGGTTGGTAGTATTTCAATATTTTGGAATTTACTGAGGCTCTTTTTGTGGCCTAGTATGTAGTCTATTCTGGAGAATGTTCCATGTGCACTTGAGAAGAATGTGTATCCTGTTGCTTTTGGATGTAGAGTTCTATAGATGTCTATTAGGTCCATCTGTTCTAGTGTGTTGTTCAGTGCCTCTGTGTCCTTACTTATTTTCTTCCCGGTGGATCTATCCTTTGGGGTGAGTGGTGTGTTGATGTCTCCTAAAATGAATGCATTGCGGTCTATTTCCCCCTTTAGTTCTGTTAGTATTTGTTTCACAAATGCTGGTGCTCCTCTGTTGGGTGCATATATATTTATAATGGTTATATTCTCTTGTTGGACTGCGCCCTTTATCATTATGTAATGTCCTTCGTTATCTCTTGTTACTTTCTTTGTTTTGAAGTCTATTTTGTCTGATATCAGTACTGCAACCCCTACTTTCTTTTTGCTGTTGTTTGCCTGAAATATGTTTTTCCATCCCTTGACTTTTAGTCTGTGCATGTCTTTGGGTTTGAGGTGAGTTTCTTGTAAGCAGCATATAGATGGGTCTTGCTTTTTTATCCATTCTATTACTCTGTGTCTTTTGATTGGTGCATTAAGTCCATTTACATTTAGGGTGACTATTGAGAGATATGTACTTATTGCCATTGCAGGCTTTAGATTCGTGATTACCGAAGGTTCAAGGTTAGCCTCTTTAGTATCTTACTGCCTAACTTAGCTCCCTTATTGAGCTGTTATATACACTGTATGGAGATTCTTTTCTTCTCTCCTTTCTTATTCCTCCTTCTCCATTCTTTAAATGTCGGTTGTTTTATTCTGTGCACTTTCGTGTTTCCTTAACTGCTTTTCATAGGTAGTTGATTTTATTTTTTTGCCTTTAATTATTATTTGGTTGTTCTGCTTTCTTTGCTGTGATTTTTTTTTCTCTGGTGACATCTGTTTAGTTAGTTTTAGGAGTGCTCCCGTCTAGAACAGTCCCTCTAAAATACCCTGTAGAGGTGGTTTGTGGGAGGCAAATTCCCTCAACTTTTGCTTGTCTGGGAATTGTTTAATCCCTCCTTCATATTTAAATGATAATCATGCTGGATTCAGTATCCTTGGTTCAAGGCCCTTCTGTTTCATTGCATTAAATATATCATGCCATTCTCTTCTGGCCTTTAAGGTTTCTGTCGAGAAGTCTGATGATAGCCTGATGGGTTTTCCTTTGTAGGTGACCTTTTTCTCTCTAGCTGCCTTTAAACCTCTTTTCTTGTCCTTGATCTTTGCCATTTTAATTATTATATGTCTTGGTGTTGTTCTCCTTGGGTCCTTTCTGTTGGGAATTCTGTGAATTTCCGTGGTCTGTTAGATTATTTCCTCCCCCAGTTTGGGGAAGTTTTCAGCAATTATTTCTTCAAAGACACTTTCTATCCCTTTTTCTCTCTCTTCTTCTTCTGGTACCCCTATAATACGGATATTGCTCCTTTTGGATTGGTCACACAGTTCTCTTAATATTGTTTTGTTACTGTAGATCCTTTTATCTCTCTCTATGTCAGCTTCTATGCGTTCCTGTTCTCTGGTTTCTATTCCATCAGTAGCCTCTTGCATCTTATCCATTCTGCCCATAAATCCTTCCAGAGTTTGTTTCATTTCTGTAATCTCTTTCTGAGCATCTGTAATCTCCCTCCGGACTTCATCCCTTAACTCTTGTATATTTCTCTGCATCTCCATCAGCATGTTTATGATTTTTATTTTGAATTCTTTTTCAGGAAGACTGGTTAGGTCTGTCTCCTTCTCTGTTGTCTCTGTGATCTTTGTCTGCCTGTAATTTTGAATTTTCATGGTGATAGAGATAGTTTGCAGAGCTGGCACGAGTGACGGCTGGAAGAAATTCCCTACTTGTTGGTTTGTGGCCTTCCTTTCCTGGGAGAACAGTGACCTCTAGCAGCTTGTGCTGGGCTGCTGCATGCAGAAAGGGTTTCTGACTCTTGCCTCGCTGCTATCGTGCTTATCTCCGCTGTTGCTGTGGGCATGGCCTGACTCAGGCTGCTACTCCTATATGGTGGAGCCGCGTTAGAGGGGGAATGGCCGGGAAGTTATTTATCTCTATAAGTGGCCTCTGTACTCCCTGCTGCCCAGGGGGTTAGAATGCCCAGAGATCCTCAGATTCCCTGCTGCTGTACTAATTGTTCTGGGATGTTTTCGTCCGGTTTTGGGGTCCCTGTCCTTTTATCTCTTTAAGACTTCCAAAAAGCACTTGCAAAAGAAAAAAAAAGGAAAAGCCACTCACTTTTCTTTGTACCCGGGCGCCAGCCTCAGAGACCCTCTCACAGGTCCTGCTGTCCTGTTTCCCTAGTATCCAGGTCCCTACGCATGCACTGTGTCTGCGCTCTGGTCTGGATGGCTGGGCTGGGTGTTCAGCAGTCCTGGGCTCCCTCCCTGCTGACTCCTCTCCTCCCACCGGGAGCTGGGGTGAGGGCACTCGGGTCCCTTGGGGCTGGGGTTTATATCTTACCCCCTTCACAAGGCGCTGGGTTCTCGCAGGTGTGGATGTGGTCTGGATGTTGTCCTGTGTCTTCTGGTCTCTATTCTAGGAAGAGTTTTCTTTGTTTTATTTTCATAAATATATGTGGTTTTGGGAGGAGATTTGCACTGCTCTACTCATGCTGCCATCTTGGCCTCACCCCCCTCTTCCTAATTATTTTATATCAAAGACTCCTCCTTTTCCTCCAATTCTTTCCAGTCCTTAGTGCCAAAAACCTTCCAGTATTGGATGGTACTAGAACTTTTTTCCTTGTTTCTCAGCATAATGTGGCATATAGTAATTATATACTATATAAAGTTTTCTTTCCTTTTTCTTAAATAGATTGACTTGTATTCTCTACAGAGAGGACATAATCCCAAGAAAAATCTGGTTCAAAGGTTAAAAGTTGTCATGGTTTCAGTTCTGTTTCCAAAACTATGAGAGTTAGGGAATAAGTTCTGTTACTAATGTTTTTATCGCAATATGACCTATTTGACATCAAAATCATCTGAGACTAAATCTCATATGCACAAAAATATAGTGTAATTCTTATTAAGAATATATTTAATAAATCCACTAAGGAATAATAATAATAATAATAATAATAATAATAATAATAATAATAATAATAATAATAAAACCCCAGGGAATGTAATACACTGATTTGCAATCCAAATCCCATACACACTGATTCTTAAATTCTTCTAGTTTCCTTCAAGTACCTCCTGGAAAAATAATAGCTACCAACAGACAAAAGAATATATTTTTACATCACAGAAGACTGGAAAATCCCATCTTAAATTAATTAAATAAGCAATGTTAACATCATTCAAAATGGGACACATAGTCATTGTGTATCAATTCATAGAATGCAATAGTTTGTCTGAAGTACTTGAAGACTGCATAAATTTCTCATTCCTTTTCTTATGCTGAATTAATTAATAAATATCAGAATGAATTCATAGACCCTTATTTTATTCAAAAGTTCATAATTTTGTATTATATATTTGTCGTTATTATATATAATATGCATGTTATGCACATTTTTGTTATATGTTACTGTAATTATATGTGTATATATATATATTTGGAGCTCAGTGTGTATATTTTGACCAATGGGACAACCTTCAAGCTATTGCTAGGTCTTCTTCACATGACTGAATCATTAAGTACTCTATCACTTTGTGGCAAAACTAAATATTTGCTCTAGCCTCCTTTGTAATTTCCCTGGCCCTACCTTGCAGTTAACCATTTCTCCAAAAGAGTCCTAATTGTTACTGTTGTTTTATTTTGTTTTTAAGTAGAGATTGCTATATAAAGCCATGTTCTGAGGTGTGCTTATTAATCTTGATCTCAGTGGATAAAGCTGGTGAATAAATATCTACATCTAATTTATTTCTCCACCTACTTGCATTTATAGTGAAAACCATGAGTTCACATTGATACAGTCAATATTAGTCCAAAACCATGGGTTTATTCATCTTCTCTCTGATTTGTGTGACTCAGACAGTGAGAAACCTGGCTCCCATTATGTAAACGCATCTACTTATCTGAATGGTCCTCTGATACATCACCACATTCTCTTTGCCTTGCTGCATACATGCCCTTCTCTCTTTGGTTGGGTTCTGCCTCAGGCTACCACCTCGTTCGTGAACACCTTCCTTAGCTCTAATCTCATCCCCTACCCTGTGCTAGGCAGCCTCCCATACACCATTCCAGGCCCCTGAAGTTCTGACACCCATGTCACCCCACCCTTCCAACAGACACCTTTCTTCTCTTGCTTGGCCTCTGGCCCTTATGCCAGGGTACCCCATGTGGACCTCCTTTTTTGAGGCTACCTCTGAATTAACCCTCTGGATTCCTGTGGTTCTCCTAAACCCAGACACATACATTGCTTAGCCTGGTGAAAGCCTTCAGGACAAGATTGTCCAGGAAAGGAAGGGAAGAAAAACAAAAAGTGTGGGAAATAAAGGAAAAAGAAAGGGAAAAGGAAGAGAAAGAGGACCTTGAGTTCCTTTTTTATGCCAAGAAAAAGACGTTTGCCCTAACAGATTAACTAAATTCTGAGATGTCTATCTAATAATTCATCTAGCACATTTATATATTGATGACTCCCTATATAATAAGCCTAGGGGATTTCAATTATTTTTACTTCCAAAACGTACAAAGAACTTATACACGTTGAAAAATGTTGAAAGAAAGCAATTTTTTGTGATTTCCAAGATGACTTTCAATTGTTAATTTTGAATCTATTACAGTTACGCTTCTATGTGTGCTGGTGTGAATAAAATAATATGCAAAGCTAGAATATGGGATTTTATTTATCTACATGGGTTTCACTAATTACTCATAAAGAGAAACCATTATACATTAATTAATTATATATACCACATATTAAGCCCTTATTCTATGCCACATTTAAAGTTACTTTAAATATATTAACTCACTTAATTCTCACAGTGAATTCTTATGTAAAATTGTACTTATATATTCTTTTATAGATGAAGAAACATGCAAATTCAACTTAAGTGGTGACTTCTGTCAGGCAGGAAACTAGATGAGTGGGGTGGAAAGAGAATAAGACCAGAGTTAATCAGTTAAAGCTCAAAAAGCCAGGAGCAACTTGGCCTGAAATGTTTGAATATTCCTCACACAAAGAAGGGTACCTCAGCATAGCCCATGGCTTTATTGTGTTAATCATGCAGGCCCAGTTTATTTTTTAACTTTACCTATATACTGTTTTATTTTTCTCCTTCAGTTCTAATCAAGTAGTTTGCAACCTAGGCAACTAATTTAGCATGAAGGTCTAGCCATAAACAGCATAGTAAAAGGCAGGAAGGATTCCATATTGAAAATAAGATTGCATTTTAATACGCAGGAATTTAAGAAGTAATATTCCCAATTTACTCTTTAGTAAACAGACAATAACTCAGCCCACCTTGGGGGCTGGGCAGGTGGCCTTGTTTGATAAGCTCCCAGACCAAGACTCCAGGATCTCGGGGAGAAATTAGAGTAGGAAGTTCCTTATGTTAAGTTAATTCTAAATATTCAGAGACCACTTAACAAGTCTGCACCTCCAGCCTTTAGAGTCACATTCCTGAAGATTCCTTAAAAGGGGGAACCCCCAACCTTTCAGGGTGCTCCTCTCTCTGAGGTCACCTACACTTTCTAAGTGCATAACTTTAACTTTTTCCCAACCTTTTATCCTTAAAGTTTCTCCAACCTTTCATGTGCCTCTCCTACCTGAGGTAGCCTGAACTTTTTCTCTTTTTAAGTAACTTTAAATAAAACTTTTATTTTGCTTCACTACTGTGTCTCTGTCCTTCCATTCTTTGTCATGGTGGGGACAAGAACAGAGGAAAATACACAATGCCCCCCACAACATTCCACTACTGGCAAGAGGCGGTAGGCACCATTTTCCCTGTTCCTTCCGTTTAGTACGACCAAAACTCATGGCCACTGTTTATAAAACAAATGAGATAAGACAATAAAGGTGAAGAGAATGAGGCAAACTGACTATGGACTCTGAGATCAGAAGAATGACCTGGTGCTGAGTATTCCAGGTTTTCTTTTTGCTTCATATTTCCCAGACATGTTGAAGAAGTCAACAATCCTGAAAAACCAAAAAAAAGTTTCCCCCAAAGTCTGCTATCTCTAACCCAAGAATGAAACTTGTTGACAATAACAGCTGTACTGCATTCAAATACCACAGAAAAATATGTGGGCCCACCCACACGCATGCCAGCAAAGGGCTGGTGGCGAGCCTAGAGTTTCACCCTTTCAAGGCTATCATAACACATCCCAACACCAAATGGGTCATGGACGTGATGTAAATTAATACCATGAAGCTTTTAGAAAGAAACCTAGGAGAATGTTTTTGAGATCTAAGGATAGACAAAGAGTTCTTAGACATGATAGCAAAAGAATAATCCAACAAAAGGAAAAATTAATAAGTAAAAAAAAGAAACTTATTCATCATATCAAACACTCTTGCTTCAGTAAACACCTTGTTAAAAAGATTAAAAAACAAGGTACACACTGGGAGAAAATATTTGCAAACCGCATATAATTGACAAAGGCGTAGTACTTAGAATATGTGAACTCAACAGGAAGACAAATTAGAAAACAAATTATTTTACTAAAGAAGATTTACAGATGGCAAGCAAGCACATGGGAAGTTGTTCACTATTATTCACCATTAGTGAAATTTGAATTAAAACCACAATGAGATGTCATTAAACACCTAACAGAGGCGGGAAAAACACTGACAACCAAAAGGTACATTCTGTATTATTCTACGTATCACCATCTTGAAATGGGGAGATGTGGAGAGGCTGGATCACTTATGCATTTCAGTGGGGATGTAAAATGACAATTCCATAAAATGATCTGTCAGTTTAAAAAAAAAAGTCACAAACAACAACAACAACAAAAAACCCTACACATACAATTACTAGACAACCAAGAAATTCCACTCCTGGGCATATTCCCAAAGAAATTAAAACTTAGGTTCCCACAAAAATCTGCACACAAATATTTACAGTAGCTTTATTGATAATAAACCTAAACTGGAAGTAACCCATATGTTTTTCAGTTGCTGGCTGATTAAACAGACTGTGGTACCCCCATACCATGGGATGCTGCTTGGTAATAACAAGGAAAAATATCTCATACACACAATTACCTGGATGAATCTCCAGATAATTATGCTGAGTGAAGAAAGCCCAAAGGTACATTCTGTATTATTCTACATATCACAATCTTGAAATGAGAAGATAATAGAAATGGAGCATAGATTAGCATTTGGTAGGTGTTAGAGATGGTGGGGAGAGGTTGGGAATGTGGAAGGGGATGGATGGGGCTACAAAAGGGTAACCTGAGTGTTTCTCACAGTGATGGAAGCATTCTGTCCCGACAGCATCAATGTCCATGTTCTGGATGTGATATTCTACAATGGTCTGGCAAGATATTACACTGAGGGAAATCAGGTATACAGTACATGAAATATGTATGATTTCTTACAACTGCATGTGGTTCTACAATGAGTTCAAAGTAAAAGTTTAATAATAAAGAAATAAAGTTTAAGTGAATGGTAGAATTGTGCTACCTCAGTATATTTACTACATTTTAGAGAATCTTTAAAAAAATGTATTAAAGTAAAGCAATGTATATACATATTTATTATACATACAGATATACTGTATTTAATAGGTAAATAGACATAAGTAGGTAGCTTTTTCTCTTTAGACTAGTACCTAACAGCAAGATTAATTTATTCCTTGAAAGTTTAAAAGCACTTCCTGACAAAATCAGGCAAGCTTAGAGACATTTTCATTTACAAATGTTTCTCAATTGCTTTCCTAACACTTATTCATTTTTTCTTCTAAACATAAAGCCAATTTTGAAATTTACTTTTAATAAAAATACTATTTATTCCTACTAGATTTTTCATAGTATTTAGCACAGCTTTATATGATTAAGAAAATTTTCATTTATTTAAACAGGAAGACTCATTTTTAAATCTTAATTTTGCTAATAAAAATATAATATAAAATTTAAATTTAAAGGCTATAAGCAGAATTCCTTGTACTATAAAAAAATATCCTGGGTAAAAATAACTATTTTATTTTTTTATTTTGGTATCATTAATCTACAATTACATGAAGAGCATTATGTTTACTAGGCTCCCCCCTTCACCAAGTTCCCCCCCTCCACACCCCATTACAGTCACTGTCCATCTGTGTAGTAAGATGCTGTAAAATCACTACTTGTCTCCTCTGTGTTGCACAGCCCTCCCCGTGACCCCCCCCCACTATAGATGCTAATCATAATGCCCCCTTTCTTTTTCCCTGTCTTGTCCCTCCCTTCTCAACCATCCACCCTAGTCCCTTTCCCTTTGGTAACTATTAGTCCATTCTTGGGTTCTGCGATTCTGCTGCTGTTTGTTTCCTTCAGTTTTCCTTTGTTCTTATAGTCCACACAGGAGTGAAATCATTTGGTACTTGTCTTTCTCCGCCTCGCTTATTTCACTGAGCATAATACCCTCTAACTCCATCCATGTTGTGGCAAATGGTAGGATCTGTTTTTTTCTTATGGCTGAATAATATTCCATTGTGTATATGTACCACATCTTCTTTATCCATTCATCTACTGATGGACATTTAGGTTGCTTCCATATCTTGGCTATTGTAAATAGTGCAGCGATAAACATAGGGGTGCATCTGTCTTTTTCAAACTGGAGTGCTGCACTCTTAGGGCAAATTCCTAGAAGTGGAATTCCTGGGTCAAATGATATTTCTGTTTTAAGCATTTTGAGGAACCTCCATACTGCTTTCCACAATGGTTGAACTAATTTACATTACCACCAGCAGTGTAGAAGGGTTCCCCTTTCTCCACAATCTTGCCAACATTTGTTGTTTGTCTTTTCAATGATGACGATCCTTACTGGTGTGAGTTGATATCTCATCTCATTGTGGTTTTAATTTGCATTTCTCTGATGACAAGCGATGTGGAGCTTCTTTTCATGTGTCTGTTGGCCACGTGAATTTCTTCTTTAGAGAACCGTCTATTCAGCTCCTCTGTCCATTTTTTAATTAGATTATTTGCTTTTTGTTTGTTGAGGTGCGTGAGCTCTTTATATATTTTGGATGTCAACCCTTTATCGGATCTGTTATCTGTGACTATATTCTCCCATACTGTAGGGTACCTTTTTGTTCTATTGATAGTGTCCTTTGCTTTACAGAAGCTTTTTAGCTTGATATAATCCCACTTGTTCATTTTTGCTTTTGTTTCCCTTGCCCAGGTAGATATGTTCATGAAGAGGTCACTGATGTTTATGTCCAAGAGATTTTTGCCTATGTTTTTTCCTAAGAGTTTTATGGTTTCATGACTTACATTCAAGTCTTTGATCCATTTTGAATTTACTTTTGTGTATGGGGTTAGACAGTGATCCAGTTTCATTCTCTTACATGTAGCTGTCCAGAAAATAACTTTATTTTTAATCACTATGATTTGGTACCAGACTTCCCTTCAATTTGGTTCAAATTAAACTTTATCTATAGACGTATTTTCTTAAGGTTTCTGCCACATGAACATGATCTCCTATAATTATTCAGTTGGGATCATCTGAGTAGGTTTTGGGAAGTAGTTGTATATCTATGCCAATATTAGCCTCTTGTCCACAGCTTCTGTCACTCGTTTCTTGTTCCCTGTCTCGTTAACCCTTTTATGCTTCTTGCAGCATTAATATAGACTTTCCCCAACAATTTATGTTTTCTCAGTTAAATGGCTTTGTTGTTTCTTTCTTCCTTCCTTCCTTATTTCTCCTTTTCTTTCTCTTCCCTTCCTCTTCATTTCTTCCTTCCTTCCTTTTTTCTATTTTCCTACAGGAAACAAAAACTTGAACCAGCTCAGGCAAGTGGTTTTTATATAGGTTCACACGGCAGTTTTACAGAAACCCACTGACAGACCAAAATGCATTGAGGCCTCTTAACAGAGTGCGACTTGGAATTCGAAATCACGGATTTGTTTCGGTTTGCCATGGTCAGGCCTTCTGTCAGTCATGACATCTCTGTTCCTCTCTGAATGTCTGAACTTTTTATGCTTTTTATCTCAACTGCTCAACAGCAACTGATGGCTCCATCTGATGATTCCCAAATTCCAAATTTCTAAATGATAAATCTAATTGCCCTATTCATATTTTTATCTGTAGCTCCAAAGTAATAGAGATTATAGCAGCCTCCCTCTTCTTCATAATTTACATTAAAAGTCACTATGTCCTATAGATTTTATATATAGCCCATAGATTACACACATATATATATATATAATCTATCAATCTACATATATTAGATATGTTCCTCTCTTGTCCTATTTATGACATTTCCCTATTCTAGACACCGATTGCCTCTAGCCCAACTATTACAATGCTTTCCACTGATTTCCACACCAGCACATTCTCACCTCTTCATTACATTCTCCAGGACACCATGAATATAATCCTCATAACTTTAAAGAATGAGGATTCTGTGTTTGTAGGATATTGAGGAGAATAGGGAAGAAAAGCAAGGACAAATGATTGAAAAAATTATAGATCCTCGGTTCAGGTAGATCATATCTGAAATCTTGACTCCTCCACAAGTTGTTTACTAATAATGTTGTTCAATTTCTAAAAGTTTTAGGGTCTTTATCAGAAATATGTGAATTTATGCAATTAGAGTACCAACAGTTTTTCAAGGAAGAGACCAAGAAACCTGACATGGATCGTATGTTCCTTCATGAATTTGCAAGAGCCCAGAGGCTAGTCTGGCTCTTGACCTAAAAGCTAAGAAATTTGATTTTATCAGCACACTCAGCATTATTTCAACGTGACTCTTTCTGTAATATTATTGCTGGTTTTCCACATAATTATTATTTTACAGACATATTCTTCACTTCATAAACTTTATTGGAAATGCAAATAGGATCTAAATGTAAATAGGAAAAACATTGCCATAGATATTTACACTAAAATGTTACATTCATGAGTACAAGAGTGCCACTGGGGTTAACTGCCCTATCTGTTTATTACCTTGAAAAAAATATTCTCAGTCTGGAATGAGAACAAAGTTATCTTCAGGGTTTTTCCAGTAGGGGTATGTGCTGTGCTATTTGTGGCATCTGAACAATAATATGCTGTGGTTAGTCAAAACTCTAGTGGCTGTCATCAGTGGGAAAGGTGGTGGAGAGGAAATTAACTTGAGGCAAGGAAATTATAATAGTCTGAAAAATGGATTTTCATTTTTATTTAGAGAGTAATTTTCCAAGTCAATAATAGCATTTGCGGTGCTATTCCTTGGAGATTTGGTTTCAAGAAAATTTCCATTTACAGATGTTATCAATTTCCCTCAGAACACAGACAACAACATGTTGCTGCATCATTGATTTATCTCTCAGAATATCATACAAAATTTCATTGAGTGAGGAAAAGGACAAATAGAAAATCTAGTAACAAGTGATTGCTGTGAAAACTGGGTACTTATTCTTCCATGCAAAACTATGGTTTTTAAGTTCAAAATTGAATTTTATGATAGCTGAAAATTAACAATCAAAATGTGTTTTCTTATGTAGAGTCTCATGATTTGTGCCCTATGTATTACTCCTACTTATGTTATGAATTTCATTTAGTTTTTGATAAAATAATATTTACCAATTAATAGACTAGAATGAGTAATACTTAAAATTTATATTTCAAATAAGGCAGCTTACATTTATACAGGAAAGGTCTTTAGAAAGACTTTGAAAACTTTAGATTTTGTTCTTAGTACCAAACGTTTACCTATATGTCTATAAAAGAAAAATTTCTGTACCGCTTTTTTCAGAAGAGCCACAATCTGTGATATGTCTCTATACCAGTCACACGTCTATGGGCTGTCATTTTCTCAGCTGTCTGGCTGCCCCTTGACCAGGCTCATTTGTAGCATAGACAACTAAGCAGGTAGGATGTCCATATCATGCAAACTGCTTTTTTTTTTTTGCCTATGAGTGAAACCAAATTGATATAACCCTGGTCTAGAGCTATCACCCAGGACATGAAGAGATCCTGACAAAATGGCCTCAGGTAATCTGCATACACATTTGGAATTCTGGAACTATTATGGACTAAATCTATGAAGAGAGAAATTCTTCATATGCTTGAAAGTTGTTGTACAGAATTCAAGGAAACCATGTAATGTCCTAATTTGAAAGGGAGGTGTTAAGAGAGAGTTTTTTTCTGAGTAAAACTGGAGTGACTTTATGTACCTATAGATCAGGCTTCAAATTAAAGCAAATGTCCACGAATCCAGCACAGATCGTCATTCAGGAGTGGAAAAAGGAATGTCTGTGATCCATACATTATTTGTTTTATATACCATAATGGCGTGGAAAAAGTTGTCAGATATAAGTAGGTGCATTGGGAAATCCTTATACCCTTTGCTGCCATAAATGGAAAAATATAAGCTTTTATGAAGAAAGATTGGTACTGACAGAAAAGTTCAGTTGAAAGAAAAAAAAATCTATGAAATGGAAGCACCAGTATCTAAAATGACGGTGAGAAAAGCTTACTTCAGTACCAAAGAAGAACTCAGGATAATTTTTCATGGTCTGGGTTTGTTTAAACCAGATAATCAGTGAACAATTGGGCAGCTGGGAATGGCAGCAGCTATTGTAAAAAAGTAGAAAATAGTAATAATAAAGTCTCCACAATGGGCAAGGGAAGGAGTTAAGTCTGCCTAGGGATTTAAAAAGATCTATTTAGTGACTAGTCCTTTTTTTAGCTATATAACCCTGTCCATGAAGGACTGAAATATTTTACTTGGACTGCTGAAGTCAGCCGCAGAGAGAGTATAATCTTTCTGGGATTATGATTTGCTTGCATAATAAACTATTGGAAGTGATGCAAAAGTGAAACTTACAATATTGTGTTACTTCTTCTACGTCCCCAATGATTTTAGTGTGTCCCTATAATTGATATTCACCTTTTTTAGTGTATCAACCTAGTCTGAATATATTATATCAAATCTCTCAGGTTGGCAGTAATTTTGAATATTTAGACTGGATGGTGAGCCAAGCCGCTATTCCTAGTTTCACATAAATTTAAGACTCTACACTACAAAATATAAGGGGAAATGTGTTTCACATTCATGGAGATTCTATTCCATACATCATTTTCAAATTTAAAGTCAAATGACACTTTCAGTAAGCACTTCGTTAACTTTGGCTTAACCAAATTTTCTTCATTAATTTTATAAATATTATTTTTGAATTATCATGGATATTGCAGTCTTAGTTTGAATTCTGGGTTTCTTAAAACAATACATGGATGCATTTTCCTTTTAAAAAATGAAGAATTGCATATGCAACAACAGTACATAAAAGTGTATCATGCAGCATATTAAATAATTGTAAAGCCAATGCCGGTGTGACCACCATCAGGTTTGGAAGAAATTTGCCACCTGCTAAGAAGTCTCTTGTGTTTTTGCATGATCACACCCTCCACCTTCAATAGTAATGAACTATGCTAACCTTTATGGTAAGTAACTTCACAGTTTTCTTGATATTACCACCTATTATACATCCCCAAAGGATCCTATGAGTAGCGCATATGATGACTTTGATACTAATTCCTACTTTGTTTGTATTCTTTGTTTATAGACTGAAGGTTTGTTTCTCCCAATTCATATGTTGGAATCCTACCCCACAATGTGATGGTACTAGATGGTGTGGCTTTTGGTAGGTGATTAGGTCATGAGGACACAGACCCCATGAACGGTATTAGTGCCCTTATGAAAATGACTCTGGAGAGGTCCCTTGTCCCCACTTCCACAGCAAGGTCACAGTGAGAAGGCACTAAGAACCAGGAAGTGGGCTCTCATCAAACACTGAATCTTCCGGAGGCGTAATTGCGGACTTCCCAGGATTGAGGACTGTGAGAAATAGTGTTTGTTATTTAAGTCACCCAGTCTATGATATTTTTGTTGTAACAACCAAATAGACTGAGATGTTACCTATGCATATGTCCCTATAAAGATATAATAATTTACTTTAGACGTTTTCATAAATGCAATCATCTTGTGTTCACATATTTCACTTAATATTGTTTTTATAATGCATATACCTATTACACATGTGTCTGGTATTTGGTAAATTTGATTGTATGTTTGTTAATTTGTTGTATGACTATATATTGATTCTACTACTGATGGACATTTTAATTGTGTTGAGATGTGGGCTACCACTAAAATACTTCTATAGATATTCTTGACATTTACTCTCCTGTACATGTGTATGAGTTTCCCTAGAGTATCCATTTCAGAGTGAAACTGTTGCATTGTGGATATGCACATCTTCAGATTTACCACATAAAGTCAAGTGGTTTTCCAAGCAAGTTTTATTTATTTACATCCAGGAGTTTTTCAGACAACTTCCTGCTCAATACTTCAGTTGATGTTGAGTTGTTTGTTTCTTTAGCTTCATGCCAATCCATTGCATAGACATTGTAGAATTTCATTAAATTTTCCTGTTTGCCAGTAAGTCTGATTGTCGTTTCCTATTAATTGATCTTCTGAATTTCACCTTTGTAATTTTGAAGTAATTTTAGAATTACTGAAGAGTTGTGAAGAGAGTACAAAACTCTTATAACCTTTACCTTGTTTTCCCTAATGTTAATACTTTAAATAGCTATAGTAAAAAATGATAACCAAGAAATTTATGTTGACGCAAGAATACTAACAAATGATAGACCTTATTAGGATTTTAACAGTTTTTCTACTAACTTCATTTTTCTATTGCAGGACCCAATCCAGGAACAACACTGCAGTAAGTCATCAAGTCTAATCTGTGAGTTTCTCAGTCTCTTCTAAATGACATTTATAGTTATGAAGAATTCTGGTAAGATATTTTGTAGAATTCCTTCAGTTAAAGTTTAATATTTCATCATGATTAGCCTGGAGTTGTGGATTTTGAGAAAGAATAGAACAGAGGTAAAATATCCTTCTAATTAAATAATATCAGATATGTGTAACATCAACACAGATCGTTTCTGGTAACGTTAGCTGAAATCACTTTGTTAAGTTGTTGTATGTCACGTTTTTCTACTGCAAATTTAATGTCTTTCATATTCCATACTCTATTCCTTTAAAACAAACCATTCCACTTGAAGTGGAATTAAACTCTCCTTCCTAGAAAGAGTAATATCCATAGCATTTGTGAATATAAGTTAAAACAATAATTAATATTGATAATGATGCTTTGAGGCTATAAAAATACTGATTCTTAAAGTTTCACCCACTAATTTTACCATTCATCACACTTTGCATGCAATAATTATTGTTGTGCTTTTTGAATGATAATCTTCTTTTGTATTTTTATTATTTCTACCTTTATTATTTGGAATTATTCTGCAGAAAAAATACGTTCCTTCTCTTTTTTTTAAATTTATCTAGTCATTTATTTATTTCAGTATGACATTTATTTGTTCTTTGGTTTGTAACTCAATATCATCACTATGTGTTTTCTTGCTCAGGTTGTCCCAGCTTTGGTCATTGGGAGCTATTTCAGTTGGTTCCTGTGTCCCTCTGACACGCTCTTACCCTTTTGTTCCTTTTTACGGCCTTTCTCACTCTTTAATAAAGCAAAATGTCCCACGATTGTCTTTCATTTTCTTTACCACAGTCTTAGAATAAACCTTTTCTCAAGGAAATTTTGTTCTCTTTATTGGCTAATGACATTTAGAAACCAAGGTCTTAATACTGAATGTGCTTTTTGCTGCTGGGTTATTTCTAAGCCTTCTCAGTGCACAGGTAGTCATATATGCTTATATATGTATAATCACATACACATAATTGTTTCTGTATTATCTATTCATGTATGTAGTAAGCTAAAATGAGTTCATATTGGTGTCAGATAAGACAATTTAAAAATGTTTTGGCAAAGCAAAACTCTGAAGCAGATTTAACAACCAATTTTAATATATATTATAGTGAAAATAACAAGATATCCTACCCTGCACTGTTTATTGTTTATTGAATACTTTAGGATAACAGCAAGTAGAGAAACTGTTATTTATAAAATTTTTGAAATAACAAACATTTTAAAATTATAACCACTAATTTAAGAGTAATTATATTGACAAATATAAATGGAAAGAAGTATTGAAACTGGGTACTTTGCCTGAGGAAGATATATTATCATACAATGAATGGTTACATCTCATTCAACCAGCATCTATTAGTTTTTCTTTAGTCAATCAAACTTGACTTCTTCAGTGGTAAACAAGAGAAAAACCAGATGTTGATTTGAATTAAAAACACAAGTGTTTGGTACATTAAACATGTACCACTGCTCACAGTTGTAGATAATTATGTTTTTATAAACACTGTGACAGTAACAGCTGGCAGAATTTCTGTATAGCAAAAGCCTATTTAAGAACTCAGGTTGCTATAAAAGATCTCCCTCTATTCCTGAACTAAACTTAGAGTAATTTTAACAAAAAGTCCAGGGGCATCACCCATATCTAATTTTATTCTAGAGGATAGTCAATAAAAGTTAAGACCACTCATAAAGAAAGTGATGTTAACTACATCCTTGAATGAGGAAATGCTCATTAATTTTAAATTAAATAACATTTATTAAGTTTTAACTAGAAACTACAAAGCCTAGTATGTACTGGAAAAAATGATCAATTCCATTGTATGGTGTACTTAAATTAAATTTTCTTTTATAGTTAGAGAATACCTGGGTTAAGATTTCAGTTCCAGAGCCTATTAACTTTTAATACCTGTTACTGCATCTGGTTAATAAAATATCCATCAAATTGGGAATATTTAATAAGAAAATTTATACTAATACATTATTGGTCATCCCCTGAATAATTCTCCCATAAAATGCACAATTAAGCACCAGTTGCATAATTGAAAAGATGGGGGTGGGGATGGGACATTAGTCCTTACAGAAGGACTAAGGAGAAAAGAAGAGAGGTAAGTGGGAGTCAGGAGGCAAATAGGATGAGATGTTAATCACATCCTCACACACTGGAGTTTGATCTGGGTTAGATAGCTCAGACCATAGCTGTGAATAGATTTTTTTGTAAGAAAGTGAGCAAAGACAGAGGTACTTTAGTGTAACACTGAGTTGAAGTGGGTCTCCTGTCAGATTCTTTATGGAACCCATTGACATATTTTTAAATTTATTTTTTAAATTAACATACAGCAAAATTGACTTTCTTTGGTGTACAGTTATGAGATTTGACAAGTTTATAAATTGGTGCAAACACCACCATAATCAGGATATTTAATAATATATGATAGTTTTAGCACCACATCACAAAAAAAATATCCCTTTTGTTATTTATTTGTAGTCACACGTCCCTTTCTAACTCCTGGCTGGCACTCACCACTCTTATCCCTGTCACTGTGTCTTTTCTAGCATGTCATATAAATTGAATCTTGAGATATATAGCCATTGAAACTAGCTTCTTCCATTTAGCAAATTCATTTATGATTCATTCATGTGATTTCATTAATGAATAGCTCATTTCTTTTTATTGCTCTGTAGTATTCCATTGTATGGACGTACCACAGTCTTTATTTACTCACTCAGGAAAGGACATTTAGGTTGTTCCCATTTCAGCTGTTACAGAGAGAGCTGCAACATTTATATACAGGTTTGTATGTGAACATGCATTTTCATATCCCTTGGGCAAATGCCCAGGAATAATATTTCTATGTCATGGAATAAGTAAATGGTTAGCTTTCTGAGAAATTGTTACACTGTTTGGCAGAGAGGCTGTACCATTTCCCATTCTCACTAGATATCTATGAGAGAACTAATTGCTCAATGTCCTTCTTAGAACTTTGTCTTATCAGTTTCATTGTTATTTTTGTTGTTGTTTTTACCTTAGCCATTTTAATTAAGTATTTTTAATCATGATTATAACACACAACTTCTTAATGGCTAATTATGTTGAGCAATTTTCAGGAAATTATTTGGCATCTTTATTTTTTCTTGATGATGCACCTGTTCAAATCTTTCCCCCTTTATTAATTGAGTTTTTTTCTTATTACTGGGCCCTGAGAGTTCTTTATGTAATCTGGATACATGTTCTTTGTTAGATATGTGATTTGAAATCATTTTCTCTGTATGTGTGCTTCATTCTTTTAAAAACGTCTTTCATAGAGCAAAAATTTAGTTTTTTATCTTTATTCATGGATTATGCTTTTTGTGTCAAATCTAATCCATTGCACAACTCTTTGTCACAAATATTTCTGCTTACGTTTTATCTAAGAGTTTATATTATACATTTACAGTTTTAAAGTTAAAAATTTATGTGTGGGACTTAGCTCTATAATCCATTTAGAGTTAATTGCAGCAGGAGTTGTGAGGTTTAGTTTGGGATTTAGTTCTTTTTTGCCTGTGGAATATGCTTTGTTCTGACGTCATTTGTTGAAAGGATCTATACAGTATATTCTGTAGAAGTATAATTGATTTTTATGTGCTGATTTTGTATCTTGGGACCTTTTTAGACTCATTTATTAGTCCTGGGATATACTTTGTAGGCAACTTGGGGTTTTCTACATAGTCAAACCTGTGGTGTATAAATATGGACAATTTTACTCCTCCTAGTTTATATGGACAATATTTTAACCTTTCCTGAGACTGTCAAGCATATATTAAAGCATTTAAGATGAAAACAGCAGTCTGTCATATTTACTCAGATATTAATAATTTATTTTGCTCTTTCTTCATTCTTAGGTTACCTCGCTCCTCTGGTCTCAGTTCTCTTCTGCTTAGATACTATTCTTTGGCATTTCTTTTATATCAAGTCTGCTGGCTATTTTTTCTCTTAATTTTCCTTCTTCAAAGATTGTTTTTATTTCACTTTTATTCTTCACATGTATTTTTCCTGGAAATAGAATTTGAATCAATGGTCTTTTTTCAGCTCTTTTTTTACAATTAAAATGTGTTTTTCCTCACTTCATTCTGCCTTTCTTGTTTTTAAAAAGAAATCCTCAGTCACTCAAGTCATTGTTTCCCCCTAAGTCACGTGTCTTTTCACTGGCTGCTGTCAAGTATTTATTCTTATTTAGTTTTCAAGAATTTGATTATCATGTGGCTGGATGTGGATTTCTTGCTTATTACCTAGTTGGGAATTTTTGAGCTTCTTGAATCTGTAAGTTTATGTATTTCACCATATTTAGAAGTTTTTCAACCTTTATTGATTCAATTTTTTTCTGTTGACACTTGTTCTTTTTTTCTCCTAGAAGCCTTATGCTGCAAATATTAAAACCTTTTAGTATTTTCCCACTGTTCACTGAGACTGTTAATTTTTTTTTCATTTTTTCCCTCTTCCCTTGTTCAGATTGATCTGTCTCCAAGTTTACTGACTTTTCCTCTGTTATATACATTATGAGCTATTGAGTTCATCCAGTGAATTTTGTACTGTGATCAGAACTTTGAAGTTTTGTTATTTCCATGTGGTTTATCTTTGTACCTTTTATTTTATTGCTTAGGCTTTTTATTTTTACTTTCCTTACTTAGAGAATGGCTATAAAAGCCATTGATTTGAAATCTTGATTTGATTAAAGTCTTGAATTTGAAGTCTGTTGATTTTTTTCTTTTCAATTTTTCAAGTTAAAACTTTTCTGATTCTTCAAGTACTGAGTAATTTGGGGTTGTATTCTGGACATTTTGAATATTAGGCCATGAGCTTCTTCTTGTTTGAATCCTAAAAAGAATGTTGATTTGTATTTGTTTGTATGTTTTATATATACAACCCATGCTGTTGGGTTCAGGCTTTTCTGAGGGCTGAATTCCAATATGGGCCTCATATATTTATACTATTATTGAGGTATGGCTGACATACAAAAACCTATACAAATTTAACTTATACAACTTGATGAGTGTGAAGGTGAGTATACACCTGTGAAACTATCACCACAGTGTACACAATAAGCATATTTATCATTTCCAAAAGTTTTCTCCTGCCCTTTTTATTATCTTTGTGTGTGTGAAATAAGGACACTTAACATAAGTTCTACCTTTTTTGCAAGATCTTAAGTGTACAGTATAGTACTAACTATAGACTCTATGGTGTACAGTAGACCTTTAGGATTTATTCATCTTTCATAATTATGACTTTGTAACTTCTCAAAGATTTTTTTAGTGCTCTCTGGAATTGTCCCATAAGACAGTACAGTACAGTTTGTTCCTGGA
The DNA here is from genome assembly GCF_040802235.1 of Manis javanica. Taxonomy (NCBI): domain Eukaryota; kingdom Metazoa; phylum Chordata; class Mammalia; order Pholidota; family Manidae; genus Manis; species Manis javanica. The sequence goes on from NC_133165.1 coordinate 12,471,358, forward strand.
TTCCTGGATGGTGATGTTTTTTTCTGTAGTACAGATTTCAAAGTCTTTGATACTCTAGGAAATGATCTATGCATGTGCATGTTGGGAATGAACCCAGAAAATCACAAACAGTTTTAAGGAATTTATTTCTTGAGATTCTTTGTCTCTGCAACTACCCTAACTCTGCTTCATTCTCTATCTTTCCTGTACTCATGCACACTTACTGGGACTACATCCCCATCAAGGGCCAGCTCTCAGGATAATGATAGAGGAGCTAAGCAATGAAAATCTCACCTCATGCTCTTGGAACTAAGGCTCCTGTGGTCAAAGGGAAAGGGGGCCTTACTCAGAATTTAAGGCAGCTGCCTGACCACAATTGCAGTTTCTCTTCCTGTTACCAACATGGCTACAGCAGTAGGGGGGCAGGGGGGGTGCTGGGGTAAGAGAGACCAAGCGAAAGAAAAACAGAATCCTACCACTGTCTCTATTAGAAGGTCCCTTTGTCAACTTAATGGACCAGAACATGAACACTTCTCTTGGGGTTTTTTTTCCTGTGCCCTTCTGAGTTCAGTGCTGTCACCAACTACAGGTTGAGTAACACCAAAGGCAAAAAACCAAACTAAATGGCAATCTTAACTACTGGTTCGGTAATATTAAAAAGTTTGGGTCTATCCTACTGGCTCACTGTTCTAACAAATGTGTTAGGGAAGAAGTTTTCTCTGATGAATGCACTGAGGAGAGTTGTGATTCACGCACGTGATTTCAAATCTCAATTTAAGGATATAGTGACTTTCTTAAGTGATTCAATTTCTTAGTTTCCATTAGGTATTAGAAAGCTTAGATTTTTTTTATATGATCTTTCACAAACAATGTGTGTATCATTCGTAGGTGCATTTCTGGCTTCTTTTTATCTGACAATTTTGCTTTTAATTTTTCTTTACCCTTAAATTTATATTTAAGCAGTTAAATTGTTTATGTTCTGCTTAAGCATCTTTAAACAAACAGGATAAAGATAAAGGTATTTTTCTCTACCATTTTGTGGCAGGCACAGATGTGCTGCTCAGATCCCTCCTGACGAAAGGACTGGCTGCCTAGATGTGAGGAATGTGATAAGCTGACAAACTCCACCTGTAAGCTCCTACCCTAGCTTTTAAGCTAATTCCCTTCTTAGGGAAGCCCTCCACCAGGCTGTGGTACTAGGGCCTCAGCACTTAGGTCAGGTAGGAAAAAAATGTTGACAGGAAAGAAAATGTTTCCAGAACACCTAATGTATCCAAAATTCCAGGAGAAGATAAGAGAAAAAATAAACAAGAGCATCAAATAAGCACTACATCTGAGGAAAATCTTGAGAAATAATTTTAATCACATAATACATAAGGCAGACCTAAGTCCCTGAGTTATGGGAAAATAAGAGTTTTGGTGAACTAAAATAGGAACATGCTAAATAAGATGTCTTAAATGAGTCACATTGTAAAGTGAGTTACTTTGTAATAGTAGAAAATCTAAAATGAATAAAGAATTTCAGCAAAAATTGAGATTTGTGTTAAAGAGGAGTAATAAAAGATTTTAAGAATCTCACCAACGATTGTGAAGGAAAGGTGAGAGATACACAGGAAAAGAGAAGAGAAAAATTATTAAAAGATCAACTTACTGGATTGAGGAAAGTGTAGTGAAAAATAGCAGAAAAAGAAGTCATCAATCAAGTTTAAAGTACACAACATCTCAGTAAGTGAGGTAAAAAACAGAAATGAACGTTAAAAAAGAGTAACATAAGAAATAAGAGAAAACAAAGAAAAATAAATGAATATAAATGTAGGCATGGATTATATAGACATATCTAATAACATTTCACATGTAACATTATATAAATGTAGACTGAATTTTCTTACAATGCACTCTTAGATTGTGTTAACACAAGACAAGTCAACTAAATGCTGTTTCCAAAGCAATGACATGATCAGACTGAGTGAAAAAGTAAGGTTGAAAATCATGATGTATAATAGAAATATAGGCAAATGAAACAAAATGAGTGAAAAATACAAGAATGCTCAAATTGGATATGGTGAGATTTGAGAATAAAGAGACAGAGGAAAGACACTGTTAAGAAGATACAGCCATCATAATCATGACATTGATTCCATAATAAAATAAATTACATAATAAAATAACATAAGTCAGCACAGAGAGATAGAAGGAATGAAAGAAATTAAGAGAGAAGGAAAAAGGAATAGAAAGAAAAGAAGAGAAGAAAATTAGGACGTTAACTCTGAAATAGACAATATGCATATATAAATACCTACTAGTATAAGCTATTATTAAAACCTCTCAAGTTGCTGCCACAAGGAAAACTTAGACTGTAAAGATTTTATAGACTATTTCATCATATTATGATTAATAAATTTAGATATGAGATAAAAAAGATATCAAGAAATATCATAGTTACTTGGAGATTTGAAATAAACACACAGGCGACTCAAAACCACAGGAAAAAATTAAAAATAATGAAACATTTCAAACTGCCTAGAAAGCAATGAAAATTTATACTAAGAGATATGAAATGGAGTAAATGCTTTAGGATGGAAAGTTTATAGCTTTCTATAATTCATTAAAGAAGAAAGAGGAAAAGTTGCAAGGAATGTAGAATTATTCTTAGAGATTAGATAACAAAAAAAGGAAAATATAAAAAATTCTTGAACAGTATTTTAGTAACTAATAAAGTTTATAAACTCTCACTAATATATAAAGAGAAAAATAAACATATAAGTAATAGAAAAACAGGTTTAGCTATTTTAAAGAAAATATTACATGTGGTTTCATAAGTCAAATGTATGATTGCCTAGAGGAAAGTCAGGCCTTAATATGAATAAACTGGCCATAGAATAATGACCATAAAAGACAAAAGCCTCAAAAACACCAGTCATATTCACAAGCAATTATGTGCCAGCCAAAGAAAAATCACACAATGTACAACATAAACTAAAATTTTACTAAAGAAGAAAAACGTTTAAAATGCAATTGATAACTTATGGTGAAATTAATAGTACTTTAGAAATGGCATAAAAACAGACCAGTGACTTTTAAGATACAGCAATATAAACTATTAAAACTGAAGCTTAGAGAAATAAAAATCACTAAAAAAATGTGAGATTCAGAGATCTGTGGAAGTATTAGTTCCAGAAATAATTAGGGATAAAAGATTTTATTCTGTAACCTTCCAAGAAGGTTACAGAAAAACATGAAAGAAAAAACTGCTGGAGGAACTTCCCTTATATAGCTTTATAGCTCCAGGATCTACCGTGTGACTGACAATGGGTTGCTTAACTTCCTTTCTTTATTTTAAGTTGAGTTTGAGTTTCCAGCTTTCTTAAGTCGGGAAAGAGGAATGTCATATTCTCATAGTCAACTTGGATTGCAGGCCACAGGCAGAAAGCCTCTTTTCGCAGAGTTGGTACCTTACCTTTGTACTGTTAGAAAGGTTGCCATTATATGAAGTATATCTCTTTGTTTGGAACCTACTGAATGCTTGAAAAAGTAGATAATAATACACATAATCTGTATTTTTTTCTATGTAAATGTGTATTATTCACAATTGCACAGTCTTCATAAGTACATGTGACCCAAAGTGCAGTGAGCCAGAGAGAACCAAAAGGGAAACAAACCTGTAGAAAATGGCAGTACTCAGATAATTCACTACAAATGACCTTTGAGTAATAATTAAGCACATGAAATGTTCTAAGCATCACTGTTCATCAAAGAAATGCAAATCAAAACCATAATAATAAGTCTGAAAGACATGAAATGTTAGATGGGTTTTGGAGTAACTGGAACTTGTATTTTAGTGACAGTGCAAAAATGTTATAATCATTTAGAAAAATGCCTGAAAGTTTCTTATAAAATTAAAACTGTACCTACCCATGACCCTGCTTTTCCAATCCGAAGTATATACCCAAGACAAATGAGAACATGTGTCCACAAAATACTTGCACAAGAATGTTCCTGGTGGCTTTATTCATAATGGCCCTAACCTGCAGACATTCTACATCAATAGGAGAATGGATAAATAATCAAATGGAACACTACATAGAAATAAAAAACTACTAGTGCATACAACACTGTGGGTTAATCTCCAAAACCTTACGCTAAGTGAAATAAGCCTTAAACAAAGAACAATATTGTTTGATTCCATTTTTATGATATTATAGAACAATTAAATCTTATCTATAGTAGAAAAAATTCAGAATATCTGCTACTTCCATGCATGTGGGACAGGAGTTATTATAAAAGTCATTAGGGTAAAATTCTGGGTGATATATGATAGCAATATTCTGTATCCTGGTAGCATGATGGGTTGCCCAGGTGTATGCATTTCTCAAAACTTAGCTAAAACTCTTCTGAAAAACATTAGGATGATTTTTTCTAAACTTTTATAATTGTAGGAATCAACTTATTTATTAAAAATATGGATTCACTTTTTCAAAATAGAAATACCATTTGACCCAGGAATTCCACTTCTAGGAATTTACCCTAAGAATGCAGCACTCCAGTTTGAAAAAGACAGATGCACCCCTATGTTTGTCACTGCACTGTTTACAATAGCCAAGATATGGAAGCAACCTAAGTGTCCATCAGTAGATGAATGGATAAAGAAGATGTGGTATATACACAATGGAACATTATGCAGCCATAAGAAAAAAACAGATCCTACCATTTGCAACAACATGGATGGAGCTACAGGGTATTATGCTCAGTGAAATAAGCCAGGTGGAGAAAGACAAGTACCAAATGATTTCACTCATCTGTGGAGTATAAGTACAAAGGAAAACTGAAGGAACAAAACAGCAGCAGAATCACAGAACCCAAGAATGGACTAACAGTTACCAAAGGGAAAGGGACTGGGGACGATGGGTGGGAAAGGAGGGATAAGGGTGGGGAAAAAAGAAAGAGGGCATTACGATTAGCATGTATAGTGCGTGGGGGGCACGGGGAGGGCTGCACAACACAGTGAAGACAAGTAGTGATTTTACCGCATCTTACTACGCAGATGGTCAGTGACTATGAAGGGGTATATGGGGGGGACTTGATGAAGGGGGCAACCAAGTAAACATAATGCTCTTTCTGTAATTGTAGATTAGTGATACCAAAATAAAAAAATTAAATTAAAAAATTAAAAATACATTAAAAAATATGGATTCACAGGTCTTTTTCAGCATATTCCAGTTCACTAGATCTGGACAGCAGGTCAGTATTTTTAGAAGTCCCCTAGATAATTATTTCAATTTGAGAAATTTAGGAAATTCTGCTTTAAGATACCTATTATCTTCTTCCATACTAGAGGCCAAATTTCCAAGACTTGCTAACCTCTATCAACAGTTGCCAGAGGAATATGCTTTTGCTTTTTTTACTCATTCCCATGTTGGATAGCCAAAATCAAATTTCACTATAATGTTGATATTTATAAAATATGTGACTTATTGTACCCTTCCTTTCAAAGGGCTAGTCCCTATTTCCAGGAAATTATAGTATTAGAGAACATGAGAAATTATGATTTTTAAATAATTTTTAAAAATCTCTAAGAATGCTTATTTTCCAATATTGCTATGCAATTAGAACATCTTTGATATTATTAATTCCATAATTTGGTAATAGCCATTTAACAATCAGGTTACCTTAATCCATCTGAACATGTTCCCTTCATCACAAAAAGGGGATAGTAATAGTATTGGCCTATTAATTGGACAATAGATGAGAAACCTGTGAAAGGATCATTTTGTAAACTGTAAATGATTCAAAGATATTAGTTGGATTGGGGAATAATAAAATAAACAAAATATATTTGGAAAATAATCATTGTAAGGAGGTATGCCTATTTAGAGGGATTGTCTGACAAGCTTGAAAATTAAGGTCTTATCTTTGCTATTTCTCTTCCAAAAGTGTGTGTGTCAGGGTGCAGGTGTGTGTGTATGTGGATGTTATTAGTTCTTTCTTATAGTTTGGATTACGTCTTTCTTACAGTTTACATGTGTTCATTCAAAAAAGAGGGAGACGGGAACCCTTTTGTTAAAACTGTCCACGCTGTAAAGCGTACGCTCATGTTTTTCACATTTACACTCAGTATTGCTCCAATATGTTTTGACTGAACTTACCTCAACCTCAAGACTCCAGTGCCCTGTGACTTTTCATCTAGACACATGAAAGCTGGGACTTGTCAGGAACACCTAGATGTATGCGTAGCTTTCACAAGCAGCGTCAAGTATTCAGGTGAAAGCCGAGGTTAGCTTATTTAATATTTTCCATCATATATATGTAAATATAATGTTTCTGGATGAAAGGTGGAATCAAGCAGGCTATTATTGTTCCTAGAAGGAATTTACTGATGCTATTAGAAAGAAGATAAATTCTGTGAATACAGATATATTGCTGCAATCAAGACGCACAGTGTTTCTAGAGCAAATGAAATGTTTCCTACATGTTTTGTTTCTGCTATTCTGATATTTATAAGCATCTCATTTCTAATTTGACAAAATTTATTTTGTCTCAGAATGAAATGTTTTTCAACAAAAGGTAAATGAAGCCACATTATTTTTGGTTGGTCAAATATGTCAAATAGCCAGTTGGATATTTTCTATTTTTATACCAATCAGTCTGTTCTCAAAAGCAGTAGTTTTTGAGAAGTTCAGATGGACTCACTCACTATGTTAGCTTAAAAGCATTTATTAATGAAGGACAGATTACAGAAAAAATTATTCCTTCTTAATTTCAATTTTGTCTGTTGCCAATGAATAATTATGTTGATGTTCTACACACTTAGTGTTTTACAGTAACTGATAATTATATCTTAGCAGAATGGGAATCAAATGCTTTTTTGTAGGCAGTGGGAAATAATGCAACGAGATGATTTTGAAGTAAAACACACCTGCTTTGTAACTATCAGAGTCATTTATTACTCAAAAACATTGTTTGTCATTTTTTAACTTGCAGGGCTCTCTTTTTTCTGAATTTCCATCAAAATATTGGCTAAAGCAATACAAAAAAAAAGCAAGTAATTCTTTGAGAATTTTTGTGTATCACTGAATCCTCTCCAAGATTATGGGTATACTGAAGTTACTTATGGATTCCCTGTCCCTTGTTTTAGTTTGCAGTCTTTTCAACTCTGCTGGGATATATTCAGGTTATCTGGTTACACATGATGTATTTTTAGAAATAAATGAAGATATTAAATTTTTCTGTCTTTATGCTGCCTTTTGTTGTTCAAATCCACAACAAGGGAACAAACTTCCATTGGTATGCTTCTCATTAATTCTGCTTAAGTAGAATTTAGAGTATAAAGTACAGAGTTTACAGAATCTTGAGAACTGCTTCTCTTTTTTAAAAAAAATGTTCCCAGCTTTTGTTTATCTTTGCATTCACCATGCATTTTTCATGAGCATCGTTTTCCTTCGATAAAACCATTCTGGAACAAGTCGGGACATAAACAAACTTACAACAATGTTTTATATTCCTAAATTTATATGAAATTATAAATTTTGTTTTGTGAAATCTTGTATCTTCTGGTTGTGCTTTCTTTGCGTTTTGTACTGTAAGAAGGGTGAATGTGACTGGAAACCAGTGCCAGTCTTCCTTTTAAAAGTGAAGACCACCGCTCTTCCATAGTTACTGTCTCCAATCCCAAGTCTCCCAGTTCTTTTGAAACTACAGCACTCAGATTTATGTTCCCACTACTCTCCTGAAACAACAGGAGCGAGCTCTATTTTGACATACCCAACACCTCATCCGTTGCCCTAAATCATGTGACCTCATAGCAACATTGCACACAGTCACCTTCTGCGTTCTTTAACACAGCTGAGGAAGACACTCCTAATCCTGACCGCATCTGGACATACCGCCATCTCCTTAATCTACATTTCCAGCTTCTGCAACAGAAAGGTAGGACCATGAAACAAGGGACTTGCCATTATGACGTGTGCAGAGGTAATGTGTGCCTCCTGGGTCAGGGCCTTAAGAGATAATAGGAATAAACTCCCTCTGCCACTTTTCTCTTCTCCTCCGGCTGGGAGATGATTGTCACAGAAGCAGACGTACTGACTCAGAGATCGAAACCACATTAATAATGACAGAAGTGCTTTCCAGACTGGTCTGTGAACCCCTGGAATAATACATAAATTTTTTTTCTGTTTAACCCACTGTGTGTTTAGATCTTTGTCTTACTGTAATTTAGCTTGTACCTTATGTGATCCAAAATTGTCTACTACATTTGCAGGTCAGATATTTCCCAAGTTTTCCTGTGACTTATCTGGTTTCTCTTTCTAGGTTTGCTTTGTATGCTTTTCTTCTCCTTTTTTGCTAAAAAAATTAGCTACCCAGCATCCAGTCTCCCACCCCTTCGCTTCTGTAAGTAATCCTTGGTCCCATGACTTTAAGTGCCACTTACATGTGATACCTCTGGTGGAGTCAAATGGGAAGAATGGGGGTCAGGGGTGGGTGTCTGGCCTTGTTGGGTTCAGGGAAAAGGTCAAAGATCTGTGTGTAGCCTTGCCATAGGCAGACAAGGGGATCACCTGCAAGTCTTGGGGCAGGCAGGAAGAAGGGTGGCCAGCAAGTCTAAGTAAACCACCTGGGGAAGGATGGGCCCTGTGGGAAGCCGTTTTCTAGGACACGGAAGTCTGTGCAGGAGTTTACTAGCCTTCGCTCCTTTGAGGGCTCAGGTGAGCCTCAACCCTGTCCCTTCTTAGGGACTTTCCACATTTCTACTTTACCTCCATTACATTTGGGTGGTTTCCCTTATGTACTGTGGTTTGGGGTTACAGATGTCTTATGATATTATTAAAAATTTTTGAGAGGAGAAGGTGGAAATTTTTTCTTAATTATCTAACTTAAAATCAGAAGGACTGAAAATAAATATTAGGTCTAATAGCACAGACAAGATAATTAGGAAAATGAAAGTATTCCCATATCACATACATCACTTATTTCTATTATTTTATATTTTGTTTCCTTCTTTGGAACTTTCCTTTTTGTTACTTAGAAACTTGTCTTTAATATGGCCTATGTAGAAATTTAACAATCATATCAGTTATAAAAATTTCACTTTATTCTTTAACAAAAATTTATTTATGCAAACATCTTTACTATTTAGAATCAGAACTATAAAAATGTTTCTAGAGAATTTTATGGTAATTTTATTATTGGAGTGAAAGTTCTTCAGAATATTAACTCTAAAATATTGGTATTTAAATTGTTTCCCAAAAACACACAATATAACTATAAGCTATGAAGTGAAAAATAGGTCTATGCGGATTGACTGATGCTGCTTATTTAATTGTTATTGTGTAATATATTGCAAATATTAAATACAGTATACTTACAATTACTTTGATAACTTAGAAACAATGGCATCTTTATGGAATAGATTATGTATCAGAATTCACCACTTGCATATTTACACAAATCGCCAGGTGTGTGAATGGCCTTGCAGCCAAAGAAGAAAGGTCCAGGATGACTCAAAGATAAGGATAACCTTGCAAGGAAAACCCAAAGGCCCCATGGGCCACTGACCTCCCTGGAACTGTGCTAAGACATTTGGATTTTGTGAAAACAAATAATCATGGAGTTAACTTTATCACCAAAACTTTCGTTGTTATCATCAAAATGAATGTGTTTCTATTTCAGTCTTTATTTTATATTTTATATGCCATAAGCGAACCATAAGTGGGAGGTTTTTTATAATATTACTAGCCAATAATTCCAACCTCAAAAGGGAGCTAAGATGAGGGCAACTAATAAGGAAGTTACACAGTGAATCAATATAAGAAAAATGATATGTAATTACATCAACATGAGGATCATACATATTTTCCTACTTTGGGAGAATAGGTGGTGACATATGACAATTTATTTGAAACAATAAATGGATGCTAATTAAAGGCACTATCAAGTATGATCTCAAATATTCAAAATGAATATTATCCAGAGAATGTGGGTAAATCACAATTATCATTGGCTTAGTCATTATTTGAATAGTGTTTACAAATTCAATGCTTCAAACTTACTAGAAACAAAACAATTAGAGATGGTACAGTAGAAAGGAAAAGAGATAATTAAGTGGCTAGAAAATAAGGGTAACATATAAAAACCAAAGAATTATGTTTGCACAGCTGGGGTAAAACACAGCTAACGAAGGGATCTAATGATAGCGTGGTATGTGATGATGTTAATGACCACCCATAGGTGTACATGAACAAATGTTCTACATTTCACCAGAGCAAGACCAGAGAATCAGACTAAATGGCCACTGGAATGATTTAGGCTAAAATTTGGAAAATGCAGGGGACACTACTTTAACCACTATCCTCACATTTATATCTTTCTCCAGAAAATTTCAAAGGAAGAGATGTATGTTTTATTTATTGGCCAATATTCTTCAGTCAAGTTTTTTTAGTCTGTGCTGGGAAGGTATGTCATCTTTTTTAAAAAGTCTAAATTCACATATCTTGTTTCAGAGGGAATCTTCCTGAACTATTGGAGCCATATTTTGGGTCTTAATTGTGATTTTAACTTGTCATTCCAACTTTAAAAAGGTGTAAGTGGAAAAATATTAAAAAATAAATGTATTTACATATCTCATTTTTCTTATTGGACTATATACATCCTGAAGGTTAGTATGACTAATTCATTTCTTAATATAAGTATTTTTGATTGTCTAGAAAATAGTTCTGAATTTTATGAAATATTCTAGCTCATAGAAAAGTTAGAAAATTTATGGCATAAGCACAATCAGATATCAAAGTTGCCAAACATTATACATATTACATTATAAATTGATCAACTCTTACCTTCACCTGCTCTATTATGTATATTCATTTACTGGTTGTTGTCACCCCCCCAAAAAAAAACAACACACCAAGAGACCAGTGACTGTTTTGTTCATTCATCTAGGCTACAGTTATTGATGATTCTGGTCAGCATTCCTTTCTCCCTGCTTATATGAACTGCCCCTGATATTTGTTTGGGTAGCCACATCTCACTAAGTTTCAGTCCCTGTTTTTTTCATGAATTCCAATTTCTGATTCAAGAGTGGAATTTGTGAGTTAGGGCTGGCACAAACACATCTCACTAAACTACCAAAGGGACTATTTCTGGAGATGGATTCCGGACTCAACTTGGACCAATCAGACCTATTTAGTATCAATTTTGGCACTTGGTTGAGATTAATAGGCAAGTATCATTTTTCTTCGGCTGTATTAAAATTGTGAAGATAGGACAGAAAACTCTTTAATGTGTTAACATAGCTAAACGACCTCTTTAAAAATGGCAAAAACAGAGAAACAATACAAAATATTTATTTATTAATGCATCTCAGGCTTACAAAGTAACCTAAAATGCCAAAATAATTGAAAAAATGCAAAAAAGAAAAAGTTATACATCTGTATACACAAGTATGTGTAATTTTTAACTTTGATTGACTTAAAGTCAACACTGAAGAATTTGAAGAATATTTAAAGAATATGTTATGTTTCTTTTCAAAATAGCTAAAACAAAACCATTTTTACATATGTATAAAAATACAAAGATAGATGGACACGGAAGGAGAGAGAGCTTCCAGTGCTGGCAAAGGTTGGGTAACATCTCCAGTCCAGCTGAATAAGAAAATAATACAACCCTTCATGTATCAAATTGTCCAAATGCATCTATAGTCTTGACAGTTCTTTGAGCCTTTGGCCCAGAGAACTCTCTATACACAATGGTTTATTCAATGGGAGGGAACGTAGTGTATGTAAGAGTAGAGATTCTACTTTCTCACATCCTGTATTATGCTGCAGAGTTCTGTACCATCATGTGTGCTTTGTTTCCTCCTCATTAAAATAGAAATGATCATACCTGCTCATAATCTCCAAATATTAACCATAATTAATCCTATTCATATTCATATCTATGAGAGAAAATATGTGATCTAAACCTCCATAAGTAAAGGATAAGAATATAAAATATGGCCATATTTTATGCATCATTCAAAGTGATAGTCAAATTCACTATATGATAACAGACTAAAATTTATGATAAAAGAAGAGGTAAACAAGGTAAAATTTTGTATAGACATCATGGACGTAGCTGTAACTATAAACGTAAGCATAAATTCACTTCCTCGGCATAGGCTCGTGGACGAAAGTAAATAAGGAAGAATATTTTGTAGCACCATAGAATGTTTTTCTTTTCCTCCTCCATATTTTGGAGTTTCAGTAACGTCACAAGAAGTAAGAGAGCACAGGCCCTGGAGTCCAGACTGTGGAGCCAGTCCATCCCACAAGCTATCACCTGAACAATTCCTTAAACAATTACTTAAACCAATACCTGGTTCAGTTTTCTTATTCATAAAATAGGGAAGCGAATAGTAGCTACCTCCGAGGGGGACTAAGGGCACTACCTGAGTTAATACAGAAACAGAATTCACAACAGTGCATGGCGCAGATTAAGTGGCATGAGAGTTTTCTTAAATAAAATAAACAAGTCAAGCACTTTGTAGAAATAAATAAGAACTGTAAAGCATGCCAATGATTTTTTTAATTGTCTTTTCAAGCTAATTGCATTCATTTTCTTGATAATATAAAATGTCTTATTATGGAATATACCTTTTTTATTCTATTTTACTATTTCTAAGAATCCCTTCTAAGAGGCAGAAGACTAAAAAATCTAAATTTAAAGCAAAAGCAAACTTTATAAAAAATTTAGAAATGAGGATATAAGATTGTGAATAAAGACACTTTACCAACAACACATGTCCACAGACAGACATGATATTTTTCAACGCAGTGTTTTTTTCTATATAAAATGTTCAGAGTTATTAGTATTAATAAATGTAACCATATAAATCATTTTTAAAGCTCTAGCGTGCTGTTTTATATTGTTATGTAACCTCCTGACCCATGTAAAATGAACATGTAGGGAATCCATTTTAACAGCTTGTTCCTGTAGGCCTGAGGGATTCTACAGCTAGCACAAACCCTAAACCAAAAATTTAGTTGGGTATTTCCACTCATTTACAGATTTCTATGCCAGAAAGTTTTGTATTGAGCTGGCATCTCCTAGGAATACAAGTGAATAAACAAGACAGACAGAGGAAAGAAAAGAGAAATATTTGTTCAACACTCTGCATGTTGTAACAATGTGCAACATCATTTATGATATGTTACCTCAGCCAAAAATGACATGATGTTATAAATTACTAATTTCCCAATTTTGGAAAGGAAGTTGGAAATATGGGATAGGGTCATGTTCAGTTCAGGTCATGAAAACCAAAAACGCACAGGTTGGACTTTTTATAATGTTTTACCAAATCCCAGAGGAGGTTCAGTATCATAGTTATTACTATTATTTTCCTCTTGGAAAAGAAAGGAAATGGAAAAATTCTTGCCCGATTTTTGAGACATTATAACATGGCCTGGAAGAGTTTTACTTTTTATTTAATACCAAAATCCTGGCTAGTCTTTATTTCACAAGCTAATGTTTCAGCAAATAAATATTAATACTTTTCTTTTCCTTACATTTCCTATTTCCAGTAATGCATTTTTCTTTACCTACATGGATCATTCTACATTTTAGCATTCTGGATTTTACTTTAATCTTAAAGAATAGTTCTAAACCAGTATTGAAATATGTATTTTTTAATTTTATGCCACGATGTTTTTAAAGTTGAGATGGTCTAAGTAAGAGTACCCTTGGGAACCAAACAGCTGGTTTGAGCCGGAAAGACTGCTCTGTTGAAAGAATGAGAAATACATGCACTTTCAAAGAGTTTCTCCTGTCATTGTGCCAATGGGCTCTCTTTCACCCTCAATAAAGTCCTATTTCTTTCACTTGATCTAGTTGGGAGAATCAAATAAAGAACCACAGGTTAAAGATGAGTTATCCACCAGAAGAAATAGAAAACTTTGCTTTATATGTTTTGGATGGTGTTTGATTGGCTGGAAATATCTCCTTGATTGTACAAAGTTCAATAGGCTAATAATCAAAGTTGGCTCCCTGGTATGTCCCTGTTAGAACTAATCTATCACTACATTTTGTATTCCAATAAACAGCAGCAAGCCTACTGAATAAGTTACTGGGCCTTTATGTTAGGACTTGTTATTTAATACATATTCAAGATAAACTTTGTCATATGAAATTCTTGCTGCCCTATTTGTCCATTTATTCTGCAAGCATTTTTTGCTTATTTCCTACGTTTAACCCTTTTAACAATTAAAATGGGCAATGGATTTGACATCCTCTGCCTATAATGGAAATGACAGCCTAGTGAAAGCATTGAAACAGGAGCCTTTGTAAATATATACAACGATTGCAACAGGAGAAAGTGCGGCTTGGATGAAGGAGTCAGACAGATGGAGATGAATAGACCATCTTTATTTATGACCAAAGCTAGGTTGGAAGACAGGGCTTGCTAACAGTGCATCAAAGAATTACACTTATTCATCCAGGTACAGACATAGCTGGAAAACCACAAACTTCCTCTATGGAGGTCACCCTGGTAAAATTTATAGCATGAAGAGACCCCTGACTCTAAAAGAGGCAGGAGCTAAACTGAGCATGTCCGGCTCCTTTTGGTTAAATCTCTAATCAGAAACCTCAGTCCTCCCCTAGAAAGAAATAGCTGGAGGCAAGAGCTCGAAGTGTTATTCCAATGAATTCCTGTATGTGGAAACGTGAAGAGCTTTAACATAAACAGCAGTTTACCAAGGAGCTTGATTCTAAGAATGGAGTGACTGTAAGGCAGACGCTCCCTGGGGACATTTGAGGCTGGCCCCCTTTCACAGCAAAAATCTTGGGAAACTTGGACTGTGATACCTTACCTTCGCCAGATCACTTCCCAAATGTAACATGGCTTTAAATAGTATACATAATCTTTATAACGTACAATATTCTGGGATTTTCGGCACCTATTAAAAGATTATTGACCGCAATAGAGTTTAAGATATAATAATTGAGGATCTGTTATGTAACTTTCACTTAAGAATGAAAGCATTCAACTGAAAAATAATTCTTCTTATATAGTTTGCTTTATGAAGGGAATGTTTTAGTTCACTCACACTTCCAAAGAAAGTGATTTAACCGTATATTTAAACAAATCAGTTAATGATATCATCTTTAAGCTTATAAAACCATATTCCAGCCTAATTAGGATTCTGTGTCTCCATGTGCCCTTTCTCCCTTTTTTCTTTTTAGAAACATAATTTAGATATAAAATTTTGGTTGAGACCATCATAAACGTTACTTTAAAATAATAAGCAAATGGGAAAAAATCCATCTTTTCTTCTCTTAATTTGCTCAGTGTTACAGATATCCTGCCCTTCTAGTTTTAGAGTAGAAGAAAGAAAAAAGCCTTCATTATTTCTTTGACTTACATACCAATAATGGGCTTCTCTAGAAAACCTCAGAAAAGTGTTGCTCTGGCTTAGGCAGAGACCAGCACACAAAATGAGGTAATTCTTTCTAGCCGAGTGTCTTTTTTCTTGTGTGAGAAGAATCACAGACCGAGTTTCACTGGTCACCCTCATATCTATCACAGCGACTCAATTTGGGTGGAGTAACTACTTTTTATGTCTTGAGAAAATCACCTGAAACATTTAGATTAAGATAAAGATGCTTTATTGCTCTTTAACTATTGATTACCAGAGAGAAATGAAGTTTGTATTTCATCTTCTGGTAACACAATATCAAATAAAAATCAATTATCTTATTATACAAATATGCAACTATTAGTACTGATAATGTCAATAATGTTTACCTGCACTCTCCTCAAAATTATAAAATACAAACGTGATTACTAAAAATATTATTGAAGTCCTGATGATTGTTAACCAAATGTGAGATGGTGCTTCAAATAAACTTCCTTAAAACATGAAATAAGCAAATATGCCTTGGAAATATTCTCCCTCTCGCTTGCCACTATATTACTGAGGCAGGAGTTCATTGAGATTTCTTAATCTGTCAGTTTATATTTTCACCAAATTCTGGAAATTTTTGAACAGTGTTTCATCAGATATTTCTTATGCTGACCATTTCTATGTGAACTACAATTACATATGTTACACATATTATATAAATTAAGCCATCTGAGATCGTTTCATCAGTTCCTGGTGCTTTTTATTTACTTTTTGCAACTTTTCTGTATGTAGTTCATTCTGAATGGTTTCTATTGCTCTGTCAACAGATCCTGTGTTGAAGAAACAGAATTTCCTATAATAGCTTACCAATTATAATAGAATAATGAAGGCTTAATAAAACAATCATTCTTAAAATCTTGGAAGTTTACACTGAATAAATAATTTCACTTTAATACCCGTATCTCCTGCCTGCCAAAATAATTGTTGACACATATACAGAAATATTTATTGAATAACTCCTGGACATCATTTCAATAATAATTAAAAAATGTTGAATGATTATTATAAGTGATGTATATAACAGTTACCATCCTGGGTATTAATAGGTACAGTTCTGTAACAAACTGATTCTCACAGCACATCTGGAATTAAATGTTCTTCTCATTAAGCAGGACAAACGTTACCATGGTTTGGGCAACGAAACTACCGTAATCCTGATAAACTGTAGGCTAAAGGTGAACTTCTACACACTTAGACTCCAAAGTCCATGTTTTTTCTCATGAGTCATGACCTGGAGAAATTGCTCTTCTGTAAACAAATAAAAATTTTCTGGGGATGGGGGTGGGAGGGCACTGGACTTTAAACACTTAGATCAAATATTGTAAAATGAATTCATATTTAAGAAATTAAAGAAAATGGTTTTGAAACATCACTTCTGGAAATGAAAGTCTAACAAACTCAGCTCCACTGTCAGGGCCTGAACTAAAATAAGGTAAAATAATGTACTGTGTTAAAAATCCAAATTACTGTGATAATGTCATTCTCAAAAGAATCCATGACCCCCAAATTCTAAAAGGAGGAAATACAAAATGGTCTACTTTTACACTTCATACTTCATATCAGTAGATTATTTCTATATCTGTATTTACATTAGTGACTAAGTATACTTCAGTATTTTTGAGGGAAAAAATCAGTTTATAGTAGCCTGCCCTGCCTCTTTGAGGCACCAAGATAACTATTCAACATACCCATATCTTGTGTTGGAGTTATGGAAATTTTTGTCATTAGCTAATATATTGACATTCTCTATCAGAATCGCAACTGTTGAAATAAGCTGGGCAAAGATCTTCTTGTTTCCAACTTTAGAAACAACACCTAATTGTGTAATGTTGAGTATTCCTCATGGAAAAAAAATTGAATGACATTGTGGAACAAATATATGTACCCACAGACATATTACTTAGAGTAATTATTTGCAGATCTTGGGTTACTTCTTTATTGAAAGAATAGCTTTCTTTATTTCTTTTCTCAAATGGCAAATTTCATGTTTCATAATACTAGAGATAACAATTACAAACAAAAGCAGGTTTTCTAACAAGAGTATAGGGGATACATTCAAATTGGAACTCCTTCTGCATTATTTCACACAATTTTACACAGTTAAAATGTTTACACCTTCTGGTGGGCTTTATTCACTAAGGATTTTATGCATCACATAAGCAGGAATAAAACCAGAATTATTTATTTGCAGGATTCCACATTCTTCCTCCAAACAATGAATTCTTAAAAAAAGAAGCAAAACGCACACTTATTTTCTTACTTTTCCAGTCATTTTTAAAAACATTCTTCATTTGTTTTCTTGTTTGTCTTTTGACATAGTAGAAAGTTAAAAAAAAGTCCTATAAAAAGTAAGAAATACTTTTCTGTTGGCTTCCTTTTGCTTGAAATTGGTGACATATTTATTAAATAAAGTGACATTTTACCCTAACTTAAATAAATAGCTTGAGTACAGGCTCTAAATGAGACTCTTAGAAGATTTTTTTGGGATTTCATTAACTCACCTACATCAGATTTGTCAAATATTGAAACTCTTTTGCTTTTTTTATAGTTTTAATTTTAGAACTTCATATAAACAGAAAAAGATAGAATAAACAACTATATATTATTTGCTCTACTGTGCCTTCTTATTTTTTTGCTCAGCGTATTTGTGAGATCCATCCATGTTATTGTATCAGTATTTTGTTGCTTAGAGCATTTGTACACAAGTCTTTTTGTGACATGTTATGCTATATAGGTAAATGCTTAAAAGCAGAATCGATGGGCCATATGATCATTGTGTATTTGACTTTATTAGGAGCCACCAAACTCTTTTCCAGAACAGTTGTAATGTTTTGCACTCCCACCAGCAATGAGTCCACTTGTTACCCATCTCTGCCAAAACGTGGTATTGTCTGTTTAATTTGTGCATACGAGATTATGCACTTTAAATTTACAATTCTCTGATGACCAGTGCTATTGAAAAACTCGTATGTGTTTACTAGCCATTCATATTTCTTCTTTGGTGAAGTTTCTGCTTAAATCCCTTCCAGACTTTTATATAGGGTTGTTTATCTTATTACTGAATTATGAGAGTGTTTTCCCAGCTTTATTGAGATATAATTTACATATAACAGTATAAGCTTAAGATGAACAATATGATAATTTGATATACATATATATCATAAGGTGAATAATAATAAGGTTAGTTAACACATCTATTGTTTTTAGTTATACTCTCTAATGGCTGTCAGGAATATATGTATTTACTTCCATCAGAACAATAGCAAACCATTTTTAATTCCTAACATCAAGAAATGTTTGGAGATGAAAGAAATGTGGAATGGCCTATTAAAAGGATGAGAAATTAGATAATTCCTAGTTCAGAATGAACACTCCTTTTCTAATGCATGTTACTGGGCTCCAAGGGGCTCTGTCTGTGCTGAATGCACCCTAGTTCCTTTCCCCAGCAGAAGCATAATCTGAGCCAAGTTGAGCCAGTCATGTCAGTCTCACATTCCTAACTGCACTCATGTGGGTCAGAGTTGTGCTCCAGATCAAATTAAACCATTTAGAAAACTTTTTCTAGATTTTCCAACCTATAATAAAGAGCAAGTGAATCCTTCTCTAGTGACAATAACCTTGATATATTTTTAAGTTTTAAGAAGATGTTGGTGAAAAGTACAGACTTCTAGCAAAGACATAAAAAGAATAAAAAGGGAGAGATGGACGGATGGTCCATGGGTAGCTATGTTTCAGAACATGCTAACCCTTTGCAAACTTTCATAAAATATTCCAGTATCTTTCCATTATCACTCATCTTTTCTCTCAGATGTGTCAAATTTACTTTGACTTACTTGGTAGTAAATGTGTTCTGAAAAATAGCAAATTCTCAGGTGTCTGGGTCATTTATTCACTCTCTTTAGATAAGTTACTCATTCTAAAGATATTTAATGAGCACCTTCTAGAGCAAGAATCATACAGTATTAATAGTCACATATTTCCTGAGGCCTAAAAATAATCTAAGGGCATTTAACACCAAAAGGTTATTAATCCCGAAAAATAATCTGTGAAACTACTATTATTTTACATTCAATGTGGCAAGTAAAGAGTGAATATTCTTTGTTATTACAAATTTCAAATTTATATCAGTATGTCAGCTTCTTATTTTGACAAATTTGATGTGATTATCATGCCTCCCTGTTATCCTTAGTTTTACATAAATATTAATTTATGTTTGTAATCTTTCAATGTCAAATACAAAAATGTATTGAATTACTCTTTATCACTTAAGGAATTGTAGGGTGGACTTAAGTGAATATACATATGTCCATAAAATTAAACGTATCTATATTAGGAGACAAAACAAACTTAATTGCTTTATATAAATTCAAAATTTCAGTGATTAATTTGTTTTCTTTTCTCCTGCCTAAATGACTGCGTGGAGAGGATATACTTGTTAACAATAAAATATCATTCAAAATAAGACAAAATGAGTTAATAAGGCCTGTTTTCCCCAGTTACACTCTATTGAAAACTTATTGCTAATACAGTCCTAAAAAAGACTAACACTGATAAAATATATGCAGGAAGTTTTAAACTGAGGACAACACAGGTTGTCAGGATAGAGTTAAATTCACTGGGCACAAATACTGACAATTGTTTCTATTTTTTGCATTTTAGATCAGTCCATGCTATATTTAGCAGTGACATTTAATGCTTGAATTGGCAATATTTTTTCTGGCTGTGCATTTCTGCCCCGAGTAGGACAAGGAAACAGGAACACATCGCTCTCATCCTCCTCAGACAATTCCCCTAAAGCTTTATTTATATTGGGATAGATTCAAAATTGCTGTCAACATTTTTAGGATTGTCTTGTTCCAGTATAACTTATGGATCTAAATTCCCTTTTCGAATTTCCTTAACTCTATACAAGGTCTGTTCTATAACCCTTTCTTTCTCTTCGGGGATTTATTTAATATTGATGATATAGTTTTATTTATTCTATTCTAATTGATGAATAAGCTCCATCTCTGCAGGGACACACCAAGTGGGTGGTATTTATGTAAGTATTTTTTTTATATAAGTATTTTTTTCCCTATTCTCATATTGTCATAGGAGTTTGGTGTCCAGTTCCTGAAAAAGCAAGCTACACTGGTAAATCAATTCCCAAAACACTAAAATATAATGTAGGAATGAGAGAGAAAAGAGAGAGAAAGACAAAGGGGAAATGGAGAGAATGAAAAGAGGAATATTAGGCCTTTTATTTATTGCATTATAATTTAGTTACACTTAAATTGTTTCAAATTCCTATCTTTCCAAAAGACATATTAGTATGTATTTTTTACATATTATATAAGTACTATGATGGTACACATTAGAGAGATCACACATATTCTAGCAGTCTCTCTTTTCAGACATTCTTGATTATATTGCACTTTGCCTTCCCACTTGAATTTAAAGGTGGCCATGTGATTTGTTTTGATCAATGAAATAAGAGTTGAGGGGATGTGTATCAATCCTAGGTAGAAATTTTAAGAGCCAGTGAATGTTACATTGATAGATAGTGACAGCACTAGGAAGGGTGAGGATCTAATAATATGGGTAGCTGTTGAACCACTGTGGTGTGTATTTCAAACCAACATAATGGCCAAGATAACAGCAAAACCAGCTGATTCCCATGTTGATAACAGGTGGAGATCACAAGCCATCCCTTTGATGAGGCTAAGGCATTTCAGTCACAAAAGAATCTGTAAGAAATACTGCTATTAAAATGTAAGAACTTTATTAGCCATCCATATGGTCTTAAGGATAGCAATAACAGGTTAAAATATTATATTTTAGAATGATCACCATGGTATCACTCTACAGAGAGAAGGGAAGAGATGGTCGAAGGAAACAAAATGAGTCCAAGATTAGAGAAAGAAACTGGGAAGGCCTGAGCCAAAGGAGTCATGTGTGGTGATAGAGAATCAAGTAGGTTTAAGGCCAAGAAGTAGAAATGATGAACTGTAAAAACTGTTGTGAGAGGTTAGTAAATGCAAGAATCAGATCTGAACCTTTGCATTTTGCTTATCTTGATGGATACCGGTCACATTAGCTAAGAAAGGGAAGGTAAAATTTTTGATGAATCTCTCTGGGGGTTAGAAATGGAATAGGATCACTTTAGCTTTGGAAACTCTGAACTTGCTGTGAATATATGGTGCTATTCAGGAGACAGTTATATACAGATTTAGGAGTCAAGATAAAGATATGAATTCATTACATACATTTTGAAGATAGTAGCATATGTATGATATTTGAACCAAGGAATGAATTGTGATCCGAGGAGATTATAAAGAGGGGAGAGGATATGAGGCAAAGAATCACTGGGCCGACCAGTATCTAAAATTGACAGAGAAGTGGAATTAATTAACATTGTTATGCTATATATATATAGCATATATAGCATATAT
Source organism: Manis javanica (assembly GCF_040802235.1). NCBI lineage: Eukaryota > Metazoa > Chordata > Mammalia > Pholidota > Manidae > Manis > Manis javanica. The sequence goes on from NC_133165.1 coordinate 12,493,199, forward strand.
ATAGAACAATATATATATATATATATATCCAAACGCAAACCAATACAAGACAATATTCTATACTTGGTTTCATCTGTCCAGATTTAGGCAATGTGGACACTAGTTTCTGAGTCTAGGTAATGATTTTCAGCAGCAATTATCGGCCATTACTGTGTACTACAAAGTTTTTGTGGAGGTCGACAGAGATAGTCCTTCTCGGGCCTCATCTCTGGAGACTTTTAATCAGAAGGTTTTTGATACACTGCCATATTTACAAATCATGGCTTTATACTCATGTGAGCAATTTTACATCAGCTTAAAAATTAAAGGCTTAATTTTTAATGGCTTAATTTCTTCATATGTGTACATATATAATCATAAATTATATGTAGTTTGCTATATAGTTATTTTAATCATCTTTATATGCAGTTAACTTAGTTGTGCCAAGTATTTACTTATTTTCTCTGAGATTCAATTTAAATATTCTACATCTATAGAAAACTTAAAAAGAAACTTCAGACGTACATTTCCTTCTCTTTCTGTTCCAATTTAAAGCTTTTAAATGTTTTAATGCTTTATATCTCGAGGTAAACATTGTATCTACCAAAGTAATTAAATGTCTCTGTATCTATATCATCTATATCTAGACTGAGACTAGTGTTAACATATAGGGAGACTGGATTAACTTGCTTTTTTGCATATGTTTCATGTTATACATCAGTTATACTCATGGGGCATTTTTCATTCAGAAATCCACTAGGTGGCATTACAAACTGTACTGTTTTAATAATTCATTGATTAAACACTTAATAAAATTGTGTAATAATGCACCTGCTCATAATTTCTTTCAAATAATCTGAGTTAGGTCTTCTGTGCTTATTTTTGATATTAACAATAGAAGACTTTCATTAAAATTAAGATTCATCAAAAGTTTTATTGAAAATCTATAAAGTTTTAAAGCACATATATATAATACTGGAGGGCCTAGTTTGGGGACATTCTTATAGTACTGTAGTCTTATTCTCTTGAGACTCCTTTAAATTTTCATAGACTTTATATTTCAAAAACCCACCTGTTTAATGGATATTGTCTGAGAAAGGAAATAAAAACAATGAAAATAGCTTAGAGAGCAAAATTTTGGGAACACTTATTAATGAGGGTTGGCATGGTCCGCCTTGATCTGATCCATTCTCATCTGATCCAGGAAAATTGTTTTATTCCCATTTCTATTTAAAACTGTCAGACTTTCAGACTGTCTGCTTGAAACATAACGTTAAACTTTTGAATCACCTGAGAGTAATTTTATTCAAATATCCAATTGAAATAATTCTCTGTCCCCAGTAGGATTGAATTTTGGTTTAGGATTTCTGTAAAAAGATTATTTGTGTCATACTCCCCCAGTCTGGAGAATGAATGTGCAGTTTCTTGGAAATGATCACAAAAAGAGAGGAGAGAATTTTGGGAAGAGACACTAGAAGTGGATAGAAAAATGGAAATATATGGTATAAAATACTGTCTTTGAGAAATAATGGGGGCTGCAGAGCAATACTTACTTCCATACCTTGAAATCACATTTCTGCGGCTGTGAGGAAGGTGGAAATTGAGACGAGGGACAGCACACTGCAAGAGCCAGTGACAGAGTCAGCTATGATTGCCGCCGAAAAGTTCATGTGAAAGGGGCCGAATTGAAATCAGCCAGTGTACTGGGGAAGTGGTTTTAGAAATACCACAGGGTATCTATGAAAATGTTTTACTTAGCGATGCCAAACTATGTGAGTTATAAACACTACCTCCATTTTTCAGGTCTCATATGGTCAGGAAATCTGTATTTATTGAGTAAGGAAAAGAATATGAGGCTGGAGTTAATCCCATGTTTAAAGCAATTGCCTTCACATAGTAAAATTAATAAACTTACTCCCAGTTTAATATTATTCTCCTGGACCCAAGTGGAACATAGGAACCTGAAAGGCAATGTTAGGGTGTATGGTAAATAGTGGATTAAAATATGTGCTTGTTTTTCTAACAAACGTGGTAGAAGAGAAAGATGATATTTGGTCAAGTATGAGTAAATGTAAAAAAAAGCATTTATAGTCAGGAGATTCACATAATGGTATTATACAGTAAGAAATGTCATGCCTCTGTGTTTCATTTCAATGTAGACCAAAATATGAATCTTACTTTCCTGGATGAAATATACTGAAAGAGGGAAAGTAACAAAGGATCAAAACCCAAAATGTAAAAACAGTTTGAAGATCATGGAATTCTTATTTCCAAGAAAAACATTATCAAGTGTACAGAGAGATAATATCATTACCAAAATAAAAAAAAAAGAAATGTATTTGTTTTGTTCTAATGAAATGGGAAAAACATTGGCAACATTCATCAGCCAAAAAATAAAAGAAAAAAGTAGGAAAAGAAAGAAAAAGCATTCATATTAGAATATAAGAATGTTAAGATTTTTAAATGTACAGCTAATTTTATGAACATTAATTGAAAACTGGAAGGAAATGGGTAAATCTCTTATAAAATTCAAGATATCAAAACTGACAAGACTTCCTGTGTTCAGTCTGACATATAAGGAATTTAGAAGTCACCAATGTTTACTAACAACAAATAAAAAGCTGAACAAACTGAAAAATCAGTAACTCTTCTTATAGATCCATCAAAGAAGTGATGCCTCAGGGTAAACCAAAATTAAGTTTGCCCCCAAAATAAAAAGACAGGCAAGTGAACATGGAGAATCACAACTTTTACCGGCACATGTCCCTACTAGGTGAGGTGAAAATTGAGAGGTAGTTGTGGGGTTCACAGCCCCGGGGGCACAGGGTCTATAAAATACAGAGACCTAATAATAGGACTTTAGAATACACACCTTACCCATAACTTACCACCACATCATTACAGGACTTTTACCAGAATTCCTTTTTTCAGTACATTCCACCTAGATTTCAACAAAAACATTATTAATACATACTAGAAGGAAAAAAAATAATTTGAAGAGACAGACCAATCAGAACCAGAGTCAGACATGACAGTGGTTTAGGAATTATCATATTCTGAATTTAAAATAACTGTGATTAATATGGGAAGGGCTCTAAAGGAAAAGGTAGACAATATGTAAGAGCAGATGGGTAATCTAAGTACAGTGATGGATATCCTCTATACCCATACAGTTACAAGATAAACAGATGAAATGGGCCAATTCCTTGAAAGACACAATCTGCCAAAACTCATGCAAGAAAAAATAAAAACATCTGGATAGGCCTATATACAATTAAGTTACTGAATCAATATTTTCACAACTTTTCATACAAAAATATCAGACTCAGATGAGTTCACTGGTAAATTGTATCAAATATTTAAGGAAGAACTATAGCAATTATCTGCAATATCTTAGAGAAGGCAAAATCACAGGTAATACTTCTTAATTCATTCTATGAAGCTAGCATTAATAATATAGAAACCAAATAATGGCATTATAAGAAAAAATTAAAAACTATAGACCAATATCTTTAATGCACATAAATGTAAAACATCTCAATAATAAAATATTAACCAATTTAATACAGCCATGTATACAAAGAAGTTATACACCTTGACCAAGTGGGACTCCTGGATGTACAAGGCTGGTTCAAAATTCAAAAGCAATTAATGAAATCCATTATAGCAACAAGCTAAAAAGAGTAATCACATGATTTTAGCAATAAATGAAGAAAAAGTATTTGACAAAATCCAATACCTATTTATAGCAAAAAATTAAAAAACTCCCAGCAAACTAGGAGTAATGGGTAACTTCCTCATTTTGATGAACATTTATATAAATCCTATAGCTGAGATCATACTTAAGGTTGAGAAATTAGAAGATTCACAGCTAATATCGAGGAACAAGGCAAGGAACCACTTCTTCTCGACATCAAATGCAATCATAGTAGAAAGAAAGAAATGGAGAGAAAATTCATGTTCATGGATAGGAAAACTCAGAGTTGTAAAGACAGTAATTCTTCCTGACTTATCAAATATTTCCAATCAAAATCCCAGTGAATTATTTTGTGGATATGAACAAACTATTCTAAAATTCATATAGTGAGGCAAAAGACACATAATAGCTAACACAATACTGAAAGAGAAGTATAAAGTCAGAGGACTGACACTACCCTATACAAAACTTACTAAAAAGCTACAGTGATCAAGAGAGTATGGAAGAGACAAATAAATGGACAAATAGATCAATGGACCAAATAGAAGGCCCAGAAATAGACTCACATAAATATATTCAACTGATGTTCAGAAAAATGAATCTAGACAAAGATCTTAACTCTTTGCAAAAACTAATTCAAAAGGGGTCATGGAGCTAAATGTAAAATGAAAAACCACACAACTCTTGGAAGTAGCGGAAGAGTCTAGATGACATTGGCAGTGCAACAACAAATGCATGATCTGTGAAAGAAATAGTTGATAATCTGAACTTCACTAAAATGAGAAACTTTTGATCTAGGAAATATACCATCAATAGGATGAGAAATCAGGGAACAGACTGGGAGAAATTACCTGCAAAGGACCTATCTGAAAAAGGATTATTATTCCAAAAATGCAATATGTACTGTATCCAATACAAAAATCTCTTAAAACTCAACAGTAAGAAAACAACCTGATTTTCAAAAATGGATACAGGACCTGCCTCAACAACTCACCAAGGAAAATATAACAATGGCAAAAAAACACATGAAAAGATCCTCCCCATCATATGTCATTGTACAAACGCACATTAAAGCAATAATGAAATACTACTATACCACTGTTAGAACAATCCAAACCCGGAACTTTGGTAACACCAAATGCTGGTGTGGATGTGGAGGAACAGAAATTCTAATTCATTGCTGGTGGAATGCAAAATGGCACAACCACTTCCAAAGACAGTTTATCAGTTTTTTTTTATAAAGCTATGATTGATATACACTCTTATGAAGGTTTAACATGAAAAAACAATGTGGTTATTACATTTACCCATATTATCAAGTCCCCACCCATATCCCAGTGCACTGTCCATCAGTGTAGTAAGATGCCACAGATTCTCTGTGCTACATTGTTCTCCCATCATCCCCCACACCATGTGTACTAGACATAATACCCCTCAATCCCCTTTTCCCTCCCTCCCCACCCGCCCTCCCACACTCCTCCCCTTTGGTAACCACTGGTTCCTTCTTGGAGTCTCTGAGTCTGCTGTTATTTTGTTCCTTTAGTTTTGCTTGGTTGTTATACTCCACAAATGAAGGAAATCATTTAGCATTTGTATTTCTCCGCCTGGCTTATTTCACTGAGCATAATGTCCTCCAGCTCCATCCATGTTGTTGAAAATGATAGGATTTGTTTCTTTCTTGTGGCCAAATAGTATTCCATTGTGTATATGTACCACCTCTTCTTTATCCATTCATCTACTGATGGACACTTAGGTTGCTTCCATATCTTAGCTATTGTAAATAGTGCTGTGATAAACATAAGAGTGCATATGTCTTTTTGAATCTGAAAAGTTGTATTCTTTGGGTAAATTCCAAGGAGCAGGATTCCCGGATCAAGTGGTATTTCTATTTTTAGTTTTTTGAGGAACCTCCTTATTGCTTTCCACAATGGTTGAACAAGCTTACATTCCCACTAGCAGTGTAGGAGTGTTCCCCTTTTCCCACATCCTCACCAGCATTTGTTGTACTTAGTCTTTTCATTGCTGGCCATCCTTACTGGTGTGAGGTGGTATCTCACTGTGGTTTTTATTTGCATTTCCCTGATAATTAGTGATGTGGGGCATCTTTTCATGTGTATGTCGGCCATCCAACTTTCCTTTTTGGAGACCTGTCTCTTTATATCCTCTGCCCATTTGTTGATTGGGTTATTTGCTTTTTGGGTGTTGAGGAATGTAAGTTCTGTATATATTTTGGATGTTAACCCCTTGTTGGATATGTCATTTACAAATATATCCTCCCATACTGTAGGATACCTTTTTGTTCTGTTGATGGTGTCCTTGCCATAAAGAAACTTTTTAGCTTGATGTAGTCCCATGAATTCATGTTAACTTTTCTTTTCCTTGCTCGAGGAGATGCATTCAAGAAGTTGCTCATGCTCATATTCAGGAAGTATTTGCCTATGTTGTCTTCTAAGAGTTTTATGGTTTCATGACTTACATTCAGGTCTTTATTTCATTTCAAGTTTACTTTTGTGTATGGGGTTAAACAATGATCCAGTTTCAATCTCTTGCATGTAGCTGTCCAGTTTTGCCAACACCAGCTGTTGAAGAGGCTGTCATTTCCCCATTATATATCCATGGCTTCTTTACGTATATTAATTGACCATATATGGTTGGGTTTATATCAGGGCTCTCTGTCTGTTCCATTGGTGTATGGATCTGCTCTTGTGCCAGTTCCAAATTGTCTTTATCATTGTGGCTTTGCAGTAAAGCTTGAAGTTGGGGGGTGTTATGCCCCCAGCTTTATTCTTCCTTCTCAGAATTGCTTTGGCTATTCAAGGTCTTTTGTGGTTCCATATGAATTTTAGAACAATTTTCTCTAGTTCATTGAAGAATGCTGTTGGTATTTTGATAGAAATTGCATTGAATCTATAGATTGCTTTAGGCAGGATGGCCATTTTGACAATATTAACTCTTCCTATCTATGTGCACAGCATGTGTTTCCATTTATTGATATCTTTAATTTCTCTCATGAGTGTCATGCAGTTTTCAGAGTATAGTTCTTTCACTTGCGTGCTTAAGTTTATTCCTAGGTATTTTACTCTTTTTGATACAACTGTGAATGGAATTATTTTCCTGATTTCTCTCTTTGCTAGTTCATTGTTAGTGTATAGGAATGCCACAGATTTCTGGGTATTAATTTTGTATCCTTCAACATTGCTGAATTCAGATATTAGATCTAGTAGTTTTGGAGTGGATTCTTTAGGGTTTTTTTATGTACAGTATTGTGTCATTTGCAAACAGGGACAGTTTAACTTCTTCCCTACCAGTCTGTATGCCTTTTATTTGTTTGTATTGTCTGATTGCTGTCACTAGGACCTCCAGTACTAAGTTGAATAGAAGTGGGGAAAATGGGCATCCTTGTCTTGTTCCTGATTTTAAAGGAAAAGCTTTCAGCTTCTTGCTGTTAAGTCTGATATTGGCAGTGGGATTGTCATTTAAGGCCTTTATTATGTTGAGGTTCTTGCCCTCTGTACCCATTTTGTTGAGAGTTTTTATCATGAATGGATGTTGAATTTTGTTGAATGTTTTTTCAGCATCTAGGGAGATGATCATATGGTTTTTGCTCTTCTTTTTGTTGATGTGGTGGATGATTTTAATGAATTTTCTAATGTTGTACCATCCTTATATCCCTGGAACAAATCCTATTTGATCATGATGGATGGTCTTTTTGATGTATTTTTGAATTCAGTTTGCAAATATTTTGTTGAGTATTTTTGCACCTATTTTCATCAAGGATATTGTTCTGTAATTTTCTTTTTTTGTGGTGTCTTTGCCTGGTTTTGGTATTAGAGTGATGCTGGTCTCATAGAATGAGTTTGGTAGTATTCCCTCTTCTTTTCCTCTTGGAAAACTTTTAGGATGGGTATTAGTTCTTCACTGAATGTTTGATAAAATTCAGTGGTGAAGCCATCTGGCATAGGACTTTTGTTCTTACATAGTTTTTGATTACCAGTTCAATTTACTTGCTGGTAATTGGTCTGTTCAGATTTTCTGTTTCTTCCTTGGTCAGCCTTGGAAGGCTGTATTTTTCTAGAAAATTGTCTATTTCTTCTAGGTTATCCAGTTTGTTAGCATATAATTTTTCATAGTATTCTCTAATAATTCTTCATTTTTCTGTGGTGTCCATAGTGATTTTTCCTTTCTCATTTCTGATTCTGTTTTTGTGTGTAGACTCTCTTTTTTTCTTGATAAGTCTGGCTAGGGGTTTATCTATTTTGTTTATTTTCCTGAAGAACCAGCTCCTGCTTTCATTGATTCTACTGTTTTATTCTTCTTGATTTTATTTATTTATGCTCTTATCTTTATTATGTCCCTCCTTCTACTGATTTTGGGCCTCATTTGTTCTTGTTTTCCTAGTTTCATTAATTGTGAATTTAGACTGCTTATCTGGGATTATTATTCTTTCCTGAGGTAGGCCTGTATTGCAATATACTTTCCTCTTAGCACGGCCTTGGCTGCATCCCACAGATTTTGCAGTGTTGAATTACTGTTGTCATGCGTCTCCATATATTGCTTGATATCTGTTTTTATTTGGTCATTGGTCTATTGGTTATTTAGGAGCATGTTGTGAAGCCTGCATGTGTTTGTGGGATTTTTCATTTTCTTTCAGTTATTTATTTCTAGTTTCATACCTTTGTGATTTTAACAATTTCAATCTTTTTGAATTTACTGAGGCTCCTCTTGTGGCCTAGTATATGATCTATTTTTGAACATGTTCCATGTGCACTTGAAAAGAATGTGTATTCTACTGCTTTTGGATGTAGAGTTCTGTAGATGTCTATTAGGTCCATCTGTTGTAGTCTGTTGTTCAGTGCCTCTGTGTCCTTACTTATCTTCTGTCTGGTTGATCCGTCCTTCAGAATGAGTGGAGTGTTGAAGTCTCCTAGAATGAATGCATTGCACTCTATTTCCCCATTTAATTCATCTAGTATTTGTTTCACATATGTATGTGCTCCTGATAAGCAAAAGCTGAGAGAATTTACCTCCCACAAACCATCTCTACAGTCTATTTTGGAGGGACTGCAATAGATGGAAGTGTTCCTATGGTTTAATAGCTGTCACCAGAGGTAATAAAACCACAGTAAACAAAGTAGGCGTTTTGTATATATTTTTTCTATTGTTTCCTTAATCTCTATCTTAGTTATTTCTTCTCTGATCTTTATCATGACCCTTCTTCTTCTAATTTTGGGCCTTGCTTGTTCTTCTTTTTCTAGTTTGTTTGCTTATAGGGTTATATTGTTTATTTGAGATTGTTCTTCTTTCTTTAGGTGGACTTTTATTGCTATAAAATTCCTTCTTAGAACTGCTTTTGTTGCATCCTATCCTACATAGTATGAATATTAAATTTGTTTTCTTTTGTCTCCATATATTCTTTGATTACCTCTTTGATCTCTTCTTGATCCATTGATTATTTGGAGGCATGTTATTTAAGCTTGACATGTTTGTGTTTTTTCCAGTATTTTTCTTTTATTAGATTTCATTTTCATATCATTGTCATCTGAGAAGATGCTTGATACAGTTTCAATTTTATCAAATTTTCTGAGATTTATTTTATTCTAATATGTGATCTGTTTTGGAGAACATTCCACATGTGCTTGAGAAAATTATGTATTCTGTTGCTTTTGGGTAGAATGCTCTGTAAGGACCTGTTAAGTCTATTTGGTCTAATGTGTCATTCAATACCTCTATTTTTTTTAAATTTTTTTTCTGGATGATCTCTCCATTAATGTAAGTGGGGTCTCCTACTATGATCGTGTTGTCAATTACTCCTTTTACATCTGTTAGTACTTGGTTTATATATTTAGGTGCTGCTAGGTTGGGTGCCTAGATGTTGACAATTGTTATATCCTGTTGTTGGACTGATTCCTTTAACATTACATAATGTCCTTCTTTGTCTCTTGTTCTTTTTTCCTTCTGAAGTGTATTTTGTCTCATATAAATATTGCAACTTCAGCTTTCTTTGTCTCTATTTGCAGAATTTATCTTTTTCCATCCCTTCAGTTTCAGTCTATGTGTATCTTTAGGTCTGAAGTGAGTTTCTTGTAGGAAGTGAATAGATGGGTCTTGTTTTTTTAACCCATTCAGTCACCCTATGTCTTTGATTAGTGTTTAGGCCATTTATATTTAAAATAATTGTCAGTACATATAAACTTATTGCCATTTTGTTAAATATTTCCTCGTTGGTTTTGTTGTTCTTCTTTGATCCTTTTTTTCTACCTTACACCTTTCTCTTGTCTTATGACACTCTTTAGTGTTATAGTTGGGCTCCTTTCTCTTTCTTTTTTGTGCATCTATTATAAGCTTTTGGTTTGTGATTACTTGGTGTGCTTAAATGACAACTTTTGAGTATAATGATATATCATATGCTGATGGTCAGTTAAGTTCGAATGCATTCTAAAGAACTACATTTCTTCTTTTTCTGCCTCCGTGTTTTATGTATATATATATCTTCTTTTGCACCTTTTTATGAAGTGATTCTCTTAACTAATTTTTCGGTGTAATTCCTTTTGCTACTTTTGTTTTTTGATCATCATACTACGTTTTAAGTAATTGATCTACTACTTCTGCTATGTTTGTTTTACCAGTGGAAATTTTTCTCTTTCTTCAATTTCTTGTTTCTATTTAGAGTTTTTTCTTTTCCTCTTAAAGAAGTCCTGTTAACATTTCTTGGAAGGCTTAGTAGTGGTAAACTCTTTTAACTTATGTTTATCTGTGAAGCTCTTTATCCTTCCTTCAATTATGAATAATAACCTTGCTGGTAGGGTATTCTTCATTGGACATTTTTTTCCATTTTTCCACCAGAACTTTGAATATATCATGCTATTCTCTTCTAGCCTGTAGCATTTATGTGGAAAAATCAGCTGATAACCTTATGGGGTTTGCTTTATATGTAACTAATTGCTTTTATTTTGTTGCCTTTAAGAATCTCTCTTTGCTTTTGATCTTTGACATTTTAATTATGATGTGTGTGTGTCTTTGTGTGTACCTATTTGGGTTCATCTTTTTAGCTCTTTGTACTTGTTGGACCTATTTCCTTCCCCAGGTTAAGGAAGTTTTCAGCTATTATCTCTCTCTCTATACATCTGTCTATATATTATCTCTATCTATATATCTTCATCTATAAAATATATTTATTAAATAAATTTTCCACTCCTTCATCTCTCTCTTCACCATCTTGGACTCCTATAATGCAGATGTTAGGATGTTTGATGATCACCCAGAGCTCTCTTATCCTATTCTCATTTCTTTTCTTTCTTTCTTCTGCTGTTCAGTTCAAGTGCTTTACATTAACTCTATCTTCCAAGTCACTGATTCATTCTTGGACAACCTCTAGTCATCTGTTCATACCACCCAGTGTATTTTTCTTTTCATCCATTGAATTTTTTCATTTCTGGTTCTTTTTTAGGCTTTTTATTTCTTTGTTAAGGTCCACTTTGAGTTCTACTACTTTTTCTCAAGTCAATTATCTTTATAACCATTGCTTTAAACTCTTTTACCAGGTAGACTGGTTTGTTCAGTTTCATTAGTTTTTTTTCCTCTAGGGTTTTCTCTTGTTCTTTCATGTATATTCCTCTGCTACTCATTTTGTATGATTTTTTGTGCTTGGTTCTATGAATTAGTTGAAAGGACTTACGCTCCCAGTCTTGAAGGATTGACCTTGTGTAGAAGAAATCCTGTTTAGATGGCATGTGCTTCACAGTTTTGGCAAGTGGGAGGTTAGGTAGGTGTGTGGTGGACAGTCCTGGTATTGGTACTCCCAGGATATGATCCTGGGGGGTGCAGCCTTGAGGGCTTATTGGAGTGGATGCTGGCTGGACACCAATGGGTTCTGTGCTACTGTGGGGAAGATGGTGAGCAAGTGACATGTTGGGGATGTACTCCAGTAACTCCTGGATTAGTGCCAGCTGGGTTCCCTGTGCTTCATCACCCATATGGCTGTGCATACTCTAGGCCACTCAGGGGCACCCCAAAGAATTCCTGCACTGGACCCCTGCAGGGTCTCACTTGTAATGTTGCCAGGCTCTTTACATGTTTCACCATGGCTCCTGCAGCCTCTAAGCTGCTTCTGAAATTCTCACACTGGTGCCTGCCAATCCTGCTGGCAAATGGGTTCAAACCCTGCTCCTTCACACATTCTCCACAACCCCTTCATGCTCTCAGCTGCTTCGGGTATTCCTGTCAGCACCTTCCAGGTCACTGATGGCTGCTGGGGGTCAGCCACACATGCACTTTCCTGCAGTGCTCTGGAGAGTTGCCTTGGCAGGACCAGCCCACAGATTCCCTTCCCTGTGAGTCAGGGAAATTTCTGGTCCTGTTGATGAGGGCTGGAACAGTGGATAACAGTGGGCAGCAAGGCAGGACTGCTGGATCTCCTGCAGGGCACCTGGGTATGGGCAGGGGCCAAGGTGCTGCATAAACCAAATCTGAGACTGGTGTGCATGCCCAGATCCTGCTTTTAGCTGCAGTAAGATGTGCAAGAGAGAAAACAATAGTGCTAACCAGTTCCTCCTATCCAGGATTGCCTCAAATGGTTTCCTTGCCAAGTGGTGAATATTTAGTTCTGAAACTTAGGTTCTTTTGCTATTCTAGTTGCACTTTAAACCACAAGGCTTTCTTTTCTGTGCCTCGAGGCAGGGAGACCAAGCCTGGCTATTTCAGCGATGCCCCTCCCTGCCCTGCCGGTGGCTGCGCAGAGAGTGGAGTTCCTGTGGTTACCATGTCTTTGTCGCTTATGCCATTTAGGGTTTTTTTCTGTGTGCGTGATCTTTCTGCCCCACACTGTGTAGAAGGTGTTCGCTTTGATTTCCATTCTTCAAGGTGGAGGTATAGATTTGGGGTGTGTGTGGGAGAAGGTAGATCCAGGCTCTCTCTGCTCTGCCATCTACCCAGAGTCCTCCAATCAATAATTATATTTTGACCAATCAGAAAGTGAGCACCTTCCAATGAAACTATGCTCTACTCTTGTTAATACATCCTTTCTTTACTGGACTGCTCTACTCATTTATTTCTAAGATCAAAATTCTCAATAATTTTGCTAATTTCTGCATCTAATAGTTACTGAATAAATAGTATGTACCAGGCATTTCTGTAGCTGCTATTGATGCCTTCATGCAATTTATATTCTGATAGTAGACACAATAAATCAGCAGTTTAGCATTAAGTATATTACATGTTATACTGGAAAATAGTGCTTAAGAAAGAGAAAACAAAGCCAGGTAAAAGAGTAGAATACGATAGATGGGAAGTAGGATCTTATTTTATTAATATATTAAATGGTCAGGTCATCTAAGAGATAATGAAAGTGAGCCATGTTATATTACCTGGAAAAACATATTTCCAAGCAGAAAAGGGGCATATACAAAAGCCCTGGGTAAAAAACATACTGGTATGTTTGGGTAATGGTAAGAATTTATGGTGGTTTTAATATATTGAAAGAGTGTAAGAGTGATAGAAAGAGAAGTCAGAGACTACCAAAGGCCAAATTATATGAGGCTTTGCCAGCAAATAGTGAGCAGTTGAGTTTTTATCCCAAGGTGATAAGAGTCTGTTGAGGAATTAAATGTAGATATGTTAGAACTTTTTCCTGCAGAATATTATATGAAATGACCATCAGTAGGCGGACTGATGTATGATGGAGACTCCAAAAATACAGAAATTTATTTTATTCATTCATATAAAGAGCTCAAGATGTCTATAGATACAGATACAAAGTAGTAATATGAGGGTAGGTGCCATATCATCATACAGGGACTCAGACTTATGAAAACAATACCATCTTCAAAAAATACTTTCCAGAGTTGCTAGAGTATTTGCATTCATTGGCAGAAGAAGAAAGACCTTAGAGGATCTCATATAATGGGACTTTTCATGAACCAGGTCGGGAACTGGCAAACATCACTGCTTTCCCATTCCAATATCTATGACTCATTCACATGGCCATTACTAACTAAACTGATGAAAAATGTAGCGTAGTTTATGGGCCCAAATAATAATAATGTAAAAAAACATGAAAAGGTTAACATTAATAATTTAGATTTCATAACATTTTATCATGATCAGAACTATTTTTTGAATATCTACCAATATTTTGTTGGATTTCAAAATTATATTAACTTACTTGAAGTATAGTTGTATGCAATAAAATTCCCTCATTTGAATGTATACTATGACTTTTTAAGAAATGTATGTACACCCACGTAACCATCATTTCAAAGAAGACTTATGTTATTCCAAAAGTCTCCCTCCTCGCTCATCTCCATCCCCAATTTCAGACAATCATCTGGTTTCAGTATAATAAATTAATTCAGTCATTTAAAAATGTCACAAAAATGACCTCATGCAATATGAACTATTTCGTATCTGGCTTCCTTCAGCACAATATTTTTGGGATTATCCAAGTTGTTGCATGTTTTGCTAGTTTGTCCCATTTTAGTACTGACTCATACCCCACTGTATACACAAGCTAGTTAAGCTATTCTCCTACTGATGGACACCTGACTTATTTTCAGTTTTGTACTATTATAAATTGTGTTACTATAAACTTTCAACTGTAAGACTGTATGGACATATATTTTAATTTTTATTGGGTAAATACCTCAGGTGGAATAGCTGGTTAATACGTCATTGTTTGGTACTGATAGGTTTTTTGTTTCTTTGTTCTTAATTTTAGCAGTTCTACAGGGTGTGCAATAACATGTCTCTGGTTTTAATCTGCATTTCTCTGATGACCAAAGATATTATCTTATCTTTAATGCAATATCTAGGTTATCTATGTTATAAATAAATTATCTAGGTTTCCATGTTAAATGTTTCCTATTTTCTAATATAACCATTCAATGCTATAAATTTCCCTCTGAGCACTGCTTTAACTACAGTATACAAATTATGATATATCATTATTATGTTTTCCTCTTCCTTTATTAGAAAATCTCCTCAAGAATGGCTTTATAAATATATAAAATATGTCAGCTTCTGTAGCTTGATCACCTAATCCACATCCTAGAATATATCTAATTATTTATGTTCCCATTATATGGTTGTTAATCTGAGACTATATAATTATAGCTTCATGTCTTGACTTGTAATTTTTAGAAGACTTCTGCTACAAAAGATAGTTCCTGAATTATTTACCAATTGGGAAGTGATTGTATTTTTCTTTACAACCAAATTTATCAAGAATAAAGTCTTCTATAATTTGGTTAGTTTTTTCCATTTTAAGGAGGGAGTATTAGAAAATGAATAATTAGATATAATACAACTGAATTTCTATCAATAAAACTGGTAATAAGAAATTGATATGTCTTTATTTTGTACCTGGAAAATGATAACTTTATAATCTCAGATGTACAACTACATTATACTTACTGAAATATGATTTTATTTCATTTACCATCTTTTGATTTGGCTAAACATTATGACAGAACTGATATTTAGAATTAAAATATTTGCCACAGAAGTTATGAAAGAGAAGAATTGTATAATTTTCTGAGTTTGGTCATATTTGAAATAACAAAGAAATCTGTCTATACTTTTTTGCTGACATTCTTTGATTTCAGCTGAAGTTAAATTCAACTAAATCCCAGTGAATTTAGTGATACTAACACAGCACAGTTTAGTGACACTAACACAGTACAGATTATTTGAAAATCAATTAATAGACACTATCATAAAATATTTGCATAAAAATAATTCTAGTTGCCAAGCTGAAATTCTTTTGAAAAATCTCATTTTCTAATTTTTGCAATGTTTATTCATTAACTTCTGAAGATTAACTTTTTAATTATGTGATTGGTTCCTTGTTTTCTATGCATTCTGAGAGCTAAGACTAAAACATGGGCATTAGTGTTTTGTCCTTTAGATGCACTTTAAAATTTTTGATTATTAAAATATTAAAAAAGTTATTTTATATTACTACAGATAAAATGTTTGTTGTTTTAGAGAGAGATAGAAGAAGATGGCAACTTCACATCAAAATACTATCTTCTCTTGCTAAAAGATTATTTTCGGTTATTTCAGGCAATATTGAGACTATACATTTTAATTGTCTCAAGCCATTTTCTAACCAGATTAAATCAAAATGTTTTTTTTCTTTTCCTGATAATGGCCTTTATGTCATACCTGTGAAATTGTTCTGGGGGGGGAGAATCTTTACTTTTCATTGTTAATAAGTGTTAGTAATAAAAACATATGACCAATAATCTTCTATTATGAGTAATATATTTGAATACATAAAGGTTTACTAGTTTTATAAGCAGTGAAATAATTACCTTCGTATCATTATATCATTTCTTTCTTTGAATTTTAAACGATTTTTTAAAATTAATTGCTTTTTCCCAATTGTTCCCTCAATTAGAAGGCTATAATTCTTATATAACCAATTATGAAACAATGGATGTACTCTTTTCTTGGCATTCAGTGAAACATATTTTTTTATGAATAGTTTGATATTTCTTGATATTGTGTATATTTTACCTGTATTTCTTCATAATAATAATTTTATTACTTTATAATGCTGTTTTCTATTATAAATATATGAAATGTATATAATTATGATTTTATATGTTACATAAAATGTAATAATGCCATCATTTATTATTAGAGTAATATCACTGTATGGATTTAGGCGTGTTATAAAGCAAGGGCCACAATACAAGTAAATCAATCAAACCCCCTGCAGGATTTTAAAGATGACTTCATCTTCTGTTTTTATATTTATTTTATGAAAATATTATCATTTAGTGGAACAAAAGTAAAGAAAGCACTTCAAATACAGGTTGCTTTAGGAATGTCAGAAGAAAAGTCCTTATTTCTCTCTTCATAAAACTAACTGCTGGTTGGCCTAGGAAGGGTTGAATGAGTGTGGTGGTACCTAGGCAACCAGCTTTGCTAGTGTTAACATCTGACCTCTTGCGAAAACACAGTAGATCTCTGACATGAGCAAATATTAGCAGAGATATTATAAAGGTTTCTTCAGGATAGCTAAATCTTGTTTGTAGACACTGTGGCACAGATACGTTACATCTGCATTTCAAATGAGCCCTTTCTTCACTGTGTAGTTTAATTGGAGCTGGAAAGTTTCCAGATGGTTACAATTAATACTGCTTCACCTAACTTTTTTTTAATTGAGCAATAACGTCTATTCATTTTAGGAATGTCACTTGGCAGGGTAGTTCCAGTGACTGTGTTTCCTATGTCCAAAAGTAAATAAACCCTATATTATAACTATAAAATGGTATTTGGCTTTAGGTGATGAATTGCATCTCCTTAAAGACGTACTAATTTATTCAAAATTGAAATGCTTTAGTTGATTATACACTGGTTTATACAATTATTCAAAAACATGCACTGTCTGTTATATTCTAGACAATTCAAATTAGTGGTGCTGAATGAAGATAAATTAACACATCAGTCTGTTCTAGCAAAGTAATCCAGCTCATTAAAGAAATGCAGACATATAAGTAGGTAAAGGCAACATGGAATTTATAGGTTATAATATGATATAAAATAGTGTAATTGGTTCTTTACAGCAGAAGTGAGTGGTAGCACCTGGGGCTTCATAGTTATGGGTTTGTAAAAATCAAGTCTTGAAAGATCTGTTGTCTATGACAGTGTTTTTTGGACAAGAACCATGGTTATAAATACAGCTTACATCATTGCAAAACCAGCATATACACAGACCCACACATACATATACATATTCACGCATAATAATTACTGAAACTAAGGTTTCATGAAATAATGCTTATCTTTATTGTGTTTGATGCACTCATATTTTCAATTCTGTTCTATTCAATTCTGACCCCTAAATTGATTTCACAACACCACTAATGGGCCATGATTCTCCTCTCCATTATCCTAGTTTCAAAAGCACTGCTCTAGAAGTAGTAATTGGTAACTGGTAAAAGCAGACAGATTCTAAGTATAGGGATTATGAGATCAAGAAAACAAATTTTATGTTTGCAGTGGAAAGGTGAATGAGGTGAGAAATACAGCCAGAAAAGGAGGCTGTATGTGCATGTCTGTGTGTGTGTGTGTGTGTGTGTGCACACGTGTTTCCTCTTTTCCCCTCCTTTCTTTATGGCTGCCTGATTAGATCTAAAAATTGACTTATAAAGATTTCAAGATTCTTTAAATAACTTGCATGAGCCTCACTTTAGGCTAAGCATAAGAGAGATAAACCTGGTTGAGTATGTTAAATATATAGTCTAGTGGAAAAAAGATAGCTATTTAAAGTTATGTTCACAGATAAATATTACTGAAAGAGTGAGAGCTATATACATTTACGTTTGCTTTCTTAAGTTCTGGATCTCATCACTTCAAAACTGGTTTATAAAAAATTGTGGAGCATGGAAATTAAAAACTCAGTTCCCAGAGAATCTGAAAGGATAACTTTACTGTTGATAATAGTCAATGAGAGGGTGTCAGTTAAACACTTAAACAAATTGCTGTTATTAATACAGTTTCCCCAAATTGTGTCTTGGCGACATTAAGTTTAGATGACAATTATAAAAGTAATTCTTTAAATAAGTCTTCCTTATATAACTGTAAGATAAATTCTAGCTGAAATAAGCAGGCGATGAGACGCAACAAAGGGCCAGGCAGTTTATTTGAGCGCAATCCCGGGCGAGGTTCCCTAGTCTGAAACACAGGCTGGGGAAGTCGGGCTCAGCAGGGCAGGCAAAGAGTTTTTAAAGAAGGGAGGGGGAGGCAGAGCTTAGATTTACAGCGGCGTGAGGACTGGCCAGCCTAAGGCACATTTTTCAGGTTAGGAGGGGTCAGCAGCCGGGGACTTCGGCACGTCATCAGTGTCCCATGTGCTCACCCCTCCCTCCGGTGCCTCCAACCTTACAATTACTATTCAAGATATTTGCAACTGGAAAAATAATTTCTGTTCATTTATTCTAAGGATAAGACTTCACAAAGTCTTTCCTAGTTGTGCTGCTAAATTTTCAGAAATAATAATCTCAAACATTGAGCACAGATAAAAGTCAAAGGTCCTAGTGCTTCATATTTAGTCCAAATATATAAACAAGCTGCATTCATCTTGTAGAAAAATATGAACACAAGGGTATAATATATTAATATTATGGAAAGTTGTTAAGGAAATGAGAGATTTGCATGACATGAGTTTGATTGATCAACCAAACAGAAGAGACCAACTTTGCCCCTGCTCACCTTCTTCCTCCCATCCCTCATTAATCTGACAAGTAAATAATCATAGAAACAAGGTTTTACTTTTTCCAAATCCAAATTTTTTGAAAGTAGATTTAATAGCAGGCAAAATACTTTAAATATATATATCACTATCCCAAAACAGTTGGAAGAAGAAATTTGGTCCCTGGAAATCTCATTCCAAGGAAAATGCCCGAGAGCCACATAAAACAGAGAAAGCCACATGCAAAATGTGATATGACTTGACAGAAGTTGCTAGTCTTGATGGGCTTCCGAGCCTTCTCTGCCCATCGCTGTGCCCGCCTCAGTGGCTTTATGGGAAAGGAACAAGTGCCAGATGAACAGGATTATTTGCTCTTAGCCACCTAGCGTGACAATTTATCTGGACCACACTACAGCCGTAAGACTTATTGAGAAGACATTTACTTAGTTCTGAGCACTCAGTGTGAGATTGGGGACCAGCGCAATTTAATATGTAGCCACCCCTCAGTCAATAATGTCCACCATGAGGGTCATTCCATTCTTCTTACTCCATACCTGAAATCACAAATTATCTGTACCTTGAGTGATTAACTACAGACACGATTCTATAAGCTTCCTCTCCAGCGACTTAAACTGACACCTTCTTTCAAAATTTCTCATTGTGTTCTCTGAAACTTCAATCATTCCATGATTGATAAAGTCTCTACCTTCTGCTCTTCACCCCCAATAGGTTCTCCTATGAGGATACCAATTATCTATAATTTGCACATTATTTCCCTCTCGACCCTGAGGCTGCTTCCAGAAAATGACTTTTCCTTTAATGAAAGTACTGCTTCTTTGAGCCTTATGCCACTGAGTTTTACTATTTTCTACTCCTTCTTTATTTATTCAGGCCATTTAATTCACTGATCCTTCTAGTTTCTCCCTAACCAGTACTGTGTTCTGTTAGTTTAACTTGAAAGTCCAAGCTCCGTACCACTAACTGTTCTCTTTCAGATCTTCTAAGTACCACTTCCCACTCCTTTCCTTTTTTCATAATTCTGGAATAAAAACCAAGTCTGTATAAATGTAAGTAATGGTTAGGTGATTATACCAAAGCTGGTGATCATTACTAGGAAAAAAAAAAAACCTGCAACAGGATAATTCTTACCATAATAAACTGAGTCATCAATATTACTTGCATCTTAGTACTCTGTTGAATCAGGCACTCTTTGCAATGATTTCTCTCCAACTGTTTAAAACCACCCAAATACATCCTCAATAGAAAATGTTTACTCTTAAATAAAAAATAAATAGGAATCAACTATTTCTCTCTTCACATGAGGGCACTTTCTCTTTAAGACGTTAATCTTAGGCAGAGTCTCGCCCAAAAAGACTTTCCTCATCCTTTAATCTAAGTAAAGGGTCTGTATGTGTTCATAGATACTCTTTAATATATTGTAATATGATAGCAGTCATTAACATATTGTAATACTCCCTCAATAATTCCCTCTTTCTCAGTAGACCGTAAGTGCCTTCAAGAAAAATAAAGTGTCTGTTCAATTTTTCCACAATGTTTCAGTTGTAATACTTGGACCGCAGTCGATCACCAATAAACAGTTGATAAAAGTAGTGCATGAATCAGCAACCAATATAGAGAAAGCTTTCAAGTTAATGTACTTTCAACTGAATTGACCACATCTATCATAACAAAAATTAATAGCTCTTATTTCTCTCAACCTCTGTTAGAGATGAGGTCTTATCTGTTGGTACCTTCTCATAATATCAATATACATTCCATTCCCATGTTATTATGCTCCAGGCCATGCTATTAACTACCACTGTATTATTTATATTACTAAAAAGAAACAGTTTTTAAATGCCCATGACAGAATTTAAAATGAACCTCTTGCACACAGGTTAATTGAGTTGATAATATTCTCGATTGGTTTAAAGCTTGTTCCATAAAAAAGTAGTAGGCCCCCTCAGAGTGCCAATATTTGGAGGATTGTGCTGAGACTTTAAAGAGGTAAAGAGTAGAACTTGGGAAAGAGAATATTTGTGGAATGATTAAGTCTTAGTGGCTGCAGTGAGGTAAAGCAGGAACATGGGATAAGCATCGTGGTTAACTTTTTCTGCCTATGATGAAAAACGCCAAGATATAAACAGTGTAACAAGAACATGAGGGACCCCATCTTAAGGCTACGATTCCATTTTAAAAAGCAGAGAGTTAAGAGATAAGATTCTTAACATTTCCTTTGGTAATCAGACAATAACCCACCCAATCTTAAGGCAGGGCAAGCAGTCTTAGATATGTTCCCAGTGCTTGAGGGGAAACTGCTATCTTAGAGAAGAACCCGATCAATAAATTCCTTGTGTTAAGTTTATCTTACAGATATATCTAGAGACTGACTTTGGATGAAGACAGTGTCCTTCACTGGAGAGAGACATCATGAGACCACAAATCAAGCCTGCACCTAACAACCCCCACCCCCTCTCTTTGCCCCATTCTTGAAAACCTTAAAAGATAGAATTCCCAGCCTTTCAGTGCACCTCCTCTCTAAGGTTGCCTGTGTTCCCCTTTAAGTGTGTCCTTTAAATAAAGCTTTCTCACTGCTCAAATTATTGCATTCTGTCTCTTTGCTATTTCATTTCTATTTCCAGGTCTTCATTTCTGTCTCCGTTTTACTCCTGATAAGTAGGGAGAGGCTGCTACGAGCTCTGATTTGGGCCTGCAAGTTCCCATTGCCTGGGTGACCCCGAGAGAACAGTAGCTGTGGGATCTGCTTTTAGTAGCCTAGATACTGGGAAGCCTTCCTTTGGGAAGTTCTCAGAACACAATCTAACTCCACCCGTGCCCTGTGGCACCCCCAAATCTTGGGGTGGTAGGGGCTAGTCTCCACCCTGTGCAGATCCAAGCAGACACGGAATGCCGGGTGACCCTGGCTTCAGGAGTTGGCCAGACAATCTGCTTCAGGCTGAGTAGCAGTTTGGTGAACCTCCCCTCCTTCCCTCTCCACCTTCTTGCTCTCTAATGCCTGCAAGTAGCTCTCTGCTACTCTTGTTTTAATAAATGCCTTCTTTACAAATTACATTCTTCTGACATGCTAGAGAATTCTCGTTCACCTCAAGAACCCTACCCCGTCCAGGTTGAGGTTTCACCCGGTGCACAGGGAGAGACCTTCCTGATGCAGCTACCAGGCAACAACACAAGGCTTTAAGATTTGATGGCATTGCAATAAATATGGTCTATGCTATGCCTACGTTTCGAGTAGTGTGAGTAGTGTGACAGGCTTAGAAGATCAAAAATTGAGAAGTAAGCAGCTTTACAGTTTATTCTCCAAAGATGTTTGGCCTTAGACTGTCTACTGCATCTTGTGGGGTCTTACTCCACAATAAGTGCAAATTTTATACTGACAGCTCAAAACTCCCTGTGTAGGTTTCTACATGAGGAACCTAGCAATGAAAAGCCTTGCCCCAGAGGGTGTAACAAGCAAATGGGTGCCAGGCATCATCAGCCTTAAAGACTTCAGCTTAGATGAAAATGTGAATGAAATCGAGAATAAAAATTATA